>NC_134312.1:90200858-91486350 GCF_964195595.1 Calonectris borealis | reverse complement strand
AATCTGCTCTACTTCAAAACCACTCTAAATAAAAGTAATAGATGAGAAATTTGTCATAAATATATTTAATGTATGTGCTTATATCACCTTGCTCCACTGGGAAACAAACAAGCACCACATCAGCACAAAAGCATATCATTTAGTACCACGCTTATTATGGACTATATAGTATATACAGCAAAACTGAACTAGAGGTGAAGTCAACGATCTGAAGCTAATAAAACAATAAATAATAATAATAAATAAAAGCTGCCAGAAAGAAGAAAGACCCATCATCTCCACCAGTATGTCCATTTGCCAGCACAGGACTGCTCCCTGCAATTTCTGACCTAGAGAGTTTTAAACATCTCAAACAATAGCATTCCCAGCACTTCCCTTGAGAAGCTCAATTCATCTCACTGCCAAGGAGCTTTGCCCCAAGTGTCGTTCTGAATTTTCTTTTGCTCGGTTGTCACTATGTTCTCAAAACAATCCCCCACTGGGTGAATCAGAAGTCAGCCAGAGGAAAAGGAATTTAGAAAACCTCATCCAGGGAGCTCCCTGCACTTGATGTGATGAGCTACGAAATGTGACTGTATAGATTTCTGCAGTGTCCAAATATCCAAGAATGTCTGAAGGTAAAAAGAGCAACAATACTTTTGCATTGATACTTAAACTGTTCTTCTAGAAAATATCCACCAACCCTCTGGGGACACTCACAGAAGGACTGGAAACAACAGGAGCAAGAAGTGGCAGACAACAGGATGCAGGACATGGCATGCAAGTTGCACTATGGCATATCAAGGGGACTGTTGTCACCTGGGACTGGGGAAGGTAGTCCCAAGCTGAGGCAGACCATGGGTGTATTTCTGGCTGGCTGTGGGTTATTGCTAATGCAAGTAACAGAGTCACAGATGGAAGTACAGGGGGACTCCTTAGTAATCACTGGCACATCTGCTTCACAGGTTACGATGTTACCATTTCAGAGAGTGCTGTGTTTTCCTCCTCTTTGGAGAAGCCAGAGAGATCCCAGTACAGCATCTGCCACAGCGCCTTAGAACCATTCATAAGCATTTTATGCACTTACCTAGAAGAGAGGAAAATAACACACAAACATAAGCATGTTACAGGAGACAGAGCTCCACCAGCAGCTACACCAGCTTCACGCAGCCCCCTACCTCCCTCTCACACTGTAGGTTGGGAAGGACTCTTTGTGCTTTGGCTGCAAGGGTGGCAGCCTAGACGGGGCTCAGCACAAGGCAGTTACACTGAATATTCCGCGACTTACCTTCTCCCCTGAGGGTTTTGCTCTCCACGGTTCACTGCTGATGCAAGCAGCAGCCAAAGAAATGACAGGTGCCTGACATTCACCACTTCCTTCTGCTGCTCTCTCTTCCTTCCAGTGCTTTCTATCTTGATCTGCTACCATTCCCCATTTCCTCTCCCTATATCTACAGCTGGTTCACGGTGAGATTTCACCCCTACCCAACACTACCCCTTTTGAGCAAACCCCACTCGGACATAACTTCTAGCTCAATTTCCTTGTACGCTTTCTTAGAGCTCGGCATTCCTCTCTCAGCTGCCAGCACCCAACGACCTGTCCCTAAGTGCAACTGGCAGCACCTCTGCAATAAGGCACTGTTCCTCTCTTCCAATCTTTTCAGGCCATTTAAGCAAAAGAGACTTTTCCAAAGCTGGCTCCTCAGCTGACTAAGCCCTTGCAGCCACCAAACAGCTGACTAGAAAGGAGTCCCTGAAAACATTTTTCATTTCTCCAAACCAATTGCCAGATACTCAGATCTGTTCCCCAGTCTTTCTCTCTAGAGCTAGATTTCCAGTACAGACAGAATGCAGATGGTGGGAAATTAATCCAACACTTAAAGGTTTTCTTCTAGGTAATATTATGTCTCATGCTGCCAGCCACACAAGTGTTACAGCAACAGTTCCTCATGCCAGGCCTAGCTCTCGTTTCTCCTTCCTGCCATCATACACGCACACACGCCACAGGGCTGGAAATGAGTTAATCAGACGATGCTCCATAAAGTATGCCAGTTTCTGTATAAACAATATTAAATATGATAATTTCCTCCCTTCTTCTTTTTAAGCTGTTGCATTTTGCATTCCCTCTCAGTCACATCAACTTTGGAAGGGAAAACAACTGCAAGAAATCTTGGATAATGTAGTTACACTAATTTTCTGAAAATCTATAATGCGTTATGGTCTAGACAAGTGGTCCGCGCGGTGGATGGAGAACTGGCTGACAGGCCGCACCCAGAGAGTGGTGGTAAATAGCTCCTTTTCAAACTGGCAACCTGTCACAAGTGGGGTCCCCCAGGGATCGACATTGGGCCCAACACTGTTTTAATACCTTCATAAGCGATCTGGATGATGGGATCAAGCGTACCCTGATGAAGTTTGCCGATGATACCAAACTGAGTGGGGAAGTGGACACCTTGGAAGGGAGAGCCACCCTGCAGGAAGACTGGATAGGCTGGAAGAGTGGCCTAACAAGAACCTTACGAAGTTCAGCAAGGACAAGTGTAAGGTCTTGCACCTGGGAAAACATAATCCAGGAGTGCAGCAAAGGCTGGGATCTACCCAGCTAGGGGCAGCTCTGTGGAAAGGGACCCAGGAGTCCTGGTGGACAACAAGCTCAACATGAGTGAACAGCGTGCTGCTGCGGCAAAGAAGCCAACAGGACGCTGGGTTGCATCAACAAGGGCATCACCAGCAGAGATAAAGAAGCCATTATCCCACTCTACTCAGTGCTTGTCAGGCCACACCTGGAATACTGTTTTCAGTTTTGGTCTCCGCTATACAAAAAAGATGTGGACAGGCTGGAGAGGGTCCAGAGAAGGGCCACAAAGATGATCAAAGGACTGGGAAGCCTGCCATATGAGGAAAGGCTGAGAGAACTGGGTTTGTTCAGCCTTGAGAAAAAAAGGCTGAGGGGGGTCTTTACCACCATGTTCCAGTATTTAAAGGGTGGCTAAAAAGAAGATGGAGACTCCCTTTTTACAAGAAGTCACATGGAAAAGATGAGGAGTAGTGGGTACAAGTTGCTCCTGGGGAGATTCTAACTGGACACAAGAGGAAAATTTTTCACAATGAGAACAATCAGCCATTGGAATAATCTCCCCAGGGAAGTGGTGGATTCCCCAACATTGGACATTTCTAAGATTCAGCTGAACAGGGTATTGGGCCATCTTGTCTACACCGTGCTTTTGCCAAGAAAGATTGGACCAGATGATCCTCGAGGTCCCTTCTAACTTGGTATTCTATGATTCTATGAAAAGTCAAAGAATACTCATGGAGGTAGGAGCCCTGCAAATAATGTGGTTCATTTTCCTTTCCCACATGCCCCATTCTTTGTTGATCAGAAAAAAGTGACCTGCCGCCAAACTCTTTCTGAAAACTAGAGCTGATCATATCTCTTATATATATAAAAGATTTGGGAATAAGATCAGTAAGTTCACACTCCTGTTATTTGTGAAGCTCTTATTATTCATGAAAATGTTCACAAATCCCCAAAGCCTCGTGCATTTTAGCACAGATCAAATGTCTGAAGATTAGTTCTGGAAAGTGCATAATTCACTTTCTATTTTTTTAAAGTTTCTGCCATCCACTAATACCGCAGAGATCATGGCATATTACTTAGGCAGCGAGTGCCACAGCACAAAGGTAAGGAGTTGCAAAACGCTCTGAGAAAGCAAAGAAACAGTCAAAGCTAAAAGGCCTCGAAACAGCCAACGTTCCAAAAGCTGAAGTTAGCGTTACTTGGAAAACAAAATCTAGTGACAAAATGTTTGCTGAATAGGAAGCATATCAATTTTGTTATAAATTTTAGACCACCAGGTCTGCCAGTATAAGTCAGTGTACCTGTGTCAACAGTATTTTGATTTATGCCAGATGAGGGGCTGAGCCTTTCACTGCATTTTCAGCTTCATTGAGAATCTCCACCTACAGTAACATTCAGTGTAAATGGGCTGTTGCCCGTTTCTCTGGATGCCAAGGCAAAGCAGAAATGTGTATTGAAGGTCCTTAGGCTCTGCAAACCATGGAGGGCTTTCAGCTCCCCCCCTCTTCAACACAGAAGCTACTCAAAGAACTCAGATTTTCCTTTTGAACAAGGTGTGGAGAAGAACACAGAGCCTGCTCTCGTTCCCACATCTGTCCACCTACAGCACAAAGGCAGTGTTACCACACTGCTGAGATGACCCTCAGTGGGCTGTGATTACTAGTGATGAACCTCACGAGCCTCAACTCCGATGATAAACTCGAATTTCAGTGAGATTAATACCTATCTTCACTGAGTTAGCAAAACCAAGCTAGCAACCTTGTCTTCCCAGAATTCCAGAGCTGCTTGTTGGGCTAGAAATACAATGAGAAGGAAAACTTGACTCACAAAAAAACAAATAGGCTAAATCTTCCTAAATGCTTTGTCTTATATGGGCCAGAATCTCTGAATGTTGAAAAGAACCACCACACTGGGGTCATGATGGTTTGGGATTAAACCCCTTTGTCATTTCCAGTCAAGCAGTCTGCTTTTGCCCAGGGGCAGACATGAAAATTCTTGAGATGTTTGTGCTCCCTCTGTTGCTTATCTACACTCTTTGGCAGGCCCAGACAGCTAAGGAAACCTGGCTGCTTGAAACTGAGACCCTCAGGTCCCATATGACCTTGATCCACAGCTACAGTAAGTCACATAAGCACACAGAATTGATCCTCCAAGCAGTGTCTTATCCATTTGTATAATTCATGTCTCTTTCTGTTTGTCATAGCGAAACAGATTTCTTCTTGGGCCTTAATAGACTTCTGCTATAGGATCCTCTTCTACCTAATGCCTACCGATGAAAGAAGTGTTGATGGAGAATGGCTCTTCAGGAAGCTTCAGACAGACACACAATGTCAATCACATGGGAATCATTCAGACACTATGGAGCCATTGTGACTGCATTATTGCAAGTCAGCTCTCTATTATCTTGGATAATAGGGAGGGAAGATAACAGGGATGCCCTACAGGACAAGGAAAAAATGGATAATTTGAGTAAGTGGATCATCCTAGGGACTGCGGAGCAGACACACTCCAGTGCCTCCATAAAGAACTATCTGAGTCCAAGTAAGTTTATTAACTAGGTTGCAAAGCCAGATGTGCTACTGCATCTAGTATCTAGCGATTACATGCCTGGTTGTCAGAGGTGCCCACATAGCAGAGTGATTATACAAGCCGCTGTCTTTCACCGTCCTTAGCTTGCCATTCTTGCCCTGCCCTGTGATGAAAAACCTTCCCCTGTAACAGGTGAAATGGGGGAAATTACTTCCAGGTTATCACACCTGGGAGGAACTAAAATAAATGCACAAGCTAGCGACTTAAGGCAACTGTAGGTAGCAGACTCCCCACCATTACTGCTATTACTCTGTAAGGTCATTCTGCTTGTCCTCACTGTCCTGCTCAGGCAGTGTACAAGTGCACCACAGATGCTCTTCTCTGGTCTTGCTGCAGCAAGGCTAGATGCAGCAGGCAGAAATTCCTTACCAGCTTTTAGGGGAAGGAAAGGTGGGAGCTGAAGTGCCATTCTCCTGGCAAAGTTGATAGCTATAGCACAACTCGCAGGGGTTCAGTCCAGTCAGTCTCCACTGCATCAAGGAAACAGTTAAAAGAGACAGAAAGGCAAACTGCACTGTGCATTGCGTGAGCACAGCACCTTTGTCCCTTGTAAAAGCTTCCATATTCTGGCCTGAAATGACAGCAGCTGTTTAGTTTTTAGTCTCCTGATTGGCAGAAAAGTCTCTCCCAGCCTAGTTAATGCAGGTTCAGCAAAGAACCCAGCTGCTTCCCCTCAGCCTCCTAGAGCTGAAGAAGAAACTCCATCCCACAGGGATGTGCCGGGATCTGAGGACTGAGAATGTAGTCCTTATTCTAACAGCTGGTTTGGCTGTTGCAATTAGCTTTTTAGATCCTTCTGGAGGCTTACAGCAACAGCTGCAATAGTTTCCCAGATCAGTGGGTCTTGCCTGCGTACGGAGAGAATGAGCAGCAAATGATCAAAATCAAGGGAATGCTTTTAGAAGCCTTGAAACGTGGGCTGGCTCTGTTGTATTCTCTCTCCACAGGTACACAGCATCACGCTATCTGCTGCGTGTGGTATCCAGCGTGCTGACTTCTCACAGCGGTTCTCACACTCTGCATCTATGTGCATTATCACACATAAAATCTCCCCGCTAGCTCTGAGGACGGGTTGGAATGTACCAGGCTGGTTATCACCACCTCACTGCTCCACACAAGGCGTGCAAGATCACATTGCATTCCCAGCACCATGCAATCTGTGCAGAGTGCTACAATCACTCCCTTTGCTATCACAGGTCTTACCAGCTCACACAGTTCTGCGTGTAGTAACTTAGATGCTCTGCATTAACACTCCCTCAGTAAAAAAAAGCTGTGTACAATGCCACCATTCCTCTGCCTCTCCATGGCGTCCTATAATAGTATTTCATTATTCTACTCACAGACATCTTGGTATAGCATACTAGGCAATCAGCAAAGAAGGAAGGGAACATGCTGCAGTACTGGCACACAATCCATGCACAGTATATCTTTCTGCAAGTCTTCCCTCCTTCATATACGACATAAAATGCATATCCCTCCATCATATAGTCCTCACATGGATGAAATTACCTCCGTGTACTGTGAGATGTCTACCTCTGTAAGAACTGAAGAAGCAGGGCCAATTTTTGTTAGATGATCCATTACCTGCTTGCCCTACTCTCTCTTTTCTTTTGAGCTGTCATAAAAGACAGTCTAGCTGAACAGACTGAAGTGACAACAGTTACAAAACAGGAGCCAGCAGAGTTTTAAAAAAATGCAGGTCATTTCAGAATAACCTCTATTTTTGTGGGGGAACCTGCGAGCTTGCTGGCTAAAGGAATTCACAGAAAGGCTACGATCCTGGGATAGTAATCGATCTGAAATTAATTTGACAGGTCTCATTTAAGCCAATTCCCCAAATGCCCAAGGGACACACCATGTACAACCACAGTCAGATTTCACTTGCCTCCCATGTTGACAGTCCCAGGAGAGACCAAGAAGCAAACAAGCCATAGATACTGGTCTCACCTCCAGGTGGTGAGGCTTGCAGTGTGCCCACATGGGACTGGCAAGAGCTACTACAATGAAGGTTGTCTGTGTGAAGCATTCTTCACTTAGAGGAGGGTTCACGTAAGTGTGTCTGACAGCAGGTATCTTTCCCCAGTACATCTGCCCAGCCCGTCTCTGAGGAGAGTGAGGTACTAAGATGGAGAGGAGACCAGGGTCTGTGGGCCCACGGAAAGAGATGGGGGCGTTACTCATAGGCTGCGATGTTCATTGTAGTTGCTGGAAAAGGATACACAGTTTCCCACTCCCCACTCTCCCTTACCCCTCCCCTCCACTGACTACAGTAATGAGCTCCGGTGGGATTTCTATGCTTGCCTTTGAAGTAGCATGTTTCTCTGAACACATTTTGAATTTCATTTCGTGTGTTGTTTGTTTTCTGGTTGCTCTGCCTGTGTCTCTGTTGAGGGGGTTGACAGCTGTTAGTAGGGCTACTACCACAATTCAGGAACACAGAATATGGAAAAACAAACAAACCAACCCTAAACCCCAAACCAAGAACACCTTTGAAGGAAGAATGCATATCCCCCCCATGGAGAGAGCTCTCCCCTCCCAACCAGGCCTTATCATGTGCAGCTGGAGGAACTGAGAAAATATGAAACACAGACAGGCAGTACAATTTAGCTAAGGAAGATAAACAGAAGTTATGCTGAACAACTTAGTCTGGAGAGTAAAAGGGTGTAAAAGGCACACTGGGACTTGAGTCATCCTTAAGTCAAGGCTGTTCCTTAGACAAGAGGAGATAAGAGACTTGAGCTTTCTTAAAGAACAAGTTAATTCTTTAACTGCTAATTGCCTAAGGAGCTGTGGATCCAAAACCTCCTTCCTCAACAGATCATGGAACAAAGACTCCAGGCAAAGGATGGTCAACAGGGCACGTCTCTTCTCTTCCAAACCATACAAGTAGACCTTGAAGCACAACGGGTAGTGCTTCAGAAAGAAACCAGAAGACTGACTGGACTAACAACTGGAGATGTTGCCTCCAGACCCTAATTCAGTAAGGAGAAAGAGTTAGCAATTTTGATTTCTCCTTAGTTTTACCTGTACTTAAAATAGAAATGGAGCGTGGGTACAGCAGAGATAGCACAGCTTTTCTTTTTTTCCCTCCCTTGAAAATACCAGACCCCTCCTGCCATTCTTCAGAAGCTTGGAGGCTCTGTGCTCCTTCTTCCTTCATTTTAATGAGGCTATGCATGTTTCTGGGTTTTCTTTTTTTTTCTGTTTGCTTGTTTGTTTCAGCTACAGATACAGGTAAAATACCATTGACAACAATGGACCCTTAAACTTGGTTGCCAACCCTTTTGGAGAGCATTATTTTTTCTACCTTCTCTGCCTTCACCAGACATCTGCATCCAACCCTGCCCTGTTCTCTTATCCCTTCTCTCCTCCCTTATTTTGACACTGAATCCTCATCTTTCCTACCCGGGCTTCCCACGGCTTCTTTTCCCCCTCCTTCCCTTTATCATTGCAACCCAAGGAGCTGGAGAGGGAGACTCAGATCTTATTGGGGCCACTGGAGTGAGTCACTAGCAGCTGTGGGGACTGAAATCATGCTAAGCAAGGTGCAGGAATGATTATGGGAGCTGTGGTCTCTTGGAAGGCATTAAAAGGGAAGTGTCTGTGACAGCACCAGAGAGTTGTCTTGCTCATTGGTGAAAGAGAGGGAATGACTGCTTCGGAGAAGAAACAGGGTGCCCTGGTCTGCCTGCCTGCTTTCTCCTCCTTTCTGACTCTTCTGCCCTTGGGACTCGTGAGAGAAGTAGGAGCAGCAGCCGTAGCAAAAAGGATCTCCAGCAGAGCTCCACAGAGCTGGGACCCAGCACTGAAACCCAGTGGAAGGGAGAAGGGGCAGCTGCTCCAGGCCTTGCTACCACTGTTTTCTTCTCCAGAAAAAGAGAGGGCAGAGGAAGGGAATCAATGAAGCTGCTGCTTCCAGTCCCACACCTCATCATCAAGGTGAACCTTACTGGTTAAAAACTACTGCTTTACAGAATGTCTTTTACTGTAACTATCAGCAGAGTGATGTCCACCCAAGTGTTTCAAATCAGGGGGGTGGCTGGATAATTCATTCTCTCGAAAATGAGAAAAGAAACAAACCTCTTCCTGATTTCCAGAAGTGCTTGAAAGCACAAAAGCAAGGTTTTACTCAGATCTCCAGCCACAAAGCATATCAGAATACACTGATACATTCTGAGCTTTATTTTCACTAGATCACAATAAGCACCAGACTTCCCAAATGACATGCAGGCCAATCAGAGGAGCAGTATAAAAATACATATACGTGTATAAAAGCAGATCCCTGAAGCCAAGTGGCACAACCATAAAATAGGAGGTTTTCTAATGTGCTGAGCACCCATCACCTTTCACTGAAATCACTGGATAAAATAGTCAGGATCTGGCCCCATTATAAATAGTAGTAAAATCATTTGAGTAGCGATTTGATAGCAAAGGAGGTCATCACTGTGATAATTAATTGCCTTTTACTGCAAAACCCATGAGCTGTGACGCTTTCTGCCTGCATCCCACAAACAGGTATGGATGTCCTGCCTTCTACAGAGTGCCATTGAACCTCCTTTTAACTGCTCTGAAATCAGGGTACCTGAGAAGCTGGAGGAATTTTGATAACAGGTCAGACGCACGGGTCGGCATTGCCTGCTGGCCTGTCACTGAGCAAGAAAACCCAACCATCCCTGTCCATTATATGGAGAGAAAAGTCTGTGCTATTCCTCTTGGGGTCATAAAATCAAAACTCCCTGGTGTTCCTTGAAAATCTGTAGTCCTCTTGCAGAATAGTGTGAGTTATCATTTGATATTTATCTTGTAGTAGTTCCGAGAGGTCTCAAATCAAGATAGAGACCCTGCTGTGCTAGCTCCTCTGCAAACATAAAGCTAGACTCAGTGCTCGTCCCTCAGAGCATAATTTTTGTCTTGACAAGCTATATATTTCTACCCAGACACAGGACTATTTCTTACTGTCCTAGAACATCTAATCATCAGGGGACTTAACTGGAAGCAGATTTAGGATCAAATATTAAGTAGGTACACAGTTTTAAATGGTGAGCTTTGGGAAACTCAAAGCTATTTATCAGGCTAAATAAATGCTAACCTTTTCACAGCAGAATCACTCCCCAACAAAAAGAAGCTCAGAATATTTGGGGCAATTTACACCTCTGGCAAAGTAAGAAACGTGGCTGTGGATATCTCTTTCTAAAGGCAGCGATCTTAGCAGCCTGTTCTCTGCCATTTTAAGTTCCTCATCCTCGATGCCATGGAGGTGCTGGGTACTGTACCAAAGCAAAGGCAGAACTGTGCTAGGGGAACATTTCTTGCCCATGCTGAAAAGCTTAAGCACCAGCTGCACCTGAATGACGCTGAATCTAAAATACACACATAATTTAGAAAGGTGGTACATTTAAAAGGTTTTACTGGTTATGTAGGCTCATCAGAAAGCTAAGCAGGAAGCACCGGAAATCCCACAAGCTAACCTGTTCTCTTGAGACTTCCAGCCCAATTTTGCAGACTCGAGAGGTTTGGATTAGGTTTGAATAATTAATCCAAATTTGTCGGTGCTTCATAGATGAATCAAACCTCCAACCCTTTTAAGGTTCGCCCTCAGTGCTAATAACCCTCTTTACTAAGCATTAGCATAGAGTAGAACAGTTTAATGATATAAGAAAATGCAAAAATTAGATTTATGCTGTCAAAACTTTTGTAACTGAAAATATTGTGGATTTTAATCAGTTGGATTCTTTCCAAAATGAAATATGAAGATTTAAATAAATCTCAAGTAGGTTAAAAAATCCTCTGTGACTCCCACTAATATACTACCAAGGGTCTCTCTACATAAGAAAAATTACAGTGTCACATGGGTGGGGACATATTTGACTTCCTGAAATAAATAAACTGTCTCCTTCTGTGCATGCTACAGAACTAGTGACTTTGGCTTTGATAAAACGTAAAATTTTCTGGATGCCGCAAGCAAGAAATTGCTGACAGGTGGCAAAATCACCAAGAAGAGATCAGTGCTGCACTCATCTGGGGGTACCTGGCTGTGCAACGTGCAGGCTGCTTTAGGGTGCTGGTACCCACCATTAGCAAAAGGAGGAGGAACCAGCTGAGCCACCCCAATGGAGTGCAAAAGGGCTGCAAATACAAAAGACAGGAACAACCAACTTGAGGTGCCTGGAGCTAGTCATGGCGATGGGGCTCTGCTGGCCACCATGGGTTGCAGAATTGTCAGCTGGAGAAGGGAATAGTGCACAGGAGCAGAGACAGGCTAGGCTAAAGCAGCTTTGTGAAGGGGAATAGAAGTGGCAAGGAAATATATTCATGAAAAAAGAAAGAGATATTCCACAATCAGCAAGGAAGGCTCGGAAGAGAGGATCACTTTGCACAAGGGTAGACCAGTCACAAGGCAAGAGGTGAGTCAGATAGACCGCTCAGGTCCCATGAACATCAAAGTGACTGATAGGTGTCATATAATTTTCAATAATTTGGTGGATATTGAATGTTAGTGCTATAACATTTCTCAGGAGGTTCATAAGGTTCAAAGATATGTTAATATTTGCCCCTTGGCTGTGATTCCCAATCCCAGAACAATCTAAAAGACAGTATGAATATTCTGCGGGTACAGACACCCTAAGCAATTCATTTAAATCTGTTTTTAAAAAGATACGACTCCCCAGTGAAGTGAAGAAAATATCAGACATACAATAATAACACGATCATCACCACCCCAACCCTTACTTCAGCTACTGTAGCATACATACACAAAGCTGAACAGGCACAATGGAACCAGGCAAGCCTTCAACATTCGCCTACAGAATCGTCATCACCAAACAGTCAAAAATAATGAGCTATGCATAAAAAAATAATCCCGAGATTGGCTTAAAGACCACGAGATTTGAAAACATATGTGTTGGCTTCCTAATTTGAAATTTACATTTTGAGCCTTCATGAGTTCATATTTTCAAGTTATTTTTCACAACTACAAGAAGAAAAAGAATATTTTCCATTCAAACATAAGAAACCTGCGATTACACCATAATCACAGGACTTCTAAGGTGGGACTATGAAAAATATCAGTTATTGTGAAAATCGGAAATTTATGAAATGCAGTAAAAGTATATTTAATATGTGGTATAAATACCACTTCTAAGGGTGCTATTTTCTGGTATTGGATGAACTGTGCAATGCAAAACTTTCTTATCAGTTGCATTGGTTTGGAAACTGCACAGAAAAAGACAAGGACTTCTGTTTTTCTTTGGACATATTGGAAAGTGTCACATGACCTTTGGATGAAACAATCAAGATCATCTACTCAGCTCCTTAAACCACACTCCCTAATTTTGTTTTTATTCCTTGCATATGTCCTCTTCAGACGAGTCAGATATAGTGTTTTCCTCCAGTGTAGCTGAAACCTATCCCCAGTGCCCTTCTAGAGCTACTGGCAGTAAACATCCCGTTAACTATTCAATACTTGGAGTGATTTGCAATGTTCACCTGAGTCACATTAGCACAGCTTCTGTCTCTAACTGGCTGATCTAAAATACATGAAATACCACTTCTTTTGAACTCTATTTCCTTGTGCAAGTAAATATTTTCACATTAATCAAAACTTGACAGCAGCATGCAAATACTTAACTTTAATCACCTGAATGCTCAGCAGCAGTAAAGAACATGGGAACTGATGTGAAACCTTGACTTCTACTCAGGAGAATTTTAGTTGCTTGCTTACAACTCTTGTCATCTCAGGATGTGAACGCTACACAACACTGCAAGCATTTATCCTCACAAACCTATTGGCCCATTTTACGGGTGGAGAACTGAGGCAGGGAAAAATTAGCACACATGTGAATTGCTGTTAAAAAACCAACCGTGTGCATGGGGGATTTGAATGTAGACCTCACAAAGTTAAGCTGCTGCCCAGAATACTGGACTAGCTCTCCATGCTATCAACTGTGAGCAGGTTTTTTATCTCTGCTTGAAAGAGTCTTGTATTTCCTTCAGATTACTAAATACCAGAGGACTGGTTTTAAAAAGCAAGGCTACTGTAGTGGAATATAGAGCATGGTCCCCAGGAGAATTCAGAATTTTGAAGACATGTTTGGTATTTGTACTTTAAGGGCTTGACAGCATCCTCTTAAACAAAAGCTATAACCGCAGCTTCTGTTTCATGCTGTTTTTTCTCCTGTGGGAACTTGACGTGAATGAAGGTGACTTGAGAGTTTGCCTTGTAAGCCTTCTAAAACAAAGCCACGAGGGGACTTGCTCACCCTTCCTGAAACAGTCCTGAATAAGTTCCAGCAAAGAGCCATTCAGTACCAATGAATATAGTATTTCTAGTACCCCAGGACCTAGGTGTTACCATGGTGAACTTTGTTTTGCACCCAAGAGGCACAGCTTTTATTCTTCGTCAAGCTCATTTCTATTTACCTTGGCAACTGTATCCAGTTTGTTGTCTACAAGGACACAGACACATATGGAGAGCTGGGATTAGGATATTGAGCTATCAGCTGTGAAACCACAGGCCCTTGCAAACTAAGCAAGCATTTGACGAGCAAGTATTCGGTTTAGTTATTTTGTATTTAATAGCTGGAGTAGATTCTCACCTGCTCTGTGGGGTCAGCCACTAGCAGGTGCCATCATTTATTCACGTATATCTACAACCCTAATGACTGGCATGTCCAATGGACTACAGAGACTGACTCTTTTCTCTAATTTGATGAACTTTTTCTCTAGCTTGATGAACACATACAGCTCTTTTAATAAAAGGTAAAACACCTTAAAGAGCAGGCTTGAACAAATTCAGGAGCCCTTTTCTATGTCTCTGGAGCTCCTAGATGAGTAGAAACCAACCAACTACACCGTGCCATCAAGCAACGAAAATCAACATAATCTCCAGCATAATGATAAAAGATTTAGATGACAACCTCAATATAGGAAGCACACATAAGAAGTTGTCTTCCTGACAGCAGCAGAAAGTACTTCTGTCATCATCTTGCCTTCCCTCAATAACCATTCAATCTGGAGATGGTTTGCAACTATTTTTACGGCTGATACACTTCAGTGCTTTAGGATCTGCAATTTGAGAGGCTGAGAATCAATACTTCACTGGAGCCATACTGGAATTGAACCACATCAGGACATAGTCTACTGTTTCAGATCCTAAGCAAGTTCAGATGTTCTCATTAGCCAAGATGTGGATAGTCATCACCCATTTCCTCAAACATTGAACACTGATGTATTTGGAATGAGCCAAAATATTGTGCATGGGGAACTTCTGGAGAGAAACATGTATTGGACTAATAACATAATTTAATCTCATCTGTCTTGTCTGCATAAACAGAAAACAAATTATTTCCAAGAGACTGACCTTTAACACTGAAGGAACAAAAATTACAAAAGAATAAAGTCACGCACAAAGGAAAGCAAGAACAGGGAGTGCATCTCTGAAATACTGCAGTGAACTCGAAGTAAAAGGTGTCTCTGAAACACCTCACAGTCCAACAAACTTCAAAATCTAGAAGACAAGACTGAGGCAAAGCAAAGTGGAAAAAATGGGCAAGTGCAACAGTTTCATGTCTGTGTATCTCAGAGTTGGTCTGGGGTACAGGAAAGAAAGCAAATCACCGAGGGTGCACGCGGTTGTATTAGAGTTACAGTCCTGCCCAACACACATTCTGGCGCTGCAGCAAATCTCACCACCTTTTAAGCTCTGTTAATGTTGGTGTTGCAGAAGTAGTCAGCAGAGGGAGTGAAACTGCAGAAACACCTTCCTCAGTAATTACATTGACTACAGCAATGGGTGTCGACGTAAATAGTGAAACACCACAGAAGAGGTGTTGGCACAGTCTAACAAGGGTGGGGAGGAACATTTTTTGGAGGAAAAAGGAAACCAACAAAACTCTACCGTTAAATTGGAATTAAAAGCAAACTGAGAAATGCAAACAAGCTAACCTGCTAGTGTCTCTTTAAAGAGCAAATAGCTTTTCTTTTTTTTAAATAACTACTTAAATCCACATCTAATTCCCATTTGTATAATGACGTGATTTTCTCCCTGTTCGTTCAGCCCACTGTTCGGAGGTTTGCACACAGAGTCTCTGCAGGCTTGATTCCGTCCTGCGCTGAGCTGACCGCATGAGCCCCTGGGCACACACAGACTTCAGTCTTAGAGCCCTAAGCACCCAGCAGCATGATGATCTTCCCGAGGGCAAAGAGTAAACTTAATGGGAATGACTGGATAAGTTATTCGTGCTTCCTCCATCAAACTTTCAAAAAGTAATTTCCTCCTTAAGTCCAGGTGCTATGTCCACATATATGAGATTAGACGGGCGGCCAGTATGCTGGCTGCAGATACTTACAGCACGTTAACATTTAATTAGGAATGTTTGCTTTAATCATTTAAGGGATATTAAATGTAAATAGAGAGTGTGAGTGAATGGAGTTGGCTTTGTGTCTGAAAGTGGTCACAGAGCTCTACAATACAGGCGCAGGAGGCAGCAGCAGGAAAGATGATGACCGTTCCCAAGGACAGACCAAGCCCCAGAGGCATGTTCTGGCTGGAGTCCTGCAGGCTGGTGGGATGGAATGAGATGAAATTTAGGAAAGGAAGATGACAGATGACTCTTACACAATCGACGAAGTGATGGGATCAGCACTTCAATAGTAAGGACAGCAGGGTCCCACCAGCCCACGGTCCTGCTGCACTGGGAAGTGATGGGCTTCAGCTAGGTCTGTCCTAAAGAACGTCTGCTCTGCAGGAGCCACCTGAGCAAGCGTGTGTTTGTTTGCAGCTCATCTGGAGATCTTGCAGTGCAGCACGTGAGTAGCATACTGCCTATCAAACATGAGATCACTCATTTGAGAAAATAGCTTATTTTGGGGAGTGGGAACACAGCCCTCACAGATACGTTGCAAACCTCCTGCTATTATAATTTCACAGCATATTGCCAGTCCACAATCTGGCCATACATCACAGCTTTTGATGGCTCTCTAGGCACGCGATCAGACACTACAATGATAATGGTAGCAGAAGACACAGACAATAAAATGCAGTGTGAATTCACTGTAACGTGGAACGTTTGATCTTTCAACTGGTCACGTAACAGTTGCTTTTAAAACTGCAGGTTTTAGAACATCAGCCATATTCTTAGAGTGACAATTGTCTGATCTACCTCAGTTGAAGTATCAGATATTTGGGTGAAGTGGCAAGCATGCCCAATCAACCGCAGAAGTCCCAAAGACTTCTAAAGACTCTGGCAACATCTCTGATGCTACTTGTGTACGTGAGACCCATCAAAGGGGTGACCCACACCATCGAGGCACACAAGACTTCTCATGTGGTTTCCTCTGTACTTCTCTCAGACATCCTTTTATTCACAGCTGTGCCCTAGAAAGCTGGCTCAAGGCTTTACATGTTGGGATCAGCCAAATGAAACACTGCTGCCCCAGGGATGAGGACCAGACTAGCGGGAAAAAGCTTTTCTTTTCACAAAAATGAGAGGGGTAGGGACAGGGCTGGGCTGGAAAGCCAAGTGGTCACACACTTGCTGCCTCTGTTGGAGTAGTTTCTTGCCCATCACCATCAGCTGCCCTACATCCCAACCCTCCCTCAGCCATGGTGGGGTGGTGGCAGGACATACAGCCAGCCTGGCTTGCTGAGGCTGTGCCACAGGAAAAGCTGGCAGGTGAGTCACAGCAGGGCTACAGCTGCCTTCCTAGCCCTGCAGCCTACTGCCCCCAGCAACTGCTTGCTTTGCCCAGGCCTGGAACTAGCTCTTACCTCCCTGCTGATTTTTCACGTGCCTCCTTTCTGGTCTGCATTATAAATGACACAAGTACAGACTGATGGTGGAAATGTACAGAGCATCCCGTAATGAAAGTGACCCATGCTACACTGTAAGAAAGAAGACAGATTAAATAAGGAAGAAATAGGAGAGCAAAGATATGTAACAAGGAGGCTGTTGGAAAGAGGTGAGCGCTGTACGGATAGCAGCATAGAGAGAGAACAGGGCACCCTCTCACTTAATGAATATTTATTGCAAACTGCCGCCTATTATCTTTCAAAGAATTTTTATACAGTTCCCATGTCTTTCATCTGTTTCATGTTATGGTTTATCTAACTGTGGAAATTGCACGCGTCAGGTAAACGTTGATTTACATGCAAATTGCCTTCGCTAAACTCGCCTTTAAGTAAAATAAGATTCGGAAATAATTTTTTCTCATTAATTTGTAGTTTCAAAGAAACCCAAAAACACAACAAATGCAAATAATCTAATTCATTTGTAAATATAAAACAATTTGTTGGGATTTAACTTTGCCATATTTTTTCTCCCTTCCATGTGCTTTAAATAAATTGCAGTGTTTACCAAAGACAAACACAAGAGAGATGCTGGGTTGTTCCAATTCAATGCCTTCCTGTTCCTTTTCTTTTAAAGGGCTACTGTCAAGATAAAAATCTCTGCAAGATTCACTCCTGGGGTAACTGCTGAATGATATAGATTTATATCACACATTCAACTGGCCCCATAAATTTAAACCCAAATGTTACTTCCCTGGATGACACTTTAAATTATTAGAAGTGAATTTTAAAAACCCTCGGCCTACATTTGCAAAAATGGCTAGTGATTTAGAGACTCAGTTTTTCAGGCCTCTTGCTAAAGGTGTTTTGAACTGCTACTGAAAACAAGCAAGTTCCAGAAGCTGACGGTCACTTTGGAGCATCTCAACTGTAGTTCGTGCAACACCGTGATTGTCCGCATTTCGCACTTTATTAGCTCGAACAATGACACTATATTTGATAATATGTAATTCTTAAAAAGATTAGTGGTTTAGTGCTTGATGCTGGTTAAATAACAGCTGTATTATGTCCCTATTTTCCTGTATATTAACTGGATATAATATGAAAGGATATTCTTACTTGCTCTGGTTTTGTGGGCCGGTGGTTTAATATTTGCAAAGTTCTAAAAAGTACAATTTCTTTTTCATTAGGTGGTGTCTCTGGTTTTCAGCATCAATACACTGTTCTTTTATCTGGGTTTTTGGACTGATAGCTTAAGAATATCTTTGTGCCTGCTAGAATGACTGAGGATGACTAATGTGACAGATTCAAGTCTTCCTGAAAAAGATGTACATAGATGGTAACCAAAAGAAAACATGGTTTTAGAGCTGAATATTGGGCTAAGATTCCCAAAAGATGGGCTAAGTTTCCAGTTCTCCCAACAGGTCTTTGAGTGACTGTGGGCAAGACAGTTCCCACAAACAGGGATGAAAACAACTGCTTCTTACCATCCTTTGTCTTGCCTAGGTATTTGTATTACAAGTCCTTTGGGTTGCTTACAGTCTTCTCCTCTAGCCTCTTCTACTCTGTACGATGACATCCCATTAACTCTACCACATTGATACTAATAACAAACAATTAGAAAAAATCTGCTTCTACTTTAAACCACAAAATATTTCTTTCCAGATTTAAGCTGATCAGGCTCTTTACCAGACCTAATATGGCTTGGAAGCTGCTCAACCGTTTCACCTTTATAATACACACGTTTAAATATGTTTCATTACTTGAAGAAATTTCTCCCAATTTTAATGGGCAATTTGTTGCATTTATTGTTCAATCCTCTAATGCAATCCCTGCTGGCATCACCAAAAGTCATTCCTAACTTACATGTGAACTGTATAAAATGTCTTGATGTAATCTTATTTTACTGCAGACAGGTGTCCTCATTATTAAAACTATTACTACCACACTTGACTCTATATTCACTGACAGTTTCTCAGCAGAGAGGCCAAGAGCTAAATAGACCATAAAGAACAAAAATTCCTCTCAACCCAAAAGGTGATCCCTTTGTGCCAGTCCTCAGGGGTACGGAAGGAGCATCTCTCCTCTAAACAGACAGAAAACTTTCATCGCCAGCGCTGTCAATCCGGAAGCAATACTAAAATTCCCCGCTCAAAGGAATCATAAATGAAGCAACAAATCCATAGTCCTTGAAAGGAGAAGCAAAACTGGAGGCAGCCAGGGCTACCTAGGGCCCTGAGCCCTTCATATCTTGCAGGGTTGCTGCAAGGAGCCAGGAGAGGGAGCCCGTTAATTAGCAAAGCCCTCGGTGAGGCCCGCAGCAAGCTGGCAGTGGGTGGCAATTTGTGATACAACAGCAAGGAAATAAACAAGGCAAAGCTATCTCTGTCTGCCTCCCTGGCAAGAAAGCAGTGGGGAAGGAATCAGTGTTTGCCACTGTAATATTTGCATGTAACAAGAAGAAACATTTACAATTAATGGAGAGAGAACTCCTTACGCAGGTTGTTGAACGGAGACCAAAAAAGTGTTGGTCTTTTGGATCTCCAGTTAACGCAGCCTGAATTGTCTGGCCCTGTTACACAACTTCTCCCCAAGCCCTGGCTCCTTGACCACCCTGCCACCCAAGAGAAAGGATAAAGCAAGGGAGAAAAAAATGCCCTTGTCAGATTGCAAAGGGAACATTACCAGGCACTGAGTAGGGCAGAGATGAAGAATGATTTCGAAAAAGATAATTGAACATGTTGTAATTTGCTCTCTTCTGTGTTTCAATTTTTATCTGCTTGTAGCTCATTTTGCCAGTCATGCAAGCAAGTGCGAAAGGGAGGGAGAATGTACATGGATGTGTGCGTGCAGGGTTAGCACGCATGCATGCAAATAAATTAATAATAATAATAAACCCACAAGCCTGGGCTTCCCTGTGAGGGATCTTCAGCCAGTGGCTGTATCTTAAGGAAGACGCATTATAAGATAGCAGTTCAAACTGCTGGAGAGAGCGTGCTCTGCCATGAAGCTGTACTGATAAAGCCCTCTGCTCCACTGGCATCCTCTGCGTGCAGTCCATTGAAGATGGTGACTACAGCCCAGTTCTGGGGAAATCCCAGGCCAAGCAAAAGGAGTTTCTCAACTCTGATGCAATCAAAGACCTAGGTCTCACAGCTGAGACGCTGTGAAATAGGAGCCTTTTTGAAGTGTTAACACTACTCTTATGCTAATGAATATTTATGCTGCTGACACTTTAAAGGCAAGGAAAAGAACAAACCCATGTTCACAGCCCTCTAACCAACAGGACTGTGTTACGCAAATCAATCAAGGTGAAGTCAGCAATCACTCACTCATTTACCTCTGCTGTCCACATTTGCTGTCAGCCTAATACTGAGTTATTCACAGCTGTCTTACATAGTGGGATTAAGATGGAGAATGGCATATCGGGGCCCCAAGCCACGCAGGATCATGCCCTACTCTAAGTCATGTCCCTTTGACAAATTTGGCTCCCTGGTTCCCAGGAAACAGCCAGTGCAGATCTCTGCTTTGAAAGGGGTAGACAGCTCTTTTCACTTACAAAAGATTTCACACACGTAGCTAGCCTTCCCTGTTACGTGCCCATAGCCTTGACCTTCTCATGTCCACTGGCACACATGTGCATATCACACGGATGGAGGGAAAGAGTTCATGTGCTCCATACTCCACTTTTCATCCCCTCTTTTCCAGTGTTTAGGGTAATAGCATTATGGCCCACGACAACTAATCAATTCACATTACAGCCTCCAGAAGATTATTGTACCTGGAGAGAAGCAGGAAGATCTGTAAAGGCACGTTCTTGCAAATACCCACCGGACTTACTGAGCCTGGCTGCACTTGGGATCAAATCAGGTTTCACTTAACCACAGGCCGGAGCACTTGTGATTTGCATGAGTAATTAGAACTGATTAATAGAATGACTTGCTTAATTAAGTTTATCTCAAAAGGTGCCCCTTGAAGACTCATGAATCTGAAAATCCAGAGGCAATTTCTCTTCAAAATCCTTTTTGGGTTAGAATGCTTTCAGCCTGGATCACTGGATGTATGCGTTTTTGCATGTGTGTCTCTGCTGCCCAGATTAATCAAAGCGACGGAATGGATGCACAAAGGTCTCAGGCCTGATGATAGACCGGGATTCCTCAGCGAACTCAGAAGGGACTCTCATAATCCTGAATGAACAAGTGCTGGCAACAGAGGTAATGGCTTTTCTGCCAAAAGCAAATGAGCATCTCTGTCTGGCAATTTATGGCTCTGTTGAGCTTTGCTTTACCTTGTATCTTTCACCTTTGCCTAATTTTGGTAGAGCCCAGCTCCAGTAGTCTGACATGCTGACAGACCAATTCCCAATATTCTGTCTACACAACAGATTTAGACAGTATTTGTGAGAGGGAACCCTTGTACCCACCCAATGTGCTGGTAAATCTACAATTTCCACAACCAGCAGAGGTATGTGTACTATGGTGGAGTTTGGGGGAAATACCAGCATAGACAAGAATAGTTTTCCTGGAGTAGGTTAGAGACCTGGAAACTTTTCCTGCTGAGAGCTTTTGTTTTCCCTATACTGGAAGCAACATCAAGATTTGATTTCATTCAAAGTCAGAACAAAGCCAAACAACTTTGACATTTCCTGTGAAATAAAATTTTAACACACGTGTAAACATTTGGTTTAGAGCACTGGAAACATTGCATTTAGATGAAATCAAGGCATTTTTACAGTTTTTTGATTCAGAAATGATAAAACAACATTGCGAATGAACATTGCAACAGCAAAAGGCAGTTTCCAATGAAAAAAAATGTTCTGTCAGGGAAGTCAATGGCCTTTGCAAGCACCAGCCTCGCTGAAAGGGGAGATGGAACCAATTGCTGGGGCTTGTGAACTGTTTTATGGATGGTGGGTGGAGGATCGAGCGACGGTGTGCAGTCTCATAAACCAGGGAGCACTGTAATGTGAGGGACTCCATGTTCTTACAGGTGCACGAGAGCTTCATGGTCACTCCCTGCTGTGATCTGAAAAAGGTACAGACGTTTACACAGCATGCTTTATCAAGGGTAATGATGGGGTGGGCAACCTGCACGTTTTCCTCTTCTGTCAGCACCCAAAGAAGGTGCCTTCTGCACATACAGGAGGTGAGGCTGGGAGGAGAGCTGAAAGTGCTGGCAGCAGAGCAGGGAGGCACATGTCCCTTACGAGCAAGATGGGGTGCAGAGCCCAGACTAATAAATCCTGCTGGGTCTGTGCTGGCTCTGCATGACCGAGTAAGGCACTGACCTGCCATCCTTCTCAGATGAGGCTTGGCTGCTGCAAGAAAGGTCAGGACCAAGCAGTCCACTGCCTTGCCCAAAAAGGCTACTTAATGGGAGTTTGGGGCTTTTTTCTTACATAAGGGTCCTGGGCCTAGGGATATGCCAAGTCCACGGAACGGTCAGGCAGCAGTTAAATATGGAGAGGCATCTGGAGAGGGGAAGGGTCATTTGTAGATGAATTAAAATGAAGTGCCAAGAGAAAAAAAGGATGATGAAAAGGGAAAAAGTCAACCAGATCAATCAAGGAAACAGGCATCTGGAAGAAGCACTTATTGATCCAGCTGTAAAGAAACCTTCTGAACCAGATTACCCAGCAGCCACAGACTCCTCTCTCCCTGAGATACTTGCTGTGGTTAATCAGGAAAAGAGGTGACATGAGACAAAGGAATAAAGCCCAGTTTTTCCAGGCTGAGGTTTTGTTCCCTTAGAAATCCTCAAGAGGATGAAACAGTTGGACCTCAAATGATATAGTGAGAGCAGAACAGAAGATAAAAGATTTAAGGATTAATTATGTATCTGTGGAAATTTTACAAAAAAGGGAAGCAAGCCTTTTCTAGCTTTGCACCTTTACTCACCTCAAGATTTTTGGGGAGTGGGGAATTAGCAAGGGAAGATTTTCATGCTCTCCTAGTACCCTACTGTGAGCAGTATTAGAAAGTTGTCAGGGGATGTTAAATTGGATTTTTTCCTCTATTCAGCCTAACATAGTTGCTTCTGCTCCTTTTTTCTTTCTTTCTTTCTTTCTTTTTTTTTGCCTCTGTTACTCTCTTTTCTTGCTTCTGGGAGTTCCAGACTCTCTTGAGTACTCGTGAGTGTCATCCCCTTTTCTCTTCCAGATTTATTCCATTTGGGCACAGTGAGAAGATGCACCTGGTGTCAAGAAGTTGTCAGGAAGCAGTAGGTAGCGATTTGGATTTCTCATTGTTTTTTAAATGTCAAGCCTTGCACTTCTGAAGCAAGTTCTTTGGAAAATCTAATTTGTGCATCCTGAGTCACTGTTAGTTCTTTATATAATAAATCATGGCCATAACAAAGCACCTGATTTCTAATATATGCTCAACTTTGTATCTGGGGCCATCTTTATAGGAAAGGGTAATAAGAGGAATTAACCAGGAAATGCCTTTACTCCAGTAAATGTAGAGCACATAAGAGCAACAGGATTGCAGTGCTGCAAAAACAACCCACATGTTTGAAGAGACTGATAATAATATCCTGCAATCGAGCACCCATCAGAACCTTAGATTAAAAAAACCCACATTATTCCCTGCTTAGGAACATAATAAGGCCAAAAGCAAGGGACGGTGACTATGTTTAATTAAAGATCTCCATAAATGCCACCACAAAACCCAAACTGAATTGAAAACCTGATCTTGCTTCCAGTTCAAAGACATCCTGTTTATATGCATCTCTGTGTCTGTCACTGTCATGCTGTCACAAGATTTGTTGATCCTGGTCAAGCTCATAGGAAGAAGTACCAGGATAATTTCTAAAGGAGTGGGGGACAGAAGCAGCATATAGCAGTAACATCCTAAGAAAGTCAGCTTTGAAAAACCTAAATGCACAGATTCCAGTGGTCAGAGTTCAGATTCAAAGCATACTCATTTTGGTGTTCTTAACTGAAGCTCTGAGGAATAGCAGAATCTGGGAATAAAAGTTTCAGGCCCTATGTAACTTCTGGAAAGTTAGGAATACAGGTTTGATATGGCCAAGAATCAAAATACATGTTTTCCACTTCTCTGTCACTTCCCATTTAAACACAGTGGTCCCCTTCTGTCCTTCTGCTTTTCTATTTTAGCTCAGGAGATGCTCCCAACACTGTTGGGTGTTACAAGAAGGAAAAGGGTAAATAACATGTGAATTTTGCCTGACTGAAGGAAACAAGAAAGACAAAGAACAGCAAGATTGAAAAGGTTACCAAAGTTAATTGGCACACTGGCCCGCAAGACTCTTACAGCCTCTTCTGTTCTGGTTATGAATTATTCACCCATGCGCAGAGCTTATCACAATCGTCAAAATTGCCCTTCCTCCAGTGATCTGAAAGGGATATGCCAATCCCTTCCGCATGCAGCGCACAAGCACAGATGGAGCATTAGGCAGAACTGCTGTGAAAATATTCAGAATTATCTCAAATCTATCCACACCTCCTTTTTTGTCTTCCATCCCCACACCCAAGCCCACCTGTTCCTGCAGTACCTTCAGTTTTCTACGCTAATCAAGCAGCTTTCAGAGCCTCGACATCTGCACCTTCTTACTCACTCCTAAGCCCATTAGCCCACAATCTGTAGGTATTAATACACAATCCATGTTCCTAGCTTGAAACTGCACGAGGACAATGAAATGTAAGGTGCATTTGAACTACGGCTTTAAAGAGATGATGGCAGTTCTCCAACTGCATCGTACATTTGCAGTGGTTCCCATTTATCATGTGCATGTTCCCTTATATATGCTAAGGCCTAGGCACATGAGAAAGGAATGCAAGAACCAACATCAAAACACAGAGATGCCAGGATGTGAAGCAATTTTATGAATACCCCAGTTTTGCATAATGTATCTTGCAGCTATCCCAAAAAACATTTGTGTTACAGTGAACAGAACTGAGGAATGTTTCATGGAGCTTTCTAATGTGGATTGATACATTCCCACAGCCTTTTTTAAAAACCAAGATTTTGATAACCAGTGTTTTGGGATATGCTTATTTAATTCTCCATCCTCTGTTGGCACATGTACCCACACTGGAAATGACAGGGGATGCTGTCAGCCAGGCATGATGCAAGTTGGCAGAGTTAGGCACAGGATGAAGGGGTGTAACAGAAGCAGGAGATGGATCTGCAGATCCAGGCAGGGCTCATCCTGGCTTTTATACAGTGATATGCTCAAGTCAATAACAGGAGGCATTTGCAAGGCTTCTGGATGCGCATGTACAAAGGAACTGAAGTGGACAAGCCTGGAATTGTAGGAAGTGATACAGGACCAAGTCAGCAGAGCTGGATATGGAAAGCCCAGGGCTGAAAGAACAAGGAGTGCAGCAAGGCACGAAGAGGTTTTTCAACACTACAAAACATTTGGCTATGGAAAGCTTGTCTTTTCCTTATTGATGTAAACCCTGAGTGAACTACTTATTGCAACTAAAATAAACATATAGGAAAACAGAAAACAAATAAAATAAATTTTTCAGCAAACCCATCCCGTAGTGTCATTTTAGAGCAAGTAAGTGCTCTGAGCGCTACCCCTTAATGCTTTTTAAACAGCAGTTTAGGGAAAATACAGTTAATATACTTATGAAAATAAACATTCCTGCTGGTGTAAATCTCTCCTAACACCATCAAGGACAATAGACTTACTTTATTTACACCAATGAAACATTAAGGAATGTGACCCATGATCTCTGCCAGAAAGGATTGCATTTATGTTCTTTAGAAAACTCAAAATGGAAAACAATAGCTAAGAAACAGCAAGGACTGGAAGAGAAGGAAGAACTAGAGCTAGAGAAGAGAGAGCTGGGAGTGGAAGCTGTGTTCCAGGCAAGACAATCAGTAGAAGTTGAAGAGAAGAAGAAAGTGGAAACTGCAAAGTGAGCAAAACCAGAAAGGTCAGCAAGGAATGGAGGAGATATCAAGTACCAGGTAAGTCGAACAGTAATGCAGTAAGGGTCATTATGGACTGGGACAGTCAGCAAAGATGGGGTACCACTACAGCGGATCACACAGACTTGGACTGAGGTGTCAGAGACAGAGGGAGAGAGCACAGCCCTTGAGTGAAGATAAGGTCAAGTAAGTGACCATCACAGCAAACGAAGGATTAAGTTGAAAGCTGAAGGTCGAATGAGGACATGAAGGAAAGAAGCTGAGTGACAGAGGGGAAGGATGAAGCTGCCAAGGATGAGATGAAGCCTTGAAAGCAGTGAGATCCAATAATGGCAAGGCAGCATGATGCTGTCTTGGACATTCAGAAGAGAGGACACAAGCTTCACAGTAACAGAGAGAAATCCAGAGCAGAAAAATAAAACGAATAATCTCTGCCTCCTCTGGGGTTTCCTGTTGCATCATTTCCATTTTAAATGACATAAAAATACTTCTAATAACCAGAGAAACACTTAAAAATTAAGAAACACTTGTTCCAGTTAATGTGTCTGAACAGTGTGAGCATGCACACACACGCATGCACATGCGAAAATCACCCAAAAAAAAGTTTCCCCCGGGAGGTCCTTATTATGCAAAAATTACTCTAATTAGGTCATGAATATATTAGGCCGTATTCAGTGCCAACAACAGCGGGGGGAAAAAGAGAGAGAGAATTGGAAATGTGACATGCATACACTCCCAGTGTGGTTAGGGCGACTGGATTCCAAAATGCCATTACGAGATAAAAAGGTCACCCTGTAGGGAGGTAATTGGTACAGCATTCTAGCAGCTGATTAAAGGGATCTTTTTCTTCAGGGTGGGAGGAGGAGGCGGGGGTTAATGTAGGATCTCCCCTGACAAAGTATATGATCTTGATCAAACATCTGCTTTTAGGACAATCACAAAGAAAAAGGAAGAGGCTGACATCCTTGACATCCTATTGAAGCAGACGCATTTGTTTAATAACACCTTGACTTGCATGTTTTAAGACAACATTAAAGGCAGAGGGTACTTTCCCTCCTGCGGGTTACTCTCTGTTCAAACATGTGAGCTTTCGTTTTCCTAGCTCCCATCACAGCTACTGCTCAGACACTGCCCACGTTGCATTAATAAGAAGTAAATGCTTTTAATGAGTCAGTAATGGCTGGGGGAACAGTACAGGGTAAAGCTGCTTCTTCACCCTCTCTTCTCCTCACCAAATACCAAATAATGACAGGCTCCCACAGGTTGAAGTAACACAACTACTGGCTTGGCAGGCAAGAGAGAACAACAGAAGGGCACACACTCCCCATAGAGAAATATAAGGAAGCTGCTCTTGGATGGATTGTAAACAATTCTTAAAAGCTGCGTTAAATAAGATGCCATTTAAGCTCTCGAAATTATTGGTGGCACACGTAAAGGCTCACTTTTGTGTTTGTAAAGGCAGATAGTCTCGCCCCACATTTGGGGCCAGGACCGTAGATGACACACCAGGAAAAGGCAGGGAAGAAAGGAGGAGAAGCAGGCAGGAACACAGGCAGCACTGCTCCTGGGAGAGAGGACAGCAATAACAGGGAGCAGGGTGCACTGATTTTAAAGCTGCTTAGGAACCAGTTCAGTTTTATAGCCTCTTCTGCCTCCCCAGACTGAAGTACTCCTTGCACTGTCCAACTGAGTTTTGCTGTGGTGTGAGCTCCAGTTTTGATGTTGATGGCCACTGGCCTTTTCCCCTGCTTAGAGCGATGAGCAGTTACATGTTATGCTGAGTGTACAAGCATTCCCAAATACCACCACCTATGGAGCTGAGCTACTGGTAGCAGAAATGGAGAAATGCCTGGCATAGAAGGCAACTTGGACCAGCTTAGCATGGACCACACTTCCCTGCCAGAAATGCCTGGGCAAAATTTAGAAACAATGATTCTGCTATAGATGAACATAGATGCAGGAGCTGTACTGAACACCCCAGGAGTGGATATTCTGGACTGAAATAATGAAAATTGGCAGGCTTTCTACAAAGATCTAATAGGTATATTCCATGTTAATTCCAAGCTAATAACTGACAGAGCTGCCCCCTTCCCAGAAATGAAAGTCTGAATTGATGTGACCCCTATTTTGTTCCATCAATAAACTGCAGAGTATAAACGTGTTAACATGTTTCTACTGTTCACCTGCAGCTACAGAAGCTCTTGCAACTTGCCCGCATGGGTTCTACACTTGATACTTTGCCTCCATTTCTCTGATGCAGAACTGACTGATAACTTGTGTGACATAGTCCACCTGTGATAAAACCCCTAACGTGCTTAGGCTTAGTTACTTGTACTCTGACGACTGAAGGAGCTGGTAGGGGGGCAGGCAGGGAACTTCTGTTAAAAGATAAGATTTGTTTACGTACAAATTTAGACTCTTCTAATTTCAGTTTCAAACTTGCTTTGTAGCAAATGTTTAACACAGCAGTTGTTAAAATATTTGGCAATCTATTTTTCTAACCAAGAAGCGGGCCATATCATCCATCAGTCACAACCACTTTCATTTGAACAAGAATCTGAATCTGCACCACCTGCCGTACCTGTGCCAATAGTTGTATGCAGACCACAGGAGTGATAGAGGGGGAAAAATCCTCTCTGTCTCTCTGATGAGAGAAACAACGCTATCTGAAGAGACAATTTCTTGCTGCTTGCATGAGGCCTGGTGTCTTGTGTCTCAAAGGGCACTCAGCACCTTGCAGCATCTGCCCTGTGTAGTGCCCTACAAAATCCTGGGCACATGCAAGCACTGGTACAAGCATCTCTAAACCCAGTCAGCACAAAAGACAGGCAGGCATGGAAACGGCTCATACATCCATACTGTGCAGCTCATGCCTTCAATATCCCAATGCAATAGCTGTTCAGACTTGTATCGCAGAGCGCTGATTTCTCCAAGTCTTTACAAAAAAGGACAAATTGTGATCCCCGCCCTCCAAGACCACCAAGACAGGATGAAGAATCCCTACAGTGTTCAGCATCCCTGTATTGCTTTCTTAACCAATAGTTATTCCACAAGTAAGTATAAAAGGAAACAAACCGGGCAGGCCTGCGGACCACTAGAGTGTACTGGGACCACTACCTTGTGCCTTGTGCTACCTTGTCTATCTAGCTGTCTGTCTTCTCTATCATCTGTTGTTTCCCTCCTTAGGCTAGATAGAGACTCTCTAAGAGTTCTCTCCATTTAAGTTTCTGTGAGAGCTAATATTGACAGCTTTTGAAAGCACACATACAAGGGAGCATTTGTTCTCTATTAACAATGTTGTTACGAGATTGTCTGTGCTGTGCCATTCCCCACCTCCTAGGATTTCATATTACTGACATGTAATTTACATAATTAAAGTATACAAAGAACATAGATGCAGGAGCTGTACTGAACACCCCAGGAGTGGATATTCTGGACTGAAATAATGAAAATTGGCAGGCTTTCTACAAAGATCTAATAGGTATATTCCATGTTAATTCCAAGCTAATAACTGACAGAGCTGCCCCCTTCCCAGAAATGAAAGTCTGAATTGATGTGACCCCTATTTTGTTCCATCAATAAACTGCAGAGTATAAACGTGTTAACATGTTTCTACTGTTCACCTGCAGCTACAGAAGCTCTTGCAACTTGCCCGCATGGGTTCTACACTTGATACTTTGCCTCCATTTCTCTGATGCAGAACTGACTGATAACTTGTGTGACGTAGTCCACCTGTGATAAAACCCCTAACCTGGGTGAAACAGCTACAATGCAGTGTGCTTGTACAGCTCCTTTTATACACACCATTCTGAACAGCTTTCCAGAGTTTAAAAACAAAACACGATCCCAGAAGAGTATTAAATAATAAATGACTATAGAAGGGAAAAGACAAAGTGGCACAGGCAGGAAAGAATCAGAGGGATAATCTGAGATAAGACCTGAAATGAGACTGTAAGTCGACAAGTGGGAAAAGTATAAAATGGCTAATCTAGATAAGATCAGGAGTGGATTTACAGTGGGCACAGCGCTAAAGGGCTGAACTTCCTGGTCCTCACTGGCTAGTGCTGCAGAGGTGTAGTACAGCCTCCCCCACGATGGCTGCCTTTGCCCTGCGTGTTTTCTGAAAAGGGCAAGGCTCTAGATGAAACAGTCAGTGGCATTTCGTTGGCACTGGTCTCAAAATTTTGTATTTTGTGCACTCGTGGAGACTAAAAAAAAGCCACACATGCAGAAAAATATATAAAAAACCCGCCAACAAACCACACACACAAAGATTTTCTCCAACATTTTCCAACTCTTTGCCTGTATCTGATACTCCCTAGCGTTCCTTTACACGCTTAATGAAATCACATTTCACCACAAAAGTAAAAATATATGTAGATCATTATTGTACTTCTGCAAGAACTGGGCTCCAACATCATAAGCAGCGTTACAGAAATCCTTGGGGTTTGAAAATGAAATGTAATTTCCCATCTATTAATCTAATTCTGAAAATAAACAAACAAAAATTCTCACCAGACTCATGAGTTGTATCTCTGCTGCTGACTTATTCAACTTATATATCCAGAACTCCAAAATCTGGTTAAACTATGCCCTCAGGACACTCTACCTCCAAAGTTCTTCTTCCACTAGATAGATACACATGTAGCCCATTTCCTCCATTAAAACGTCTTAATAGCGTTTCCACCCCAGGCCTGAAGCTAACAGAAAAGTCCCTGCTAATAATGCCCTGAGATCACATCCAACTTGTATAAATAATGGGGGTTAGAATATTTTTCAGGATCAGGGTCACAGTGAATATTCCTGTTGCTACACTGGATGAACACGCCATATGTTTTCCTCTATTTTGCAAGTGGGGAGCAATACATTTCACAACCATAATCAATTCACCATTTTCAGAATCTATCACATATCCTATTTCCAGCAAAAATTGATTTGACATGTGCAAACACCTGTTTGGCTGTAGCATCCTCACATAAGTTTTCAAAGGGAACCAGTACATTTTTCTGCAAATCTATGCCTCTTTTGCTCAAGGACAAATCTTTCCTGTGCTGCCAGCCTGGTCTCTTTCAGTGCATTGACCTCTATTTCTGACACTTTGGTAGTTTCCTCAGTATCACTGCTCATTTGAGGAACAGTGGAAAATATCTCCAACCTCTCTCAGAGTTTTCAATCCCTAAATGACCTTCATGTATCATTTTAATCATATTTCCCTGTAACACGTTTCAGATCATCATCCTGGTGCCCTTAAACAAAATCCTTTGCAGTATGAGAACTTCTCCTTAGTCCTAAAAGAGACTGGGCACATAAACTTCTGGCCAATAGTTTCACTGATTTTCTAAAAGGTCTATTCCTTAATTATATTACCAGGACAACTCTTTACATTTTCTTGAGATTAGGAAGGTTGGTGTTTTTTTTTTTTCTTTAATCAGATGAACATATCCCTGGTTGTTTGTGTGCTTTCCCATAAATCTTTCTTACAAATGCTCGAGAGTATAACTGCAGCCACCAGACCTCTTCCTCTACTGTTCAGTTTGCAAATCATACATTTGCAGTTGGACAGAAAAAATAATTCCTCTTCGCCTGGCAGGTGTCTGCCCAGTGCTTCCTGGAAACTGCAATGAATGGCTTGCAGTCAGTTTCAGCTAATATCGGCCTCCAACAAATACATCCTGGAAATTTTTCATAACCATGAGCTGAGCTAGGACATCTTTCTCCACTTGTATATACTGAGATTCAGGTTTTGCTGCAGCTTCGATACATAACTCATTGGCCGCCCGTTTTGAACACATTATATAGATAAATGCTCTAGTACCTGCTCTGGTAGCTTCGTGTTTAACATTACCTTCTATCCCTCTCTGTTAAGACCTTGGTCATTAGTTGACATTTATTTCTCAAACTCTTCATGAGAACGTGTATCCTATCTCTACTGGGCATCTTTGCATGAATATGATCTCAGGTTGCGGATCTGAACAACCATACAAAGCCATATGTTTTCCAAACTGCACTCTTCCTTGGTCCATTAGGGTAGGCATATTACTGACAGCCTGAATCTTCTTCAGATCTGTCTGTACATGTTCCCAGTTACTGTCTATCCCAAGGAATTTACATATTCCCTCACTGTGGCAAGGATCCGTATTAGCTTCTCCAGCATCACCCCAAAATACAATTTTTCAGCGGATGCCAAACACAACACAAATTGGTGCTATTTCTTCGAATTGCCAAGGAGATGGTTGATGGCATATACGCACTTTCTTTTCTCAAGAGTACAAGCCAGAATTTTGCTGATGCTTTAATCATAGAGAGATACTTGGAATTAGTCAATATCTCTTGTAAGGTAATGGAAATTTTTGCTCTTTGCATATTGCTTTAATTATGTGGGCTCTAGACACAGGTGTAGAGAGCCATCTGCCATTCTGTTGATTCTTCCAGTTCCTGCGTGGCTCCAGAGCCTACTCAGCTCCCTCTTTATATCTGTTCTTTAAGGGAAAACAAACTTTCCTCAAAGGAGGGGTAAGAGCTACATGCCTTTGCCACCCCCATCCATGGGGGCCTTCTTTAATTCCAAAAGGACATCCTCAAGCTTATCCTTAATTATTTTGTTTCCCTCCAATAGATCCATCATCTTGACGCAACAAATAGCCTGACAAAGTTTCACTCGACAATGGTGAGCTTTCCTCTATCACTATGAGAAATTTTATCTTTTCCTCAGTGTTATTTACCCAAAAAGGATTGGTAGCCCTGTATTTTAAATGTTGGCTGAGTGCATTAACTTCTCCTGTCTCTTCTTGTGTGTCTCAACTCAGTATGGAGCCTATGTGGTCAAGGCGAAGGTGCAGAACAGTTTTGTAGTCAAAATGCTCTGGAAACAAAATGGAGTTCATAGCTTGACAGAAAGATACAAGAGATACATAACATCAAATGCATCATTTATACGTGGTATATAGCTAGGGTCTCCCAAATTATTCAGAACAGGTACAATGCTTAAAAGATTTTCTAAACAATTCTTAAATTATAAAATGATTGAAGTAGAAGGCCAAAATTTTGGTTTTTGAGGTGATGGAAACACAGCTGAGCCATTAGCTGAGAGTCTCTTTTCCCATATTGCAGGCTTTGTACTTTGTTGAGACAAATGTACCGCCAGACCACAATCTAAGAGGTCAAGCAACTTGCCTTTGGAAGCAGTATGTTTAATGGAAGTCTTGAAAACCAAAGAACCTGCATTCTGAAGCCATCGTTTAACCTTCTGCCATATTTTTTGTTAATACTCAACTGATGGGGGGAAAATGGAACAGGACAGGGAGAGTTTTCTCTCTCCTGAAGTGTCATTCTAGTGGCAAAGCCCATTATAGGCTGATTACAAACCCACCTCTCATCGTTATACAAGCAAGTAAAAAACCCTTATTCTTTTGCATGTCAAGGTTTAAGTCACATTGACAACTAGAATTTGTTCTCAAATTTTTCAATACTTTAATCTCTTTTTGAGTTAAAAAATATGAACAGCTCTTTTTCGAAATTTTTGTGAAGTGTCTGATGTTTCTTTGTGTCCCTCTGTCAACCCAATGAAATCACATTATATCACAAAATCCAAAACTTAAGTAGATTTTACTGACTATCCTCCAGGCAGCTTGACTGTTCATTTTTAATCCATGTAGAGAGCTTAAATACCACAGTGATAAGTGTTTTATACAGGCATATAGATAGATTTTGACATTGGTTCATGAAACAGGCAGTCTTCAAGGGCAGCAATTGTAGAATCTCTAAGAAATTGCCATCGTTCAGGAAACAAGACATGATTGTCCATCATTGTAGCTGACGGAGAAAATAAAAACTTGTGGAATAAATATATTCTGTGACAGCACCTGTCATTGGTGAATTCTTTTGCCCGCCACATCAAAGATAGTGGATGATATATGGAAGACAGAGGATTTTTTGCTGAAAGATAGTTTTCCACAATTTCCAAGCTGCTAATGGAGTACAGATATTGTTTTTCAGTTCTCTCTAGCCTGGCCAACACTTTAATGTAGTATTGATATTTAATTTGTTCCTTTAATTTAGCAATCTGGTGACCCTTCAATCCCACTTACTAAGAATTTAACAAATTATGTCTTCACTTATTAATGGAAGAGAAAAAAGTGAAAGTGAAATAGTGGGAAAAGTGAAAAGTGGGAGTTCTATAACCAAAAACTTTTTTTAGAGCTAGTTAAAGTTGCTAAGAGATGTTAAGTACCTCCTATTCCCTTTGTTTACAGGCACCGAGAAGCCTCAAAGTAAACAATTTAAGGTGCCATAAATTTTATACTATCCACAGTGTAAGCACTGCATTATGCCAAGGAGAAAGAAATACATATTTCGTCACTGCATACAGAATTTAGCCACTACTCACAAAAAATGCTGTAATGCAATGTCAAATCATCAGTAAGTAATGTCAAAAATAAAACCAGAGAGACCCAAACCAATTCTTAGACTTTCTTGAAAAAGAAAGAAGGAAAGAAAGAAGAAAAGAAAGAAGATATGGAAATACTGATTGGCATGTTCAGAATTCATGCAGCTCATGAACCTCAAGACCTGGAATCTGCACTTTCATTTCTAGGAAGTGTGTTTCTCACCCTTCTATCTTTCAAAAAAAAAAAAAGTGAACAAAGTGCAGGCCAACCCACTGAGGTTCTTCTGATCATCTGTTTTGCTAACTATTCAAAAAATAACAAACATCTCTAATCCAAAAGTTATGTTAACTACCAAAGTTAACTACGATGATTTCAATGCCCCCTTTACTAACTATTTCACTGTTAGTTACTTCAGTGGTGTCAGCTTCTTTCGTAGTCCCAGATCATCAGTTAAGAAATTGCCCAGCAAAATAAACGACATAAGGAAAGGTGCTGCCCATAATACATTAATTTTATATCTAATTCATAAAACTTCTAATTTAAAGGAAGCTGAAGCACAGTTTCCTCTCTGTCAAAACAGATTTTCACAACACGAAGGGACCAGGACTGAGTCCTAGACAACCTGCAATTGCTGTACAGAGACACCATTGTTTCTGCTTTGGAAGGTTCATTTTTCCAGAATAGCAGACCTTTGGTTTGATGGCCATTTTATACGTTGGCACCTTCAGCTTAAAAGGGTTTTGATTTTGTTTTTATTTATATCAAAGTGAACAACTTCAACAGACAGAATGACAGAAATGCTTGTTGGAAGGGAACCTTGGAGGTCATTTAGTCTAATCTCCCACTCAAAACTAGGTCAAGTCAGCTGTGGATTTGTCCAGCCAAGTCTTAAAAATTCCAAGGATGGAGATATTTCAACAATCTGGGTATCTTTTCCTATGCAACACTTCCCTCCCAATGAGTAAGTTTTTCGTAACATCTCGTCCGAACCCTGCAACTTGTGTCCACTGTGCCTTGTTCTCTCATTTGCTATTACTGGGAAGAGTCTGGCTCTGTTGTCTTTGCCACTCATCAGGTAGCTGTCAGCTACTATTTGCTCACTCCACTGTCTCCTCTTCACCAGACTAAACGAACAAAATTCCCTCAGTTTTTCCTCAGAATCCATGCTTTCTTGGCTCCTGACCATCTTGGTTGCCCTCCACTGGACCCTCCCGTTTCTCAACATCCCTGTAGAACTAGGAAGCCTAAACTGGATACAATATCCTCACGCGGCCTCAGCATGGCTGCACAGAGGAAAATAAGAGCATCCCTTGGTCTGTTAGCCACACTTCGCATACTGGGCTACATTAAGATGATTGTCTTATTCTGCTGGCTCATATTGAGCTTGGCTACCTTAACCCCCAGGTCCTTCCCAGATGGGCTGCTACTCAAAGAGATGGTTCCTAGCCTGTACTGACAATGGATTATTCTGTGCCAGATGCAGAATTTCATGACATTCCTGTTAGCCCAGTTCTCAAGTTTCTCAGGATCTCTCAGTGGAAGCTCTGCCAACTCAAAACCACACATACATGTGCCCAGTGCCCTTCAAGGCAATGTTTTTCAGACACCAAACCAGAAGATCCCATCTTGCTAATCAGGAAACCAAGTGATAGAGACAGCAGTACAAGGTGCAAAGTAGATGTGACCACTGGAGAAGAAGTCACTGCCATGAAAAAAAATGGCAAAGCTAGACAAATGCAGCTCTAGATGGACTCTCCTCTTTATAAAAAGGCAAAGCAATCAGGAGCAGAACACCAGGAGCAATGCAAGAGCTTTCCCACCTCACTTTAATCACAGTATTTCCATGCTGTGAAGGGTTGTTTGTGGAGGAGATGGAACTAGTTAATGTCACCTCAATCTCCTGGGGTGAACATGCCGTTACAGGACACCTTAACCCCTTTGCTCTATCAGCTCCTCTCTTGGAAAGGGCTGTCGCTTAGAAGATGAAATATATTTACAAATTAATTAACTTTGGCCAGTGACTGAAGAATTAGATTTCCACTAACAGGGATTCTGTCTGAGTGATGGATACACAGAACACTGGAAGAATAAAATACTAGTCCTTCTTGCTTCCCAAATCTGAATGCTCAGCAACCACACAACCTTTCCCTTCATCAGTCTTTTTTTCTACACTGTCAACCCTTCTTTTCTCAAAGCCAATAGAATTTGCTTTAGTAGATGAAGGTACGTGTGTACTGAAGAGAGTATTTGATCTCTGAAAACAGCTCATCAACTCATTAAATAGACAGAGGCCCATTACACAGCAGAACTGTGAAAGGCAAAGCGGAGTTGGTGGTCAGGACAGAAGCATGGGATTAGCTGAGAATAAGACTGCAGCCTCTGATGCATAAAACAGTTTCTGATTTCAGGACCTGAAACAGGGGCAAGCGTATGCTGAAGAGATCATGGCGTAAGCTGTATATTATGTGGGTTGGAAGTTTCATCTTGTTCTTTCTCATGTAAAACACAAGCTGTTTGTCAGAGGGATTGTATTTGCACAGCTAGGGGGATGTTACAGAATATAGGCTTGCACACAACAGTGTGGGAAGAAGAGGAGACTGTTCTGATGGTGTTGAACATAAGTTACTGGTGTGATGAAGTACTCACAGAGCAAGGGTTACCATTTATTCCTGGAAACAAACATTGCTGCAGAATTCAGACAGTCTCAGCAGAAAGGTAAAGGGGAGCTCATGGCCCCAGTTCTTAGTCAGTCATGCAATAAAGCTTCAGGTGGAGAGCAATGTTAAACAGGCCTTCATCATACTGCTTCTTTTTCATGCTTCCTCTCTGGAGTAAGAAGCCTAAATGAGCCATTTGCAACTCCTGTTGTATTTATTCTACTCTGCAACTTGTCAAAGCAGCAAAGCAGAGGCCCAGACAATTTAAGCTATCAGCAATTCATTTAGAGACTTACAGATCAGTGACACTCCAAGGATATAAGAGATTACAAATAAAATAAGCTTTGCTTGCCTCAAAGAACCAAATCGAACAAAAAAAATTCAAATTTATTTGTCAGAAACAATGTTCATTATTTAGTGGAACAAAATTCATCTTCAAAGTCATCAAGTGTTGGTCCAACAGTACATCTGATGTTTGTGAGGTTTGCTTACATCAGCTACAGAACTAATACATTTTGAGACACTTTTTGCAAGAGTTGTGGTTACTTGCCAAATGTCCTGACCAGACTTAAATGTTGATAATTAGGTTCTTCCCTCTGTGAGATCTCTCCATGATTTGAAATAGCAACAATGATTTTTCTTTATTTCCTGTTCTATATTGTTAGCAGAAGTCAAAATGTGCTATGAGATAGCTGCTGTGTTCTACTTCAGAGATAGGTAATGAGACTTCTTCTATCCAATATCTGTACTTTCTTATTTAGCGGAAGATATTTATGTGTTATTCTTTTTACATTTAGAAAGGTAATTTAAACAGCAGTTGGGTAGGCAGCATCTGACAAAAAATAATGCTGAGTTGGAAATGGGGTGGACAGAAGAAGTCGACCAAATGCCAATATTCAGCACACTGTAATGAGTGAAGCAGCCCCGTGCAGTAGGTAAGGCTGACCTCAGAGATCCATAGCTGATTATAGTTAGGGGATGCTATTCCCAGGGCATGAGGATTAGAAAGACAAACTTCAGTAAATCTAGTCTCCTATTGTCCATTCTTCTTCTCTGCTGGCAACAACCAACTGTATGGCAAGGGGTGAGTGCCACAATGCCACACGTTCTTCAGCAGAGTCATTGGCAATTTAAATAGCTGTGAAACTTTGCACTGCAATCTGTCAGAAGTGCTCATGTGGCAAGACCCCTTTATCAAAGATAGGCAATACAGTGTTTTATATAAATGACTTAAACGTATAGCTAGAGCTTATTCTCAGGCATCTCACAAGCACAGACACAAACACAGCCTTTTTCTTCCTGTCAATTGTAAACAGGATGCATTAGTACCGAAGTCCAGCATAGGAAGAAAAGGCATGAAAAGATTTTCTGCAGAAAGAGATTTTCTGCAGGTCGTGCCGCTAGGACAGTAAAAACCTTGGTGCTTTAAGCCCTTGCACAGGCAAGTCTTCAGCAGCTTCCAAACATTTTTATTGCAATTTAGGAACCATATTTACCTAATGTGAACTGGAAGCTATTAGGCCCTGTCCTTTATCAACAACACTGCTGGTATGACTGAATTAATTTTATAGTTTGTAGGAATATTCTCCTATATTTCTCCAGAGTACCAGAGGCCATGCAGTAAGACTAGCAGAAATGAGACTCTTGACCTGAAGAGTGGTAAAAATGTACTGAGAAACATGAGATCCAGTGCTAAGTCAGTGGTGGAAGTACAGGAAAAAAAAGGGATTTACCAGGCCTTTGCTGTAAAGGCTGGTAAGGTAGCTAATGTGTCAGTGGATGTGTTGAGAAGCAAAGGAAACACGATGATACTTTCTGGAGTAATGTTCAGCAGTAACAATTTCCACGGTGACAGACTAAGCCATCACTTGCGGAGGCTTTTGAGGCAGGAAGGGAGGGTGAGGTGGTAGTCTGATGGGCTGTCCATGGTAGCTCATTATGTATTTTTGACCATCAACCCCTTGTAGGGAGGGAAGAGCAGCCACCCAGCCAGGGAAGGTATATAATCTGATTGATGCTTCGTAAGTGGCTTTCAAAAACTTGACTGAGCATGAAATCTCATCATTAAAGTTTATGTCCTGAGTGGGGAAAAGAGAAAAATAAGGAAAGAGACCAAACCAAAGGGAACCAAAGCTGACAGAATGATAGCAAATTTACAGCCAGGCAATCTACTTAAGCATGACTCCCAAAGCTAATCAGCCAACACCAAAACAGGCTTCTGGTTCTGAAGGAAATTAAAGAAGAGGCTCACCCTCTCTCCCTGTGCAGAAACATAAAAGAAACCAAGAGCAATAAAATCAAAACCCATGGGATCCCCGGAATGCAAGTATCTGCTCTGCCTGTTTTACCAAAGAGTCTTAAAGCGCTGTGGAATAATCAGGCACAAATAATCTAGGGGAACTATATCCATTAATTCCATGTTTAACCCTCTGCTTTTCTCTGGTTATGCAGAAAACATGCTGCTTAAACAATTTCGAAGTCCTCAATTTCTGTATTTCTATCTGCTTAATATGAGATGGGGCAAAAGGGGGAACATGGACATGACAACACTGCATCCAAAAGACCCTTCCTGCCAGAGACAGGGGTTATTAAAACTTCAGGAATAAAAAGGCCTATCAAGATCACAAAATACTCTTACGTAGCTAAGTCTCAAAGGACTGGGGAAGAGTGGAATATTTCAGCAATGTTCATTCTGATTTGAAAACAAATTGGTCTGCCTTGCTTTCCTCCCCCTTTTGTATTCTTCTTGTGCAATTATTCTAGCTAATGAGTTTACTGGCAGAAATGTTCACAGAAACAGCAAATTTTAGTGGCCATTGGAGATTATTTGTGAAGAGTGAATTTAAAATTCTTAATCATAAGCATTCACTGTGTAAATGTGCTTCAAAGACCTAGGCTCATCCCAACAGGGACTAGCACCGCCCTAGGTAACCAATGTGTGCAATCAGAGCTAATCAGTCAAATCTGATTTCAAATATTCGCAATAAACAGATCATGGACAAGCTGCAAGTCAAAAATTATTCATAGAAATTATTTGACAAATGATTTTGAATGCTGAATAATTCAAGAAGATCACACATTGTTCACAGACAATTCCCAGAGAGAAAAGAGGGTGAAATCTGTTTTATAAGTTCATGATGGATTCTTCATCTAAGGCTCCTCAAAACACCTTGGTAAATAAGGTTAGCCTCAGCCTCTTGTATTTATTTCTAAAACATGAACATTTGCATGGCCACTTTTCAGGAGGAGGCACTGTTTTTGGGGTGCTCCATTTGCAACTAACCAAGCAAACATCCTCCTCCAAGACTGTTTCAAGGAGCAAGAGGAACATGGATCTGTGAAGGACACCAGCTAGAATTAATGGCATTGCTATCTGTGCAAACAATCTGTGACACTGAATAACTCCTCAGTGACCCAGAGCAATTTCTGCTGGTGTTTGGCTTTAGCAACTAGTTTGACAGAGGCTGGAAAGGTTAGTCTACTCACTCACTTCCCAGTCTTCTGCCCATGTGTTACTGATCCTTCTAAGAGGGCAAAAAAAGTGAGTTGCCCCACTCACTATTAATAAGCATTCACTTCTGAGAAGGAACTTGGCTGCTAGTCCTACTGAACAGCACAGCAATGTTGTGGGTTTGTTTTTAATTTATAAAGAAATGAAGATTAATCTGTCCAGCTAATACAGTAGGGCATTCAGGGAAGCAGGCTACATATTAAGATGTGGGTTTAAACCCTCTCCTAGCTGTCAAGAATGCTATACCAAATGAAAACTCTCATTTTATGTTTATTGTCATGTTATTTCTTTGAAAACATATCACCTCTAGCATCCCACCACAACTGTATCCAAATCTTTGAGCATCACCTGTCCAGTGCTGGGCTCTGCATCCAAAGACTTGGATGAATGAGAGTCATGAGCACAGCCCTGAGAAAAGTACAAAGTTTAAGAAATGCGATATAAGCATACAGAAAAAAAAAAAGAACAAGAATGACTTGTTTAGTCTAGGAAAACCTGAGGTATGACACGATAACAGTCTCTCATTATGTAAAACGCAGCAAAGACGATGGTGATCAATTGTTCTCCGTGTCTGCTGAGGATAGAACAGGAGGTAATTAATTTAATTTGCAACAGAACGGAATTAGATTAGATGATCAAAAGAAATTTCTATCTGTAAGAATAAGAACTAGAAGTTCACTACCTCAAGCAGTTATACAGTCTCTCTATCAGGAGGTTTTTCCTTTAAGAACAGGTTTGACAAACTTCTGCCAGAATGGCCTAAGCAACTTGATCCTCCCCTGAGCTGCAGAATGGACCAGAAAACTTCTCGAGAGCTCACCACTCTCATGATCTCTTTAAGCTCTGCTCTCACGGAAATCTCAGCCTGCCTTCCAAGAGACCCCCTGAAGTACCCAAAACTACACCTCCCCTGAAGCATGGGGAGTGCTCCACAGTGGGTAGAGAGGTTAGTATTATCACGCCCTAAACCAGAATGTTTTAGTCCCCCCTCCAAGCGCAAATCATGCCATTTCTGTCTACTTTGTCCTACTTTGCAGTAAGGACTGCAGTTTTCAAGATGCAATGCAAAGGGTCATCTTGCCACCTAAAAAGAAAAAGCCCACCAAAGAATTTGAAGATGCATTACATTTATCTGCAGGATGCTTTAAATGTAAATTTTGCATGACCGGAAATAAAAGGATGTTTTATAGAAGCACCCATTCCTTCCTCACCAAATCAATGAACAGAAGTACCTCAGACCCCAGGAAGAAAGAAGATTAAACTAAAGAGAATGAAAGATTAAAACTCACATGTACCTTTGCAAAATTTTTGCACAGATTTAATTGCTGACACACACAAGAGACTCCAGACATACCGCAGCTGCTGTTCAAAGTCTTATCACGCCTGCATGCAGGTGACTGGCGCTCTGAAGGGCCATTCACCAACCCGCCAGCTCTGGTGAAGACTTTTCTCCAGACTTTTAAGAACTCTCCTTATCTGTCTTTGAACACAGAGCATCTTAGGTTGCCAAGGTAACATTATATGCTGCTTTTCTAACAACCAGAAAACTGTTTTAAAATCTTTTCCGTTTTGCAAGTCTGGGTACGTCAATGCTCTCAAGTCTAGAAGACCAAACAGAGCTGCAAGCTCTCAGGTTTTGCCCCTCCTATGCTCTGCTATTTTTGAACCCACTGGCATACCCATGAAGAAAAGCACCATGTCTACTTTTTCTGCATTCTGAATCTCCTCTGTTCCTCCAAGACACAGCCAAATGTTTTATACATTCTAGACAACACAACCCACAAGGATTTATTCATGTTTGCAACTTTTCTTCATTTTGATAATATCTCAACCTCTTCTTAATTTTTATTTATGCACACATATGTGGTTAGTGTTTACAAATTCTCGGGATGACAGCTCTAAGACCACAGGGCTAGCTAAGCTAAAATAAAGCACAATCAACCAAAACATTACATTAAAATGTTTATATAGAAAAAAAGAGGAAACGTTTCCAGGCCTGGAACTCTATGCTACCCTGTAATCCCTGCACAAAATCATCTTCCTTCTTGTAACCAGCTACTCCCCTAGTCTGTGCTCATAATGCTTTAAGTGCAAGCAAACAAGTGTCATCACTGCGCCTCTTACAGGATGTGCTCTGAAAATTTCCAGCCTCACATGTGAACAAGTATGTCCTGATATACAAAGAGTGTTAAGAATGATATCCCACAGCCTGTGAGGGCTCACAGATGAACAATATACTTCTGATCAACTCAGTTTTGCCTTGGGTCAGAGGTATTCTGCCTCCGTGTGAATCAGCCGCTCTTGCCGGGTTCCCACAGATGGGAGAGTTCCTGCCTTGTTTCTGCACAAGTCAGATGCTGTTTCTGTAAAATTGGAAGTGGACACTCACAGAAACAAAGCACTTGATTTTCTCTGCCTCCCCTGTTGCACCCTCTGTTACGCCACTACCAATTCCAGGTGGTGAATCAAGCAAAAAAGTCCATAGGAGGTAAGTAGAAAGATATAAGGATGGAGAGAGAGATTACCTCCACAAACCAATTCCTGTATTCCTCAGGTTAACTTTAGTTTTTAATTTTCAGACCTAGGTCGTCAGTTATTTTTCATTTATCATATAAGCAAGAAGCTAGTTAGACCAACTCTACCATTCCCAGTCAGTCAGATACAATGCAGCTGACTGCACTTTGAAAACCAAGAGAGTCCTACTCTTGATAGGCCTAAGGATTTCACCCTGCCATTTTTACTTGCATTTGTTGAAACCAATACTCTACAAACTGTATGAAATGGTTATAAAAACCAACTCTGGCTACTGTGACCTTGCCTGCTCAGTCTCCCACCTGCATCAATATCAAGTTAAATTGAACTAGTAGCAATTTTCCTGTAAAAGTTGACAGTGCTATAGACAATGCTTCTGAGTGTTCCCAGGCCTAATGGGCAAAACGTTATTCTTCCTGCAATAATTATGGGTTCTATAGTACTTTGAGGAAAATTACTGTGGACAATATATAAATACATCAATGCTGTGATCACATGATGACTGGTGCAATGACTTTTGGGTGAAAAGGTTCAATGCCACAATAGTTACGGAATGGCTGATAAAATTTGCGTGCTTTTCTACCAATCTAGCAGAACCAGAAGCTAGAAGCAGTCCTTCCCTGTGGCTGTATGACTGTCCAAGTCTACAGACAAGCTGGCGCGTGGGGGAGAGAGGGGAAGAAGGAGGTAATGATTTATATGTAAGAACTTGGGAAAGTTTCAGTGATATTAATACCTGACAAGAAAGGCACTTATGCTCTTAACATGTCTGTCAGGCTCAGGTATTTTGCAGCCAGCTCAGAATTCGCTGGAATATTTCTACCAGCAACATGCCAAAATCTTCAAATGGCCTCAAGTTGAGGGTTTGGGGAAGAAACGATACTCTGTAAGTGATGAAGATGTGGGACATGCAAGTGACACACAGGGAACCTCAGTGGTCCACAGTGGCTGGACTGGGCTGAGCATGCCCCTGGTGTCTACCCACTGTGAGACTCATCTAGCCATCCTGAACCAGGTAGAGACAGGGATTGCTCTGCTGTCAGTCCCAGGACGTGCAGGTAGCCTGGCTGGCAACCACCTCTGAACTGTTCTACAGTCACGTAAGGCCCTGCATTAGCCTCTGCTAAATGAAATGCACAGTTGTTGAACGCCTGAAGTTAAGAAGCCGTGTGCACTGCAGCAAATCCAGTTGCTCTGCTGAAAACTCTCTTCAGGTTTACCTTGGTGGATAAAAATCCAAGATGTTAGTTGGGATAAGAGGGGTTGAGGAAATAAACTGCGCAAAATGAAAAGATATAACCTATTAAAAATGATGGCTCTAATTTTGGCTTTTAGGACTGGACTTGGGTCAATGTATTTATCAGTTTGAAGATAGCACACACCAAATATCTAGATACAAGTGACAGCTTATAGGCGTTTGAACTCTTTACTCTAGGTACTTGAAGCTCGTTTCTACTCCCATTAGTTCACTCAGCCAATGGCTCCTCTTTGGGCCTAAAAAAAGCCACACCGTGGACATGATTCACATGGAATTTCCAATCTTCAGTACTGCTTGGGTTCCTCTCTAAAAATCTTATTTCCAGCACTGTTCATCTACTTCAAGCCCTTCTGAATCTTGTAAAATTCCCCAGAGCTTTCTCATTCTATGAATTTGCTTTTTAAAACACTTAAAGAAGAAGAACAACAAAAATATCTGCTGAAGTGAACTATTACCATGTAAATCCCCTTTGGCTCAGACATGGATTTTTTTCAAGCTGAATAGAGAATACGGAGGGAGAGGGAGAAGTGGAGGCGGATTGTTGAGAGACGTAAAGCAAACAAGCAGGTCTTTGACACGCAACGAATTCGTAAAGATTTTTTTCCCCTTCTCCTTAAAACCTTTGGGATTGCAGAAATCAAATACAAATGCTTACTGTTGCTGTAGCCAAATGACCACTTTGGAAAGACAGCAGGATAGAAAAGGATGGTAAATCTTATTAAGAGGCTGAGATCTTGGAGTCATTCAGCATTCCCCCACATCATGGCAAGAGGAGACAGAAACAACTCCAGGGGGCCTTAACCATCAGGAGAATTTACAGTGTCTAGTAGCTCCTAGAGAGCTCAAGGGGAGAGCAGATTGCGGTTCTTCCTCTCCCTCTCTGTTTTTTGCGCACTGAAGGATTTACTGAACTCCTTTCGTCCTAATTTATTTTTTAGTTATTTTGACACATAGCAGCAAGGGAAAGAAAAAGAAGAAACTGCTAGTAAGCTAGAATAAACAATAACCTCTCCTTCCAGTTATTTCTCTTCAATTATTATGCAACATCATTCACACCATCTGAGGAATGAAATGGGACCAAGAATTTTCTCAAGAGCTGTGATCACTTCTTCCATAGCTGACTGTGGTCCCCAAACTATGTATTGTTGCTTATTTTGCATACTCATCCGTGATCATACTAACACCAAATGTCTCACTTTGCTGCTTACATTCAAAGGAAAGGTCCTGTCACTCACAGAACATGTCTGGCCTCTTACATGTTAAACAGGTACCTGAGGTTCATGCTGATTTCTGGATCCAGCCCTTGTTTGCTGGGAGGTGGAGTGATCCGTCACCTTCCCATTTTGAGCTAAGATAGTGCTCGGGCTCACAGAGGTTAAATGCTTTCTTAGTTCTCCTTTAACTTCTCATTTGCTTGCTCTAGAAACACCCTCACAGGAAGGAAAATGAAAATGTAGTATTGCTGCAAACTACCATCAAAAAGGACCGATTTTCCTCCCACCTCATCCTGCTTTATAGAAGTATAATTGCACTTATTTGAGTGGAGCTATTCCAGATTCTTTGTGTGAGTACCTGTGTGTGTGCATGTGAGAGACAGAATATATGTGTAGAATCAGCTTTTAGACCTTTCCAACCGCAGTGCTTAATGCTCTACAAAATGTCCCACATGTACCTCATGTTTGGTGTCTTCTAAAGGTAAGCAAACCTTTCACCCTCAGCTTCCTCTGGCCCTGCCTTCCTCACCCTTCCATGAAGCACAACTCCCTTAACTGTTGGGTCTTTATATTTGGCACAATCCTCTCTTGATGGAAGCAGATAAGCCCCAGGGCTGCTGGATAGCTGGAAGGTTAATAATTACATTGGCCTCTCTTTTAGCATCTCCTCTCTTATAGCTGAGAGGGAGGTGAAGTTCAACAAATCACAGAGTTGCATGATCACCATGGAAACGAGGGATGAGCACCTCTTGTGATGAAGACAAATGACTGGTGAGAGGGTTCTGTCCCACCCTCCCCTTTACGGTTTTGCATTAGATATCTAAAACTTTGGAATCTGAAACAAGTCAGGAATGTTAAACAGGTCAGATGTAATAGCAACAGCTCAGAGCAGTTGCATAAAGAACAGTATAGGTCCCCTCACAAAAGATGTTCACAAGTACTTTCAAAATCTCATACTGGCTTAAAGAGGTATGGGATACTTTTGGTTCACAGGACAGCCCCAGGCTGGGAGAGCAGAGGGGGCTGCAAGGCAGTGATGCTTTTGATAAGTTTGAGCTGAATCTGTTCCAAATGGAATTTCATGTTCTCAGTATGGTGCAGCATAAGGCGCAAGCAGGTGTTCGCAACCGACATGTCGGTAAGAGATCTCATGTGGGGGTAGGCAGCACTGTCATGTTATTTCACTGGAAACTCTTCAAGTAAGAAATAGTATTGGGAAATTGGAAAGGCACAATGGCTTGCGTGTTTTTTATGCCCTGATACTCCATACATTTCCTCCCCTCCTCCCACCCAATAATGGGAATTTTCCACTTCTTCCTCACCAGAATCCATAGAAACGTTCAAGACAGATAGTCTTCATTACTGACAACCGAAGCTGTGTACTTCTACAGATAATGTCTAGTGCTGTAGCACTCATGTTTCAAGAAGAAGCTGAACTCCCCTGTCCTAGATATTGTAATGTGACCACAGTAAGAAGGAGACTAAGGCCTGCCTCAAAAAGCTTTAATCTAAGACGACAAGACAGTGGAAAGATGGAAGGGAAGAATAATTATTTTTACTTTACAAGGTTGTACCTTCCTTATCCAAGAGGCAATTCAATGGTTTCCCAAGGTCTCAGATAAAGTACATGTCTGCAGCTGAAACTGAACCCTTGAGTCCTGGCTTCTACTGCCTTAATTACATAATTAGCATCCTTCTGTAATGCAGCTATTGCTAACACATCATTCAACACACAATACCTAAACAAATGGATGTACCACATGCTACCACGCCAGAAGGTGCATGCCCTTCAGCATTCAGCAAAACTAGCTTGTTACCAGGAACGGTGCAGTTTCAGTAGCGCAGACCCCTACATTTAATAATTCCACGCGACAGAAAGCAAATGACATTTCCCACAAGAATACCATTCTTCCATGAATAGGCTTCGTCTTGTCCTTGGCTTTGCTTGTACAAAGACATATTCTGAATCCTGTCTGCAGGAAAGGCTCCTACAGCTCACCTTCCCTGAGCTTCCTGTATCAACTGGCTTCCATCTAACTTGCCTCAGAGAACTTATCTGGTCCTTTCTCATCAAGATCTGCAGATCTCCCTGTGCATTCAAAAGTCTTCCATTTCCCATGTTGTATTTTTTCCCCCCAATGTAGCTCTCAAGTACATCGAGTCATAATACCTGAACAGACCTAGAACATGAACTTTCCAGGTTGCTTGAGGTGAGTACATACTAAGGAGCTAAGGAATAAAAATTCCTAAGTTGAAGTTGGGCCATATAAAATGCTATACAAGCACCTTAAAATCCATCACAGAACCACAGAACAGATGTTATGATCTAGTACTAAGTAGCAGGTGTATATAGAACACAAAGCTCACAGTGCCATAGGTACTGACCTATTCTACAAAGATATGTATCACCTGAAGATGCGAACAATTCCTAAGGTGAAAGGAGATCTTTGGTGGCACAAAGGCTACATGTGAGATATTTCATTTTTATGTTTCAGTGCTTTCAGAAGAATGAGGATATCTTGTTTTCATTACGCAACACGGTTGCTAATTTATTGATGCTTATTTTTGCCTCTCAAAAGTCCGACACATCTGCAGGGATGGAGCTCAAGTTTGATTTCTTTGAAAACTTATGCCTCTGCACTTGTACTGAAGCATAAGCGCTAGCAGCTCTTAACATTACACAGCTTAGATGCTCAGCTCAGCAATGCTGCTTCTGTACACACACAAAGCCATGTAATTACAATATATTAGGTAGATGCTTCAGACATGCAGAACTAACGTAACTATGCAAGAAAACTAATACATTTAAGTGATTATGGCATAAACATTATTCCACAGATGTGTGCATGTTATATAAAACAACTCCATTCGTCTATTCACTTTCAGCAAACTCACCAGCTAGTGAATTTCCTGTCAAGAGTCTTCATATAAAAAATGACTTTAAGAGAATATAGGAAATTTTTTAATTCATTAAAAACTGTATTAGGGAGATGCAATATCCCCTGCTAAAGACAGGGTCATGGAGTGACCTACAACTCCAATCACGGCTAGCAGGTGTAATAAGACACATAGTTAACTGATGAAAAACACACTATTAGTTAAAGATTATTCAAAACCCAGAAATGTCTTTATGGCTATTAGCTAGCAAGTAACTCTGAATGACAACTAACTCTGAGGAAATCTTAAACTTGCCAAATCAATTCTCTTCCTCCAGTGGTTCACACAACTCCAAAATGGAACAGGCAACAATGACAGACGGGGAGAGGTCATCACACACCCAGTCGTCTCTCTCTAAAAGGCACACCCCCACAAGCCTTCCCAGCCTTCTGAAATGAAGTAATAACACAAAATCATATTTAGGAGCACATTGAAGGTCCACTGAAAGCTATCAGGATTTGTCTCAGCTCGAATAGGCTTAAAACTCGGCCATGATTAACTTTCAAGCTGTCAGGACTCTGCAACAGATAAGTATTTTCTCTGGCATGTGTCTGGATCATCAGTATGGGAACAGCTTTTGTCACACCACTTCTTAAACTGATTTAAACGTAATAGCATGGTATAGCGGTAGAAGGAGGAGCATAATAATCCAAGGAATAACTCCTGAAAGAATAGCAGGGACTTTGCCCTACCTCAAACTGCCATATTCTCAAAGAAGAAAGAAGAAAACAATCAACAAGAGAAAAACAATTTCATCCCAATCCTATGAACTGTCTGCTGCTGATAACTTTATAAGGTAGCTCATTCAACATCCTGGGACCTGCCTGTGCTGCTCTTAAGACACACGGACAGAACTGTGTCAGGGCCCCGAAGAGTTTCTACAAGAAAGCAGATATATTGTACCTGTGTGTAGGAAGACTGCGCAAGCTCACGTATTACTCAAGGCAAACTCTTATCAGCCTGCAGAAAACAAGACAATTACTAAAGCATTCATGCCATCAGCAGCCTCCCTTCACTGATGCTCAAGTGTCAGTTGTGCTAGTGTTCAGAGATGAGTGATAGAGGATCTATTCCAGTGTGATCCAGACAGAAAGGTCTGAGCAAATCCCTTATTCCTAGATTTTCTATTTAGGAGCCCCCCATGACCTCTCCACTCTGGAAACCTTGAGCTTCTTCTCCATAGTTACCCATCCAGCAACACCAGAAGGGTGGAAAGCATTGAGGTGCAGGGACCCAGGTACTCCAGAAATCGCTAATCCACATGATTTGGTTTGCCCTATGCTAACTGGCTGCATCTACTTCTGCCACACAACAGCAATTGGGTTCACTACAAGTGCCTAACGTTATTGGTTCTTTGTTTTACCTTAGGGTAAAATACTAATTTTCTGTGGAAAGACTCAGCAGTAATACTGTAATATGCACTTGCACTAACAATCATCACATTGTTCTAATAGGAATTTCTAGCAACCTGAAAAATTAGAGAGTCCCAAAGCACTACAGTTACACCAGTATCTTCAACTATGCTATCAGGGAGCATAGGCAGAGAGTGGTAAGCGGCTTGACAAATTCAAAGAGGACAACTGGGGGAGTTGATGCACAATCCAGGTCTCCTAGTGTTACAATCCTTTGGTGCTTTAACTAGTATACAATGCTGAAGTCTGGAAAAATGCCAGCGAGGGTCATTAGGGACCCACTAAAAAGAAAGAGTGGGGGTGGCAGCAAGTCCAAAACAACCTGCCACCTAGCCCTGCTCAGTATACTTGGAGCCTGGAGGCTCTTTTGGCTTGGATCACTTTTCTTCAGACAGATAAAACATACTTTTCTAATGCACACCCCCTTGTCCCACATGTAGTGGAGAAAGTTGAGGTGGATCATAACTAGGCCCTTTTCTCTCTGACTGTTTTTGCCTTTGAGTTGTTTTAATATGCACCAAGCAGCCGCTCTCTTTGCAATTCATTTTCCTGCTTGCTCCCAGCAAAGCCCCGTTCTTCAGACACTTTGATGCACTAGTGTCTACAAACAGCTTGCCAGCAGCACCCACACAAGCAGAAACATTTCCAGACCTCAAAAGACTGACCTAGAGACATTCTTTTCTTAAAATTGACTTTTTAACAGAGCACCAGAAGCAGGAGTCCTGCTTGGAGTGCCTTATTTCCGTCTTCACATAGTGCGTGGATTTAAAGGGAGGAGGGAACATTTAAAGCATCCCCTTGCAGGCTCATCTCATCACTTACATTTTCTGATTGTCATTTGCTAGCTCAGGTTGAGATGCTTCCATTTATCCAGTCCTTCTCACTGGACTTCATTAAGCTGCAGAAGTTATAAATAACCAGACTGCAGGATCAGTCTCATTAAAAATTAAAGTCCATTAAAAAAAAATCTGGACTATTCATATTATTGCATGAAACTCCACTACATGTTTTTCTTTTTTAATGAGAAAATATGCAGATTAAGCCACTCAAGAGTCTTCTTTCTCTGAAGCTTTGATTTTAATTTTAAAAGTGCAAAACTAAAAAAAAAGTTTTGAAGCCAGGGAACTTCACTGCTACCACCAAAACTGCTTTTGATTCCCTTTGGAGAAAAAGACAGCTTCAGAACTACTTTTCCCCTAATCTCTTCATCACAAAAATAATGATCTTTTCTTGGATTTTAAGCATTACTTTGTAGTATTTTCAACCTACACAGATCTCAGTTGTGCTACTGCATGAAGTCTCATAACAGGAGAGAAAATAGCTTGCTATGTGAAACAAATTAATCTACTTCCACTACCTTAGTTGAGTGCCTTAACAAAAACTACACTGCCAGCACAAGTTTAGAGAGAACACTAGATTTCGGTTTCCTTAATGATCTTAGGGGAATAAGTACCATAATCTGGGATTTACATTTTGAAGCAAGCCTTCTGAATCTCCATTCATGTGACAAATTATTGTTAAGACAAAAAAATTATGAACCGTCGCCTAAAAATAATCGGTGTTAATAACTAACTTTTTTTAAAATTTTCCCTCTGAATTTTGACATCAGGGTTGAGGCTATAAATGCATGATATTTCCAGATATTTTTCTGACACAAGAACAGCAGAAAACTGTTTCTTGTTTTGCATATTAAAAAAAAAAGAGAAAGCAGAAGTTCTCACAAATACATTTCAGCTGTTGGGGTCTTTCAGGGCAGGAGGATGCTCATAAGGCTTATCATAAATTCATGGGCTGGCAACACGACGCCAACAGAAAGCATGCTGCTTGACAGACACGGCTTCCCAGGAAATTGAAGAACTATATATGGCACCATCGGAGATGCTTCTGAGACACCCCTTAGGGTAGAAAACTGCCTCTAAGGGGGTGGTGCAAATATAGGAATCTGGACACTACATTTTTCTTGGTAAGCTATTTTTCACCTTCTAGGTCTGAGGCAATGCAGTAGGAGCAGCGGTTACACCGCCACAGAACAGCAGGCCCAGATTTTGCCAGAAGCAAAAAACAATTCAGCGAGGAAGAAAATTACCCTCTCTGTTCCATCTTCCCCTGGGCTTCCTTACAACTTCTCTCAAGCACCTAGAGAAACCAGGCTCCCAAGGACAGAAATACCAATATAATCTTCAGTCCCTTAAATGTAAAGACTATCTACCCAAGTGTCAGGGGGAGAAAGAGCATTCCAGCCATTTCAAGAGTTGGTGATAATTCTTGCTCCCAGGCCATCTGTAATGATGCCTCATTTTCTGCCAATGCCATATAACTTCTCTATTATCCACTGGTATTACAGCTGTTGATTTCTTGTTTTCTCTGATGGGACTGTGCAGGGACTTTTTAAATCCAGTGCCCGACAAGAGTTTCAGGGGGGAATGCCAGAAAAATGACCATAGATCATTCTTAAATTGCAGCTGCAAAGTCCTACCCAGTGGTTTTGTAACTGCCATCAGAGAAGTATTAATGGTAATAGAAGAGATATCTACAATTGGCCCCCTCAGACAAGCTATGTGTAACGTATTCCCTATAATAAGGAGCTCTGCTTTGAACCGAGCCATCAACCTTAATAAGCTATGCTACTCCTACTGCTGCTGCTAAGAGGTTGTTCGGACAGTTCGTTAAACACCATTTTTTCTGAGGTTTGAAATCTAGCAGCGCTAAATGTGTTTGCTGTGAAAATGACAGGCTCAGCACCATATCTGGGGAAGAATTGTTGGAGAGCGGATTTCATTTCATCAAAATTTGTTTTTTGTTTTATCAGGTTTTCTTTTTTTAATAGTGCACCTACTTGGATAAGGCAGTCTTCCTGTCAAAACAGTCCACAAAACTGCTTACCAGACAATGCTATTGAAATGCAGTCGCTTCCACGGCAGCAACCAGTTCGCAGGGAAAGCATTGAACAGTTTGGCTGAAGAGAGAAAAAGGAAGCTACGGGCAATGTAACAGAACCTACCACTCTTTCCACGTGGATTGCAACAGTATGATTATTTTTATGCCCATGCTGTGTAGATGGACCCTGTTAGGCTTTCAGGTCTTTTCAGAATGAACAGCCTCAACCTGTACCATAGGAGCCTGACAGCAGGCTGCTAGAATGGGGTGATGATACCTGTGCTAGATGGGACTAAAGCGGGCACCCTGCAGAGAGCGTTTCAGTCTCCCTGAAAGTGGCCCATGAATGATCTGCGAACTGCACATGGCTGGGTTGAAATTCCAGAGGAGTGAAAAAGCCCCTGGACAGACACACTGGGCAGAAGACAGGTAGGTAGAGGATGATGACAGGTACGGAAACAAAGGAGGAGGCCGGGCTGCTCTGATAAGGGCTTACACATGTCACCCCGACAGTGATCCTAAGGAGAAAGTGCAGACCACTATGTCATTCTCCCCAGATAACATCAACCCTTCAGAAAGAAACAGGGGGCTGGATGATTCAGTAACTCTCACAATCTGCTTCAGGCTCTAAAGAGAAGCAGATGCTCTTTCCTCTCTCTCCATCCTCATCTCCTTCCCTTTTAAAAACAAGGAGCCCTGCAAAATCATTCTCTCCACGCAGAACAAATAGTTCATTAGTGTTTGCCTTTATGAGAGTGGGCGAGTAGATTTTGTACCTTGTCTGATCAACGTTCGTGCCAATTTTTCAAGGCTGCCTTACTGGACCAGATGCAATAACCTTTTATTATACAATACAGAATCCAAAGGGATACTTAGCATGCACAGAATCAAGATCAGCACAAATCCCCTGGCTAGTTGCACTGAAGGCTGCACCGGCTCTGCAACAGCCCTAGCAATCTCTTTAGTCAAGAAATGGATGAGAGCTGATCTAGTGGCGAGGGAGAGCGTAACCAAAGACATAAATATATTATGTCCAGCTTGGATCCTGACAACTTCAGATTTCTTTGATTTAGCTTCCCCACCTACAAAGAGAGAATGGAAACATCAGCAACAGCTCCTGGACTTCCCTGGTAGTTTGCAAGTACATACAGCTTCTCAGAGGGGAATGCTAGAGAAATAGATAGGACTGCCTTAGTACAAGCTTTAAATAATCAACATATTGTGACTGTACAGGCAGGCTCTAAAACGGCTCCAATAGGAAACGGATGGGAAGACTAAAGAAGAGGAAAGAAACAGAGATGTGAAAAGGAGCAGAAGGCAGGGAGGTGAAGTAACAAGAAAACGAAAGCAAAAGTTTTGCAACATTGGCTACACCAGCTCTTTGGCAGGGGTTCTAAGAACCCCGATGCACTGCTCAGCCTGGCCATTTCCAAAGATGGATTAGCAAATTAATGTAAGCAGAGCATAAAGTTGCTGACTGTGGTGGCGTTGAGTCACCTTGGGCCTCATCAGCATTGCTAAACATTGCCCGTAACCTTTCCATTATCACTGAGGGTCTGCACAGCACCAGGACCCAACTGCTCCAATAATTTCAATTACTTTCCCTGACAAATTTTATGTTTCATGTATTTTACTGGCCTGATAATTATGATTTCTCTCATTTCTCGCTATCGAGCTTAATGGGTTCCAGCACGAGTGTACGGTTTCAGAAATGAAGTTCCACTTGAATTCACAAGTTATTATCTACTTTCGCTAATGGAATTGGAAAAAAGAGAAAGAGTGGGAAAGAGATAAAGGATGAGTAGAGAAGGGAGAGCAGAGAGGAAGACACAGACGCATGCACAAAAAAAAGACTTAAGGAAAACACGTTGACAAAGGGAGAAACAAGAGAGAAAGAATAGAGACTGAATTAAGACAAAGATGAAGCACAAGGAGGACGAAAAACAAAAAGGATGTATGGGAGAATGAGATAAAGACCAAGACAGAGAGAGACAGACACAGAAAAATGGGTATACAAACAAATGAGAAAGAGCTGTGTAAGGATCAGCACAAATGGGAGTGGAAAAACCAGCAACATTTAGAGCATTAAAAATGCTTTCTTGCATCATGACTGAAGCTTTGATAGGTTATCTCAAACCTTGGGCAGGCAAGCAGAGATCTCAGCTCTGCACATTCTCCTACTGACCGCAGGCAAAATGATTAATATCCCCAAAATAATCTTGCTGGCAATGGTAGATCTCCCAATTAAAACTAGCTGGGAATTAATCTTTTAAAGTGTGTTAAAGATCCTGAAAAAAAAAAAGAGTGCAAAATGTGCTCCTTTTTCTATCATGGACTTGTCCTTCAAGAAGATTTAATCAAATTTGTTGTCTCTGCTGACCAAAGTTGTCACTGCTCCTTCTTTCAATCAGCCCTGGAATGTCAGAAGAGGTATACAGAGTGAGCTGGAGCTGTCATTATTCGCACATCATCATCAGAGTTGTTAAAAAAAAAAGAAAAAAAAAAGCTAAAGTAGCAATTAAGTACCAAACCCAGGCATGGCCATCCAGCAGTAACCAGTGTCTTCCTTTCCATTTATACCTCTGAAAACATCTACCTATATTCAAATAAAAGGCCCACATTTCCTTCTTCCCCACCTGTACACAGGCACTCAGCATGAAAACGTTGCCCTAATGTCAGTGAAGAAAGAATTTACAGCAATGATGTTACAGAGGTGAGGGCAGGATTTGTCTTTCCAACTTTGCACTGTTGCCTAAAGTGGGCAAGTATATCTATCAGGAAAACTTTCGAAGCTGAAAGTCAGAAAAAGAAAGATTTTTCTGTGAACTGCAGGAAGTCGCTAAAAGAAAACAAACATCCCTTAATGTTGCTATTTTGACAGCAAAACATTTTAAAGAATTAATGACCCACTTTATGAGAGATGTTTATGGAGACGATGTTCAACTCTCCTGCCCAAGCCCAAAGGCAAAAGGCTCAGGGACACAAATAACCTGGTTTGGGATACAGTGCTTATTCAGGATGCAGACCATCTGCAACAGGGTTAATACCACTGGAGCACTGAGATGAAGAACATACATCCAGAATGCCATCACACACTGTCATTGTCATGGTTCACCAGTGGAAAGGTGTTGCTCTGAAAATCACTTACAAGCAAACCTTGAATGTCATGAGCTTGTACATGGCCTTGAGTAGGATAGAAAAGTGAATATAATGAACAGAGCTATAACAGGCAATAGATGTCTTAATCTAAAGATTTTTTTCTAGATCTTCAGGCAGGTGTGTGAGATAATAATTGAAAACAGAAAATAGAGACTTCAAGGTAAACATTCTAAAAATCCACTTTAGGTCAGTCTTCATTTTCCCCCAAGATTTAAATCACTCAGTAAAGTTCTCATGACGAAAAGTTACTTTAAACAGAAACAATCATCAAAGCTGTATTCAAAAACATCCAGAAGGGAATTCCCAATTATGCTTCAAAATCAATTTTAAAGAAAAAAAAAAATTCTACTGGAAGAAGTTTTAAAGAAAGTTTTTCTGAGCACTCTGAATGTTGCTATGAATTAATTACTTCTGTTCTTTTGACAATACTTGAGCTGCTTTTCGTAATCCTGCAAATTTCCCTACATGTTTGATGGTACTTGGTCAGGCACTAGAAGAACATCCACAACTTCACAACTTCTCTCTTAAACACCTCTAAAAGGAGCAAGGAATGAAATTTAAATCTTGCAAGATCCTCAAGACTAGCACCATTAACAAAAGAAAGGAAAATAAAAGGATAGAGGATAAGGTCTCTGCTACTTGCAACATTTTTTTCATACATTTCTGGTATTTATCCCTTGAAAGGCACAAACTACTTCACAAGGTTTTCATCAGTGCTGTATATCTAAAAGGCAAAAATATCCCCTGCATCTAAAGTGGAGCTGTGGCCATTTCACATGTATGACTCATTGATATGCCAAGGAGGGGTTCCTCCTTGGAAGCTCCTTGGTAGGGACCAGTGATATGCCAAGGAGGGGTACATCAAGGAAGGACATCAAGTCCCTTGATGTACCACCAAAAGTATATATTGCTAGGGTGATATTTCACCTTTCAAGATTTCTCTCTGAATGTAACACAATCCTTCCTGCTACCAGCAGCACATGACCGGGCGCCCCAAGAAGCTTGAGAAATACCACTTTAATTTCTATTTTTGAACTTTCCAATGGACCAGCTTCTTATACACAGGGTTTTTTTTTTAGGTCCATCCACAATCCTACTTTACAGAGCAGCAAAAAAGAGCCAGTGATGCAACTTTTTTCTCATTACTCTTCATTTGCTCTGTGAAGTCCTGTAGAAAGGAATGATCCCACCAATGCTGATATTCTTTCAGGGTTTTTCTCTCTCATTCTACACACTGATGTTGAATGGAGGCTAGAACGACCAAAAGAGGGCTCCTCACTCTTCATTTTCTTTGTCCTGATCTATGTCCTGTCCTTCTCTGGCAATTTAAGAATGAGCAACAATCAGAAAGGAAGGATTCTGGCTAAATAAGACTTTAAATGTGGAAAAAGATGCAAAGATTACACAAGAGTTTACGATGCTGGAGTCATGGTGAGGCCACCATAGGTACAAGGAGTAAAGCGCACAGAGTTTCTTATTCCACAATGCAAAGATCGAAGATATGCAGCTCTGAAATTATGTAGTAGTAACACAGGCTCAGCCAGGACTCTGTAAATGCTCAAGAGTAGGCTTATTTGGTGACAGTAACTTGAAAGCTAAACACATTAGGACTAACATACCTACCCAGTGATAGCTTCTCAGGAGAGTTAATGATTTAGTGAAGTCCACACCAAATACCTTGTGACAGCATACATGGTATTGCAGGAACCCAGATCATTCCCAGTGAACAGAGTAATTAACTCCAAGTTTTTCAGCAGCATAGAAGAAACTGAAAGTTGCCATCCAATGGATGATGGCTGAGACCTTACCATTCCTGTCCCAGGAAAGGAAAGAGATCCCTGTAGAGTCAGGCTTGCAGCATCTGGGGGGAAGATGAGGAAGGCAGGGGCAACCCTGGCTCCAACCACCAAGGCAATCACTGCCACACACATCCTTTCTCAATGCTGGTACTGGCCATGCTCTGCAAAGTAGGCAGTTGGGGTTGTGGCTGTTTGGATGCCCCTGGCAATTCTGTTTAGATTATGCCTTTGGCTAGTGTCGATAAAGACATTCTGCCTGGATAAGTACAGAGAGGGCTGGAACCACTTCCCAGACCTCAAAACAAAGTCCACAACTTCTCTGAGATTCACAGAACTGCATGATTTGAATTTCCCTGAGCTTGATTAATCATCACTGTTTATCTCCCTCCACCAGTAGCCACCATAGTTGTTAATTTAGGTTTCTAGCCTAAGAGATTTACCTAAGAAGGCTGTCTATGTAAGAGGGAAAACTTTAAAATATTTAGGGGGATTGTCAGTAGCACCTGAAGAACCAGCGTAAAGGAAACGCATGCTTTCTTCCTCCCATTCTTCTCCCTATATCAAAACCTCTGTATGCACGCCTGTGAAAAAGTAAGTTTTTGTTTCAAGAATCTGGGATTCAACACCAGAAAGAACTGCTGTCTGTGATCAGAGAGATGCATAAGGGGCAACTTCACACCCTCAAATGTAAGTAATTTAAAGGCTTGCACCTATTTCACTTCATGTTCTATTTTGAGAAGTCTAGGGGGTTCTTGATGAAGCTAATTAATTGGAACCATGAAACTGTTGCTTGGAGGACCAAGCAAAAGAAACCTTATTTGTTGCAGTATTTTTCAGAGTCCTTCAGTACACATCAGCTACCTGTGGGGTGGCATTTAATTATGGAGTTTGACTCTTCTCTTGCTTGACCTTGTCAAAAAGTAATTGATGATATGTGACCTGCAGATTCAGAAAGGGTATGTGGCTTCTTGTGTCCCTGCTTCTCCAACTGGTCTTGACAGAGGGAGGTATATATGAAAGAGTAAGAACACCAGTGCAGGAACAACACACAGCTGTTCCTCCCAACTCTGCAAAAATGCGAGAACAAGCTCTATTGGAGAAGCTCTTGTGCTCTACCTCTTCTGGCCTCTAAACATTACTCCATTACTCCAAAATCATGTTTTCTAGATGAAGTTGGAAGGACACAGTTTTAGCCAAACAGATACCTGAAGGGAAAAGAGCTAATCAAAAGCCACCAGATTTCAGAAGCAGCAATGTCAGGAGCAGATTAATAATGAATGTTCATGTGTGCACACAAGCGCACATGCGTGAGTGGGTGTGAGACAGGATAAGACATTCTGACAGGCAGAGCAGGAGGATGAGTATCATCCTTTCCTTCCTTTCCCTTTGTTCTGCTTATGTGAAGAACAAGTGATCTCCTTCCATTTAATTGCATCCAGCCCCAAATGCTGATGAACCTCTTGTTTATCATGCTGGGACTGGCATAGCAACCTGCCATATATAACAGCTCCAAAGCAGAGATGGTGGGAGCAATGGGCACACTGTACAAGATGTGTGAGAAGACAACAATTCAGCAATCACTCGCCACTGACTGGCCAGAGAGGTAACAAGGAGGAAAACAAGGCAGGAAAAACAAAGCTCTTGGCAAGTATTTCTAAAAACAGTCTCATCTTTCCACTAAAAACAAACTCTTCACAAGACACCTGGCTGACAAAACTTTGTCTCATCAGCTCAGACTTGTGCCCTAGAGCTGTCACATTAAGAGGCTCTGTGCTTTCATACAGAGTCTGTGATCATGAGCTGAAGAACAGACTTGAAGCCACTTGGGAGTGGAAGACCATATGATCATTCACATGTGCCCTGGGTACTCTTGTGAAAAAGAGGAAAAAAAATATGAAAAACAGACTACTAGCCCCTTGGGAATTGTGGGTGTTGGATCCTGAAACCTGCTTTTTCTAGTCTTCATAATTTCCTGCCTCTGCCTGCATATAAAATAAGAACAGGAGAGGAATCTTTTACCATCAAGTCTTGATCTGATGACAGTTTTTTCCACTTGATACTTGAAAGTGCATTTAAGTTTCAGGTTTTCTCTCACTTGTTTGCAAACAGAATGATGTTTCTGTCATTTCAGCCATTTGCACTCATAAGCAAGATGGTGATGACAGCCGTTTCCCAAAACTATGGAGCTAAGAGAATGGAGGGGAATGACAAATTCGTGAAGATGGCAGTGTATGTAAAAGTTTAATCAATACAGAAAAAAAGAGTTACTGTGTTCAGGAATGCTGCTAATCTCCCTAAAACATCCAGAAACGGCGAGTAGGAAGCTTCAAGCCACCACAAGGCCTTTTCCGTATCACAGAAGTGGCAGTTGTAAGAGTTCTAACCGGTGCTTCATTACATAGATGTAATACACAATGATTATGTTGCCCTATACTGGATAGACCCACATAGAGGTATTAATAAGTCATTAATTAAACTACTACCACTACAGATAGCTAATATTGATGTCCTTTAATTAAAGTTTCAGAAGTCTGCTTTAGGTAGCTGAAGGACAAGAGTATAATGCCAGCTCCCAGTTTTTGTCTGTATGAATGGTATTCATCAGATACGTCTAGAGTCAGAGAACAGTTCTGAGCAGTTTTTCCAGAAGGGGAGACGGAGCCCTCACCACGCAGAAGAAGGACAATGATGCATTAGAGCATGACCTTAAGTGAACCACTTAACCTGTTTGTGCCTCATTTCCCCCCATCTGTGGAAACAGAAATGGCATTTACCTAACTAGCAGGGCTGCTGTGCAGCTTAATTCATTACTACTTCACAGTGACTTTAAGAACCTTGGATAAAAGGTGCTAAGAATCAGCAGGGAGAGGAATGACACACAGGGACATTATACATAGGCTGGTGCAACAAATTAACCGTGTGAATTCAGATAGGCACTACTTACATGGATATTTATAATAAAAGGTATTTTTGGTGGTGGTGGTTTTGATGTGGAGAGGTAGGGAGTGGGAAGGATTTTGGCTTTAGTGTGCTGTATTACCACCCCCAGGAAATTCTCTATTAATCCACAGGGCAGGGAACAACACTTGCTTTCCACACCTTATTCCAACAGACATGTCCAAATGCTGATACAGCGGGACTGTCTCCAGGCCAGAGATTAGACCTCAGGCTTGGCCCTTCTGTCAGGACTCTATTCTAGAGAGAGTTTACAGGTTGGGGATATGCAGTTTACACAGCTGCCCAGTAGGTTACCCAAAGCTCACAAAGTCAACAAAATCAGTGGAAGGATTTCTGTTTGGCTCAACATTCCTTGATTCAAGAACAAGGAACTGATGTGAAGCCTATATATTCTCCTGAGACAGCACCATTAAGTAGCTAACAGCTTTCATTTCCTAGGCTCCATTCAAATCAGAAGTCAAAAGCTGTCATACTCATATCACCAATCCCTAATGCCATCTAGCTTCCCAGCTTTTGTTTTAAATGTACATTCCTAATGTCCTGCCCAGCACTAGCTGTGGGAAAGCTAGCTGATGTCTTCCTGCAGCATCGGTTGCTAATTTGCCACTTACACGCCTTAAAAGTACTATTTATAATAGCTTCATTTACATGTGATGCTAACTAGAGGCAAGAACTGTAGGAACTTTACATCACCCACAGAAGCCCAGACAGTTACCAGAACTCGGACACATGCCTGCATGGTAAAATGTAAGCATATCATGGGCCTCATTCCCATCCTTTACTGCTAAAACATTGGTCAAACTCCACTGACTCCAAAAGGACATGCTGTTGGATCTATGTTTAACATCAGTCAGAAGAGAAAGCAAGCCCTCTGTATTTTAACACCCCTCCCACTGTCTCTTTTTGCTTGTGGAAAATACCCTACATGCTTGGGTAACAGAATGCTGTGTGAGTGGCTAGTGAGCAAGCAGCTCACTACATTGCCCCAAATTCTAGCAGCAGTTTTTTATAAATCCAGAGGTAGGGAGGACAGTCCTTAAAAACATACTCTCACCTTCCTTTATTTATCTGACAGGAATGGGAGGTCACATAAGGCATGCTAGTAAAAGGTTATGCAGGACAGAGTACTCTCTGGTATGTCAGAAACAACTGAGGGATATGACCTCATGTTGGATAAACACATTTTATACCACAGATATTTAGGTAAATAATGTTTGGCTGTATTAAGTAATGAATAATTATATTAAAAGTAAATTAAATGTACCAAAGAGGCAAGAAGGAATTGCAAATTGAACATTTCATCCCCTTGCTATCTGTGCTATAATGAAGTGTCCTAAAGGCAGTCATCATGCCATTCTCTGCACAAGTCATCTTATAAGCAATGTTTTTTTACTTCTAAATCACTAGTTTCTAAAGCTGAGAACCACACTCCTGGGTTTTTTTTCCTTCTGTCTTTGGCTGTTTTTTTAAAGAAAAGAAAAAAGAAATAATCTTTCCAATTTTTAAAAAGCTAAAACAACATGAACCAAATGCATCCTAATGGCTTAGGAATAAAACAGATAAGCCTTAGGCTTATTTTGTTTTAAAACCACATGATCTCAAAGCTCATTATCTTGGTTTCTTGGATGCCCAACTTTTCAATGGCCTGAACTTCTGCTTGTGCATGTGCTTCTTTTTCTGGATCCTTCCTGCTACAGCTGGAATCTCACAGAAGGACGAGATGGAAATCTTGTTATTTAGCTATTTAGTTTATTTAGTTTTGTCAATATAACTATTCCTAATAACTATTTATTTAGTTACTTAGTTTCCTTGCTTTTTTATTTGATAGGAAGACAAGGGAGACACACTTGTGGAAAGTTAAAGATGTTTGCTTACCAGATACAGACTCTGTCTGAAAATGTTTGCACTTCTGTGTGTCTTGAAGGGCTTGTGTAGTGAAAGCAGCCTTCCTAATTTGCATGTGAAGAGCATATGAAGCTAAGCAGCATCTCTGGCTGTGCATCGCAAAGTGCTCTCCTCTCCGTCTCTTTATGGGATTATGAAGTGCTCTCATAAACTGTCAGACTGACACCTGCAGCGAGCAGCACTTGGGAGTGTCCAAGCAGCAAGTGAGAGCACTTTACCATTCCAGAAAGACAGGGAGGAAAGCAGGGGAGCCCTTAAAAAGTAACGAAATTCATACTGAGACAGAGAGGTGCAATTAAGAGTGGCTGGCACTGAAGGAGAATCTTTTTCTCCATTTTAATTTCTGAAGTGCTGAAGAAGTATAAAGAGCACCTGCATTTGCATATCTGAAGCACAAGGTACCGTTTTTCTTTTCAAGCAAAGGGGTGCCAGGGACTCCAGTGTGCCCTCTTGCTGCTCCTGCCATAGAGTGCTGTCTAGCATTATATTTTCAAATAGATTTCAATATTCAACAGTAGGAGCTTTCATTGTAACCTTTGCAATCCTAATGATAAGGCAGAACTTTTTTCCCCCCTCTTTCTTCTTTGCACGATGAAGCACTGCTATGTTCTAGCTGCTTTCCAGATACTCGGAAAGACATGACCCCTGCCCTGGGGAACTTTTAAGGACTAAAATGCAAGCAGAGATTATCAGCAGGAGAACACACGCAGGCCATTTTTATACAAACCAGTAAGTCTCTCTGAAATTGATACGAGAGAAAACAGATTTACACTCAAAACATACAGTGATAAAGAGTATAAAGTTCAATATTTTTACATAACATTTTACAAGCACAAATAAAGAGGGCAAAGGGGCACATGGTGGGATCCACATTCCCCATAGTGTATCAACAACAACTCTTCTGGTATGTAGTGGAATCCTCAGCCTGGAGAAAACCAGTCCGGATATGCCTGGCCTACAGGAATAAACGGAGGGGCTACGGCTCTCAGTGTTACATGATAGGGGAAGTGACTGACTTAACTTCAGCTGCTTGAGAAAAGCAAAGGAACAGTGAAAAACAATAGAAGAGGTGGTAAAAGTAATTGTCAAGCTCAAAAGTAGAAGACTAAGACTTATGTTCAGTTGTCATGAAAGATACCAAGGAAAGTTAGCATCACATGGTAAAAGACATCAGAAAAGAGTCAGCCTCTGGGGAAAAAAGCAAGTCAAAGTAGGAGGAGTGACAATATCAATGCCGTTCAGTGGGGATCATTCAGACTGCATCTGAATGACTGTTCTGTTAAAAGCTAGGTGAAAACACAACTCTTTTAGGAAAAATAACAAAGGAAAGTGAAATGCAGAAAAAGCAGAAACTACAGAAAGGTGAGAAAAAAACTGGGAGTACGCCCCTCCCAATTTGTCAGACCAGTTCATAGACACACATCTTCCCTCTTCCTCTTAGAAGCCCATCTGTATTACCCGGATTCAGGCCTAACACGGGAGGATGTGAATCAGTGCATGCCAGAGCATAAATGAGGACACACGTGAGAAGAGAGAACTGTGTCTATGGCCAAGTTCATGTGTGTGAGAGCTGGTGCAGGTAGACACGCATAAGCAGTAGCAAGTGACACATGCATGCTACTTCAAGTGCTTCACTTAGCAAATGAACTCCATAATATTCCCCCTGAAATTGGTCGCTCCTGGGTGTTTAACAAATGGTTGGTCATTTAATGGCCCGAGGCAAAGCCAAGGAAGGTTAACACACTGACAAAGTGGACATTAACTATGATAACAACTGTTTTCATGGAGGATTATTGCTATTATAAACCTTATTCAATATCATAATGCCAACAATCATTCCCTACTTTTTTCTTGTCTTTCAAATAAAGTTAGTGTCTTCTGTGATGCAGCAGAGCAAACAGCGCAGCCAAAATCTGAGGCCTTCAAATTTTGATAATCACCTTTCTGTTTGTTCGAGTACAAGCAGTGTTGGATGTTGGCTGGAAGATATACCAGCATAAAGAAAGTCTCAAGTAAACAGAACTCCACAAGCACCTTTTACCCTGGAGTAAGCAAAGGGAGAGAATTGTGTCCACCTGGCAATTTGGTTGGCACAAAGAGAACAGAGCTTTTCCTGAGGAGGGGGTGTGACATCCAACAGCTAGAGATGCCTACTGAAGCATTTGTTGTGGGGGTACAGAAGCTGGAGGCCACCGTACAATAGAGCTGACCCACATCTAACTGAAACTGCAAAGGAAAAAGAGTTAGAGAGAAACAGTGCCATCACCTCTATATATCAGACCAAGGCACTGCAGTTAATGCATCATCTCTGACGTGTTGCAAAGAATACATTCAGAAAGGTGCAAAGAATTTGGCTCAGCACCTCATTCAGAAAAAGCTCCCTTGTTTCAGGCTGGCACCACCACCAGTTACGGAAACATAATACTGGAACTTTCTAAAGCATTGGTTTTCAACTTTTTCTCCATGTACAGATCCGTCCAAATTTTCCAGTGGGAGTGTGGATCCCAGAATAGTGAACATACTTTCTGTCAAATGCTCACCTTCTGAGTTATGTTTCATTTGCTTTGTAGAAATCACTGATGGGTCTATGCAGGGGGTGTGTGTTTCAGGGTTACCAGGTACTGTCCACTTAAACATTACTTTGCTTGGGAGACATGTAAAACACATTGCCTCAAGTAAAAGATGTATAGCCTTTTTTTCCCAGCATCTCCTCATGCATAAGATATGCTTGACACTTGAAACAGAAAGTTCTGCTAGGAAAAAACCTCACTGTGTGGTATCTGCTTTGAAGGGTCCAGGGAAGGCAACCAAACACAGAGGCCATTAAAGATGGAAACCAACAGGCAAAAGCTATAGATGCTAATGAGGTACCATTATAGAATCACTTCATGGTATTTAGAAACTACAACCAAAGGGGTGATTTTTCTTTACCAGCAAAGATAAGGTATCATAAGCATTACCCTGCAAAGATTGCAATCCAGTCTCTCAAGAAGACTCAAGAGCCCCAGCAACAATTAGGCCACTGAGGGCTCAAGAACATACGTCTAATTAAAATCCTCAGTGCAGAGATCAGTGACCTAACAATGCCTGATCTTGTCAGCAATGCCACGTCAGCCTCCACCTACTAGTGAAGGGCCATGAGGGAAGTGGAATGGGTAGAGGCTGGCCATAGATTTGTTTTACGGGGTTGCGGGAAGAGAAAGGAGAATGTACAGTATCATCCAGACACTGGAAATGAAGCAATCAGTGAAACTTACAGAATCTAAATCTCAATTAGGCTTTGAAGTTTAAAAATGATAAAGACCGAGATCAGATGGCTGAAACATTTGTATCCAACCCATATGATAAATGTGTTTAATAATAGTTGTACTTTAAACTTTGCTATCTCCTTCCACTTTAAGGTCTCAAAAGGCTTTGCAAGCTTTAGAAATAAAGCCTCATAATACCTCTGCAAGGTCAGCACAATTATTCTCATTTGTAAAAATGAAATAACTTGGCCAAGGTCACATACAGAGAGTCAGTAGCAGAGCTGGGAATAAAACCTATCTTTTTTGGCTCTTAGCTATGTATATTTAAGGTGATCTGCACAGGAAAAATACTTGGGTATGTGCCCATTTTTTTCTTTCCATTTTTATGATGAATAAAGAAGGTCTAAAGATTTCTCTAAGAGTTTGTATAAACTGGCCTGAAGGACAACAGTGGTACTTCAAACAGGAATGATGATACAGATTTAATTTTCCAGCACTTTGAAATCTGCAGCAAAAAAGTGCTAAATTAAATGCTGGTTAATAAATAACAACAATAATGATAATAATAATCATCTGCTGTAGCACTAGCAGAATAACTCCCTATGTGAGCACTGTATTTGAGAATAAAAGGAAGATGCATCTGATAGAATTACTCTATCTCATTTATGGCTATGCCACAGTGGTATAATTATAATTATTCCACTATAGTTCTATCAGTTCATTTCCCTGTGTAAAATAAGCCCTAAGGGATTCTTTTCCTGCTTCCATTCAACATTTTAAATTTATATTCTTTTTACTCTAGACATCCTCTGATGAGTGGAAAATTCAGAAAACTACTGCATTCCAGGAGACCCAGGGGCACATCTACAGATAGCATTAAGTTGTTGTAACTCTGACTCTGTAGATCACCTGAGGATCTGCTTTTAAAAAGGTGAGGAGGAGGGATCTGCAAAAACACTGAGTGAGTTTTGTTTTAAACCACACTGATCTGAAATGAATGGGAAGCCATCAGAAGAACAGTCTTCCAGGGAAACAAACAGAAAATCCTCAAAACTCAAAAACCTTTCCTGTCCCCTCCAATTGAGTGGACCACATGAACGACGGCTGCTCAGGTGATCAACCTCTCTAAAAAAACAGGGTTAAGTAGTCTTCAACATTCTGAATGTGTCTGTTCAGACTGTAACTAAAACGTCAACAAAGCACCACAAACTCAGTAGTCTCCAATGCATTTTTCTTTTCCACGCTAGATGAAAAGCCAAAGTATACCCACTTAAACAGGTGTCATATTTCATGCCAGACACCTAAATTGGAGCACCAGTTTTAGCACTCAAGAGGTAAATCCTACCTTGCAAATCTGTAATGTCATTCACAGAACAGCCACCTTTTCACCCAGAAATTTTTACTTACTGGAGTGTTCTGTCCATAGTCAGTGTAGGAAATCTAACAAAGTTGTATGATATACCTCTATCCCTTCCTTTGGCTCCTATTTCATGGCTTACCTTCCTCTAGTACATCTGGCCTTAGGTCACTATTAAGAGATACAGCCACTAGACTGCATGAACCATGGCTGCTCAGGTGATTAACTGCATTCCCATAGGGAAGGGAGCCTCCTCAACTGTGGCTTTACTTTTGCGCAAGGGAAAATTAAAGATTGGTGGGAAGGCAACTAAATAACAACTCTGGAAAAACAGTACAGCTTAGATCTTTGTAGTCATGTGTTCAGACTTCAGCAGTCATGCTTCTGCTGTACAATTCTGCACCTGTAATTGCACACCTTTCCATGTGATTTGCAGAGCTTTGTTAATGCTCACCTAATAATAAAAAAAGGCTACAAAATCCCCTGAGAAGCCTTGTTATAGGAGCTTGCTAAGACTGCTAGCACCACCATGACAGCACAACACTCACAAACGCCTTCCATGACAGAAAGCTTTGTGGGCAACTTGCCTTTGAAGGGCTAAATGCTCACTATATCTCAGTGCCACATGTGTCATACAGTTGGCACAAGACACATAGGAAGTGCAGACCCACAAGCAAACAATTGCAAGTGAATGGAATGGAAATGTATGAACTAGTCAATGTATGAGGAAACTTGCTACTGATGGAAAACATGGTTGCCAAATGCTGCTACCTGCACAGTCAGAGTATCTGTACTACTGCTATTTGAGGAGCTAGTAACTGGATCACTTTTCCTCTATTATTAGCTAGATCTCCAAAAGTGGAGGAAAAACGCCAGGCTTTTGAATGTTATTACATAGACATCTCTGATAATAGCAGAGCCATTAACAATGCCATGTTTCTGTCTTACTGTGATCAGTAGTACAGCGTTGTACAGTCAGTGTGTATTTTCCCAACCCACTGCACACAGCAGATCTAGTACTAAGAAATCAGCTCGTCGAAAGTCTAGGGCCTTTTTCAGAAAGCTGACGCTGCTGCCCATGGGACCATCACACATGCTGCAAAGCACTGGCATTAATCTACCAGAAGAAGGAGAAGGAAGGGGATCATCCATTCAACATGCACGAAGCACCAAGTGGCCAACAGAGAAAAAAAGGCTTTTATGGTAATAACTAACCTGCAGTGGATTTGAGCTAATGATCGAGAACTAAATTCATATTCTATATCTGGCACTGATCCCTTTGCCAAGACAGCAATTCTTTCTCAGGCGTGCATTTGGTGCAGAAGGCCTCTGGATGATAAAGATGATTGCATTACTAAACTAAAAGCAGCAACATGCTGATTCCCACTTGCTGTGGGGGGTCAGGTGATGAGTGAGCAAGATCGCAGACAGAAACATCCTTGTGATGGAGGGAGTTCCCTAGAAGGAGTTTGATCTGGATATCAAAGAAGGGGGGAGGGAGGATAAAAGAAGTCCAAGCAAAATACAGCCAGTGTGTTAAAGCAAGCTTCTTTTCAGTACACCCCTAAGGAGGGAAGTCTCTCTCTTAAGAGAAGGTAAACCAAAAGACGACATTTAAGGAATCAAATCCTAGCATCTACTTTAACAAAGCCATGTGAGCACAAATAGTTTGCAACACGATCCACTTAAAAAGAGCACAGCGGGAGGAAACAGCAACAAGCCAGTTCATTTCAGGAAAAACCCGAGGTAAGAACCCAGATGCATAACATTTCATTTGCCGAGTGCTCTGCTGGCTGGGCAGGGTGCTCCTCACTGCAGTTCCAAAGACTGCGAGCTCACCAGTGAATCAAAGTGTTGACACTGTTTCATCTTCCTTCTAAACATCTCCTCAAAGATGCAGCTTTTCCTAACATGGAACCATGGTCTTTCACCTCTACATCAGGACTGACAATGTGCAGGTAATATTGGAGAATAGTTTTCCATCCAGCTTTGATCCCAAAACAAAACAACTGCCCCACACCATGTATGCTGTTCCTTTTAATCCTCAAGGGCCATCACTACTCCTCTGTTCAGTAAGAAGAAAGAGCTTTGCCTGTGTTCATCTAGGCTTTTATATGCTGGGCACCATCCCAGTGAAAACAATGGAGATGCACTGTCTGCTACACTGAAATCAACACTCACTCTCTGATGCCAGGGTCTTTATTCCAGTCTGGCAGCACAGGAATGTGGTGCTATTACCTGTGCCAGTGTTTCCTGAGACAGAACCACCCTTCATTTAGAAATTTTGATTTCAGATGGCAGGGAAGCGGAAGTGTTTTACTTTGGATAAGTATTTTCTACCTATGCATGCTCGCTCTATCCCCACAGCACCCCTAGGGAAAAAGGGTTGAGATTTTTAGAAAGGGGAGGGACAATCAGAGATGGATAGGAAAAGCAGGTTAATTGGTAAGTGGGTATTTGTAACCAGCAGGAAAGGAAAGTGGTAGCTAAAGTTTGTCAGAAAATAAAAGCAATTCAAACATTTTAATCCTGCGGCATCTGTAAACATGCATTTAATTTGCCCATTCATTTATTTTTAGTCTTTCCTGGAGAAAAGGAAACATTGTGAGAGAGGAAGGAAAGAAATTTTTGCTTCTATAACTGTGAAGGCTTTCTAAATTTTGAAAAGTGATTGCAATGTAGGCAGGATTTTGGCTCCATTCATTGCCTTGAGGACTGAATTCCTCCTTAAAGATACAGAGTGAATACTCACAGTACAGACCTGTTCCCAGACATTACCCCTAAACCCTGCTTTATCTCTCATTTGAAGGAATTGTTTCTGGTAGAGTCAGTGCAGCTATGTGTCTTACTCCATTCAATTCCTGGCCACTGTGCTTGGAGACCAAGTGATGGTATTAAATTGGCAGTAGGAGCCAAAGTATTTTGAGAAATGTGGAAACGGTTACTAGCAATGTGGACTAAGGCTTAGCGAGATTCATTTCACTTGCTCAACTAAACTCCAAAATAGGTGAAAAGTATCAACTAGAAATTAGGAAGAAAAAAAAAAAATAAAAGAAGAAGAAAATACCCAGGAAGCCAAGACAATGAGATCTACATCCTATAATTAATTTTCAGAGCACCCATTTCCTCACATGGATTTTCTTCTTTTTTCTTGGGTCCTTAGCGCACCACTGCCCAGGAAACATCAGAGATGTCGCTAAGGTGTTGATGTTTTAACCAACATAACACCCAGCCCTCCATAAACAACCACTGTCACAGCACATCCTCTTGAAGCACCTTTTCCTTTCACATGTAATTTCCCACTGGGAGTATGCATTGCTCCACCTTACTTCAGAGGTTTTCACATATTCCCCTTGATTTCTTATCAGCACATGGTGAGACAGAGGCCTGATTTCAAGGAGCACAAGGCAGACCTGCCACATTAATTTCTGCCTCCTCCTCTCCCCCTGTGGAAGTAGGTTTGTGTGGATGACTTTACGCTACTTGAAGGTTCCCCTAGGGAAGACAACTCCTCAGCCACCTGCTGAAGCTAGCTTCCTGACAGCACAAACAAGAAGGAGTAAGTCAGGGGATCCAGCCCAGGAGACAGCATGAGATACCGTATGAAATCTATTTTATGCTTACTGTCTGGGCAGATAGTGGATACAGGCATCCAGTAGAATCTTCAGTAGATGTACTGGCCTATTTTGCCCTTGGAAGCAAGAAGAGCGGAAACACAGCTATTGAACAGGCAGTTTGGGTTTATCCAGAGGTTACAGAACAGGAAACCTGAGTAATTTTTTTCTTTCTCATAATGGTCTGTGATTTGTCCAATACAGTGTAACTGTGCAATATCTAAATTAAATTCTTATTGAAGACAACCTTACTTCAAGCTAGACTTCTCCTTCCCTTCTCTCTCTTCTAATTTCCAGAGCAGATAGAATGAACACTGATGATCAATGCAGTTCAGTGGAAGTTCAGCACAGAGGCAGTTCCGCGCAGGAGACTACCTAAGCAAATGCGAAAGACTACTGTGTAACACGCTTTGTCAGGAGATAGCTAAAGAGGCAGCCCTGGAGTTCAGTGTACAGGCTATTCCTTCAGATAATGTAAAATAAAACTTACTTGTCTGTGATGTTGTACCTTTTGCCCTTTCCAGAATAAAGTCAGGACAATGTTCCCCATTTACTTGCCCTTCTCCCCATTTCCTATTTCCTAAAATGAAATGAGCAAAACAAGGACTATCACAAATTAACAGGGAAAAAAGAAACAGAGCAGAACATGGTAAACTTAGACAGTTAGATAAGAGAAGGTATAGCAAAAACAGAGAAGGACAGCACCCACTTTTACTCACCTATGAAACCGCTCCTCAGTTTTACAGTGCAACAGCATCATTCACCTCTACTCTACACAAGTCACTGCACTGTAACCATTTTTATACCTGCAGCTGAGCCTCTATCAATCCTTCTTTTGGGGACAGCTCCTGAAAGTGCGTCTGGTTTTTGGTTTCCCATTAGGGACATGCACAAAGCCCTTGAAGCCAGTGTTTCATCATGCTTCTTCCAGCAGCAGATCTTACCACGGAGTAAACTAAGGGGCAGGAAATCTCAACTGACCAGACAGAGACCTTATTGTGTCTGTTACAATGCTAGAAATACTTCACATATGTTCTGATGATGATGGCTTTTTGCTACAAGACCAGGACAAATTAACAGCAGGGTGAGCTTTCATACGTCACCTATTTACACACTTCAAACATGTGGCATTTTTATAGTCACTGAAAAAATTACAGCAGTAATTTGGAACATAGTCCAAAAGATGAAGGATCTGGATTTAATATCTAGTAGTGACTCCCTGAGGCACAGGATGGTTATATGGTGTAAATGAACCATGATAGATAGATCTTGCTCCAAAGATCACTGATGCTGGCACAACGGTGAACAAACAGCTGCAGAGGGTAATCATGAATCAAAGAAGGAAAAAGTTTTTTTTTTTCCCAGAAGCCAAAAGGGCTTCCATTTCAGTCCTAAACTGTTCTGGGAAAGAGAAAAGACAGTCATGATGCTTCCTTCAGGAAATCAAAGACTGAACTTAGAGGAAAGCAAGGAAATTGTTTTGAAAATTGTTCAGGATTTAAAACACTTGTAAGAAAGACGGAGGCATCCCCAAAGTTCATTAGCTTCTTAAGCAGTGTATATCCCAGGCCTAGCTTTGCTAGTGAACCATCCCACAGCAATGGGGAATGCTTCAGGTGTGCATTCTACACTGTCTCCTTTGAACTGCAAGGAGCCCACCAGCTCCAAGCTCTGCTTCCCTCTTTCAGAAAGCCTACAATATAAGGAAATACCACTCTGGTCAGTCATGATCAACAGACCTTTTCTCTTTAGATTTCTTTTTTTTCTCTCCTTCCATCTGAGGTTTTTTCCTTTCTTTCTTTTAATATATGAAGGCAATATTTACAGCCAAGGCAGTGCTGAGTAAGATGCAGTGATTATGGCTGATTTTATCACAGCCGTATTACTTAGCTGCAAGGTGAAGCGCTGTGCTAAAATGGATCATGAATCCCTGAAATTGACTATCCGTCACCTTTATAATCCTGATGGAAAGGCAGGTCAGATCAGGCCTGACAACTTCCCATGCAAACGAGACTACAACAGTGACGTCTGCTTGCCTCAGGGCATTTATTTGTCTGGAGAGGAAGGTGATGCCTTAGGGAACTGGACTAGAGAAAGCGGGAGAGGAGAAACGAACTACCCCAACTACCTCTGCAGGAACCAAGTGTAAATAGAGGAGCCTAAATGTGTGCACAGAAAGACTGCTGGGATATTGGATGAAAGAATATTACAAACAGCTAAGAATCAGGATTGCATCACCTAGGCTGAAGAACAGATTTCAATTTCAAAGTTAGAAAAATAAAATAACACCTCCTCAGTGAGAATTTGTGGCATGAGATGAAATCTACAAATGGGGAAAACTTTCAATGTCTGAAGCGTCTAGTCACACCTCCTTCAAATTCAGTATCAGAGCCTTTCTCACAAAGTCCGACTTAAAAAGTGTCTACAAGTTTGGAGACCAAATTAATCAGGGTGTTATCACTGGCCATTATTACATGTGGCATCTCTGCAACAAAACCCACAGAGTGATGGCAGTGCTGAATCTCACAGGGGGTGTTTATTTGGAGGCAACCAGCACAGTTGATCAGAAAATCACTAAGCTATCCCAGTGAATCTTCTTGACTGGCATATGGCCACATGCTAGAGGGACTCTCTAGGAGAAATGACAAACTGGCATGTTATTGTTTCTAATGAGATTGATGTGCTGCTTCTGGTAAACTCGGAACACCATCTTCTTAAGGCAAAACTCGTTCTGAATATAAACACGTTGTCTCATTCATACACCTTCCAGGTTTGGGCGTATCTCAGTACCACCCAACACTAAGGACAGTGCTTGTTCTCGATGTCCTTGTTCTATTTCCAGCATTGTTTCTGACACATCAGGCAGCCTAGCCATAGTCATCAACATGATTGTACCTTATTCCTTCCTGTGCAAAAAGAGAATAATACCATGTATGTCACAGACCTACTACACACTTGTTGTCAAAAGTGGGGTAGACTCTTTGAGATCCACAGGTAGACAGTATTAAAGAAGGGCAAAGACTACTTACATCTTGCTCTTCTCACCTGTCCTTTCTTCCCCTTTCCTCTAGTGCCTCTCCTGGGTAAGTCACATCCCAGCTAAACCTCTTAGTGAGTGATTACATTAGAGATAGTGCTAATTACCAAATACCGTCTGTGTGGTACAATCTTATCAACACCCCACACTTCCTCCCCTGAGGTGAGGGGGCTTGATCCACTTCATAAAAGTATCCTAGTTATCTGTTCTAACATGCTCCATTCCCTCAGGCTTGAAGGTGGCTGTTTTCTTTTTTTTTTTTTTTTTTTTCCCCATCTTAAGTACAGATTCAAGGCTTTTTTGCTAGAACCTTTTGCAAAGAGGAAGGTTTACCCCAGCAACAGACTGGTGGATATTATCCTTTGTGTATAAAAGGAGCCAGTCATTTCCCAAGGTGCTGTGTTTCAGATAACGCACTCATATGCTCTTCCCCTCACACACCATGCAGCAAGCAGTGCACTTCTATCACCTACCATAGGGCAGAGGAACTCAATACCTGCCCTGCAGCTGTGAACACTGAGTTTTGAACATGGGGTAAGAAAGGAAGAGCAGAAAGAGCAAGAACGCCCATAAATGCTTTGGTAAGGCAACTAAATCACAACTGTAATATTGCCTGATATTTTATTTCTAGAACTCCACCTGACCAAACTCTGCCAATGCCATGCTCTTCTGCCCTGAAGCATTCCCTGCTCGCCTGGTTTGGTGCTCACCCTACAGTTCTGACAAAGTAGCTGACATGCAGTGCCTCCACCTAACACACTTTGGAGATGATGTGCCCACCGCACAGATGTTCATAGCAACTGCCAGAGCAAATGGCTACAAATACCCTGAAAGAAATAAAGGTAACGACCCTTTTGACATGCTTTTCAGTTGGACTCAGCTCTCTGGAGGATTAACATAACACGGGGTAGGCACAGTGACCCTGTGGTTTTGGTTACAGCACTGCTAGTTCCTAAGGTTTTAACAGACTAATTCCATCTTGCACTATTATCCAGAAGGCAGTTTGCTCCCTTATTAGTAGATACTTGTTGTATTCTTTCTGGGGGTTTGGTTATTTTTGTGTTTGAAGGTTGTTAGTGGTTTTTTTTATATAATTTGTGTGCATATTACTCACTGTCCCTGGAATTCATTTTGTTCCCTGCTAATGAAACCTCTGCGTCGCTAACAAAGCAGAAAATAAAAAAGGTAAATAGCACTCTCCAGAAACAATTTGTTTCTTGTTCTGTAAATTCTTGCTGAACAGCATCTCAGGGAATTTTCACCCCAATAAGAGAAGAGAGAAGCAGAAGGTGATTGAGAAGGAGGTGGACGAAGGGGGTGCAAATGCACTTAGCTGATCTGGAAAGGAAATAATAATTATTATCACACTGTAGACAAATAGGTACGCAGACACCTGCACCTGTGAAACTCCAGAAAGTACATAAGCACAGGCAAGCCATTCGATTGAGTAGAAACCATTGGTTGCAGAGAGATTTAAAGGAGAGATTAGTTTTCTCATGTTTAACCCTTTGGAGCTATGCCAAGAGTCAGCTGCCCTCACCAGAGTCCAGACTTAGAAAACAGAACAGGATGCAGAAAATTAATGAGTAATCCTGTTCTGCAAAAACACATTGACATAAGGTAGGTACAGACTGTCTGGTGGCATTGCCGTCAGTGAACATGAAACAAGGAAGATGAAACTTAGGAAGAGGTGATGCTGTTTTTTCCTAGCGTGTGTGCTGCTACTACCTGCTAGAGAAAAGCAAAAGATGTTCTACAAAATGTAGTTTCTTTCTCACATAGGAGAGCCGTTATGTTCATTTTCATATATATGAATATGAGTCACAAGGCTGAAATTTTCCAAAAAATCAGACTGCTGAAGAGATTTTCAAGTTCGTATTGAAGCTCCTAAATTAATGGCTTGCAATTGAAAAGAGCTGAACTTCCAGCTGCTTCCACTGATTTTACTGTCTGACATTCACATCTTAAACTCTCTAATCCAAGCAGAGAGGTAAAAACAGTATCATAGCGCAGGAAAGGAGAAGATCTTACATTCTTCCACCTGTATAGTCAAGTAATATGCCACCTCTGTGCCTTATTGCTTGGGAACCAATAACAGAAATTAGCACCCTTCCTGGAAAAACAAACCAACCAACCTACCTCAGATTCAGCCAGAGAGAAATGCACTGAAAAATAGGGCTCATTTCTAAGATGACTCGATTGTTAAAAGTAGCTAAGGGAATTAGATGGCCAAAAGCTATGGGGCCCTAAGTCCCTGAGCCACTGTTAAAAATGCAGACATAGTGCTCCGCACATGAACACACCTTTGCACTATCACTCACTGGATTACTGGACCAGCCCTTGTACGGAAGATTAAGTACAAACTGCTCTACTGCTAAACCATATTTATTGAGCTTTAACCACCACGTAATTTATACATCTCTTCTTGCAGAATTGGAAAAACTCCATCAACAATAATAACAGCAACACTCAAATTCAATTGGTACATTTTTAACCTACAATAAGCAACCTGTTATATCTATAAAGAGCTCTTTAGAAGTTATGCAAGGTATTAATTGAGCTGCTAGGAGACCATGCAGGTTCGTTTTGTAGTAACTCTACAGTAAAAAAGAATGCAGCAACCAGAAAAATCCTGGCAAGATAGCAGCATCATCTCAGGAGATGATTGCTGCAGCTGTACTAGTTATTTACATGAAGTCAATTCCAAGTGATTATTAAGAACATGAGGTTTATCGTGTAATATAAAAGGCCAGTTCATTATGTCTGTACAAGCTACAGCTTAAATGGCAAACCTCAATAATTCAGTTTTTCTAACTGCAGTTTGGGATTTAATCGCTGCACAATAACTGCATTAATTCTGAATTAATTTCTTAATGGAGATGTAATTGTCTTGGGCTTCAACTAAGGGGCCAAAATCTGCTCTCACCAGCATAAATCCAGTGGAACTTCATGTAAGACAGTGGGATGATTTCAACACAAAGAAACTTGAAGTCAACAGGCAGCTGAGTTTTACACTAGCATCGGAGAAATGATGGCCCAACCATCATTTGCACTTTTTCACTTTCTGTCCCAAATGACCCTCATTTGCCTGGGCAAAGTCCATACAAATACTAAACACAGAAACGAGATCACCTCTATTTACTACTATTATTATAATCCTTCATTTGTAAGACACACTTCATCCCAAAGGGCTGCAAAGCATTTTACTGCAGGGAAAACATTTCATTTAATACAAAAATGCTTTCAGATCTGGGGTAAAGTAACCAGCTCATACAGAAGGGGGAGCTAAAAAGGCAGACAGTTAGCCACATTTCCATTTGGCTAGGACATTCAAGCTGACACCTCCAAGTACTATAACAAGCCCTGTATGAACAGTTTAAGGAAAATGGCTTCAGAAGGTATTCACAAGAACTCAGATACTACTGTGGCAGGCACCCTGGAAATCCTTAAGATAGAACTGAAATCACTGGGAACAAAAAAGTGATCACTGCCACAGTCATCTTATAATATGGAAGAAAATGGTGATGGCAAGAAACTGATGTTGTAGGAAGAATGCCTAGATAGCATGAACAGGGACAGATGAAACAAATATATTTTAGATCTGCCAGTTGCCCGCTCCAGTTGGTGACCTCTTAGTGGTAAGGAGAAAGTTGAGAACACAAAAAGCAGCAAGGCAATAAATCATCTGGAGTAATCAGTGAGGCAGCTAGAAGTTCTAGTGACAATACTGCAAGTTACATAGGAGATTTGAGTTTACTGAATTCTAGCCCTGGAAGACCTACAGCTGCAAGGAGGTCTTTGAGGTTCATCCCTTTCAAGGCCATACCAAGGAAGAACAGTGTGGCGGTAACACCTCTTACAATCCTAGCTGGCCAGGGAAGTTGCAAATTCAACATGTGACGATAAGTAAAACCGATTGAGAATACGCAAGCAAATACAGCCCACAATGCCCTTACTTCAGTTTAAGACATGCCATCTACGACTGTATACAAATACACCTTTTTCATGTTGCAAGCAGGCAGAGAGAAGAGAGAATTTTCAGGTGCACATGTCAAGCATTTTCCTACCAGCACCACACCAACTGCATGTGAATTTTCCATCCATTTTACATCTATTCACACCATCAATGACACAGAACCACCAACAGCCTTTCTAATATTTGGTTTAATATTTATCAAATGAGAAGAACAGTCACAAACTGCATCCTGCTAAAACATCATGCAACTGCTTGCCTGCTCCTTGAGAACCTCCTCTACAAACACTGCCCTGACACAACCTTGCAGGCATCTCATACAACAACTATGTGATGCTACGAACTGTCATGCCACAGAGCGCAAGTGGCAGATGTGTACTGCACTAGGAGTCAGTGTTTTAAACAAATCCAGCAACACCCACTTAATCAGCTCTAGTTTCTCTTCAAGTCTATATGCAATATTTACCCTCTTCCCGTAAATGTGACAGTTTCCAACCACTGAAAACATGCCAGTAGACTCAAGACCTCTATTCAGATTTGAGGGATGGGAATGGTTAGTAGGAAGTGGACCAAGCAGAAGTCATTCTCTTCATATGAAGAGAAAAACAACATACGGTCAAAAGAACTGTTTTTAAAAGCCTTTCCCTTGCCTTTCACTTTTTGGTACAAGAAAGAGAGCTAAGCAGCTTGTTTTGGGACCTACTACTCATACATGAATACATCAGCAATATATTCCTTTGCATCTCAGTAATACAAGGCATATACAAGCAAATATATATTCACTACCCTTTTTGGGAAGAAAAAAGAAAAAGCCACAATGACTATTCCTCCTTTAGTGACAGAAAGGCCCCAGTAGAAAATGTACAGGATGTGAGCAAGGCAGTCAGCATCAGAAGTTGTATTAAGAGATAGGTGTCCTTGGCTCTTTGTAGGCCTAAAAAGGACACTGTCTTTCAGGTCAGTGAGCTGACCTTCCTTATGGATGAAGGTCATGATGGAATTTAGCAGATCAATCATCAAAACTGTCGGAGATAAAGGAAAAAAATGCCAGAACAGTTTTGATTCCATTTGTTATCAAAATCGGACCTCTCTATGGAAATTGTCAGCTTCAATGAAATGTTTGATGGCTAAACATGCAAGTGTTTCATTGTGATAATCTCAGAACATTTTGTTTAGATCCATTCTTTTGATTTTTATGTCATATTAATATTTCATTTAATCTATTGCTCTCTATCAGATGTATGTGGATTATTTACTTACTTACTAGTTTATACAATTAAAAAAATGAAGTGAAGAAAACAAATCAAAATAAAACAGTGAGAGTTTAAATAAAAAAATAAATCCAATTGTCCCTAACGAAAAAGGCTTCACAGAAGCAGTGTTGACCTGCTCTGAGAGAGCTGAAGATGATGGTGTTCTCTATATTCAGCGAAGTATGGAACAGGGATTTTGACTATAGTGTGATAGAGTCGTCGTTCTGCCTGTTTACTTGAATGCCAAAGTATGTGCAGTGTGTTCTAAACATTGAAAACATTTTGGTTGTCCTGTGACTCTAAGTTAGAAAATGGCTTCACCGTATACCTTCGAGATCGAAAAACTTCTCCATTGTGAAAAAGTTCAGCTCTAAATTCAGAATTCATCTCTCAATTTATCTACATAGCCTCAAATTCTAGCATCCACAATATAACTGCCCTAGCAGTCTAGTCATTATAAGCTCTTCTGGCCATTGCATAATCTGTGCCAGGCCGACTAGGGAAGGAAATAAAGCTTAGAAAAAGAAACGAAGACGTTACTTAGCTATACCTTAGAAAGGGAATTTGTTATGAGAATTTGCTGCTATAGCCTCTGGCATTTCATAGTATCACAGACATTTGCCTGTGGTATCCTGATTCCCTGGCCTGTAAGATCCAGTGTAATTTACATGTTAGGGCAGATTTTCCAAAAGCAAGTGACAGACCAAAGACTCATCCGTGGTTCAGTATGTCACTGGATTCAGTAATTTTTCTGTCGTCTTTAGGACCTTATACCACATCCATCACTACACTATCTCAGCAGCTGGTGATGTTCATCAGACACAAAATCAATGAGCAGCCAAGATTACATAAAATGGTGGCCAAAATTGGGTTCTTAAATTCACACTTTGGCAGAGGAACAAATAGCATGATCCTCCACACTGAAAGACCAAAAATGATCAGGCAAAATCCAATGAACATGCCATGCCGAACCTCCACAATAACTTATGAATGCACCTATCCCATAACTACAAATCTAAGCCAAAGTACTGGGTTCAGAGCCAGTAAAATTCCCTGATCTCTGAAACTATTGGTGGTGGGTCTGGATGGTACGACAGCCTTTTCTGGACTTTCGACCTATGAATCTGTGAATTTACAAAAAAGTAGTGCATACTTCAACCAAAATCACCCTGCATGTTTCAAACTGTAGTAATCTACAGACACATCCCAAGCAACACCCACACATTGGCAGCAAAAGCACTTCTGCACATTGAGGCAGAGGATGAAGTAGATGAGCTTTCAGGGATCCCTCTAAACTATTTTCTCTGTGATCCATGAAACCTGCACAAACTAGCAACGAGGAATCTTTTCATACAGCTTGCCTGACAGGATCAACCTGAACCAAACTGATGGAAAGTGCCATCATTCACAGGAAAACATTCTATAGAGAACGTTCTTTTTGCAAACATCTATTAATAAATGAAAGCTGGTACAAGTCTCTCGCTCTCCCCCAACTTTGCACATACGGCGCGCTGGGGTTATTACCGGCTCATCAAATATTCCATTAAGACTGACAGTCCGAAAAGAGAAGTGCCATTTGCGCAAGTTCTCTCTGAGCTCCAGCAGCCCTCTCTGTCAGTGTCATGGCTGGACTAAGATTCTGTAGTGAGCAAAAATGAAGTCAGAACCTCTTTAATATATAATTAGCAATAAGAGGAGTGTGAGGGCATTTGAATAATACATCTCATGGCCAGACAAAGCAGTAGGAGCCAAAAGAGAAAGAGCGTAAGAAGTCAAGGGGGCAAAAATCAGAGAAAAATGAGACTTATGTACCTATGTGAAGGGAGAGGTCCAGTTATAAGCTGATAAGTAGTAAAAATAGCGCTCTGCATTTATAAAATGCTTTGCTTTCAAAAATTTCCAAAATGGAGCTCAAAGACTGGTGAGAATGATTGTTCCCTTATTATAGCAGAGGAAATAAAAAATAGGGAGAACATGAGGCTTCCAAGGGCACTTCAGGGTGTTGGTGGCAGAGCTGCGAATACAACCCATTCTTTAATGGTTGGAGCAATTGGCCTCTCCCATCCTATCCCTGATAGAGAGTATCCAGAGGCAGGGAGATAATGCACAATACTGCTGAGTTTCCCCATAAACCGGATTAAAGACTGGTGTTTGGTGTTTATGCAAAGTTTACTGGTAACAGGTTAGCCTAAGGCTACACTGACAAACGCTATACTCACAATGCCTGAGAAACACAGAGAAAAATGAGAGCATGGGAATAATTTAGCACTAATACTGAGCTCTGAATCCCCGTTTCCAGCACCTCAAAATACAGATGTGTTTTTCTCTTGCATTTTGGTTCCTATTCCTCATTAGAATCACTGTCTTGCTGGTTTTTTTTAATTTACAGAAGTACCTAGGACTGCAGATCAGGGTTCGTTTAGAGACATCAGCTTAATATCTACAGCATCTGCAAACAATGGCATAGATAATAACTTCTCATTTTTCAGTAGAGCAACTCTTCTGACCTTGACACATTTGCAGTCAATTTTTACCTGGGTGTAAAGTGCCTACCCACCAATGCATCCGTCATATGTTCTTCCCTCGGGCTCTCCCATCCCCATGCAGCAACCCTTTTCGGTTCCTGCAGCAACAGTCCATGGAAAAGATCACGGTGCCTCACAGGAATTTCCAGCTGAGAACCACCATAGAAAGAGTGAAAAAAGTTTTGGCCCAAGGAGGAGTTAGAGGTGGAATTGAAGAGGGTGCTCTACTACTCCCCCTAAAATAAAGCCTCAATACTAAAGAAAGTAAAAAAGATGCTCACAAAAAACCCTTCAGCTCCTCATTCAGAGGTAAAGCTGGAAAAAAGCAGCAAGGTCTGCAGCTGGAGCAGAGGACTAAGCTACGGACCTGCGTGGGCAGAAAGTCCTTAGAAAAGGGATTGCCTTGCCCTTTAAGAGCACAAAACGTGTGAGGTAAATGGTTTCATTTGACAGCTGCTGAAAAAGAAATTATTATTACAATACTTGCATGGAGTGCAGGTGCCCAGGTGCTGGCCGTGGGGAGCTGCAGGGGCAGCTTCTGTGAGGCGAGGCCGGGGCTGCCCCGTACTGGTTCTGACCGGTTCTGACTGGTTCCAGCTGGTTGCCACGGCCCCACAGCAGGACACAGCCGAGCCCCTCAGCCAAGCTCGGGGAAAGTGTGCGTAAGAAAGGGCAGGGAAAAAGCTGGGCAGGGAGAGGAGGAGGGAACAGAGTGAGAAACCGCAGGGGGAATGCAGTAGTCGGAGAAGGGAGCAGCAGGCAGAAACTGTCATGTACTGACCAATTCCCCAGAACTGTAGGTAAAGACAATGGGGGGGACACCTACCCGCCCCCCCCAAAAACCAAAAAACGACAAAACCAAAAGCCCTCAAAAACCACAGGAATGGGAACAAGTTAGATGGCCAGTTTCTCAAAGTGATTTCCAAATTTCCAGCTACCTCCATGACTTTCAGTACCTCACTGCCTTCAAAAGCGAAGGGGCACGCCAAGGATGAGCTATGGATGGGAGGAGCCAGAGCAGAGGCAGGGGTGCAGCCCATCAGACCCACCTCCGACCCCCGCGGGAGAGACCTGGCCTCAGAGCAGCATGGGATCAGGCTGAAACGGAGGAAGGAAATCCATTAAATGGATGCTTTCAGCCACGGAATCGTTGTTCCTACTTCCACCCCCTGCCCCCGGCTTCTGAAGAAGAACGCTGCTTCAGAAACTTTTTCCAGCTATAAGATGCAGAGAGGCTGCAGTGCCAGGAGAATCTGACCCAGCTCCAGATGATGACTAAAGGAACGTGCAAGTACCTTGATTAGAGAGTACCTTGCGTAGACGGCTGGAATTACAGGGACTCTGTAGGGAGGAAAAGTTCAAATAGAGAGAAACGGTATAAATGTTATTAGGAAAGAGGGGATTTCAGGCAAACACACTGTGTTTGCAGACAGGGTGGGCTCAGGATGGGTTCCATCTTAACTACAGCAGACCCCAACTGTGCTTCTGAAAATTAATATGGTTTGGAGGGGATTTTCTTAAATTCAGAGCTAAGGAAAGCTGGCAGGTGCTAAGGAGCGCTCAAGTCAGACAAAGACATCTGCTGGGGATGTCAGTAATAGAGAGGTAACTGTTATCTGGGAGCAGAGGATAGGACAGAGACTTCAGCTAAAGCAAAGCTGAGAAATGGTACAACTGCAGAAATAAATTTTGAAAAATAACAGGGCTTCCGACACAGAATTTCCATAAAATTAGGCTCTGGGCCAAGACTAAAAACGATCATGTGTGTACACATCACTGCGGAAGCTTCTGAGCAATAATGGGTAAATGAGAATGCTGGATAATGGTAGAAAACCTTGCTATAATAAGGACTAATGGAATGACAAAGATCAATGGAAGGACATAATCTTTGGTTTCAAACTGTACATAAAGGACATACCAGGCTTTAGAGGTGAGGGTGCTGTACCCACACAGAATCCAGCGAAGTAATGTTTTGAGATGTTCATAAAGTAAGCTCCAAAAGCCCCAAATATAAAAATATCAGTATACTAGCAGGATTACATCATCATCCTCTTGATCAAGAGGACAGAAAAATACTAAACGCATAATGTTGATGAACATCAAAGCAGTAATCAGTCTAATAAAGCAGAAAAAAGTGGATGACTTTGGTTATCTGCTTACAAAAATGAGTCAGGTGTCATGTTGGGTGACAGTTTAGAAAAATAATTTCTTTATGTGTTAAATAAATTATCATTTAGAACAGCTGACTCCAGAGCTCACAGAGACAGGAGATTATTTTCGGTGTAATTTGACATGAAAGACAAAAGTCTGTTTGCAAAGCAACTGTTGTTGATGTACTGAAAAACAATGAACACTTCACAAACAGGCTCACTGTCCTTCGGGAATTACACACACACCCCAAAATAAAAAAATAAACCACAACACAGAAGTGGGGTACTAAATTTTTTGGAAGGGGATTGTAAAACTAATGAGGAAGCTAGTTGAAAAAGAAGTAACATCAGAAGTGATAAGGATTAAATCCCTATCCTAATACATAAAGACAAGGGGGGAAAAAAAAATCATCCAAGAGTCAGAAAGGCATTTCTGAATGAGAAAGGTAAACATGAATCTAGGAAGTGAAGTGAGGAAACCCTTAAAACAAAACAGTAAACAGACAGGCTGAAGAAATTATTTGAGCTACAAAGGTATCCCGTCAGTAAAAAGAAATCCAGTCTCAGTGAGGCCAATCCAGAGAAACATAAGGAAAATACAAAATTGTTTTGGTTCCCTTTTGGAATAGCTCCTATTTACTCTTTTTTACAATGGCTTTGCTAGTGTAAGACGTTTGGGGGAATAGCAAGATCGAGGTCACGCTGCTGTTACTCAGTGATTCTCTGCACATTTACACCTGGTGAGAGACACTGAGATGAGAGAGGTTATTCTTACTCTCACTCAGGAGAATAGGAACTAAGTTCAAAGTGATCTTGGCAAATGGGAGAAGTGGTCCAAAACAAGCAAGGTGAAAGCTGATAGAAAGGTACCAAGTGCTACATCTAAGAGGGGAATTACGTCACACCCAGTCACTGATTTGGTAGTGAGTAGTCCTGCATTAACAACCTGAAGTATATAGCAGTTCACAGACTAAACAGGAGCAGCAGAGCTATGTTGTAAAGAAAACACATGCCATGTTAAGAAAAGAATAACGTACGAGATGTGGAAGGTGTCATTTGAAAGATGAATACAGTTATGGAGAAACCTCAGTTGGAGAACTACTGTCCAGTTTTAGGCACCACACTTCAGGAAAGAGACAGATCAACTGGGATAAATTCAGAGCAGGGGAAAAAAAAAAATCTTTAGAAAATATCAACCATGAAGAAAGGCCAGCAAAAATGCATTTGTTTAATCTAGAAAAGAGAAGACTACAGAACTAACAGGCCTTGAATACATGGAAACTTATTACAAAAAGGATACTCTTTGTATCTCAGCAGTCAGGGGGAGGGAAGGAAAAAAAAAAAAGAAATCAACCTAGCATACAAAACGAAAGATTTGATTTGGAAATTAGGAAAAAGTTTTTAGTTCTTAGGATAGCACAGCATTACAGCATGCTACCTAGGCAGATGGCTGAGTCTCTTTCATTGGAAGTTTCTAGAAATAAGGTAGTCAGTCAGATCCCTTTCATCCCTGCATTTTATGATTTTTACATGATCTTGGGAGAGATCTTAATATCACACTTCTGCTGGGGCAAGGTTTTCATTCCACTGACATGAATATGCTAGAGACCCCAGAGATCCATTGGGTTAGCAGAGGACATACGTTAGGTCCAGTAATCAAAGGATCTGTGATGACACCAAGATTCAGTTTATGCAGAGAAATATTTGAAAACTGGTGTTACGGAAAACCAAATTAAAAAAAGGAACAAACAAATGAAGGATTAGATTAGCAAGGGAGGGATGCAGGCCAAGACTGAAGGGCACTTGGACTTGGATGTAGGGAGCCCAGGGCTGGGACAGCAGACCTGTCTTCAGGCCAAACGCATTGCATTTCCTTACATTTCACGAGGAGACAACAAACAAAAACCCTATGGACCCCATGTGTAAGGCAGAGGCACTTCAAACCCTCTACAGGAAGATAAGAATTTGTTGCTATAAAAGGTATAGATGAATCAAGAGCCCATAAAACACAAAGAAAGACTCTCCCCGAATATCATCGTGAAATCTCACTGAAAATCCTAGTAACAATTTCTTTATAAAAAAGAAATAAAAAAGAAAGGAATAAAAAAAACCTCAGGAGTGAAGCAGTAAGAGCTATGTTCAGAACTAAACTCACAGTATTTGATTCTTTACAGCTGCCCAATATATTCCACACAGATAGTATAGGAGGGGATTGGGGGGATACGGATGCCTTTAGCCATGATGCACAGGATGAAGGCAAGAGGTGAGGGGAAAGCTCACTTTCTAAATGCAAGCAGAACCGATAAATCACAGCCTGGCTGGCGTGGCAAACACCAGTCCCTCTGGCAGCTTTGTAATTACTCTCTAAATGTGGTCTCAACCCTCTTGATGTGGAGATAAATAACTTTATGTGCAAAGCAATTAAAGCCTCGGGCAACACTACCGGCAAAGCTTGGTCACTGTGTGTCACTATCCATTTGCCAGAGAGGTGTACAAGTGGTACTGAGTTTATTAAACCAGAGCACTGGCTTCCACACATCAACCTGCCGGAGGCCTTCTTTGGATGGCCCTCAAACAATTGTTTCTACTCTCCAAAGCAATGAAACATCCTGGTTCAAGGGCTGAACCTGAAGTGAGTTGAGAGACCCTCTGAGCAGCGTGCTAGGCATTTTGCTCCTATCTGCTCTCCCAGAAGAGAGCAGTTTTCTGCGTTGTAAGTCTGATACCTACTGGGGAACCTCTGAAGGAATTATCAATCATTGTGATTAGATTCCTCCTCTTCTCAGGAGAGATCATGCTCAGTTGAAACAAGAGCTATTGCTGGGACGGTAACAAATCACGCTGAAGCAGAGCCCTGCTTGCTGCATTCTTCTTTCCCTTATACACAGGCATTTCTCTGCCCTTTTCCTGAATGGTCATATTTCCTCCACATCTCCTGTTTATCCGAAATAGTACATGCCTCCAGGTTTGTCTCACACCTTCTGCCTACTTGTATCGACAGCTCTGGAAAGCAAACTTAGGAAAGTTCTCCTGCAGTCACATATGGCTGGGCAAAACGGTGCTATACTGCGATACCTGAACCCTGTCCTTTTCTAAGGAGCTACTGGCCTACTCAGCTCAGAAGTACTGTATACTACAGCATCCACGCCAAAAAAAAAAAAGAAAAAAAAAGTCCTAGAAAAAGCACCATGCAGGGTGCAAGCTTGAGCATTAGACATGCCGTGACTAGCTTGCACAACCCCAAAGCAGCCGTCGTATGCCAGGCAAATCACCTGGTGGGGATTCCACTAGCCTGCAAGGAAGGCATGGGCTAGCTATATCTGTCACAGCAAATCAAGCCATCTTTCTGCCTGACTCCTAACATAAGGCGCATGACTGGAGGGACACTGGTATGGGCTGGACTGCTCTCTAACCCTCTAAGACTGTACAGCTCCAAGTTATGTGAAAAAGTAGGATAGCTTCCGATTTCAAGAAAAAATTAACAAAACCCAAATATTTCAGTTTTGAAAAACTGATTTTTTTCTTCTCTTCTGGTTTCAAACCACCACCAAAAGAAAATAAATCAGCACAACAGCCATTTCATTCAACATTCTTCCTGGCAAACAGGTTTTTTTTTTTTTAACCTGGTTTGTTGAAGACAGAACTTGAAACAGTATCAGTGTTTTGATAAAAAGCAATGCTCCTTTAATGCCAGTATTGATTAATAATCAAAACTGCTACTAGGGGGCACTGTGACATTCAAAGGAGGTACAACTCTGCTACCCATTGCTTGTTACTGTGTCCATGCAATCTTTCACAACACCTTGGGTACAAATACAGCTAAATTCCAGTTTGGGTCATTTCACTCTTTCTAGTAAAGTACCTCCTAAACTTTAAAATGCATGCAATGCATTTTTTCCCCCTTCATCAGCACAAAGCTATTCAACAAATGCTCGTTCCTTCTTCAGAGGTGACTATGTTTAAGTGATCAGAGGTAATGAAACTTGTTTGTAAATCAGTTTGAGATTGTTCAGGACAATCATGACAATGTAATGTAAGAGTTAAGAATGGTAATAGTAATCATAATAATAATGATAATGAATATTTCTCTTCCCACTGCAATGAACCCATCTGGAAGGCCTCAGTGTGAGGCTTCAGAAGTATCCAAAACTGTGATTAGAGAGAAATTCATTTCGGCAGGAAGGTGGAAGCTCAGAATGCCAAAGAAAGAAAAAAGGAAGAGAAAAATCCTTTCTAGTTTTGGCCAACAGACCTAATCGGAAATTCTTTTGAAATGTTATTCTCTGGAAGAGAGCTCAGTTAGCAATATTCTGCAAATGCTCAGCCCACTTCATCCATCTGCCAAGCTGAGAATGAATATTCATAGCAAGTTATTTTAATCATTGTGTTTTTCTTGATGTGACATAATTCTATATAATTTTTCCCCCCGGAAAAAAACCCTCTTTTTATGCTGTCAAGTCAGAAAGTTTTTTCTCCATCTGCAAGAAAAAAGGGACGTTGGGTGGCTCACGCATGGCTTGTAGCAACATCCTTGTAAATGCTTCTCAAACCCCAGCATTAATAACCTAGCTAATGTCACCAGTGAAAAGAGCATGTGCTGGCTTTTACCTATCCTCTTGAACACAGGGGATTAATATCTCACACGAGGGATGATCAGGACGAGAGTGCCAGACTAATGTGGGCTAAGAATGGGATACATGGGCAACCCATACCTGGGGAAGCAAGGGAGGCTGCACTGGCAGAGCTGGGTTTGGGGAGCTCAGAGCTGAGAGAGCATGGGTGCTGCAGTTTGAGGATCAGGGGAACGGGCAGAGCGCTACTGCAAACACGTGCAGTGGATGCTGTTTGTAGCCACACACCTTCATACGCACATACTACATAAAAATGCTTTTACAGTTTTTGAGAGGTTCTTAAAATAGTTCTTGTTCAACACTTAGCAAAAGTGAACACTTTTGGCAAAGTTGTCCAAGCAGAGACAGATTATAAATATTTTAAAGTCCACAGAAGTACCTTGGGAACAAATGGGGTCTTTCCCTGGTTCTAACTGGTGCTCTCAGTTCCCAGTACATCAACATGACATTTTATCACAGTTGAAAATGAGGAAAATGTTGTTCCTGCAATAATCAGGAATCTAAAATATTCAATACTTAACTGATGCAAGCATTTCCCAGGTGCCATACATTAACTGGTGGGACAGGCAAGCTGAGTCACAGAGTCTACTCAATGGAAAGAAAGAAGATACAACCAGGTTTTCTTAAAAGCCAGGCATGTGTTTTACAGATCACTCCCACCTCTTCCTTGTTCTCTGGGTTGTTGCACCTTGGTGGCCATCCTGCTCCTTGTTCTCTGGTACACCACACTGCAGCGACCTCCCTGCTCCCAAGGAGTTTGTGCCTAACAACTAGTTTCTTACCTCCTGCCCCAGAGCACCCCAGAGACCCCATGGGGTGCTCCCCAAAGTGCTGATCCCAGCTGATTCCTGGGTGGGGTCAACATGAGGAGCAGCTTATTAGAAGGACATCTGTGGCTTGCTCCAGTTGCTACTCAAGTGTAATCCATTTCCTTTGACACAGTCCTTTGAGTATTACAAAGGGGAGGCACCGAGTGCCATATAAAGGTGGATTACAAGAAGCTAAATAAGTTGAGGCTTCTTTCTTGCCGCTTCTGCTTCATGTTCCCGAGACAGATCTGCACCTAGCTAAGAACACTGCAGTCAGTTCAAAACACTTCTTCTATGTGCAGTGTAGCAATCCAAGACCTTTACTTCGGGGGGGAGGAGAGGGGAGAGAGGGGATGAAGAGAAGGAGGAGGAAAAAGGAAAAACAGATTAAGTGAGAAAGGAAAGAAGGTGATCTGGATTTAGCTATAATTAATTAGTAGATGTGTTCTGAAAGACAGTAATACGCACCGGCGACAGGCCCACGCAAGCATCCAGAAATCCCTAATTGCATCCTGTTGCCTGACTGCTGCTGCTTCTCTTACTTTCCTGACATTCTGGCTCCCCTCTTTGGCCATGCTCTGCCAAGGATTTTGCAGAAAACCAAAATGTTCTCTTTTAGTACTGGAGGCTGCTGCTGCAAAATGCGGGACACCTGTAATGCTACTTATGGTTGGCAAGTGTAGAAAGAGGTTGAAGTCCAGTTGTCACTCTTTGCATTTGCCTGTTTCCATGCAAAGATCGGTGAACAGAGTTGGCTTCCATACTGGTGGATGGCATGGGAGAGAGAGCACAGAAACAAATTCTGTGACCGATCCATCATCCATCATCAACGGGCATAGCTTCACTGATACCTCATGGAGATCACAGGAGCTTTGCTGACCAGCACCAGCTTTGAATCTGACCTACCAGGAACACAAAATGACTTGTCTAGCTTAAGAAGAGAAGAGGAATCTGTCTCAGAAGACAGGTTACAACCTAGCCCTTTCAGATTGCAGTGGAGAAAACCTCACAGGGTTCTACAGAAATTTAATAGGCAGTCTACACAATGGCTTTCTAAAAATACAGAACTGAAAGAAAGAGATTCTTTTAGGAAGGCTTGAATTCTCTATTAAATACTAAACAAGATTTCATAAAAGCTCTCTAAATGTTAGCAATATCCATTAGGGAAATCTTTAATGATGGAAGGTCATTACCAGCTGAAGGCCTAGCAATGAGTTCCTGGCTCCCAATCCAAATCCTGGTGGACAGTGTCTGTATGTACAGCTGAGCAACTAACTCAGGCCAGATAAGACAGCCAACAAATTCAGCTTCTGTCCATGACCAGAGGGCCATTGCTTTGAATTTGGTTTTGTTTATTTTTGTTTCCCAATTATGTTTGTTAAATCGTTTGCATTTTTTCATAAATGGCTTCAACACACACTCTATATTCCAAATTCAAACGGTATTGCTTAATTGCAATTGGTCAGATAAGTAATATGCTTACTGCCTGAGCACTGAACCGCTTCTGGAGTGCTATGATAGCTTGCAGTGTATAAATTAGCTAAGGGGAGTACATACAACACATCTGAATGTCCCTAAGATTTTCAAATAAGACCAAGAGAGAAAATGTGTGTGTACATGTGGGTCCTCTAGGAGGAAAAATGGGATAAAGGCAAAATCAGGGCTATCTTCTCATCCCTGACATCACGTTTTAGTGTGATTCTCTACCATCTTCCTAGTACCTTGTTTTTTTAGTCTAAATGCTAACTATTTGAAATTCATGACGAATACCTCCCAGCCAGTTCCCTATTCTGATTCCAAAGACCATAATATCTGATATTCTCAACACAGTCTGGCAAGGGAGCACTTTTGGAAGGGGTGAATGCCTTTCAGATGGATTTTTTTTTTATTAACATTTTCAGTTCCAAACACATTGTGAAGATTTTTGTCAAAAGTTCCTCAAATAAAGTGTTTTGGGTTAAAAAAAAACCCGACCACAAAACAATCCAAGCAAATAAACACTACCATGTAACACTAGAAATAATTTGCAGGAAATTTGAATCAATTTCATTGTCACTTATACCAGGAATCACTTATACGTTTAATTTTAGTCAGGTAAGAATATATACCAGTTTGTGTTCCATTTTAAAACCTGCAATATTTTGAGTCATTTAGCAGTTGAGATGATAAAGAAGAAATGCAATGTTTCAGAATCTCTGAAATTAAACATCTCTATGTCAAAAGAAAACCTTTCCATATGCCTAAATATTTCTTTCATAAAAAAAAACATAGGGATTTCATCTTTTTTTCCATCTGCTTTTGGGGAAAAAATCACGTTTGTAAGTCTTAACACTTCCAAGTGGGATGAAACTCTGTTTTGACAAACTCCTGAAAACAGGCCTATAAATGTAGTTCAGACATTCCCTCCTGTTGTGGCAATTACTGACAAGACAACTTCAAAGAATCTGTCTCACAGAAAAATGTGTATAATCTACTCCATCAAAGTACATTCCTCGTTAAGGTGCCACTGTATAGCTTTATACACAACATCTGAGCATCCAGCGGACCAAGGGAGTCACGCCTTAGTAATGTCATACACAAATCATTGTCCTGCAATTATTTAGAAACACGAACAGCTCCATAACCGCATTGTGAAGGGGGACAGCATAACCATGTCCATTTTGCCTCAAGGAAACTGAATGCAAAGACCTTATGGAAAATATTTCCAAATTAGCCTGTGGTTTTGGTTGCCTCAATTTTGGATTCTCTGGCCAGGGACGTCCGAGATCCAAGGCACAGAAAGACGCATTCTCCTGGCAGTTGTAGTTTCTTATATGCCATACAGCGTCTGCTCCTCAAACTCCAGACCAATCACGACAAACATCCTAGTAGTCACTAGGACACAGTGGATTGGAGCTATGTACAGGGAGAGGGAGATGTCGAGGAGGAAAGTGGGGAAAAAGGGTATTACTTATGACAGAAACATTGTGCGGGAAACAGCAAATATGCACAGGTATGGTAAACTGATAGATTGTTTTCAGCTTGCTTTTCCCCAGAAATCCTATGTTGAGCCCAAAGATGGTGAGACCCCACTTTTCCTATTTATTACTATGCTTAGTCTGAGTTATTAAACCTTTGATGTCTTTAACCAAGCTTCCTCCCAAGAACTAAGGAATGAAATGGCCCTTGCTAGGCTCTCCAGAGAATAAATGACCCAGCAGGAGCTCCTCTGAGGCATCTGACATTCAGCCTTTGCTTCTCTTCCTGTAGGAGGGAAGAAGTTTCATCTATTCTTCTCTTTCACACGCTCCCACTTCCCCACTACTGCTGTCTGTGGTTCAAGCTCGTGTACAACGTTGCAGGGACTGCTAATGAAAACAGCTGCCACCCTTCACCACTGCCTCCCTGAGCGCCGCTCTGAGCAGAGTAAGACAACACATATGGCCAGCTGCCCTCCACTCACAACAGGGCACTGCTGGCAAGTCCAATCTAGCACTAAAGCGGCATATTTTGGTACTAACGGAAGTCTAACCACATCACAAAGCTCAGCAAGGCCCGCAAAGCACAATGGAGGAGCAGGGTGATTTAATTCCCAGTGCATTCCTGCTGCTACAGCCAAAATGCAAACAAGGCAATTTAAACAGAGACTGGGTATCTCCGCATTGCGGCCATCACTGCTAGAAATGTCAGTGGAATCCTGCTCGTACAAGTAATCTTGGTGCTTTTGAGGGGGTCACATTCATCTTGGCACTCTCTGCTCTATAGCCACAGCGGTAACAGCACTGGCAGGAAGTTCAAAAGCGAGAGCATGACCATCAAAGAGAACCTAAAAACTAAATGGACAGTGGAGACCCATCTGTCCTCCATTATCAAGTGAAGATACATCAACAGCAATAGACTGGTATAACTTGCTTTATCATTCTTCTTCTTCATGAGACAAGAGAGAGTGTCAGCTCCTAAACTGCCAAGACAGTATTTTTGACCAGCACTACCCTTGCAAGGAAAACCTCACAACAGCCATGAGCTGATCTGTGAGAGAGACAGGGCATCAAACCATGAAAACGCACCAGGGTGGGAGTCACATTTTGAAGTGATACCAGAGGGAGAAGTCTCTTCCTCCAGGCTCAGAGACTAACAATAACTTTACAGGTACCCCAAGTCTGTCTGAAAGAGTCCATCCACCCCAAGACCACCCTGTGGTGGGTGGTGCCACCCTTTCACCTCACCCCTTGGTAGCTGGTGCATTCTGGTAACAGAGCTTCAGCTGTCAGAAAAAAAACTACAAGCCACAGATTGAACATGCGACTGTGCAAAAGCCCGTCTCAGGAGGGACAATTAAAAATACACACAGAAAAATAAATGGCTTTTCCTTTTCAACCCCTTTTCCTCTTCAACAAGTAACAAGACAGGCGCGAGTGCCTGTATGCTAGAATGCCCAGAAAATCGGCAATTAACAAGCATTCCACTCTAGCCTGTCTGTGATTTCTTCCCCACGACTGTGGCTAAATGTTTAAATACATCACTCCCCCCACCTTCTGTGCGCTTGCTGTGGTTCTGGCACACCTCAGCCCTTCTGGCTTTACATATCATGCGGTCTTCCCTTTCTCACATGTTTATCTGTGGGAGAGGGGAAGCTAAATATTGGGAGAGGGGCATGGTGTCCACCCAACTGCCTTCAGGAGCACGCATGGTCAGATGAACTAACTACCCCAAATGCACAAAAGCCAAAATGCACTTAGCCCTATGTACCACAGAGGTGTTTTATAAGCCATCTAGTCAGCAGCATCCTCAAGAAAGACGCATTACCGCATCTGGCCAACAATAACATAATCCAGAGAATTCAAATGGGATTCTTCCCTAGGAAACTAAGTGCTAACCACTTTACCGTGCAGATGCTCATTAACAAGCCTGTATCAGACAAAAGCTGCAAAGGTATTTTTCTGAGGCATAGGCTTAAATAAAGGCTTTTGACTCAGGTTGGCACTCAGAATTAAATTGATAGAAAAACACAGTCTCTCATTAAAGTCATACAGCAATTCAAAGATGAAGGGTAAAAATAAAATCTATGCAAACAAGCATGGAGAGTAAAACACTCCAGCAGGCTCAGAGGAACACTCTGCATCATGGACACCTGTAACCTACCGGCCTCCTTGGACACACTTCAAACCCTGAGTTTCAACCAATCAACTCAGAAAAAGGTGCCTACATTGTATGCTGATGTTCCTATCATGCGATTATCCATATAGGATAGTTTTCATCGTTCACTGCCTAGAAGCTGCAGATCAAACTTGGAAAAAATGAACCCAAACTACCAAAACAGAGTTAAATTTTATTACAGAGAATAGACATTGAATATCCTTTAAATTATATATAAAGAGGCCTCATAATTAATGAATGACTGAGCTTCAGTCTAAAAATGAAAGAATTACAGAGAAAAAACCCTTTGCTGTATGACAAAGAATCCACTAGGTAGACACAACCCTGCAAAAGAAAATACTCCAAAAATCGTTGATAGCATAATCCTTCTTGGCCAACTATATGGAAGCAAAGGCTAGTGCCCAACTTGGACAGCTGAATGGGCTAATTATAATACAACTCCAACGTAGAACCCCCCCCCATCTCAAGTTTTGCAAACAAATGGCATACATGCAATGAGCTTCAGCAACAACAGCTGCAGAACAGAACTGGGCTGATCTCCCTTGCCAATAGATCTACAGAAAACAGCAGTCAGTCCTGATGCCAGTTCAACCAACCGAGAGAATACAAACACCACCACAAAGCGCTAGAGGATCCGAAATTGAATCCAGATGAAAACATGACCTATTTCTGTACCTTCCCATCTATTCGTTTTATGTTGCTGCTCATCACTGAAATACCCTTTCCTGTAAGATCAATAGCAATAACAAAGTTCCAAGCTGGCTTTCTTGGCTATGCCCATACTAGTAAATTAAACAGCGCCTGGAAACATTCTCCAACATGGGAGCCACCAACATTGCTGAACTGCTAGAGTGGTTCCTGACACAGTTTTGGCCTGTGCCAGCCAACACTATGCCAAACAGTTGCCAGTCATGTCTATGGGTTAGCACTCCCAAGGGACCCATTCCCAACAGGCAGTTCAGACACGGTCAATCTGTTTTGGAGAATAAGAGATTTTAACAGCCTGATTGTGGGCTATTCCGTGATAGTTGGCCTCAGTGTCAGGTTACAGTCCAGGACACATTTAATTTTTATTATAGATGTATGTACAGAATTACTGGCATTTTTCCTTTTCAGAATTCAGAATTCTTGCTGGGGTTGGTTAGCTTCCTTGGACACTACGTGCTTGTTTAAACAAAGATTTCCTTGGAAAGTGCGTATGGTAGTTGAGGGTCTTGCTACAATGATGCAGGTACAGCTGATAGAACAGTAGGGATGAAGACATGAATTTCTTAGATTTGTTGATGGGTGACTTCATATTCAAATAGCAAGAATTTCAGGTTGGAATTTTCTTTACTGCTGTCCTCATTCAAGTATCCAACTTTGGGGTTTATCCTTTCAGGTATCATTCTTCAGGGAACTTATCATCAATCCCAGGAGAGATCTGGACCAGCACTCAACGGCCTGGTGTTTTCTTCCTCCAGATTCTGAGTCCAGCAGCGTTGTCCTGAGCTGAGCAGCAGCTCAGAAGATTTTTATGATTGTCCCTAAGTAGGTAGCACTTATAAAATATAGCACTGAAAATAAAACATAGTAGCATAAGGAAAAAGAAAAGCAATTCTTCTCTTCTCATTTTACCCTCTTCTTGGTTATCACCAAGGGGTGCCTCATGTTTTGTCAAAGCAGATGAGATAGAGCTGAAAGAGCTAAATGAACCAAAAGCTACTTAAATTTTGTGGATGATGCTTTTGCATTTCTTTTTACACTTATTAACAGGAGGGAATCACCTGCAGAGAGTAGAGTGCAAATCTTTCAAAAGTCATCCGCGAAGCTCTTCACAATTTGAGGCAAATAAAATGGCTCCAAATACCTACATTTAGGCAACTGAATCAACCCCCTGGTCTATACCAGCAGCCGAATCTGAAGAGCAATTTTGCTGACCAAATGCAGCTGTCTAGTCTATCTTTGCAGCTGACTCGACCGAACACACAGGCAGTAAAGAACCAGTAAGGTATGAGAGCGTAGATACCTACGCTAACAGGTAGCTAAATGAAGACAGATATCTGCATTTACGTGTCTACAGTCTGAAGCTGAACCCCACGCTTGATTGTAGGCAAGTGGAAGAAACTTATTTTGAGAGGTCAGAGCGACACTTAAAGCATGGGTATGAGAGTCACTGTAACATGCTGTGTATACTGAGATGTAGTAGATTTCCCCCTCCCTCCAAAAGAAGCCACCTTCTTTGAGGGAAGTTCTGCAAATTAATCATTTTCATTTCAGATGAAATTTTGGAAGTTCCCGCAGAACAATAGCTCTGCAAAATCAAGATTAGAATTAAATGAAATATTTTATTAGAATGATGATGGATTGTTTCATTTTGACAATATTGGCATGGTGTATGCGGATAATGTCAAAGCGTTACAACATGAAATACAAAATATAATATATAATATTTAGTAGAAAAGTCAAACAAAAATCTATCAAAGCATTTTAATCAAAATGTTTTCATGCTACTCTGAAGAAATGGATCTGCCTTATTGAAACAAATCGAGAAAGTTGAATCCACTATTTGGACATATACCTGTCAAAATTTTCATCCAAATCTACTGTTTTCCATGAAAACCTTCAACCTCAAACAAAACAACACTTTTGAATGTTTTTTCTAACAAGCTCTAACAATAAAAAAATTGGATGCATAGGCTTCACTCCAAAACCAAGAAGGCAATGGCACTGGTCAGCTGTCTGTGCTGTTAAACTATTAGCATGGTGGTCACTGGTGTGGTGCTGGCCTGTGCCAGCAGCTAGCACACTAGACACAGTTCAGAGGTTGTTGCAAACGAGGAACTGTTCCCCACAGGCCATTTGTACGTGGCCTCAATGCTCTGAAGGGTGAGAGAACTTACCCATATCGATATAACTAGTGCTGTGCCAGCTGGTTGCAGGCCCTTGCAAAACGTTCCCTGGACTGTTTTATTTAGTAGCGCCAGTGAAGCCGTACAGACCCTAGGAGAACTGTAGCTACCACTGTGATGTGTGAAATACGCAGGATGCTACAGCAAACCATGGCCAATACCAAGATCAATGAGAATAAACTCATATTCAAAACTTGGCATGGGAAAAACACAACCCCGTCCAAGGGGAAAATAAATCCTATTCTTGTGTTCAAAACACGAGCAGGATGAGGAATACTTCTGGTCATTTATGTAAGAATGTTAAAAGATCTATGAAAAAAAAAAGGGGGCACTACAGTTAAGAAAATAGAGATTGCAATGCTAGAAGGAAAAGTGAACTTCTTTTCCAACCTCCTGAATAACGCAGCTTATAGAACTACCCTGAATTAATTCATGCTTGGATAGAACATATGTTCTGAAGGAACAGCTAGTATTGATTTTAAAATTGCCAGTGATAGAGAATCCACCACATTCCCATGGTAAATCGTTCCAATGTTTAATTACTTTCACTGTTGAAAAACTTGTGCCTCATTTCTAGTGTGAAATTGCCTGGCTTCAGGTTCCAGCCACTAGATCTTTTTATACGTTGTTTGCTAGCTTGAAGTGCCCTCTTATTAAAGTTTGGTTCTCTAAGTAGGTATTTACAAACTGCAACCCCTCAGGTTTCCCACAGAAACTAAAGAGGCTTTTCTCCAGGAATCTCAGGCCATGAAGCATGGCCCCTCGCATTACCATCGTTTGAACGTCTAGTTTCTGAGACACCTCTTCAGTTTAGCAGTAGCTTTCTTTCACTGTGGACACCAAACCAGAAGGCAATATTTCAGTAGCTGAGCACCTGTCAAGTAAAGATGTCGTATATTACCTCCCTAGCTCCCACCTGAGATACCCCAGTTTACACTTCCAAGCCTCCAAACTATGTGTTCTGGCATAGTTTTGCACAAGGATTCACTTTCAGCTGACTACTAGCATATTTTTTCCACAATTGCTGCTTCCCAGAATAGAATCCTTTAGGTTAAAACCATGGTCAACTACTACTATTTTTTTTGTATGCCTTTATATAGTGCTTCATAATTGACCGTATTAAAATATGTAGTGCTTCCTTAAGCTAAGTTTAACACGGAATCTGCAATTACCCTGCATCTGTAAGTTTGTCCTTTTTCATGGTTCGTCTGCAGAGTTTTGTCATTTGTGTCACCAACAAACTTTCCTTCAGGTGGTTTTACATCTTATTCCCTGGTATTGATAAAAATAATAAATATGACAGGAGCAAGAATCAATCTGTGCAAAGTTCTGATACCACATGTTTGTGGTAATAATTCTCTGTTTGCAGCTGTATTTTCAGAGTGCCATTTCACCAGTCTTTAATTCATTTAATACACAGTAAGTTATTTTATACTATCCTAATTTCTTTACCAAGATGCTACGAGGTACAACAACAAATGCTTTAAAAAGTCTAACCACATCTGCACTACTACCTTTACCAATAAATTTTATAATCACATCAAAAAAATATCAGATTAGTTTGACAGGATTTATTTCCCATAAATACATTTTGATTGGCATTAATTATATTTCCCTTCTTCAATTTTTTATTAATCAAATCCCATATCAGTTTTTCTATTATTTCACCTGAAAACGGTATCAGAATGACAGGGCTATAATTACTTAGGTTGTCCCATTCACACCCTTTAAATTTGAAAGCATGTTTAAACATAAGCATTTTTTTCCAGGCTTCTGGCACTTCAAAACAAATGTCAAGCTCTGTAGAAAGCACCCAGGTCATGTCTGAAACTTTTGCAGACATATTACCTGCGTTTTCTAACTGGCCATAAGAATGGCTGTACTGATTCAGGAGCCATCTGGTTTGGTGTCCTGCCTCCAGCAGCAGGCATTGAAGAAAGCAGGGTAAGAAGCCTGTGCCCAAGCGACCTTGCCCAGTCTGCTCTCCCAGCCCATGGCAACTTGGAGCTCTGGGACCTCTTCCGGCAGGCATTGCACCTCCATCCTTCTGTGTGCAGCCCCAGGGTTTCCTTGCATACTTTATTTTTTTAAACCTACTGCCTGTAAGAAGCAGGTAACAGCCACTCTGTGTTCACCTTCTCCGTTCCAGTGGTGATTTTGCAGACCTATTTCATGTTCCTCCTGGGCCATCTCTCTTTTCCCAGGGAAGCTGCTCAGTGCCTATCGATGCCTGTGCCTCCTGCCTTGGATCCCCTCTAATTCTGCTCATCTCTTTTAGAGGTGGGCACCAAAACTGTGTTTGGTTTGTAAGATGCAGACCGATCACAGATTTGCAGTGACATAGACATACACGTCGCTTTGTGTTGGGCTGTCCTGTTTCCTAATTAATTGTTAGATCTTTGTCTTTTGCACCACCTCTGAACGCTAATCTGACATCTTGACAGAGGTAGTCATGTTTTTTCTCAATTTACTGTTTTGGAAGCAGCTCTTTATCTTCCTGAGCTATACTTGCATTGCATTGTTTAGCCGACTGTCACTACATCTAGAATTGACACTGCTGCCAACTCAAATTACAGTCATTATGCTTAAGATAGGACTCAAAACTTCAAACCCATTACCAAGCCCTTCCATGGGCAAACTGTACCTGCCTCTACTACAGCCTCGAGATGAGCTGTATTTATTCACTTCAGTCAACCCTGGTTAAACTTGCCATAGCAACAAGAAGAGAGTTGAACTGGAGTTGTGCGCGACACCGCCATCGTTGGGAAGAGCGATGTCTTTGTGTGCTTCCCTCTGTTTTCAGTGCAGCATGTCTCTGAGGACCTGCACAGCCAGGGCAATGGAGGCCACAGCCATTCCGGTAAGAAATTTTAAACCGGACTTTTTCATCCAGTGAACACCCTTCCTGGAACAGATGTTTTCAGCTGCACTCACAAATATGTTTGCCTATACAACAGCCTTCTGGGGCTTGCATATACTGACTAGGGCCTTTATGCCTGGATGAGTGCAAAACTACCCATGTGCACAAATGGTCTGTGTGTAGTTTTATCCCTATGGACCTGTGTCATTGCTGTTCTCTGTTTGCCTGTGTCTGTAATGCAGCACTGACTTAACTCAGCTAATTTTGTGCTAAACATTAAGCTGGAGGCCAGTGGCTGAGGAACGTGAACGTGGTTGAGAGGTAGATCTTAGCTGATCACCCGGCTGCTCCCATCCATCACATTGGCTCCTACTAGAAAGGATATGAGCAGATCTTTGTTCATGAACAGCTCTTTTTTAAATCTCTGGCAATTAGGAAGAGTGAATCAGGCAGTGGACGTGCAGTAACGGAGAGAGAAGAACCTTCTGTTTTTCTCTCTTAATTGCCTGTGTATTTATGGGCTTTGGTAATAGTAGTGAAAATCTTCCTGGCACCATGTGAATGCTTTTGCCTTCCTTCTCTGAATGACCGGTTTGTTCTTTCTACGCTGTTTCCTTCCTCTGTGAAGGCACTTTGCTCTCTGTGACCAGACAACTGCCCTCCCTTGCTGCACAAACTCTCACTGCCACCTGGTATGCCATTCTGCAGATGCTCAAAGGAAACAAGCCCTATTAGCTTTATATTTCCTTAGAAAAACTCTCCCTGAGAGAGGGGAAAGGATCCAGTTCTACTTCCTGAGGGAACATCTTTGCCTCAGGGACAAAAAGTAAGTCCCAAGGCGAAGGGACTCCCATTAAATGACAAGGCACCACTCAATGTCATCCCCATTTACAGCTGTTGCTGCCTCCAGCAGATTTCCCCAAGGGTCTTCATTTAGCTGCAGTTCATTGAGAGGGTCAGGCAGTGATGGCTGCACAACTAGTGCAATGCTTGCTTGTTGACCAGTCTGTAGCATAATGAGACTCAGCCCTGATGGAGGCTGAAGAAAAGAGGAGCTGGACTTGGCGCAACACAATACCACGCTACATAAACTACGGGCAGGATCGGGGGAAGCCACTGGCAAAAAAACCAAAAATTCAAATACCATCAGGATTTGGCTCTTGCTCTTAGCTCCTTACACGTCGGGCTCATAAGCACATTTGTTTGCAGTAAGGTCAGAGGAACCCTTTTGTCCTACTCAATAGGAAGCTGTGACATTTGGATAAATAGGCGAAGACTTGTACCAACCGACCCCTTAAATCCTGCCTGATAAACAACAGTAACAGCAGGATCTGTTAATACTGCAGCAGTTACAAAAGCTCCAAGGTAAGAGGTACGTTCCTGGACAGAATTCAATTACAGTCTTAATACTGGTTTTAATTACCTCGACCTAACTGCTCCATGGCACAATGGGCTAGCATGCTCAGCCAGCAACTTGCTGCTGCAGGCACTAAACATAGAGGCAGCTTGCTCTCTTTTTTAGTGAGTTTGTAGAGACTTCAACTATATCAAATATATACTTTGCCTCCCATGACACATGACTAGTCCCCGATAGCATCTATACATCCTATCATGCAACCAGTTCCAAAGCTATCCACAAGAAGTTTTCAGGAAGTTTTCCTGAAATTACAACACAGAGCACAAGAAAAAATTGCAGTAATAATAAACAAAAAGTCTTTTTTTCTGCTCATCATTTTTTGTCAAGGCAAGATTTATTTTCTTTGTGTGCTGGTTTTGGCTGGGATAGAGTTAATTTTCTTCATAGTAGCTAGTATGGGGCTATGTTTTGGATTTGTGCTGAAAACAGTGTTGATAACACAGGAATGTTTTAGTTACTGCTGAGCAGTGCTTCCACAGAGTCAAGGCCTTCTCTGCCTCTCACACCACTGCACCAGTGAGTAGGTTGGGGGTGCACAAGAAGTTGGGAGGGGACACAGCTGGGACAGCTGACCCCAACTGACCAAAGGGATATCCCATACCATATGACATCTTGCTCAGCATATAAAGCTGGGGGAAGAAGAAGGAAGTCGGGGACGTTCGGAATGATGGCGTTTGTCTTCCCAAGTCACCGTTACGCGTGATGGAGCCCTGTTTTCCTGGAGATGGCTGAACACCTGCCTGCCGATGGGAAGGAGTGAATGAATTCCTTGGTGTGCTTTGCTTGCATGCGTGGCTTTTGCTTTCTCTATTAAACTGTCTTTATCTCAACCCACGAGTTTTCTCGCTTTTACCCTTCTGATTCTCTCCCCCATCCCACGAGCGAGCAGCTGCGTGGTGCTTAGTTGCCGGCTGGGGTTAAACCACGACACTTTAGCACATATAATCCTCAAATGTCTTGATTTTTAAAACGGAAGTTGTTTGTTTTTGTCACTCTCTCACTAACAACACACATCATTGAAAAGCTATTAAAACTTTTTTTAAATAATTTCAATCAGTTTTAGGTTTAGAGCTTTTCTAAGGTAAGTACTTCACTCAGTGCAAGAAATAAGTATATTTAGGAACAAAAAGGCTGTCTCCTAATGTGCTGTTTCCAAAAGAGAAGGCTCGGCTCAGTGCTGCTTACCTTCTCAGACCTATGGTCATACAATACAGATTTGTTTGTTAAAGACAGCTTAGGAAAGATAACTTCATTCCCTTGCACTGAAGGTTTGAGTTAAGTGCAGCACACCACCTTAGCTGTAAACATTATCTACTACACTCCAATTATCCACAACCATCCCATCATTTGCTACCACTGCATCTCAGGAACCAGTTTGGTTACATACACGTCCTGCATACAATGGCTGTTTGTAGCCTCTACGACTAAGTCCAAAGTGAAAAACATGTGAAATAAAGTGCATCCTCTTTTCACAAAACCGTGTCAGACTTCTTATCATCCCCGTTCACAGAGTTACCATGCTGCCCTATTCCCTGAAACTGGCAGCTCTGGATAGGTCTGTCACATTTCATTTATTCCTTGTGGGAAACAGCATGTTGGCAGGCTGTCTGTCCCAGGAGAAGTTAAAAGCACTGTCTAGGGTGCTTGGAAGATTTCTAGGAATTGCAAAGAATAGGGAATGGAGTGTTATGACTTCTCTAACTTTGAATATCCTTGCTTTTGAAATTGTATGTATTCTATTTACAAGCATGCTATACTCAACTGACAGACTTTAGAGAAGTGCCTTGTATGAAATCCCTAAGTTAAGAGAAGGCTGCAGGCATATCTATAGTGATTTTTATAACACAATCATCAGGAAATTGTTCAGCTTTGCTAAGGTAATGTGTTCTCTAAGATCCCGCAGTCCCTAAAAGTAGCTTTTGCTTTGTCTCTGTTTCCCTGGAAGAAAAAAAGATGTATGATGACAAGAAAAACCACCAAAGCTTTTCTTCTTCCTCCCCTCTCAACTATTAACTATCAAGCTTAAACAAGGGAGCATAAGTATTTCACAACCCATTTCCCTCCAACAGCTCTCCATAATCTTAATGCTCACTGCATAACTGAATAATAACCATGTTTTCCTAATATCTCATAGTTGGGAATAATAAGTGAAGAAGGTAGGTTTGATGAGTTGTAGCAAAACTTTGTACTAATTAAAAAAGATGTTTACCTTGATCCTCTGCCATTTCTCAAAGGAGCCTGAATTTACTTTTATGTGGCCAAGGTATTAAGTCTTTTCCAACAATGGCAGCCACAACTTTGAGTCTCATGGAAATCAGCTGAGGTATCAGTCTCAACGGTGCTGTGCCTGAACCAGCAACACAAGAGTTTACCATATAAAATCGTTCACTTAAGAGCCAGCATCTCATCAAGAGAAACAGTTCTGAATCATAGTGAGCCCAGATAATTTAGAAATGTTACACCAGGAACAACAACAGCACAGGGGTGGAACCACTGTCAGACTTCCTCCACAGGCTTCCAGAGGTAATGAGAGCAGGCTTTGGCTGGAATACCAACCCAGGGCCATGAACGTCACAACCCCTATGGAGAGTATGTCTCCAGCAATCAATGAATTGCCCTTGTCGTTTTCAAGTTAAGACCAAAATGGCTCCAGCCTCTCTAATGCTGACCTATCTCAAATGCCTCTAGAATACTGAATGGTGAACACTGGACCCCCTGGTTTTCTTTTTTAATCAAAACAATCAGAACTGGCTTTTTGAGCCAATGTGAAACTATCTCCCTCCAAAATAGTCATGTTAGGTATCACCCTTTAAAAAGCTGCAGAGAAGGGCACTGTCCAAGATGACCCCGGAGGCTCACATAGAGGACAAACACACTTTACAAAGTTTTTGAAAGAGTTTCCTGCACTTATGTTAGGAGGATGGGCGATTCTCTGGATTTACAGTTTGGCATCCCACTTTTGTCCCCTGCATCACAAAGACCTAACGACGTCCTTACCCAACCCTGCTACTACAGCCGCAACGGGGCTACACCCTCTCAACTTCCTACCCACTTAAGAAACCCAAAGAGACCCAAACTCACCCAATAACCCCCACAACCCTTCAAAATTTGAAAGGGGCACAAAAGGTTTTGTTTCATAACCGTAACTGACTTTTTTTGTAACCTACGCCTTGAAGTCTCAAGCTACTTTTTGTTCTTTGGGAGAGGAGAAACAGGGCACAGAGGTATGGAAGCTAACATCAGAGGCAACCTCTGACAGCTGTGACTCACCCAACATCTCTGAAAAAATCTACAGGAAAGCTAATGATGTAAACAAGTTTCTAAGTTTGGACTGCCCTGTTTCACTCATAAGGTCATGTTTTTTGAAGCTGAGTTGGGGAAAGAAACAGGACAGTTGCTTTTCTCATGAATTATACCAGCAAGGTAGTGCGCAACTGCTTCTGCTAGACTAGCTCACCTACACGCTTCATAAAAGCAGGTTTGCAGAAGTAGGTCTTTATGCGAAGACCCACGCATCTGTACTACCTTTCTAAAAGAGCAAAGCCAATGCATGTGAATCTGAAAAGGCTCTGTGCCATGGGAGAGACAGCAAATTATCATCCAGTTACGTATTTCGAATATGCTGGGACAGGTTCCCAAGAGGAAGCAAAATTTGAGTTGAACAGAAAGAGAACTGCAGCTTTAAAAAAGCGTATCTGCCAAGTTGAACAGCAACCCCAATATTATTGATACAGCAGTGGGGTTTGATCACAGGCTCTTAAATCCAGGCCCCAGGTAGATATTTTAAGCTGCATTACGCACTTCCTTCTTAGCACAGGAGGCTGGGAGCGAGCATTTCGGATGGGGGAGAGGAGGAAGAAGGGGCTGCTGGCTGTGAGGTTAGCAGGAGTACCGAAAAGGGCAACGTAACCATGTGGAGAAGAGCAGAACCTTGCTGTTGGTTCTGCAAGCAGTACTCTGCCTTAAACTTCCCGCTCCTGCTCTAGAAGCGAGAGGCAGTGGTGTGCTCCCTTTGGGAACCGCGAGGCGAAGTCTGGGGTAATAACAGGCATTATGAAAGGCACAAGAACGGCAACACCAATTTCGTGGAAGAGGTATGCCTAGAATTGCTCGTCCTTTGGCTCACAGCCCAGTGCATTTCCTCAGAAGCCAGGAGGGTTTTGTGGCCCGGCGCTCACTGTCTGGCTGACAGACCGATGAGCTAGCTCTGCTGCATCCCGCTCTCCAGCTCCCCAAATTAAGTCTAACAATTTTCTGCATTTCAGATGTGTGACCATCTGTTTCCAGCCTTGTGCTAGACCTCACTGAGGGCATCCTAGAGATACCATTTTCAGAAGCCGCGTGTCTTCTGTTTTCCTCTCTGTTCATTAAACAAGCATTTAAAAGGTTTTCAAAGTATTTGTGCCAAAAAAAAGGCCAAGAGGCTTACCTGGGTTACTTCCCGCTCACAACCACCTTAAGTTACATCTTACGCGCTCTAATACATCAATTTGAACATCCGCCTATGTACTATAAAGCAAATAACACATCTTTTCCAGCGTCCGTCTCACTGACTAGAAAATTTCACACCTAGCCTGTTGGCCAGCCTTACCTCAGCCCCCCCACATGGGCATGAATATTAAAACAGAAGTAAATTGTAAAGAACACATTACACAAAATAACTTATATTGCAAATAAGTACACTCTATTCAAAACTTGTGAGTCTTGAATTAACAAGTCAGCTCAGGTCTATGTCTTTATTCTCCATCAACTCCAAGAGCACACATTTAGCCTTAAAAAAACCCCAGGTGATATGAAATGAGAATTAAAAGCTGAGTGGGGAATGGGATTTGCTTTTTGAGAATACGTACTTCCCCGCTTGCCTGTGCAGCTTTAAGGACTACAAAATTATTTCATTTGCAAAAGAAAGTAAAAATTCACTTTTCTCCAGAAACCGGAAAGTTAAGTAAAACACCAAATGGTATGAGAATTACAAATAATTCAGCAGTTGGCAAGACCGGATGGAACACGACTGATACAGATGGAAGATTTAGTGGCCAAACTCTAATAAGTCTCTGCTGAGTACGTATGGACTGAGATTTTTCAGAAGCTTGCAATTTGGCCACATCTAGGTGGATATGAACTGAGATGGCAAAAGGTAAATCCCTGACACTAGGGTGACTTTACCTGCCAAATTCCAATCTCTCCTCCAAACCACATAAATGCTGAATTTTCATTCAAAACAGAAACAGGAACTTTTTTTTTTTTAATGAGTTAGACAACATATGTTTTCCTAATCTCTGGACTTTTTAGCTGAAATTTTTACAAATATTCAGCCCTGGGCTAATACTCAGCACAAACTACTTCAAACCAAATGGATGCAGTTTGGCAAACTGATAAGCAATGGAAAATTATGTTGGATAATGAAAAACGTTAGGCACTTTAGTGATAAGCAATTGTATCTGCTTTGCATAGGATGTGCCTGTCTCCAGCTGTCTCTCTTCAGACCAAATTCAAACACACACAGACAGGTACAGTTCATCTGAAATAATTTTTTTTTTTTTCAGTCATTTGCACCAGATGGGAACGCAACTCGCTGTCTGTGTTGACTGCATGTGTGTAGCATGCACTGGTATTTTGTAGAAAAGTCAGATGGAAAGCTGTAGCATTTATTCTTGCTGCTGCTGTCCCTGCCTTGTGAGCTGTATTTTTGCAGAGGACTGAAAGGTAATGGGAAGGGTACAGAAGAGAGGATTGCGACGGCAGTTTCCTGGCCTATTTTGGCTGCTTCTATTTTAGGTTTCTGGCCATGGGAATTTCTCTTCCTCCGCTGACAGAGCGGCAGCAGACTCCCGGGCTCCCTCACTTCATTCTGACAGCGACTGCTGACGCTGTGACTCGCCTCCCAGGATGCTGTCTGTGAGGGGGCTGAGCAGCAGGGAAAAGAAGAGTTTAGATAGACAGAAGTCATAATTTAAAAACGAGGGAGACTGAGGCTAGTCTTCCTGAGGAGAATAGTGGCAAAGTCCTCAAAGGAAGCAGCTTTGCCCAAGAGCTACCGGACGGAATCAGGAACTGGGAAACCTGATTCCCCTTTACTGCTTAGCCAGTGATGTGCTGTGTGACAAGGTATAACTTCACTGCCCTCAGATAAAAATGGGAATGGGAGCAACCCACAGAATGAACATGCATGCACACGTGTGCAAGAGGCGGCCGAATTTACTGAACACCTGTAAGTGTGCTTATTTCTTCCAAAGGAGATCTTCAGAAGAAGAGCAACACTACCAGTATATTCTGTCTGCTTTACCCACTACCCTGTAGAAAGTATATGATCAAACATTTTCCACCTTGCATACCTTTCAATTCACAGAGCACGTCTGTTCCCTGCAATCCCTCTGCTGGTCCCCACATACCAACCTCAGTCCCTGATTACCCCTCTGCAAGCCCCAGACTCCATGATTTACTCTCCACAGCCCCTGCCTTCCTACACAGAGCCGGGACCGTGCCTTCTGTGTGTGCCCAGCATCACACTCCTGCTCGCCCCCTCTCCCCAGCACTCTCCATGAGCCGCAGTCCTGCGGACCCTTTCCTTCCACACCCTGTGCCGCCCTCCCCCCCTGTTCACAGTCGCATGCACATGCAAAGCGCCTTCTGCCTATTAAGCACTTCCATTCTGCAAAACCTCACAATTAAAACTAATCCTTATCCTGCAAATAAGCTGAAAACAAAAGCAGTGCTTTAGAAAGCTTTCCATTTAACGAGCAGCTTTGCCGTGGCCCTCACCATTCCCCATCTTCTCCGCTCTCTTCTTCTGCAAGCGAGATAAAGATCAGCCCCCCTGCAGCTCCTTACTGTAAACATTAATTCAGGAGGTCACTTACATATTAATGCTGACCCTGTTTCTGGCACCTTTGCTGATACAGTCCCCCAGAAGTCCCATTAGCAGCAAGTGTTTTAAAAGAAGCCGATTCTTAATGTGGGTATGGGTGGTGGAAGCTGACCTCCATCACTTCTCCTCCCTTCCTCGCCTACTCTCTGAATGTGACCAGTGTGAGCACCAGATTACTGCATCACACGTGTGTGCCCGGGACACACTTCTGTTTGTTTTCTCCCCTATGCAAACGCATGCCTGTGGCCAAGGGAAGCACTGTGCCCACACAAATAAGAGCAGCCTCACAAAGCAGCAAATGTCAGCTGTTTTAAAGAGCACTCAGGTATCACAATCATGGACAGCAAGACAAAACACCAAGTAGACAGACCTCTCACAAGCACACTTGCACAACGCTTACAACACCCACGTACAGGCAGATATCCCCAATCCCAGAGGAATGCAAAGCCACCTTTTTCCTTGCCCCATGCCCCCTCCTATGCATTTACTCATCCCTCACACTAGGTTGCACTTGCCTGTTTGAATGCTGCTGAGATTGACAAGTGGCCAGCACCACCAGCAGCCCTGTCCTTTTCCCGAGGCACCAGAGCCCTGACCACAGCACTGCAGCAGACATTTCCTGAAGACAAGTCCAAAACGTCAGCAGCCTAACACATCCCGGGCAAACTAATGGGACTTCATGACAGAGAGGGAAACTGCAAGCAGCGAGCTTGGAAAAACAATGCCTGGGAAGATCCATGGGGGATGCACTTTGCCTACCAGAACTGAACCTAACCTCCTGCACCATCATCTTTAAAAAGCTGGCAGTTGGAAAAGCAAAGCCTTTTCCTGCTGAGGAAGAGCATAGGGAAAGCTCACCTGAACATTAGCTACTCCACAACTCTGAACTCGCTTTTAAGACTTCAGGAAATACTTGCTCTTGTACCTAAGACAAAAAACCCTCTCACCATCGTCCACCTAATTGCATTTCCACTTAGGCATGCACACCCCAGCTCCTGATAAAGTATTCACGGGTTGCCCTTGGCCTTTATGGGGCAAAGCACCTGCAGAACTGGAACTGGTAGGTGTGGGTCCCAGCCCGGGGCAGTTAGGAACCCACATTGCCGGCCATGGCTGAGGTAGCAAGGCTCGCTTGAATCAGCTTGTGGAGCGGGGCCAGGGGGCACCACTCTACAAAGATTTATGCCGAAAACCGTGTCTGTGCGAAATTTGCACCTGCCTTTTACTCTGGAAAGCTCATATTTGTTCTTTTTCCATTTCCTGAATCTCAGGCAGAAATTGCCTAGATGGAAGCTGAGCGTTTTTCTGCTTGCTACACAGATGCAACTCAGGGTCACAGCAGAACACATAACGCAAGGAGTGGCACGTCCTGGGCCCATGCAGGACACCTTCGACGTTTTCTTCAGAAAACTTCCAGGACAAGGAGAAGCCTCGCATGCTATCATCCAGGCTGCATATTTGCCAGAGCTTTCACTTTAAATTGAGGGCTTGCTGGTTAAATATATATGCATACATTATGTGGCAATGGGATTCCTTCTCAGATTTTAGCTGTTTTTATAGTATGAAATGAAGATTAAACACGGAGCAGTCAAGATCCGTGCCCATTTCCCCTCCAAGCAACTCAGTCCACCCTCCCATTCCTCCGACACGACCCGTTATTATAGCCCCTTCGGCTTTTCCTCAATTAAGACAGCCAATCATGCCTAATTGTTCCCAGTTCTGTGATGGTTTAGTGATGTGAATAAATGTCCCCTCACGATGATGCTGCATCCACTCAAATCATTTGCTTGTGATCTAAATACAAAGGGCATCTAGGTCCTCTGATATGAAAGGCTGCTACATACAACAGATAATGATATTTATCTGGAAAAAAGGCAAAAGGTTTACTTTAGTAACACAGTTACATTTGTAACTACGATGTACCAAAAGCTCAGCGTTTTTTAACAGGGGTGTGCATGTCCCAGTGTCTCCCACACCCCCCACCAACCAGCTGGATGCAGTTGAAACTGGGAACACGCTCAGAAAACGGAATAGGATCAACTAGGTCCCCATCCCTCGGTATTAGTCATTCAGAAACATTCTTGCTTTCACAGATTTACCTGGAATTTGGTCCCGGTTCTCACAGTCCCTTCCTCAGCCTACCAGGAGACCCACCTGGGCAGGGCCTCTCTATCAACAGAGGGTTAGCCCCGCTGCTCCTTTGAGTCTGCCCCAAAAACCCACATTTCTCACGCTCTGATAGCAACCTGACCCCAGGGGGAAGCAATCCAAGCCGCAGCCTCTGTGGCAGCACGGGCTGCCTTCCCAGAACGGGCTGGTGGGAGCACGCTGGAGCGAAAACCCGGATTAATGAACCGAGCCGCGCTTGGGGCAGCAGCGGCAGACGCAACCGTGTCTTCCTAGGTCGCATGCCCTGCTCGGCTGCCGAGCTCTGCGGGCGACTGCGGCTCTGCGCTCAGTGCCCACAAAGCCCCTTCTCCACATCTGTTTCTTCCATTTTCCAGTCACGGCAAAGACATTTGCGGGACTTTACTCCTGTTCTCAGCCAAACCGGCGTTTCTAAAGGGCAAGGCAGCCAGTTTCTCCAGGGTTGATCCGCATAGACTTCTATCCTCTGCTGATTTCTGGCGACACAGGTATCGCCTCATTCCAGTCTTCCAGCCTCGATCCTCCTACACCCACTCATGTGCAACGTTCATAAGAAATAAATAAATCCATTTCTCCCCTCGCAAACTAGTGTACGTGAGCTTGCGGGGGCGTTGCGTGCAGTAACGCCACCCACAAGGCCCACAGGAAGCAAAGCGTGATGGCTCTGCCTTGCTTGCTCCATCTCTTCTTCCATCTCCCCTACCGCCCAGGAGTCAGCAGGCGCGAGCGGCTTTGTGAGGTTAAAAGTAGTGAGAGGCAACTTCGGCTTTCATATACCGTGATCAATATTTACTGGAGCAATAAAAGAGTTCAGAAACTGCAGCGCTGGTGTGATAGAGAAGCTGGAGAGGGAAAAATGGCATTTAAAGTCTTCAGAGGGACGTGACAACCAGCTAATGATTACTTGGGGACTATCAGATTTCTTTCTTCATTTATTTTGCCAGAGCACTATAGTAGTTAAAACACAGAATAATAAGGCAGGAAGCTGGTCCTGGCCCTAGTGTGGGGAAGCAAGTGCGTTTGTAACAAATATCTCTCTTTTTCACACCCAGGTTTGGAAGGAGAGCATTGCTTGTTAAGGTGAATAGGAACACGTCTCCCTGTCACCTGCTTCTCTGCTGATGTGACATCCTGGGCAATGCTCTTTGCCCTGTGGGGCTTCTGCAAGTGAACAGTTTGTCATATATTCTCCTGATCAAAGGGTCTTGCTGCCAGTAATTTGTCTGCTTTCTCAAGGTTTTTCCGAGTCAGTTCATCAGCTAGCAAGCCTCTGGTGTTGCCCTACAGTAGGGTAAACCTTGGGCTCTTTTGGGCTTGATCTTGGTTTGCAAGCCACAGCACCTCAGCTGCACTCCACAGCCTCTCCAAAGCACCGTGAGGGGCCTCCAGGCAAAGATGTTTCCTGCAGTGCAATCCAGACTTCAGCAGATAAAAAAACCCAAACAACAACAAAACACCAGGCAGGGCAACTCCTCAAGAAACAACCCCTTTTGTTATCTATTATCAGATAACAATGAATTCTCATGCTGCCTCTGAAAACAGGGGGATAGATTTTGCGGTGTAAATAACAAAACAGACAACGTAGCTGAAGTTACTAGACGAGGAGAAAGCAGAGGGGCAGGAGAGGCAAAGGATTTGCACAGTCCTGTTCATGAAAGCTCATAGTTCCTCACAGCGCATCACGATCCCTCGCATCAGAACACAGGATTAAGACTTTTCCACATTTGTGGGATAACCTCAAAGTTCCCATGATAGTTTAGCCCTTAGAAAACAAACCAAATGCGTTAAGGATCTTTGCAAGGTCCTCTGACTTACACATCATCTGCTTCCTCCTACGTAGTATTTAGTATTGCTCAATGAAGAGCATGAAACAAATTGAGCCTCTAGCCACTTCCAATAGATAAGGGTAGTTAACCGTATCTTCCAAGCTGCATGCACATCTTTTGTGATGAAAATGAAATTCTTGGAACTCATCTAGGAGCCAGAGCCTCCCACAGATCACATTTTCGCTCTCCTATCTGTCGGACCTCCAGCTGGGGCCAGCCATTGCTGCGGGCATGGGGGAATCCTGGGAAAGAAGCTGGGCACACAAAAATGTTGTGAGGGGTATTTGGAAAGGGGAAAATCAAAGAGTCTTTAGAGGCCAATCAACTTGAATAACAAGAATAAAACTCTCTGCCTTCTTTCCATAACCAGAGTGGTCTGGGGAATAGGAAATGACAAGAGATGTCGTCTCAACTCCCATTCCTGCTGTGGGCCAGCTGAGCTCACAGTGGAGCAAAGCTAACAAGCAGCATACTGGCCTGGGAAGTAGATGGGGAATGAAAATCAGATGCTTGTCCTCCAGGGTACGCCGTTTATGGAGGGGTGCTCCGAAAAGAAAAGTACTTGGACTAGAATGATGCAAGAAAGACGCTGCCACACGAGAAAGAACTGAGAGCCACTGGTGGGAAAGATACAGTATTGAGAAAGAAAAACAATCAGAGCAGAAGAAGAGACAGAGGCAAGAAAGGCTCTTGCACTAATCCCCCTTTTCTCCCCTGTGTTCTCTGTCTTATTGCTGGAGATCAAATCCCAGCACAGTAGCAAAAAAAATTGCTTAGATCTGCAGATATAGAAGAGCGCGCACAGGCACTGGCTTCTCCAGTATCTTAAGAAATGTAGGCTGCACATAATCCCCCTGCAGTTACAACCCCCCTAACACACACACCTAAACACACACCGTGTTCTCTCCCCTTGATGCATAAATGAAGCCAAAGTATGTGGCTGCAGCTCCCCTTTCCCTGCCAGAAGCTGCAGCTTTTTCCCCCTCCCTCTATCCTCCTCCATTCCTTTTTCATTACACTCTTATCATCACCTCTGCTCCTTTCCATGTATCCATCTCCTTTCACCCCATTTCCTGTTCTCCTCTCTCCATCCAAGCTCCCTCCAGTATCTTTCTCTGCTCCTCACAGGATCTGGTGTGTGTGTGTGCCTGGCCATTGCTATGACCCCAAAAGACTGGATGGAGTGGAGAAGTAACAAAGGTAAGATTGCTGCCTTGCCCAGATTAACCACTGGAACAGTGTGGAAAACCAGCACTGATCGCGTTTGCTGCCAGACGCGGGTGTTAGGACACGGGATGCAGAAGTTCCAGCTTGCTCACTGATTCAGAGCAACTCTGAGTCAATTCCATTGATTTTTGCCTCAGTTTCCCCATTTGCAAAAAGAAGGGATTAACTAATCCTAGCTACACTAATGATAGAAAGAAGATGGAAGAGAGTGGAGTGCAGACATCCACAGGAATGGACAAGAAGGAGGGATAATGGGAATTAGAAAGAAGTCAGAAGTTGACTGGGGAATGACAGGTAGACAGACAGGAGGAAGGCAAGATGCCTGAACTAACTGAGTCACTATGAAGACACAATGTAAATCAGCCACAACACTTCTTGCCTGTTTTGTGCTGCAGCTCTGGCTAGCTCAGTCTCAACATAGAAGCTAATTTCTGTACTGCATCTGTTGCCACTCCCTTTTAAGCCCTGATTAACATCCATTTTTACAAAAGACCCAGTAGTACCTTGTGAGCATCACCCTCTCCCAGACAGAAGGGGATGCTGACCCAATCAATTCGAAATCCCAGTTCCTCCCAAAGCACATAGCTAACCTAACCTCTAACACAGCAACTTCTCATAGTTTGTGTCCTGAGCTCTCCAACAAGGTCATTGCCTGCGTCCTTCCAGCTCCACCCCATGCAGCCCACTGGCAAGCTGCTCCCTCCTGTGCAAAAGCTGCCAGCAAGAGTCAGCGAGCAAAGGCGGCTGCGGGTTCCCAGGGGGCAGATGGTAATGCCATGCTGAAGATAGTAGGAGGGGGAACTTATATCCAAGTCAATTAGGATTAATGCAATGTGGGAAAGTATTAGTTCTGGAGCTGTAGGTTTCTCCATTAGAGATTGAAGGCAGATTGGGAAGGGGGGGGAAAGAAAGCGAAGACAAGCTAGCCAAGCCAGTGTCTTGGCTCCCCAGCCCTTTTCCTCTTTTCTCTGTTTTTTTGGGAAGTGATGAGGTGTGGATCTAAGACATTACACTCTGGAGACTGTCAGTGGCTCCAAACCCCATTAAGGCAGCAGTTTTCTTGCTCTCCTTTCCATCTCTTTTGCTCAATGCCGTTACGCGCTGATGGTGGCTTGGCCTGTTATCAATGGAAAACTAAAGACATTCTCCAAAATGAAACATCACAGCATCAAAACCTTTGCATTCAACTTCTTTGGGCTGAGGAGAGCTCCTTTTTAATGCTGCGGATAACAAGAACGACAGTAAGGTTCAGTGCTAGCCCTGTGAGAAAGGCAAACAAGCAGGTAGGAGGGGCAGGTAAACCAGATACACTAAGTTAGCTGAGCAGCAGAGAAGCAACCAACAAGAGAGAGAGAGCTCGGGGTTTGAGGTAACAAGGTTAGAAACAACATGAGCATTCTCTGAGCACCACCTCCCATTTTGCAAGGTCAAAGGGACCGACCTGGAAGCAATTTTAGGGAAGGAACTGCATGAGGAAGGCACCTTCCCTTCCGGAGGGCACCTGCAAGACAGAGGCCACCTTCAAATCCTTTGCAGTGATCATCTTCCCTCCTTCATCTGCTGCAGATATCCCGACTGCAAGCTCTTTAGGACACAGCTTGCCCGCTCCCTGCTGAGCACCTGTGCAGTGGGGATCTGCTCTCAGCTGCATCTTCACCACATTATAACCAACTTCCAGCATCTGCAAAGAGTAGTAGAGGCAGAGGAACTGGGGGCCACAACCATGCCATCACAGCTTCTCTTCAAACAAGTGTAATCTGAATGGTAGAGCTGGGGGAAATATTCCTAAAGCCGAGAAGTTGAAGGGGTCTGCTGTTCCTTTCAGTGCTGACTCCTGAAAGGGATCAGCAGAAGATTTATCTTCCCTCTTTCAGTGCTTGCTCATACACCTGTACTAAGAGGTTCCAAAATCCACCGTGCCTTCCTGAGGCAATATCTCTGCTAGGTCAGTGCATCGTGGTGCTGCTGCACTGCAGGCCAGTATGAAATAGGCACAACTGAGCGCTCAGCCTGCAGGAGAGAAGGACCTGTCAATATTATTTGCCTGTAAAGTGCCACACATGCCGGAGGTGCTTTATAAATAAGTCAATAAACAAACAGCGTCAAATTACAAAGAGGAATAAATGATGAATCCTCTTTCCTCTTTCTAAAGAAATAAATAAGGGTCAGAAATATAAATTATACATATTTCAAAATCCACCAGGAAGCTGTGTTTGGACAATCTGGTGATGCAGAGGAGGTCTCAAAGCATCCCTCTCCCTCTGAATAACAGTGGATGGCAGAGCACATTGAGGATGCTTGCAAATTCATAATTTTAAGAATCCAGTTATATTTACAGTAGCTATGTTAATTGCTAAAGCAGCCCATTATGTACACATGCACGCAATATGCTGGCATACCCCTCCTTATTCCAGCTTTGAACTGCTGCAGTTGCCAATTCCCTCGGACCCTTACTCTGCGCTGTTTAACCACGATAGGTAGTCCTACGGAAGGAAATGGGGCAATTCAGCTCCTTAAAACTAGGCAGATACTTACGTGTTTCCCTGGTCTGGGGCCTCAAAGAGAAGCAAAATATCCAGAGCTCTGCATGGCTTTGTAAGCACCAGGAAACACAGTGTGCTGCTGTTAAAATGGCAGCCCCGTCTTCTGAAACAAGGGCTGAGTACCCAACGAAAACCAGGGATGTCACGGGCTCTAAATCTTTAACGAACAGTGTTACTTCAACTCAGCACGAAAGAGGGCGAGGCAGAGGATGGAAAGATGCAGTGGGTTTAGAAAATTCCCTGTCTTTTTTTGTTATTATTTTAATGGAAAAAAGTGTTGGGGTTTGAAATCCATTATTTCCCTGCAGCGTTTGCAACTCTAATATAGCAGCTCCAGCTGTTATCTTATTGCTTATACAGAAACTACAGGTGTGCCTGAACATAAACAAAACAGGAGAAGGATGGAAAGCTAAATAGCGACAGGGAAAAGAGTAGGGACAAGCAGCCTGCACTCACAACATTCAGGGACTTCTGACATTTCGCAGCGCTCAGCCCTGGCAGTGAGCTGCCACAGCACTGCCCTGCCTTGCTGCCCCTGGTACTGGTGCAGCGTCTGCCAAACCTGGGGCTGCGAGGTGGTGCAGGCACCTGGTGAATGCAGCTAAAGCTCCTCTCCCAGCCCAGGCTGCCTCCCTGGTGCAGCCACCATCAGCACCCACCCTCCTTTTGGCACTGGCTCCTGGGAGGGAGGCATTGCCAGCAGAGTATGTGCTTGGTTTAGGAACTGCCGTGCTCTTTCTTTTAAGTCTGCTTCAGGGATCTAGAATCTGCCGTTATTTTTTGCCCTAAAAAGCTTCAGAAGACCCCAGCTCAAAAGAGCATCCTCGGGGAAGCAGTACTTACTCCTGTGAAAAATGCCAGGAAGCTCAGCCTGGTTGTGTAAGGGACTGGTCTCCGAATTAAGACAAGACCATCAGAGAGGTGCCAACGAGGGGAAGCGCAGGAAGGACACCATTGCGTGGCCAGCTATAAAGCTTAAGCGTGACTTTCCTGAATTCTGCTTCAAGGGAGAGAAAAGTGGAAATGCTGTGCCTAGCTTTACAGTGCACACCCTGCAAAACACACTTTGTAAACCTTCCCACCAAGAGCATTAACCAGGGAAAATACCGGAGATTTACACAGTACTTTTACTTTGTAAAATCTAAGATACCAGCAGGAGACAAGGAATCTTAAAGCATAAGTGTGTAACTTGGTGGTACTTCACAAAATCACAGAGGCTACAGAGGCATGAATGAAGTCAGATTCCTAACAGCAAACCAGATAGCGTGCATTACACAAAAGAAAATAACACTGTCTCTTCTCATACTATTATTTATGTACATGTTTATGTAGCTAAATTGCAAAAGCTGTCCTTTAAGGAAAATGACACACTGAGGATGTTTACTCTGTTTTTGTTATTACTTCAAATGCATTTCTATTTGATTTCATTATTCAATATATATTTTCTTTTTCCAGTTACACTTGGGAGACAGGTACAACGTACACACATTCGTACTTTAGTGTTGTGACAACCAGCATCGGAGTTGTTGAAATATCCATTTCAAAAGCTGCCTTAGCGCAATCAATCAAATCCTCTGTTGCAATACAGGGAAAATAAACAAGGCTATCGGACTGCAACTCCTGGTCGGGCGGATGAAGTGCAGATCGTGGAAGACTAAGGGGGAGGGAATAGAGAAAGAGGGATGCCAGAAAGAAAGATTATTTCAATGGCTCAAAGAGCTTAAAGAGTCTTAGAGAGGATTAAAGAATAAAACAATATATTAAAATTGCAAGGAAGCAAAACCAGAAACTCAACCATCTTGGTAGCCGTAAGAATGCATGGGCCATGTAGCATTAAAGCCTTAAGCGTCATACTTATGAGGAAAGATAAAGACAGCAGGAAAACAGTGCTATATTATTGCAAAGGCAAAGTCCTTCCGACCCTCTACCTCTACTTCTCTATCTTAGTCATAAGGTTGCCACCAACAAAAAAGTTCGTGCTCAGAGGCAGCCCCTCCTCTTGGGATGCACTTACTCCCAGCAAGGTTTCAAAACTCCGCAGAGGTCATTGTGCAGAGTGGTTGATTGCTACTCAGGTAGGAGAGGTGCTCCAAAACTTTTGCCTTCAAGCCCTTGATTTTCCCAGTAAAACATTTCCAGGGAGCAACCTTCCTGACTTTCAAAGGAGCCCAGTTGAGAGGGTGCGTGTTCGTGTGAGTGTGCGTGCTGTATCTGCATGAGTGGGGGGAATCCTTTTCTGCATATGCTGGCACCAACTGTATTCTTTGTGTAAATGTTCATGGTTAGCCAGAAACAGACCTCAAATCCCTCTAAGCAAGACTCAGCGAGAGCATATGTTCAGGAGCACACTGACAATTAAATGAGAATTTTATGTCATCTCAGTACAACAGAAGCAACTGAAAACTATTTGCCTGGTTCAAGAAATGAAAAACTAGCACCACCAAAACCACATAAAACTCTATGACTGGAATTTTGACAAAACTTCCCATTACAGTAGCACTGTGCATGTGTATTTTATATACACGCTTCTTTACTTCAAGCATGAAAAATGTCAGCCCAGAGGGAACTGTCTGAGAAAGTTACAAGCAGGCATTGAGCTTGGTACTCGTTTGCTTACTGTGTTCAGATTTTTATTATTTTTTTCTAATATTTTTTGATGGAAGTGTTGCAGCTTTTTGCTTTCATTTCGAAAGAAAATGTGAAGCAGACATATTTGACATTTCAGTGCTTGCTTGGGTTTTCAAGGGAGACTGAAACAATGCCTAAAGAGACAAATCGTCCTGTTCTACCCGCTCCTTGCTTACCACCCCACCTCTTTCACCAGCTCCTTTCCTCCTTTCATGTATAAGCTTATTGCCTGTGCTGCTTATGAGAGCTGCTGGGATTTCTCTCCCCTCTCCTCCATCCCAGACCTCCGTGGCTACAGCTCGCAGCTCTTGAAGTCACTGTAAACAATCCCACCAGATCAATCCCGCCAGATCATGACTGTCCTTAAGAAATTGTCACAAAAGGAAAAAGGCTGTAAGGCCTAGCTGGAGAAGGGTGTTGAGTCGGCAGATTATGTGTTTTGGATCCCCTTTTGAGATAAAGGGGATCATGCGGCTCTTTCACAACAGAAGGACCGACAGCGGAAAGCTAGGTGGGACCATCGTAGACCAAGCTACAGCATTACTACTAGACTGTGGCGATACAAATGCAGCCTGCAAGCAAAGGACTTTACCATGGCATTTAGAAATAGGCTTAAAAATGAACGTCTTACTGTATATGTATTTCACACAGAATTCTGCAATTCTGTAACCTTCTAAATGCATTTTCTATATTGCAAAAATTAGACCAAGCACTGGAGATAATAAATACATGAAAAGTATCCCATTCTGGCTTGCCCTCCCCACTTTCTCTAATTTCTTTTCCTCTTTTTTCCAAGTGAGCTGGCTGCTAGACTGTTGCCCTGGCATTCTCACCCAGAAGGGATCCAGACAGCTGGGTGAGCTAGTTGTTCCAAACACTTGCTTAAGGGGATATAGTAATGAAACTTCAATCTTGTTCTTGCTGTGCCCTACAGCCCCCATACATTAGTATAGAGAAGAGGTTTACAAAGCAGAAGACAGGAGTCCGTCAATATCATTAAACCAGCTGTTATTTCTCCGGCAAGTGCCAGAAGAGGGTAGAGAGAAGGGTGGGCAAAAAAGAAGGGACAATTTGTTTTACGACTGAAACACAAATCCCTCTGTCTCATGCCTGCATGTGTCTTATTTGCTTTCTTTTTTCATTTTTCTTCCTCCCTCCCTCCCTCCCATTTTTCTCTTCATGGATGCCAAATGCAGATCTGGGTTTTATTCTCTTTTGTTATAGTGTGAAAGAGAAACATGAGTTGTCCTCTTTTGTAGAGGACAGTATGTCCTCTCTGATTCATACAAGAGATGGTTCTCCAAGACTCCTTGGTCCCCAGTCTGATCCCCTAGCTGGAAGCTCCACTTCAGGATTATCTCCTATCTCCTTAGAATTCCTTCTGCAGAACATTTAGCAGAGTCATAGACATAGGCGCGCTGCGAGGGGGATGCCAGCTAAGGTGGAATTCAGTCTGAGATTGAATCTCCCATGGGTAGGTGGTGCGTGGTCTAACTTCCCGCTGCAGTTAATGACACTCAGTCCTTACAGGCAGTGAAGTCAAAAGGTTAATTCAGCTGACCAGGAGATGTCTGCTCTAGGATGAGTTGAATTAAGTTCCTAGCCTCAATTGACTGCACTGAATGTCTATCAGCTATAATAGGCATTTAGACACCAACTCACCAACTTCAGAAAGATCCCTAAATTTAGACGTTTTAATCTGGAGTTGAACCTCATTCTAGGAGTCAAGGGAATCTGTCTCTTCCAGCTTCCTCGTGACCATAAATAACAGATTTATATCCCTATGTCTCAAATCCTCCCTTTTTGTAAACAGGACTAAGAGCTTTCACGTACTGCGTGCACTGAGAAATACGCAACACCACAGAATAACTCAGCAATAGTTGTGTCCAGGTAATGGCGGGCTATTGCAGAAGGCAGGGTATAGCACACCTGGAAGGGGGTAGCTGCCAAACCGTGACACCAGGCAAAACAATTCTCCTCCTAGCAGAGCTCCGAGGACACACTCATAGTGGACAAATGGAGCCTGGTACAGATGCTGTTCCCAGCACCATCTGAGCTAGCTGTGACGTGCAAGAAGGATTATGGAGTTAGGATAGGCCTGTGCTCAAGCTTAAGCCCTGCTGAGAGGCAGGGTTTATCAGCTTAGGTACAGTGCCTTGCTATCACAGCACTATCTGGTTTCCAAGACTGATCGAGCCTCCTTGCGTGGTGGCATCTTTGTGTCATGTTGACCTACTGTGCAACGTAGCCATGCTTGTAAAACACTGGTTGAGAAGGCTCACAGGTTTTGGAGCACCTTCTCCAGTGTTTGCCTGAGGCTTTGATGATCTTGTGTTCCCGGCTTTTTCAGCTCAACTGAGATGGTTAAAGCAGGCTGTGGACCATGTTCAAATAAACTCCTGGAATTTTTTTTTTTTTTTTTTTTTAAATAAACTGCTCCTTCAGATCTGGAAACTCAAGGGACAGGGCTTTCTAGCACTCCTACCTGAGAGCCCAGATAGAACAGTGATGCTCAAAGGCACATTAAAATGAAATAACAACATACAACACTTGCCTCTTTTTCCTCTCCAAAGTACTTCACAAGCTTTTATTAAATTAAGTCTCATCACGCCCTTGGGACATAGGTGCAGTAAATACCTTCATGAGAGGTGGCTAAGTAAGACACAGAACACTCTCCACAAATACTCCTCTGACGGACTGTATGAATTGATTCATTTCAGTTGCACCCTTGTGCTGTCATTTCCCACGGAGTTTCAAGCAATCAAATTTTACTGCCACAAAGGGTTGGCAGGAAATGAACTGCAAAGTTGTACACAAGAGAATTTGCTTGTGAAAGGCACGTGAGCAGACCCCAGCAAAGAAGAGGAACAGCAGCTCTGTAAGACAGGGCCTCTCTGTGTTTGGGGTAATAATCCAAATGTTAAGCTATGCATCATCAGCACAAGCCTGACTTATGCATTTTTAATCTATTTATTTATTTTAATTAAACAAAACAGAGGGTGAAATTCTAAGAAGTAGCTCCGCTTTCAGGTTGCAAGCCAGTCTGCTTTCCACCACACAAGTAATCCCCTTCTGTGTGCATGCTGACCAGTGTCTCGAGGACATGCAGAATAATGGAAGGACTTGACAATCACAGATCAGAAAAAAAGATGCTGGCAACTCACTAATCAGTGCTTTCTGTTTGGTGTCTAAGAAAATTCATTTCCTGGCAGAGACAGAAAGAGATACCTTACCACCTACTTTTAATTCTGAATGTCTTAATGCAAAAATGTATAAAGCAAACATGTATCCACACAAAAAGCCAGTTGGAAGAAAAACGTTCCTCCAAGGAAGTGAAATATTACAGGTCTTCAAAAAGAGCAGTGGGGAAAAAACCAAAAAGCAAAAGCAATCAAAACCCCAAAAGCCAAAACTCCACAACAAAAAACAGGAGCAGCACTAACTTGTACCTGGGGCAAATCAAGATCTAGCTAGATTTCCCTCTTCTGCAAGTCTGGGAAACTCAGAACATCTTAGAAGTTAACTTACAGCCCGAGAATTGTTTGCAGAAATGATTCAGTTTGGAATCATTTGACTGGAATAATTGCAAGTAGCAAATACATTTGAAATATCCAAAATCCTCGTGGAGTTGTTTTGCAAACAGAAGCAGCTACAATTTTTAAATTAATTGTACAACCCAAATGATTCTATTAGCTCTAATTATCAACTGTATTTTACAGACAGGAAAACTGAGGCAGAGAGAAGCTAAAAGCAGTATTGCCTTGAACACCTGAGTAATTTTTCAAAGTTGTGTTTCAGAGCTGAGGCATTTTTGTCTTCTTTCCATCTCCCATGCTCTGCAGCTCCCCAGGACTATTACTGGGTATGACTTCACAGGTATGACCACATCAAAGCCCCCGTTAACTTGGAAGACCTCATGCTCTGAGCTGGGTCAAAGGAAGCAAGTTCTCAAACTCATCTAGTAATTTTCAAGACAAAAAAAAATTGATTAAAGTTCCCATTTGAAATTTATATTCATGGCTGCAAAATTGTCCTCTTTCTACTGCTTTTATTGAAATAATTGCGTCTTTAAAGGACAGTAGAGAAAAAAGGAAAGACAGTTAATGAATTTACCTATTTTTTTCCCTCAAAAGATTTTTTTTTTTTGTCAAAACTATTTTTCAATGAAATTTGGAGACTGACTCATCAGATGTGTTCCACAGAAAATAATAGTATTTAAATGGAAAAATCAAACACCTAGAAGTATGCAATCATACTCCAACTTCCATAATCTACTGCATCATCACTATGTACAAGATGACTTCCATTCTTCACTTCCAAACAAAATATTTTGGAAGAGGGGAAGCCTCTATTTTGCTGAAAAAGAAAATCTGAATAAAAGGTTTTAATCACAGGGAAGGGAAAAAAGTCTTTTCCCCTTTCTTTGAAGTTCTCTTTGGGAAAACAAAACAAACCAAAATCCCAGAAGTTCATCAACAGATGACAAGAACAAAACCAACTTTTGGCCAACTCCAGACAATATAGCTTTTGTATAGGTGCAGCCATCAGCAAATTCAGAGGGTGTTGCCCCTGGGAGTTTGGATCAGGTAAGTTAAGTTCTTTTTTCCCCCAGCCTCAGGGCCCCAGGTTATTATTTTAACAAACCTATTTCCATTGTCACATCCCCTTGTTTGCTAGAAAAGATTAAAAAGCTTTGAAGTGCATAGGAAAAGGGTGCAATTCTTAAGAACATTGCAAGGTGACTGTCTGCTAATAACGCGTGTTGGTTTGGTAACAAGCTGAAGCAGAGAGCAGCAGGGGCACTGCTTCATGGCTGCAGCTTTTTCAAAAGGGTCTGTTAAAAGTATTTCAGGAGGAGAGACATGTGAGCGAAATCTTTAAATGTGTCAACAGGGAGGCCAGACACTGAACTTCTGCCCACTCCAGAGCTGACACCATCCTTCAAAGCAGAGGAGATTGACCTTTGCAGTTGAGAATCACTGAGTGGCAGCAGGGGGGTTCCTGTATTTGTTTCTAAGATGTTTTTTGCCTTTCTCTTGCGATAGAGAAACAGGGAGTAGTCATCTGAAGCCACGGCTCAGTGGAAAAAAAAAATATTCTTCCTCCCCTGAAACTGGGTTGGAGAAAGAGAGTGGCAGGTCATTGATCAACTAAGTTGTCAAACCAGTCCATAATGAAGTTGAAAAGTGCTCAGAAGAGGACAAGCACAGTTCATTCTCCTCTCCTTCTGCCTTATAAGGAGTGCAAGGAGATCTGCTTAGCCAGCTCGAGTGCAAAGCAATAGGTTCCGGCAAGGCCTGCAGCAGGTATTGGACATCCACTGTATTGCGTACCTCCTCTTCCTCCCTCAAGCCACATTAACCGTGAGCATGGCGTCCTGCTCCATTTCCTGAATCGCTTCCTGCCACCCAGGTATCGAAAATCATGACAATGCAGCCTCTTCCTCTCTGCTCCAACCAATTTTCTCATGTGAAAACATAAACCAACTGGTGAAGGAAAAAAAGAGCAGTACTCGCACTGCAGCGACCAGACCTGCTAGCGGAGAAATGAAAAAAGCCAGGTCACTTCAAACAACAGGGCTAAGTTTGAGATCGTCCTGTACAATCCACCAATGAGCCCAAACATCCAGGCACTGCCTTTCCTAGGAAGCGAGCACTAGTCTCTCTCTTGCTAACGTCCTCCTAAAGCAGACCCCTCTTCTGTGCAGGATGCGCAAGAGAAACCTTTCACTCCCGACACCTGGACTAGCACCACACGATCACACGCTGAGCTCCAAGCGCAAGTACCCCAGATGGGGCTACACGCTCTTCAAAGCTAAAGCATGGCCCCCACTGCTTTGGCTGGATCTGAATCTTAAAAGTGGGAAGAAAGACCCCCCAAACCCATGCCCTCAGCACATACCAAAACAGAGGGAGAAGCCTGCACAGATGGAGGAAAATATGAAATTAAAGCAATTCCCTGACTGTCGCTGCATGACCTTGGACAGGTTGCATCACCTCTTTGTATTTTGTTCTTCCGTCCTCTTCTGCTCTAAGCCCACACCCATATCCACTTCTGTAAAATTCAGATTATAAAACCTGTGTCATAATGATTGTGTGAGGATTAATTTAATTGATGTTTACTAAGCGTACAGCAATCCTCAGGTGGAAAAACACTACATGAGAGAGGCTGGCTGGCCAGCTTTACCAAGTAAGCATCATGCTATGGTCATGGGGAAAAATACCGCCAAGGAAGGGAGAAGAGGAATCTGTGCCAAGCTCTCAGAGAATACGTGCTAAAAAGAAGCCTGTGCCAGCACCCGAGAAATTTCAAAATCTTCCCTAAAACATCATGCTGAAAGAAAAAACTTATTTGGGACAGTTTAAGTGTTCCATTTTCATAAATGAAAAAAAAAGTTAAGTTTTTGAGTGAGAATAAAGTATTTTCTACCACAAATGTATAAGCAACAGCCCCCCTCTTCAGAAAATATCACAATCTTCCACTCTGTTTCGATGTGAATTTTGTCAACATCAACTTGACTTCAAAAGTCATTGATTTTGCTGATACAGTGTCTCCCAACAGGAAAATCTTCTATTGATATTTTCTAATCATCACGTCCAGTTTAGAGCTGTGGGATCGAATTTTTACCACTGTAAGACCATTCTCCCTCTCTCTGAAGATGATAAATTCCCTTCTACGTATTCAGAGTATGCTGAGAGAGCCTTAACATGAGGTTTAAATCCCGAACATTCTCTGTTCTGCTAACGTTAGAAAAAGCTAGAGCTTGTGTCTCTTTTTGCTGGGAACAGGTACATACTGCATGATGACCTCTGAACGATTTGGTCAGTATCTTACAAATCCTGCCCCAAGCATCTTCCCTTCTCACAGCACTATCCAGCTTGCTCTGTTCCAGTAAACTGCTGCCATCCATCCATCCCAGAGGAGGCAGTTCACCATCAGTGTTGTTTCAAGATATGTGTTTTTTTTTTAAAGCGATTTACGTAGGAAAAAAGCTATAGAAATGAGAACCCCATGATTATCCCAACATTTTGTATTACTATGTATTAATCACTCTCCTCTCCAGAGATGCCATTGCTGATTTGAGAGACTCGATTTTCTTTTCTTTAAAGGTATCTCCAGACCATCTTAAAGAGCTGAGCAGGCTTGGAGAGATAAGAAGGAAAATATGCCTCTAAAGATGCTTAATGCTCAATTCTGAGTGTGTAGAGATGCTCACAAACTCTAAGCCCTGCAAAGGACCGAGAGGTTCGGTTCCATTCAGTGCATACATATTTACCCTTATTCACAGCATTACAGAGCTACTGTCCTTGCAAAAGAGATACAGTAAGGAGGAGAGCTTTCTGTGACAGAGAGCTCTGGTGCATTCATCCAGCAGTTTAGCAGAACAATGCAGAGATGGAGTCTGCAGCTAAAGAAAACAGAGCCATTGTTTAAAAGCTCTAATGTTAATAGCTGTTCTGCAAACCCCATCACAATGAAGCGAGGGGAGAATAATGAGGAAAAAGGGAACAGGACAGCGTGAGGGCCAGGGAACTGGCTGAGATTCAAACAATAGCTACAGAATTAGAAAACAATCATGGGAGTGTTAATTTGGGGTATCCCCCAGCAACAAAGGACATCGCAACACGGACCTCAAGGAACGGTCGGTCGCGCAACACCGCCCCAGTTGCTGAACTCCTCGCTGCCCACCTTCACTCTGTCATTACTGCAGCAAAATCCGTGGGGTACTCCTAGTTACGCTGCGGTCACAGCTCTGCGTGCAGGCCCCCCGTCATCGCATTACCCGTGGAAATGCAGCCTCAAGAGTGGGAGCCTACGGGTAAGGTAGCAGAGCCGCTCTCGCCCAGCCCCAAGTGAAAGTGGAAGACTGCGGGTACATCGACAGAGGTGGTAATAAATGCAGGCGCATGTGAGGAGGCTTACCAGCCCTGGTTTTAATCTAGCCGAGATGCCACATTTGCTTTAGAGCCCATGCAGCTCTGCTTGCCGTGTTGCTTGTTACCCATACTAACACCATGCTAGTTAACCCTAGCGCCGCTGAAGGCATAGCCATCCCCGAAGCGGAGAGAGGAGAGGAAACAGAATGAAGGATTAGTGACGCTGCTGTGTGAAGGGAAATGCAGCTTGCAGTAGCCAAGCTAAAACGAAAGGAAACACTGAATGTGTTTCAGGCTAGTGAAGTGGAAGAGCTGAAGCCGCCCGCATCAGGTATGAGTTGGATACATTATATATAGTGTTGTGGAAAGATCCCCCCCACCCACATTCCCTGCTTGGATTGGACAAGAAAGCCAGTAAATGCTGGGACTGAGCCATTTGGGGCCTCAGGTTAGATTCCAGCAGCTGGTAGATGATGCCTAATATGTCCAGAAAAATTGTTAACCTTTAAGTTTAGTGCTGTTAAAGACTATCCCCCCCCTCAAATGCCCAGAATAAGGTCCTGGTCTTCCTCTTGGTCTTCCCACTTAGTTATATTTTCAAGCATTTATCAAATATGATTAGCTATTTCCCCCCCCCGATTTATTCTCCTTTTTTCTTTTTTGACACTCCCAGACCTGCCCATGCCCAGCCACTGCTGGAACCATTCCAACCCAATCCATTTCTATAGGCAGAGGCCCAATAAAGCCTCTGTGGAAATGCTTAAACATATTGCACGTAAATCAATGATCCCCTCAGTTTCCGCAGAGAACGAGCAGGTAGTAATAGTAAATGTTTCTTCAAACTTCCCAGACTTGACAGCAGGCTCCTGCGAGCAATGCCCCGCGGAGACAACCGCCTTTTCCTCCCATCCCCGTCTCCTTTCAGCACAGCATTACGGTGCGATCAGGACGCAGACCCAAATGCACTAGCCAGAGCCCCTGTGGGGCTGCCACCTTGCATCCAGGTAAATCGACCGCTGCGAGTGTTCCCAGGATTACAGGGCAGCAAACAACTCGAAAAGGACTACCACAAACTAATGTTTACATTATGAACCCCCATATGTTCCCACCTTCTTAAGGCTCCCTACCATCTCCCTGTTTGTAAGCAACTAGGATTTGGGTTTCTTTGAACTGAGCTAACAGAACTCATACATAGTCGTACTGGCAGCAGAATATATAACAAATACCGTCAGTGACAACAGTACAACAAGCAAAGGAAACAATTGAATTAATGGCTGATATTTTCGTGTCCCTGTAATCTTCCTCCCTCCTTCCCTCACAGAGGCCTCTGAAGGGAGCTGCCAGAGCCCTGACTGCAAAGGAGAAGTTACACGGATGAGGAGCCACTTCAAAATGACACAAACCTGTTTTATCTGTCAATCAAGATGGGGGATGAACAGTCATTTAGCAACAGTGTCACTGAAATGATACCGCTTTGCTTTTGAAGTACATAAATATTTGATTCTCTCTTCCTCAACTTTCTGCTTCTTCCCTTCTTTTAAAACAGAATCTCACAGATTTTAAAATAGATCCATAGTTTTGTTTTTTTTCTCAGTCTCATTCAGCTGGTTTGAAAAATATCTGAGTGTCTCTGTGTGTAAGAGAATTGGTGTGTATCCTGCCTGTAGCCCGTAAGAAGAAAAAACCAGGAAGACACAGAGTATATTGGTACTGGAATATGGCAGGTTTCTCTCCCCATTCAGCTGTCGAGTTTTTCCCTTTAAAATCTGACGAGACCAAATTTGGGGAAAGGCCTGCAAGCCCCAGGCTCTCGCCACTTGCCGCATGCTAAAAGCTGCGTGCAATGCTGGCAGTAGCCGTGAGCCTGCTCTACCTGACCCACAGGTGGGTAGCCTGAACTTGAGCTTCACGCGTGGGTCTGCACCTCTGAAGTACAAGGGCTGTTCACAGCAAGAGCTGCTCTGCTCCTTCGGCAGTGCCAGGGGCTGGGGCCGGGCTGCCCGGGGGGTTAAGCAGGCCAGCCTGGGGAGGAAAATCACAGTGGCATAAGCCATATTAACCAAGCCAGCTGTTGAGCAGCTGCAGGTGGACCTTTACAACAGGAGGACGGACAAGTCCCTCAAAACTTGTCCCAAATGGAGCCCAAAAAAGTGTTTCATTTTAAAATCCAAGTTACATACAGAAACACTGCTGGATATGCTTGTCTTATCTAGACTAGGGGAATAGATCAGCTATTTACACAGCGCTCAGCATTTCACATTTCGGGGGCTGGCTAAATACAAAATAACTCCCTTTTGTGTCCAGGCTACGTGGCAGACAGTAGCCTATTGCTCTGAATCAAAACAGCTGCTGCCTTAGCTCAGGTGCTAGAGACAAATTCTTTTGCTCCTGGGAGTTGTATGTAACTTGTGTCCCCAAACTGGTGAGGGGGAATGCATCATTACGCAGGTTATTTTTGTACACGAGCAAATCCTGACTACTGCCTGCGCTGTGTCCTTAGGGATATCGTAACATTCTCGTGCTCCATAAGCAAAACCTCACATCTGTGTAAAGGATTTATAAACATTAACCCAGGATTGTGAGGGCTTCTGAAAAAATGGATGCTAGATGGTATCCATGGTCACACGAACAATGAAGCAGGGTTTATCAGTTAGAGTTTGCCCTCAAGGGTACGCAACTGTTTAATGCTTTAGAGAGAAAAAAATAAACACAAGCGCAGTCTTAAACCAAGTAAACTTGAGGATTTCTGCTTTGTGGGAATCTCTACTATAGGAATGCTGTGGAAATTTCCTGCTGAGGAATTTGGGAAATTTGCTGCCGAGCAAGAAGGATGCAGGGCACGAACGTGCAACAAGGCTGCTTCAGGCTGCAGTTCCACCATAGTTTTGACCACTGCTGCAGCATCGTCTTCGCCCCGTTTATAGCCAAATCGTCTTACCTGCTCTCTTCTCAAACTCTCTCCTGGGCAAGAATGGGAATTCATTAGCCCTGACTTACATCCGTTAAAACTATTGTGGAGCAGCGCCCTTGAAGATCACGGTGCTCGGAAAAATGCACTTCTGAACAGCTCGCCCCATGAGCTAGTTTCTGGCACCCCTGTACAGTGGAGGATCATAAGTTTGCTGAAACCACTAAGTTTCTGCAAAGTGCTTTGATTTCAACAAAATGGTATTTGCTAATGAGAACCTGTTTCAGTGGAAAACTCCCAACTGCTCTTCTCTCTGGCAGAAAATTGGGGAAAAAAGAAGAAAAAACCCACTAATACTCTTGTATACAAAACGAGGTTTCCAGCTAAGGAAAAAAATAAAAATCAAATATTTGTTCTTTTAACAGTGGAGACTTGGAGCAGAGAGGAACAAGGTAATTTCACATGTTCCTGTGAACAAGCTGCTGCAAATAGCTTCCCTAGATAATAAGTAGAAATGAGAAGAAATGGATAGGGGAAGATCTATAATACTGCAAAGAAATGTGTGATCAGCTAGGGAATTCCTCTTAGAAGCCTTGTAGAGAATATCGTATTTGCCAGACCAGATCAGACCACTGGGCCAATCAAGTGCAATTTAAGCATTAAGTGTAACAGCTTGATAAATCTAGGTCAATGCACCTACACGCAGGTACAAGTTTAATACCACTTCATTAGCGGGACTGCAGCACCTAACATGGAGTGCATCTACGGGTCCTGGAAGAGAGAAACTGTTGGCATTTATGGGATTGCACAATTAAATCAATGAGTTTCTCTTAACGAGTGACCAGAAATTGGTCCCACTTTACAATTTCTAGTCTGCAGCAGCAGACGGTGCTGATGCTTCAAATATAAGTGGAAAACAGTACTGCAATGCTCCTCTGGCCACTGTGTAACACCCTGCGGGAGGAGGCTGGAGAGAGAAGAGCTCTGCCTTTTTGAGCCCTTGCATTCAATCAGCCTTCACTGGAAATGTATTACCTTAGCATGCAGCAGACCCGCAATTATTATTAAACGTTCTCAAAACCCAGCGCTGACCTGTTTCAATCCGTCTTGGTACCTTGTGGCTCTGCCACAACCCGACACAAAGGGGGATTTTATCACTGCACTTGGTTCAGGTTACTACACAAGGACTTTGCTTCTGGGACTTACTCAACAAGCAGAGAAATCCAAGGATTTTTAGGTGTGCTCGTAGGACCTTGTCTTCGCAGCGGGGCTGAGGAAGACCACGAGATCCTTGATTGCCCTGGCCAGCAGCTGGGAGAGGGAGATTGATGGGGTAGGGCTCTGCTCTCCTGAGACTACGGACAGATGACATGGCTCCTTATTATTAAAAAAATAAAATTAGCGGTGCTAGATCAATAGCATTTGATTCCCAGTTCCTTCCCCCACAAGTGGGAAGGGTACAGTTTTCTTCTGCTCCTTCCCTGTCCATCACCCGTGACTCTGAGACTGGTCCCGGCTTCCCACTGCACTAGTCCCAGGGCCACGTAGCTGTTTCAGTAAAGAGCCCTCTCTGTACCACAATCACTGGTGTCCGAGTATAGCTTAGCGTTATTCATATCAGCTGCAAGTCAGCTTGCCCAGGTGTGTCTATGCTATACAGTGACCTCTCGCAGGATTGCAGTACAGCCATACATCAGATCAGGACTAGCGGAAGTCTGTTGGATACTTCCACCACAGCAAGTTATGTGCCACCTTCCAGATGAGCCACCATGCTCGCAGAATTGCAGTACACTTATATTTTGGCAGCCACCCAAGACACACAGAAAACAGTAAGAAATACAGGCGCACAAAAGACACAACACGTTGTTGGACCCTAGCAAGGTCAGGGGAAAACCTACTTGCAGTCATGATCCAAGCCAAAGTCTGCCTCTTCAGTTGCCCTGTTGTAGACCTACCCGTTCTTTCCTCAGAAATAATTTTCAAGGGCTGCTAACACAAACCCAGACTTAATACAAGTGCAAAAAGCTCATAGGCATGTAAGACGTCTTTTAGAAATGAAAAGTGGTCTGAGAGATCTAATCAGCTGAAAGGCAATTCTTTACTGAGGCTGCCAGATGCAGGTGAACTCTGCAGGGCTCACTGGCTCCCCAGATGCCCATCTCATGTTCCCAATCTGCATTGCCGAAGTGTCATCAGACCAGGCCTCCTGAAATCCTGGCTAGCATCCCTTCCACCTATTCCCCGAGTGCTCCACTCCGGGTTTTTGTGACCTGACCATTATTATCCAAAATGCTCCATTCATTTGAGTTAGCCTATAATCCTTTGAAGAGGGCTTTGTCTATACAAATGCCTTTTTTTGGACAGTATCTGTCTATAGAAAATGAGGTTCAAAAGTCTCCATATGCTTTCCTCTAACATACATGATGAAGTTCTGGAAATTCATCCGTGTTGGAAAAGTATCTAACTCTAAAATGGGAACGGTGGATAAAGGGAGAGCATGCTTCCTACTTCTCCTATAATAATAATGGCAGCACTAAACACAGAGAAATACTAGACTAGAGAAAGATAGCCTTGGCAATAATAAATACAACAATTTGCAGACTAAAATTCTCATCTTGCACACACTTCTTCCAGGAAGCAGGACCAGAGGATTTTGCAGAGTGAATATGACACACAAGCTGGGGGAAAGAGCATGGAAGGATCTGCAGCAGGAGTGACAGTAGATGCAGGAATACAAGCAAGGATGGAGTCCAAGCACAAATACTCTTCTTAATTCTCTCCCCCCAAACAGAATATCCCTCCAGAGCCCTCATCAGCCAAGTTTCTTACATAGGTCAGATATCCTGGAGCCAGTGGCAGGAAGGCTTTCATGTGCACATGTATGTGTCTGTGCATGCACGTGCTGAGAGTGGGACACTAAGAAGCAGCCAGAGGCAGCGTTGGGCTTTCAGTTCGGGGAATGGCAGTGAGAGCAGGACAGGGTGTCGAGCGTGGGGCTAGCACGAGCTTGGATAGCACGGGGATCCTAGGAGCAGGATAGGGAGACAGAAAGTGGACCGAAGGTAGGGTTGGACATGGGGAGAAGGTTGTGGCTTGTTTCAACTTGGCTTCACCCCCATCCTTGTCTTTTTTCCCATTTTTCTTATTGTGCTTTCTACTTTCACCTTGCATGTCTCCTCAAACTGCACGGTAAAAAGTACTGCATCCCCACACCTGTGCTCCACTCCCTTAATTCAAAGCCCACCTTCATCACCATGCCGTGCCAGTCCCTGACAAGCCCTGAAAGGCACAGATCCTTCAACTCTCGTGCGGATGTCACCTAATGAAGACATCCATAAATATGGGCACGTTAGAGCTCACCATCTGGCTGTGCCTCTTGGATGGCTCCGCTCCCCACAGATCAGTGGGCATGGAGACTGCTGCGGCCAACCAATTATTCCTCCATCTCCTGCTTCAGCGCTCGTGGACACGGATGCCCTCAGCAACACCGCAAGTGGCTGGCGGCCGAGACCACGGGCTAAGCAGCGTGCCGCTCAAAGCAAAGCAGTCAGCCGAGCCCGCATCGCGCTGCCCCTCCGCACACCGTTCCCAGGGCTGGCAACACCGGCACGCTTGCCAGCCTCTTTTCCCCTGAAGGTCCAGATCTCATTCATGCACCCCAGCAGCACTGAAAGGGCGATGAGCCTTTCTGACATCCCCCCCCCTGCCCCTTTCCTTGCCTGGGTATCACCAGCTTCAGCCTTTCTATCAATCTCAACCACATTCTTCTCTTTTCTTGTCTGCCTCTGACACACTTTCTCTTCAGCACCAGGCACAATTTTTCTCTCCACTGGTCAAAATGATAAATTGAAAATATTTCTTTCCAGGAAGACTCAAGACCTATCATTTAATTTTTGCTTGTTTGGTTGGTTTTTTTTTAGAAAAACAAGCTTTTCAGATTGGCTGAAAGATTTTATTTGACCTATATGAAAAAACTGCCTTTTCTTTCCAAAATTCCTCATTTTCTTTTTAAAGGAAGTTTTCCAAAACAAAACTGTCACTGCAAAATGAGAAACTAAAATAGTTCATCTTCTCCGAATTTCTCCATTTTTCCCTCCCCAAAAACGAGCATGACGCACAAAAAGTGTAAACCCTCCCCAAACTCTGTGTTTAGGAAGGCAAAATAGCACTCCTGCTGACATTTTTCCACCTTCCTAATTTTTTTTCTCCTATTTTTCCCTGCGATCCTCTGCCCCTTCCCAAATGCCACGACAGTCACCGGGCCGAGCTCTCGGAGAGGTGCCCGCACACAGAAAAGTTCACTGAACTGCCATGGCAGGTTTTGCTCCCTGAATAGTCCATAGCCACAGGACACCTAAGACAACTGTATTTTCTTTGAAGTACATGAATATTTGATATCCTCCCTCCCTTCCTCCTCGCCTTAATTATTCTCTTATTTTGAAACACCAGCTTGCATGCAGTATTTAAATAAAGCTGTTTTCAGAGCCACAAGCAGCTTGAAACAGTCAAGCCTCTCAAAATATATTGCAAGTGCTGTACACCCTCCTGTTCAGCACATAAGCGGCAGAGAGCAAGGCACAACCTGGGGAATCCATACAGGACGGGGGGTTACAGGGGCAGCCTTTCCCTTCTGAAAGCTTGGGTTCCCTCATCAGATAAATCTGTGCACAGGAGATGAGACACAGGGTCTCAGCCTGATCCCCAGCCATCCCGTGCAAATCACTGAAGGGTCTGGCACAGCGAACTTTGCTCAGGAAAGTGTCTGAAAATGCAGAGGATGCAGTGGGTTAGAATTGAAGCGGGCATTGAGGAGAAAATATTGAAAGTCGCAATTTGGAAAAACAAAAACACATACAGAATTTTCTATACATACAGCTACATATAGATAATTGTATGCATACTTACATGTATATCATAAATATGTATAAAAGGGTTCAGAGGGTTGGGTGACTCAGCAGCTCTACAGACAGACATGGCCAGATCACACAAATCTTTGCCGAGGTCCACCAGCTTGCAAAGATTTGGCCTTGCCAGATTTTGACAAGCCTGCTTTATGGGACATTTTTGAGAGGATGTCTAGGATCCCATTTGCTTTGAATTGTGACATTTTGACACCAAAACTTTCCAAAGAACCACTGGACACTTGTATGTGTAGAGACCCAAGTGGCTCTAACTGCAGGCCAGGAGGCAGGATGCTGCATGCCTTCAACAAGCGGCTGCGCTGCTTCAGGTTCACAGCTATGACATGACACTCAGGGCTGGGGCTGGGTTGCTTTTGGGTGACTGTATCCCTGAGAAGTTGTCTGTGTATTACATGGGGGAATGCACGTTATCGGGGATAGCCACACTTGCACCAGGTGAGGGTGCTACAGACCTGGCAGCTGTTCCAGCTGCTTGAGCGATGCGTCATGGATTATTTGGAGGTGCTTCCCTGAACAGCCAAGAGAAAAGGAAACGAAGCGTGCCTCTGCACAGGTCAGGGGAGGCCACGCGCCATAAACGTTTGTGCAGGTGGATGAATAGCTGTGCCCACAGATGCTCACAAGTAGGGCAAGGAGTAAACATGCATGTTTGAAAACTCATCCATCTCTATTACCGAAATGAGTCATCTCATCCTAATACCACTTTTAACTTTCCAGAGGCTTATATCAGACACAGCAGGTAGCTGGGAGGTTGTAAAAGGATTGCCTGCAAATCTCAGGGCTGAGTGTCGCCAAGGTTTGATTGAGACCTCCCAACTGAGGCGGAGTAATCCCCAAGGCACTCTGCTGGGAATGTGCACATGACCAATAACAGGGGCATATGACGATTTCCTAAATCTGGCTGGGCAAGAAAGTCATGCTCCTCAGTCCTTGTCTGATGGTGCATCTCTGAATCAGCCCTTCATTATCATCTGCAGTAGATTTTATGCTCTTATTACCTTGTAAAATCCCCCTGCACTGTCCACATCCCTTGCCTATAAAACCTCAGCAAAGGTGAAAGCTGCTGTGAGGAGGAAACTTCAACCTAGTGGAGAGATGCTTATAGAGAGCTGGAAAAGTTACTTATGTCTCTCTGAGCTTGAATATATTTCCTTTTTTGCAATGAAGGTTTCTAACACCATATTCCTGGGCCAACACTGCTCAGTAATTCTGGGTGAGAAGAGGTGGAATTTTAACTGGGTCCTATGCAAGGGCCAGGGGAACACGTTTTTAAATGAACTGAAGGAGATGGGCAAGTGCAAACCTTTCAAAGGCAAGAAAAAAGAGACCCTTAAACAAATTCTATATGCAGAAAAACCCACCCTACAAGCAGCTTTACATTTTAAGGACACATCACGCTCCAGGTGCCCCATGAGGCATAGGGGTTGCAAGTTTCACGCTTTAACTTTGTACAGCCAAGGTGACCCTCTCCTCCCTCCCATGCATTAACCAAGAGACAGGACTAACACGATACGTGTGCCAGCAGCTACAGAAAGCAGAGCAAAGACTACAGCACGATGAGTACTCTGACAGAAGCACGGAGTGCAATATTTATTTACTGCCTGTCAATGTCTAGCCTGGATGGGATGCTGCATGTCCACAGCCATTATGAACTGCTCATTAGACATTAACAGGACAGGACTCCGTTGCGATCAGGTCATCTGAGTTCATAGGAAACGGGACAGCAAGCAGCAGTGGAGAAATCCAAAGTGAAAGGGAAGGAACAACAATCAGCTGCTGCAACGGTTACAGTCAGTAATGAGTTGGCTGGCTAGTGTGCATCACCACTGCTTTCTAGTAAGTGGAATTAGGAGCAGAGCCATGCGTCAGGGGCTCCATACTGTCAGCTGTTAGCAGAGAGATTGATTTAACACAAGCGTCAATGGCACAAGCTTTGGCAAAGGAGAAATTCCCCTCTTAGATGCCAGGCAACCACAGCATAAAACAGAGTGGTACCAGTGACCAAGCAGCCAGCGCGGCTAGCAACCCCTTGGCAAGATCCACATTGAAATGCAGCTTTATTAAACATAACAGGCTTAACACTGTGGAAGATTTTGAAACTGCCGCGTACAATGCACATGGAAAAAGATTCAGAAATAACCCACTACGATTGAGGAGATGAAGTGGAGCATCCCAGCCATCCTGTAACCTTGCCTAGGAGCACGGGCAAGAGCACAGCTCCAAATAACCCGTGCAGCCCTGTTTGCTTCACCCTAGTGCTGAGGGGGGTGAAGATTGAGGGTGGGCAGGTCCCCCTCCCAGGAAACACAGTCTGTAGGAGAGAAAAGAGATCATCTCTCTGACGGTCAAGAATGAGGATAGCAAAGAGAAAACCTTCAAGGAAAATTGCAGTGCTTCTTCCCAGAATGAGCCTGGACTCTGAAATCAGCACACAATACATGAGATTGAACACTTGCAGGCCTGGGCCTGTTATTGAAGTAATCTTGGGTAGAAAACAAAAACCAAATCGTGCACTTCTTGTTTACCTTAAGAAATAGATTACTGTTATTCTCCAACTTAGTTGACTGGAATTACCTAGAGAAGTTCAGCCACAAAAGCCTTCTCTGAAAAGTGTAAAAGCTGTAAAATAGCTTTTCTCAGAGTTTGTTCCTCTCTGCATCCATCCCGTCTACTCAGTGATTAATATGACTGTTCACTACACCTTAGCAAAGCTAGAAGACACACTGTCTATTTTTTAACCAAGATCTTTTTGCTGCGTCTTCCCTCTTGGGTACATACGATTTACAAAGAAGCCAGCTTGGCTTCTAGGTCCCAAGATGGACTATTGGTCTGGAAGCGAAGGGGGAAGAAAAAACCAAAAAACCCCTATCTTCTGGATATGCAAAGTGACAGGAACTTTCCTGGAGTCAGCGAGGAACAAGCAACCAGTACCAAGGGACTCTGCTTACTCAGCCTCTATACAAAACTGAATTATATTTTAAAAAATCTGCAACTATAGTTTCTTTCTGGGAAGCCTCCTGGCCATCCTTGGGAACTGAAGCTGGAGAGATAAAGCCTGGCACCGGAATTATGTATAGGGAGCATGGCCAGAAACAGCAATGGGGACAAAAGGAAGAATTTTCCCAAAACTGGTGACTTTTGTTTTTTCCAGGAGTATGTTTCCTCAGCTCAAAGCACCAGCCTAATTCAGACTGAGAAAGAGTAGAGCAGAAGGCAACTATAAGAAACTGAAGCATGGTTGCGGAGGTAGGTGTTCAAACACATACAGCCATGTGCCAAACTCACATCTGTGATCTTGCCAGACTTGTGTGGCACAAAGCTGCCGCGGGGAGGGGGGTGGGGGTGGGGAACAAGACAGACAGACAAGGCTCCTTGCAGCACGCGCTTCATTCAGCATTTCAACGAGGAGGCTCAGGGGTGAGATTTCGGGCTTCTTCGCCTCTGTCAGTGAAGAGGGTCAGGATTTTTTTTTTCACATGGGGGTGAGCTGGGAGGGAGTGCTGGGGCATATGCAGACATGCGTCTGCCTCTGTACAGCGTCTCGGGGAAAGGGGGCAGTAGCCAGCTTATCCTTCTGCCTGTTGTCAAACAGATAATTGTTCTAAAACAGCTGGGCCAGACAATAGCATCTTTAATGGCCCAGCTTAAACGTGGTCGTGACAGAAATCATAATATTTTTTAATCTCCCTTTCCCCAGCCTTCCTGGAAATTCATTTTTAATGACTGCAGTTGGCTTTCGTTTTTGCTCTTGTTTTTAATTCAGATAACTTCTTGTGTCATGCAACTTCCCTCTCCCACCCCCAACACTCCCTGTAAATGAAAGGCTTTAATATTTCCAATGCAAAACTAACACCAGATGCTAACAGAACCAATGGGATAGTCTGGTTCACTAGTTCTGACCACCTTATTCTGGGATTGATCACAGATCCCACATGCCCAACAGGTAAGGACTGGGGACAGGGTTTGATCCATCCCTAAGGCACTTAATATAAATTCTCCCTTACCACCAATACCCAAGCAGCACGTCTGCCCATTACCCTCCCCACACGACTCATCTTCAAATGTTTTGATCCAAATTAGTAAAATGAGATAATGGCAATCTTTGACACTCGAGGTCAGTTGATTGTTTCTGCACTGTATCACACCTGCGTCGTTATTTCCTGTTGCTGCACATTTAAACAAAGGTAGGAAAAATCACTGTATTTTTCTCCAGAGTTTCAAAAATGCATAATTTAATTGTTCTTTCACAAAGAACCAATTTAGGAAGTTCCTATGTAAGTGTTAGAAAAGATTTATCATTCAAATTTCTATGCATTAAAATAATTACTACTTTTCATAAAAGAACAACAAAGCTCCCCCAATGCTCCCCCTCCTCTGCCCTGCAGCACCCCATGATGTCCCAAGCCCAGGGTTCCCCTCACGCATGTCATTCTGGATTCTTATCACAGACACACAACGTGGCCATCATCACAGTCCCCTGGTCTAAATTTGTCTATTTTTCAACCGTCATTTTTGTTCGCATCTGTGACTTCACACCTCAGAATCCCCTGCTCCATTTTAGACAGTAGAATAAAAATGCTATAAAGCCTAATTTATTTTCATTGCCCCGTACGTGGCTAAATTTGGCTCTTGGGTCCAATGCCTCCTTTTTTTGTTACATATTTCACATTGAAGAAAGCAAAATTCATACCTTCTCAATGAAATTTTCATGAAGTATGCATTGCCCAGTGCTTTATATTAAGCAATATTAACTACTGCAGCTGTTTACATTCAGAAGGTTTCCCTCAGTCCCAGGAAGGACAAAATTTATTTTTATATACTAAAGGAATTTAGATTTCCAGAAAATGCTATGGTTACCTCACAATATGACTCAGTAACCCAGCCGGAGGTCATGATCCTAGAGGAGAGGAACATATCCATCACGCATCGATCAACCATGTCACTTGGCACTTATACACGGCAATATTTAAATCAGCCCCTCCGAAACTGAACTCCTTATTGCTAAATGGTTGGCCCTATAGATTCAGTCCAAATGCTTGACTGGCAGTTGTTGGGGCTACAAGATGAAGGATCCCACCCTCACACATCCACCCAGTGCTCAGCACCCTGCTGCGCAAGTGGGACTTTGCAACTCCATCTGGAGCATGAATTTACTCAGACAGTGAATGACTGGCAGAGAGGTAAGCAGCAGGGGTGAACTAAAAACACAACTGCACTGCAAAATAAGATGAGCTAGAGCCTGGGGTGCGGAGCACCATCCTATACCTCTGGGGATAATTCAGGATCCAAGACGTGGACAAATGAAATGTTGAATTCGGCCACGAGGGGAAAGAAAAGCAAGGAATTGAGTTTCCAAAAGATAACGTGGGTTGTTACTATTGGGTTCATCTATGTACTACCCCAAAATAGTTACCTATTACAAAGCCTCTGATTTCAGTGATTTAAGTCAGGTTTAGCATGAGTTCAGGACCATATATCCATAGACCACGTTGCTGGATTAGGGTTAAGTCAAAACAATATCACCTGAAAATGGGTAGCATTAGAGAGACACTGCCTGCTAAAAATCTCATTCCAAAACTCACATCATGGGAACTGTCACTTTGTCAGGAATAACAGGAAGAGAAAGTTTAAAAAAACCAAACAACACATTATCGGTCCAATGCTACAAACTAATCAACACAGATTATGGTTTAATAAAAACCTCTCTTCCATCAAGTCATGAAAGACAGTCAAAAGAAGGCAGGTCCAGTGAGCCTTAGAAAAGGAACAGGGCTGGTAGTCAATGCTCTTCAACGAAGGGGGCTCTCTTTGGCACCGAAGCAGCCGACCCACTTACAGAGACACAGCGTGTCTTCAGCTTATCTGCATCCAGGACTTGGAGGCTGGCATTTCCTTTTAGAGGACCTTCGGGTAGACGTTTTACCAGTCCTGGAGCACGGGGATAGAATTTATTTTTCCTCTTCTATTAGCACCCAGGAGGCTTCTAGTGAGAGCTCCTTGTGGCACTTCACCTACACATGGTCAGGGACAGCCCTCCTGAAACAGGAGTAGCTTAGATGGGCAAAACTGCCAGGAAGGGGAAAAAGAACGACTCCCCACTTGACAAACAGGAAAACAAGGCATGAAAAGACTCGTTGCCCTGTATGGGATCCCACTGGAAATTTGGGGCAGAGCTCACAACTACAGATGGCAAGTTCAGAGCCTATGTTAGGATACCCATCTAAGGCATTGAATCCACAGGGTGCTAAGCAGGGAGAGAGCCCAGTGTCGGCCAGAGCTTCATGAAGGCAGCTCTTCTGAAGAGACAATCATATTTGATTCACAGAAACACATGACACATTGGGCAAGCTATGGCCATCAACAGAAGTGCAGGCATGAAACTTCAGGGGGCTGAAAGGTGATTAAATTAGGAGACAGTCGATTTGGAAAAAAAGGCAGCTCTCCCTCTCGCTGTGATGGAGAACCTGTGGGATCCACAGCCGCGGGAGGCTGTCAGCTCAGATACCGCGACTGGATAATTTCGGGAGAAACAACAACATTGAAAGCTATGTTGAACAAATGTGAAGGGGAATTCAGGGCATCGGGGCCTGGAAAGGGAAGGAAAGAAACACTTTCCCCATTCTTGTACGGTGTTGTACAGTTAGGCAGATGCACGTGTTCTCCTCTGAAGCGTGCAGGATGGGCTGTAGCCTGTGCTGCTGTGGGGCTGCACGATGCAGGGAGGGACAGCTGGGCCAAATGGACCTGATCCGAAAAGGGAAATTCTACCTTCCCCTCATCAAGAGGGTAAATGAGAAGGGAGGAAAAGGAAGGAGAAGAGCAGGAGGAGGAAGATAAAAAGAGAGAAAAGGGAAAGAAAAGGGGGGGGGAAGAGACAAAACAAGAGAGACAGAGAGCTAGGATAAACAGAGGGAAAAGACAGAGCCCTAAAGGATTTGATTTAAAAAGCCACAATGTTTTTCTTCACTCAGCAGCGACACTGCAGATGGCATCTCTGTATCCACATGACCGAAAGCAAATGGCAGGTCATGCAGCAAATGCCTGGTGCCTGTCGGGGGGCACTGCCTGCCCCCTTCCCCCCTCACCCCCAAACATGCTAGATGGTCGCTCTCTGCCATCGCTTGCCCTAGCAGGCAAGGCAGGGAGTAGTGTTTGTTGCCACTGAGGTGGCCTCCCGTCCATCAGCACTGCACCTCCTGCACCCTGGGGGCTCCAGCCCATCCATTAGAGCCAGCAGCACAGCTCCCTCTGCTCCCCGCCACCCCACCACTGACGGGGGCCATGGCACGAGGGGGTAGATGGCAAGGAAAAAAAAAAATTGAAGAGGAAGCTGGTGATTTCATATGGCAGCACCCAGGGGATTTGTGGGGTGGATCCAAATCACTGCTCGCAGGCAATAAGAAAGGTAAGGAAAGGAGCAAGAGATTAAAGCAGCCCAGCTACACACAAGTGAGCTGTTTGCATGGTCAAATGAAACAAGGCAGAATTAAGACCAGCTTACACCAGTCCCAGAAGGGTTTACAGACTTATACCCATAGAGAAAGTGGTGGCTGAGTTAGTCACAAGTCTGTCCTATGTTGCTCATAAAAAACAAAGCTTGATTCCCTAATGTTTTGCAGAAAACCTGGTTTCAAAATATGGAAATGGAACACACTTCACTCACCCCGAGAGATGCAGGAATGCCTTTAAGCAGCACAGGAGAAGGGCTGGAGAGGAAGATTGTACTCCAACAGAAAGCACAGGGAGTATTCAGCTTTGCACCATGAAAATTCAATTGCCTCGTTGAGACCTTGGAAAGCCTCGTGACTTAACGTAATCTGTATTTACTGAAAGCATCACAGGAACCAAAATTTATGGTTTGAAATGGGTCCATATGGGAAAATGCTCCCAAAACCTATGAAATCCTTTTGCTACACAGGAATATCATTACAGGGCTAGCTAAAAGGGAGAAGTGCAACCTGCTGTATCACCACTTCTTTGCGATTCTGGCTTTTCTTACGATTTTGCCTCTGCTGAGGCCCAACTGCACTTGCATGGTGAAAAAAACCAGGATCACACAACAGAATGGGATGCTTGCAAGCATCTCCCACAGCCAGCCCCTTTCCTTAAAGTCATTTCTGTTTAGAGATAGCATATCTCTTTACAGTTCTGCAGCTCTCTCCCTAGCAGGCCTTTCATACACATGAAAAGAAATATCTGATCAAATACATTCCTCTATCATGGCTTTGGAAATATTAGCAAGATTTAATTAATATATAATCATATCAGCAGAAAAGAGTTAATTGAAATATTGAATAACTACAACTTTAACAGGATTGGAACATAATGCTTCAGACGTACTAAGCAGATGATTTATCCACCATGCTATACAAATTTTAGTTAACAGTTGGGCAAAGACTTTAGAGCTATTATTTTTAGCAATAGAAGGGTATTCCCTAAGTTGTGCCAAGGCCTGTGTGCTGAAAAGCATTGTGAAAAATCAGCTTATTGTGCATTTTCTTCTCCTATTAGAAGAAAAGGAGAAAAATGTGTCTGACATTGTTAATTGGGATCTTGTGGTAATGCAGCAGTATGTGCAGAGAGACAAACGAAATTTCAGTGCAAATTCACTGACCTTAGCCAAGACATATCCAGGGAAGAAAATGGCTAAATGAATTGAATTCTGTGACATGAAGCATGTATTACATTCCCGGGTGTCGTATTAATTGTGCATGGTACCAGCAGGACAGTTGTAAGACAGGTACAATATGCCTACAGTCGCTGTTGAGGTTAACTACATAGCAAAGAGAGGTTAGCAATGAAACAGGCCTGAACTACAAGCCACCATCTCTACCTTCAGATTTTGAGGGAACTTGTTTACAGAGCTGAATTCTGCATACAGGGTTTCCTTCCTGCAGCCATAAGCCAAAGTCTCAGACGTCAATAAAAATCAAGAAAGTTGGAAGAAAGTTGACGCTGACTAAAATTATCCAGATGTGGAAAATCTCCAGTCAACCAAATCAGCAACTTTGCTAAGATGCACTTATGTTAAATCAGGGAGTAGGCTGGCAGAGGCTGGTGTTTATCACCAGCTTGCAAGTCAAAAACGAACTGATGAATCTCAGATGAGATCCCAGGGAGTGGGATTCACATTACAAAGTCAGCCACTCAGTAAGACAGCACTCAGTACCAAATCCGTGTTTCCTGCAGTTTTCCCTAGACACTGCTTTCAATTAATTCCCTCGGGACCTTGCATTAGTCACATAGTTGCACGGTGTCTCTCTCCCCTTTTGTGAAATGGGAAGAATAACATTTCCCTTCCACCAGGGACACACGCAGATAATAATCTCAACAGTTGTGATTAGATACAGTAATGATAGGGGCAAAAGTACTAGAGAGACAGAGGAAGACTGAACCACTCTCTGCAAAAGGAGAAAATTGATGTAGCTAAAGTGACATGCCTGGCTTGGTATCCAGGAGTGCATTTCAAGCCCCTGCAAAAGCAAGGATGAAAAACTCTGCTGCAGAGAGACATAGGCAGAATTCATGGGACTGTGCAAGTGTCCAACACTTGGCATGTCTTCCATTCAAGTTTGTTTGGATACGGACGTTTGCTTTAAAATTACCACTGGTATGCACAGGTACACAAAGACAGAATAAAGATATCTGGCAACACTCATCCCAGACGCTCTTTTTTCTATCTGCTTTTGCAGTCAATTCTCTTGGATCATGGGCTCCCAATCAGTAGAAGAATGAATGAAAGTCCTTTTAAAATAAGGATTGACCACAAGTTAAAATTGAACCCAGGACCTTCCTCCCCAGTATCTTCGGTATTAAGCAAAAAAGGTTTCAAAGGACTCTTACCTGTTTGGTATTTGCTACTAGGATCTTTCTACATCAGGTGTGGAAAATATACAAGAGGGTATCCCACTACACTCATTGAATATGTTCAATTTTTTTTTTTCCTCAAATGATTTGGTTGCAAAGTCTGGAGAAGTTGCTGTATTTTACATGCTGATTCAAACCAACCCTCCATGTCCTTGAAGGATTTTTGGAGGGGGAAGTGGGTAGGAGGTACAAAAATCACCCAAGCGTGTACAAAGTCCTGAAACGATAAGGCAGAGCCATACGATACCAGGATTGTTCCACATTACTGAAGCTTCATCTATTCTCTTTGTCCTGAACAGACAGGCCAAAGCAAGCAAAAAACCAGACAAATCTTTGCAGCTCTTCCTGGTATGTTTACAAAAACACAGCACATCAAGGCTCTTGCCAGGGAAATCTCTGCAATGTCCAAATGCCAGCTCATGAAATGATGTTTTGCTTCCCCAGTGCACCTTCTGTGCCAGCACCCCAAATCCCTCGCTACATACACAGGTAGGGCTGCAAGATGGTGCCCTCAAAACGGTGGTATGGCCCAGTACTCAGAATAGATTACCTGCAGGTAAGGAAGGGAGGGAGCACCTCAGATGGAGGATAATTTGATTTTAAATGTAAGATAGTCAAGAAAAAACAACGGAAGATTCCTGTATAGCTTAAGATACCAAAGAGAGATAACAGACCACTGGAGTTAGCAGAGCCCCAGTGGAGGTGCAGACATGGGAGGGAGAGGGACTTCAGAGATAATTTAGATCTCAGCTCTCCCAGCTGGGAATGTTGAGGAAAGCAGCACCAGAGCACCAAGGGTACAAAGAGTTGATCCCTTTCTCCAGCAGGAAAGAGTGTAATAGTAGGAGAAGAGTCCTATCATTAAATACTACATAATAATTGAATAATAACTACTTAAGATTTGCCTAATTACTTATCTCTGCTCCATAATGTATCTTCTTACTGTTTATTAATAGACAGCTAGACTTTAATGGAAGTGAATGGTCAGTGCCTCCCCTTGGGCTATTGTTAAAGGCTGCTTTCATTTTTATCTGTGAAGACCATTCATAAATAAACCATCAAACCACCTACTGGGAGATGAAAAATTTCTGTAATGGATCCAAGTTACCCCAACCGATCCCACGTGCTGTCACCGGCTATAGGAACGGAGAAGGATAGACTTCAGTCCCAGGCAAGAATCGCTCCAGACCCAAATCTGTTTTTTTTGCTAAATGGATTCAAAGTAGCCCCCAGCCTTTGAGGAGGCAGCAGGAGGACTTTGCACCAGCCTACTCTGCTTGTGCAGACACAATCAGGAAAACAGCTACTGACTTGGGGGCACCTGTCCCACCAGCTTTCACAGCTTTAGTAACGAAGCTGAAAGCTAAAACCATTAAATTTCACAACTGCAAGCAGCACTGGAGCTTCTGCCAGCATTCCTGCGTTAGCCAGGTCTCCCTACCTCCACCATGCCACATTAATAGATTAATTACTCCCAGTAATACTTTGTGCCACTGATGACAATTTCCAGAGAACAAACTGAAACAGTCTTTTTTCCAAGTTATGCAAAATGCAGCACATTTAGCAGAAAAGGAACAACAACAAATCCCAAGATGAACGCTACAGGACATCTGTATTCATAATATATGTATGTATTCAGACCACTGTAAAAAAGCATGAAGCCATACCTTACTTTCTTGCCTTCAAACCGTGGAGGTCTGTTAAGCCTAAGCCTAGCAGTATTTACATTTGGCATGTTAACATGGCAAAGCCTTCCAGGAGCAGGCAGGGTAGGGATTTGGGGAGGTGAGACAGGCAGCCAACGTTCCCGCTTCATTGAATGAGATCCCAAGAAGTTGGTGTCCTCTTAGCTTTTTATTTTTTGTGCCCTTTTTTCTTCCTGCCAGGAAGGTCCTAGGAATGAGATCTTGCAGCATCTGAAACCAGCAGTTGCACCTGGCGTTAAAATGCCTTTAAAACACTTCCCCTCCCCTCGAACACTGGAGCTTTTTCCTAGTCCTCCACCCACAAATCACACATGCAGGAGTTGTTGGGGAAGCTGGCTTTGACTACAGAGCGCAGATGCAGGCTGGGAACAGAAGTTACGGGACTCGGCTCTCTGTGGGGCAATATCCCGGTCTGAATGGTACTTCACCTCGCACTTTAGCACAGCTCAACCACACCAGCCATATCAGAGAGCCACAGCACTGCAGCAGGGTCCGTGAACGGGTCCTGGCTTTAGGATACTGAACACCAGGTTCCTCTAAGCTCTCCAGATTCATACACTAGTAAAGACATCAACCCATCAAGTGACTCCCCAAAATCTCTGTCCTGTCCTCATCTCCTCCCACCCCAAGGAGAGAGACCTCCCTGCCCCTGCTCTCCTGGCAATAGCTCCACAAAGGAAAAAGCCCCTGGGACTGAAATGTCACAGATTCCGAGGACGTGATTAATTATTTAAATCGACAAAATTACATTCCACTGGTGACATTCAATGCTGTGTCTACTCTGCCTCTCGCTCTCCCCTTCCCTCCCTGCCAGCCCCCGGCAGCTCTTCCCCCCATGGACATGTGCCAGCCAGGGATCTGTTCCTTCCACTCTGCTCTCTGCTAAATGTTTTTTATTCTCAACCACCTGCCCCAGGCCCTCTCATCAATTATTAATCAAGTGATCCATGAATATGCAAATCAATCCACGCACTCATTTTATTAAATTAACTAAAAAGGAAAAGAGACATGGCATGTACAGCAGCAGAATAGATGATGGGGTGGACTGCTCCAGGGAAGCGGGGATAGGTGCTTTCTAACAGAGAAGGAAGGAGTAGGATGAGAAGAAACATGCACTGTATACAACTAGCAAAAGGATTACTTCTAGAGGCATTTGCATGTTTATTTAAAAGTGATGTTCTGCAGGAACGCAGGGGTTGGAAGACAAGTGCATGCACACATAGGGGGGCTTTATCCTGCAGTAAATGAACAGGTGGGGACCCCTGTCCCCTTCTAATAATCCCTGTCAATAGGGGCACTGTGGAGCAGGGCAGGCATTTATGAGATTGGGGTGGTCCAGCTGGCCATGCACAAGGCATTTCCATCTGGCCCACAGCATGCACCTCAGCAAAAACGCAGCTGTGCTGCATCCATGTGAACAGGTAAGGGTAAGCCAAGGACACTGCCTCTATATAGATCTTCTGAGTGGGAACCACTGCTGCCACCTGTCTGGCTCACACAGGAGAGGAATAAGGGAGGGTTTCATGGAAAATTGTGGCTTCTCCCAGCTGCCAAAATGCTGACCCACTCTGTGCTAGGTGCTAAAAAGAACTATCCCTCCATCAAGTTTTCTATTTGTGTAGCATCCTGCCTCACCTCCACCCTTCCCAATACACTCTCCACACTTTACGCACTAGCTGGTCTTTCTGGATCTCCTCAAGCCAACAGCTTTCCCTGGTGGAAAGGGTATGAGCCACAATGAGACTGACTTGTCATTTCCATCAACTGCAAGGCTGTCTGAGTGCTAATGCCAGATCAGAACAAGCAAAAACCAAAGGCCTCAAATCAGATATTTCCCTTCAAGATAGGGGATGGGTGTTGCCACCCCACGCTAAGGCCCCTTTTCGCCTGTGGGGTTTTCCGGAAAAGACACTCAAAGGGAGGGGAAGATAACCATCTGGTCTGCTTTCCCAGGCACTGGTGTTGTGGCAAGCAGAACTGAACAGCCTTGGGACGACACTCCTTCCCAGTTCCTAAACACTTGCGCACAAGCATCCCCTTGGATGTAGTTGAGACTGTCCTCGCCCCACACAGATGCTATACTTCCTTCCACCTAAATAGTTTGGCTTTCTCCCCTCCTGCCAGCTTCACTGAGCTCCACATCACTGGTTGACTAATGTCAAGTACTGACCTTCACGAGGTCAGGTTTGAGGGAGTTCAGTGCTGGCAGGCAGAAGGGGACTGACTGCACTCCGATGCCAGGATCCCCTCCTTACCCAGGAAAAAGGTAGAGCATGAGCAATGGCAGGGCATGTGTTCTCTCCCCCAACAGAAAGAGACCATTACAAGTCTGAGATCAGCAAGTTATTCCTACTAGACACTGAAGTTGGGGGGCACATGCCTCCTGGTCCAGCAAATCATCAAGAAAGCACTGGTGGCACAGGTGATACCATTCTTTCAAGGCAGCCAAGCTGTGATTCCTGAGCCATGTGTTGTTTCTGAGCTCCTCTGCCAGGGCTGTACCACATGCTGGGCACTGGGCCAGACCATGGCTGCAGGAGAAGCCAAACAGATGCTGGAGCTGGCAGCAGGCCCAGCCCTGTCCCATAGTGGAGCTTCAAAGAGATGCCGTGGTCATTGGATCAGGAGACTCCCATGGAGCTCCACCTCCCCATAGGGCTGTGAGGTTTGCGAGATGAGTTTTCTACCTCCTGACCATATCATGATTTTGAAATGCGATTTGCAGAATCAGGAAAGTCTGTTACCTCCAGTACAGTCCGCAGCCACACACATTATGGTATTGCTCAACAGAGGACAGAGGGATTTGTGGGGATTGCATCAGCAGCTGGAAATTACGTGCTCACATGATTCCTTGGCCACTGCTGTCCTTATGGGGGTACCAGAAATGGATGGGAGGAGCAGTTTTTTCACTCACTGATCCAAGACTGTTGGTTCACATTGAGGAACAATTCTGGTTATAACCTCCTTCTCCGTAAAACAGCTAACAATCCTGCCAACAAAAACTCAGAAAGAGTAAGGACAAAGCTTAGTGGTACTAATTTCTCATCTGTACTACACAGATGTGAAAAGATGGTGCGAGATCAGAGTCACAAAATCAAAACTGGTGTAAATGGTGAGCCCCATCGCAGAGTCAGGGACCAGAGCTGCTCTACAGCTGCTAGCTCTGGCATTTGCCTCCCTCAGTGTTAGACATACTCCTCAAGATCCAGCCTGCACTCCAAGTCCTGGAGTACACTCCCTGCAGATGATTCCAGTATCAGCCTTTCCAGTATTTCAGAGTAATGCCTGCACCTGAATGGAAATGCATGGGGACCAAGGTGGTGGGACTGAGTTCAAACATGCCCCACACTCTCTGCACACGCAGCTGCAGCTCCCCACAGAAGCACTGAGACTGGGCCACCTGAGGTGCCAACATGCCAAGTGGGAAAGACCACCTGTGCTAACAAGATGTGCTTGACGTGCACCTGTGGGGCTCAGCACCCACAAGTGTCTTGCAGAGTTCAGCTTTTTTATTCCTGCAGGGCACCTCACACCCCACCTCCATGTGCAGCATGCTCCTCTGATGCATTCAGGGAGCAAGAATGCTCCTGCTTCTTAACTTCTGAATGGGAGGGAAAAGGAGAGAAAAAAAAAAGAAAAGAATTCCCCTAATGTCACCAGCTAAATGTTAATTTGGAATGTGTTTTTTTTTGTTTTCTAAATTGCTCTTAACTGTGTGCCAGCACACAGGTAAATTGTTCTTGGCTGAGAAAATGGCCTGTCTCTCTTCTTAGAGATTAACATAGAGGACAGTGAATGGAGCAGCAAACAAGAAAACCATGCTCCTTTTACAAATCATTCAATAGTTTCCTGACTTCTTTTCTATATATTTTTCAGCTGCAAATGAGTTTCTACTGCTCAGACTAGCTGAAGGCCTTGCTTGCCATTGTTACTCCCCATTTTCTTTTTAAACAAGGTGGGGGAAGGAAGGAAAAGTAATTTGCTGCCATGGCGACTCCAAGTGGAATCAAATTGCTGTATTTCCCTCCTGCCCCTCCAAAAGCTTCCCCCTACTGCCTTCCCCAAGAAGTCTGCTCATTTGGCATAGGAATGCCCATACCCATGTTTCTCTGGCTCAGAGGGAGCCTTGCTCCTCAAATGACAGGCTGGCCTTTTCCATCATAGGAAAGGATTAAGGATACCTCGCTTGGTTCTCTGGCTAGAAGAAAAGCTTGAAGCAGCCTACAAGGTCTTATTGGCCCCTCCAAAGCTTTCAGTGTAGAAGTAGTGCCAGAAATGTAACCAGGGAGAATGAGCCTGTACATCACTACATTTTTGTCCATCTGCAGCTAATAATGCTGGCACCATAGGTCAGAGGATGTGTTTGTGGTCCAGATACTTTGCACATCCTTCTCCTGCAAAGCAATGCCAAGAAAAAACTTTGACTACAGCTAGTACCTAAGACTAAAAACACTGCTGCTTTCCCCAGAGACGTCATGAGCTACCAGTGTCCATCTCTCACATGGGGCAATTATTTCCCTAAACTCATTTCATATATCCCTCTCGCTGAACAAGCCTTTCCAAGAAATCTGCAGCCTAGGTCTTCGTTTCAGCTTTGAGTGGTGGTACCAGTTCACTCATAGTTGGGTTGTTCCAGCTATCTAACAAGCCTATTGCATTTTCCCCAAGTCTTCCCTTTACATAAAAGCCATGAGATGGATTACTAAAAAAAAAGGGGAGGGAAAAAGGTTTTGCCCTCTCAGTTGCATGGATTTTCTTATTCCCTTTTCACAAAGAGAAAGGGAAGGCTTATCAACTTTTTATCAGATATTGCTTGCTGCCTCATAAAGCATCTGTCTTCCTTTTCTACTTAAATACCTTGCTCAACTACTCAGCATACATTCTCCACAATTCCTTCTTTCCCAGTCTTATGAGTATTTCCATGTTATGGTGCCAGTAGGAGAAAAGAAATCCTAAATGTTATGCTGTAGAAACAGAGCCCTTATACACCAAGTTAGATTCGGAATGGCTTCCCTTTGTCTCAAAAATCGCTGGTAAGATCTTGTGCTGGTAGAGAATTTAACACTCATTGGCATTTTGAAGATTATTGCTCATGCTGTAAGGAGTGGGAACATGGTTCTCTCTTCTGGAATTAACACAACCTGTCATGTTCTCTTAAATATACAAAGGCTTAACCTGCAGTGGAGGGCAGTCTACTGATATAATTAATAATCATGTGATAGATGAAAATATCTATTTGTTTGATTCATGGATCTTGAGTGAATGAGGAATTGAGACTTACGCCTGCCTTCCTTGCATTAGAAGTTTAACTTACTGCCTCTGTGGAGAAAGAGCACTCGTTTCTCTCCCCCCCCCCAAGATTCTTGCAGCTTGTTACGAAGGAGGTGCACACAGTCCCTTATAGAGACTGATTCAAGTAAGCAGTGACTTGAAAGCATGGGTGCTTCTCCAGATGTCCAACTTAAAAACGCACTGAAAGAGTCTAATCCCTGGAAAGCACAGTGAGAACTGCTGAAAACAAACACTGCTTTCTTAGCTTTCACACGTGGAGCTCTCAAAATGAGGGCATCAGTAACAACCAGCACTGGAAATCCTGGCCTCTCCCCAGCCTTTAATTGTTTGATGTCCGTCCCCCCCCCCCCCCATAGGAAGCATCATTGATGCATAGTCTAAAACAGGATTGCATTTTAGAATAATTAACTATACTGTCACTTGCACATATAAACATCTAACAGCTCAAAACAAGACACTGTTGCATGATTGATGCATGCTCTAACTAGAGTAGGTACCCCAGTAGGTACCCACAGGCATGACCTGTGGCAAACCCTTAGATGTAGACACCTCATTATTGCACTGTAACAACCCACATTTCTCCCATGAGGAAGCTAAAAAACGGTGAAAGGAATTAATTCAGGAAACCTAGTCACAGATAATCTATTTTAAAATTCAGCTAGCAGGATGGGAAAAGAGAGGTCAATAAGACCACCATTGTTTGAGGCACTCAGGACAGATGAGAAGTCCCTGTAGGAAGGGTCTCTGAACTGGGTGGGAATGGTCTGCTGGAATAGGTCCTGAAGACAGTCTCTCAAATGGAGAGCAGAGCTTCCAGCTTTCTGCAGTACCTGTCCTTCACATCGTAATGGCGCATCAGGGAATCTCCATATACCTTCCGGAATAGGCTCCAGAGGCAGAGCCTTCAATGTAACCCAAGAACACATCCCAGGTGCCAGATGTACTCACACATTCCTTTTCCATCTCTAATTTCTAGGACGTGAAGAACCTGAATTGGATTTTCATGTCCATGGAACAGGTGCTACGCAAAAACCTTTCCAAGAAAAGATTTGGTTTAGGCACAACTTTCTGAAAGAGTCTGTTTCCCCTTTTTTTATTTTCACTTTCTTCAATCCTGAAAGTAATTAACTTTCAATGGCAGTTAATTATAAGCAAAGAGAAATCGGTGGCTGCGTGGCTGTCTGTTTGGTGCAAGCTCGGCAAAGTGTTTTTTAATTGGAAACCATCTTTGCCGTGTGCATTTCAATCCATTTTGCACTGTATTTATCGTTCCGGATTCATATTATATCCATGACCTTTCATCTAATGACAGAAGCTCATGCAGAGAAAAAATGATTGTTTTAACAAACAGACATTAGAGCTATGAAAGAGAGAAAGAAAAAAACAGGCAAGAGGAGAAAGCAGGAATGGCATGAAATGAGAATAAAGCACATCCTAAATGGTAGATGCTGATCTCTCCCTCCTTTTCCTCTGGTACGTGACCCCTGCAGGAGCCCTCCACAGCTATTGCTACGCCATCACTTGACTGATGCTAAACACTAATGAATAGCAGTCACTGAAGGCCTTACAAAAACAAGCTTTCTACTCCCATTGTCACCCACTGGGAAGAGACAACTCGGAGGTGCATCCTGAACAGAGTTCTTTTGTGCAGCCAGTGGCATGTTAGGAGCAGTGGGCCAAGTCTTCTGCGATTCTGCAGTTTGCTATGATTGCAAGTCAGAGTTTAGTACGTCCTCCAAGACAAGCACAGGTGAGGGTTTAGAAGCATCAAGCTGATAATCATTGCAGACAATGCACAGCCTGAACTGCGGGGCATGAGTTGGAGATAACTGGGATCCTAATTCCATATATGTTATGGTGTGATCCCAAATGCATGTAAATTCACCTTACTGTACTTCAACTGAATAGAAGATGTAGGAATATGTCAACAAAATCTTATTTACTCCTCACTCTTTGGCCAAAGCGTCAGCCCCAGGCTGAACCCTCAGCCACACTCCCCGACACTGCCTGTGTTTTCTTAGCAAGATCTCACCACTGTGCATAGTTGCCAAAAAATAATCTGTAGCCTCACATGACAATGAAATGGCTCAGAGACCTTAGGCCCCTGCAGCGGTGGAACAGCATCTCAATGCAAACAGCAGCAGCAGCTCTTTCGGCGCTGGGGTTGTTGGCGAGTTACATGGGATCCAATCTGAACGCGCGTTTCCCACTGTTAATGAGCAGTTCTTGCCAACTGCCCACCTGGCTTCTGCAAGAAACAGCTTAGCAGGCACTAGATGTTTGGCAAAAGACTCTGTAGATTAATCGCCGTAAATTTATATGATACGCTGAACACCAACTGCCTAATCTACCTTTACCAGCAGCAGGGATGGACCAGTAGGGAAGGGACAGGGATATCCAGCAACTCTTCCTAGAAATACCTTGTGTAACTGGAATAGCTAGTAACACATCCTTACCTCCACCCTTAACTAAGTTAGGTGGCATGCATCCCAGTGCCTCCCATAATGAAGACTGCGAGGAGTAATTTACCCAGCAGACCAGCATTTTGCTTATTACCTAACACCATGCTATTTCTGCTCAGGACTGTATAACTTCACATTAACTTTCAGAAAGAACAGGGTTTTTTTTTTTTGTGAGCCCCTGTGCTGAAATTTATTTTTCTGCTTGTGAAGTCACTCCTCTATAGGTTCACACACATTCCATGGAAAAGAGCATAAGATGCAAATAAGAGACCTAAGCAGAATGGAAGGATACCAGTAATACATCTGAATGCCAATGTCATCTGTAAACCTAAGAAGGAAATATAGGCAGTGTAAAACAAAAATTAATAAAACTTATGTAAATAAGGCAATAACCAAAGGTATTACAGGAGCCATTTGTTGATCTTGATGGTCAGGAAATAGTTTCCGTGAGCCTTGGGAATATAATGGACTACGCAGAACTCAATGATACTTTCAGAAGTGCCGAAGTGCAACAGTGCCCAAGACACCCTGAAATTCAGTGAAACTCAGACTTCTAACTCAGGCCTTGCATAACACTGTAGAAAATTTTATTCAAAGGTACAAAACGGGCCAGAGCTCCAATTTTAAATATTCACGAGCTCTTTAAAAGCACAGCCAGGTACCAGACTTTGCATATTTTTTGGAATTCATTTTCACATCAGATGCCGATATATGGTCATAAAGTGACTGACAGGCTCTAGACAGGCATCTACAGAACCCCCCAAACAAAACTCACCCCTGAAAGATTGACCGAGAACTGCTTTATGGGGGAGATTTCCAGAAGCGCAAACGGCCCTTAGGCACAGCACTTCCACCAACTTGCAATCCCTGAAATACTAAGCAGGTCATTTAGAAGCCAAAGAGAAAAAAAAAAATATTTGCAGAGCAATCACTTATAACTATACATCCACTCCCAGTGCCTCTTTGTGATTCATTAATAAAGAAAACTCACAGACTAGCAGCTGTGTTCAAGAAACATTGCAGCAAAGTCCATCTGAGCACCAGCACTAAATATGCCATCAGATGTCACTATGCAGATTTGGGAGTCCTTATATTGCTAGGTTGACATCCATCTGGCCACTTTTAGCACTGTTGAAGCAGCACAGGGTTGCAATTTTTATAGCCCTGTTCTTCCACCTAAACTCGATAGATCAGGCTGTTTGAGGTGAAGATTTGTTCAGCTGCGTCATGGCTGCCCAGTATCTTGTCAAGACAGTGTTGCATCAGCTCAGGAGATCTCTTGGAGACCCCTCCGATCCCCGTGTGAACACACAGGAAGACAGCTGAAAAAAGGTAGCAAGAGGTGAAGGGGTATGTGACTACAGACTATAAATTCATCAGATGGGTAAGCACCAGGGAGGAAAAAGAGCTCTTTAAACTAAGAGATCATGTTGACATAAGAACATATGGATGTTAACTGGCCATGAATACACTTAGACTGGGAATTAAAAAGATGCTTTTAAACCTTCAGAGCAGTGAGAATAGACAGGGACCTCCAACTTCAGTATTAAGGAGAAGCCACCCCAATCACATTGCAAATTTATGAAAGGAATATTACACAAGAACGAGAGCTGGGTTGGATTATCCAGAGGCTTCCACATATTCTACGCTGTAGTAAGAACTATCCCACAACACTTTGCTATGTGGCAAAGTCACCCCATACCAGTTGCCCAGAAGGTTTTTCCCTTGATCAGTGGACTACGTACAAGTACTAACAAACCACAGTGCCCTGAACATCAGAGCAACCAAAACTGTTTTTATAAGTCTGTTCAATAGGTCCATAGTGAACAAGTTTTTAAACGCAAAGGATATGTTTTCAAAAGTAGCTTTCAAAAAACAAGTCCCATTTTCAAAAAGAACTCAAATCCTCAAGTCCTTTGATTTTCAGAAAGACAAGCTCCTGAGCAGCTGAGGTGCTTTAGAGAATTTTGTCCCCAGTCTTTAATGTCATATTAGGCACTTTGATTTACTCTCCCTTTGCTGTCACACAACATAGTTTTGTCCTATGCCATATTGAAAACAGTGTCTCTAACCTTCTGATTCTAATGGAGCTTGAAATACTAGGATAGATGACAAACTTTGCTCAGTTTTGTTTACTCCCTTCTGTATGCATGAGGATCATGGACCATGTAACGATGCAGAAAGATATGGATAAAAAAAGAAAGATTCGCTGTTGACTTTAACACCAGACCTAACCCAGACTTCATGAATTACACACTTTATGAAAAATACAAAACCACAACATATTTTTGTACAGGATCTGGACACCCAGAGTTCCCACCTACTCTTCTAAGCCACTAAAAGTGCCTACCTGAGTAAAAGATTTTTTTTTTTAATAAGGCTTTTTAAAAATTATTACAAGGCTGTAACCATGTTGTCAGACCATGCCTGGACTATAAATATCTTGCCATTGCCAACATGCCCGGTAACAACTCTCTGCTGCTAAGTTAACGATTTGAACATCTGATCAGAAACTGGACACTTCAACTGATACAAATGAAATTGTTGGTGAGGACCAAAGCGTCTCCAGTAGAGTGGCTGATCATGAAAAGTAATCTCTTAATTCTACAAATTTAACAGTTTTTATTTAATCTGAGACTGCACAAACATTTTAGATATATTTCATTTGTACATTTTATCACATAAGGCAGTGAAAGGCAACGTATGAGGTTTACTTCTAAAATGAAGAATTTTACTCAAAAAATAGCAAGCAATTCTGAAAATGCACTACACTGGTTATTTTAGTCTGAACAAGGCAACAAGGCTGAAGATACAGATCAAAAATTTCTTCTAAAGAAACAGCCTGCTTACCTATCTCAATAGATGACATCTCAGGCACTAACCAAGATACCTGTGCCCTGCCTTTCATCACCCATTTGGGGTCAACAGGCTGACCTGAGCATGATGCATGTTTGCAGTCCACTGCGGACTGCATTTTGGTCCTGACTTTTTACTCTGACTTACCAGACCTTCAGCAGAACTCAGCTGTCACAGTAAAGCAAAGGACAGCTGCCATATGGAACATATTAAGCTTCTGATGAACACAAAACCATCTTTAGAGACCCAAGGACTCTGCTGATATCCTATCCCATATGAACATACCATCTTCCTTGCCACCCAACAACAGTTTCTTAATGTTTTGCAACCTATACATTCCACCACAACTATAACAAAAAGATACTGCCAGGATCTTATTAATACAACTCCCCCCACCTGATAAATAACCACTCCTTCAGCTCCAGAACACATATTACTTGCTGTCTCCTCTGGTAGTCATAAAAGCAGTAGCCAATACCATTTGGATTACAAGATGCTCCGATACTTTGGCATAACTTGACGGATGCTACTCCGTCACAGTAAGATATTGGTATTTACCACAGCTACTATTAAGATGTTTAACAGTGACCAGGACTCAGAACAAGATGTGCATGACTAGTCATCTCTTTTTTCCCCTCCCCTCCCAACTTCATCACAGGCTGGCATATGACAATGGCAGTTTTGTTACCAATCCAAGTTACCTAGTGATGTCACCGTAAGAGTATTCAAATCAAATTTAATAACTTACCATTACTTTAAGGACAATCAGGAGAGGGTTAGAAAACAAAGACTTACCTATGAAGAAAAAAAGAAGCAAAATTATGGAATGAGCACACGCAAGAACAGAAGGACTTCAACAATTTGAGTTCAGAGATATGACAAAAGTCTTGACAGAATACCAAGAAAAGCAGGTCTAGTTCCTTGCAGTGACAGCCCCCCTGAATCAGAGAGGGCCAACTTATCAGATGACACTAAGAACAAGGGTTATTTTAATCACACTTAAAGGTAGGCTCAAAACAAATGTATAGTTTCCTGCCCCAAGGAACTTACATTCTCATTTAAGATGAGCACATCAGAAGATGATCACCTGGGGAGCAGGAAAATAATACTACTCTCATATTTGGCTGTGAGAACATGACAAAATCTTATGGATTATGTTGAATACTTTTGTTAGCTGTCATAAGGGAGCAATTAAAAAATAAATACAATAAATTAGTTCTGAATTGGCTCTAAAATATGAAGGGGGCTTATTTAACAGGGTTATTTTGCATGCAGAAAAAATAGTAGGAGTTTTGCAAGATCCATCTCTCCATCATTATTCAACATTCTTTGTGATACACCAGAACTGCTATTATAGGCCAAGGATCCACAGTGCTAGGTCACTGTACAAACAGAAAACCCAAAATGGCTTTGTTTGAAGGAGTTTCCACTAAATTTTTCATGAGTGAGTTTTCATCAGAAAATAGTGAAACCTGATGGTGAAACTACAAGTATCACTGCAAACAGCTGAAAATCCCATACTTATTGGGCTCCCCACTCAGGCCCTCTCCCATCCTGCCACTGTAACCTGTCTTAATTTTTATGCAGTGAATTTGACTCCCTCCCCGGGCCCATCCTCCCATTCAGAGAATTGCCACTGCTGTCCTTCAGACACTCGTGCCTCTGTGTGCCAGAAAGAGCTGTGCTGAGCACGGGTATCAGCTGCTGCGCAGAAAGCCTACAAACACTAGCTCCACTCCATCAGGATGAATATTTTGCACGTTATCATTGCTCTACTAATATTTCTGAGCAGAATGTAGAAAATAAAAGCTTATATCACAGAGTACAATGAAGCACTCCTATAATAAATTTATTTATTTTGCTTCAAAAAAAAAAAATCTTATTTTCAGGGAGGCCTGATCCAAAATCCATCAATGTCAATAGCCCAGAGCAGAAAGGAGCAACAGATTACAGTGAAGAGGTTATTCAGAAAGGGAACATCACTTTTGTGGGATATAGGCCCATATCAGCAAGCTTTGATCCTTGCATGCACAGAACTCTGACTCAGTTTACAGACATCTGAGCAAGCTTGTCAACATGAGGACTTCTAGCTACACAATTCCCTGTTCGTTTGCACAGGAGGTACCGCAACACACTGTACCAGCTCAGCTGTTTTGCCTACAGTTCAAACTATGTGGATGTGATCACTACTAGTGGGGTCAACAAGGTGATTGTTCCCAAACAATATTCACCCAGGACTCTTGCAGTCTTTCTGGTTTCTCCATTAGTCATCAACACAACTTCATTCTACAACATGTCCTCCATGCAGCCAGCACCCCCCACCTCAACGGGATGAAACTCATTTAATGGAGGGAAATCCCAAGTGTCTCAGTAAGAAGGAGCAAGATCGGGTGCTTCATTTCAAAAAGACAGGCTTAGATTCTTTTTTTTCCAGTGAATTGTATGCAAGATTGAAGAAAATTGTATGCAAAGACAGAAAGGATAAAGGTGGTTATTCAGAAAGATGGAAAAGCAGATAACACTAAAATATTTGTGAACACCCTGAACTCAGTCATGTCTCAATGTAGACATTTATCTTCAGAAATGACCTTGCAGATATTTTGAACAGTCCTCGGTGCTCAATGCATACCAAAGTCACTGAATACTTATAAATAAATATTCATGGACAATTTGTGAACAGGCTAAAGGATGAAACTTCTTGTAGTGAGCTTAGACTCACTGATGTAGGAACAGGAATAATGTCACATGGCATCAATGATCCATCAAATGGCATGGGAAATCAGGAGTAGATACTCAGAAAAAGCCAGTCTCGAATAAACCAGAGGCTAAAATTCAGTCACACAAACTATTTATCTAACAACTGAGAATAATGAACAAATTAGGATAAAATCAGTCTGCTCCCAGATAACTTACCGAACCGAGGGGTGAGAATACATTTTGATAACGCATTGCTGCCTGCCAACAGTTCACCCTGCTCTAACTCTTACAAATAGAGCGGGCTGACAATAACTGGGAGTAGCTGATAGAAAAAAAGAGGGAGAATGATGAGCAGTAGAGAATAAAACATGAATGGTGATGGAAAAACACCAGTTTCCCCTTTGCAGGAAAGGAAATGAGGGGGACAAAGCCTTCCTCTGCTTACACTGCTTAAGATCCTACCCGCTGCAGTCAGGTTGCAGCAGATTTGGCCCCCGTTGTGCAAAACTAAGAGCACAACCACCTACGAAGAGCAACACTGGGTATAATGAACAAAAATCCCAAAGCACAACTTCCACCACTTTCTCCTCCTTACCGCCAAAAGACACCAAACCCTCTTCCCCCCACCACCCCTTGCTCCTGATAAACTCCTCTGCCTTCCAGATAGCTCTACCCGTCAGTCACTCAAGACACATGGTCCCTGGTTTGTCTTAAGGACACTCAACAATAGGGTAATAGAAGAGCAGCTTAGCCAGCTCTGCAAGGGAGATTATTCAAAAGGTTAATTACTGAATGAAACAGAAATAGGAAATGAAGGGGGCAATGGCAAAGGCAATGGAGAAGGAAAGGAGGGAGCGAATGACTTTCAGCTGCTAAATCTGGCTTTCCAAATCCTTAAAGTCCTTTACAATTTAGGCTGAACAAGAAGGGGACAGGAGGGGGATGGGCTGTGTTGTTCACTTGCATGTTTGATAAAACCTCAATTATGTTTCTCTCCTAATCCTGTGTCATTAGGAGCAAAATGGTACATCGGGAGGCCATTTAGATATGAACGCCTGCAACCTCACCATCCGACCTGCTGACTTCTCCTTTCTTCTTTCTGCTCTCTCTCTTTTTGTTGCTGGAGCCAATTATATTTAGAGATGTGATTTTTTTTGGCTAGGCACTTGGCTTCCAGCACCGGGGGTCCCAAAATGGCCTGGCTGGAGACCCTTATGGCCATTATTATTACTTTTTTGGTGTAAAGGTCATTATTACTAAAATAGCTGGGAATGAATCTGTCTATTCAGAGCTTTTAAAAAGAAAAACAAAACCTCCAATACAAAACAAAGGAGCAGGTTCTACAAACCCTGTTCTCACTGGAGCAGGAGGAGTCTGGCTGCTGACTTCAGTGGGAGAGAAGGATTGAACCCAACTGGAGAATTTTACAGTGCTAAAACAAATGCCTCAGAAAGCAACCAAGGGAATTCATATGTAAAGCTGGTATCTCTTTGCTCCCTGCTGGTGGAAGGAAACAAAATTAAAATGAGCAAGTGTCTGTATAATCCTCCCTTCATCCTTAGCCTTATATCAAATCCAGGCCTGGCCCTGAGCACAATTCAGACATGATGGAAAACCTTGGGTCAGATGCCTCTAATGTCATATGGAAGAGCCTAGCATGGAGGCCAGAGTGCAGTGGCACTGTCACTTCGTCACCTCCTCGGTATTCTTCGTTACCCCAAATATGCGTCAGTAGTTCACCAGAGGTGGCTGCATTTCAATGACATGAAACAATCCATAAATCATTTATATGGCTCGTTGTGCTTTCTCTGTTAAGAGATCAATACAGGTATCTCTTCTCTTTATACTATAATGCATGATGAGTGCAGTCACTATCTTAAACTCACTTGCCAGTACATGACATAATGAGCCCTGCTTTTTGTCCTCTGGACACTGTTGTACAACAGCATTATGAGAGTTCACGGGCAATCAAGTTAGTATTTTATTTAGATAAGAAGCACCAAAGTGAAGGAGGCAAATAAACCTTTTCTCAGCTCCTCCCCAGCACTAGCTTTGCAGGCTGGTTTTGATATCATTGGGGGACAAAAAAAAGAAATAATCAGAGCATGTTTGGAGCCTCCACAACTTTCTGGAGAGGCACAATGTCATATAGCCTTCCGAAAATGAAAAATCTACCTTACTGCTTATTAAAATTTAGGCAAATCATGAGGGTAAAGGGGATAATAAATAACCTTGAGGGAGAGACAAGAGTCTTGGCAAAAGTAAGTTCCAAATCATCATGGGCAAAAGAGTCTTGACTTTGGGAATTTCACTTAATTTGATTTATTGCCAATTAACATAAACTTTAATTTACTGATTCGGGCATTGGAAAACAAAGATGACAAACGATTAAACAAACACTTAGGTAAACGCCTTTCTTCCCAGTTCCCCAGGCTCAACTTCAGTACAACACATCTTCCCCCCCAGCCCCTCACCCCCAAGCCAGCTGGTCTCTCCCCTTCCCTTGTTTTGAACACACATTACATTCACTCCCTGCAAGCGCCTTGGGTGAGGTGAAAGGCAGCGCAGGAGATTGGGTCAGTACATGATGCTTTCTTGCTGCTGCTCCTTATTTCTTACTGTTTCCTCTTCTTCAACTCAGGTCCTCCACAGGCTGCAGTCCTTTTGGGGTGTCCCTGCTGCAGCATGGGTCACCCATGGGCTGCAGCACCTCCTCTGCTAAAGCACCTCCCCCAGCACAGAGTGCCTCCCTCCAAGAACCATCTTTAGCCCTATCCCCAACAACGTCCCCTTCCATGCTCCTCCTCCTGTATCTGCTTCTGTGTCCCCTCCTGCATCTCATCTCATGCATCCTCACATCTCCTCCTGCATCTGCTTTGTATTTTCCCTTCTCATGTCTCCCCACGTCCCCACAGAGAGGCTGGGACCCCTCTGACTGGCCACTTTCCAATCTGAGGAAAAACCTCCATCAAGAATTATGCTGGAGTTGGCAGAAAGCTTGCCCTCCAGCTACTCAGGCTGTTGCTGTCTATTTGCACAGAGCTATCCATCTTTACGGTGGTCACTCTAGCACCTTGCATCTGCACAAAATGCCATTTTAGAAAGAGCAAAACCAAAGACGTATGCTGCATTGGGAGTGACCATCAGGTACAGCTAACCAGATCTTTTCCACACCACCTTCCAACCAAGGTTCTCCAGCCACTGGAGCCATTTCACTCTGAAACAGCAGAAAAGATATTTTTCACAGATTGGGTGATGCTCAATCCTTCTTCCTTGTTTATCCTCCCTCCCTACCAAATATTCAGGCTGCAAGTGAAGTAGTAGATGGCCATATCCCTCAGCACAGCTTCCCTGAGTCAGAGTCCACCTCCACAAACTGAAGCTCTTTTAATAGCACTGTCGATGAGAGATTGCATATCTAGTTAAGTGCTATTCAGATGCACCCACAGACATTCACTGCTTCAGAAACACATCTCTTTCTAATAATATAGTTGGCTACATTATCTTATTTGACACTAAAAACTTGAGATGATTGATGGTAGTTTAAATTCTGAATAGACAAAAATTATAGAGCAGCTTTATAATCTTTTGCATTAGTGCCCTGGGGAAATGGCTGAAGTCTTTATCACATTCAAAGGACAGCATGACTGATGCTAAACCTCTACCCTCCCAGCCAGATCAGCTTTCCATGAAGGTCTCAGGCAGCCTAGTCAGGAGTCTACCTACAGGAGTGGTTCTGAGGGCCTGGCATTTGATCATTAGGTGCCATGCTTTTCATCCTTCCTAACTACCACTTTGCAGTATTTCTAACTTACTTGCAAGTAAGTCAGGATCAAGGAACAGAGAGAAAGTAAGGGTGATGAAGGGAGAAGAACAGAGCAAGACACTTTCCTTTACCTTGGATATAAACAGCTACCCTGCTGAGAAGTAATGTAGTGTTTGCTTCCTGAACACACAAATACTACAGAAGAGCTGAGAAACTATATGCTAACAGGTGTGGAAGAGTGGTTCAAGAACCTGCCCCAAGAGAAAGAGCAAATATACTGGCAGCTATAAAGGGTAGTTTTGGGGAGGATTGGGCTTTTTTAACATGCCTTGAAGGAGCAACATTCATTACTTTGAGAATCACAGTGCTTATTTCAATACCAAAATAAAGGAAGTAGGAACTTACACTCACTCTCTCCCCAATCTCATTTCCCAATTTAAAAAAGCAGTCCAAATCAGAGCTCTTTTTATTAAGGAAAAAAAAGATATGCAGAGCAAAAGGAGCTTCTCATCAGGAGAAACAGAGGGGACAATGAAGGCTCAAAACCTCTCAAGCAGCTTGTATCACTAATAAAAGCATAATTACCATATGGAGTCCACATGAGTGTAGGAGACAGACAGGAACAAAGAGATGGACACCAAATTGGAAGCCTCCTTAAGTTTGTTCCAGAGGAGAGTGTCCCCACTGGCCCTTCACCTCAACTCATGGTCTCTTACCAGAAACTGTATTTGTCTCAGGCCCCAACTCCCTCAAATGTTTATGGCCATAAACATCCCTACAGAAGATAACTCTTCTCTTCCTCTCTGAGGACTTGTAACACACAACAGTTAGTGAGGAAAGAATACTACATGGAAAGAAGATATCTCTAAAGCAATGCTCCCTTCTTATTTCCACCCTTCAATGAACACCACTGTTGTATCAACTCCTTTTCTTGTCCTCCATTGCTTGTGTATCAAGCCTGCTTCTATTAATCCACACAGAAATCCCTTTAGGCTGGGTTTCTATCAACAAAAAGAGAGGAGAGAATTGCTCCAGTCTTTGAGCATTGCAATCCTCCTTCCTAGGTCCAACCCCAGGACAAAGGTATCAGGAAAATTCCACATAGTAAATGCTAGCCTTCATGCTAAGATCACTAAATGAGCTAGCAATTCAGGCAAAAATTGCACAACAGTTCATTTGAGTCTGTCCAGCTAAAGCTCAGTGTCCCAGGTTTCACCAGGCAAGGAGCTGCCCAGAATTTTGGGGGGCGGGGAGGGGGAGGGTTGTGCCATGGTTTCACAGTACTGCTGCATCCCCATCCCAGAGTATACTAAATAAAGTAAACAAACTCTGATTTGCACAGCCATGAATTATAAACTTAGCAATATCCCCCTAACAGAAATAATAGTAAAGTGATGTTGAAATGAAAATGCAGGAATCAATTCTGTATCAGAACTGCTGGACTCTGGTATAACCACCCGCAGTTTCTCCAGCTTAGAGCAGCAGTAGCTATGGTGTCAGGTGAGGTCACCATACATGGTCCTCCCCTAGCTCACAGCCTGGACAATATCATCACATGAGGGACTGCAGACTGCTAATCTAGTGAGTCCCCCAGACAGACACACAACCTGAGGAGTAAGTATTTAAAAAGCTTCCTTACTACCTGCTAGCCAGTGGGCAGTGTTGGGCTAGGGAAAAGTAAACCATGGCCTCATCGCTGCAGGCCACATGAAGTAATATTCGTAACAAAGCAGCATCACCAACAGCAAAGACAATACAAAATATACCACCTGACTACATCGGTTTCAGCGCGCTTGACAGGGAGAGGAACGTTTTTGCTTCCCACATCCAGAGGAAAATATCATCTCCTTGTCTGTCTTTATCCATCTTTTGTGTCTTGCCTTTTAATTAGCCTGTAAGTGTTTTGGAAGAGAGAACTGTCATTCTGATTCTGCATTCATGCAGGGCAGAGGGTCTTGGTTAATGGTAAGGCCACCTTAATGTTGCTGAGATAAGAGCCATCATCAGCCAGTCCCAGTTCAGCAGCTTTGCCATTATTTCGTTGTGCCGGACTGCAGCTCCCTTGCCTGTGCAGGCAGGCTGTGTGGTTTCCACGTGCGTTCTCCACACGTGCTGGGACTTGAAGAGTGCTTCTATACGCCGCAGTATCATTGCCCACCCTGACCGGCTGCCCCCCTGCCCCAGCGCATACCTCTTTCCTCCCCCACTTCCTCTGCCATCTCGCTCCAGATTAGTTGCATGCTTGTGATTAAATCCCTTTTAATAAATGACTCCTATTAAACTGGATTCCTCTGTCACTGTGAGAGACATAAAATTAAAAACTGTCTGTCTTTAATCATGCCAGGCTTCATCTCCGTCTCTCAGGCTCCATTTATCAATAATTAATATAAGGAAGACTGAAATCCATTTCAATTTCAAAGACCCAAATGTTACATTTTTTAATAAAAAAGAAAGAAAAGAAAGAAAGAAACCACCATCACTCCCAGAAAGAGAGACAGCCAGACTCACACACGGGAAAAGAGAATCTGGCAGTGCTGCAGCAGCCTCCAAAAGGAGAGAGGAGCTTGGATGTGATAAGCAGCTCTCCTCGTGGCTTTGTAACTGGAGATTTTTCCTCTCAAATACTCACACACAGAGGAAGAACCTCAGTGGTCCCAAGACCTACAAAGATCTGCACTGCAGCTTGTGGCCTTATTTTTCTTGGTTTCACTGAGTCCCTGGAGCTATGACAAACCAGCACGCTATGCTACCCAGTCTGGTATCTTCTTTTCAAAAATTGCCAGATCTCAGATGCTGTAAGGAAGAGTCACAACCAGCGTTTCCCTGCAAACACACTAGCAACACATGGCAGGACTTACTGCGATGACCAAGGATGTGGGGAGGCAAGTCACCAGTCTGGTTCTCTTGTGTTGCTCTATAAAGGACTAGAATTGACATTAAAATCCTTCTTACTTTATTCAAATGGTGCTGCTATTTACTCTGGCTTTCTCTCACTACACTGCACTCAGCATTTCAGCTGATTCTACTTTTGTTGCATAGGAAGTACAAGAAAGTCCAACACAAAAGGATTGACAAACACCACCAATTTTTCTTTTGGCTTTCATCCCTGAGAATGATGCTGTTTGGTGTGAAGGTACTTGGAAAAGGAAAACTGTTGGGCCTATCTACCCCTGAAGTGAAGAGCAATCACAATTTGGGTAGATATCCTTGCGTTTGGGTACTGCACATAGCACGTCTGATCACATAGTGAGGTTGCCTTGAGGTCTGGCTGTGGCCAGCTTTAGACCAGGCTGGGTATGTCTCTGAGTACACCTACACAGGTATGGTCCTCTGCCAGCAATACAACTTGAGGAAAGCCCCCTGTGACCATGGTGATGCTGTGCTTCAAGGGTCACATGCCCTGCGAGGGCTATCTAGCTCAACTCAGACCACACTGAAGATGTCCATGTGGCTTTCGGTCAGTTCACAGCACAAGTAGACAAACTGACATCTTCAAGAAAAACAAAAGACAAAACTCTGTCATGCAGCCGTATCTGACATGAGCTCAAGTCACATTGCATGGACACACCACCTTAGCTGACTAGACAGCTGTGCCAGGCACAGACCTCTCAGCCATTACATAGGTAAATATATAAGTGAAAGTGAAATAGAACACAAAATGCAGGAGTTATCTTTTTGGGAGGAATCTTGCACATAAAAAAACCCACAAAACTTTCCAAACCCAGGTTACTGGTCAACACCCAAATGACACTGAGCAGACAAACTTACAGCGCCACACTAGAAATACAGGTGAACCTCTGAGTTGGAAGCTATTCAGGGTAATACTCAAGTCTCTCAATTCCCAGCATATTCATCAGCTGAACACCTGGCCCAACACCTCCCGAGCCTCAGCAGCTACCCGGACTCCCCAGTCTGTGGATCTCAGCAGGATAACTGCCTGCCCATAATTGCCATGGAACAAGGGAGTCGTACACAACTAAACCCCGCCACTAGAGGTAGCAACAATTAGGACATTACCCTCTGATTAACAACCCTATGCAGGGGAACACAATAAGCAGCCTGGTGTAACACCATAACACTATCAGTCATTACTCAGTAATTACTGTGCAGGGACAAAGGCACACCTCCCCCCCCTCCCCCGGTTACAGTGGAGGAATATCATTCAATAGCCTTTAATTACTGCAGAACCACATGGTAACAAATGATGACCTGCCCGCTGGTATAAAGTGGTCCTATCACTCATCGCTCATTCCCTGGTAGTTACTAAGGGAACCCTTTGGTAATCCCACTGCGACTGTGGCGCATTATGGCTGTGAGGTTTTTTTATGCCAGCATATTGTGCATGTTCAAGATTGCTGGGGGGGGGGGGGGGGGGGGCAGTATGGGGAATTACAAAGAAACATTTGTTGAACTACTGTTATCTTCCCAATAAGCTCCCTGTTCCGTGCCACTGAATTGTGGCAACATTGTGATAATGCTTTCACTGAAACTTAGACATGAGGGGGATAATTGCACCTTTGCCCTGCAGATCTTGTGGTACTTGTAATTATATCCCGTTACCAAGGAACACAGCAATTTCGAACCTATTACCCACAGGTATCATTTATTTCAGAGTTAAATTTATTACTTCAATGCCAGCCTCACTCGCGGTTTTCCTTTATGCGTGCAAGCTTCCCTAGTGACAAACATTGAAAATAGAGTGAACTGAAAAAGATGGGATATAGGAACAATAGATGGGAGCAGAAGATGTGGATGCCTTTCTGGCCCTTGCTCTAGCCTGTGCATTGCTTTTTAACTAAGCCCAGGGGGATTTTCTTAAGGGAGGAGGACCATTAGTGCAAAAGGGGAACAACCCTTCTGCAAACCGAGAGAGGCTGCAAAATGAAGCCGTTCACAGGGCCACCCTTGCCTGTGATAGGGCTGCGGTGCTGGCTCTCAGCCCATGCAGAGACAACAGTTGTCACAGCTATCCACAATTTCCAGGCTGCTGTGCTTTGTAAACCTTCCCTCCAAGAGCCTCTGTGCCTTCTAACAACTTTGTCTGCAAAATTAGGGAAGGAACATCAGAGGTGTGCTCTAGTGCACAACTGAACTCCGATGCAAAGGACTGCCAACTGGTCTGTAACTACCTAACATGCTATAGAAAAATAAAGCCTGTTTACTTCTGATTATTCAATTCCCAACAAGGAGGGAGGCACAGGAGGAAGGAAGAAATTGCTATTTTCCCCAAGCTATATCAACATTTTAAAAGGAAACAAGCAGTCAAGAATACGATCTTCACCAAATGCAGTGTGCGCAGTGTGCCACATCACTGGCAGTGGAAGGAAAATATGTGCAGCCAGTTCTGCAGTTCCCCCTTTCCCAGCTAGCAGAGGTGCTCATGATCATCACCACCACTGAGCTCCTCAAGTTTTATGGCATTTCTGCACACAAACCAGTGCCATCTCTGGACTACTACAACTTATGACAGTTTTTAACAGCTCTTTAAAGGATATTCCAGCATCAGGTACTGCACCTTCACCACTACTGACACTTACTTACTCCAAAGGGCTGGGAGAAGGGCAGCCTGGTACTCATCTGCCTTGGGAACCCCTAGCTTGTCCAGAGGGGAAAGGTTTAATAGAGGATATGGAAATGTACTTATTCAGTCCTGACTATCCTGTGTCAAAGGGCAGGAGAGGGCTGAAAGCAAGGAGGACACAGCAGCAGGAGGCAGTTAAGACCACAGGGTCAGTCCCCCTCCAAGTAACTGCACTCAGAACATGGGTGTGAACGATGAGCATCCCGGGTTACACACACAGTTTAGCTAATGACAGGAGGTCTCCATTTTTGGGAGATCGAGCAATACCAAATAGTGAAAAAGCTAGAAAGAGTAGATAGGGATATTGCATATTTGCTTCCCACTTCCTGCATTATCTTTGTGATGAATAGGCGCTCCAGCTCCTGGAGAGGAGCTCGCTGCTGTTCAAATGCATCGCAGTTACGGCAAGTCAAGCTCTAGGAGCGACACAAAAAGATAACGCTGGAACATGAAGAGAAGACCTGAAGTGAGTTGTTATGGAAACCAGATTCTCACAAGCTCACACCACTGAATGAGGTCTCTCCTCTTACATCCATTTGTCAAAAAGCCCGAGATGCACAGGAGTTGCTAATGACCACAGCTCTGTTGCCTCACCTTGCATTCACTCGCAGGCATCGCTGCCATTTTCTCCCAGTTAATCTAACCTGGCCCAAGCACCTCCAGTGGTGGGAAGGGGCTTGGGACTCCAGCAACACCACAGGACACAACAGGTTGGTCCCTTTGGCACTTCTTGCTTGAAAAGCTGGTGCTGGTAGTGGAAGGTTTTAATCAAAAGAAACAATGCCCATTTTAGTATGAACTACTTTACTATCAAACTTTAAAGTTTCAGAAAAATCAAAACAGCACCAAAAGGGATAGCGGCAAGACCATACGTTAATAGGCTCAAGCCCATGTTTGGCAGTGTAAACCTACAGGATGGGAAATAGCTACTTCACCTGAGCTATATAGTCCCATTTTACATGCCCTGGGTTCTCTCATCCGACTTCTGCTGGCCCTTCCAGCAGCACATAGCCCTTCTATAGTTGACATTTGCCACTATTGCCTCATACTACATTGACAATACAGAAAAGGCAAATTCTTGTGTATGCTTATACCAAAGCAAAGAGTCTGTATGGCAGTGCAGTGATAACAGTACTGAGTAAAGATCATTTTCCCACAGAAGCAAATCAGGGAGCTGGCTATGGCGGACTGCTAGGCAGCAGTAGAGACACTGCCTTTCCCATCACTGCTAAATTTCAGTTACATCAGTGGAAGAAGAGGTTGGGGTAGACCTGGCACTTACTTCCTGCTGGGACCCTCTGTTTCCTATAGCCCAGCAAGATCAGTGAGATTGCTTTCCCAGGGCTTCCCATGCAAGTTCTCATCCTTTAAATTCTGCCACAGGAAGAGAGGAGAGCTTCACCTAGACTGTCAAAACACTTTAGGCTGACTGATGAGATACTGCATGAATCTTGTACTGGGTACCAGTTCAGCCCTGACACTGTCTTGTGCCTGGACCTTCTTCCAGACAGGCTCCAACCTATCCAACCTGCATTTCAGGACCTGTCACTATCACAGTGCTCAGGATCAGATGCACTTCAGACCTGAGTCTTGGGACTTGGCTTATGATTTGACCTAGCATCACCCTGAATCCCTGCACACGGGGCTCCCATTCCCCCAAACAACTCATATTCTTCCTACTCCACAGCTTCCAATGCCAGGCTAAAGCAGGTGTAGGGAGGTGCACGCATACATGGGAGGACATAAAAGTGCTCAAAAACATGCTTGGTGCCACCAAGAAAACACCACCAGGAGGTAAAGTTTAGAACATGCACTTTCCTGACCTGTGTCTGAGGGCAGGAAGAAGAAACACAGCAGTAACAGGTCTTGTGCCAGCCCAGTGGCCCCTACTTCTGCAGCATGCTGTCTGGCTTGCAGGGCAAGAGCAGCAACATCTGCTACAGTTAAGAATGCAAATGAGTTTCTCTGCTGTTTTCAGTCACTCATAACTTGCCAAAATTTTCATCTTCAGAGCTGAAATTTTCTAGACTTGACCAGTATCCAATGGCGATTATTTTTTTGAAAGAAAATGGCAAAAGTGAGCTAACCACTACACAGCGCTTGGAATGGCATTCATCGCTATTATTCAAAAGTCCTGACAGACAGAATTAAGCAGCTTTAAAATCCACAAAGTTTAGGTCTGAGCGTTAAAAAAACCAGAAGCATCTGCCAAGGGATTTCAAATGTGCACCTTTTAGCAACTGTTTGTGCACCATTCAGTGCATAAGGGCTCCAAATTAGCACTAAACCTCAAGGATCCACTACGATGAAGTTGGGGGAGGGAGGAAGAGCTAACAATCCTGTAACCAACCACGGGTTGGTTAAAATAGTATGCAGGGCATTTTGCCAACTCACTGCTAAATTAAATGGCACAGGCAAGTAGCATAAGAACTTGTAAAAATCTTTTACAAATGTGAGCACAAGTTCCAGTAATGGCTCTGTAAGACCTTTCCTCTGAAGGCATTATTCCCTGAGCAGCCGAGCAGATCCAAGAGGTCACCGAGCCCAAAGAGTTAGACTTGCTCCCCACTTCTCTCCTCACCCCTGTTCTTAGCTGTGCAGCTCTGCCCTCTTCCTTGCACCAGTTCCAGGGCTTGCTGGACCCACCTTTCAACCAACCAATTTGGCTCCCCAACCAACCTGAAAACTAGGTCCTTTTATTTGCTGGGTTATGACTTGAATGAACTTGGGGAGGGACCTACAGAGCACCAGAGCAAGTAGAAGGTAAATGGCAGGAACATGCAACGAGAAGAGGCACACTGTCAGTCTACTGGTGGTAGCAAGCTATTAGAGTGCTTCTCCCACCTGGAGCATCTTCACTCCAAATCTCAGCAAGCTGGAAGTTTGTAAAGCACTCAAGCCCCACTGCAGGGAAAAATCCAGTCTTTACATACAAGAGCGCAAATCCCTTTTTAGTAACCAGCATTAGAAAGACAGGTCTTTTCTTTGATAGGTCTAACTCACAGTATGTAAACATCTCTGCAACAAAAAGATGATACAATGGTACTACAGAAAAAGTTGCCCAGGTAAGTATAATGCTGTGGCATTTGGAGCCTGCAGGTGAAGCTTTCAGACTGAGAGATGAGAATAGAGAGCCTCTTTACATTCAATCAATGCTCACTGTCATGAGTCTGACCATTTTGTCAGTGGTATTCTTTTGGTGTCTGGAAGAGGAGGAACAGGAAGAATTGGTTTTAATTAAGTCACAGGAAAAAGAATCAGTTTTTCATCCTGGAAGACAGAAGAGGTGGGAAAGGGATGTGTGCTGAAGGTTTTGCAAATTTCTCTTGCATAAGGCTGCTGGCTCTACACTCTGAAGCAAGCTATTTATTAATTGCAGACAATGCATTCAAGAGGTTACAGAAAGTACAGGATGGGTGAGCAATGACTACTGGTTTACTTACATGCTCTTTCAAAGAGTCCTGCAATTTCTTCTGTACTTCTATAAGGTTGTACGAGTATAAACCACAAGAGAAAATGTAACACATCTAATAAAGAAGCTACAGATTAGATGCTGTAAGCTGGACATTCTTTACTGAATCAAAACTCCAGTTATTTTTTGGTGGTTACTCCCATTCTACAGTGGTCAAGCCATACTTACAAAGGCAGTGATCCCCATACATAAGCACCAAGTCAGCCATCTTTCCAAGGTAACTTTGACAAATACAGAGAGAAGGGGGAAAGGTTGATGAGTGTGCTCTCCGTCCTGGATTTGTTGAGCTATACTCAACAGATATGAAGCTAGACAATGGAAGGCAGGCCAGCCGCACTCTCAAGGATATTCCATGTCCCCTGTTGCAGTGACCTTCAGATGTGCACCTCCACTAGCATACAGCCTGCAGTGGTGTCTGCCTAAGCAGAGACACTATACCATAGCATTATGCTGGGACTCCAGCGTGCCCCGAGTGCTCCAGCGTGCTTCACAGCACCCCAAGATCAAGCAGAAAATACATCTTGCATTTTAGTGAAACACTGCCAAGTGCTACACTCCTTTGCTTTCTACTACCAAGTTACTGCGAAACAGTAGCATTACTCAGCACAGGAGTGCTCTGAGATTTGTCATCTTGCCTTATATCACTGCTCTATAACACTCTTCAAAAGAACACGTCAAGTAACCTAGTTCAGTTCTTGCAGAGGCTGTAAGGTTGGCAAATGGTCTTGAAGGCAGCCTACGATGTATGGCGTGTGGTCCAACAAATCTGCCTATTTTTTCTGTGCACACAGCTACCTGTGACCACGTAGAGCCTTTGCTGACTTCCATGGCTTTCCCACACAGAGCAACTGGCAAGATCATGACCTTGTTTTGCATAATAGCTTGATTCAGATAATCCCAAGAGTGCTCGCAGTCATTTAAATCAGTTGTAATATAAGGAATTTCAGACTGATTTTAATTTTAAAAAAAGTTAGATTTGCAGAGTGAAGCACGTTCAGAAAATGTCAGTGTACCAGCTCCCCTCATACTCTTAACCACAGTCTCCTATATACTTAACCACAGTATACACATTTTGATGCAGCTTTGTTACACCTTTTTTACACTCCCCGCCACCCCCCTCCGACCCTACCACATTCAGTCCACAGAATGGCTGGGACTTGCTGAATGAGCGGCTATTCAATATTTCTTTTTCCCTTCATTATTCATTGTGTTGCCTTACATCTTATTTATCATACACTAAGCCCCTCATTGAACAAGGCAGAAATCCTGCAATAAGAACAGCCTGTGAGCATTTAAAGACTGTATTATAATTCTGGTATTTCCTGACTTCAGTGCATTTCATTTCACTGTTACTTTAATCCATCTCTTGTGTTGAATTTCATTGCCTCTTTAAAAAAGAAAAGTGGATAAACAAAGAAATTCCTTCATGAGCAACACACTGACAGACAGCAATAGAGCATTTGTCTTTCATAAATGTGCAATTTAGAGCTGTGGAAATAATTGATTTTTTAGTTTGCTAGCAAATCAAAATAAAAGTTATTTTTGCGTTGCCCTAAAAGGCATACAAAAAAGTCTAGTCTAAGTTAAAAACCAAAAAGAATCAGATGAAACCCCCAAACTAATTTGTTTGGATGAACTGAAGTGTTGCATTGGGAATAAATTGCTCTGTTTTAGGATTTCTAACACTTTCAAAAATAAAGTTTTCATTCCTTTGAATTTTTTTTTATACAAAACCCCAAAGTTTTACTTTGATCATCTTTCCGCTTCCTTGAAGTTAGTTCTTTCACTTTTCTTCTCCATGCCCACCCCCAAAGATCTTGTCACAATTTCAAGTTGACTTTGTGATCGTTTCAACTGACTTAAAGTTGTATTTTTGTAAAAAGCTGTTCAGAAAAAGGGAGAAGGGAGGGTTGGGTTGCCCACCTCCTGCTTTAAAGCAATTGACTGGGCAGAATCCCCCACTGCTTCTGCTCTCACCTCTTCATCATTATTTATAAACTAAGTGCATGAGCATGGCTACACCTCACACAGAGTTAATCGCCTAAAGGCCACGCGATGCAGTGAATTAATGTGATTACACAGTGGGGCAGGGCTGGGAGCAGACAGGCAGCAAACCCACAAGATTCAGCCCCGTTCTGACTGTGCATGGTTGGCGGCTCTATTGCAGGACCAGGGCCTGAAGTACACAATTACTCAGCAAAACAGAATATTATTTATGTTGCCATAACCCATTAGCCACAGCCGAGGTCCTGTTGTGCCAGCCACTCCACACATCGAGACTCCCTGCCTGGACACAGCCTGTGAGCTGCTCAGGGCAGATCAAGGCTGAAAGGGACTTGGAGGTAGGGAGGATGCCATGTGCCCAGAAGGACAGAATATTCATTAACAGGTCCAGGCCCCTCTGCACAGGAGCCATTACCCAATTCTTTGAGCCACCTTAAGTGTGGAGGGAGATTTGACAAAAATCAGAAAAAACACCTTTGCTTTCTTGTATGAGAGAAGTACACACAACTCCCATTTTACCTTTGCATGATTATTTTCGAGGTCTACTAAAATGCGGAACAAACAACTGCTTGGAGAAGGTTCACTGAAGCTTCGGTAAGCAAGTGCCCAGGAACAGCCATGGTTCTATTGTTGTTTACGATGGCATTGCCTCGCCAAGATTTTCACAGGCACATTTGTTCCCAGTGGCTTAAGTTCCAGGCAAATTATAATTTCTGTGCACCTTAAGAGAGTTAAATACTAAATCCACTTGCAAACCAGACAGCAAATTACAAGTTCTCTCATAACTGTAAATGCAGACGTTATTGCCATTTTTAGATGTGATTGCGGGGAGGGAGCGGGGGAGTGTTTATCAGTTCCCCCCCCCCCCCCCCCCCAACCCTGTTCAGAAGCAGACAAGGATGCTCAGTTTCCCTCCTAAAAATTGCCAGCACCTCAAAATAGAAGTGTGTAAATGCAATCAGTTGTCTACTGGGCATGGCAATAGGGAGCTAGATCCTGGAGAGAAGAGAACGCCAACAGTATTACTACTTCCATGCCTTAGCTGACTTGTGCGATAGCTCAGATTTTTCTGCGTCCTTTGTCTCCTGTCCCAGGAAGGTTTATTAGTGTGGCAGAGAGCTGTGTGAATGCCTGGGACCAGCTCAGGCCTGGAGCCAGCCTAGCTGCATTTGTATGGCATCGGAGGTATTAAGCTCTGTCAAACCTAAGCTGATCTGTGCAGATCCCATGTGGTTGCCCTTGCACCTAAGCAACCTGTTTTATCTACAGTCTGTGTTCTCTGGGAATGAATTATTCAGCATTAATCGATTTCTTTTTTTGGCCAAAGAGAAATATCTTTTATTTACAGTTTATCTGAAACACTGAATTTTCTTGCCAAGATGCTCTACCAGATACCTACAAATGCTTTTAGTCAATGTCATTTCATCCTTGTTCCTCCCTTATTTTCTTAGAATAATTAAAAGAATGAGATGTCAATAAAAACGTCAAAATATTTTGAGGTAAAAATATTTTTTTCCCTGAAAAAGCTGAAGCAGAAAATTTTGATTCTTCAGTTTGAGGGAGGGGGGATCACGGCTAAAATACTTCACAAATCACTTGGGTCAAACAGAATACTCATTTTGCTGAATGAAGTATGCAACCAAAAATCTTATCCAGCTCCATTTGAAATTTAGCATTTAGAGTGAAAATGCGTGTACAACTTTAGCTTTATGCATAGGTGCATGCTCCACCAACAATAAATTGAACAGAACAGGGCACAAAGACACTGTACTAAATTGCATACTGCAGCCTCCAATTTTGTACTTTCAGATATTTATGGGTAGCTGCAGAGTTGTGGGTGCACTCATTTTTCATATGCAAATGGTCATTTGCACATCCAGATATGCCTGAAAAATTAAAGACTTGTTTGAGCACTGATGAAATACAACAACTCCATGTACTGAATAAAAGCATTAAGGCATCACAGCAAAGGGAAGGAGGAAATACAGAAGCATTATGGGAGATGCAAGAAATATTTAAAGAGAGAAGCTGAAAAGAGATGAAAATTTGCAAAAGCATCCCTATGGGTTTGGAAATTTTCCTTCAGTTAGGAATAGCCTCAGAAATAAAGATAAGCAAGATGGCATAATCCAGTTGAAAATCCACCCTTAGCTTCTCACATGATCTCTTAAGATGAGGATGAACCTGTGCAGTTGATTGAACGAACACCCTTAAACACGTTATACCTTCATATTAATGAAATTACTGAAAATAAAACACTTGGAGGAAACATTTCAGAGCACCAGCACACATGCAGGTTGGTTTAAGAAAAGGGCATCAGCCTCCACTCATTGTCAGCGAAGCTACACTGATTTGTATCTGCTGGACTTATGGCCATAGATTATGGCACTCGTCTCCTCTCTCGTACCCCACAGGTTGTGGAGAAGTGGGTGTCAGGCTCCAGGAAACAAAGGTAGCAGCATCCAAAAAAGCAGGTAGTACTCCCCTTGCAGTTTTGTCAAGGAGGAGTGAAGGACCAGCTGAAATTTGGGGCCTCTTCCCTCCCTACCTCCTTCTCCAGCTCATTCACACATAATCCCTCAAAATGCAAACACACACACACACCACCTTAGTTCCTTCCACAGACGACATGACATCAAATTGACAGAGCTGTGACTATTTGACATCCAAGCTGATAACAGAACAGCACTTTTGAGCAACACTTGAACAATAGGCAAGAAATGTGGCTTCCATAAATGGGTGAATTTACAGCTTGCTCTTCAAGAAATAAATAAGCCATTACCCACAAAGCATTGTTTTTCTTTGAAGTATGTCACCTGTCACTAAAGGTTAAATAACTGTCAACTGCTCATGCAAGGCTGGCAGGGGTAGGTTGTAGCTTTGCAACTTCTTATAGCTTTAATGAGGACTGTGCAGTTATAACCTTCCTGCTTTAAGGAATGAGACATCACTGACTGTCAGTGGGAAATGGATCACCTACTACATGCCTGTTATTGGCTCATTGTCCATTATTATTTCATGGAGGAAAGAGGTCAAAATATAGTAGGCAGCAATCGGCATGAAATAATGGGTCAACACTATGACTGACAGGACAAGATGCAAGAGACATGGGCTCCAGATTTGGGAGCCAACACATATAGAAAGAGCAAGGGTCCCTGCCTCTCTCTCCAAGACATAGTCACGCCATTAGTCTGTGCCTTCGTTCCCCATTCATGAACCAGGGACAACAGGCACCCCTTACTTTGATGCTCACGATGCCCTAGGGAACTAGGACAAAAGATTCATAGCTCATACCATCTGGTAAAGGAAGCAGGGGCAGGTGAATGCAAGCACACAAAGAGCTCTAGGGAGACCACCAGTGAAGACCGAAATCCTGAGTCTGTTCACAAGCCACTGAAGGAAGAGATGGCATCCTCTCTTTTTTTTTTCCCCTGGCCAGTAAAAAAAAACCTGCCCACCCCTAAAGTTTCAGATGAGGTCACCTTTTTCCCTTCCTGCCAGCTCTGGGAGGAAGAAATCAGCTTAAAACCCCAAACCACATGCAGGAGATAACAGTAGGGCAGAGAGTTTACTGATGAAATGGGAGACATCCAAACCCATGCCAGGCATTCAGACAGTGAGCTGAAAAAGTACACGCTTCTAGAAATAAGAGGTAGCATGTGGACTTGGTAGCCTGCCATTTCCCACAGAGCCTGGTAAGGACAGGGAACTGGGCAGAAATCACTTGCAAAGTTCCTCAGGCATCGGTGAGAAGTGATAGCAACTCTGTCAGACAGGCAATGCTGCTTGTCTCTCCTTTCTATAGGGAGTACCATGGATTTTCAAAATGAGGAGTCATTATTACAGAAAGGAAGCTAATTTATACACTTGATATGGGCAGGGATTTGTACCTACACAGACACACAAGTCTCTTTAGACATGAGTACACATGAGTACTGTAGAAGTTCCCTCACCCTGTAGCTGGTTGATCAGACTCTCAAGGCTCAGTTGCCCACCTCCCCAAAAATCCTCCCAGGAAATAAAAGACAGCAGGAAAAGTTAAAGCCTCATCTCAGCTGGATAGTCATTAGTCCTACATATATGGCAAAGTGGTCTGTTCTGCTCTTCTGTAGTACCTGTGATATTACCCTCTCAGGCTAAAAAACGTTCAGAAACGGTTTTTCTGCCAAAGCTCAACAGCATTCCAGTTTTTGCCCTGCAAAGCAGCGCCTCAGCAAGAGCTCCCTTCCCTCAGTGGAGGGCTGCTGCACATCCCAGAGAACCACTGGCCGTGCTTTGCCTCACTTAAGGGATTTACTGCAGTTGAGAGTCTGACCTGCAGATATAACCACAGATTGACAACAGAGCCCCAAGAACACTGAGAAACAGAACTCTTTTTTCAAACCTCTTCACTCAGCTGTTTTTCAAATTCAAAGTGTCCATATGGCTAATCAGCATGAAGGGCTTGCTGTGGGAGTAAAAGGATTGCCAGCATCCCAGAAGCAGACAGACATTCAATAACAGGAATAGCACTGTGATATCTAGAAACTTCTGAATCCATTTCCATCTCAAAACTGTATCTCCTTCTCCACTCCACCAAAACTGGAAGTAATGAAACCTATATTCCTGATGATACTGGAGGAAGGAAAGGGGAGTTTGTCCAGTTTGCCAAAAGCACAAATCCCATTTGCACATTGCATTTAAACTTTCACATTGGTTCTGAAATTCCATGCCCGCTCCTGACCCCTGTGCCGTTCCCCAGTAATCTAGGTCTAATGAAGTTGAATGAAAGCTGTCAGGAAGAGGAGCATGATGGAAGAGGAAGCACAGGTTGTATAAATGTTTCGTTACCCTTTCTTATCCAGTAAAACCAACCCTTTCCCTCAGGGTGGGTTCTCAACCTGCTAAGAGCCCTCCATTGGGCTGGCTGCAAGAACTGCAGACGAACACTGTCACACAGGTTTGCCATCCTCTCCATCCCCTATTTTATCTAGGAAGATTTCTAGCTGTATGCAGACAGTTGCAGTGTGGCATCACAAAGAGTAGCACTGTATCTCTCAGAAGCCTTCCATTCCTAACAGGAAGATTAGTAGTTAATATACCTTCCCCTGAGGAGCCATCTATGAAGCTTTTAAAGAACCAGATAGAGGAGCTGACACGAGAGGGGTGTCACAGCCTGATTCTTTGTCTTAAAACCTTTATCAAAGTTCGTAGTGCTCTCAAGTTCAGACAAATTTAGAAGCACCTAAGTTATTTGCCCTTACAGAGGCCAAGTAATAAATTATCCAAGCCACAGACAGCATCACCCAAATGCAGAGTTACAAGAGTATTCTGTTCTCTCACTTTTCATGGGCCAGTGGATGTGGCAGCACAAAAGCATGCGTTTCAACGCAACAAGCTCTGTATTCTTAGAGAGATTTGTTCTCTTCCTTCACAAACCCTTCCAGTACCATCCAGCTGGAAAGAAACATGCATGCAAGTATTTGGCAAGTTTCCTCCCACTTGACAGCCAAGAGAAATCCAGAGGCCAGTTTCCCCAGTGCCCTGACAACCCTATAGGGATGGGATTTTCATTTCCATTCCCATGCCAGATGACAAGCAAGTTATAAATTGTGTTAAATCCTACCATCCCTTGTTTATCTACCATGACAGTCTTCTCTGGCTCTTGTGTGGCTAGGAGCCCAGAGGGCATGCATGACCTTTTTCAAGCTGTTCTAAGTTGTCATAAGCTCTTCTGCCCCCCTTTCTATTTTCCATCATTTTATTCATGCCCTGCCCTTCTCCCTCTCCAACATCCCTTTATTGCAGTCCTCCTAGAACTTTATCTTCTCCTGTCTCCCTGTCCATGAATTACAGCCTCTCTTACTTTCCTCTCTTCCTCTTCTTGTTCTCTTTGATGGTTTCTCTTTTATTTCTCTCCTCCATTTGTTGAGCAGGCCAAGCTTTCACCCAGACACTCCATTAACCCAAGCCTCCTCTGACTTGCTGCAGTGCTGAAAACAGATGAAAACTGGGCTCTCCTCAGTGCCTCCTCCCTCCCTGTTTTCATTTATCTTTGCTCCTTCATGCTTTTTACCTTTTCCCCCCTCTCTCTCCCTCTTCTCTCTTCAGGTACATCACTGTACCTGTCCTCTCTTGATCTGCTGTCATTTTTTGAGCTCCCCGTTTTGCTCATTTTCCAATCCCCCCATCAGCACTCTCTGAAAATTAAGGTCAGAGATTAGTCCTCTGCAGCTGCCCTAGTGCTGAGTCGAACCAAACACCACTTACATCCAGAAATTTCCTTTCAGGGCCACCTGGCAAGGTAAACTAAGACATCTTACATTTCTTGCCAAGACCCGAGTTGTTGAACTAGTAGAGAGACAGAATTATTTATAGAGACAGCTTATGGGGATGTTATTGAGATGATGGCTCAACACCTCAGAGCCAGCCCCTCCAATATTCCAGGTGGTAATGAATAAAAAATAGGGGGGAGACAGGAGACATGACAAATCCTTTAGCTGGGATTTGGTTTCCAACAGTGAGATTTGGCTAATTTTCCCTCTCACACAGATAAAAGAAAAAAAAGGGTGTCAGAATCTTTGATCTTCAGAAATATGGGAAGCTGTATTTATGGCAAACATGAAAACCATCTGATTCTTTGACTTCCTAGTGTCAGAGCTGTTAATTTTTACACAACACTTAGGCAACTCACTAGTGAGTGCTGAAACTTGTGGGTTTGTATTTAGTTGTCTCATCACACAGCAAGAGAGAAGATAAAATGGACTAATAGAAAACTCAGAAAAAGAGTTTGGGATTGCAGTGCCTCTGATAACCCTCATTGTACAGCTGGAGCAGGACCACTTTTGAAGTGCAAGTGACAATACAAAAAAAGGCCATCGCAGGTGCAAGAAAAACAATGACCAGTTCTGCAGGAAGACGGTGTTCATACTGAAATGAGGCAATTCCACCTTTACCAAAGCAGCACCGACACCCACGACAAGAACACACCAGGGTTCGGGAGCTTACTGCAGTTACCTGGTGTGAGGAAAGACCGAGATGCTATGGGCATTCGTGGCAGACAAAAATCTGGGAACCGTGGATGAAGAGAGCCCTTCATCCTATAAGGGCATGACAGAAATTACATCTCAGGAGCAGAAGGAAGATAGTGAGCTTCATGAATGTAATTTCCAGAAGAGTTACAGGACTACGCATTAGGAACCTTAAACCATGGGCAGCAGAACTGGATCAAGCCCAGCTTCTTAAAAGTCTCTTTGGTCCTGTAAAAGTACTGACCGAAGCTTTCACCAGGGTCGGGGTTTCTCCTGCAAGAGTTGTGGCACCCAAAACAGCAGAGCTCATTTTGCAGTTTCTCTCTGTGGCACCATTTCAAATGGCTACCTATTTAGTTACTTTCATAAAAGAGGATAAAACCTTTTTATCACCTAATTTTGACACTCCTGGTTGAAATCAGCCAATGTGTTCAAACAGTAATTGAGGCAAACCAAACAGGAACACACACACACAAAATGGTTTCCTAAGTTTCCTTTTGTTAAGGGACTAAAAGGCACGGTGCCAGAAATAAGACATATGGAAGGCTAGCTATGGTACCAAATTGAGAAGCAGCACAGAATTCCTAGCAAAAGAATGGGATCATAACTCAACAGGCATTTCTGATGGCAAAACGTGGAGAAAAGACAAAAAGGGAAATCAATGGGATATTGTATTACCTGGCTATAAAGTATTCAAGAAGGATAGATTGGGGCCAAGTTTTCTTCTAGCGTAACTCCAATGACTTCAGTAGAGTTACGGCAGTAAAGACACTGGTCCTCTAATGCAGAGACCGTTAGAGTAGCAATAGACTCAACTCCCACGGTACCCAGTGACATGACATCACTGCAGGCAGAGACTTCCATTTGTCTTGACAAAAATACCAAGCTGTAAACATATTTTAAAGTTAATACAAGCTTTCTGTTCAAAAAAAGGTACACATTCCACAATGATAAAGGAAATCAAAGAGGAAAGGCAGTCTAATGTAACAGCTACCTGACCAGCCACAGCAAGACAAAAGCCAAAAGAAACAATTTTAGTGTAAGTGCTTCTTGAAACTGCCAGTTCTAGGTTACAAGGAGAATTGAAAATAGTTTTTCCGTTAATTCAGACAAGTTAAAATAAAGGTAATTATTGACAAGCTAATATATACCAGTGACCAGAATATCATCCAGTTCACATTCTTAAAACAGCAATCAGAATAAAATGTCAGTCTTTTAGATGCACAAGGTACTATCACTTAATCAGAAATCAGCAAGAGAGAGCAAACACCAAACATTTCCATTATGCCCGAAGTGCAGTGTAGGGCATGATAACTCTCAGACTATTTTTTTTCCTGTATGTGCTAATGATTTGTAAAAATAAGTAATAAGGTGAAAAAAGTTTCAGAAGTAGCAAGACGCCTCTAGTTTAGCCTGTAGAACAAGACGACTCTTCTGAGGTCTCTGATCAAGTTGGGTGCACCCACAGCATAATGGCAGATCAATCCCCTGTTGACAAATGGAAGGTAACATACAGTAGATAACAGTAGAAAACACAGTTTGAACTGTCCACACACTGACAGCTGCAGCCGGTATTAATTGTGACCACTCAAGGAAGAGACCTGGTGTCACTGGGACAGCTCAATGACAGTCTGATCAATATGCTCAGGCAGTAGAGAAGGGTGAGGGGAAGCAAAGGAAATACATGGTTGATGAATGTACCCGAGTACATTCTAGTACCACCATATAAATTAGGGGTATGCTCTCATTTACAATGCTGTATTTGGTTCCAGCCAACGATCCCCCACACCCCCCGTGGTGCCATACAGCTAAACCATCAGGGATCAAAACAACAGATACAATTACTGCCTGCATGAGGCCACAGATGCTTCCAAGGACAAAGTTAACTTTCATCCTAGCGGGGCAGATGCCTTTGCTATGGAAGATGACTTAGAGCCTCCCTGAGGCCTCATCTTCAAAGGCAAGCTGAATCCTGAGTCGTGACATCCCTAAAAAAAAAAATAGTAAGTTCCTACTCAGAGATGACCAAATAAGGAAGCCAAGCGATTCCAGCATTCGTTAACAGACTTCAAACGCAAGAGTCAGCTGAGGCCTGATCACTGGCAGTGGGGTTACGCAGTTACACAGGAAACCGCCCTGGTGCAATGCATGTCTCTGCAGATCTCCACCCCACTTCTGAGACACCAAGCACACCTTCATACTAACCGGCTGCATGGGACGTAGCCTCTGCCTGGTTCAGCTAAGCGAAATCTGTCCCGTTTGTGAGCCTACATCTTTGCCAGAGCAGATGCCAGCAGTACAGCTTGGACAGCGCGTGTGGAAAAAGACACTGACATCTCCCACCCAGCCAACTGCCCGTGCTTGTCCCTGTCCTTCACAATTTCATAAACAGAACAAGAGCACCGCTAGCCTGCCTGAGGCCCACCATCCCGCCCAACCCTGCTTACCAGCTCGCCTTGACAACTGTGAAGGCGGCTAGAGGAGCAGAGGAGGGGTAATGCAACGTGCAGAGCTCGGCGGTTTCCCACTACGATCGGGGGGTCACAACGAGCCTGGACAGACCATGAAATAAAGCTCTTCCTCTTCTTTAGATAAAGTTACTCCTCTCCACTTGTCTCGGATAAGATCAGAAAGAAGGGGGAGAAAACATCCTTCTTGGGACTGAAAATGATCCTTTGACCTCCCAAGTGTGACACTTGTTTTCAGCACTACTGCATTTTCTTTTTGCTTAGTGATATCCTCGGAAGCAAGTTTGCTGCCATAAAAGAAATTGCTGCAGCTGTAAATAGTGATGAACATTGAATATTCTTTACAATTTCTGGAAATCTCTTGTGTCACGCCCATGACTGCACTCTAATTATCCAATTAGGAAGTAGGAAGAAGAGCACATGGCTTATTGTGTCCAGCCAGATCTTACATACATCACTCAAACTGTGAGTATCAAACAAATTGTTCGAAAATTAGTAAGACCAAAATTATTCACAGAAATTCTTTGAATAATCTCAAATAGCCAATAAATTGAGGGAGGGCAAGAAATGATGATGATCTGCTTATCAGCAATTCAGGAACACGAACAGGAAGCCGAGTTTGCCAGGCTGCTTCTAGAAGTTGTTTGAATTTTCAGCATAACGAGTATGAATTTGACTGAGCACTGCAGACTACCTTTGAAGTTTAGTGAATAACAACGGGCTCAAATATGGTCAAATTTAAATAAAGACAGGATGCTTCCAAAGCTGTCATGATTTTTCACCCCCCCCCATTATCTATAAATTGTTTACCCAGCACTCCATGCATATGATTACTGCTGACAATGTAGTTAAGTGCATGATACTAAAGAAGAAAATGGCTTGAACAAGACAGACATTGTGATTGCACAGAACTTAAAGTTGGGTTTACTTTCTCCTCCTCCTCTGACAAATCCACTGACCTGTGAATTTCCTCAACCAATTTTTGTAAGCCCTTGAAGTTTCTGGTTTTCCATTTTTGTCTTAATATTTTCAAGCCATTTTTAAAAATGCAGTATTTGAGAGAGGAGACCAAATATGCATTGAAGCCTTCAGTTTTTTGAGGCTCTCATATTAGATGAGCATCTAACACAAAGTTCTGGGAAACTGTTTTAACTTTATGCACTCTTTTCACCAGTTTGTCAGGAGTCTTTTAGCAGTATTGCCCCCCACCTCTTATTCACTTCTGAAAAGAAGAGGAAAAGTTATTTCTGCAGGAATTACTTTTACTGGAAGAAGGAGATCCAAGGGAGAGCGCTAATAAAAAGCTGTTTCTCTTCTTTTTCTGGGATACGAGACAGACAAACAGAAGTTCATGACAAAGCCCTCTGATGACTAATTCCTTTTGTTGCAATAAATGCTGACAGCTCTCCACCCCCACACAGACACATACTTGATTTCATTAGATACTGCTCAGATGCGTATTCTAACTGAATATTTCAGAAGCAATATACACTCTGGTTGACGGGCAATACAGGAGAAGACAGTATTTCACTGGTCACACACACAAAGCTGCTTTCCTGTAGTAGGGACAGAGCACATGATACCATGACTGTTCCCAACACAGTTTCATTACCACTAATTGCTTGGTCAGCTCCTACTGACTATTAAAAAAATGCATGGATACCACTTGCCAATGCCCGTTTTCTCTGCATGCATATACTCACACCCACCGGACTATGACAGTGCATTCCCCATTTACTCACCAAGCTTCTCATACGATGTACAAGCCTATCTCGCACATGAAAACACACACCTCACAAGTCATAGCACAACGCTTATTCTATCCTAGTGATTAAAACACAGCCTGCTACCTTAAATAGGTATGCAATTTTTATAGATGACCAAGTCATTTGTGATTTTGTCTCCTCTCTCCCCACACTCATATGTACATTTTTCAAAGTCTGCCTTGAAACAACTAAAAGGGATCTCATCTTTAAAGAATGAGGGCTCATCACCTTCTGATAATTAAGCTTCTTTAAGGGGTCTCAAGGTGGGCAAGGAGCCTCGCGGAATGGCCCATAATCACTAGTCACTGCTAAAAACCTCGCCTATATTATATGAAACATGAAATAGCTAGGACTACAAGGAATACAACTAGGAATGTAACCCATAAAGCCTTCTTTGTGCTACAGAGAAGTCTCAGAAGTGCTTTGAAAGGCTTGAAGGAAGAGAAATGATTTTAACAAAAGAACAAAAAAGAAAACTTGAAAGAGAACAGAAGTTCTGAAGTGTGTGGGGGTGGGAGAAGTCTTCAGTGTTAGGAACACCAAAGAGAACTCTAACTCAAAGCTACCAGAATAGCTTAAACAAGCTGAGGTAGCTGTGGCTTGATATCCTTACTTCGGCAGCGACTGTAGTTCGTTGCCCAGGGGACTGCATTGTGGATCTCACTGGGCTGTGGTTTAATTTGCAGAGGACCTGCAACCAGAGCAACCAGAGGATGGTTGCTCCCTATATCCCAACAAGAGCAGTTCAGCTTCCAGGAGGCTATGGGGCTGTGCTTTCGTGCCATAGGTTGCTGGCAAGGAAACCACAGCTTACCTCTTCTAATTAGCACTAAGCACAGGCGAAGGAAGACAGACAAGAGGAAGAGGGCCCATGTTTGCTATGCATGAGTTGCCCTCCTCTGCCAGCAAAGCAACTCCCAGATGACCACCAAAGGGCTGAAATGAGAAAGGGGACAGCAGCCCCTTCACTGCTACAGCACCATGGCTTGAAATCTCCTTCTGCTCCCCTGGGGTAATATATGAGCTGTTTTGGTTAGTGAATGTTGGCTCCTAAAATTAATGAGCGTGTCTGTTTTCAACATACAGTCAATTGCTGATTGTTCTGATCTGGTGAGCTAGGTTGATGAATACATACCACCCACAGGTAAAGGAAGAGCTGGGCTTTCCTGCTGCATGTTGAGAAAAGGGAAGAGGAAAAAGAAACAACAGCAAAAAACCTAACCCAAATGCCAAAGGTACATCAGGATGACTCTGCCCCAAAAATGCACTTAATAGGGACCTGAACTATGAAAAGATGTCTTGTGCTGCAGCTAAGGTTTTATACTGAACCCTTAGATCTGATCATTTCTCTTTTTTCTGTAGCCAACAACAGATCCCGGGTCCTATAGCCTAGGCTTTAACTGAATGCCAAATCACAGCCAAATGACAATAAAAAGGCATCTCCTCCTCACTCCGCTCACTCCTGGGAATAGGTAAGGACATCAAATTCTCACACACTGGTCAACTTGTCCTCTCTTACAGTAACACCCAGCCATAGCTTACACGTCCACTTCATGCTGTCACTTCATGCCAATGCGTACCCAGCTACCCGGTTCCCCAGGGAAGCGGCTCAGCACAGCTGGAGGCACACATGCACATGGCCGTTTCGCAAAGTGACCACATGTACTACCTGCACGATCATGTTAGACAGCAGGTGCAGCTAGTCAACCCAAAATGTCAAGTAATAAAAGTTCTGATTAAGAATAAAAGAAAAAGGCCAAACACCCCTTGCCAGTTATAAGACATGCTGCCCACCAGTAAATTAAAATTTTTATGCCACTGAAAACATTGCATGTGCCTGCTATCTACAGCCATGTGTTCACCTCATGAAAAATACATGAGGCTCTAAGTGGCATTAATAGTGTTTATGAGCCCATCACCTGGACAGATATTCCCTTTATGGTTCTAATGAAATAACACAGAGAAAGACACACACAGAGACCATAACCTGCTCGAAAAAAAAAAAACCCTAATCTGTATTCCTGAACCCCCCGACCTGAATTCTTGATGTCCCAAAACGAAAAGAAAATACACTCTGCCAGAACCGACATACTAAAGAGCCCCCTTCATTTAACAACAAAGCATCTGCCAACCTTGTTATACATCTGTCATGTATACATCAGGAGTGAGGAGATGAACAGGAACTGGGAGCAGGAGGCAGCTGGTAAGACAGGAGGGAAAGGAAAAGCAGATAGCATGAGAGGGTGGTGGAGCAGAGGACAAACAGGAGAGATGGAAAAGAAGAGAGCAAGAGGGAAAGTTAAAGGGAGGTAAGGGAGGGAGTGTTTGATTGATCGCCGAGTCTCAGTCACAGGGCTCTGATGATCTCTAAATGGACTGAGCTCTGCTCTCATGGTTTATGATACCAGCAGAACCATTTGATTGAATTACGGTTCTTCAATTGATCGCTCCATATCAGTAATCTTTGACTTCTCTACTCACCAGCCAGCTCTTCTTACAAAGGCAAGCTTTGATGGCAAGGAATGCTTTCCTGACATTTTTTACCTGGAGCAAATCAGTATAGGAGTTGAATTGCTTTCGTTGACATTTCACAGGGAGAGCAACACGGCAGGTACCACCGCCAGTCCTTGATAGCAATGAAAGGGCAGCTAAGAAGAGACAAACACACTTGGGTATACAACGTGCAACCCTTTGAAGGCTACTTCCAGATAAAAGACGTCTGCATCCTCTTGCCATACATGCATTCTTTTCAAGCTGTCCCACTCACATCCACCTTTACTGCGCAAGGATTGGTGCTGCCAAAAGCTGCTGCCTTTTTGCATTTTACTGAGGGGTGAGGACATGCCTGCCTTACTGTTTGGTAACAACAGAACAGGGTGCATTAGTGCAGAGCTTAGGAAGCCGTCACAGGCAGGACCGCATTGTATTAGGTGCTGCACAAAGACAAAGAGGAAGCGGTTTCTGCCTGAAGGATTTAACATCTGTATGCAAAATCAGAGCTAAAAGATGGACATAGAGATGGTAAACTACACAGAAACAAAAGAACATTTTGAGCAGTTTGAGACACACTGGTCTGGATGAAATGCCAATCTAAACCAATCCAAAAAACCAATTAAACCTTACACTCATTCTCAAACAGGAACCAAATCTGAACTGTTACTTTGATGAGTTTTAAGCTCAAAGCTTAAATATTGAACTTTCTTACGCTTCTGCCTAGCATACTTGTTGCCTCACTTCTGAGCGTTCAGATTTGGGGCTTTGCTTTTGATAGCACCACAATAGGAGAAAATTTCAGAAGAGATTTGAAGGGAAAAAAACAGTGTCAACTCTGCCCACTTTATATAGGGAACTCTAACTTCTCTTCTTCCCAGAGGACAGGATCAAAGCACAAGGAAAAACGATAAGTAGTCATATATCAACACTGCAAATGCAGAATGAAAAAAGATAGAGACTGCTTTACCTGCAGCAGGGACTTCAAACTGTCTGAAGCCAACAGCTCTGAATAGATGGAGGGGGGACTGTGGGGAAGATGAGTGGAGTGTACTAGACATCAGCAACTCTTCACCTTATACACTGACCCTTTGTGGTTACCAGGTAGCAGAAGCTGGAACAATCTCATCATTGTTCTGAGCTAATCTAAGCCAAGCTAACCCTAGGCCACTTTCAACTACTTTTGGCCCATTAGCTTCCCACCCTTCCAAGTCTAATAAACATAATTTTTTATCAGGCTGAAACATTGACCTTGCTGTATCTGTCTCCAATCCTAATAGTCGACAAGTGGGCAGGCAGAAAGATGACTTAAAAAAAAAACCTGAAGCTTATAATGACAATTCTCAAAACCAGGGTCAAATCTTGAGCAATGACGGGTATCGGAGGGCAGTTCAGGCACAGGGCACTTCTTTGGACTTGGATCTGTAGCAAAGCAACTGTACCCTGAGGCAAATCCGTCGTTTCACTAGAAGTCTGCAGATCCTTGAGAAAGAGACACACACCCACAGCTAATATATTTCTAACTTCAGTAACTATCTCTTTTTGGGAACTGCCAAGACAAGTGATGCATCAATTTTCCTACAGCTCACCCTGCATGATTGGTATCAAGGCTGTGTAGGCGTTTGGCAAAGTGTTCACAAATTTCTCTGAAAAAGTAAAGACAAAGAAATCCACAACTGTAATCAAATTTGAGATGCTGAGACCAGTATGAAAACTTCTCCGTAAGGCTGGCTCATTCTAGGCAGCCAGAATGAAAACCGAGCCATTACTGAAATCTCATCTGAAGACCTCTGCAGAAAGCACCTGCAATATTATCTGCATGTACTTGGAAAGTAACCTTTGCAGAGGCAGCAGCAGCAGGGCAAGCAGAATTTGCATTTTAGAAGTAGATATAGACCCAGGCTGCAGAGATGTGATGAAAAGGGAAAAGAAATCTATAGCTGGCCATTGAGATCCCTGCTACAGCATGGGACAGGTGTCACTTGGGGGGGGTCAGCAATGACTGACATTTTCTGTCAAGGCTTTAGGCTGCATCCGATTTGGGTGATCAGTTGCTATCACCTCCTACCTTCTACATCACATCTGTATTTTGCTAACTGGATTTAAAAATGTACACATACATGACGGACATAGCTCTGAAGATATAGACAAGAGACGGGTGTCCCACCATGGGCTCATATTAGGCTCCTGCTCCAACAACCACCCCTTTTCCCCCTCCCTTCCCCAGGGAAACCTGCCTCTCATTTATGTAGTGAGCTGCCAAGGGGAAAAACACAAGTTTAGAAACTGCCACCCACAAGTAATTCATCTCCCAGAGGTAGAACTGCTCCTTATAAGACATTTGGCAAATGCCATTGTCACTGGAGAAAATCCAGGCCCTGGGGGAACTGCTTACAACCACAGCAGAAATCTGCATGAGTAGAACCCAGGTCCTGTATCTTCTAAGTCAGAGCTGTTTCTTCTACTTTACTGGCACAGCCTCCCAATGTATTCCTCCTCCCCTCCAATGTTAAGATATAGCAGTTTTATAGTGTGTACAGATGCTGAATTTTTTGCATAAAAAGTTTATCATCTAATCACTCACTCATGGAATAAAGTGTCAAGTAACATTTGAGTAATCAGACTGAATGCATAAATATCCTATAGTTACACAGTTGTTACAGCATATCATTTCTTAGTTAGTTTTCTGCTTTTACAGCCATCATCAGCAGTGACTTCAATCCCCTCCTAAACATTAAATTATCTTTGCAGAAATGATCTCAGGTGGGGGAGGAAGAGGGAAACATTGTTCTTTCCACTAGAGAGAACAGGAGGCAGAGATGAAGGAGATGAGCAACCATTACTTCCCTGGACCCCTTGGGATGTGAATTCCCCATGACCTGCTCATGGCCCCGAAGACACAGACCCCGAACTCTAACACTCCCACCACATGGCCTTCTCCCCTTTGCATTTTGGAAGGTAGCCCAGTTTAACAACAGGTCCTATAGCCAGCACCTACCCCTCTCTGTGGTGCAATAAGCCTTTGCAGAAGCCCCATTTCCAGGCCTTGCTCCCCAGCAGGGGTCTCATTTCGGAAATTTCTGAGTCTTGCCACTGGTAGGGCAAGGCTGTTGCCTTCGGTGAGGTCTGGTGCTGTCTTCAGTTTCTGTGTAAGGCTGCTGAGAGTGTTAGAGCACACCTGTAAAATTATTCCCTCTCTCACACAGAATACAACTAGTCTAAGCCTAAGAACAAACATATAGTAAAGAAGATTTCCCTAGCAAATGCCACTGTTTTAGTATCCACTTCCCTTTCCAATTCTGATGAAAACTCAGAATTTGGGCGTCTATAAAAGGGAACATTTTGAAAACTTTGAATCAGCATGATAAATTATTTAACACTTTTGAAAATAAAAGTTAAATGTTAACACCTTCTTGAATCAAGCACTTTGTTTCAATTTGTTGGACCAGTTGCCCCTTCCCACCCCCGAAACAGCCATGCTCCAAGAAGGTACTGGTACTGTGTTTTCTCAAGGGGGATTTAATAAGTTTATCTCACTTTCTCATTGTCCTCTATATACCAGATTATCTAGCTCCAGTTTGCATTCCCTGATGCAACATGGCTGTTTGACCAGCAATACACCATCATTTCAACCAGAAGAGACCACAGCATGTCTTGGGAAACACAATCCTGCCTGCTTTGTAGAGGTGGGGGCAACAGAAACATTTTCAATGGAAACTTTCTAGTCAGCTCAATCAGTAATTCCAAAGGAAGATAAACACAAACATTTGTTGTTTATCGAGGAAAAAATCCCCCATGCATGAGAGGAATACTGAGAACAGCTCTGTGACCAGTAAATGCGAATTTAACAGAGCAAGACAAAAACTTGAACTCCAGAGACATCATTATTGAGGTGGTGCTCATCTTGAAGTGAATGGAGATGCTCTGAATACTTCAATGTTTCAGCGGGACCTGGCTCATTTCTGATAGGGCATGAACTTCCAATAATCAGTGGTTTAGAGATCATTCATACTCCGGTTGCTTTCTAGGATATCAGCCTCACACACACATTCTGAATCAGCTTTTTACCTGGTAAAGACCCTGTTAGCTCATCATGCTTTTCCTGGCATTCACAAAACCAATTAAGGGACAGATGAATGACAGAATAGGCACGAAGAACACAAGAAAATAGGATAGATGAGGACTACAACAGCTGCAGTCACTTTGGACATCTTCAGGCTTCCAATACTGAGAACTAAGGCAAATCACAAGGAGCCGTGAACCGGGCAAAAGGTGGCTTCATAGTGTCCAACATTAGAAACCCCTGCTCTGTCAGAAAATAAGCTCTGTCAGATGCAGGCAGAGCTAGCATATCTAGCAGCACTAGCAAGAGGCCCTGGAACAGCTATTGGCATCTGGCACCTACCACTACAAGCACTTTCTCATGTGAAACATAAGCAGCACTACCAGCGAATTCCCACTGGGACTAGATATCATGCTGTCCCCAATGGGGAAAACACACTCTGATAAATTGGCTAAAAACACTGAGATTTGCTGCTTCCATGGAAGACACTGAAATATGAGCCGCCTGCAAGATTTAAATAGGCCACATAAATAGGTCCTCACGTCTCATGCACAAGAGACACACAAATGACTTCCAGTCCTAGCAGCCAGGCAGGGATGCAGCCACTGCTCTCCTCTTCCCGTTGTCCAGCAGGAGCGCAGAATCAAGCATGCATATTATAACTCACAGCAGTTCTGCAAAGCTAGGAGCAAGGGAGAGGGCAGCACACCTGAAGTACTCTTCACTCTCATCAGGCTGTGCTGAAGTGGCCTGGGAGTAGCTGATTGCAATCACCATCTCCTGCTGAGCTAGATGGATACTACAGAAGGCAGTTTCCAGCTGGACTGGAGTAAGATATAGTAACTTTGGCCACAAAGAATGAGGGCTCAGAAAAAGAGATTAATTCTGGGACAGCACAATGATGAATAGACCATGTATCTGTGTTCAAATCAAAATTTAGACTACATCCCAGGGCACTATATTCATACACAGATGGGCCTAAGCAGATGTGCCCTCCAAGCAGCTCTTGTATGCATAAGGCACACCAGTCAAGGGCTTTAGCTCAGGCTTCCCAAAAACTTTCTTCTTTGTTATTTTTTTTTAATTTTTAAGACCCCTTCATCTCCCATTCAATCCACATCAGGAGAGAAACAGAGAAAGTCACCATCAATTTTAATTGTTAGCTCTTATTGGAAACATCCCATTTCTGTAACGACTGAACATTTATCTGCTTAAGTGTCTCAGGGCTCAGACCTCCAGTCATGCTTAGCTGGGAGGGGAACTGCATCGCTATTGCAAATTCAGACAAGGCCAAGATCAACTATGACTTTTTCAGAAGACCTCTGCAGACCTTCTTACTGCTCCCTTGCTGCTGTAGGACCAAAAAAAAAAAAACAGTAAGCAAACACTAACCATCTCCTTTTATCAGAGTGGCTTTTAGGAATCAAGAATATTTCAGAAAAAATAGATATACATGGAAAAGAAATACATACTTCTAACTTATTAAATATTCAGTACAATTTCCATACAGGGTTTCATATGCAGAAATGGCTTTAAAGTTTCTTACAGAAACCCTATTACTGCTTAGTATCTCCAAGGTCTGGCTAGCACAGTACATCTCTTTCATTCATAAAGGACTTCTTGTTGATGCTTCAGAGAGTGTCTACAAAAAGCTGTTCAGGGCTTTTGACATTCCAAGTTACCAGCCTGGCAAAATAAATCACTGTTTTTCACACAGCCCCATCTTCATTTGACAGGGCCCCTTGAAGACAGCAGGCAAAGACCTGAGCTAAGACGCCTGTATTCATCGTCTCCTTCCTGTTTGTTCTCCCTGTGCCTCCCCAAGAAGTTAGATAAAAGTATCCCCATAGGGACACCTCATCAAAAAGCAGCTTCTTTCCTTGACCAGATCACCAGCAGCATTACACAAGGTTGCAAGTTCTTGTCCATCAGACAATGCTTATAATAGCAGAGGAACAGTACTGTCCCTCCATTTTTAATAACAACTGCAGAAATCTCACAGAATGACTCCAGAAGGATGGGAAGGGAAGAAGGTTGTCCCTCTGACACACTTCTCCTTTAGACATACCTGACCACATTAACAACAAGCAGCTCAAAGACATGTAATTTAACATTAAAGGGGAAAAAAAAAAGATACCAACAAAACCCCAAGGGAATGCTCTGAGCAGCAGAACTAATGAAGCCTCATTTTTTACAGATTTGCATCTCATGATTGACTTCGATGCATAAGGAAAAGGAAGCACCAGCTGAAACTTTGCCTGCCCTTGGGGCATTTATAACAACGCACTCCTGTGGATTTTTGCATCTATTAAGGTTTGAGTTCATGCTGTGGAGTCTCCTGCACTGGGGAATTCAGAAGGCCCTACAGGAAGCAATTTCATTCAGCTTAGCCCTCACTGCAAAGGGAGGACCTGAAAGTACAGTGGCAGAGTCCAAAAGGTGCCGTTAATTTGCTGACGTGGTAACTTGAGAGAGCCTGAGTCCATAGACAATTTCATCTTGCCTGGGCTGGACTGAATTGGAGCCCAGAGGAAATTATAATTTTGTTTTGTCATGAGGCATGGAAATAGAAACATTTATGACCAAACAGGTTTGTCAGGTGCCCATGGGCACTATTTACATGGAAGTTTTTGCAAGAGCATTTGATGTTGAAATAGCATTTTACACCTGAGACAGAGCATTGACAATCCCCACACTTCCTTAGCGTGGGTTCAGAGCAGCCTGGGTGGGAGGAGAAGCATCAAGTCCTGAAGTCTCTCAAGCAGCATGGCTGCAAGAATGGAGACACCTCAAACTAGAGGCCATATGCTGAAAACACAGGCCCTATCAAGCTACCAAAAGCTCCCAGAAGGAATCAGCAGCACAGGCTTAAGCAGAGTTACAGCTGCTTCTTCTGACAAGCCCTGCCAGCGCTGGTCATTCATAACCGCTGCAAGCACACCACTGCGGGGACCGCACTGAACACCGACAGCTCGACGGAGTGTCATCTCTTCAGGTTGAGCAGCCACTTCCCTGGCACACAGGAGTCCCAGGCGTTCGTTGTGCCTGAAGCAATTTTACATGAGACAGCAACAAAGTAATTAAACTTTGAATCCACTAGAAATAGAAGGCTGCACTTGTCATTGCGAGTCCCTCCTGCTAACAGGGAGCACCTTGATGACGAGTGACATCACATGGGCTCCAGATGACAAACCAGCCTTTCCTCCCAAATTAATATCCTGCTTCACCATCCAGGAGAGACCCCCCCTTTTTATTCTTTAAGCACCATGCTTAAACATTAGGTAATTAAGTTCCATATTCTGAATCTCAAGCCAACATTGCAGATGGACAAGAGATGAGTAATGAGGCTTACGTGTCCAAAGAAGAGGAATGAACCTGGTGAAGGGCCTGGAGCACAAGTCTTATGAGGAGCAGCTGAGGGAACTGAGACTGTTTAGCCTGGAGAAGAGGAGGCTGAGGGGAGACTTTATCGCTCTCTACAACTACCTGGAAGGAGGTTGTAGTGAGGTGGGTGTTGGTCTTTTCTCCCAAGTAACAAGTGACAGGACAAGAGGAAATGGCCTGAAGTTGCACCAGGAGAGGTTCGGATTGGACATTAGGAAAAATTTCTTCACCAAAAGGGTTGTCAAGCACTGGAACAGGCTGCCCAGGGAAGTGGTTGAGTCACCATCCCTGGAGGTATTTAAAAGACGTGTGGATGTGACACTTAGGGACATGGTTTAGTGGTGGACTTGGCAGTGCTAGGTTAACGGTTGGACTCGATGATCTTAGGGTCTTTTCCGACCTAACTGATTCTATGATTTTAGACTCCCCAAACAATCAATGCCACTAAACATTTGCATCCTCTAAAAAGGTCAGCTAGGTAATCAAAATACTGTATGTAAAAAGTAGAAGTACAAGTGCTAAGCTTCCATGTCTGTCAAATCCTTCAAAATCCTGGCAGTCCTGCTTCTCAGTTGAAAGAATCCTGTCTACTTAAAACCATTGCTGTCCTATTCTCTCCTTTTGGTATAACTGTCTCGCACCACTGTATCGACCCATCAATCCCCAAAATTGGGAGGTTGCTCCACATCACGTTACAAAACCTATCACCATTTGTTTTACAATAGCAACGAGCTTCACCAAGATCAGGGCGCGATTTTATGCCAAGCTGTACACACACAGAGCAGATACTTCCTGCCCGGGTCACGTAACCATTAAAAACACATGATAAGGGATGGTGGTATTACATGCCTTCACAGAAGGCGAATGAGGAAAATCCCATAAACTATCTGCAATCACTCAGTCTGTGGGACAGCTTAAAATTGCTCTCTTGAGTTCCAGCCCAGTGCCTTGAACATTAATCCTTGCTTAACCTGCCCTTTTGGTTCACAAAAGAGTACCTCTACTACCAAGAGTATCTGTACTACTACAAAAGAGCATCTCTACTAGCAAGCCAGCCAGTCAGCAATATCATCCCTCTCTTAACACTTTATTCCCCATCCCCATTGACATGCATATGTTAGTAATTTTTCATGCGAGACTTCCCTACTGCCAAATGTTATGTGCAATATGGAGCTATGTAAAACAAATACTGTTCATACTTATAAGAGATTGATAGACAGGCAGCCCTCAAAACCTGAACAGGTTAAGTGGAGCCACTACATTCTGTAAGTGAAGGGTGAGACCAGCATGAATACCATGGTCAGGCAAAAATTTATTAAATAATTCAGGGCTTATGTCGCAATTACTTATGCAAAAACAAACAGTAAAAGAATAAGTACATGTGATTCAATATAATGCATGTGAGAGAAGAGGAATGTTAAGTGCTTGATATACACACACACATTCTTAAATCATAAATGTGAAATTAAACATGTAGCTCTGTGAGCCATAGAGCTAATGAAAACCTTTTTCCTACAGCTGTGCATCTCATGGCTGGGCAGCTTCAATGGCTGAGAAGGTGCAAATGCCAAGTAAAGGTTCCTCCACAGTAGAGACATTCCCAGGGCTTTCTCCTGGATAAACTCTGTGGGGTTTAATAAAGAGCTGGCCTCACACTACACTTTCTCCCTCAGTCAGATCAAACCAAAGTGCTCTCATCCCCTATATTGAGATACTTATTTTCAGAAATCACTTTTTCATAAAGACCCTGCTGCCTGAAATAGCTAGCAGGACCTAGAGCTACGATGGGCAGGGAAAGAATATAAAGGAGCACACACAAAGACCGCAACAGTTTTGGTTTCTCTCATTCCCGTCTTTCAATAGCGAGGTGACTGCTTTACCAGCACGCAGCAGGTAGTGATGACAAGCACCACTACAGATGACATCCTGAACCCTGCTTGCTCCAATTATGCAAGTAGGAGCATACCAATCTGTATTTAAGTACAACCCTTGCGCTCTCACAGTTCGCTAATGGGGAACAGCAGCATCTGGTCAGTTTATAGCAGTCAGAAAGTGATACCAGAAGGACGCGTGACTGTTAGCTAGGCAGAGAAGGGCAGGATGGGCATGCTTTCTCTTCTTCCCCAATCTGCCAGATTGCACAACTGTGTGACTAACCTTTAGTCCAGAGATCATCGGATCTTTCAGCATCAGAATGAACAGAAAAACCTGTTTCCAGATGTTATTGTGGTAAGTGCAATGTGCATGTACTGAGATTAGATAGAGAAAGTCACAAAGAATAGCTGCTACACTTCCTTTATTGTCTGCTTTGTAAGATATAAAAAGCAAAAATAACAGATTCCATAATCTTAAAAACTTCCATAAAGCAACATGCTTATGTCTCAGAGAATTGCCAGAAAGCCTGCAGCCCACCAGGTTTCAGCAGAGAGGCTTGCTAACCAGACCTTCTGCACAGGAGCAGGAGTATAAACTGGCAGATGCAGCTGGCGCTGAGCATTCAGGGTGCTAGTCCCGATCCTACTGTGAGCACATTAAGCAAGTCATTTTACCTTTCTGTCTCTATTTCTTTATCTGCGAAATGGAAATGCTGATACTTAAGTAGAGGAATTCAAATGAAGGAGTACATTCAGGCAGGCTCTAAAACGCAACAGCGCTGATTGTCAGAGACCTGAGACAGCCCAAAATAGCTGCAAGAATATTTCACCTACATCCTTATTAGACTCTAGTTATTCCCAGAGGTGAGAGATACTAACAAGCCAGTATCTCTTGCAGGTTTAGTCCAACATGTTAGAGGGAACTGAAGTCAGCCAAGGCCAGGCTGTCACCATCAGTGACCTAAGCCATTCCCCTCACAATTTAATATTCATTTTAAGAATGACTCTGAGTATTTACCCTAAACAATTTTAGCAGCCATGCTTCTTCAGAAGCTCACTACTCAAACAGTGAGAAAACTTTTAAATTCACAATCTTATTCTAGTCGTAAGCTAGTTCATCCCCTGTTTTTCTTGTGCCAACACTGTTCTTGAGCTTAAATAGTCCTTTTCCCTTCCTGCTCTATTTAGGCTCAGTGTATTTACAGAAGTCAACTGCATCCCTTCTGTGTCTTGATTTTAGCACTCCAAACAAACCTAGCCTCTGCTGAGTCCTTGTTCCTACCAAGGGCTCACTCTGAATCCCGAGAGGCAGAGCTGTAGCAGAACTGACCCTGCCTTTCTGCTGTTATAATCGTAGTACTTACTAGGCTTTTTTTTTCAGGAGCATGTGTTGGGTGGGTGCCTCGATTGTCAGAAAGAGTAAAACAGGACATGAAACAGCAGGTCACAGAAGTGCAGCGTCTTTTATAGAGTATGCTACTGTGTGTTACTATTTCCATTGCAAAAGAGGCAGCCAGAAGACAGAGAACATTTCTCCTTGCATAAAAACACCACAGTAGAGGACTTGGGCGCATGGGACCTGCAAAACCCCAGCCAGGCCAAGGATCCCATATGAGCTACATCCTGTGGTAACAGAGGCAAACTCACCAACTCCCCAGCCTTTGTGTTCAAACATGGGTGAGAAGCCTAGATTATCTTCATACCTCAAGTTCCTGAAATATTATACATTTCTTAGGACAGATTACCTTTAGACATTAAAATGGGGGGAGGTCAGGGGGAGAAGAAACAGTAAACATTGAGTTTAGGAATTATATCATGGAGGAAAAGAGGGGAGACCCACAAAGCACACACCTGTCTTCTGCATATACCTGAAGGTACTACCACATTTACAGCAAGGCCCAACTCCAAAGTCGTCAACTCCAGGTTTGCCCTCCCCGCTGTGGCTACACCAGTCACATCCCACAACATCTGCCACTGTGTTAATGACAGCAGCCACAGCATGTAATGAGCCCCCGCACACCTGCGCAGCGCTGGGAAGCAGCTGGCAAGTTCCCTCACCCACCCACGAGCTCTACATCTGCATCCATCCATTCCTCCAGCAAGGGCTTGGCCCCAGTCGCAGTACCACCACCCCTCCCGATTTTCAGGTCCTCCCTTCCACCCTCTTTAGGTGGGACTCATGATGCAACACCCACTGCCTCTCTGCTCCCAGAAATTCAAGCTTCATTGCATCGTGTCTCTTTAACAACTACAGCACACAGGAACTGCAAGACACAAGTACTTTCTTCACAGAGGTCTTGCAGCACCAGCTGACTCTCACAGGTGGCCGACTTCACTAGGATATCAGAAAAGGATGTGTGAGCATCCCAGGCAGGCAATTATAGAATAAATAGTCCATGTTAAAAAAGTTTCTTCTTAATCCTGTCAGATGCTGTTTGCCTTAAGCCCTGAAGCTCTAAGATATATTGATCACCATCTTCTTTTATCCTGCACAACAGAGCTGCATTTATTCTCAAATTCCTTGGCCATCCCTAATCCCACTCACTTGACAACCTGAGCAATCTCTGGTGGCACCGACTTCTCCTGCCCCAGTTAGGAGGAGTGTGTGTATGTATTTCTCTATTTCAGGCAACTGCTAGCTTATCAGGAAAAAATGCACAGAACATTTGACCCAGTAGCCTCTGCTCCATGCCAAAGTTCATCTGATGCCTGTGTGTGTACAAGCCAGCAACCCCTGCAAGAGGTAAGGCTTTGCTGATCCTCAAAAGTACTAGAAAAATCCCACCCAAGTTTCCTGAGGTATGCCAGATGCTACTGAAGGGAGTGGCAGGGAGAGCAAGAGGGCTGATCTTACCAAGCAGAGGCCAGTTTATGCTTTTTTCACCTGTGCTAAGACCACTTTTATTTAGGAAACTCAGAGAAGTTAAGTTATCTAGGAGGACCTCAGCTCATACCTTCCACAAGAAGTTAGTTACCACCAGAATACGCTGCACACTACCATCTTTGAGCCTCGTGTTTTCCATCCTCAGCAAGGCACCCAAGCCAAAATAACATACTTCTGAGTAAGAAAACCCCACCCCAACCCTTTTTATCTCACAACCTAAATGCACATGTTCAGGTTTCAATTTCCAATCCTTTCTTCATCAAGCCAAAGTTAGATAATTACTGTCTCCCATGCACACATAATTATTCACACAGTGCTGTTCTGCACCAGTCACTATTTCACTTACCTTTGGTACGCTCTTCCACATACAGCGTTATCAGGCTGGAAGTGTCCTGTTGGAAGACTTTCCTCCAGCTCCAGGGCTGCAGTTGGGTTCATTGCTTAACCCAGATATTCACACACTCAGACCATTTTGACGCTCTTGCCTGACCCCTTGCATAACACAAGCTGTGGGATTTCACATAGTGCTTCCTGAAGCAGTCCGTAGCTTGTCTGGGCATCTTTTAAAAAAGACCAGTCTGCAAGTTTCAAATCCCACCTCAATCTACTATAACTTTCACAGGATGCAGCAATCAGTATTATTCCAGTCAAGTGCATACTATTGATTTATACAGTAGTATGATAAGATTGTCAATGTTTTCTATTCCAATCTTCATGCATCCTCACACTTTTTAATTTTTTGAGGGGGAGAAGAAAGGAAAAAAGCAAAAATCACTGCTAGGTATCGAGCAGGTGGTTTCAGTACAAAGACCTCCCCTGTCTTCCCCTTTGCTGATTGCAGTTAATCAAGAACCCAGCAGGGTGAGCGACCAGTCCAAACTGTTTCCTCCAAGCTGTAACCTCACATAAGCGATGGCACGTACCACAGGGCTGGGGTCTTACCCTACCAGGGGGAGATCACAGGCAGGGCCCTTCCATCCCATGGATGCTCTGCTTGGCCCTCGTGGGGCAGATCCAAGGCTGCTGGTCCCAGAGCAGTGGCTGGGGAAAGCCCTCCTTGTTTTGCCAGGTTGAAAACTGATGGTTTAACCCCAGTCTTCATGCTCTGCCCTTTAAGCCAGCTCCAGACCTGCAAGAGCACACTGCCGCTCACCTGGGAGCTGCCCTGTTCCCCTCATGGGCTCCCGCAAGGGCTTTTTTCACCATGTTTTCCTCACTGGGTAGGAACTCCTGTAAAGTGTCTTCCCTTTCTGCACCATCTGCTGAGGAAGAAGACCATCTCCAGCTATGGCTTGGTGATTGAATGCAGGTCTCATGGGTTGCAGCACAGCCTTACAGCAGGCACAGGCAGAGAAAAGGAGAAACCCTCCAAGGTGCCAGGTCCTGGTTTTTTGTAGCTGTGCTTGGGGCACACCTCTTCCTTCCCTTCCTTCATTATCCCCTGAGTGCCTCCACCTGCCACCCCACCCTAAGCACAGGTGAGTCTCATCAGAGTTACCCAGCACCACTGCCCACAGCTTCCACCTGGCTCCTCCTCCTCCATCCCCCAGTGGGGGCCATCAGCCTGTGGCTGTCATCTGCCCTCCACAGCTGGAGGAGGTGAAGGGGGGGAATGTGGAAAGAGTTGCTTTACTTTGCTTGCTTTGACGATTGAGGGACCCAGAGAAGATCAGGGTCTCCTCCAAAGTCCCTGCTAAGTGCTTTATAAAGCACTGCTTTACTGAGCAGACGTCAGTCTCCCTGACTGCCCATTTCTACACCCTTTGCTGTCCCCTTTAGACTGTGCTGCCTCTTTGCTGTCTGTGTAGACCACGGGGGTGGGAAAAGGCCATCTCTCGGTAGAGGAGCATGCAGCGGCTAACGTGAAGGAGCCTTGACCTCAGCATGGCTGTGACCTGCAGTCAGAGCAGGACACAGCCACAGCATCCTTGGTGGATGTGTTTCAGAGCTGAAGACCCCTGAGCACAATATAGAGGACAATGCAGCTGAAAGTGGGAAGATATGTGCACCTGACTTAGGATGTTCACCTCTTTGGAGTCAGCAGTGAGAAATACCTCCAGAGAGCAATTCAGAGCATCTGTCTCTCTGCATTGATTGTACAGTGAATTAAGACAGCCTGTCCTTTTAGCACAGGCTAATCTAACTTAGATGCTTTGAGTTAGGCAGCGTGAATGCAGCTTCCTCTTTGTTTCCCTCCCTCAGTAATTTCCTAGTGTCGCTTAAATGCTACAGAAATCATACGGAAAGTTGGGTAGAGAGAGTGCATCGGAGTCACTGCCATCTGCCTGAGTATACAGCTGGGGATATTAATAATCATTTCTTCCATTGGAGCCTGAGGAAAAAAAAAAGAAAAAAAAAGGAAAAAAACCCAAGTGTTTTGTAGCTTCCTGTTTGAATTAATCTTCTCTGACAACTGCTGATTTGGGTTTGTGATTCGATCCTCCATATGTCTAGCTCTATTGGTCAATTAAGTGCAGGGGGTGATTGGGAGAAGCAGTGATGCTCAGACTGATTATAAGAGGAAGCATCACGCAGTACTTAGGACATGCAAAGTTGGCTGGCACGCTCAGCGTTCACACGGCCAAGCTGAGCATGAGGTAGCTGCTGCTGCTGCTTTTCAGGTCAAGGAGATTCTCCCTGGCTCCTACAGAGACAAGACACAGCTGCCTGGCTGTCGACCATTTGTGAGCAAGGGGCACAGTTGCAGGGAGGGAGCGAGTGAGCAAACAAGCACAAAGAATTAGGGGGAGCAGAGGATCAAAAAATAAATAAAAGACTACAGAAACATGAATAGCTTCTTCCATTACCCATTGCGGTAGACAGACAAACACAATATAAGCCAGAAAGGTTAGGAGTAGGGACCAGCAGAGAAGATGAGAATCAGCTTAGAATAATCCAGGTTAGTACATATAAGGGAAAATAAATGGAAACCAGGACATTAAAAGAGAGGTAGATTTGGAAAACGGTAATGATCAAATAAGGGCTGTGGGAGATAGTGGACAGCAAGTTAAGTTACAGATCTGCAATGCTCTATAGCAGCAGCAGCAAAAAAAAAAGAGTTAACATAATGCTGTGCTTCATCTGCAGAGAAATCATGTCAGAAAGCGAGGAGGTACTGGCAGGACAGCACCTGGAATACTGCCCTCAATTCTAGGCAACACGCATTTACAAAAGATGTTGATGAGCACAGGGAATACAGAGAAGAGCAGCAGAAAAAAAAATGATTAAGGGTCTGAAAGCACTGACATATGGGAAGAGATTAAAATAATTAAATATGTATTGCTTGGCAAGGGGTAAGATTAACCATCTACAAGTGTGTAAATACCAAGAAGGTAGAGGAATTGTATTAAGGGGTATAAATATAAGTGTAATAGAGCAAAAGTAAATACAGGCTCAATATTAAAAAAAAAAAAAATCCTTAGCCCTGAGATTTTTTTTAAACTCTCCTTGAGAAGGTGAGGCTTATTGCTTGCAGCAGCTGTAGTGGCATGAAGAGAACAGGGTTGCAGTCACACCTCAGTGGCAAGTCTCCACAGAAATAGACCCAGAGAAGAAGGTAACACCTCAGGAGTCACCAGTGATTAGGAAGAGCCCAAACTGGGCAGCAGACAGCTCAGCCGATGCCAAGGCTGTGGCACACCTACGGGCCAGCTGCTGTAGCAGAAGGTAGCATGGAAAGGGAGTGGAGACCAAGGTCTGTCTTCAAAGGGCACCCGAAAACCACTTTTCTGGGGCGCAGGAATCGGGGTTAGCTTCTAACCATCTTCTCCTTCCATCATTGCACCCACTTCTTCCATTTTCACCAGCTAAACCAGGAATGCACTGGGATGCCGCCTCCCTGCCGGTCTGCTCTGCAAGGGTGTCTCCCCGTCTCGGCTTGCTCTGCTGCCGGAGCCCAGCGGTACGGCCCCACGTCAGAGAGCCATCAGCAGAGGGTGCGTTCTGCAGTGCCGTGAAAAGCGCTGCTGGCGCTGCTGCAGCAAGCTCACCAAAATTGGCCTTGTCACTTTAAATACATTAGACAATAAATCATCCCTCTGAGACATCCCCGAAGGAAAAACAGGGGAAAAAAATAGCACTTAAAAGCCCTTTTCTATTACGAAGCCTCTGGGGAGCTTTTAAACTTGGAGAGTTTTTTAAGTGAATTTTATGCTTTTTTTTCCCCCCTTTGCCTGCCTTTATTATCAGTTGCTAACATTAGCCTTGCCTTCCCATGACCAAACTCTCATTCAGACTCCTTTTTTTTTGCTTCCCTCCCTTAAGTTTCTCCCCCTTCTCTCCCCCCGCCTTGCATGTACATACACAAACGCCCGTAATGTCCATATAACAGTCTCTTTCCCATTCAGCACCTCTTAAATCGAAATTACTCTTTGCCAATATTCCTTTCCTCCGTATCAGTCTCCCCTTCCCTGCATTTCCCTTTACTTTTTCCCTGTCCTCTGTACTCCCCTCTCTCATCTGTCATTCTTCATGTCTGGTTGTACTGGAACAACTTCAAAACCCTTTCCCTGCTTTTAGGAGGACTATGGAAATTTTGCAGCTTGAACCTATTTTTACAAAGCACTCTGGTGGGTTTCCTTCCTTATTGAGTGTATTTCTTCACCCTTGCCGTAGGAGTCATCGGGCACTACCGACCTAGAAGAGCAGTCCACCTGGTACAGCTCTCCAGTATCAGCTTTTCCCAACTAGACTAAGGAATAACGTTTCCTTCATTTTCCAGCTCTCAGGAAGCCAAGCATGGCTATGCAAACAGATCTCCAATGCAATGCTTAAACTGTTCTCCTGCCTATTGGGTTTTTTTGGCCTTAAAAACTTCATCATTAAAACCTTGCGGAATAAGTCCAGTCTGGGTGTATGCCTTTCTAGAGCTGTGTGGGAGACGTGGGTAGTATTTTCCAGCTAAACACAAGGAGTTTACATCTTCAATCACATATGTGGGTTGTGTGTCGGGGCAGAAAGAGGGAATATAAGGTAAATGAGGGCAAATTTCAGGGAGTCGCAACGCTGTGAAACAACCAGATGATCTTCCACAGGCACCATGCTGGGAACCAAAATACACCTTTATTATATTGAGTTGCTATTATAAAGCAACTCTACACCACGGCTGACCTAGCAGAGTCCTGCACAGACGCTAGGAGTTAATTTTGTTGCGTTGCACCTAGGACTGTTACCCAACCAATTTCCCATCAAGGTGGCCAGTCATACTGTAGCATGTGGGAGACCCTGTCAGAGGTCAGTGCAAAGCACACTGGCACAGGCAGCAGCAGCTATTCCAACTGACTGTTCTTTGTTTTGTTTTATTTTTGTTCCCCCACAGGCCAAGGTGACCTTGTGATCTACAGTTCCTCATTGCTGCCACCTGAGTGCCTACATTGCCACGGTCAGAAACCTGACTTCTAGAGAAGTACAACATAACCCAGCAGAAGACAGCAGGCTGACTAAAAATGAAGTTAGCTGCCATTGGCAACCATCCCACTAAGACACCTCTCTAAACAGCACAAAATGTGGTATTTTTTATCAGTAGGGATAGCGAGATAGTTGGGGCAGCAGAAGCAAACACACTTGATAGCTCTATCCTTCGCATAGAGTGTGTTGGAGTTGCCCTGGATGAGGGATGAATTAAAAAAGGAGCAGGAATCACGACAGTTAGTTGGCACCACATGATAAACTGGACAGGCTGAAGTGTGGAGCAGAGGCAAAGAAAAAGGAGATGGCAAGAGAAATAAAACGCATTACTTTGACACCTTGTGGCTTCCTGGTCTCCTCAGTGGCCAATACTCATGCTTGGAAGCCCATGGGCATCCTTCTCATCTCTAGCCTATGCCTTCCCCTCCTCCCCAATGCCTTCCCCGGCCGCAGCCCGAGCGACCGAGTATCAGCCCCAGGGTGGCCAGGGGAAGGGTGTAGGACACTCACAGATGGAGGACTAAAGCCTGCGTGAAAGGAAATGCTGCGTGCCGGGCGTTTGTCCAGGGAAGTGGGAGGTGGGGACGGAAATGAAAGGTCTATGTTCTCCCTAATCATTTCCGCCACAATAAGGGAGAGAGTGCGACATACACCAGTGGATCGCAGCCATTAGAAATGAACCGCTGGCGGCTGGCAAATTGTAAATTAGAGAGCCAGAGTGAGAAGAAAGAAAATCAAAGGGGGGACGAGGTCGTGTTTTATTTCACTTGTAGCGCTTTTCAAATTCAGCCCTAACCAAACCTGATTAAAGTAAATCCCTTTTTTACGGCCTGTGGAGTCTATAAGATTATGGTGTTAATGGAAGTGTGATTCGATCCGTCAGTAATGGTGCATGTCGGGGCCCAGGCGCCTCAGACAAGTCCATTTTTTAAGATGTATTTATTGTTTTTCTTCCCCCCCTCTTCTTTCTGTTCTCTGCATTGCGGGGTTTAATTGAACAGTTTAAAGTGATTCTTCTTCAAGGCCCATTAATTGATTTTATTTGTGTATTCTCCAGGGGTCAAGGGGAAAATATATAATAAAACATAAGCTCCAGGTCTCAGTTTGTCACAGTTCCTACCTTTCCACAAATATAAAGCACATTTCATCTTTAGCATTTCAGATTTCTTCTCTTCCCACCCTTTATTCCCTGTGACTACTGGTCTCAGATGTTAGTCTCTCTGCTTTCCCTTTTCCACTGTTTATCTCTAAAATTTGCCACTGTTATTGGGAGCACAAGGCAGCAATCTCCCTCTCTTTCTTTTCCTGTGCAACAAATGCCACACTGGTTTTTAAATGCCGCTTTGCTTTTAGGGACTCCAAATGACTTCCTCTGCCCCAAGTTAAGCAGAGGGGAGGGCATTGGGTTACACGTATTTGTAAACGGGTGGTTCCAAAGCTCAGGTCATTTCCTCTACAACCGGGGGCGATTTTCGTGAGCTTCTCAGAAAACACTTCCAGAGCAGTCTGCTTCTTTCACACCGCTAGCCCAACGGGGCACGTGAGCCTCTGCGTGACAGCCAAAAGCTGCTTCTTTCTGCCACCGGGTCTGCAAGGGCACACCATTTCCTTCTCAGGCTCCCCCAACACTCAGCATAAGGTAAGCGGCTGCTCCAAGTAAAAATATATCAAGCTGGCTTCGTTTACTTCAGGTACTGCAATGCTATTTGTTTCCTTCAGCTCCCAACTCCACTCCCTAAAGCCAGCCCCAAAGACAATTTTTTTTGTGATTCACCTTGCTGAAGCCCTTACTCTCCTCTTTCATGCTGTTCTTCTGCAGAAGTACATTTCTTTTAATAGAGTTTTCGAAACACAAGGGGTTTCTTTTTATTATTATTTTTAAATCACAAAATGCACCAGGGAAGTTTTCATCCTCCCACTCACCTCACTCAGATCCTTTCTACAAACTGTCTCTAAATTAATGCAATGCAAAAGACACTTTTCTTTCCATCTTCTGATTGACATGGTCTGGGTGAGGGATCATTGCCACAGCTGGGGCAGTTCTTTGGGGATGCAGCTTTCCCAGCTGGTTTCACGCAATGCTGAGTTTGTTCTGAAATTCGGCATCACGTAACATACTGGATGGGACCAAATCCAACATAAACCTCTTACCGGTAGACATCTCGTCTTGCCTGCTCCTGGCTGCAGAAAAAAAAAATCCGTTCTATACTACAGCTGATGGAGAAGTTACAGAGGCAGAATGTAATTACCCAAGAGTGGAAGTTTGCCTTACTCCCTTTACTCTTACGACAAGCACCATGGCATCTTAAACAGGCAGAATTTCAGATTTATGTCTGAAATCACAGCAAGAGAGAATTCACTAACGTTGTGCAGGGGAAGAGGTTATGGTAAAGGCAAAAGAAGAGCTCCCCCTGCTAACTCATCAGCAATCTTCTGCTCTAAGCTAAGCTTTCCATGGAAGGTTGAAAGTACAATCCTGAGCAAGCTATGCCTATACTGACTCCTAAGCTCTGGCCAGAACAAAACCTGTGTACCTGGAGATGCACTCAGACCTGTGGCATTGCTCCCCATTGTCACTGGAGCAGGGTTTCCCAGGCTGACATTTCATTGATAAGCATGTACTTGCTCTTTTGGCAAGACATAGGGACATCACTGTGAGGTGAATATGCTCACCTGGTACTCCTAGGAAACACGTATCACTGCATTTTCTCCAGTTATCCTCATCTTCTGGCTCTAGTTTTGCAAGTGCATTTGGAACCACCACCTTGTCCTTTCACAGTTATTCCACTACCTCCTTCCTTGCTTTGCTAAGATGCACTCTGCTGAGGTATCTCTGATGTCTCTGCTGAGACATGCTCCATAACATCTCTGCCTGGTATTAGCCTCTTCTACAGCAAACAGGGCCATCTCATTTTCTTAAAGGTTAGCAAGACAGTATCCTTGTAACAGGAGCTCCTTACATTTGTAAGTATGATGATTTTTGGAATCAGGAAAAGAAGTTCTCCTGAGAAGTCTGACCAGCTGTGATCTAGGCCTACATCATTATCTAGCATTTCTACTGTAATAGCTGAATTTCCAGATTGCTGTCTGCAGAGACCTGTGTCCACTGTACAGAGCTCCGTGCTGTAGCTCTCGACCCTGGACAGTAATCTTCTAAACTTTCAGTTAAAGCCACACTCTGTCAAACAAGATTAAAATAAAATTTCCTCTGTGCATACCGATGCAAACATACGCCATTCTCCCCACGTTCTCGTGTCAAGGTTGAACACCCTACAAGTCCATTATCACCTGAATTCAAAGAATCTATCTCCTCCTCAAGAGCTTTCATCCTGATCCATCTTGGTGTCTCTTAGCAGGGTTTTCACCCGTTGTGTTTCAGCTATAATTTCATTTCAGCATAACCTTGACCTGCCTATGCTACCGGAGCAAAAGATCTCCTCCACCTAATTGTTCACCCTCCCCCATATACATATGAAACTCAGTGTCCTCCCTTAGCTAATATAATACAAAGGAATCAATCTGTCAGGCACACATACCCGCGCAGCCTCAGCAAATTAACCTTGCAGAGTAATTAGGGCAAGCGCCATGGTGTTGGTATCATGGTCTCATTTTGCTGCTCTAAGCATTAAAAAACTACCACAGCGCAGCTACCAGTTAAAATCAATAGCCCACTGTATTAGTAAGAATAAAGCTAACCAAGTTCTTCCTTGCTCCTGTGTTGGGCCATAAGGGTGTACGGAGGGGTCTGGAGGAGCCTGTTGTTACGGCTTTGACGGAGACCAGGCTTGAAGAGCGGCTGCTCTTCAGTGGAGGCAAGAGGCTCTCAGAGGCTCAAGCAGAGAACAGATTTGCTGGAGAAGATCATAAGAAGTTGCCAAACAGTCTTTCCAGGCCTGTCATGGCCTAGGAGCCGTGGAAGTCAGACGGTTTCTATTTGCATTGCATAATTGGCGGAGCCTGTCACAACACTGCGAAAGCCAGCTGCTGCTTTCTGCTCAGAGCTAATTCCACCTGATTTATTTAATATTGTAATGAATATAATCCTTTCTTGCCACCCCCCTCCCCACACACTCAGCCAGCAGTTGGAGAGAGCAGACGCTGCAGACAAACGTGCACAAGCAGGTGGCGTGGAGTGCCTTGACTCTTCCAGTGACTGAGCAGCTCAGCGATGTGCTCCAGAGAGAAGTAGGGAGCACAGCCGTGCACACAGTTTCCTCACATCTAAGAGTGGCTTGCGGATCTGCAGAGATGGCAAATGCATGGACGACCAGGTGTGACCACAAGTGAAGGACAGAGCATAGTGCTGTAGGAACCTACCCGCAGCTTAGATTTCGGAGAGAGCAGGAGAGATTTAAAGACGTGTTGCAAGGGCTTGGAGAGGTGCAAGGGGGTAGAAAGGGAAGATACTCAAGAGTTAGAGTAAAATAAAGCCAATTTGCTGGACTCAAATTAAAATGCCGGCAGAGCTGGTGGTGGGCAAGGACACAGCATCTAGGGAGAGAGCTGCTGAAGAGCATCAGAAGATCTGCTGGCAGGTCTCTAACTTCTTCTTCCCATTGTGAAAAAATAAAAGCCAAGCCCACTGTAATCCAACAGTGGCCAAGGCAGGGGTAGCAGCATCTGAAAATCAAAAAGCCCTGGAAGGACAGTAACTTCTGACAAAATTTGGTAATCATTTGGCTTTGAGGCTTCTGGCCTACCAAAGTGCAAGCAGGTACAGCCAGCAAGGGAGTGAGTTCTGCAGGACAAAGATGGCTTCACGAGCTGGACCAAAGATGGAGCTTTTGGCAGGACACATCAGACTGTGGCAATGAGCAACAGCACCCACCGCAGCTGTGGAAAGAAGCAAAAGTGAAGGGAATGGGAAATACTGCTCCCCTTCACACAGCATCTAGGGATTGCAGCCTAGAGGAAGGAAGGAAGGAAGGAAGCCTGATACTCCTAGCCTCTCTTGCTGGGGCAAGACCAAAAGAAGCTTAGCCTTTCATTCAACAGCAGAATCAATACTGGTTTCAAATTGGGTTTTATAATCATGTTCGGGGGTACTCTGACAGCATGCTCGAAGAATGAGACGGCATTCAGGAGAGCTGCGTTAGTGTCACAGCTGTTAGGGAAAAGATACAAAAGATGAGAAAGGAGCCTGGAAACTGCTGAGAGACAGTGATGTTTATCGAACAAAGGATGGGCCAGACAGAGAGAACCAAGAAGTCTTAGGATATGGAGGGAGAATGTTCCTCAGAAAACAAGCGTTACAAGTATTTGCTGGCCCTGGAAACATTTCATTTGCTGTTTCCACCATGGAAACATCTGGTTACCCCCAGACAATTTATGCCCTTATGTTTTATGCCAAATTCTGCTAACTGCCCTGATTTCAGAGCCCACGTCAATCGAGAAGTTGCAGAAGGTGGCTGCAGTTGGTCAGATAGTCTGCCAAATAATATGCAACCGTCATTTTCCGTTTGTAAAGTATTTAGGAAGATACTTGCATGAAATCAATCTGTACCCAAACATGCACAGAAAAATTTCTCTTGTTTTAGAGAACGTCACATACTGTTAGAGTTGCTAATATTGGTAAGTTTAAGTTTAAGTTTGGTCAAACCCAAACACTTCTTTTCCTGCTGTGCTGGTTTTGGCTGGGATAGAGTTAATTTTCTTCATAGTAGCTAGTCTGCGGTTATGTTGTGGATTTGTGCTGAAAACAGTGTTGATAACACAGGCATGTTTTCGTTATTGCTGAGCAGCGCTTACAAAGTCAAGGCCTTTTCTGCTTCTCACACCACCCCACCAGCGAGTAGGCTGGGGGTGCACAAGAAGCCGTGACAGCTGACCCCAACTGACCAAAGGGATATCCCATACCATATGACGTCATGCTCAGCATATAAAGCTGGGAGAAGAAGAAGGAAGGGGGGGACATTCGGAGTGATGGTGTTTGCCGTTAGGCATGATGGAGCCCTGCTTTCCTGGAGATGGCTGAACACCTGCCTACCGATGGGAAGGAGTGAATGAATTCCTTGTTTTGCTTTGCTTGCGCACGTGGCTTTTGCTTTACCTATTAAACTGTCTTTATCTCAACGCACGAGTTTTCTCACTTTTACCCTTCTGATTCTCTTCCCCATCCCACCAGGGGGGAGTGAGCGAGCAGCTGCGTGGTGCTTAGTTGCCAACTGGGGTTAAACCACGACACCTGCCCATCTTAACTGGGTGTTTTCCAAAACTCAGAATAATGAGTCTGCAACACATCCAACAGAAGCTATGCATAGGAACTATCATTGATGCAAGAGCCACGATACTGAAGGTACACTATCATCCAGATGAGCTGCCACCTGGAGCGGACAGATGGAGATGAAGGGGAGGAGGGAGAAAAGCCAGTTGAGTGAATGGTTTCATTACGCTGCAAGGAGGAAGGAAAGTATGTAGAAACGAGAATCAAGAGTCCTTAGACAATAGCAACAAGTCAGTGTGTTTGTATCGCTCAGTGGAAGCAAGGACCTTGCCCCATCCTGATGCAAAGTTTTGCTGGTCTCCTACCAAGAAAGAAATGATGGTGTAGTAACATCCTGACTTTACTTTTCTCCCTGATCTTTTGGAATAGCCTACGGAAAGACATGCTCCCCCCACCCCAATCCATCCCTTACAAAAGACACAGAGCACTCTGGGGCAAGTCTTCAGAGAATTAGTTAGTTTAGATCCCCAGCCAGGATGGTGAGGCTCAATAAAACTGCTAGTCTCTCATATTAATCCCAAGTCTTTGGGTATTAATCCCAGGCTCTCGGCGACCTGGAACACCAGCTATGCTAACAACAAACTTGAAGTCAAAAGACGACTAAGTGTGAAACCAGATTTAAAGATTTAGCAGCTATTCTCAGCAGTCTCCTGTTTAGGCAAATGTGTCAAAGGCATTTGGAAACTACTGAGAGGTGCTCTGAAGTGGTAGCTGATTTCATGGTTGGCAATGAAAAGCGGAGCAAAGGGCTTATCTCCGAGATAAAAGTGAGCAGAAGGAAAACTGCCACCAGCTACAAGAAAGAGCTGATCTGACTTCCTCAGTGAAAACACTGCTCCCTCCACCAGTGGCACCTGCCCCATCCTCCTCCAGAAAATGCCATTTCAGAGGAAGGAGGGAAGGAATTTGAAGGGTTGAAGAAAGCAGAGCTAGAAGACCATAACTGGGAATCCCGATGTTTGCAGGAGCTCTGGCCACCCATCCTCCTCCTCTGTCCATTACAGCTCAGAGACACTCCAATCGCTCAGGTAATGACCGGAGGAAGGGGATTTCCTATCATCGGATCTGCTGCCACTCTTGAGTTTGTTGCAGACATTTTGTAATTGGACAGCCTGTCAAGAGAGACAAGAGCCTTTAGCAGAAAGGAGGAGTTAATTGCGTAACAACGGATTTAAAATCTGTGCAAAAAGGGACAATAAAAGAAACAATTATGGAGTTTAACCACTGCTGCTGGCAGAGTGTTGAATGTCATTTGTCCTTAGCTATACTGATATAGTTAAACAGTGCACATTCATGCCTGATGTTTCGGTTTGCTGGTGATTTTGGAACATCAGCAAAAGTTTTGTTTCAAACTAAACCAAATAATTTTTTCTATTTCAAGCATTTAATTAAAAATGATTAGAGGTTTTATTTTAAAGAAAAGTTGCTTCCAATTGACACAAACCCAAGAATTACATTTTTTTGAAAATGGAAAAATGGAACATTTTGATTTTGGAGGAATTTGGGGATACTACTTTGAGAGCTGTCGAAATAGACACAAAAGCTGCCATGTAGTCAGCATTTATTACCCTACTTTATTCTGTATGCATTCAGATACAAACCCAGCTGAGACTGTAACAGTCCATTTTCACAAAGCAGATTTAAGGCCGGTGTTTATTTTGCCTTTCATGCACATTTCTAAAGGCGTATTTGTTAAGCAGAAGTGTGAGAAACAACTTCTTGACCTGAAGCATCTACAGCTGGCTGGAGAAGGCAGACTTTCTCCTACTCTTGCTCCAAACAATTACCAGTGGTTCGGCATTACAAGGATTAAATTGTAGCATTTCTGCTATAACCTGCTACAGGGGGCAACTCAGGGCCACTCTGCCCCTCCAAGTGGCATGAGGGAAACACAACCTGAGTACTGTGCCTTTCATAGAGGGAACTGGCAATCTATTTCATGTATTGATATATGGCAGAAACCATCTCAAGCAGTTTGGGACTTCATCTACACACAGAGCTGTAATTGCTTTGTCCCTCGGCGAAGCTCTGCAGAGGAAGGGCAGCAGAGATTTACTCACTGACTGAACTCCAACATTACATGTACACGTCTGGCTGTAACTTTCTTGCAGTTTTATTTTACTCCCCTAAAAGAGAAATTCAAGTAGAAATTACATGAATTCCAGTCTAAAGCATTTGCTGGGAGGAGGCTGTTCCTAGAGATGCCTTGCAAGCAACGTTCTCCAACCTAAACCTAAACAAAAAGGGCAGTGGTATGAAAAGAGTTCACCTGAAATTAGGCACATAATGAAGAGAGATGAATTGTGGAAGTGTTGAGTACTCACAGCCACTGCCCCTTATAGTATCATTCTGGCGTAAATGCAATAGGAATAACAAAGCAGGTGGAGGGATGTTGGACCCGGGAGGGCAGTTACCCAAGACTTTAACATAGCACTTCAAGGAACAATAGAGATGCCTTAGTAAGCAAGATAATGTCGGATGAGTTTTAAATCAGTGTTGGCATCTGGGAAATTCAGAATAACAAAACTCTTTATTATAGTTTGGTTGGTCTTCATAAAACCAAACAACCTAACCAGAACATGTCAATTTTTAGAGCTTAAAACCACCTTCATGTAAAGAGAAATTTTTTGCCATTCTAATTTTTTACAGGAACTGCTAAAGAAGGGCAGGGAAAGTAATTTGGTTAAAGCTTCACCAGCAGATTTTCAGAGACTATTGAAAATGAAACATCCTGGTTTGAGCCCTCAAAGCAGGATGGTCTGGGTGGGCCAGATCTGCCCTATGGCTCAGCTCCTTCTGGCCAGCCACTGCTGAGGAGAGGGGAAACGATGACTAGAACAGCATGCTGCATCCCAAGAGCTGAGTGCCACACACCCTGCGTGGGCACAGCCAAGCTCCTGCCACCATAAATCCCTCTTGCTAACACCTCCATGTGATCTGCAAAGCGGGACCTAAAACTGCCATCTTACCTTGCACTCCTAAGAAGCAGAACCAGCTAGCAACTCAGACTGTAAGCCAAATTATGCCCCTTCGGAGACAGAAAAACTTCACTGAGTTAAGTGAGTTAAGAGCTCATTTCTTACTGCATAGTTCGCCAAAAGGAGGATATTGGGCTAGACAGCTTCTGATTCAAACACATTTGGCAACACCTGTGTTTGTCAGGGAAAAGTATCCTTTTGACTGATACGTTTGCTTTTGCCCCATTCTTCTTTGTTTGAAGATGAACTCTTTGTAAATAATTGAAGCACATCCCTGACTGGCTGTTGTCGTCCCAAGGTCTTCCTCCCATCAGTATTCTCCAAGAGGGAGAGTGCTTCTTTCCTCCCATAATGTACTAACTTTTTCATTGCTTCTTTATGCTCACTTCTCACCAATCTAAATAATGGATCAATTGAGGTTTTATTCTTTGCTTTAATTAGGTCTTGAATTTTGAGAGTATTTCACTGTAATTACTTCATTAAACGTGAACTGAAAAGCAAAAACCCCTCCAAAACAAACAAAGTTGAGCTTGTGCTCTTTTATCAGTTTTTTTATGATACATAAAGGCAGACTCAAAATTCTAAATGAGTATGGAGTTTTTCTCTCAGTTCCATGTATAGAAAAATACTGACAGCCTGGGCTCACTGTTTCAAATCAGCAGAGAGAGAGAGAAAGAAAGAAAGAAAGAAAGAAAGAAAGAAAGAAAGAAAGAAAGAGAGGGACAGAAGGGCAAAATACAGCTATGGACCACCCCATTCAGTCAGTCCTTGACTTACAGTGGCCTCAGGATACTAATAATGCTGTTATTACGCACGCATTTAACTTGCATGCAATTGCCTATGCCCTTGATGCTGCATTTTGGGTCAAAATAATAGGTTGTGGAGGTACCTAAGTTACACCTTCCTTTTCTTTGAGTATGGCCAAGATGGCATAAAACCAGTATCATACCTTCATACCTACTCCATGTCACACCAGGGTAATTCCTCACTGACTCCCCAGATTTTTAACCCATTGTTCACCAGCTGGCAACTGTATGATACCCAAGGCAAAACGAAGCTTGTATTCACAGGGAGGCGAGGGGGAAAGAGAGGGTGCAGGGAGGTGGGCAATAGGCTGAAACCGGAGCAATAGCTTCTTCCAGCTTGGGAAGTCCAGGGTTAAAATCTGGTTAAGTCAGCAGAAGTTTTAATATCACATTGAGAGATCCCAAATAGAGAAAGTCTGGTTCCTCACACTTTGTTAAATACTCCTTGAATTTATTTTTTTTATTGGGGGGAGGGAGGAGGGGACAGAGGCACGATGGAAGGGGGAGATTGAGTCTGCTTTTCCTGAACTAAAATTTGACTCAAATTCTGAAACGGAAGGCTTTAAAATCTCAGTAATTCTAACGGTAAAAAACAAAGCAGAAATGTACATCTTCAGGATACTGTCATAAGAGATTCTGAATAAAACAAGTCAAGAGCATGAGAAGGAAGAGGACTGCTATACAGTGCATTTTAAGACCAGAAAAATCCCCCTCACAATTGTTCCTTCTTCCCATTCCCCCGAGTTTTCTAACTTGAATACCAACTGAGATGCAACCAGGAAAACATACAACTAATCCAGATTGTTTTAGTTCCGGATTTGTACAGACCCTAGCACAAAAAGACCTTGCCTGAAGATTTATTGTTTTAAGCACATATGCCAAACCAGTAAGAAGCAAGAATAATTGCAATCTGTAAAGTCAAGAAGATCTGTGGAGAAGTCCAGGAAGACTCTATAATGCTATAAATCTCAGGATGCAGATCTTAAAGTTATATTGTGTATTAATTATAACAACAGAGCAAGGTGTTTTATCTATAATTTGATAAAGCATCTCATTCCAAACTTCTTATGAATATAAATCCAGTGGTGTTAAGTCAAAAGGTCCTGCTAGCTCCCAGCCCGTCTCTGACACTGGCCAGAAGCAAATGCCCTAAGAAAGGAGCTATAAAAAACATGACAAAAATACAACGATGTTTCTCCCTAGTATATTCTCCCAGTATACAGCAACGTATAGCTTAGGGACTTCCCAAGCTAATGTTTACATACATATCTGAGTTTAACAGCCCTTGATGGACTATTCCATGCACTCCCTAATCCTTTTTGAACCCATTCATACTTCTGGCCTCCTAGACATCCTGCGGTGACAATTTCCCTACTTAATTGTATAGAGAATGTATAATACAATGCGAATATTGCAACTAAATGAAGGCTAAAGGGGAAAATGATACGTTCTACAAGCATGATGAAAGACAGAAGGGGAGGAAATATTTTGCATGTTTAAAGGGGGTATGATAAGGAGTGACAGGCTGAAATTATATTCAGCTCAAAGAACAGAAAAGATCTCGGTCTATCTGGTAGTTATGTACGCTCCCAGTGGATGTGTTGATAACTCCACCTTAAACTGGACAGGATAATTCATTCATCTGGGAGCAATACCTGGGTCTATCCTGTTCCGGAAGAAACAGCAAACAGTCTGGACATAACAGCCATTTTTCAAGCTTAGCACACATTTTTTACAAAGTCAAAACCAAATTTTTAAAGGAGGGAAGTTTTCTAAAGAGAAGTCTTGGACAGAGTTCCTGTCTACTGCCATGGAGCCGGAAGAAAGCCATTACATTTAATGTGGAAGGGCTGCAGGCTGGGAAAGGCCGTCTCTGGCCTTACAGAGAAGAGGCGTATGGTACAGATTGTTGTGGGATGAATGATGCCAATGGCTCTTCGCAAGGCTGCTTTTGATGCTGTTTTTCTTAATATGTTTGCTTCGCTCTGTTGCTTGGTTGGTAAATTTTTGTTAGTCAAACTGGCCAAGAGGGAGCTGGATTAGTACAGAGGGAGGATTGATATGGCTACCATAGTTGTCACCAGAAACATGCATGCACTTATGCGCACACTCACATGCATACAAATTTAAAGTGTATAAATCCCTTGGCCATCCAGCCTATTAAGTAAGGAGGAGTGGAGAATAAGAAATTTAAGATTACTGCTTATAGAAGGGTTCTTCATCTGTCTCTGGCAAATGCCAAGATATTTAAAAAAAAAAAAAAAAAGAAAAAGGAACGGACCTCAATGTTTCTAGAATCTCAGTATTGGAGCCAATGAACTCTTGAAATTTTTCACAGTTTCCATATATTCTGAAAACCAGGCCTACCCCACAGATAGTGCTGGGAGCAGATGTTCCCAAGGCATGTCATGGTCTTTACAAATGTTTACCCTTGTGATCAACTTCACTGACTCTCCTGGATCCCATCCTGGAGATACTCTGGTCTAGAGGTAAAAGGTTAAGTCACTCTCAATGTCCCATTGAGCCTATGGCCTCTCTGCAGAGCCTGCCACCACGGGGGTCAATTTGAAATGCTGAGTTTTCCAATGTGAACGCCTGCCCACCAAAACTGGACGGAATCGACCAACTAATTTTGTATCCCTTAGGTTGCTGCATGGTAGCAGCTTCCAAGATTACTGAGCTGGGTTGGATTCAAACTGGCAAGCTATACTGCTATACAATGGCTTTCCATTTCACCTTTGAAGGAAAAATTATCTAAAGTGGTTCTGCCTAAATCAGAGCTCACTTCTACTCCCCTCCCCCTTCTCCACCATATTTCAGGTCCGAGCGCGACATCTGGCATGACACATGGGGAACCTGCAATCTAGAGAACTCATCCATCTTCATAAGTGAAGGACATCCATATATTGCAGCATAGCCTAGGAAAGACTTGCAGCAGGAGAATCCAGTAACCTGGCCAGGCACTCTGCATATTTTATGAATGACAGCACCCAGACTAGCTCAGCCAGTGAAAAAACAAACCCCACCAAAGTGGTCTTGAGGGTACAGACATGGGCAGCAGAGGCAAGCATTTCTGGGAGAGGAGCCTATTACTGTCTTTCATTCTTCTGCTTTCCCCCATGCTTCCTGGTATCTCCACAACTGCAGTGATTCACAGTTCTGCCTTCATTCATGGAAGGAGGCAAATGTTCATATACCGGGCAAGGTGAGCTACCAGCTAGCGTGCTCCTCATGCTGCCTTCTTGCAGCCATTCTGTATGTGCTGTACACACAGGGCTCAGTGAAGCATGCCTTGAAGCCATGCCCTCTGCAGCTCTGCGGTCCATCGCTGCTTCGTTCCCCATCTCCCTTTGCGATGCATGTCCCATATCCACCTGCAATGCCAAGTCCCTGCTCTTCTGCCCCACTCTGGACCTCATCCTTCTTGCTGCTGCTAGAGGCTGCCGTGCCAAAGCCATCTCTTCCTCTGCGGTTACACATCGAAGCTCTGGGAGGACACGGAATCCTTAAAGTCCAGGAAAGCCTGAGCAGCCCAAGAAAGCTGAAAATGCTAGCATGCTGTATTTTGCTGTTGAACAAATAAGACACATGGGCAAATATCACTGTCGTCTTTGAAACATTTAAAAGTCTGACTGAGGGTAAAGAATGTCAACCCAGAGCAAGCCACGCCAGCCTACTTCCAGCTGAACATCAAGACACACAGCTTATGGCTCCAGAGAGCAGCTGTGGTGAATGCCAAGGGAATTCCACCGGCTCCTTCTCCTTATAGTCAGAAACAGAAGAAATAAGGGTCCATTCTTCTCGAAACAAACCCTCTCTGGCCAAGACATGAGGAGGACAGGATGAGTTAACATCCCACTGGTCGGTAAACTTGCATGTATCGTTTCTCCACGAGGGCCCACAATTTGAGGTTTCTCTGAAGCTCTTAAGATTCTGTGGCTGTGGGAGCCATTTGGACAGGAGTGCAAACTATTTATGTAACACACACTCCAGGCTTGCATCCAAAATGCTGGCCTTTGATTAGAAAAAGACATTATCCAAAGCCAACCTTGCAAACACCAGCAAGAGTGCCAGAGTGGCCAGATGGTGCTCGGGTACCACTGCAGCCCCCTGGACCGATTCCCTTGCAAACACTGGCAACTGTGATGGGCAAGGATGCACCCTCCCTCTCCATCGCTCCCTTCATAAATCCAGCAAGGTGTGCCAACTTTCCCCGGCAGCATCAGGCACTTCTGCAGCTTCCTACTGCTCCTCTCACAAGCAAGGCAGAGCTGCCAGTGGGCCCGCACAGTGCCAAATATTGCTGCATCTTCCAAACTGCTTCTCTCTCAAGCACTGGCAAAGGTGCTACAACAGCATCACTACTGATGTGCTTCTCCATACCTTTTCCATTGCGAGTACAGGCAGTGATGCCAACATACCGAAATTGTGCCAGGCATCGATAAAGACCCTTTGTAACAATACCCTCTTGCAAGAAATGGCAAAAAGACCCAAGTGCCCAGATGGTGCCCTAATAACCTTCCCTCGCCCTTTACGGCTCATAAACACTGGCAAGGATACCAAGCTGCCCAGAGTAACCTTACAAATCTTTGAGGGACTCCCTAATCAGAGGAAAAAGAATACTTCAGTGCTGCTGGCAAGTAGTTTCTCTTACTCATATGTAATTCACAGTTATCTACAAGTTTATAAGCAACCACTCTTACAATAACTACCACTTCTGTCTTCACCACCAGCAGAGCTGCCCTAAGGAAAACCCCGGATATACACAAGCAGTATCCCTAAAAGCTACGACACACACCAGTGCTGCTAAATTGAGCTTCTTCACCTGCCTGTTTACTGTGACGGGTTTCAGCGCCACTAGCAGGCCATCAATGGCAAATGCCCAGTACAAGTTGAGCCTCAGAGTTTGGTACATGTTAAAAGAAGGAAAAATAAATCATACTCTAAGTGATGCCTTAGAGAGCTTATGCTAATTTAAAACTTATGCTGTTCCCACTTTCTGCCTACCATTGCTGTAAATTCTTCATGGACCCAGAAACCAAAATCGAGCTTTGGTAAACTAAGAGTAGAGAAGCAGATTTCTTCTAATGATATCACCTGAAAGCATTGTCCCCGTTTTCCTTCACAGATACCACTTGGCCTCTTTGGCCAGCTACAAACCTATGCCGCTTCCACTTGTAAAGGAAAACACTGACAGAAGATGAAAGGCTGCTTCTGTGCTCTAAATGCCTCATACTTTGATTAAAAATGTTTTTGTCAATTAGAGATTGATTTTTGCTGTTCATTAAAGTGATGGATGTCGGTGCTGACGGAGGTGATATTTTACCCTGTGGTGGCCTGCTGTATAGATGGGTAGGTGAAGCCGGAGGCTCCAGTTTGCTAGGATGGAGCTGATGACCAGGACTGGGATAAAACAGGCCAGTCGAAGGACTGGAGAAATGAGTGCCACGGTCCTCAGGGAGGAGCAGGGGGAAGCTCACATGGCAGAGGTTTGCAGACAGTCCTTACCACTTCATCTTTCTCAAAGCACAGTGGATTCTGAAGACAGATTCTAAGCGGAGCTGGGGATGTGGTTTTTTTGGAGGGTTGCGCAGTGCGAATGCAGATATAAATTGCACAGATGCCACAAGCTAGTAAGTTTTTATATGCAGGCCACACAAAATTCCCACAACTCAAGCTGATCTTCTCCTCCAGGAACTCACATCGAGTCCTGCCCTGACACTGCCATCAAAAGGCCATTCCCTGAGAGGAAGGAAGGGCTGTCCTTAAGCTGCATGGGATAGGTTCAACCTAAGGTATGATTTCCACGAGAAAATCCAAGAGCTGCAAATACATAATCAAGGGTTGCAACACAGCTTTCGAAAAATTAACCTACTTTCACCATTAACTTTCTGCAGGGCAGGGGCTACACATTACTGTGTTGCTACCAGTGAGGGTAAGACAGGGAGTTACTAGGAACCTCAGTATTTGCCAATTCTGTATCCGTCTTGCTTTTGGCATTATTGTACCAAGCTATATGGAGCAGAAAAATCAGGAGTCACTGCACAAGCGGCCCTACATGAAATAATAGAGGAGTCAGACCATCTACTCGAAGTAGAAAAGCACACACACATACAATGTCACCCTGGGGCTGGATCTCCCCAGAACTGCCCATATCTGTAAAAGAGTTTGAGGCACCCACACACTTTCTGAACTAAGATACAGCCCCCTGACACCCCAGCTGGCTTTTACAGATTTTTGTAACTTACTGCACATCCATGCATACTTCTGCAGGCATTGAAAGAGAAAGAAATGTGACCCTCCTTTGCCCCGGAGGAGAGTCCTGGTGCAGCAGAAATTCGAGAGCACGATTCAGTGGCCTGACAACAATCTCCATACAAAATGTCCCAGGGTGTCCAAGAAACCCACGTGGGGCTAGCAGATACATCAGACCTTACAGCAGCTTCACTCTTTGCTGGGGCAACAGCAGTAAGATTCAGGTGTACAAAACGGGGCCACTATGATTACATTAGAAGGGCTGAATGGCACCCCTCATGTTGGGCTGTCCCCTCGCCTTCAGAAGGGATGCATGGCAGCCGCATGGCAGCCACTAATGCACAATGAGGAGCTGAAACGCTGCTCTGCAAAAATTAACCTGCCCCCTTTCACCGTTCAAAACTGTTATCTGTAGGTCCCCCACCTCCCTCAAGTTCCAGTTTTAGATACAAACTGTCTGTGTGTGCATATAAAAACACACACACACAGACACATATATTTATATGCTGATGAGATCGTTAAATTTATCAGCTCTCCAATTCATTTGAGGTTCATTATGAAGCTGCAGCGCTGCTCCTTTCATCTGGAAACGGAAAGGAAACAGCCTTTACCCCTTTCGTGAAATTAAACCGAAATGGGTACCACTTTATTTTAAGTGCCCATTAACTAAAGCGTAACTGAAACCAAGTTACAATGGGCGCCTCAGGGGAATGTACATAGGAGACGCACACATACACATACACACGCATACGCACACACCAGCAGCAAATGGCGTCAGGCACAAAATCAGACCTTGTGGAATAAACATCAAAGCACTTCACAGTGCAGTGGTAGTTAAAAGCCTATTTTACACCCAGAAATGGGGAGAGATGCAGGTCCAAGAGCTCTCCAGTCCCTTTGAAAGACTCATTTAAGTCTTATTAAAATATTACCTGCTTTTTTTTGCCTTTTACTGGATTTAAACTCTTAATTCATCTTCTGTAATTTTTTCTGCACTTGGCTATTGTGAAGGGGAAAAAGACTCAATACAGTTAGTAAAAGGATCTAATTGGTTACTTCTTTTCATCTCAGAAGCCCCCTCTCCCTCCTCCTCCTCTCATTCCTTACAGGTTGGGTCACCGCAGCTTTCTTAATCTTTGGAGATTATTCTTCTGTGGTTTGATGAGACTTCACTAGACTCTTAAATCTTTTCATTTCACCTCATTTAAATATTTTGGCCCATTGCTGAAGTTAATGATGATGAATAGGATTAAGATTAAAGGCTTAAAAGGGTTAGGAGGAGGAAAAAATATATTTCATTTCCAACAATGCATACAGAAGTCTCCTTTACTCTGTGTTGCATTCTCTCTCCGTCAGGGCTGTAGCTCGTAGCTTTTGGTGGGTCTCTGATGTGGCTGCATCTGTCTGTCTCTCTGCAACCTCCCTCTTTGGCACTGAGTTCAGCAGAAAAAGATCAGGACCTTTGCACCCTCTTTGCATGTGCTCTCACTTGCTCTCTGTTGCTATTTGCCTCTGCTTGTGCTCTGTCTGTGCTTCCCTGACTTATTCCAAGACCAAGAATCCGAGTATAACATTTCAAATATGTCATTCTAAAAAAAAAAAAAAAAGGAAAAAAGCGCACATTTATATAGCCAACAACCCTCTCCTGAAGAAAGAAATCTTCTCTTTCATTATTCTTTCACTCCTTTCTATCCACTGATTTCCTCAGGCAGAAAGTTGAAAATCCATCCTCACAGCCTTTGAAGCCACAGAAATCGGACCAAACTGGAAATCTAGCTGCAACTAAGTCAGTCCTATTTCCCCATCAGTCTTTTTCATAAAGAAGTAAAGATAATTTCACAGAAGTTGCAATGCTAGGAAGTCTTAGGTTGGGGTTTGGACAGACTCGAATCCCTCTGCCTCCTGTTTCAAAATCAGCAGAGGAGACAGCTCATGGAGTGGCTTGGATGGATAATACAAGTTGCCAAATGCAACCAGGCAATTCTCTCTCACACCCGCTTTGCCAGGTAAATTGTGAGCTGGTGGTACCATACCCTGACAAACCTCTCCTCTGCTACGGCTGAAGCAGCACAGAGAAGGTGGGTGAGACGGCAGCAGTCAGTTCCTGGCACGGCACAAGACTAAGTCAACTTGCTAGTGCCCAGCTCCGACAGGGCATTCTCCATGTTTGTCTAGACACATATCGTCAGTCCTCAGTATTGTAAATTGAGATCTTCTCCAACACAAACTTTTTAAATAGCTGGGGGGGAGGGTGAATACATTTTGTAGACTTCAATGAGAAAGCTGCATGAGAGGGAACAACATTTATAACGCTAAGGATTAAAAATGGCTTACTGTGGGGAATGAAGTGAGCTATGGGTCTGCTGCAGATTTCTGACATATCGAACAAACGGTACTAAAGCTCTAACTTTAAATATTTATAACTATATTTACCGGAGTTTATGTTAGACTTGGCTGGGACAGCGTTTGAGGTCCTTTAACAAAGGAGGAATGTGCACAGTGCTGAAGTCAGTCTGGGCTCAATAAAAGATGAGCAAGGAGGGGGATGAGAGCTGAATGGAGGGAGCTGAAAGATCATTTGGTGTCACCTTAGGCAAGGCACCAGCAAGTCCACAAGAGAAGCAGTTCTGCTAACAGGAGTCTAAGGATCAAGTATGACTGATACCAAACTTGAAGGGGAAAAGCTAATGGGATGTAAACATGCACAAGTACAAGGATTTGTCACTCCAGACTGAGGGAAATATATGCACAATGAGCAGGCCTATTTAAGATCATGCTTGTACAACACCCTTACCACCTCTGTGCTTTGGCCATCGTGAGCAGAAGACCTGGAGAGGAAGCCCCACGCGTGTTCGCAGTTCAGGGGAATGCGGCACTAGAAATGGAAGGAGACAGCTTGCCTCCGAGAGGACAGGCCATGTAGGGGTGCCATTTCCTAAGGAAGAGGTGACATTTCCTCATTGTTGAAATGAGAGACTTTTTGGAAAATCCTAGACCTTGCAGGCACTGCGTAATCATCATCCTGGCACAGCGGAAAGGTAACTCTTCCAGTAGAGGTTGCTTATCTTAAACGTGTCCAGAAACATGTTTGGTTCTTTACGGTTATTAGAAGTCTCAGTAGCACCTTCTCTAACTGAAGGGTGGGAAAATCCTAGTGTGCTCAAATTCAAAATCCTAGTGTGCTCAAATTCAAAATCAAGTGTTTTGATTGACACAATGGGCTTGAACCAGAGACTTCCAGAGATAAAAGCAGAAGGTAAAGAATCAAGTGGTTGTTCATCAGCGGACTGCAGAACAGTCTGATAATTGTGCGGGATTTTACTGGTACACAGGGGCAGATTTTGAGGGGCATATTGACTAAGGGGATTGTTACTCCTTAAAACTACTCCTTAAAAGTCCTCTCCACTGCCAAGTGGAGAGGCTGCTGAAAGAACAGCTGTGATGGGTATGGGGCGTGTGCAATGGCCCATCACAGCTACATCCGTTCCCAGTGCACATTTTCCATCTTCATTTGCTGCCCTAAGCATTTGTGCAGATTTGCTAAATAGTACACAGATATCATATTCTATGGCAAAGCAGACAATCTCTTTGCAAAATGCACTCGGGTTGTAAAGGCTTCATCTGAAGTAACGGATGAAAGAAAGGAAAAAGAAAAATGTGGTTTCCATTTTTTTCTTTTTCAAGATTGAAATTGTCTTTTTTTTTTTTTTAAACTGTATCCAGTGTCAGCATTTGGAAACTGTCAACAGGATCCATATATTGTTTGTAAAAGAAAACTCAAATTAAAAGCAAATTTAAAAGAGAAGAGAAGCAAGGTTTAATAAAAATCTAATAGATCTTTTTCATCTCTTGTTTCCAGAATCCAACCCTTGAAAACCTTCAATTCAGTAAAAAGGAAAAAGGACCTAAGGATATTGCTCCAGGATTCAGGAACTTCAAAAGAGAGATATAAAGAAACATCAAAGGCAGGTGTGTGCACACATGTGTGTGCCGCCCATGTGCCTGTGCATGTCTCTCCTCATTCTCAGGGGCACAGCCGCAGACCGGCCCCCTGCCTCGACTCTGTAATGAGTTACTGTTCCCTCTGAGCTCGCTTTTCTTCAGCCTTGGCAAAACAATCGTGTAATTGAGGTTGGGGCTTCAGCCACCCACAGCTGTAAAGCTGCCCATTTTTCTGAGAGCTCTTGGGATACTCTTGACCTAGGCTGCTGTGCTACTTTCCCTGAGCCTTCCCTTCAATGATCACCTATCGATTCAGCTTTTTAGCAAATAACTGGTCATAAAGAAATGCTGAAGTCGGTGAAAAAAACCCACCAATGTTCCTGTCCTTTACATGTGCAAAAAAATCTAAAATTTCAGAACTATTTCACACCTGGACAAACACAAGTATCTGATGAAGCTCCACAGGAAACTAAAAAGAGAGGCTAATTCCAGGACAGAGAGGTGGTTCTTATGCCTATCTGGGTATGAGAAAGCCAAATCTGCATCCCTGCTATGACTGTGGAAATACAGGATCTGAATTGCGTCTCCCACATCTCAGGTAGGTACTAACTGCTTGATACGTGGTATTCCCAAAAACTAGAATGAAAAATTTTCCAGCTGATGGTATGCTTACATAAATACAGTCTCAGCTTTAATAAATTAACATCTTCCAACCAAAATAAAATAAAATACAATAAAAGTCACCAACTAACTCAAGCATTCCCAGCCAGCTCTTCAACAAAAAATTCTATTACTGCCCAGCACTAGTAACAATGACGTGAAAACTCATCTTGGTAACATCTAAAAAAGGCCTGTCTGAGCAGAAGCTGCTGTTAGATCTGTTTGTGTCTGCCCATGGCCTTATCACTGAGCTATGCCTGCTCCTGACCTTTATTTCTTTTGGTTGTGATTAATGAATAGCCATTTACCAGGTAAACCTCACTTCAGCTGAGATTCTTTTGACAGCTATTAAATCCCATGTATTTTTTTATTTTACCACTCATTTGTTACAGTGCTGTGCACACAGAAGTGGAGTGGCAGCTATGAATTCAGCAATCATCAAGTCTTTGATCAAGCATCGATCAAGGTGAGTATTTTCATTCAAGCATTCTTAAGACCCTTGTCAGTGCACGGCTGCTTCCTTGTAGGGCCTCAATAATCTCAGCGCGATTTCTTTTGAATGAGATAAAAATAGTCTTTATTGATAAAGACTACTGAAAACAAAACAGTAGGCGTTGCCTAGAGAATTAGGTCAGTGCAATAGTGGAAAGTGCAGTCGGGCTTATAATACCAACATGGAGGCTACTCTATGCAACCTGATAGAGCCGTTAAGCATGAGAGAACAAGAATGAACTGAGCATTGAGGGAGAGGTTGAAAAGGAGAACTGGACAGACGAAGCAGAAAGCATTCCCAGCTTTAAACCCTAGGCATAAAGATTTACAGGGGAACAACCCAAATGAAAAGATTCAAATTATTTCCATTAGCTGAGACAGTCTCCCAGCTCCAATATATCTATCATATAGTAGGAGCAAGGACACTGTAGTAGACAAGTGGAAAGAATGAAGATGATGTTGAGCTCTGCATAAAGATGTAGGTGGGGGCCCACATTAGAAATTCAGAGCTATGCCATGCGCTACCATTTAGATCTGAAGTTCTAGTTGGATCATGTTCGAAGGAAAGGTCAACCCCAAAGTCACATCTGGCTTTAGAGCCAAAGAAACCCCAAGAGTGGATATGCTGAGTCCCAACACTAAAGTCAATGTTAGGAATGCAAATAAGAAGAGTGCTCCTAAAAGGCACATTTGGAGAATGGCCAAAGCAAAAGAGTCTGATTCCCTCCAGCCCACCACGATATAAATCAGTCATGCTGCTGAAAAACGGCAGTACCAGCGGGATATGGGCCCAGTTGCGTGACAGTGGGAATGTGCAGGATACTCTCAGTTATGCTCACATACCTCCTAGCAGCCCTGGAGTTTGCAGGTTAAAGGACAAAAATGATTACTAGCAGAAGTGGAAAGAATTTCACAGAAGTCAGTGTGGTAATGCTCTTTGTGCCTGCTCTGAATTCCTCCCTGAACACAAGAACTTTGAGACTAATTTTGCCATGGCTCATGGGATGAATGTTGTCTCTTTTTTCTGCGTAGAAATTATCTGGAAATGGTGGGTTGCTAGTTTAGTTTTATGAGCTACTAAAACTATTCTTTGAATAATAATTGGCCTGAAGTTCATCTGTTGAAAGAGTTCAATATTCCTCATTCAGCTCAGGGCAGCAGCACACTGGCTCTGGAAGGGGAGGGCTTGGGGGGAATTACTCCCTCCAGAGTCACCGCCACACCACATGTGGCAAACCAAGTTTAAAATAGCTGCAGACGGAGAGGAGATATGTCATTTGGAAATTACTTGTGCGCTGTTTGAAGCGGCCGTTAACCGTGCAGCAAACAGACTCTGCAAATAGAATTGCTGTGTGCAACTCAACCTGGGACTAATGTAACCTCCTGTTTCCGATTACCGGGACAAGCTCTGAAGCCTGCCATCCACAGAAACTAATACCAAGGACTAGGGAACGGTGAAAGTTTTATGGAAGACAGGGCAACAGAAGCCAGTCTGGATGATTAAAATTAAATCTCCAAAAGGAATTGATTGTCTCTCCTGGATGCAGAGCGCTAACTCTAATAAGATCTTTCATCATAAGGAGGTCTCCGCAAGCCCGGCATTGGAGGAGAAAGTAATACTGTGAATTTCTAACCATGAGAGTGTGAATTTAAATAAAACTGGATATGCATTTGCCTAGCTTTTGGGCAGCAACCAAAAAAAAAGGGAAAAAGAAATCTCAGCTGATAATGTAGCTTATTGAAATGGTTCCACATGGGAAGTTAAACCAGACAAAAACAATGCCGAGATGCAATGAGTCTGTTTTGCTTTGATTTCCTTCTAAATTAGCCATTCAGTTCCATTAAAGGTAGAAATTTCAGCCTACGCTGGACAGATGCTCTCGTTGCCAACTGAGAAAGAAGCTCGGTTCAACCAAGTATATATTCCTTCCAAGAATATATTCCTTTAAAGTGGTAGGATTGGCTAAAGGGCTCAACTATGGCATGCTCCTTTTCCTGCTCTGTGGGGAAGTCACTCTGCCTTTCTCCCCTACGGACGTAACAATATTTCCTTGCACTTTAATCCTTATACCTCTCCCAGTCCAGCAGCACTGGACTCGGGCTCTCTGGGTAGGCAGGATATTGGCAGCTCAGTCCACTGACAGCAAGGTGAATACCCTTAGGAGGTGGTGTATTGCTGGTGGTACTGCCTTTTACATTTGCAGCAATAAGAGGCGAAGCTAGCCTTCCCTGGCCTTTTCTCACAAGTTGCTGCTCTAAAAGGTTTTGCTTTGGGCCAAACGAAATAATTTGTGTCAAGTGAAATGATGTTTTCCATCTTTTTTTTCCCCTCCTATATGAAAAAAGGAGAGGGAAAAAGGAAAAGAACAAGAGGCAAACTAATCAACACAAAGAGAATTTGGTTCAACACAAGCCAATTTTTCTATCTCCAAATGTTTTGTTTTAGAAGCTGAAGAGAAAAATACTCACACAGCCTTAACCCTAACCAGAAGAGTTCATTAAGGAACTGGTGGCAGTTTGCGCACTGTATAGGCGTTAACTTAAACTACACACATTTTAATTTGAGCAATTGAGTTCCCTGGGCCTAATTCCCACAAGTTTAATCTGGATATTTTCTGTCATCACTTGTTGTACCCAACAGTTGTAAAATGTTACCATGCACTATTAAACAGCTGCTGCCTTCCACAGGTGGCTGCCTTTCAGAATGAGGTGAGGATGTCTCCTGTATTGCACAGAGGAGTTGTGAGGTTTAATTCATTCATGTTTGTGAACAGCTCTGAAAGCTTCATTTAAAACCTGCCATAGTCTTTGCAGGCTACATTTCCCAACAGAAAAGAGTGCAAAGTAAAATGGCAACTTTCACGGAGAAACAGTGGACCCATCTGCAGCTAGACTGATTATAAAGGGATACTCCCATATAATGCACCAGTAAGCCCTGCTACACTGCATATTGTGCATATATATTTTTCAACACATGCTATGCATACTATACATACATTTCAATAAAAACATACATCATCTTTCGATAAATTCAGCACTGTAGTCCAATAGCTTTGACCCACGTGTATTCCCATCAGCTTCAGTAGGATTATTAGCCCAAGAAAAAATGCAGTATTGGACACCTCTGAAGATTTTATCCATATTAAATATGAAATAAGAGCTACATGGAGAATTCAGTCAGGTCTTGGGCATGTCTTTTGCTTCTCCATTGTTCAATACCACTACAACCAGAGACACCTTCAGGTATACAGTGAAACTTGTTTGATATGACTGTGGTATTGAATCAACAAATCTATATCCCGACCTGGATTTACTGCTGTCTTTTAAGCTGGGTATATGCGAGTACTCCTTCTCCTGGGCCCAACCGTTCAGCCATACTAATTTGATTAAGCATTTTGCCCCCATGCTTGAAAGAGTAAGGCAGAGAAGATCCAATTCCATTGGTCCAGCCTTGCCCACAAACCAGAGCTATTACACACCAAGTCACTTCAGCACTGGTGTCCATCCTCGTCCTTAAAGCCTGTAAGATAACAAAGCAACTTTAACCTTGTCTTCCTCTGTGATATGACCAAAGGATGAGGAGGACAAGCCTTAGGATCTTGGGAAGGAGGGAAGGAGGCAGGGAGGGAGAGTGAGGCAGGGAGAGGCAGGCAGATTTCCCCTACTTACTCCCAGACCTTGAAAACTGACTTTTTACAAAAAGGGTACCTTGTATCTCCACAATATAGTAACCGATGTCAATGTTTCTTACAAGGGTCCTCTCAGAAGGACTCAAAGAATATGAGCTGTTTACAGGAGAGTTAGTTCCAGTGAGCTATCACAAATGTTAATCCATCGCCACGATCCAGGGTAGTTCCCTTTTAGTCCTGATAGCACTTGCTAGATAGAAAGGTACACGAACGCACAAGTGTGCAGTGGGGTCTGTCTGCTCATGCCCCTCAGGCACGCAGGGCTGAACCCTGTGCCCTAGCTATCAACTTCAGCTGTGCTGCCAGGCTGCTTTCAAGGACTTGCATTAAAACTTCATGCTACGTTCTTGCTCTTTCGCCCCTGTTCACATGCAGAAAATTCTGGATAGTCCATTTGGGCCCTTGTAATTCAGGCCCCAGACTGGGTAACAACAGAAATTAATTAGGTAACTGAGTTCTGGACTTTCTATAAAACTAGCAGAGAAGTACGTCATACTCTCCAGAGAGGGCAAGCAGGAGTCAAAGCCTCAGCAAGGCAAGAGAAAAGGAAGGAGGAGGAAGAGAAGTTTGGGGAAAGACAACAGAAATAGGAAAATGTTGTATATGGCCCATAAAGAGGCAGTTCATCCACTGAAAGCAGAGACTTGGAGGCAAACACGAGGCTTTGGGATAGGAAGACTGCGAGAACGGCGTGAGCCTGAAACTGTGATATGAGGAAAAATGTTTCTGGTTAAGCAATCGGTGGTAGAAGTAAACTTGTCCATATAACAACAGAGCCCACCTCTACGCCATAGCGCCTTGCTAAGGTTATTCAGGCCAAGACCTTGACCTTAGAAACAAGTTTTGGGGGTTTGTTTTTTTTTAAGGAGTGAGAGCGGGGTGGGTTGGGTTTTTTTTTTTCTTTTTTTTTTTTCACACTTTCAACAGCAACCACAACGAGAACAGCAGAACACTGAGGAAACGGGGCATGCAGTGTAAGCTGGAGTATGTCAGAGCGCTGTTCCCCAGCGCTGTTCCGATACCCTCGGCCTACACCACTCCAGCTCTGCCTGGCGTTCTACTCTTTGGTGCTGTGGAGACAGACCTCCCAGTCCAACTAATTAGCGTGGCTGCACCTGTAATAAGCCTTGCTGAAGAAGACAGACAATACTGACAGGAGACAGCAGCGGGATTTCAGCTCATGGCTGCCTGCTGCAGGAGCAATTGACAGCAGAAAAGAAGCAACCATGGTCCTTCAGCAGGGAGGGGTGATGCTGCACGCGAGCTACCTGCATGTCCCCCCTGAGCAAGTGGGGGCACATGCACACCCCAATCCAAGGGGAACCCCGCAGAAGAGACTGGGTTTCCTCCTCCTGCTTCAGAGTCCCTTCTTGGGCTTGGGTGGGAGGCCACAAGTCAACTGCAAAAGAGCAGCCTGGAGCTCCCTTTCCCCAGCCTCACCCAAGCACTCTTCAGTGCTCGTCCTCTTGGTGCTAGTACAAGGCGGCCCACTATGAGCATAGGTCTACATGCCCTGCTGCAGTCCAACAGCAGAAGGGCATCATTCAAATGTACCTATGATGAGTAGGAGGTTGGGCTAGATAACCTCCTGGGGTTGTCTCCAACCTGAATTATCCTACAACCCCACTCAATAGGCTGAGGGCATGGCTCTGGAGGTGGGTACACATGGGCCCTTCAACAGCAGTAGCCCCAGCAGGCAACACGACTGAGGTCTTTACCTCAGCCATCTTTCAGTTACACAGACAGACAGACAGACACGCTCACACTGTACTGATGAAAGGCACTGTGAAATGCTAATCTCCATCAATGGAGTCTCCTCAGGCTCCTTCTCCAATCCCCAGCACCTCATGTCCAGTGCTCATGCTGCCTTTGATGACTTGGTATTTCTTGCACAGCTCACCATCAAGGGCTGCCGTCTCCTGCCTTGCAATCTTTTTTTAGGGGGCCTTTGTGCTGCACAGGAAGGAGACATGCTGTGAAGAGCAAGAGAAAAGTAAGAAAGGAGGCCAGGCAGGAGAAGTGGACAGCAGCTCGTTTAGGTGTGTGCTGGAGACAAAGTGGCAAGCAAAGGAAAAAGGAGAGCAGAGAGAAAGACAATGAGTGGCAAGGAAAGGGCCACTGAGAAACCGAGACGGACATGGAGAGTTGACAGATACAGAGGGAGATCAGAGCTGGGTGCATGATGGAGTGAATGAAAGACCAGAAATGGCGTTTCCATTTGTATTTTTATCTGATCCAAAAATGTGCTCACATAAAAAAATGCCAGCTTAGAGAAAGAACAGCTCAGACAGCAAGAAAAGTGGTTTTGACAGAACAGCTAACTTAGGAAAGAGCTGTCTGCATAAGTGATCAGCTCAAAGTACATCGACAACTCACACAGTCCAACCTTCCCTCTAATCCAAACTCTCTAGTCCTGGCTTTACTGGCTGGAGTAACTGGATCATCACCACCACACCAAGGTGGCTATTTTGATTTTTCAGACTCAAACTACCACAGCATCATACGAGGTTATGGAGATACACTAGCCCTCTCAGCGCAAACGTAGGGCTTTCTAACCTGGCTGGCATGGCAATTTCCTTGATAGACATGGCCTGGATTTGTTTTGGGTTTTGTTTAACTTTAATAGCTTTACCCTTGAAAAGTCGGAGGAGAAGAGGTGGTCTTAAATTGAGAGGAGGGAGTCAATAAGCCTCCTTTCATTAGATAATGACTCTGCCTGCACTGTACACATGATTTAACTCTAAGCCCCTTCCATGAAGTAAAATAGTTTGGTTTGGCTCCGTGTGTGCGTATGTTAAAGGAAGAAGTAGATCAAATTCAAGAACATGCTGAATATTTCCTGCCCTTTGCTTTGTTGGTTATTTGTCCTCACTGGCAACTGGCCTTCCTCGGAGAATGCCAGCTTGTGGATGAAATGAAATACAATACAACCGTATTTTGTATAGCACCTCTCAAGTAAACAGGATCACAATTTGCTCTGCAGGCTAAGTGATAAAAAACAACATAGAGAGAAGGAAATTAAGAGACAGAAATGACGGAAGAAAACCAGCTGCTTCCAGAGGAAGGAAGCACGGCTCCGTGGCTAAGGCTGTAAGTTGGGAAATGACAGGCACAGGCTTAGCTCTTATGTCTGCCACAGACCTCATGCTTTGACCTTGAACGCCCTGCCCGACCTTACCAGGGCTCAGTTTCCAGTGCAGGATTTCTGGTTATTAACTTTTCCCTGTCTCGTAAAGTCAGAGATGACCGCATTCATGTCTGTGGGGTGCTTTGATACTACCCAGGCAAGGACTTAAATGGCTGGGTGGGTAGACATGTGCTGGAAGGTAATGGCATGCAAAGCGATTTGAATCTTTCAGGATACCAATACCTAAAAAAGAATCACAATACCTCACTGAGCGTGATGATGCCACTGAAACAATTTAGCAAGTGGTGTTGAGACAAGGAGGTGAGAAGCAAATTTCGCTGCAGTAGGACAGCCTTGCCTCATACCCAGTGTGACAAGAGGAGACGGCAGCCATTGTATTCCTTAAAAGCAGTTTCACTCTGGGGACAGGTATTAAGGAATGGAGTAGCTGCCAGTGACAGAACTGTCTGAGCATGTTAAATTTGGTTAGCATGTGGTACGGTGGTCATTTATAACCATGATACTAACAGTACACAACATATTGCTTATCACTATCAGAGGGTCGGGAAGGATGGCTAGAAAAATGCCTTGCAATCTGCTGCTGAGCAGCTCAAACACGGAAAAGCATGAGAAATGATGACCCAAATGGCTAACGAACGTGTTTCATTACATGTTGACTGTGAACAGCAGGCTGACATAATACTTTTCAAAATAAGACATGATTTTGAAAGCACTTTCCATTTTTTTGAGCAACCTTCTGGAGCAAGTTGCCTGTTTCAGTGAAGAAAGGGCTGGTGCGCTCCCCAGTTGAGGGGGAAAGCTGCAAGACAGTGCAGGATACCTGCTAAACACTGAATTCTAGGGGTCCAAGCATTTCGCTCCCTGTCGCAAGCTTTGAGCCCCTATTCCCCTTTAAGGTGCTTAACAAACAACGAAGGGGCTGAAAAAGAGAAGTCATGGGCAGGTGGTTGGCTAGGATACAGCCAACCTGGACACAACCTGTCCAAAGGACCTGTCCAAAGGACACATCCTTTTAACAGGACAGGTGAGGGAAAAACCTAGGTATTAGAAGTTAGCTCCTTGCTATAAGGCATTTGAGGAGCTCTGCCACTTCTCCCCTCTCCTCCCTAATTCTCCTTCCATTTCCAGGTCCATCACCCCTTTCCCTTGCAGCTAGTCTGGGGCAGAGCCATGAATTAGGGTGGGTAGAGGTTGGGAGAGGGCTCTTGGAGAGAACAAATGGGAAGCTGCTGGTCCAGGTTGCTGCCGCCCCTGCAAGCAACAGGCTACGTGTTGACCCCCCCAAAGCCTCCAGCTACACAGAGGCTGATGGCTGCCTCCCTGCTTGCCTGCCACGTTGTTCACTGCCCATCAGCCATGTGATTCCTATAGTGTAAGCAATGCTGAACAGGATCCTGACCCCAAGCAGCACAGAACAGGCTCCAAGGTAAGTGACTGCTGACCGTGCACACCCCCAACGCACCTTGCTGCCTGCCCCTGCCCACCTGCATGGTGGCAAGGCCCTGGAGGGGCCAGACCCATCCGCATCCCCCTGCTAGAAGGACTTGCGTGCATTCGCCGTCTCCACTTAAGTGGCCTTTGCAGAGAAGCGCGACTCGGTGTGTGAGTATCAATAGAATCTTTAAATCTCCTACAGATATTTTCTATCCTGTGAGAGTTTCCTGGAGCCAGGCGCTTCAGATTGATGGCTCGGCAGGTATCACACCAATCTTGCAATTGCTTTCGTGCCAGCTGTGGGATTCATCTCCTACAGATCTCTCTCCTGACATAGGATACCTTTCCTCCTCTCCTCCCCACGGCCCTGAGTCAGACCCAAGCCGTGCACAGGAGCATTGTTTTTCTCAGCCTCCAGAAGCAGTGTGCATCAAGTCAGATGCATCTCCTGTGCATCACCATAGCAACGAGATCAGGCCCGGTGTGGAAAATGAGGGGCAAGGGGGAAAATTAAGGAAGAGGGCTCTGCAGACAAGGGATGGCTGCCTCTCCCTGCACCGATGGCAGGCAGCGCAGACCAAGAGGAGCCTGCGGGGATGACGTCCGCCTGCGCCACTGCCAGGGCAGAGAGAGGCCAGCCGGGAGCTGCAGCTCACGAGCATATTCAGGACCAAGAGGAAAGGCTGAGGACACAGGACAGGCATTGACTGGCTGTATATCGAGCCCCTCGAGCCCGCCAGGCGTTAGCGTCTTTATCACTGAATTGCAACACCATGTCGGTCTGAGAGCCCAAATCACAGCTGCACTGAGGTCTTTATTCTTTACACCGATATTTAAGCCTTGCTGCAGAAACCCTTCTCTGTCCTGGCACTTCTAACAGCACTAACTCCAACCAATAATAAAACACAGCAGACCTGCCTCGTTCTTCAGTCCCTGAGAGCCGCCCAGGTGGCCTGGTGAGGAAATCTGCTCATGATGGTAACTGGGGGACGCCTATGCAACCAGCTTTGGCACGGTGGCTCAGCAGCTTTCCTGCACACTTCACATGAGCTCCTGTAACCTCACAGATGATGCCACTCCTTGGACTCTGCTAGGGCTTGAGTTACCTTCCTCTGTCAGGGTGTCCCAGGCAGCGACTGAGCCTGAGATACATCCCCCTGGGATCCTCCCCTACTCCATCCCCCTTGTTCAGACCTGGGCAAAAGGTTCAGAGCAGCTGCTGTGCCTCAGAAGTAGCTCGTGTCATCTTCTTCTCGAGTGTCCCCAAAGTGGATAGCTGGCAAAAATCCCTACAAAGCCAAAATACTGACACTTTGGGGAAATCCTTCCTTCAGGGATGTGAGCACTACTGGGACCACCTCACACGTCTTGACCTAGTAGTACACATAGCCCTGATGTTCATGCTGACTTCTGCTGACCGAGGCTCTACAGAAATGATTAAGAAACTGCTACCAGTTGTCACCAAGGGGAAAAAGCTTCTTTAAATGACAGCAGTAAGTTTTGAAGCTGACAGATATCAAGTTTGATGTAGTCCCTCCAGGTGAATGTAAATTGTTTTTTTTAATGCATCTATCTTCCTTAGTAAAGGCAAATTAAACCACAATCAAATGCTGTGGCCATCCTGCCTTCACCCCTGCCACCCTCCCAGGCAGGACCCTCCATATAGTTTGTGCCCTGGAAAAGCCATGTCTTAGCAGAAAGCCTAATGCCATCCCTCTCTGGAGTCTGGCTTTGACATCCAGGATTTCAGCCTTTCTCAGCAGCACATAGGCTTCATCCTCCTTGGCTGTACTCGTGCTACTGCCTCTTGCAGTAAGGCAATCAGAGTATAAGCTTTTTTTCCAGATCCCCTGCTTAACCTCAGGCAGACCTATATAGCTTTAAGTAGCATATTACAGTAATGAGGGGCCATGACTATTTCTGAGAATATGCCCTCCTTCCCATTAGTAACCCTCCATGATAAGCAGCTCTATCTTCACTGCTGCCACCAGTCACTTGCAGGCCACTGGAGCTACAAAGAAGGACAGAGCAGCCTGTCATAAAGAAAAAGTGAGAGGAGTGCATAAAGTGGGAGAGAGGGTGGGGGAAGGAATAAGCATTGACAGTCAAAATGCGAAAAAGATGAAATGCAATTTTTCTTCAAATGCCTGGAGACAAGACAGATCTCCCCTCCCTTGCCCTCCTGCCTGAAAAGAGAAGAGGTAGTTAACATAGGAAAGCCCCTCAAATAAGCCCTGACAGCCCATATTCAGAAACTGATGGCATTTCCCTAAACACTGTTTGTAAAATGGTAATTATCCAGCACGCAGTGACAGCTGGCACTTAGCACTGAGAGAGAACACGAACGGACAAGAAGAAAGGGATCCTGCCGTAATTGAACAAAGGGTAAAGAAATATATAAAACATAATCAGAAAAATACAAAGATTGCTGGCTGTGCTAATAGGTCACTTCAGCTTCTTGGTTCATCTTGAAGTGATTGAGTTTGAATGCAGAATCAGACTGACATCCTCCAAATCATTCAGCTGGGAGCAGCACCTCTGAGGGGAGCATCGATGGCAGCAAACCCGGGGAGCTGAGCAGCCAGCAGCGAGCACATGGGTGCCAAACTGGTGGCCGGCTTTTTCACAAAGTGTTCGGAGCATCTGCCCTCCGACTTGTGTCACAAGATCAGCTCCTAGGAATGAGAGCTTCTGGGTAGATATTTCCTCCCTACTTTGGACCACCCCAGCAACTTAGCTATGCCGCAACATGGCAAAATGGAGTCCTTCACTGGAAGCATCTAGACTGGACAAAGCACCAGGCAATGTGCTTTAGAGAAACCTCTTGAGTTGGACAGGAAGACGGCTAGGCTGATCTTCTACTCATCTGGTATAAAACAAAAAATCCACTTCTAGGATGTTTTTAGGCAGCAGCCTGTCAGTTCAGATATCAGTCCTGACAGATCTCCTGTATGGCCTTGGGTTAGGGCTCTTCTTTCTGGGCCTTGATTCTTCACCTACAAAAGGCGTTGTGAGTTGAAGCTTTGCCATACGTTTAAAACAAGGCCTGTTTCCTATTATGTCCTACCCAAAATCTGGGAGTTCAGGGTCCTGAACTGGACTTGAGTCCTTTAAGTACGATCAGTAATACAAGTCAAGATATCTTCTCTCACATGAGAGTCACACTAAAAGAAGCAGAATGAAAAAAAACTTGTATTAATGAGCAGGGTGATATCTCTGAGCTCGGGGGTTTCCAAACTCATATTCTGTGGCCATTTGATTTGCTTCCTCGTCACTTCAATTAGGATGTTATCTCCCTCTAGCCTGCAGTAGAGAACGCTCTGATCTCTCCAGAATGCTCCGGCACTTGCTTTTGCCCAGATCCTGCATGGAAAGGTTACTGCTGGGATCCAGCAGCATGTACATTTGATCACAACCCACGATACACCCCTGAGTCACTCAGTGAGTAACGGGCTAGCAGTCCTAACAAATGATTCTCAGATAAGTGTGGTCAGACAAGGACAGGCAACAGAGCACAAGAAGGTGGGAAGGAGGTCTCCTCCTCTCTTTTGTACCAGGAATCAGCTTGGCACAGAGTTAGTCTATGCCTGGGGTAAGACAGAAATGGCATCCAAATTTCTTGTCATTCCTTGCCATTCTTTGCCACTGCTTCTCCTTTATCAAAAGACACTATTAATGAGAAAGATGTAATTGTCCTAATTGACCCATACAATTTTAGCAATTGAGGGCAAAATCCTTAAAGCTTCTGAACTCCTGCTAAGCACACCTTCCTCCTCTACCTGTGCCATAACTCTGTTTTACTGGGTGTTGCTAGTACTTGGTCCATCACAGCAAATGACCTTTAAGGTTTTTTCCATGCCATATTCTCCTCGGTGCCAGGTCTGTATGTTAATAACTTTCTCAGCACCCATGCACATTTAAAATAAGATAGATTTTCTCTGCTGCAGACAGATACACCTCTGCACAGTAATTCATTATGCTACTATCTCCAAAGCTGTTTCTTTGAGAAATATGCATACAGAGTTGTATTAACAGCGTATAGTTTTTATGACGATAACTGATGATTTGTTTGACTAGGTCTCTTATGTATCAATCTAACTATTTTGTAGTTTGCACATGATTTATTTTTGACTGTCTTAATAAAGTTCAAATATTACTTTCTCTCGATAATCAATCTGCTTTCTTTAAATTACTGTTAAATTCTTTTTTTAATGAGTGAGAGTTTGAGTAAAGAATTTATCCTACAAAACTACTGATCTGAAAGTTATCAATATATTTCTAAATGGACGAGTACAAGTAAATTGAAAAGTGAGATTTTTTTCCATCAGATGACATTAAAATATATGCATGTTTTCAAGTACAAAGTAATTACTTTAAGCAGTAATACAGCATTTCTCGTAAGATATATTAAAGAAACACCAACAATGAAATTGCTAATGTTCCAATTTAATTATAAAGCCTTCTATATGCCAGCACATCTTCACTATTACTTTTGTTGCCGTTCTTGATCCGTAGCATGTTGTCTAACACAATTTACTATGCTTTTTTTTTGGTACAAATTACTTTCATAGCTTCTGTTTATCTGCCATATATGGAAAAGCACAGATGCACAAAAGATGCTACACAATAGTGATTACGGTTAGATAAAAAAAAAAGAAAGTAACATTGTGTCATGTGAAAACTTCTGTGTAGCCACATAATGAAAGGGAGTAACACATACCTGCAGAAGACTAGCAGTAAGACCAAAAGTTCAGTTGTAATTTTGGGAAGTAATTTCAGTGTAGCCATTATAAGGGAGCGCCAGATGACTTCTGAGTAAACATGTGTATTCATTATCATTATTAATGTATTTACCAAGACTCTTTTGTTTCCCTGCAAGGTTCCACCTCCAATCTGACTTAAGCAAACTGAACTTCGACAGTTTCTTGATACAATGCATCGCTTCACTGATAGTTAAGACCAGAAAGGAAGAGCTTAGATCACCTAGGGCTTCTCCCTAAGTGATGCAGGCCTTACATTTCACCCATAGTTTCTCCATTTCTAACCCAAAAACTTGTGAGTTAAGCAGTGAAAGTCTTTTCTAAAAGACTTCTGATGTTGATTTGAAAACTGCAAGTGATGTAGAGCTGAACGCATCCTTGAGTAATCTGATTTATTTTACAAAATAAATTCAGACAATACACAGATTCTTGTACACACATGCGCACACACTCATACACTCAAAATAAAAACACCTTAATGATCCTCTCTGTCAGAAAAATAGCTAGTACACGTCACTTGGCTTTGGTGACTGTCCAAGCATACTCACTGCTGCTGGAGGAAACCTTTCCTGGTTTTGCCCTCTAAAATCCACCCGGCACTCAGCATGAGTACTTAACACATATTAATTTAATAAAGCACTCCTAACGTTGCTGCAAGTTCGGGAAGATGCAGCACATCACCGTCAGCAAGGTTTTTGTCACTGTCAGCGAGTTATTTGTGTTGTCTCTGTCGGATGGCTGTGATGGCTTGTTCAGCTCTTGTGTAGGGCTTGCAGAAAAGTGGGGTGCAAGGTAAGTCACAAGGAGGGGTGCAGGCCAACTCAAGCTTGTCCTGTGCACAGTCCTGGATTATCAGATATGAAGCAGATCTAGAAAACGTATAGCAGTGTTAATGCCCCACCTCTTGTCTGGCGTCACATGCCCATCAGCCCAGTGTATTACCAAAGGCACAAACCGATGTGAGTACATCCCTAAGGCTTTCAAACCCGAACTGGGCGATTCTCAGCAGTTCTGATTATGGAAAGAAAAATCCTCCTCCTGCCTGCCCATCTTTATCTGCAGCTCTTATTGCAGGACAGACAGGAGGAGGAGAGTGCAGGGAGCATGGAGAAGGGCATGTGTTCACATGCTCAGGCACAGGTACATTAGCATGAAAGCACACAGAAATATATGTGAATTGAAGACAAAAAGAGACAAGAAATACAGGGTCAGCAAAGAATAAATAAATGGAGGAATGTAAGAGATATAGACCAAGGGGGAGCAAGTGGGCAAGAAAGAAAGAGAGAGAAAGCGTTTGGACTAACTGGCGGTAGAGGCCGGGAGATATCTGAGCTGCAGATGTGCACAGGAACATTAGGAATCGAGTGCAAACACTCAAGCATACAGTACCACACACTGAATTAGGCACAAATGACAAATCACAGACTATTTTGGGTGAGAAAAGACCTTTGGTGCATCATCCAGGCCATTGCTGCACATTGTGGCAGGTCTGATTACACCTAAACCATCCCTGACAGATGGGTGACTCATCTCTGCCTTGAATATCTCCAGTGCTGGTGCCTCTACAGCCTGCCTTGGCAGCCTGCTTTGTCACCAAACTGTTCCTAGAGTTATAAAGTTTTCTCTCATATTTTTTAACTAACTGTTCCCTGCTGCACCTCAGGACCATTATGTCTTAGGTCTGTTTGTACCAACCACTGAGAAAAATGGATCCCCATCCTCTCAGTAGTGTCTCTTTATGGATTTGCAGACAGTGATTACATCTCCCTTCACACATCTTTCCTCCTCAATGAACATACCAGCCTCCTTAATCTTCTCATTTACACTATACTTTCCAAACCTTTCAGCATTTTTGTCACTCTTCCTGGAGCTTCCTCCAATACGTTGTGGCTTTGGGACCTGGGGAGACAGCATTAATTCAGCCTCCTGCCCCCTACCTGTGCCATGTCCGGTCATGACAGGTTGAGGACTGGCTTTATTTTCTTTCCTGAATACCATTTGCTTCCTAAATACCTCCTGCTTTACCCTCCTGAAAGATTCTGTTATATGCAGAGAAAGACAAACACACATGTGCACACACACAGCCACCCACCTATTTTATATATTATATAGATAAATATAAGGGCCTTGCCTAGTAGGGATTCCAACATTAAAAGTTGCCTTAAATGGTAAGCTGGACCAGCTGTGATGAAGAGTATCGGAAGGAGTGGAGAATGAGGAAGAAGACGGTGTCACTTTACACACTGGAAGAAGCCCCATTTGATGGTACCCTGATGGTGGACTGAACCATGTGAAAATTAGGACATCCTCTTGCTGGCCCCAAACCCAAATATTATTCAAATCCGCGCCGCCCGTATCCATTTCATCATGCTCATTTGTTTTCTGGGCCCCTGTACACTGCATCCATCACTCTCTCTTCCTCATTTAAAGCCTCCACTTACAGGACGGGTTAGGCTAGTTCTCAACAGGTCTGCTCCCCTATTGGTAAAGTGATGTGCATGAATGGTTTCTATACAATGCAGAAATGCCTTTGGCACTATGATTTTAGTTGCAAATGGATAACCTACATGGGGAAAAAAATCAAGAAAGGAAGGACTGAGTAGGTCATTTGAGATATTATGCAGCTGCCTCCAATTGCTCGCTTTAGTTTCTGAAAAGCCTTTTGGGGGTTGAATTAGAAGATGGACCTTTAAAAACATCTGGAAACAATATCCAGTAGAGCACCCAAGAATGCCATAGCTTTTTCTTTATGGATTTCACAGAGAGAGCAAGTCCCAAGTAAAATGCATAACAAACACAACACACCAGGTCTTGGTGAAAAGACATTATGACAATGAAGGAACAATCATTTCTAAGGGTCCCCAATTTACATCTGCAATCAGATACCAGCACAAAAGCATGCCATTTCTATACCTAACATCCTGATCTGAAGGCCAGCACCATGACATACTCTACCACAGGACCACTGGCCACTTGTTTGCTCCATACTACTTCAGAACTAGAGGGCAGGATGAACGAACAGGATTTTGGCTCTAGGGGTTGTGAGACTAGAGGCCAGGCTCCAAGAAAGTAATCTGTAACCCGTCATAGCTACAGGCTTATTGCCAATGACAGCAACTTATAGATGCGTCTGTGTGGCAGACTAATGGTCAATAATATTTCTTTTCAATACCCTACTGTAACATCAAGCCAAGCATGGTGTTTATTAAGTCTCATGGAATTTTCTGTCTGTTCTGGAAAAGGCAGGTTTCTACCCTGATTGCACAGTCTTAAAAGAAAATCTGAAAAATCAGTTAAGAAATGGAGAAGCATCTCATTCCTTACAACGAAAAGAATATGAGATGTAAAATGTCATCGCTTTGATGTGCTGGCAAACTTCCTGGAATCAGTCGACCAAAGATAACTATGTTTATAAATATTTGGGATATGAAGATACTGTATATAAATTGCATTTTTATTATTATTATAAAAGTGTGGTGTGGTTTTTTTTTAAAAAAAAAAAGGAAAAAAAATAGCTCTGCAGTGTATTCTAAATATATACATTAGGGTGTTCTTGTGCTGTGCATGGCATCCTGTTAATAAGGAAGAAACTGAATTATACTTTCTCCCTATCCTTTGAGCAGAGCAAAGTGGCTGTTCCCTTCTCAACTTCTCCCAGCAAGAGGTGCTAAGAGGCTGGTGGAACAGCACTCGAATTGCCCATGGTTATGGCAGCACAGGTGAGAAGCACTCTGTAGATCCCTCTATCATAAGGTTTTGTGCTGCTGACCCATTACCTTGGTATCTAAGAATCTCCCATGTAAAATCAATAGCAATAACAAAATCCCTTGGAGACTTCGTGGAGTCTCTCGAACGATATAGCCAGGGCTGTGCTGGAGGAATAGCTGGGGAGGACTACAGCTTGTTCCAGCTTCTCCTGGCAGGTTTTATTGCAGGGAGAGGCTCAGGACTGCTGCCTGTGGAACTCTCACAATCCACATAATTGCTTTTCTATTCTTTTTACAACTGATATTTCATTCTCGTTCAGACAGGAGAATTGCTGAAATATGATAGAAGCGGCTCCCACACCCACGTACATTCTGTTCCTGACCAGCTGGCCACCGCGCTGTGCCAGTCCAGGACTATTCGCACCCAGCTCTGGCAACCCCTCTGCAGCACCCCCTGCTATTCCTGTCCTCCCGCAGGCTCACTTGCACAGCTCTGCCTGGGGACCTCAGCTGCACCATACAACCTCACTCCCTCCAAAGCCTGGCCCCTCCACGGTCCCACTAATGCACCCCGATCCTGAGCAAAAACCCCTCCTGCTATTTCTGTTCCAGTGCAAATCTATTCCTGTTTAATTGCCGTCTCTCCCATCTTGCAGCTCTATCAGTATCTACATTTTCATTTGTCATCTTTTCTTGATTCCCAGCCTTTTTCTCGTTATTCCCTGCAATAGCAGATAGCATGCCACAACCGATTCCACTTCCATTCTGCTTTCTTAAGCACAGCTGAAAAACAAGTATTACCCCACTAGTAAACCTGCCTGAAATCTATTGAGCTGACTGTCAGCTGGCTCCATGAAACAGAGGTAAACAATTAAGGCACAATGTTTGCAATAATCACCCTGCAGAGCATCAACTCCGTCATTTGGATTGGTGGTGACAATTGGTCTCAACGCTGGCTGGCACGTCAGGCCATTCCCACACACCAGGAGGGTCTCTCCAAGCACCCAGAGGTTCTCTCTTGCCTCTCTTATCACGGCTTTGCACCTTCTGCTTCCTCGACAAATGACCATTCACTCTATAGCCCGGGGCTGCAGGGACATGACTTTCATACCAGTCAGCAACCAGCTTGCGACAAATACCAATAAAAGCCCCAGCATTTAGCACCTTTCAGTCCAGATGTAAGACGCATTGGATAGATCTTGCAATAGATACTCAAAGGGCTCCCAAAGCAAGGGCAGAGAGCCATATACAGAAACAGCTGGAGGGAGACCTTACATCATTCCCGTGTTATAAAATATGACTTGTGTTGCATTCTTTAAGAGCAGGAAGAAAAATTCTGCTCACATTCATATACAAGCTTATTCGTGTTTGGGGGAAACAGGATTGCCAGCATTCAAGATCAATCAGCCCTCAACGGGGGTTCAAGGTTTGGAGAATCATGCCTCGTTTGCTTTCCCATTGTAAATGTTAACTAAACAGAGCTCTGGTGAGAGGTGCCAGCTCAATAGCCCTGGAGATTAACCTGCCAAATTCTTTTCTCAGTCGCAGCACTGTAAACCCTGAGTAATTCCAACTATAATCAGCAAAGCTACTCCAGAATGGCAGCCAGGGGTGGATTTTGGTACTGGGACTTTCTGTTCTCATCCACAGCGTGAAGAGACATAGTTTAACTCCACAGCACTGCTCCCAACGACCTTAGCAAGACCCAGATTTGATCCCACAACAGATACAGCACCGGCAGCAACAGTATTTGCTTTACCAAAGTGGAAGCCACCAACACGTCCCCCACTTCACCAGCTACCATGTCTCACACTTTACCTCAATCCCTGCTGGAAAGACCAACCCTGCTTCATAGCTTGCATGCGGTAAACTCACAATTAGCACCAAGGATGAGTTTTTTTCAGAGAAAGCCGACTTTCGCCTAATCACACCCATTCAAACCCATTCATGGGTTTTTCACCAGTGATTTTGATGGAAGGATAATTGCAGCAAAAACAAGCACTCTGAATGAAAATAGTAAGAACGGCAGAAAGAACTGGTGTACCTGGATGTGCTCATGGATGGCTCTATGCAGTTGTCATCAATACGAGCCAGCTATATGCTATACTGAAAAGGACGATGGCATTCCCTACCTCTCCAGTCCCCATTCCAGGGTCCCCTGGACCTATGCTGTGAAGTTACTGAACTGCAGCTGTAGCTGGGGCTTGACTTGTCTCTGCTCAAGGCATCAGGATACCTGAAGAGCTCCAAGGTAGACCAGGTTTTCCCCAGACCTCTCCATGTCATGGCCAAGAGTCCACAAGCCCAAGGTAGCATATTACCCTCATTTCCCAATTTTTCTTTTCATTGCGAATGCTGATATTTGACCAGATCAGATTCCTCTAAAGAGAGAAAGTCTGACTTTGAACCAGTGAGAATCCAGTTTGAAATGACGGACTGAGCTAGTTTACTGAACAATTCTCTCTCTTCCTCCATCGCTTCATCTCTGTGGACTTTCTACACTGCACATGTGATGATTTATGATGTTGACATCATCATGAAGCTCTCTCACTATTTCATAAAAGGCCTTAAAAAGAGAGTGTTTTGGCTCAGTCGTGTTGGATAAGATTCAATATTAAAGCACCATGTGTTTGGAGGGGCTGCAGTCCACAAAACCTCCAAACCTTTGGGGATTCAGCCATCATTTAGGATAGAGGACTGGCATGTTTTGTCACCTGTGATGTGGAGAGTAAGTAAGTGTTTTGTGGGCCCTGATGGCCTAAAAGCCCACCACAGTGAAGAGTCCATCACAACTCCCTTTGCTCTCCCATATTGTGCCCATAAGTGTCCAAAGACAGAGATTTTAATCACCCTGTAACCTTCCCTCAGTCTTTTTTTTTGTGTATCTGAAGTTGCCTGGAGTAGGGAGGGAATAACTTTTCTCTGTGTGAAGCTTTCACATGAGCACACGCAGGACACTATCTTCACTCCTGAGCACCTCATTATGCAAAATATATTGACAAAAATGAACAAGAGCAGAGCAACAAAACAGTCAGATAATTAAAGCAGTCAAAGAATGAAAGGGTCAAATATGCCTGTCGTGTCTGTGAATAGGAGACAGGATATCAATATGAATACGACAAAGGGAAAAAAGCAAATGTAGACCGCACCCGAGAAAAACTTCCTGACAGCGAGGTATAGCAGCAGGTTGTAGAATGTCTCCCAAAGCATGTAACTGGGTCCTCACTGCTAGAAAATGTATCAGAATGCTGGTACACAGCTCAGTCCCCAAGAGGCACGCTTGCTCTGCAGTAATGGCCAGCTACGGTTATCACTCCTTGCACTTTCAACTGGACGTTTTCATCTGTGTTGCATGTCTCGAGCTCACGGGCAGCCTGCCGCTGTGCAGATGTTAAGCAGATGTCATCTCCCTCCCTCCGGTGGTTAAAGTGATTTCAGGATGAGATGATAATTAGTCCCTGAAAGGCTGCGTGCAGAATGCAGCAGGGTGCAGTAGGTTGCACTCCAGTGCAACTTGAGAGGTGAGGCTTGTCACAGGTAAAATGTTAAGCCATGGTCATAACGCAAGCTGATTTCTCAACGCATTTGCACACACCCACACCTTGACTCACTGCTGAGGAAGCTAGAGGAAAGGATCCACTGAGCAGCACGCTAAGTGCCAGACTGTATTGGTCACGGTGTTCAGCCAGTCCCCTATCCTGTCTCCGACAGCAGTCAGTACCAGATGTTTCAGAGAAGGTACAAGTACACCATGCAGACAGATGTGGAACAGCTTGTCTCTCTATATTAGGCCTTGTCCTGGGTTTTGAGACCTAGAGAAGCCTTAAACCCATTGCACGTGGCTGGCTCTCCTTCCCAGAATGTATTCTCCTTGATTAAGACAACTCTGGATACTCTCAATGAATACCAGATCTTTTCTATTTTTGAGCCCTGCTGAAAGCTAGCTATTGATGATGTTACATGACAATGATTTCTACAGCCAGCCTGCCTGGGGAAAAAAATACTCCCCCTTTTTCATCTTGTAGTGTCATCAAACATCTCCTTGTTCTCTCCTCTGAAAACCGAGGCGCTTTCTCATGAACACGCAGACTTTTACATATCCCTTCTTCTTAGCAACATACAACCTCTGTTGGTCCCAAACTTTCAAAGAATTTTCTCTTTGCATGAGAATCCTCCCAGGCACATCATTATTCCTGTTGCCCAGCTCTCAGCCACCTCTCTTCTGAGACAGCGTGGCCAGTCCTGCACGCATTTTTTTGCAGCTGAGGTTCCAGCACTGAGAACGAGGGATCAATCCATACACCTTCACATTAACATGCTGCAAAGCTGTCCCCACAGCCCCTGGTCCTCTCTGTTTTGCAGGTAGGCTCTCGCAGTAATGCAGCAGTGCTCTGGCAGTCTATGTCTTCCCTATTCCCTCCTCAGCCTTTGTAGTTTTTATTTAAGCCTTCCATCCATACGCCCCACACTTGATGCTAATGTTGTGTACATTCAATAACTGTATAAAAAAAGGATGTAATTACTACTCCTCCAGTTTGGGGAGGGATATATAAATGAGTGGCCTTTTAAGGGCATTCCTGTAGAAAAGAGCGTTGTGTCTTCACTAAATCCATCTATTAGTCTTTTCCATTATAATCAATAAATCAGTTCCCTTTTTATATGGTGATGTTGGCTCAGCTGTGATTTTTTGATGGCAAAATTCATTACTCAATTGTCTCATCGCTTCCTTTCTAAGTTCAAAAACATCCATTAGCACCACTATGTGAAGCCCCATTAATTTGCTTTCGTTATAATAATGTTCTTATTCTTTCTTAGCGTCTTTATTGCATCCCACTCATCCTTGTTGTCTCATAGGAGCTTTTAATTAATGCACTAAGAACTGAAATAAAGAACCAGCATTTTTTTTAAGATCTAGCATTTTTGGTCACTAGACAGAAATTAACCAAATTTACTCAGGTGACCCTGTTCTAGAATGGGGAGAGTTGGCACACGATGCAGGCTGGATGCTTTCAGAGCTGCCTGGTTTCCACAGGGAAAAGTACAGTCAAAATAATCTTTTACTGGCTCCAACTACTCATTTGGGTTTGTTCTACTACTGTCTACTGCAAAATGTTTTTCAAAATGGGAAGGATCTATCCCATGCGCGTTTTGGACTTTGATTTGCTTCTTAACACAAATCAACAAAACGCACCCTGGCAGCAAAAGAAACTCCTGAAGAAGGGCTCCAAACTAAGGTGAGAAAGGCTTCTCAGTTACTGAAGACATCAGAAGTGATGTCTTACTCCCCTCTTTTACCTATGAACTTGAACTCTGCCTTGTCACTTAGATCCATTCAATGAGAAAAGAAAATCTGGTGCAAAGCTACACTGATTTAATGCCCTTTTTCTACTTCCCATCCTCTTAGTTTCTTCCTGCCCGTAAGACTTAAGGAAGGAAACGAACACTTGCTATTCCTACAGCAGACACGTACGGTGACTCAAAGACAGGCTACAGTAGTTGTAAGGCCCCTGGGCCTTGGGTCAAAAGATGTTTCTTAGTCCTACGTCCAGCAGATGCCTCCAGGGAAGCTCTTTCACCGGCCCCTTTCTGTCTTCGGGTCGCCAGTGCCACTGACAAGGGCTGTTCCACGCTCCTGTCCCCTGCGGTGCCAAGCGTGATGGGTCCCTGGACACCGCCGGCGTCTCTGGCTGCTACAGCAGCACAGCTGAGCTCAAGGGCTCTTGAAAGCAGAGGGCTGCCGCTGTCCTAAAGATTTTCCCTACAGGTAGAGGGGGCTTTGCTGCTCCACACGTAGCGTACTGTGATCTCTTCCAATGCACCACTGGTTAGGAAACATCGTTTGCGTCAGTCCTCGTAGAGCTCAGCTCTGCCACCCTTACCCAAGGGTATTAAGCCCTCATGTCTGGGAGGGAAGGTGTCCCGGCACGCATTTCAGAAGAGCCAACGCCAGGGTGCTTGGGAGCAAGGGCTTGGAGCTAGTTCCTGGCAATTTCCTGCGTATATCCTACTTGGGAATTCCTTTCCATGAAGGAAGGTGGCATGCATTTGTGTGAGGGAGTGAGCGCGGCTTCTCTGGGGAGAGCTGGAGCAAAACACCACGTGAAAACTATTTGCCTTGTCCTTCCAGCATGTGTTAGTATAGGATACAAGCAACAACAAATGAGGAATATTAAATTCCCTTCCTTTGTCCCCCACAAAGGCACAAAGTTGGTGAACAATGGTTTTCTGGACCCCTCTAATGAAATCACCCCTTCTTCTTAAACATTGGTAGTCAATGGAAAATTGGCGTGTTTACTTCCTTCTAGGAGACCAAATGTAGGACTGCCTAGAAAAACAGGCAAACAAAGGGATATGTTGTGAGCTGATATCTCTGACAAGTCAGAGGGAAGAAAAAAAAAAATTGTTCACGGATTACAGAATTTATCATTAAAAAAAAGAAAACCCAAACCCAAGAACTTTGCATGATACTTCAAAAGAAAAAAAAGGAAAGGGAAGGTGGAAGGGGGGGAACAAAAAGAAAAGAAAATCTGTCAAGAATTTTCTCACTGCATCCAAAATGCCTCAGTGAGCAGAGATACAGAAACAAGCTAATTACTGTCTTTCTTTTACTCTCCCGGTTCTGAACTCCACACACAACATTTTTCACGATTGTTAATAAAGGAACACTTTTATCTCCACCTTATTAAGAGTTCTGGGGGTAAGAGTACAGTATCTGACAGATACCATATGGGATAGAGTGGAAACAGTAGGGAATGAAGGAAAGGAAGATAGAAGCAAGGAGGTGACTAGAAATCCCTCCATAGTTGCTAGGATGCACATCCAAACTACTGGAGCTTTCAATATAATTGGAGCAATTTCTGCTCTGCTATGCTCTTCAATATTTATTTCCAAGGCTCTGAGGCTTAGGGTGTCAGGGAACGGGACATGGAGTCTGCAGTCATCTGTACGGAGAAAGGATCATCTCCAGGCATCGCTGAAAAGGAAAGTCCAACCCTTGAAAAGCCAGGGAAGCTGTGAGACGGACATGAGAGGCATGGGCAGAGCCTAGCAGCAAACCCAGGAATGCAGAAGTCAGAGGAGCCACACTGGGGGAGACGGTGAGGGGAGCCCTGGGCTAGGGAGCCGGGGGGCTGCAGGGCAGGAGGGGGCATTGGCAGAGCTGGTGGAGCCCTGGGCTGGATGCCCAACAGAGACCTGCTGTTTGAAGGGGCTTCATGTGGTCCAGACTAAACATTATCTGGCTCTGGCCTTTGCTTTCAGCTCCTTGCTTCCATAAACATTGTGACACTGGAGTTAGAAAAACAACAGCAATTCTTACAGCAGAGCCCCCATCCCCTTTGGGTACTGAATATTTTCCGAGTTTGGAAGAGCAGCTTAGACCAGCTGCTTTTTTGAATAAGTCAAGGAAGATGGCAGAAGCCAGGAGGCATAGAGAAAGAGCACCAGCTCACTGCCTGAATTCTGTCTGTACTACACATCACCAGTTTAAATGCCTGCCTAACTCTTCACAAACATGAAATCACTGTGTTTCTTCACAGTACCATTGCCTGCCATACACATAGCCTTTGCATTCTGTCTTACTCGTAGCAAGACAAACCTTTCTTATCATCCATGGCGCACTGACCAAACACTACAGTGGGGAAAGAAACAGAATCTGCCAAGCATTTCCACCTGTGGTCCTAAGGTAAATATTCAAACTCCTTCCAGGTTAAAAATTCTCTTCAGTAAATGGACATCCGTAAAATATTATATTGTATATTCCCCCAGGCAACAGGGAATTTCTACAGCCTGCACCGTTCTGCAGACCAGAGTGCTGTAGCTAAAAACCGCTGCTTGTTCAAATCAAACCCTCATCTGCTGGGGTTTCACCATTACAGTTGCCCACAGCCAACAGCAGGCAATGCTCCATCATTTACCCTGGCAGATAGTCCAACACCTTTAAAGTAAATTCTTCATTACAGGGCAGAGCTTACTAACCATTATTTTGCATAGAAGGAAAAAAACCCCGCACCTAAAGAAAATCTGCCCTTCTTAATGGGGCACTATAGGGTTTTAAGAAGCATTTTGTGGTCTATGCGTAAGGATCTTTGGATAAGTTGTTTGAATTTTTTCTGTGGATCTTTCTAAATTAAAGATACTGCATGATTTAGAGACCAGACTTGATGATGCAGCTGGTCCCTTCAAATGTGTTGCAATCAGTGAGATTCAGCTCTGATCCTGGCAATCTGCTCCATAGCTGCAAGATAGCCACAAGGAGAACCTGTCCTAGGGAAGATCCCAGGCAGAGATGCTCACCTTGGCACTGCACTGCCTCTCCTCCCTGTCCTGCCAGAAGGATGTTGGCTGGATAGGGAAAATGACTGATAAATGCAAAAAAGGGAGTTGTCAGAGCATTTCATTGCCATGCCAATGTTTTGTTGCAGGATAGTTCATAAGAAGCCAGGCAGGAGGCTGCCATAATTTAAACATCCCTGGCTTTCCTGATAGAGGATGTGGAGAGGACTCCTTAGAACCACTATGACAAAACCTGGGCTGGTTTAAAGTACCCTCTTCCTTCAACCAGATCAGTTTGTAGCTTGTGCCCCAAAACCAACAGCAGAGACAGGAGGGAATCAACGAGTCATGAAGCCATTTTCCTTTGCAGCAAGCTGTGTAAGCAAATCAAACCAAAAAAACACAGTCCAAGTGTCAGTCGCAAACACCCCTGTACCTTCTCACACTCACGAACCTCCTCACACCAAGTCTCTAGTGTTAAAGGTGAACACCAGAGTTTTTTAAAAAAAAAATCTGGGCTACTCTGCCACCGCCGCCACCACCACCACCAGGACAGCAAATACTCAAAGGAGTCTGTGTAAAAGAAAACCTCCTTCCTAGGCATCCTGAAAAATGACTGTTTATATTCTCTCTGGATTATGAGGGGCTAATAGGCGGCAGAAAACCTCTTTCCAGAGTACAGAGCAATCACTGCTCTTACATAAAACAAGAGTTAATGATTCTGCTGATTTACAACCTATTTTCCACTAATACATCCAGCAGTGAATTCTCAAGAGGCTTTTGCCGTACGCAAATCTGGAATACAGGACAGTGATAAAGCTATGTTTAGCTAGAAGATGAGAAAACAAATGATAGATAGGAGCCAAAATTTCAAATCTGGGTTAATTTGTTAAAGCCTTGTAACTCAAAAAAACATTTTGACTAATTTTCTTCGAGCTATATGGGAAAAAATCCCTTTTCCTTTGAAAGTAAACCCAATAGGGATCAGGGCACATCAATTTTGCTAATGGAACCTGGATGCAGCCTTAATTATAATTATCTCTTTTTGATAGATTAGCCGTTTACCCAGATTATATAGACATAGTGAGATTAGATTAGATAGCCCAGGCTCCATACGCTTTTTCTATCTCCCTGTGCAATATAGCAGTCAACTCACTGAATCCCTGCTTGTTCTCCTGGTATCTCATCTTAGTACATTTAGTTTAAGCTCCGTTTTCAAGGAAAATTGACCAAGGTTCAGGAAGAGGAGGTAGTAAAAGAGGTGTTTAGATTTGAGGGCTACCCTGATTTCAAAGGCCTAACAGTGGTAGGATGTAGGACCATACAGTACTCTTCAAGGTCAGCTGCTATTTCATAGCAAGTGAGTAGAGGCGAAAAGAAATACCCACAAATACAAAAGAGACATACCAGGTCCCCTACAAAGGGTCCAACTGCTGCCAGGCTCCTACAAGAAAATGGGGCCACTTTAGTTAGCAAGCTGTACGGGATACAATTTCTTTGTATGAACAAACCCTGGGATTAAAAGAACAAGGTTGGATAAACCTTGTGGGATTTTGAACGTATTTAACAAGGTGCAGCCAAGTTTTCCTAACTGAAAGGGCAAAAGAAGAAAATCTATATGTCCCTGTTGGGCTTGCAAGGTTACCTCAACCCCCCAGCAGGCTTTATCATCATGGGATAAGATAATAGGTAGGTAAGAAAAGAAGAAAAGTTTTCTTCCTTCATAACAAGCTGAAGCTTGGAAAGTTGTAAAGCAGCAGGGATGGAAATGTTGCACAGATTTGGAATGGATACCCCTATGCAATGGTCTGCTTCGCAGTCAGCCTGTCCAGGCAAATTTTTCTGACACACGTTTGATCTGTTGTTCTGAAACATTAGAGTTTTCAAGACTTTTTAAAAGGGAGGACTTCTCCTCCAGAGCCTTTGTCCAACAGACCTTCCTACCCCATTTTGTATCGAACTGCACACCTGGATATAGCCTTGCACAGAGAAAGCTGCATTCTGAATGCTCTGTACCAGGAGAGGTTGTAAAGCAATTTGGCATCAAAGGCAGGGAAGAAATATAAATCCCTTCAATGGCATTGATTCTGCTCTGAAACCCCTTCTACAAAAAAATCAGGAGTACTAAAGAGCAAGGACAGCACATACCACCTCCCCATTCCCAAAACACCTGACTTAGAATCATAGAATCATAGAATCATACAGGTTGGAAAAGACCTCTAAGATCATCGTGTCCAACCGTCAACCCAACACCACCATGCCCACTACACCATGTCCCTAAGGGCCTCATCTACACGTCTTTTAAATACCTCCAGGGATGGTGACTCCACCACTTCCCTGGGCAGACTTAACACTAAGAGCACCGGTGCTCCAAATTTTGTTGTTCATCGTGCTTATGAAAGCCACAAGAATCTGGCCACATAGAACAGCTTTTATAGATGAAAACACCCACACATGCTTTTATCCAGAAGCTTTTCCAGATTTTCCTTTGAAAATTCTGGTTAACAAGTTTCTTCAGATGCATTCTGCTAACTCTCATGGATTCTCCTGTTGGCCTTTTATGCACCTCATATTTTGCTTCACCATGTGCTTAAAGAAATTAAATTCCTTTTCCCAGTTACTTCTCAGACAGAAATAAACTTCAGCAGGTTATTCTCTCAGGAAAAGTTGTCAAACATTTGGAGAAATGCATAAAAATGGCATTTATTCAGCATAGCTCATCAAGCTGCACTGAAAAACATAAGTACTAAGGACAGGTGGAGAAAGGTTAGAAAAGCAAGTTACATTGACATTGCTTCCTCACTATTTCTTCCAGAAGTCCCACGTTTGATGTTACACTGAGCTCTGTATTTGAGTTGCCTTGCTCCCTTCCTCTGTCCTGCCTCACTCCCCCGCTTGCACATACACACATCAGCTTCATTCCTTCAAAGAAGAAAAAGAACAACATGGTTCTTTCTCCCTGCCCTGTAATAATGAAAAACTGCACAAGAAGACAGAGCAATACATACAGGGACCTCTCTTACCCTCCTTCCCACCATGCCTCCGGCATGCTGAGCTGAGGAAGGAGCTGAGCACTTGATTAAAGTGCTTCCTGCTTTGGAGATTGCTTCCCCACCACCACCACCTTTTTTTTTTCTCCCCTCCCCACCCTGCCCCAAGAGATTGGGTGGAGCTTTGCTTTATTTCTTCCCCTCTTCAGGGCTTGCTTGTTTATATTTGCCCGTTCTGAAAGCCATGAGTCACACTTTGATTTACAGCATGTCCCAGGAGAGACAGGAGACCCTAATGAAAGAGCAGACTGCAAGGGTAATTAATACCCACCAGACACTCAACTGTACTATTAGCGAGCAATATGTGCACACGCGTGTGCCTGAGCACTGTCAACTGGAGAGGAACAGAGAGAGATGATATTCGCATCAGTACGGCCCTGAGCACCTTGCTAACCCACAGCCATAGCTATTCACGAAGGAGAGACGCCCAACCAAAATGTCCGTTGTGGTGAGCAAACCTGGAAGGGGGTCGGGGTCATGGTGAGACAAGGTAACTGCGGGGAGCCAGGGACTGGGCTGCTAGTGAGGGATACAGGAGGGAGGCTGGCGCAGTGCATTGATTGGGGATGCTGCGATGGAGAGAAGTCGGAAGGGTGATGGATCACCCCTGCTTAAAACAAACAAAAACCAGGCAGCTTGCCAGGAACGGCTTAGGCCAGTTTCATTAAAACTCTTCATTCATCATGCTGAAACGAGGCGGCGTTTGTTATTGCAGCGGTGGTGTGCTGGTGCAGTAGCTATTACGAGAGTGGGTGGCAATACAGGGAGGGGGCAGTGGGAGGAGATGGGAGGGTAATGAAGGATAGAGGCGACTGGGAGGCAACAGGGCTCAAGTATCACTTACCATCCACTGAAGGGACTAAAAATCACCTTCTGTCTCCTGCATGGAACTGGGTTGATAAGGCTTTACATCCATCCAGCCAAATCCCCAGGATGAGAGCAGATTCCCTACTTCCAGGTGTATTTATTCCCCTCATTAGCCCAAATAACGGCACCACAACACGCTGGGGCTTGCTGTGGCATCAGGCTCAGCTGTGGCCATGAATCCACTTAATGTCACCTCAGGAAATCCTAACAGCATGATGCTCAAATAAAAGCACTCCACCTGCCTGGAGAGGGAGTGGATGGATGTCTAAGGCCTTTTGTACCTCTGCACTCTGTGTTAGATCCTGCTCTCACCACCCATGCACCCAGGGAAAGAAGAAACCAGCAGGGGTGGAAACCGCCTCGCTACATAGCTGAGAATCCCTCACTCCTGCGTTTGCTTCCACTTTCCACTTCATTGCATCTCCCAGGCGGCACTGGGGACACAGCACTATCAACACAAAGCGTGCCACCATGCCCTCCCACGAACTAATGAGGGCACGATGCTACCTGCTGAGTGGCTTTGTGAGTGACCTTAATGCCAGGGTCAAATCTTCTCAAAATATGTAGTCTTCCTGCCCACCCGCGTCCAAACAAACCTCTCTCTGAACTTCTTCATCAGGCTCCAGTCAGTGACCCATGCGCCCTGCAGTTGCATTAAGGCCAGCCTTTGATTTTAAAGCCCGGTGACTGCAATTCCTCCGGAGAAATCAGGCTCCACCTAAGTGTTCCTATTAAATGACATCCATATTGGCCCATTCACAGGGATTGCAGCTTGTAATGTCTACGTGCTTCTACGTATGAGGGAGGGGGAGAGAAGGCAACAGCTCATTTTGTTGTGATGTGTTTTACTGAGCAGCAAGAGAAACTGCTTGTATACTGATAATAGAAATCCAGGAACACAACCATCTAAGGGTTGAGATGGAGGGAAAAAATTGTGTGTGTGTGTATGACAGGGAACATTTACGCTATTTTTTTATCTTCACGCGCATCCAACAAAAGAAAGCCTTGGGGTCTGCAGGTGTGTGTGTCTAAGCTGTGCCATCAGCTTGGCTTGAAATCACAGACCTCGGGTTCACTGGTCCGAGCTCCTGCTAGGAGTAAGAGTTGGTATTAATTTCCATAGTGGGCTACCCTTCCAAGAGAAATATGAAATGAGAAATGTATGACCGAAACCACAAGCAACCTCAACAGTAAGAAAGCTGACTCTGGGGAGACATTTGAAACACAGAAATAGGTACCCACAGGGCCCTCAAAGGAAACCTTAGCATCCCTCTCTGCCACAGTGCCGGAGACAGACTGGTAAGCGTGCCTGTGCATCGTGGTGCTCACCCTCCTCGCATCCCAGTTACGCAAACAGGTGTAGTCTCATTGTGAGAGGAAGAGATAAGGCTGCACTAGTTACAACCGTCAGCTGCGGAAATGCAGTATCCCCTAGTCCATCTCGGTCGCAGCTAAGGGGTGTTTTTGTCATGTCCTTTGGTGTAATGAGGTACAGCCTACAAACTAGCGTTATCACTGGCTATGTTTTAAAGCATCTACTGCAGCAACAGCAGCTGCATAATGGTAATTAGTATTGGCCCAAGATTTTTGAAAGGAACATTTTCTGGGAGAAAATTCAAATTGAACAGAAATGGCATGTTTTGCAGGAAAATATCAATTGTGCTGAAATCTTCAAGGAAAATTTTCATGACAGCATCTCATTTGGATAAGGCTGAAAAAAAGTTGCTTTTGCATTATATGAATATAACACAAAGGGCAAGTTAAATGCTTCAGTGAGGTTGAAGCAAAACATTTTTAGACTCTTCATGAATGCTTCCAATATTATAACTTTCCCCGCCATCTCTTCTCAGGTCAGGTGACATAAATTTTGAAATCTTAGATTTTCCAGAGATGAAAAACTGGTTTTCAATCACTTAGAATGTTCCTAAGGATATATCTTTTTGGCATTTTTAAAATTTCCATCTAGTTTTCGGTGAGCAGAGAAATAAATGCCTTCTCCCCAGCAATGCGGATGACACACATATTTCTCCAGTGGAGGAAACCCCAAATCTGGGCAGGTATACCTGACCTAGCAGTTTTGCAAGCCAATGATCGAGTAGCTACCAACATTCATGTTTCTCATGTCTTTACAGATCCATGTCTGTTATTTGGTAGCGGACCTATTTAGACTATAGAGAGCTTAGATTTGCCTGCAGGCACTGCAAATCACAACCCTCCACAAGATTGCTATGACTCAGTGCCACGGACAGGACTTAAGCCTCACATCCACCCCAACATCCCCAATTCCCTGTTCTTCCAGACAATCAACGCTCATTTCTTTCCCAGCCTACCAGCACGGGGCTGGTTTTCCAACGTCCGCCTCGCCCGAGCTGATTAATAACTCACCCCCTAGAAAGTTTCTCCTAATACTTGACCTAAATATTCTCCGCACTTCCCGTGTTGGCTGGTGAGAATAATTGGTCTCCCCTCTTTTCAACATCTCCCTTCATGTATCAGCAGGCAGGTCTCACAGCTCCCTTCTGCCTTCTCTTATCCACACTTCAATGGCATTACACCAGGGGTGAGGGTGTAATTTGGCCCATTCACGCCCGTCTCTCTCAGCCTTCCCCTCAGAGGTCTTTCTGTGCATGAAGAATTTGTCTGGTTTTCTCCGCTTTAATGGTGCACAGGGGTGTTTCTCCTTGCTTCTCCGATGTGTGTCCGGCATAGCTGTGCCTCAGGAAACTGGATTTAAAGAGAATGATATTTGCCCATTTACATCGATTGTGGGACTGAAAGGTTCTAACAAACCCTATTCTAAAATCAATTTTTCTGACTTAAAGGGCCCCTGCTGTATTCCGGTAACGAGGATAAAATATTGCATTTCACCAAAATCCTATTATACTGTCATGAATATCCCATCACACTGTCAAGAACCAGGCGGTGGTTCTCTATGGTGTCTTCCTTATTGATGGGCAATCATCCTGCTTAGAGGTTCAGTTTGAACAAGGTCTCAAGAGGCCCGAATCCTTCCCTGCCGTGCACTGAAGCCCGGCGGTTCCTCCTGAGCAGCGTCCACTCCAGTGATCCCTGCCAGTGCAGATCCCCCTCCACACCACAGTGAGTAGCAACTGAGGATCCTCGTCATCTTTCAAGAGGTGCCTATCAACCCGCAGGATTAGGCTCTGAGCCATGAAACCGCAGAAGAGAGAGGCGACATCTGTGGCTGCTTTCCTGCAGATGCCACTGTGCATGTTCAGGAATCAGGGCTGCAGTATTTTTTCTCAAGCACCGTCTCTTTGGGACATCTTAGGCCACCATGTCATTTTGAACCATGTCCTCAATCTGGTAATTTTTACCAGCAGCCCCAGGAAGCTGAGGAACACTGATTTAACGCTTGGTGTAACACCCCATGACATATAGGGAAATGCCAGTCCTAAGAGGTATGTATATTCACCCCCTCCTTTCCAGATTTCTCACAGACCCCAAATCAAGGCTCAGACATTTCATCTTGGAAGGAAAGGGGAAAGGGGAAATAAAACCTGAATCAAAACTTCTGAAAAGTTGTGGAGGATAAAAACTCTGAGTCCAGATCCAGGAATAAATTTTACAGCTGGCACCTGTTTGTCTTCATTACAAATGTATTGCAAAGCTCTGATTGCATCACAAGCTTTAAGACTCTCGAAAGCTAACTGTGGATCAAACTTTTTCAGATGAAGCCATGTTCTACCCATTCAAAATAGTTCCTGCTTTCTCCACATGGTCTTTCCCATCACTTTTCTAAGCTAAAATAAGTGGGTAAAGGAATCCGTCTAGGTTGTCTCCCCACCTTTCATTTCAAGGATACTGCTATTTCTTCCACTCCTCTCACAAGGAATCAGGAAGGTGGGGCCCTTCCTGGGCAGTGCCTCCTTCATTAAAAACACAAACTAAACTCCAAGAAATTCCACCTGAACATAGGAAAACACTTTTTAACTCTGAGGGTGGTCAAACATTGGAACAGGTTGTCCGGACAGGTTGTGGAGTCTCCATTTGTGGAAATACTCAAAACCCAACTAGACGTGGTCCTGGGCAACCTGCTCCAGCTGACCGTGCTTGAACAATGGCATCGGACTAGATGGTCTCAAGAGGTCCCTTCCAACCCCGGTTGTTCTGCAATTCACCCGTCATCTCAGGGCTCTGCTTTGCTGAAAGTGGAGATTATGCAGCAGTTTTCACAAAAAGTTATGGAATACATAAAATCTTTTCTCATAAAGGACCCATCCTACAAAATTCATTAAAGAAGAAGAAAAAAACCCCACTAAATGGATACGCTGAAAATATGATAGCTGCATAAGCATGCTAATGCAAGGAAATGCTAGAACTACATTGTACCAGTCAGCATGGCACAGCCTTCATCTTATTCCTTAAATAACAAGGCATATTGTCACTCACTTTTCTTCATAACTTATGCAGCACACAGCACGAGTGAGGCAAGGTTCCTTGACTCCACGACTTATCTGTACCTTATCAAACCTTAATATTCTCCTAGTGTAGTTCACTCTTTCCTTCCTTCCTCTTTCTTTCTCTTTATTCCTCCCTTTCTTCTCCCTCCTTCCTTTCCTTCTTTCCTTTTCCCACCTTCCTTCCCTCCCTCCCTCCTTCCTTCCTCTTAGTTTTCCTTTCTTTTTCCCTTCGCTTCCTTCTTTTTTTCTTTCTTTAAAAAAATAACAAACCCACAATTATAAATGCTGGCAAAAAGAAAAAATTGACATCTTTGTAGCCTGTAGTTGAGTTTTCCAAGGCTGCCTGAGGGGTTTACATGGACAACTCCCATATATGTACTTGGTAATTTCAACAAAAAGCTCTCTGACTCTGTGGACAGAGCATGGAAGGAGTAGCTTTCTTGCTCCCCACCCACATAAAAACCTTCTGGTCTTCTTTGGGGGAGTGAAGCTCCAACCTGCTTTTCCATTTATCGATGTCTTCTTGTGTGTTGTGAGTGTAATAATTTCTGTGGGGAAAGGTGACCTTGCTAAGACCAGACCTGAAGCAGACCGACCACTTCTCCACTGGGAAAGGTGTTACTCCACGCTAGTGACAGAGGAGATATTTAACAACCTGAATAGCCTGCAACATGGGGAAGTGGCTGTGACTCACCAAGCCCCTTTGATATTCAAATAACAATGGACAATTATCCCAGTAGTAATGCTAACTGCCCCCACGCAGATAAATATCCTCCCCTCGCTTGCTACTCACAAACGGGGGTTTCCAAGTGTCCCCTGCCAAATAAGCACAGCTGTGGTTTCTGTTCAGGTGTACCACCCTGACACACCAAGCATCCTGGGCCACACTCACAGACCTTCTGAAGGGCTTCCCCAAATCTTTCTGGAGTGGTGAATAAGGAAAGGGAAGAACAACCCATGGCTGCCATTTCTGGCAGGTAACCAGCAACCTGAGTGCTGCTCCCCACAAACCAGGACTTTTTGGGGGACTGCTGAACACTGCCGGACCCCACTCTATCTGGCAGGCTCGATTAATTCGTTCTGCCCACTGCCATCTCATGGGACCCCCCCGGCTCCGCAGCCAGACCCTCCAGGCTCAAGAGGACCGATGGACTAAATTACAACCGCGAGTTCGTAGGTAGAGGGTTTCATATGGAATTGGCTGGAGCCAGGCGGGAAGAGACGAGAGACGCAGCAAGTGGCGTGCTGGTAACAGATAACCTGGGCTTGCCAGCCCGGCTGCCGCCGCCTGCCCTCGGCGGAGGAGATGAGCGTGTTATCTTCCAGCTGCACACGCCTAGCAGCCGCTTACAGTGATCCAAGGGGAGATTTAGGTGCACGCATGCAAACACAAAATACTTCCCGTCTTTTCAAAATTTTAAATCAAATGCATTTATCTGCTCCCAAGAAGAGAAATAAAATGGGAGGAATTCACTGTGCTGCTACACATTTCCCTCTCGAAGATGTCCCACTCGTGGTCAGGGTGCTGCATGGGGCTGTTGTCGGGTGGCTTTTCTTCAGCAGGGATAGCAAATGCATCTTCCCAGGGCTTTTTCCCAAAAATTCAAAGGAAGAAAAGAGAGAGGGGATTCTTCCTGGATATAAGACCCCTTTGAATCTATCCTGGGTGCAAATATATGCCTGTATCTCTCACAGTTTTTCATATTTTTCACACATCTTCTCTCTCACAGTTTTTCATATTTTTCACGCGCCTGATAGTACAATATTGGCCTTCTCAGAGCATCAAGTACCACCACAAAACCTATAGACTCTTCTCTCATCTCCAGCACAAACACGCTGCCCTCCAGAGCCCAACGCACCTCACACCTCCACTGACCCATGCTGCATGGATCCAACATGGAGCACTAAAACCTTTATTTCTTCCCCTCCCTCCCTCGCACACACATACCACCCTCAACCTGACATAAACACCCAGCCTCAAAAGGCACAAAAGCACAGCACATTTTGCTTGAACGCAGAGCCCCCACTCCACAATCCTCTCTTCCCCAAAGCCTCACCTGAAAAAGCCGGAGATATCCCAGCTCCTCACCTCTTGCTTCTTGCTCTCATTACATCACAGACTGCAAGGATATGGCTTCTAATAATGTATATAACATCTGCTTTAAACTAAAAAAGCAGCAAGAAGCATCACGCATTGCTGGCTTTTAGACAGAACTTATCTGCAAATAAAACAGACAATGTGCCTGTGTGCTCATTTTGGGTCTTTTGTTTCACGGTTGATTATTTAATTTCAAGTGCCCTGAGTGTCTTAGGCATTTACCACAAATGAATGAAGATGCAGCTCCTGTGTGTCAGGAATATACAAGCTCAATTCAACAGGATACAATGAGTGAAGGTCACGAACAAGCAGGGGGATAAGCAGAGGCACGAGTGGGTGGTTAAAGGCAGGTCATTATTACTCAGCAAGGCCTGGACATAAAATAATGGCTTCTGTTCAGTTTGTTTTGGAGGGGCTTTATTAGCTCTTTCCCTTCCCATAGGCAAAAGAGGGAGGAAGAGTTCACCCGGTTGATCTGACTGAGGCTTGGCAAGTAGTTTCCCAAACAAGCTTGGGGTTGGTGCAGCAAGCGGTAAAGAGGGGACCCACAGGTGATGAACAGGTTAAGGAGAACATCCAGGCTGTCACACAGTACCCTGAGGCACCCAAGGTCCAAGCTCAATTGCCCTTGACCCTACCTACCATCCAGGGGCAGAGAGAGGACAAGTCAAAGCACAGATAGGCTAAACCCAGACCCTAGCCTTCACTGCAAAACGGGGTGCTGCGGAGAGGAGGAGACTGGGCGAAGGTTGCAGGGCTTGCAAACTGAGGGCAAGGGGTCGGAGCTGGCGTTGCTGAATTTGATTTGGACTAGCTGGCAAAATCCATACGTGACAATGGAAATCCTTCCATAGGTGCTGGGGGAATCCTGCATCAGTCCCGAGGCTCAGTCTGAATTTCCTTGCTCGCTTCGGCAGCACATATACTAAAATTGGAACCATACAGAGAAGGCTGCAGCTGAGTCAGCTGTGTCCAGCTCCTTTGCTACGGAGTGGCACAGTGCATACTTTTTGAATAACCCATGGTGTGCAACCACAGGTGCTTGTTAAGCAAACAGGTTTCCTACTTATCTGCGTTTACTTTTTCTGAATCTCTGTGGTTATTTTGCTGTGAATGTTACAGCTTTCAGCAGTACATTTTGGTCCTTATCAGATAAAAAAAGAAAAGAGAAAAAAATCATTTCCAAAACATTTTTGTCTAAATTTGCCTGCCAGTCACAATTTTCAACTCAAAAAGCTCTCTGGCACAGCACTAGAAAAGCTATAAGCTGCAGAGCTGCATTATTCAGTTTCCTCCATCTCTAGATGTATTATTTAACTTCTTGGCAATAATGTCAGGGACGTAATCCAATAGAAATGCAGAGAAACAAAGGAACCCAAAATTTCGGAACAGCTCAAATTGGTTTTCAGTGCTTACTTTATAGAAACTGAAAAAAAGAATAAAGAAAAGAAAAAAGAAAAGGAGGCATAATGTTATCAGTGTAGAGGTGGCACAGCAGGCACACACTTATGGGGGCAAACCTAGAACCCCCTTCCTTTGGCTTCCAGTAGGAAATCTTTAGCTACTGGAGCCAAAGGAAAACTCCCCTGGCTGCTGCTTGTCCCCTCCACGATCCAACAACACTCACCGACTCACCTCCTTGTCAGGTTAAAAGCTACATTTCTCGAAGAGAAATTTATTGAGTGACCCATCTCATTTACATGCCCCACTACTCAGCTTCCCCCGGGCAGGATAAATTTCTTTTTCACAGGTGTCCATGAGGCTGACTTACCCAGAATGCATGTCCCCATGGGTGAGATATCATGAACATAAACCACCCATCCCCAGCACAATCCTTGGTTGTGCTTGCCACCCGAATCCCACCTGTACTCAGCCTCAGTTCTCTCTAATATTCGTTTGTTCTTGCTGCAAGATCATCAGGGTAGGAACCTTGCTCTATTTTATAGTGGTAAAATGCCCACAAGAAATAACAAGCAGAAGGAGAATCAATGTTTATAGTTTACAAGGTGCCTTGAAATTCTGAGATTAAAGGTCCTTTTTGCTATTATTCTAAAGTACGCTTTTAAACAAATACCTGCTGTTCTCAGATACCAGAATACATCCCTTTTCCTCCATTATTATTATTACTCTAAAAATGTTAAATGGCCCTTCATTTTCTTCAAGGACCACAAGAGCTTATGACAAATACCAATTTGCTCCTGACGTGGAGGAGCAAGCTGAAGCACAGAGAAACCAAGTACACACGACTCCGTGGCTGAGACACGAAAATAGATGCCCCTGATCCCATCCATACTGCCTTCACTCCGAGATGCGCTTTATCACTGCATGAGGAGCACACATTAAAGGTGGGGTGGCAAAGACTTTGAAAGTGCAAAGAACAAGACTGATTGGAGAAGGGGTGAGAGGATTTGCTGCAAGGGTGAAGTGTTGCAGAGCAGATGATGCCACCAAGCAAAGATTTCTCTGACAGGGAGCGTGTCTGCGTTCTCCTAGTCACGCCGAAGGGGAGGGGGGACATCTCCCCGGCTGATGCTCAGTAGCTCAGAGGTTATATATTTATAACACTTTTTATATTCTCAGACCTTTAAGATAATAAAATATGCTCTGTACTGCACAGCATTACAGTTAGATGTCTCGGGTTTTAAAGGGAGGGGTTTAGGAATAAAAAAACTCTCCCCACACACCGAGCAAGTCCAAAGCAACCTGGCTACTCAACAATAAAAGCTCTTAAAAATGCAGCGCAGTCATTTGATATAGGAAGGTTCAAAGAGACAGCAGTAGACCAAATATAACTTTAATACAATAGTCTAGCCACCAGCTTTTTGTGAAACTTTTAATGACTATGGGGCTACGGGGCAGTGCCTGGCAAAGCCCCTATCCCAGCACAACCAGTGAGTCTCCCACAGATGTTTGCCCGTTCAAAGCTTCTCACACATTTGGTCCCCAAGCTACACATTAGTGTGGCATAGAAATCACTGCAAAGGAGAAATTGTATTATAAAACCCAAACTGTCAAGGACCCTCCTGAGGTTACTTTTGGATGCCAAAATGCAATCTGAATTCATGGGGTTTTATCATTTGAACACACAGGCAGAACATTTCAGAAAACCTCTTTCTCACTGGTGCTGGTGGGATGGTGGAGGAGAATTTATTTGGAAACCAGGCAAAAAATCTTAGCAAAATCTTAGACAGCTGAGAAACCTGCTCAGCAGGATCCTAAAGCTTTAGCAGTCTGGTCTACTAGATTGCTCGCTAGATACTGGGCTGATCCAGCTCAAGCCCTGTGAACAGAAAGCAGAAACAGATCCCAAACCCTAATACCCAGACACCAATCTAGCCAGAGCTTTCCAGAGCATCCATGGAGGTCAAGGCCAGCATCTGGTTCAAGCCTTCTGCCTGTAAGATGCCAGAAAAGCAGCAGAGGAAAATGGAAGCGATCAGGTTGCTCATCAGCTTGCAGCCCGCAGGCACAGAGCGGATGTGGGGAGCTGCTGCCCGCTAGGTACTGCGGGATGGGACATGCACTCATGCAACGTGCTGCCCCACGACATGGGAGCTTGACCGTAGGTGCCGAAGACCGGGAGGTCACGAAACTGCACGGTGCGAAATGGTACATAACCGCGTCACTCCTTTCTCCCTGGCAGCACAGCAAGCACCCACACGTATTAATTAATTCCTGCGGCTGAAGCAAAGCTGTCGCCTGACGATGCCTGGCAGGGCACGGACCCAGGCTTGACACCTGGTAGGGGCACATGCTGTGTCAGGGGTGTGGGGTACCAGCACCCTAAAACTCAGGGAAGACTGCAGCAGGGAGCAAGAGCTTTTGCATGGGGGGGCTGCCTCGGCCCCAAGCATAAGAGCAAGCTTGCTGAAGGTAGGGTGGCAGAGAAAGCTGCAGGTGGATAAAGTGCCTAAAAAGCCCCGGCACACCTGCCTCTCCCTCCGGGGACTTGGCAATCATGCAAGCCTCAGAACTGGGAGTGAGGGACTGGCGCAGCGCCGGGTCCTGGGGCACAGCTCTCAGCCCCGCGGCTCCCAGCCCTGGGGGCCGGTGCAGGTCAGCCCGGCAGGCAGCCACCGGCTCCTGCAGCCCGGCCCTGGGGAGGGGAGAGGGCACCGCTCCCAGCCCTCGCTCCGGCGACACAAATGCCAGGGGAAGCGATGCTGTGCGTCCCCGTTTGTCACCGTGGTCGGCATTAACAGAATGTTTAAAAGTCATGATGTCATCGCTATTAATCAGGGCCCCGCTGGGCCGTGCTCCGGCACTGCATATTAATCACCAGCAGCCCCAGGACTCGCTTATCTGGAGAGGCTAAGTTTAGATCCATAAAACATGATTTATTTTTAAAAGTAGCATTATTAAAGATGAGCTACAGCCTCGTTTGCACTCCCACTGAAGTCTCCTTTAGGAAAAGTTTGGTATTTTGGAGTTGGTACGGAAACCGTCCTTATTATTTTGAGCTTGAGAAAGCTGTCAGGTGTGATAGTGGCCTTTGAATGTCCTGGATCTTGCCCCTATAAAGGAGAATCATCCCAATGCCCCAGCAGAGTCACGGCTTGGGGAAAAAATTCCCATTTGAATCACTTTCAACTACAGATGGGACAGGGCTAACACCTCAGCAAGGAGAGCAGCTGATGTGGAAAGGCTGGTTAGATGCAGACCTGAGTGACACCTCAACGGTAACAAATGGCAGTGTCCCACCCCATGAGCCTGGATATGGCCTTTTCCAACAGGTGAGCCCTTTGAATACTAGCCCATAACCAACACATAGCATGTTAACTTATTTTCTGTGCTCTGCAAAGTGCTCTTGTTGGATCAACAGCATGATTGATCCACACAAATGAATTTGTAAAAGCCTGCCTGCACTCAAATTTATGAGAGTTTAGCTACAGTGACTTTAACAACCACGTTAGCTCTGGTCCAATCCACACACAGGAACCGTACCAGTTTAATAAAATCATTTTCTAAATCAGCCTGCTAAATTTGATTTGACTTCTTGTGCATCTGCTTGTACTTTGGATTAAAGAGGTTCTGGTGCCAGTTTGGTGTGCACAGGCAACGTCTATGTGGGGTACCCCAACCCAAAATAAGAGACTCCACCAACCTGTTCCAGCAGTTCCATTAACTCTGTTCCTATGCCAACCCAGTCAAAACCAGTGCAAATCCCATGTGCGAGGCCAACCCAAGAGATTTGGCAGACAGAGTAGGAGAGAGGAAAGCCTCGCTGGCACAAGATGCAGGACATTCATTCCATCAGCGAGGGAAGACTTGCTCCTTTATTGCCCATCAACAATGATGGCGATACTCTCTCATGGGAACCATGGGGTGATACTGGGTCCCCACGTGGCTGCAGGAATCATACTGGGACCTGTGTCATTGCCATGCCACCTGGTCCCACTGCGTTAGTTGCCATTGAGGGAGAAGAGCCAAGACCACTCTTCTCTGATGACAACTGCCTGAACGCTGGTGCCCCACAGGCGCTGTCCTTCTCCTCTCGCCACCATGGGGAGTGAGTGCTGAGTCATTTGACAGCTCCACTGCTCCCAAGCTAGCAACCCAACTTCTCGGCCTACCTTCTTGGCCACACCATCACCTCAGGCGGGGCTGCGCAGTGAAGCTCATCCAAATGAGCCTCTTGGCCTCTTACTCATACGCAGAGAGAGATGTAACACTGCGATCAGTCATGTTGACAAGCCTTGGGATGCCATCTGACAGCAGCAAGGGGACTCAGCAGACCAGGATATTCATCAAAGTGCTTAAATATGAAATTGGCTGGCTCTTCACTGTCATCTCAAAGGAGCCAAAGTTTGGCCTGCCAGACTATAGTCAGTGGAGAAACAACCCCTTATGGCTAAGCTGCTCATTCAACCTATACCTCTCCCTTTGGGTCAGGCTTTTGATAAACGTGATCTCACACACAGCTCTTTCCCATTGCTTGGCCATGAATTCCCCGAGTCTGGATACCTTGACTGCTCGCATCACATTTCAGAACGGACCTTCTGAAACCCAAGAACCAGAGGTGAGCAGGGCTCACGCAATCCTACTGTGGAGGGTTCCTGCAGCCACGTGTGCTGATAGCGGGACCAGGGGAAGTGGGGGAAGACTCACAGAGCATCCTAAATGACAAGGTTAAGTTGCAGTCGCCTGTTACCTGTACCTAATGTAATGAATCAACATGCTGCAGATAACAAACACAATTACCACACAATTTACCAGCACGTCCTTTTGGGAGGCAGGACCATAACGCAGTCCCTCCACCTCAGAGTTTCCGGAGCTGAGCTCGCCTTGGAGGGCTTACTCTGATTGACACAGCTATGATTTTCTGCAAGGTCTTTACAAGGTTCAAATTAAGGGAGTGGGGGCATTAAATTGAATAGTTTTTTATAGTTTTTGCTTTTTTCTTTTTGGTTCACTATCTTTTGTGACCCAAAGCAAAGGATGGAAAATGTGGGGAAAAGTCTGCAAGGAGACTAAGTCCAAGCCTCCAAAACTCTGCTTTTCCTTCTAGTGGGAGTAGGCTTGAATGTCCATCCCAGACAGGCTGGCTCTGACAGAGTAAGATAAATAGAAGCAATGACAGCTCCAGAGCTGCTGCTCAGACAAAAGAAACAGGACCAGCGCCTTCCCCATCCGGTTTGATTAGGCAGCTCTCAAATGGGGGAAGCATGGGGCTTTGGCTCAGCTTTCCCAACAGAAACCACCAAATGAACATCACCGCTTACCTCCCCTTCCACATGTTCATGGCACTGATGCCCTTTATGGGGAAAACTGTATAGGGGGCTTACCCAAAAAGAAGGCGCTCTTTCTGCCATCCACTCCTGCACAGGTCCTCTTTCCCATTCAAATCCCCTGTGAACCATGCCATTTAAATCCCTATTTTTACTGTAGTTGGCTCGTCATGTTCCTCTGCTCATTAGGCTGGCAGCACAGGCTCAACAGCGTTTGCACTTCAGCATCAGAATTTCTGCTGTGAAGTATGACTGTGATCCACTTGCCTGGACACGATGTTACCAAAAATAGCTGCATCCTTGTTTTCTTACTCTCTAACAAATCAGGCAGTCTCTCTTCCTGAACCTTGATCACCAAATTCCCTTCTCAGATCCTCACAACCACTCCCTCAGTCTCCTCCTCTCTACATAAATTATTACTGCTAAGACTCTTCCTTGCTAAGCCACCAGCCCACGTCAAACCTTCCATTGAGTTCCTTCTTCCTCAGGTCCCTGAAGGTCAGAGGACGAGCATTCACTGACAGTGAATGGTCACAGCTGGCTGGGGAACCGGATGAGGACACGTAAGCTGGATGTGATGAATCCCCAACAGTATTCCCTACTCATGACAAGAGTGTGCCTACAAGGGAAAATCCCACTTCTGACAGAGCCACATAACTTATCCCGTCTGGAGCAGACTTATGCTGTAACCTGGAGGGAGAAGAAGCAATGTACAGCTCCTCATATTCAGGGATTTCAGCGTAAGATGTAGCAAACCTGGGGCTGGTTGTGTGCCTATACCAATGGTACAGAGAAGCCATGCCAAGCAATGCAGAACTGCAGCAGTATGGACCTCACATTCCTGCCCTCCTCATCTCATCCTTCGTCTAGGCTCCACCATGTCGCACACCCACAATGCCTCAAACACCTCTACCACATAGAAAAAGGCAGAGGAAGATGAGCAGCAGTGCTCCCCTCAGCATGGGGGAGAAGCTTTTTGGGCTGGGGTTGCCTCTGACAGTTATGTCCTACTGCTGGAGCCCTCCATCTCTTGGACTCTCCAAGCCAACCAGAAAGATTGCATGTCCTCAGACTGCTATAAGGGGGAATTGAGACTTCATTATCTTGTGGAATTGATGATGAAAAGCAGTATCTCCGCATATCCCAGGGCTCCAGAGCACAGTACATACCAAAGCCTTGCTAACTGTTTATTATTAAGATCTGAAAATCAGTTGTGTGTCTTTGTAACTCCTGTTCTCGATTGATGAGAAGAGGGTCCCGAGGGAAGGGAAAACATTTTCCAGGGAAGAAGCGTTTAACATCAGAAGGCAGGAAACCAAACAGCGCTCCTCGTGCCTCTGCCTTACATGCTGGGTGCAGGACTTGCCCTGTGCAGGCACGGGGGAAGGAGCAAGCTGCTGTGTCCTGCCAGGGGAAAGGGTGTTCCTGTCCCTCCAGATGCATAACCCGTGAGAGGAGAGCAGACAGGCTCTTTCCTGTCTGCTTTGGGCACTGTTTTTTATCACCTAGCATCCTGTACTATAACTTCTAAATCTGGGTGAAGCAGCTACCAATCTCTTTCTCATTTGGTAATGACTTAAATACTCAATACAAGCATAAATGGCTACAGCTAGCATAAATGAACTGAAAATCTTGCTTGTGTGAACTCATCAGGAAGAACCTTCAACTTCTAGTGGCTCCAAACCCAGCTTCAATTTACACATGCCCTTCTTCCTTTCCTTTCTCTAATGACACTTATTTTTTCTCAAAATCAAAAAGGTCAGGCCAGGCATGTCTGTGCTGTACTGAGAAGGTACAGTCGCTGCATGAGTTGGAATATCTGACCACATCACCACTCTTAATCTGTCTCCTGCTGGCATCCACTGTGGATCCAATGCTTTCTCAGCTCCACCACAGCACATGTGCACATCTTGCAGACTGGGAACAGAGCAATGCAGAAGCCCCAGCAAAGTGCTGCAATGGGTGAAGGGATCTGAATATATAATGTATTGCACTATGTTTTGATGGATTCTCTTGCTCAAATGGATGTTAATAGTTTCCCTAGCTCAGCTCCAGAACCTGGATTCACATTCTAGCACTGTCTGTGCTGTCTGGTGTCACCACAGTTGTGCCCTGGAGTTGTAATTAAGATTTAACCACAAGTAAGTGCACTGTTACCCTGCAAAGCCCCTCCAAGAGCCAGGTCCCTATCTGGGTGAAAATATTCTTCAAGTTCTATGACAGTATCAAATCAGGGTTGCTTTGAAATGTGAGACTGAAGGATGGCAAACATGTATATCTGCAATTGCTTCCTTGCTGAGAGACAAACTGGGAAAACATGTCTGTGACACATCCAGCAGAAGGACCAGGTCAGAGGGGACCACGAGAGCTGGAAGGATTCTTTCCCAATCCCCACCTCACCCCACAAGCGAAAGAAGTCAAATCTCTTCTTTTGAATATTTTCCTTTGGTTCCTGGTTGCATCTCTTTAGAAGGCAGATCTAATGAAAACACAGGAGAGCCTGTTCTTTGTGGCCACGAGGTTAATAAGAGTGGAACACAAGAGCAGCAGGAGCTGCAGGAAGAATAATTCCTTTTAAAGCTGGAGATAGGAAGCCTATAGGTGGTAAGTGTGACATTTCCGCACAGAGGAGTCCAGCTTAATTACCTACAATTCAAAGGTAGGAAGTTATACATTAAGGCAGGCAAAAAGAAAGTGGTAGGAGAGGATGGACTTTGGCTGCTCATGAAGATTTAACATCATTAACTCTCCGGCTTCCAAGAATGTTACTGTATTTTCGCTGGCCAAATACCAATACAGCTAATTGCATTGGTGTTACCTGCAGTTCAATGAGAAATTGTCTCTTTCTCATTGCCTGCACTGTCGTATCGTAAAGGAACACACAGCAATACCAAGCAGAGTGGCTCTACTTCATTCGTAGGTAAAACAATTCCTGTGTGCATTAAGCTTGGCTCAGCAAGACACGCAGACAACACCAAGGGGCTGGAGCTGCTGTTACTCAGATGGCAGTCAGTTCTGGCATGCTGACAGGGACAGCATCCACAGGTGCTAAGTGCCTGAAACTTATTTGGCGGAGCCTGCACGACTGGGTAGTGCTGGTAATCATAATATCTGGCCAACTGACTATCTGAGTCACCTATTCACCTACTCAGTATTTGTGTATGCTACAGACAGACATATGGTTTACAGCAAACTGGGGAACAGACATTGCTGCACACTCATTTCTTCATCTTTCCCAGGATTCACTGATGCATTCTCAGTTGAGACGGACACAGGCCAAACTTCCTTTCCAATATACCACTAAAAAGGCTATATTCTGACAGCTGTTGTTATTGCCTTAATCTCTTCTCTGTTGCTCATGCTTGATAAAATGAGGAAATGGTGGCCACCTCCGAGTGGCCAGGCTCCCAAAGTCAGACATACTGAAAGGACCAAGGTCTTGGTTCCCAGGTACATTTCCTTGTGCTATGAAGTCAGTGTAAGAGTCTCCCATCACCCCTGGCCTCTTGTCTGAGCACTATTCGCATCTCTTCACTTGCACCAATACAAGTGACTGTGAGGCCACACAAAATAAAATAGGTACAAATAGTTAAAAAAACCCCACACTAAAACCGTGTAGCAAAATATCATCATTTCTCCAAGCTGACTGGTAAGAGCCCCACCCAGGATAAACAGTCACCACCTGCAAGCTACCAAGAGTCAAATCCGATCAAATCTGTTTCCTTTGCCCTGCAATGCTGCAATAAAGGCTGGTTTTGCTTGCATTTGCTCCGAGCGTCTCCCTCCAACACCACCTCCCAGCTGCCGCAAGACCAGGGCTGGGGGAGCACCCTGGCACCCCCCTCCCATGTCACTATATTTGCTGGCTGGTAGAAACACCCGTGGCCAATGTGGCTCTGGGTGATCTCATGGACAGAGCAGCACCAGTGCTGAAACACCAGCCCGAGATGCTACGGACCAGGGTCCTAGTGTAGAGATGACTCACATGCCTGTTCGGGAGCGCTCAGGAGAGACCCTTTCCCTTTAGAGCTGAAGCAAGAAGCCACATCCACAGCATTAACAGCGGGAAGGTCCAGAAGGGCTCCAGCGTTTTTCCCTTTAAATATTCCCTACTGTCCTCAGCCAAGAAAGCTGTTCTCCCCCTTTCTTTTTGCCCTCAAACAAGAGGATTTAAGGAAAATTCAAAGGCGACATTTTCAGAAGTTGACAACTCCGAGGCAACTGAGGACGGAGATCTCTGATTTCTGAAGACCCTTCCTCCACCTCATTCTGCATGCATTGGTGAAAGGTGATTAAAGTGGCAGATGGCAGATCTGGAAGGGCAAAAAACTTCAAGAGGGTTTCTGTTGCAGTTTTATTATGGAGGGTCTGGAGCCTCCTTGTAGCTGAGGTTGTAATCAGTTTCCACTCTAAGCTCTGACTTAAATAACTCTTCATATGCATTCCTCTAACTTCAGCTCATAATTGCAGGGTTTGGTATTGAAACTAAAAAGATTGTTTTTTCCTCTTCCGTCCTCCTCACTGCAATTTGAAGAATTTGGACCTGTAATTCAAAGAGTTAGGCAATGCCAGACTGAACCTTTGCCAGACTAAATGTTTCTTTAGCTTCTTTCACTCGAGAAAACAAAGCAAAACAACCCCTCACCCAAAAAAGAGGGTTTTTTTCATCTCCATAAATGATTCAAAATTCAAGTCTCTTGGAAAATATATGCATAGGCAGCAGTTGCAGAAAATAAGGTGCAAGTCAGAAAGTCATAAACAACCAATGCATTTAGCTGTAATAAATGAAGCATATACGTAGTTAGCATTCTGGTAGCCAATGCTAGCTGGAAAACCTCCCAAAAGCCGAAATCACATGATCAAGGAGTTTTTCTGGTTTTAGACAAACCCAAAATCTCCTAAAAAGCAGACTCTTTTCCACTGAAGACATGGAAAATTATCAAAACACTTTCCACTTGCTCTGGAAGTAGCAAATCGCTGCATGCAGAAAACACAAAATTCTTCCTATACTGTACTAAAGCAGATTAGACTTTCCACTACTTTGGCTGTGTTTTTTATTTCTAGGGGTTAAAGTTTTGGCCCCAATTATACGTGGAACCTAGTATTTTTGCTATTTGCATAGACCTCATGTTTGCACTGGATTCAATATAAAATACAATCCAGCCATTTAGTTTTTTCCTACAAAAGCACTCCTCCCTCCAAAAGAAAAAAGAATCCATCTCTGCAAATTGTGAAATATTCATATTTTCATATTGATTGCTGTTTTCAAACTTCTGCACGTGGCCAATTAACCAACCTTTTTAAAAAATCATTAGAAAGACAGAAACCAAGTGCATTTGCTGTAGCGTAGAACATCATGTGGCAAAGGGCTGCGTATCTCCCGTCTGTCCCTGACAAGGCTCTGTAAGCCTTGCAGACATTTTGGTTTTTGGCAATTCGTTCCCATACACAGGGAAGATTCCTGTGAGAAATAGGGAACTACTCGGGCTGCCCAAGCTGCAAGCTTGCAGGGCAGGGCAAGGGAGCAGCGCAGTCAACGGACAGAAATCCAAAGGCACCCAGAGTGGAAAGATGACGAGGGCAAACAGGGTCCTTAAGCTGCTCATGAATTAGCCTGTACAGAGTAGCAGCAGAAATATGGGCCCCACATAAAGACAGGAAACCTTGCACAGGCTTCATTAATTTGAATCTAACGATACTGTGACTTGCATCCGTAAATGCACGTCTAGCCTGAGTCGCACGTAGTTCTTCTGATGCCAGTAAGAATTCACAAACTGTAGACAACTTATGTACATATATGAATCATAGAATCATAGAATCATAGAATCATACAGGTTGGAAAAGACCTCTAAGATCATCATGCCCAACCGTCAACCCAACACACCATGCCTACTACACCATGTCCCTAAGGGCCTCATCTACACGTCTTTTAAATACCTCCAGGGATGGTGACTCCACCACTTCCCTGGGCAGCCTGTTCCAAGGCCTGACCACTCTTTCAGTAAAGAAATTTCTCCTAATGTTCAATCTAAACCTCCCTTGGTGCAACTTGAGGCCATTTCCTCTTGTCCTATCGCTAGTTACTTGGCAGAAGAGATCAACACCCACCTCGCTACAACCTCCTTCCAGGTAGTTGTAGAGCGCAATGAGGTCTCCCCTCAGCCTCCTCTTCTCCAGGCTAAACAACCCCAGTTCCCTCAGCCACTCCTCATAAGGCTTGTGCTCCAGGCCCTTCACCAGCTTTGTTGCCCTCCTCTGGACACGCTCCAGCACCTCCATGTCCTTCTTGTAGTGAGGGGCCCAAAACTGAACACAGTATTTGAGGTGCGGCCTCACCAGTGCCGAGTACAGGGGCACGATCACCTCCCTACTCCTGCTGGCCACACTATTCCTGATACAGGCCAGGATGCCGTTGGCCTTCTTGGCCACCTGAGCACACTGCCGGCTCATGTTCAGCTGGCTGTCGACCAGCACCCCCAGGTCCTTTTCCTCTGGGCAGCTTTCCAGCCACTCTTCCCCAAGCCTGTAGCGTTGCCTGGGGTTGTTGTGGCCGAAGTGCAGGACCTGGCACTTGGCCTTGTTGAACCTCATACAGTTGGCCTCGGCCCATCGATCCAGCCTGTCCAGGTCCCTCTGCAGAGCCTTCCTACCCTCGAGCAGATCAACACTCCCGCCCAACTTGGTGTCGTCTGCGACATATGGGTACAGAAACCTCTGGCTGCTGCACTTAAACCTCTCTTCTAGGCATCTAATAGCCAATACATAAATAAGGGAAAAGGACAGCAAATATAATGTTGTATGAGGTCTGGCAAAGTAAGAGCTGACTTACTAAACACCCTGCTGCATGTTCCAAAATACCCTTAATTCTGCCTGCCTGGTGGGCAACGACTGCCCGCTTCTGAAAGACATACTTCTAACAATCACAACCAGACATTCAAAGAATCATTGTCTACAGGAAAACAAATCCATGGAAGGCATGACGTTTTGACATCTTTCCCTCCTCTGGACAATTTAATCTGGCATGTAAGTAATGTACTGGTCTGGTTTGATGAAATGGACACTCTGACCCTTTCTCTACACTTGAAGATTGATTGATTGTTTGTACCTGAACAATTATGCCTTAGCAAACAGTCAAAAAGAGAAACAAACCTTTGGCCACAACATTTAATTTCTGCTAGCAACATTTCACAGCTGTTACTTCCCTGTTTACTCAAAGGAACTTACATCTTGCTTTGTAAAACGCTTTACGTTCCCAACCTCATTTCCATACTCTGCTGTAGGTAAAAACCTATTTCCTTTGAGTTCCTTAATTGAAATACATCTAATTCCACAGGCGCTTTCCAAGATTTGTTTACAGCAGAACTAGCCACTTAAAAAGCAACAATGTTTTTTAAAGGAACACATCCCTTATTCATATTGCAAACAATTCCTCAGATTATTGTCAGGAGGAGTATTTTCAAATGTGTCTCGTCTTTTACCCTCTCCCTGTTAGCTTTTTGCACTCCTCTCAGCTTGGACAATGAAAATCAATGCAGCTGCTTTCCCTTTTCTCTCCAGTGAATTTGAGTATCAGGTGACAGGGGAGCAGTTTTTGTTTTAAGACAACCCTGGAATGTTTACAAAAATGAACTACTTAATGGGAATTATTTGCTCTTGGCTTGTGTGGGGGGAAAAAACCACCCACCACCTTTTCTTTTTTTTTTTCCCTTTTTAAACAAAGCAAAAATTTGTCAGCCAAATAGGAATTGACAGCATTCCTTTAAAAAGCAAAATAAAGCTCGCCCCAGCTGGGCACTCACCAGGCTGCTATATTTGTGTCTCACGCGCTGGGCCCATGTGCAATTCAGCTTCCCTCGATCTGAGCAGGCTTGCTGTACTGTGTCTTCCCTAGTCCCCCAGGCACACTTAAGCTTTTCCTCTGCCTCCCGCTCCGTGTCACCCCTGCACCCCGGTGGAGTACAGCTGATCCAAGCCCCCCGGAGCAGCTCAGACTCCGGCACTGGCTCCAGCCCCAAACTCTGACAAAGCTCAAGCCCGTCCTTCCCCCAGACCTCCAGAACTGCAAGCGAAGGCTGGAAATTGACACTCGCCCTTCCAGAAACACATCCTAGAGAAAACCTAGGGGCTCTACCGAGGTTTCCCCCATCAATCGTTCTTCACTTTGGCTGGCATGAGGAACCGAAAAATCTGTAGGAATACTGAAAAGCATTTTCAATTGTATTCTGACTCTTTTTCCTCATCACCTGGAGACATTTTTGGGACGAGCCTGCTAGGTAGCCTAGCGTCCTAGCTCATAAACATGAAACACAAATGCTTTTTTCTCTTGAGCAGCTAAATTTCTTCCCTCTACTTGGTTTCACAATTGAAACAGACTCCTCCGCTATTAAAACATGCATTTTTGCTCCTCCCTGTGACCAGACTTCTTCTGGTTCTTCATTCTTCCTGAAGACTCTGGCTCACGACTAAGGATGACAGCCATCGTGTTGACCTAATACGTCCTGCCTCTGTCCTAACGCGGAGACCTGAGATGCTCATAAGAAGCTCCTACAGCTCTGCACTTTGCAGCCTGGAATTTTAAGATGAATAGTCATGAATTTCAATGTCCCTTAAAACACCAGACCACAAACTGCAATTGTTCAGGATCTGCTTCTTGAGAAGCTCAACTGTCCAGGGATGGGACAGGCATGATCTGCAATCTGAGCCTTTTAGGACGTGCAGCATGACTTGGTATTAATTCCTGACATCTTTGTTCTTCTGGCAGAAGATATTTCTCCTTCCCTTTTCCTTCTCTGAAGAAAATACTCATCAGCTGTGTGTGTGGCTGTCCATCTGCCCTCCATCTTCCCCCTAGCCTCAGGTTGTTCCCATGTGAAGGAGACATACTAAGACTTAATGAGCTTTCCTCATTACACCAATGCATTCGTAACAGCTTCTGAACACTGGCCACAATTCATGACTGGTTCTCCAAATCAGCACAGAGCATTTCCATTTGCTTTTTTACTACAGAAAACTTGTTTTAACGAAATCCAAAATAAGCAATCACCTACAAACTAAGGGCGTGTTTCTGAAACAGAAAATGAAACAATGGGTCTCCTTGGTTTGTCTATATCAACACAGAGCTTTTCTGACAGACTTAATTCTTATGAGCATCAGACAAGAAAGTCATCACCATTAAATTGTTCCTACTAAAAGCACCGTCCTGAACAAAGGATGATGCAATTCAAAGGGAAGAGAAAGAACTGGTGGTGAAGTTCGTTTTCCCTCTTGGGGCTCAGTTCAGCTCCTCCTGAAGAGGGTTTTTGTTTTCTTGTTGCATTACCATTTATATGCAGGTCATCTGAGTGTGCAGGGGCGGGGAGGAATTTCTGCTAATAAATCCTCTTCGACGACTGCTTTGTAGTTTCAGTATTTGCAAACTGCTAAACAAATTAAGAATAGAAACAGAAAAAAGAATTAGGTCTTCAGCAGTCATCTGACATCCTATTTTAAGCCTGTTTCTGATGACATGCCCTCTGACATTTTTTATAATGTCAGTGACTTTTAAAATTAGAGTTCAATCAACTAATTTTCAGTGCTCTTGTGTATTAGATTTCAACAAGACAAGTCTACTAAAGTAGTTTTAATCTCCCTTTTGTTTTCGGTTTGGGTTTATTTTTGCTCTTGTGCTATAAAGTGGCAAAGTGAATGAAAGGACATTTTGCCATCTGAAAAACTCCACCTTTAGGTAGCTATAGCCAGGAATCCAGTGAATACCGTTCATTTCATACTAGGTAGAAACCTCTTAGTCAAGGCTTCCCATGGTCTGTCTTTTGGGGAGGGTTTTATTCCTTTGTTTATTTATCTCATAAGGCAAACATCTGTTCAAAATCAGGTAAACTCCAGTTGAAACTTTAACTACAGAAGAGCTACATTCAATTCAGAATAACTTTAGTTAGAAGAATTCATTCACCAGGGCCCTTGCACAAATTATTCACCATATGCAGAAAACTACAAACAACAAATTATTTTACAGAAGTAAACACACATTAAAATTTGCATTATAACACAAGTAACTTTAAGATTGGAATGTAAAAAGAGTTTCCATATAAAACAGCATGGAAACAAAAATAGGCACTGGTTATATTTTGTGCATTTGCAATTTACTCCTTTTGCACAGTTGTGGCAATGGAACTGGATATTCAAAAAAGAAATCAAAAGAAAAATGTAAAAGTGAAGACACTTGAGAAGCCACTTCTGTCAGAGAAGAGGTCTTAATGTAGACTTGCATCAACTGTAGGAGTGACCGGATTTGACACGAGAAGATAACACAATCAGGTTGTTACTGGTAGTGATACGTAAATCAAAGCAGAGCTGCAAGAAGTGGGCTGTTCAACTTCAATGAGCATTAAATGAGAGAAAACAAACGCAAAGCATCCATGAAGTTCATGCAATGTGAGGCAAGCCCAAAGGAATTCAAAAGCCCAAGTAAACAAAACTGCTAACCAGTGACCCAGCGGGAGAAGGGCAGTTATGCAGCAGCTCCGACCCTCTGCCTTTGCAGCTCAGCCAGTGCTTACAAGCGTTGCTGTTGTACATACATCAACTCGGGGAGAAACAAGGAAGAGAAGGAAGAAGTGAAAGGGAAACACCATTACAGCAGCAAAAGCTCTGGAGCAGAAAGAACTGCAGTCCCAAAGACGGAATCTCTTTGGTGGTACAAGTGTGCTTAATACCTGGAACAAAGGTAAACTGGGATTATGAAAGCAGAAGGCAACTTTGGTGAGAGTGACCAAGCAATGATAGAGTTCAAAACCCACACAAGGGTAAGAAGTAAAACAACGACATAAAACCAAGGAGCTTCAATGAGGCAGACTGCAATACACACAGAAAACAGGGAGGTACGCTCTCATGGGAAGTGAGTCTAAAGGAGAAAGGAGACAAGGAAAGCTGGCAATTTCTCAAAGAAACAATACTGAGAGACCCAGTGCAAAGTGTCCTATTGCAGCACATGGGAAGACAGGACAGAAGGAAGCAGGAAACCAACCTGACTAAATCATGAGCACTTTCTTGAGCTCATACGAAGGGAGCACAGACCACAGGCCAGGCTACTGCGGCGGGGGTAAAACAATGCAGGGATGCAGTCGAAAAATAACAAGAAAGCATCCCCTTCATTCGCTAGCAGTGAGAAGAACAGAAAGAAAGTGTTAATGGAAATGGACAGATGACAGTCTAAAGGCTGAATAATTTTTGGAGGCCAGTTCATTAAGAAGGTCAAGTGCAAGCGTCTAACACTATGCTATTAATGTCAACAGCATGAAAGCTCAGGCTATGAAAGCCTAGAAAAAACCCAGAGGAATATGTTTTCAAGCTGGCTGGTCCTGATGAACTTCTTCCTTTCAATACTTAGAGAACCAGCTGAAGCAATTTCAGTTCATGGAGAACATGAATCATAGAGAACAGAAAAGATTTTAGAAGTCTGGAAAGGGGAAACATGGTGTCTAGCTTTAAAAAATTATGCTAGGGAATTACAGACCACTCAGTTTAACTTCCATCCCAAGAGAAAATATTGAAACAAATAATCGAACTATATGTAAGAAGCTAAGAGGATAAGTACAAAGAGATGAGTAACAGACCCTGTTGAATTGTCAGAAAGAAATTGTGTCAAGCCAATTTAATTTCTTTGTGTGACAGGTAATGGGCCTTGGGCAAAGGTGACAAGCAATAGATGCCATATATCTTGACTCTTAGTAGGATTTGTGACACCGGTGCCTGTGATATTCTCTTCAGCAATCGCAGAAAACATGGACTAGTAACTACTCAAGGGTAGGTGTAAAACCAGTGGCACAGCCTTACTCAGACAGCAGCTCTCAGTGGTTTCTGTCAAAAAGGGAAGCTGAACCGAGTGAGATTCCCCAGGGGTCTCTCCCAGGACAAATATGCCAAACACTGTCTTCAACCTGAACGATGGTGTGGAGTGGAGATCTGGCTTATAAATCATGTAGATGATACCTTGCTAGGAAGACTGCAAGAATGCTGAAAGCTAACATTAGAATTTAAAAGGATCTTTACAACGTGGAGAAGCACTCTTAAAAATTGAATTAATTCAACAAACATAATTAAAGCCTTTAACAAGAACAAACATCTGCATGGACACAAGATAAGGGAACATCTAATTAGTCAGAAGTTCTTCAGAAAGAAAATAATCTAAGGTGGGCAGAATGTAGTGATTTGCCAGCTGGACTTTTATCAGCAGCATTATAACATCGTAAAAAAGGCAAATATCACGTAGACATAGGAATCTGGACACATGATATGATTCTTCCACTCTACCAAGCTTCAGCTGGAATACTGTGTCCTGTTTTGGGCATGACACTTTAAGAAAGATGTAGACCCAAGAAGAGAAAGCCTAGAGGAGAGCAAACAAGAACAGTTACAACTCTAGAAAACACCTTTTTCAGGGGTAAATCAGTCAGCAAAAGGGAAGACTGGGGGAGGCATGATAAGAATTTTCATGTACATAAAAGATTGTTTACAAAAGGGAAAGGAATAATTTGTCCATGTCCATTGCAGACAGAGCAAGGAGTAACAGGCTTAAATTTCAGAAAGAAAGATGCATGCTAGCTAGCGAGCAGAATGAAAGCTCCATTGGTAAGCATGGTAAAGTACTAGAAAGTCTGTTTGGGGAGGGCGTGGAGTTTCCATTACTGGACAGCTTTCAAAACACATTGTATGGCAGGAGTGACAGATGTACAGGCGACTCTGCTTCAAGGTAGAGAGATGGGCTTGTGATGTTTTTAGGACCCTTTCAGTTCTATTTTTAAGACTCTCTGAAAATGTTCAGGTAAAAGCACTTTGAATGCTGGCATCAGCCTTGCTTGCCACTAAAAATGATGTTTGAGAGACTCAATCAAAAAAAGAAGAAATGCTTTAGGTGTATTTCCTGAAAAGTGTGTTCGCTGCCACTGCTCTGCAGGATGAAATCACCGGAACTTTGCCTTCTGAACTTCAGAAAGAGACTATGTCATACCGAGGGTTATATTGGCATCAATTCAAAGATATTATTTATCAGAGAAAACAAAAACTTTTATTGTGACTTAAAGCCTGTTAACACTTGCTCTTACAAAGCCCCAAGCATCTGGGCAACATATTCCTAGAGAGAAGGCATAAGCTGATTTAGGTAAAACAAGAGAGACTGTGTGGGATTTAACTTGAATGTGAGATCTCAGATTTCCATTGTGCAGACTATCTTTGAGTATGTTGGTGGGTTAAGAGATCTTAAGGGAATACTTTTAAGCACAATCTTGAAGTAATTGAATTAAATCACTCCTCCACACACCAAGTTTTCACAGGGAGAGCTAACAATAAATACACAAATATCTATGTAAGGGCTTCATTAATATAACTTACATTTGGAATTAGATTTTTTCAGTCATCTCCAAACGCCACTGATTTTCTATAGCAAGCCTTTCCAACTTCTTGACAGCCAGGACGGCAAATTCTGCTAAGGCAGATTACTTGGGAGGCTGAATGGTAAATATACCTCACAGTATTACGGACTGGTAGAAAAACTACTTCGGTGGTAGCAGGGATTGTCCCTGGGACTACAATTCAGCCTGGAAGCTCCCAGGAGAACAGCCCTGACTTGTAGAACAGAGCCATGGACTCCATTTTTAGTGGTGGGGAACTGAAAGAGAGACAAAGGCCCGGATTCCCGAAGTGTTCATGGGCTCTTCAGGGCGTACCTGTCTTTATGGATTTGGCTCTATGTGACTTTATTGCAGTTACATGAGAAGGCAAAGCATAGCCGGACCCATTATTGCCCGAGACACCAGACAGGAGACAATTTCAGCTAGTTCTGACACAGAAACTCCCAGCTGCTACGTCCCTGCAAACTTCAGAAATGTAGTGAAAAGAAGGACCGAAGTCCAGTTATGGCCTCTCCTTCCCTAAAAGGAAAGATTATGACTTATTAGGCATCAGAGAAGCCCCAAGGGATGGTGTCATTACGACTGTCCTAGCCAAGTGGGACACTGGGGAATCCAACCACAGAACAAATGAGAGGGCATCGCATTCACTGCTCAGGGAACCGTGTGTGGTTTTAGCTCAGTTAAAAGCAATTTTAGGCAATTACTACTGCCAGATTTGGAGAGATTCTGGTTTCCAACCACTGCCAAGTGGTCTGAAAACATGACGAGAGCCATGGGTGAGATCCAGCCTGGATGTGAGGCTGTCACATGTGTGCCTGCTCCTCTCCTCAGCCCACCCTGAAGGGCAAGGAAGGCGAGGAGGCAGGAGGGAAGGGGCAGCCCCCTGCTCTCCCCACATCTCCCCTGCACCGCGACCTGGGAGGGCCAGGGCTGAGATTGCTGGCTTGTGGTTATGGCGGGCAGCTGAGTCGGTGATTCAACGGGACGTGTTTTAAGCCTGTAGGGAGCAAAGCCCTGACCTGCCTTGTGCAATCCTCCTGCATTTCCTGACAGCCCCTTGTAGAAAGGGGAGCACCTGAGGCGGCATGCCCAACTTCTTCCTATCAGCAAGAGCATCTCTGAGGCCTGCTGGCACCTACTTGCAAGCCTCCCTGAGTACCCAAAGTGCAACTGTTCCCTGCCATTTCTCTCTGGTGCTCCAGTATGTTTCCAGTATATCTACATACCAGTGTGTTAGGGGGATTTGATCAGGACAGACATAGCTGGCTTCAAGGTTTCACAGCCACCAAGAATAGGCCATAGTGGTCTTCAGTACCTAAAGATGTGGTTTGTGGGAAAGAACTACAGCATCTGGTCTGTGCAACAGCTAAGCTTCAAAGACTGGAGACCAGACCAGAGAACAAACAGGGGGTCAGAGACTTACAGAATTGTACAGGTAGGAAGGGATCTCCTGAGGTCTCTAGTCCAATCCCCTGCTCAAGACATGGCCAGCTAGACCACTATTGTCCCAGACTTCCCTCAGAAAGCCAAGATGCTTCTTGGCTTTAATCCTCCATATCAGTGCATCTCTGCTGTGTTCAGAGTGCTTATTTTTCTACTTGCTTGTGATGTGAGTGCTATTCTGCCTGGGCTGCTAGCCGGCTTGCATCAGCACGTATGTATTTTGGAATCTGTGAGAGGGAAGGATGGCTGAAATGACACAGAAGACAGAAGGTCCCGTGATTTGCCTGGGATCCCTTGAAGCAGTTTCATTTCCTTGCTCTGCCAGAGATTTCCTGCATAGCCATGGATACCTCCTATGGACACACAGAGCGGGATTCATCTAGCCTAACATCTTACCTACAAGACAGACTTCTATCATAAGCTCCCATTATAGCCTACGGACAAAGATCACAGGTCCAGACAGCACTGCATTCCATCCTAAACCAAGTATTTCATTTGGGTGGTTTGACCCCTGTCTTTAGCCTCTGAGTTTCTGAGCCTACCACAAAAAAGGAGAAGGTAACTCTGTTATTTCACAGGGGTATTACACGCATCAATACAGTAAATATTTTCAGGTCTGCAGGATACTAACCATGATCAAGAGCACGGAAGAACTAGAGACAGAAACTGACTGCAAGAACTTTTGCTCTTTCTTATTCATCCTGATCACCAGAGCTGGACGAATTATTTGCAGCAAAAATTTAGCAATGTTTCTTCGTGAAATTTTGGCATATAGACATTTTTGATCAATTTGTTCCTTATGCAAACGTATTCAAAACAAAATTGATGAGAACGTATTTCAGGCCATGGACTAAACATAAAACTTTTCCCCATGACTAGAGCAAATTAAAAATTTCAAATGTGAAGTGAAATGTATTTATTTTTGGCAAAGAAAGGGACAAAACAACAGCATCCTCACACATTTCTATTTGAATAAGTTAAACCACAACATCCAACCATAACTCTTCCAAGAATTCACATGCTCTTCAAAAGCTGGCTAGCAAATCACTTGGTATGACAAAGCAAAGTCAAATAATACTGGTAATTCTCCCTGATTGGATGAGTTCAAGCTGACAGGACTTTTATAAGCACATATATATTTTCATTGCTTATTTCTGTGATTCCAGAATCGTAAACAAAATTCACCCGAGAAATGTTTCTGAAAGAAAGTAAGCAGAGCACTGAAAATAAGCCTTGCCAACACGCAGGGAGAGGGAAGGTCATGAGATCCCACACCAGAGCGAGAAGACCTCTAAAGTCCTGCTAGTGCAGCTGATGGTAGACATAGCTGCACGAGGTGCTCTGTGGGGATCGGAGAGCCAGGGATAACCAGCTGGGTAGCAATGGTGGCCTGTCAGGTTTGTGACTGAGATTAGAGGCAGCATGATAAACCCTGTACAAGAAACACCTCCCTGCCTGCTGCAGCAAGAATTACTCGGGCTACAGGTTTCATCTCAGGGCTCCTGTCGAAGGTGCTGAACTAAACCAGCTGTGAGCATCATCCTGCTGGGAGAGCTTGGTGCAGGAGCTGCAGCTACTCTATTGCACTGCCGTTCCTGGGGAAACAAACATTAGCAAATGCTTTTTTATGGAATTCATTTACCATAGCTCTTTCTGATGACAGGCTGCTGGGGAGCAGAGTTATGACATCCAGAAAATGACAACAAGAGCAATAAAACCTGACATATATCATGAAAGCCAAGCTATGGTACTACGTGTAATTAACAGAGAGTGTAATTATTCACCTCGAGAAGGACTTTGATGGATGCCTCATAGTTAATTCTTTTTTCCTGTGTTTCATCTTCTCTCTTTCATGGCAGCCAGAAAGGCTAGCTTGCAACTTTCAGCTTTTTGCCCTGTTTCTCATCCAAAGATGTTGTATCTCTATGGCCTGTAGCCAGACTTGGACCAATCCCAGGCTTGATGCTTTGTCTAACCCTGAAGGTGTTTAGTTTCAGGTCTAGCTTTTGGAGATGAGGGGGCATTACATTAGCACGGGACGGACCAGATAGGTATATGTATTAAAACTCCGAGCATGCCCAGTATCACTCAGATGTTTCCAGGATCCTGAGTATAATCATATGCGTAAGAGCCATCTTCCTTTTCATAACAGCACCATGCCTCTCTTCCTTAGTGCCCACTAAACCCTGACACAACTTACAGATGGAAGAGGAGTGCTTATTTCCCCCAGAATTCTTTGAATTGTCAAGAAATCTGAACAGAAAAGAGAGCATCAGGAAGAGTTTGAACAGTTGCCTAGTCCCAATAAGCTGCAGAGGAGGCACTTAAAAAGCCGCAATACTATCCACACAGTGGACTCGGTGGTGTTTGTTGGCGTGCACTGCTTTTGCATGGGAGGAGAAGCAACTGGGGAGGATTTGGCTCAAGCTCTGAAAATCAGAGGGAGAAGCTGCTACTATACAAAATGTGATTATTTAAAAACATTGCAACCATGGGTAATGTGATCTGGCTGATGCACTGGGGACTGGATAGAAATTTAAGCTCAGTCACATGAATTTGAACAGCTCCACAACCCTTAAATGAAAGAGAAATTCATAGCTTTGGGACAAAATGACCGAAGCCTTATCTAAAATCCATTGAAGGCAACTAGAATGATTCCACAGGCTTTTGGGGGCATTGGATCATGCCCCAGATAGATGCGTATCTCTGAAGAAGAGGGTATATAATCTTAACGCAGGAACAGAGACATTTCAAAAGGCAGTGAAATGCACAGTTGGGCTCTGTATGACTCAGTGATGAATGAGTATCCATGTTGCATCATTTCGAAAAGAGAAAGCTGGAGATGAAGGGAATCCGCAAAAGAATCCAGAAGAGAAATAAAAGTTCCTCTGATAATCACAAGCCCCTAGCCACACAACCGGTTTGGGTACACAAGCTAAGATAGACCCCAGAATTTGGTCAAATACCCTATAAATGCAGAGACCAAAAAATCATCTTCAAAGCTACAGCACATACATTAAAACCAAGAGAGTCTGCACATTTCAAGAACAGAAAGGCAACGGCATATATATTTTTGTAGGCACAGAGAGTGCAAAATAAATGGCTCAGACAGGCAAACACAGGTAAACGTTAATGGCATGGCTGTATTCTTTTAAACTGGGTAACTGCAATGTGTTCCAGGGAAAATACTGGGATTTGAAAATGACATAGCCCAAGTTAGTAAAAAGTGATGTGTGCTGTAAGCACTACAGGATCCTAAAAGACTACACAAATCCTCATATCTCCAAACACCACCTTGATAAATTAGTCATTCCCATGTGATGCCCATTAGAAAAAGGTACCATTCACCCTAATGAGTAGGAAAACTGAATCTGATCATAGGAAAAAAGCAAGCACTTACTGGTACAGAAGAACAATTTATAGTTTGAAAGAATTACATGGTTGTAACTGAAAAGTCAAATATGCTATGGATGCGTACTGATTCACATAACTGAAATGAAGCCATGAAGTCTGTATAGCATCTGATCTAAATCACTAAAGAAAGGACAGCTAAGATCTTAGCAGAAAAACAAAAAGACTCTAAATGTTGGATATAACACAGGCGTTTTTGGAAGAAAAAGAATTAGCCCAGGCTCTAAGCTAGTGATTTTTAATACACCATTTGGATATTATACAGTGAATTTAAGCAAAGGCCATTTGGTACAAGTTCTGCTCCCGAGGTATTATAAAGAGTAATTGCACAGATCTTTGAGGGATTACGAGGTGTCAGACTTTTAATGGATGATGTTTTAATTTGGGTACAGGGAAGTTAACACAAAGAAAGACTTTGGCAAGTATTGCAGGAAGCCAGAAAGAGATGCTGATCCAGTACATAAAATACTTGTGGTCTAAAACACAACATTGTGGCCAGAGGTTGTGCAAAGATGGCTTAACTGGGGTTCCAGATAAAATAAATGCAACAGAAGGATGTCCACCTTACAATGTAAATTAGATCTACAGAGATTTATGAAGATGATAAACTGTATTCCATTATTCATTCCAATTCTAACTAGGGTCAATATGTCCTTAAGGAATTACTGGAAAAGTAAGCTACCTGGTATTGGGGAGATTAATATGAACAAGGAAATAAACAGTTAAAAACAGTGACACTAATCCACCAGCTTAAAAATATCACAATGCTGTTTTCTGAAAAGCTGTAATATGTGCGTATCTTACCTGTTTAGACTGAGACTTCTAAGCAGAACAGACAGAAACTATTGCTAGGTTGACAAAAGTGCTAGTAATTTTATTTGCTCCTCTAAACTTCCTTCAATCTAGATAAATATGAAAGATATCGAGAAAAGAGACTACAAAGCACTTCGAAGTGGTTGTAAAAAATCTTTTGCCTAATTTTCACAGATACTAAGCATTAGCTTGAGTTAGAAATGCAGACAGTAAGCACCTTGCAAAATCAGTCCATTTGTCTTTGGCATCGTCTACAACTTCATAGATAAAGCTGATGTTCTTTTACCAGGGAAGAAGATTGCAAAGGCACAAATTGCTGTTTGATGCCCAGTGTCTAATGCACAGCTATGTTCCTAGCTGAAAGTTGAAGGTTTAAAAATTTCCCTTATTTTCCTTTGGATTGTAATTGGATTAAAAAGTGCATGCCAAACACTGCTATCATGGCAATGAAAAGTGGATAGCATTTACACACCATACTGTGTTTTCTGATATATTCAAAACATATGCAGAAAAGATCATATCAGCAAAAACCGAAATGCTTCTATCAGTGGTATGGGGTGCAGCAACCGCTTTGCAGTGCTGAAGCAGTTGAAAAAAAAGGGGAAGACGAAGGAATTTTAATTGCAAAGAGGAGGAATTCAGAAAGTAACATGTGATCATTTCCATTGGAATTTGGCAAAGACATTGATGTTAACATCCCTGCTTTTATGGGAAATATCATATGATCTCTAACAGCAATAAATGATCCGCACCTTCTTTTGATACGCTACCCGAAGGATTACTCCTCCATAAGCATGGGGAGCCGCGTGCTGCAGCAGAGCTCCTGATCAGTCCTGGCTCACAGAACTTGCCTCCATGGAGTTCCCATCAGGAGGTTCTCGAGCTTCTCATTTTCAGGCAGCTGACCCCACCTTACACTCTTTGGGTTGGAGAGATCTATCACTATCCCAACATTAAGTGATACGGCTTCAGGCCATAACCTATCATGCCTTTAGAGGCAGGTGAAGGGAAGCAGCAACCAAGGTTTAAAGTTGGCAGCGTTCACAAGAAACATGAATTTAGCAGCTTTCAACAAATGTCCGTAACCTGTACAGAAGACAGAAAATGTGGTATCTGTTTGTCAGACTCCCAGGACTGTGATAACAACATGTGCAGTAAGTCAAGATTGAGTGGAGTAACTACTCTCTATGTGAAGCCCAGCACTGGTACGTCAGTGCATTTAACAGGACGGGATAAAATTAGCAGACTTGTAGGAAACCTGTAAGGACATAAGGGTACCAATCGTTAGGACTGAAATACACTGGGAGAGCTGGTGTAGGGAGCCCTGGGTTGGGAAAGCTGGGGGTGGGGGATGCAGGGCAGGAGGGGCCCCTGGCAGAGCTTTTCAGCGTGTGGTTGTTTCTAATCAGCCCTACCATCCTTCAGTTTTATATGCTGTGCAGTTTTGTGGCATCTAGGAGAAGAGCAGACATGAGCCCTACAGCCCCAATTACTCTGCTTTGATGTCTACGGGGCCTTTATGGCCACAAGTCATCCTATAGGACTGTAATGCACAAAGCACGCTGAGCCGCTTGGCGTGGCCGAGCGAGCGAAGCGGTGAGTCACTGCTGGCGGCACTGATGAGCAGCAAGCCCTGTGCTAGGGACAGAGGTGTGCAGATCCTGCGGCAAGAGCCCATGGCCCCCCGCTTCCTCCTGTGCCACTGGGTTTTTAGTATTTTGTTTCTCTCGCTACTCATTCCCAGCTACTGAGTCATGGGTTCCTGAGGCTTTTTCTGATCCGCATGGAAATGCTACCGCAAGAGCATACAGGTTCAAGCGCTCTGCTTCGTGGCCTCCTCCTCACGGCTTTGTTTCCCTTTCTGCACCCCCCCTCCCCATCTTTTTTCTCTCTCTCCCTTTCCTCATTATTGTGGCAAGGGAAGGAAAGGAAAGAAAACACTTCAGAAATGAAAGATTAGTTTGCTGTATCATAAAGATGAGCTTTGTAATCACTTTCCTTTAAGCAAAGAATTAAAAGATAATAAAAGCCCTAATTAAGGACCTCGTTAGCTTAACTAGATTTTCATATGCAAAGTGATGTTCGCCACGTGCTGGTGCCGTCGGAAAATGCCGCCTGGCCCTACATGGAAAGCACCTGTGCCAACTCCCAACTGCATTTTCCTTCTTCATGTCACTTATTTTTTTTCTTTCCACCTCCTTTCCCCTCTGTGCCAGGGTTCAGCAGGCTCAGGCTGATGCGAGGCTGCCTTGCGCTGGGCGCAAGCAAGACAGACTTGGCGTACCTTACGAACCACGTGGAAGAAACGTGCATGAGACAAAAGGGCACGGAAGATGGAGGACAGCAGAAAGGACCGACAAGAGCTGCGAGCACACAGACTTGGCCCAAGAGGAAGGCAGAGGGAGCACACAGGAACCCCTGAGGCCAAACTGGTCGAATGGCAGGTGGAGACTATCTAGGTGGAGGATATATCTGAGTCCCGCTAAGCACAAGAACGCTTTGGGTGGGTCTGGACTGCCACAGGGCAGAGCTGGAGGGACGACATGCTGGCTGGGGCTAGCCCCAGTCTTGCCCCTCTACAGAACCTGGATCCTTGGAGACACTGTCCGAGGGGCTTTCCAGAGCTCTGTTCTCGGTCCCACAAGACCCATGGTGCAGTCTGGCAGGCGGACAGGTAGCTGTTTGGGGATGTGCTTAATAGAAGCAATTAGGAAATCATTATACCACAGTAACACGAGCAGGTGAGTGACCAAAACGACTGCTCCCTGCCATGTGAGAAAGCAGCCTGGCCTGGCTGAGCAAAGAGCACTCAGTTATCTGCAGCACAGCCAGCAGGCACTGCCCAGCAGAGGCCACGGCAGAGCCAGGAGCAGGCGTCCGCCTGGCTGTAACAATCCGATAAATTCCTACAGCTGGGAACTCAGCACGAGATGGGAATCGGGATTTTCATCCTCGTTAAAACTGTAATCGGAGCCTCATTCTACTTCGTTTAGCCCCTGCTGTGAACGTGAGCAAAAACTGCAGGGTGCTGAGCAGGGAGGTCACCCCGGGGCGATGGCGAGTGGCATGCCGGCCAGAAGCAGCAGGAGGCTGGAGGGAGGGCACCGAGGCAGAGACCGGTGTGGCCTGCATGCATTTCGTGTAGGTATGCAAAGACCCCTGTTGTGAGCTCCCCAGCTTTCAACTTTTTTTTTTTAATTTAGAGAATAAGAAAGAAAACATTCCAGTGCTGAGTAGAGACAGGTTTGAAACGGAGCCTTCAGCTTGAGCCTCTCCGTGTGAGCGGCTGGGCACTTTCACCCCAAACCTGGTGGACCTCAGATCCCTGTCTGAACCCTCGGTGGTACAATCAATAGCCCCTATCTCAACTTTTAGTCCAGGGCAAGACTTAAGGAGACCTGATATAGCATTACTAGGTCGAAGACTGGGTCGATCCGTTTATTAGCTGGTAATTTTCTTTGTTTGATATAATTAATTCTTGCCTTTCCTCTGCAAAACATGGGAGTGGCTCGATACAGGGGGGGGTCATTTAGTTTGAGAACAGAGATGGAGAGCTATAAACCAGATCCAGATGTTGCATCCAGCAGTCAGACACCAGACTCCTGGCTGGGCCCATCGCCAATCATTATATGTACTCATGCAGAAGAGGAAATCGCTGATGTACCCTTAAATATAGTTTAAAAATAATCAGCAACAATCAAAGTACTTCTACTACATTACAGGTTGAGAGTGAGGCAATTTGTTAGTGAGAGTCAGGAAAACTACCTTAATTTGGCCTTCTACCACTTCCCACCTCGTGGACCAACAAGTGTATCATAACTATTAGAACAACTTCACCGAATGTTACAATTACTCATGTCAAATGAAAATGTAATGCAGTTAACGCGCATGCTGGCTCCCCGCTGCTACTGCTGATGATTATTGCTATTAGAGCATGACCAAACAGTCATTCAAATATAAACAGCAGATTTGTTTTGATGGTGTTTGTGGCCCATTTTATTCGCTTTCTACGAACATTAACACAAATGGTTTTGGTTTGCAAGACTGTCCCTGGGGAGAAAGACAAAGTCAGGAGTACCGTTGTGCTGACTACGTATCAGCTAAATATCTGCACTGGAAGATTTTGCATGGCTCTCTGGAAAACTTGACAGCCACCTCATCAGAGAGAAAAAGCAGAGCTATGCAAGTCCAGCCGCGCAAGATGAGCACACAGTACCTGAACAAAAAATCATGGCAACCCACTGACAGGCAGTTCTCACAGAAGCACATTCCTGCCAGCCATTCAGAAAAACGCTTAGGAACAACAGCTACATCGAAATGTGGAACCCAGCTCATTCGCGAGAGTTCCTGATCCAAAGCCTACTAAAGGAAAAGGTGTCTTTCCATTGACTTAAATGGTTTGTGTGTTATAGAGTAACACATGGGGTTAAATTCTAAAAGCTCTGCTTGCTGTGAAAAGATTACCTGATTAAGAAGATTAATTATTATTATTGCTCTCACTTCTCTGTCGCTCTTTAGTGGAGTTCCTTATCTCTACATCAGTTTCCAAGGTGGGAGCTCTGTTGCTCTCTCCATCTTGTCTGAGCTGCTTACTGCAAGTGGGTTTTGTCTCATAAAGATGAGAGCTAACCCTAATGGCCACTGATGCGATTACATTGTGCAGCTGACTGCAGAACCTCTCCTTTACAAAAGGACGGATGCAGAAGGTGGCAATCCCAGGATGCCAGGGATCCAACTAATTACCTAACTGCACCAAGGCCATGACTCTTGCCAGATGCTTTGATAACAGCTCCCGTTTATCTCTTCTGCAGAAGCACATACTCAGGAATATGCACACTGAGAAAAGGCTAAGACTCTTGCTCATCACAGGACTCACTTTGGGGCCAGGCCACAGTCTCCCAGCTTGCATTAATTTTGACAGGTTTGTGAGAGGTGTCAGCCTCCCCTGAGGAGCACGGAGGAAGCTCCTGGTTGGTGCAGAGAGGACAGACCAAGGGCCTGAATCAGGAAAACGAGTAAGAATGCAGGAAATGTGGTCAGCACATGTTCTTTGAAAGCCTTCTTGGTGGAAAGTTAGATACAGAATAGTAATATCTCTGGTATATAAAAGTCAGACGGACTACAGAAGAGTGCTGGTTTGGACATGAATATAGAGCTTTGAGGAGTCATTCCCAAGTTGATTTCTAGTACCAGTTTGAAGGAAAGGTTACTAGCTGTGCAACATGCCAAGAGCTAAGGATGTTTGGAGTGCCCCCTCGTGCTTATTCTTATTTGGGTGTTTCTTCACACAGCAAAAAGATTAGGTTTCTTCAGGCTACAGCATAGATGATGGAGAAGAAATGTGACACAGAAGTACAAAATCATGAGCACCATCTATCAAGTGAGTAAGAAAGATCTTTCACTGTCTGTTCCAGCAGAAGCAACAGAAACTCAATGAAGCAGACAGGTGATGAGCAAATGCAAAATAGAGCAGGTGGAGCAGAGTTCAGCTGTGGAACTCGCTGCCACAGGACACTACAGGACCTCAAAGAGCTGTGAGACAAATTCGCAAGCAACTACTGAGCACAAAGCGAACACTACTGGCTCAGGAGGTCCCTGTGCTGCAAATCACTGAAAGCTCAGAGAGTGTAACAGAGCGGTATCATTATATACTTACAACACTCTTACATTTTTCTCTTGGCACGTGCTATAGGTCACTGCTGGAGACATATGGGGGAAAGGCAGCTAGACAGATCCTTGGTTCTGCCTGGTATGGCAGTTCTTATGTTACTGACTAATTGGGCGAGCTGTACGGCTCAGATCCTTAAGCAGGAAGTTAGGCATGTCTGCGCTTAGAGAGCTATGAAATGATGTGTTTCTTTTTCTTTCTCTTGTTTTTTTTTTTTTTTTTTTTTTATTGCGTTTCCTATTCCAGGGAGCCCATATACAGTCCCAAAGAATGGAGCGGGAGCTCCTGGCAAAGTCTGAGAAGAAACAGTCTCATATCTACACATGACCAGGATGGGGAGCGATGAGGGGACATCATCATCACACACATCTACTCCCACTCGCTGATTACCAGCAGGAGAGGTATGTGAGCAGCAGTCCTGTTCTAAGTAAATCCAGGAGCTGAAAGTGCCAGCACAGCATGGCAAGGTACTCTGAGGATGATCTTCCTATATGTCAATGTGAGTGTAAGATAGTACAGGCATGCATAGCAAGTGCAAACGTGAGATAAAAATATGGAGGTGCACAGGTATCTACAAAAGGAAGAGGGAAGAGAGCAGAGTACGTCTGCAAATGTTTTTTACAGTGCACGTATTTATAGTGTTTATCAGAATCCATCCATCCATGCACTCTACAGGAAAGTGCAGCCTGCAAGGCAGTGGTTTGTCTGAAATCAGGTGTGTGTGAGTATCTTCTAGGACTATGCTAAGATATATGCACACCAACATACCAAATAAGCAAGCAGCAGAGAGCAGCGTAAAGGTAAAAGGGCATTTCATGGGGAGACATGGGGGTGGGGTGCAGAGTCGCTCCCCAGGTGGAGCAGAGGAAGATCTGGGGAGCAACCCTCAAGGAAGCTTCTCCTATGCAGGCAGAGTGAAATTCATTGCAATCGCAGTGTTTCTGTGAGCAAAGTGAGGTATTTCAGGCACGCAGAAGAGGAAGGCATCTGTCCCACTTAGAGAGCAAAGAGCTGAGCAGCTGAAAATACTTGTGTCAAATCCCCACTTAAGCATCTCTTCCCCCTCCAACCCTTGTTCTCCCTCCCCCCCCCCCCCCGCTTCCCCATTCATTTCTCATTCTGCAGTTCTTCAGCACTAGGCCCTTCTCCTGATTAACATTTCAAACCCATTGATAGTTTGTGCTGGCTTAGACAAACTAATCATCATTAGCACTTCAAAAACCTGTCCAGCTTTCCCTTCCAGCGTCACAGGTGCCACCCTCAGCTGCTTGGGGAAAAAATATGGCAGCCACAACACGCTCTCTTGGCCAGGCCATCAGGAGGTACCAGCTCACAGCCCTAGCAGGCAGGGAGATCACAGTCCCTGGGCTCTGGCCTCCCCTGGATCCAGGCAGCAGATGAAGCATGAGGCCACCTAGCAGGAGGGCAGAGGGCTGCAGATGCCTTCTCCTCACCTAGGTCTTACAGCAATGTGCTCTAGGACACTGGAGCCTGTGCTGGAAGCACTTCTCACTTTCCAGGTTAAAACAGAGCCAATGTGCTAGATTTGGCTGTTTTCTTTCAGCCTGGCCAAGCTGGAGAGATGTTCATAGCTGAGGTTTCACTGGGATTTGCTGGGCCTGGTGTGGATACAATCTGCATACAGAAGGCTAGGTGCTTTTCCCACTGACCTGTATCTCTTGCGTTTATAGAGCAGGAGGAGGCGGAAAGTAAATAAATAACCCAGAGAGACCGGGAATGATACAAGAACAGGTGTCTTGGTGAGCTGCCCATGTCTGGCCTGAGCTGCAGCCAAGAGATACAAAGGCCATAGATAAATGCAGACTAATGGGAGGAAAAGAATGATGGGCTGGAAGATGCTTTCTGTGACACTTGGATACAAGTCTGCTACTGAACTGCCAGGAAGGCTAAGGTGTGCTTCCTTATCTTTTTCCTGGAGGTACCTAAATCCTCCCCATCAGGCAGGGTCATCCCACACACTACACATTTTCAAAGAAAGAATGATGCCTTGTGTTTTCTGCAGTGGGGATCAGGTGGTATTCAACATTGCCCTAGGGATGAAGGCTGCAAAGGTGCCTATGAGATTTCCACCTCACTTCAGCTAATGCTAGCTGGGCCCTGGAGCGAGCTCAGGACCACTCCAGAGACAAAACCTTCCTGACAGTTGCTGAGAAGAAGCGGGTTTGCCCAGCAGACCTGCTTTTCAGCTGGGATGTAAGCAAAGGGGTCAACATGACTCCGAAGCACACATCCTCCTAGGTCTATCTTAGAATCATGGATTATCTCAAGTTGGAAGGGACCCATAAGGATCAAGTCCAACGCGCTGCTCCTCGCAGGACTACCTAAAACTAAACCATATGACTAAGAGCGTTGTCCAGATGCTCCTTGAACTCTGAAATGGGTTCAAAATTGGATTCAAAATTTCATTTCGGACAGGCTGTTGTTAAAATAATGACTGGGCAATCACTGGGAAAAAAAGACCGCTGGAATTATTGTACCTTAGGCAGCTCTCTGGGCCCTCATATGTTATATCTGCGGACTGCACGTCCATGAGGAGGCTCTGAAATGCCGCTGAGCCTGTGTGCATCAGAGTTGCTGTGGAAAAGCAACCACCTCTCATGTAGCTGCTTAGCAGCATGCACCGAGCCCACACAGGGGTCACACTGGAGAGAAAAGGATTATTTATAAGGCGACTAAAACCTTCCTACTGAAGCCCAGAACTACTGCTGAACAGCAAAATGATAGAAGAAAGAGCTGTCACATGCCTCTGGAACCCAGGCCTGAGGAATGTAATTCCCTAAGCAAGAACCATCCAGGCAGGCTGGTGGGGAGATGCCACACACCTGCAAAACTGCCAAGCACTGAGGTCCATCCCAGGCTCCCTCTTCTCCCAGTGCTCTTCTTCAGCTACATCCTGGCGCTCCAGAGCCCTCTTCCATCAAGCATCCCAAGCAATCTGCCTTGTCATAGCATCTGTATCTATCCTGCTCCAAATAAATCTGTGCAGAAACCGGGAGTGCAACATACTCTACCTTGCCTCTTTACAGACATTTCGGAGGAAGCCTGTACAGGCCTATTCAGAGATTCCGCCGCTGTGTTGGTTTCAGCACACAGTCCCTGCGTGCTCTGGAAGGCACATGTAGCTGTGATGAGCCTGCCTCCATGACCTGAGAAATCAGTTATGAGGGCAGATCAGTTCCAGAGCAGGCAGTATAAAATTCCCAGTCCTTTTGCACAAGCTCATCTCATTAAGGATATGTGACACCACTACTTCTCACCAGAAGAAAAAAGATTGCCTGCACAGCTCCCCATCCTCTGCTGCACAGGACATAGTGCGCATCCCTAAGGCACATCTCCTTCTCCTCTACCTGCTCTCCTGAGATCCTCCTCATCTAACACTTACTTCAGTGAACACGCTAGGATGAGGCTTAGTGCGTAATTTTGCATGGCCATCATCTGGCAGCAACTGCAAACTTTGCTTGCCTGTGAGATACAAGGGGATAGGGTAGGGTAGGAAGTCAGTGCAATGACAGATGTTACTTCAGAGGCTCAACACTTCCTGCTACCCACCCGGAGACTGGGCCTGTGGGAGCATCCTGCCTCCGTGTTCCTGTGAGGCCAATACTCAGATACAACAGCGTTTAGGACAGCAACAGAGTTTCACAAGTGAATGTGTGGGCAAAAATATGTTGCCATCTTCAAAGACCTGTTCAGCCACTGACAGCCACCCCTCAGCTATGTGACTCCCTTGTTCCTGCATATATTTGTTCCCTCCCACACCCTCACCAGCATCCCTGCCCCTGCCTGCTATCTTCTGACCTGAAAATAAAATACTCTTCTTTATGGCACAATCGTCTGGTTTTAAAGCTGAGTTCCCTGGAGGCTTCAGTCATAATTTCTGGCCTCCCTGCCTGTAACCAGCAAGAGGCTGGGGATAGGACGCCAGTGGCTGTGAGAGCATCTGTACAGCCAAACGCACCAGGCTCGGCAAGGCAGAGCCGGCCCGAGGCAGCAGCTCGGGTCTGTTGCAGGATGCTGACAGAAGGGGGCAAAATCCATCTGCAGTCAGAGCTTGTTCCCTGCTTTTGCTTCGCTTGCTTTCTCTCTCATCCTCGCATCCCTTCAGCCCTGACCCCTTTGACGGCCTCCGGCCAGGCTGGCTGCCCCTGCGGAGGGGCTGTCGGAGGGGGCACTTTCACACCCCTGCAGCCTAGCCTGGGGTGCTCCCCTGATCTGCACCCCAGGACACGACAGCCTCGTGTCCCAGGGCAGGGACCAGCTCACATCATCTCACCCATCCCACTTGCCTCTATGGGCCTTCTAGTGGCCCCAGGACAAGATGGCCACTGGCCGACAGTAACACGGATGAGAGTTTGCAGGTGGGTGCTGTAGGCAATGCCAGGCTGAGCCTGAATACTAAGTCGCTGCATACCTATTGCTGAGATGGCTGTTGGTGCTGAGAGCAGCAGAAAAACTGATGGAGTTGCAAGGAAGGTTCCCAGGAAAGGGTAAGAGAAATGCGGCGACAGGGATGACCAGCTTCCCTCCATGCAGTGCACATTTGCGGTCAGATTCTCCTTCACCTTGCACCTTCTGTGGTTCGAGGGAGGGTGTGTGCAAAACATGGCAGAGGCAGGATGACAGGGTCCTGCTGCACCCAGTGCTGGGCAGTGGGCATGCAGGGCCCACCCATCTACACGATTTTGGGCAGGAAACAGCAAAAGTGTTTTGGGACACAGGGAGCACGGCAAGTTTCCAAATGACAGTGTGTTGCTTTAAATCCTTCTCCACCCTACTTCTGGAGTCAGCTTCCACCTTTAGAAAAGCCCCAGTGCAGTGGACACCACCACACCTCAGGGCACTGGGAGTTTCGATTCCCTGTGAGCTGGTAATCTAGGGATGCTTGCAGGGTGACTTCTGACAATTAAGAAAGCCTGGAAAAACGAGAATAGGAAAGGAATAGGAAGGCAGGCAATTCCTCTCAAACAGTATTACACACACCACACACTCCTCTTTTTTTTTTTCCTGTGAGTAAGCAACATTTTCTCCTCTCCTCCTCAGTTGGCTTGGTGACTTCTATTTCTGTATACATCAGTGAGTCCCTTCTCCTTACATCATCTGACGTGCCTACAGCCAACTCCTGTGAATTTCCTGCATGTCTTACCATAGCTGGCAGCTGCCCTTAAAGCCCCTCAGCTAGCAGACTCACACAGTTCACTGGGAAAGAGCTTTTGCTTCCCTCCTCCCTGGTTTTTAGACTTTGTGTTTGAGGAGGGCAGGGGGAGGAAGGAATGGAAAATTGGGCCTTCCCTAAGCCCCAACCTGGCTTCACTATTTCTTCTACACCTGTGGCACAGCAGGGAATGAAAGAAATTATTATCCTCATCTCCAGTTCCTGAGTTGCAGCATGGTCCCTGTGCGACACGGGATATTCTGGAGCTGCTACCCATACTGGCAGTGGGATTGCTTTCCTTCCTCTGCCAGCAAGGTGCAGCCATCTCCGGGGAGCCCTGGCAGCAGCTGGGCAGCAGCCACACCACTGCCTAGGAGAGAAGGCGAGGAACACTCGCTATGTAACAAAGATGGCAAAGGTAGGCAGGATGAACCGATAACCCACCTTGCACCGGGGTCATCACATCCAGCATAGTAGACCTGCCGTGGGGTCTCGAGTGTCCACTGGCGGGCAAGGTCTCAGTTTCAAGATTTCCAGCCTGCAGTGCCTACCTGACTTTGGCCCCCAGTGGCCAACCAGACACCAGCCCATGCAGAAACCTGGCTGTGAACTCTCCTTCTCTCTCAAGCAGCTCTGAGGCTCTGATCAGGGTGACAGAGGGCATATTTCCTCCCGTCCCTCGAGGCAACCCCCTCTTGAAGCTCTCAGGCTGGGCAGGAGAGATGTTAGCAGAGATGCTGCTAGACGAAAGAGCCAACACAGCAAGCCGGGAAGGCCCTAGATGTCCCCAGCCATGAAGCCTTCTGCTTCACAAGGTTGGGCTGTGGTTGGGAGTCCTTGCATTAAGGTACCTTAGCAAGCCTGTACAGCAGAGCTGGAGGGAGCAGGGAGAGGAAGGCACAGAGCAAGAGCAATCTCTTTTGCTGGGAATGAAGGACTTTCATGCCCAGATCCTGAGGGCACCCCCCCGACGCACACCGCGTATCTAGATGTGTGTATAAGAAGAGATGTGTGTGTTCAAGCTTAAGAGAGAGCCGACCTGAGGGCTTTTTTGTTTCTTGCACAGGGGATGGGCTAGAGCAGGGGATTTTTCACACTTCGTTAATGTAGTCTGCAGCCTATTTCTGATGATCTGAATTTTTCCTCTATTTAAAAAGGTTCCTTGAGCAGACAGTAGCCCCTGTGTAAAACATCCGTTCACAGCAATTACAGCAGCCAGAGAAGGAGAAACCTTTTAAACCTTTAAACTGGAAAACCTTACAGGGGAAGAGTTGCATTCTTCCCTGAGCAGACCTAAATAGGGGAAGAAAAGGTGCTGGGCTGTGGCAAGCAGAAGATTGAAAAGCCTGGCGTTATTTTCTTTGCCCCACAGACTAGCCTACATGGTGGCATGAGGGGGGCAGGCAGTATGTGGCACAGCACCACTGTATGTCTGAGGCAAGCATGCTTACACCGTAAACACTTTGCAAGTGTCTTGTTGGCCAAAATGTTTAAGGATAACTTCTTGAAGAAGTTCCTTGTAAATAGATACATACGACTGTATTTATCACAAATCTGTGATTCCTGCTGTGCCCTACTGAAGGGATTAAGTTGTTGGTCACTCTTTAGCCTTATTCTCAACCATGCAGATCTAAGAAAAGATCTATGCATTAAACTGATGCTTTGGGGATTTTTTTCCCCTCATTCCCAAGAACAACCCCAATTTTTCATTTAGACCTTAGTTAGCTATCCTGCTGAGAAACTGCAGGTCTCTCTCCTGGAGCTTTGAGGCAAACAGGAGAAAGAGATGGCAAAAACTTTTTTTTTGTGTCTGTAAGCGAGCAAAGCTGACCTGGAGTCACACAGGAATTAGAGCAACAGAGGAGGAAAAGGCTATTTTTATCGAGTCCCTTTTTTTGAGGCAAGAACCACATTTTAAGCTGTTAGTCCCCATTTCTCTCCAAATTCTCTGAGGAGCTGGCAACGGATGGCAGGGCCTGACCTCCAAAAAGAAGTGAGAACAATTAAGAGGGGAACAAATCCAGGGTCATCCAGGAATTTTGCAGCTGTCGCTGTGCAGCACACCAAGGCCTTCCTGAACTTCACAGCAGCGCTAAGGACAGGACTCTTGTTGCCCTGTTTGGAGCTCCCCTGCCACCTGAATGGAAGATGCTCCACCAGCCATCGGCTGTAGAGGAGCTGTAACAGAGGCTTGGTGTGCCACAGCCGCATCCAGGGGGGAGGGAGGGAGAGATGGAGGATATTAGGTGATGAAAGACTGGTTAAGTTAGGATGGCTGTCTAAAGCATTTCAAAGAAATTAAAGAAACAAGAAATTAAGAAAGATGTTGAACCGTAAGCCTAATTAGAGTAGCAGTGTAGTTATAGTCATGATAGCCTAAGGATACAATTAGATGTGTCTAGAGAGGAAGGCTGATCTTGTTGTTAAAGCATAAAAGCTAGGGGATGGGATAATATGGGTTGGAGTCTGGTGCTGCCTCACGGATGACTCTGATGTGTTGTAGTGACTCCTGGTGACTCCAGCGGGAAACTCCCAGTCTCTTGACGTCTCGGTTTCAATGTTTCCAAATATTTCTAAACTAGCCTGAGGAATTCCCAAGACCAAGCTGAGGCATTTTTATGGCATCCAACCACCAGGATCCCCTTTTGTACACCTTGGACTTGCAATTGGAGATCTTAGGGCAAAAGCTGCTTGGGGAAAACAAAGCTGTTTGCCAAAAAGAGCCAGGAGCTAAAAAGCAACCAAGGGAGATGTCCTAAATTAGCATGAAACACCCAAACCAGTTGTTTTCTGGTCTCATGGAATCACATCTCGGTTTTGTGGAAGAGATGCTAAAAGAGACACAGCCCTTCACTTTGGTATTACAGACTGATATTCCTAAGCAAACTGACTTCGGTGACCCTCGGTCCAGTCCTCAGTAAAACAAGCAAACATGTCACAGCACGCAGGCATCATTCACAACACCGCTCTGAGGCCCCAGCTGTTTGTCAGTCCCTCTTTGCCCAGCGTTTCTGCCCTCTTCACTCTGCGTTTGCGGGAAAGAGTTGTGACAGCGGGAACAAGAGGAGATAAATAGGAGATTGAGGCTGACACAAGCTGCGCCTCTAGAAACCTTAGCAGGCAGGCACAGGCAGCTCAGCCCACCCTGCGTGCAGCATTCACCCGGGGTGCAGTGCCAGCCCCAGACCAGCAGCAGCGAGCCCCATCCAGCAAACCTCAGCAGCCCACCTCAGCCCACGCTTGGCACTGACCTAGGAAAGTCCTCCATGCCTCCATCAGCAATCAGACAGGGCAGATCATGCTTTTTTCTCTCCAAAACACAGCGCTTTTCTAGCACGTGGAAGTGAGCACTTGAGGGATGCACGGGAAGACGCTGGCAGAGACCCATTGCAGAGGGTGCTAGGAGAGATGTCTGAGTCACTGACACTGAGGAAAATGAAGTCCTGTGGCTTACATGGACATGAGCCCAAGGCTTCTCAGGGAAACACTCAGGCACATCACAGAGATGTCCTGACAGAGGACCTGCCTTGAACAGCACATGCCATCCGGCAATCCAGGCAGGTAATGGGATGTGGATCAGCTACCTGGGCACGGGCAGAGATCCAACAGAGGCCCTGGACTTTGATTCACCCCTGAGGGGCTCTGGCAGGAAGCAATATTTACCATGCCACTTAAGTGCCAGCTCTACATTGTCCATGGCATGAAATGACTGACATGCTGGTGCACAAAGGTAAAAAAGGACAGATTGATTTATTGATCAAGGAAAGACACAGTCTCCTTGACAGAGATGCGCTGTCAAACGATGGCAGGACATGCTGCTAAAAGCCCTCCAGATTGATTACTTTACCTGCCACCTGATCCTTCATCGCCCTGGGCTCTGGCAGGTGAAGAGCAAGGGGAGATTTACACGTGTCTGGGAGTCAGGACAGGAAAGCGCACAGGAATGACAGCTCCAGGGGTCTGGCTAGGACACAATGGCTCCCCTCTCCCCCGCTTGCCAGGGGGCTGGAAGGTCCCTCAGCCCACAGGCCAGCCAAGATGGCAGGAACACCAGCGAAACTTTGCCGTGCAGCCAACCGAAAGCGGCACCATGGCAGGTAACACCTGCACATCCTGAAACGCTGCCATTTCCCTTCCCCATCTGTTCCCTTCTCTAAGATGAAGCCACTCCTGTCTGTATGATTACACAGCCTGCGCCTGCCCTGGGGATGGTTCAGAGCGCGGCCAGGCACCTGGCCTGGCACTGCTGTCAAACCCCAGCATGCTGCAGCCCCAGCCTTAGCCACGCAGGCACTCAGCCCGCCGCAGGAGGTAACGCCGCAGCCCGCGCCCCAGCACAGGACATCAAGCCGGGGCACCCATGGAAAGCGGCCGCCTCACCACCAGCTGCAGCAGGGTGGTGCCAGCCCAGAAGGGAGCTGTGTCCTGGCGGCTGCTGTCCCTGTCCACTGCCAGCACACCCTGGGGCATCCAGAGCTGCTTTCTCTTAGTGTGGGCTAATGACAATATACTCATGGAGAATTAGACCTTACCGAGGGAGAGGAGAAAATGGGAACGGTCATTTGCCCCCGATTTACTGTTTCTGCACTGGTTCCCTCTCAAGATACTCTCTTGGTTAAACAGGATCCTCCCCTACTTGACAAGAAGAGCAGTGTGACCAAGCCTCTCTGACAGCTTGCTCAGGAGCCAGCCTGAGACACGCTGAGTAAAAGGCCAGGCCTTACCATGGCAGCAATTCAAGGCAGCCTGGTTACGACATGACATGGATGCGCCCATTCAGCACCACATCAAAGCCCAAAGTTACTCTGGTGACTGGTCAAGTCCTGACTTTGCAGTGCGGACACGTTGAGCCAAGCACGTCACAAATTTGTAATGAGCTTGTTTAGAGAGCTGTAGCATGAGACAGGCAGTAGAGGATAGACATAACAAAGAGAATCTTTTAAATGCTTCAGTGCTGCCCAATTTACCAGGCATAGTATGTTGGGAAAATGCCACTCCAGAGCTGCTCTCATACCTGTTAAAGGGCCTGATATTCCCAATACGTGGCAGCTCTATCTTAATTCTGTGGGCAATCTGACCAGCTTTGGCTGCGCACCAAATCCAGATGGCTCACCACCTCTCTTGTGAAAAGTGTAAATAATACAGCAGACCAACCACAGGAAAGACAATGATCCCAAAAAGGCAGAGATGTGAGAGGCTAATTTGACTTTTGAACAAGCATCCACATTAACATCCTCCTAACAGCATCTTTTCCGGACTGTAGCAAACACCATGAATGATCGAAGAATGCCCAAGCCAGACACACTGACTGTGGGAAAGGCAGGAGTGCAATAGGAGGAGGCGTGAGGAGCAGCTGTGCACTAGAAAAGGTAGGTGAAGTGGGCACATAGTACTGATCACAGGATAACACTTTGATGGACACAACTGATTTCATCTATCTTGACTTCTGTAATGCCTTTGACATGGTCCAACCCAACACCCTTGTTGCTAAATTAGAGTGATATGCATTTGATGGACGGAGTAGTAGATAGATAAGGAATTGGCTGGATGGCAACATCCAAAGAGTTGCAATGGCTCAATGTCCAAATGGAGATGAGTAACAAGTGATGTCCCTCAAGGGTCCATATCGGGACCGTTACTGTTCAATATCTTTATTAATGACATAGTGGGATCGACTGCACCCTCAGCAAGTTTGCACATGACACCAAGCTGAGGGATGCTATCCAGAAGGACCTTGAAAGGCTTGAGGCCATGTGAATCTGATGAAGTTCAACAAGGCCAAGTACAAGGTCCTACACCCAGGTCAGGGCAATCCCCAATATGAATACAGATTGGGGAATGAATTGATTGAGAGCAGCCCTGTGGAGAAAGATTTGGGGATACTGGTGGATGAAAAATTAGATATGAGCCAGCCGTGTGCGCTTGCAGCCCAGAAGGCCAACCGTATCCTGAGCTGCATCAAAAGAAGTGTGACCAGCAGGTCGAGGGAGGTGATTCTCCCCCTCTACTCTGCTCTCGTGAGACTCCATCTGGAGTACCGCATCCAGCTCTGGGGTCCCCGGCACAAGAAAGACATGGACCTGTTAGAGTGCGTCCAGAGCAGGGCCACAAAAATGATCAGAGGGCTGGAGCACCTCTCCTATGAAGAAAGGCTGAGAGAGTTGGGGTTATTCAGCCTGAAGAAGACAAGGCTCTGGGGAGACCTTATTGTGGCCTTTCAATATACAAAGGGGGCTTATAGGAAAGATGAGAGGGACTTTTTACCAGGGCCTGTAGTGACAGGACAGGAGGCAACAGTTTTAAACTAAATGAGGGTAGATTTAGACTAGATATAAGGAAGAAATTCTTTACTATGAAGGTGGTGAGACAGGTTGCCTAGAGAAGTTGTGGATGCCCCCTCCCTGGAAGTGTTCAAGGTCAGGTTGGATGTGACTTTAAGCAACCTGATCTAGTGGAAGATGTCCCTCTCCACGGCAGGAGGGTTGGAACGAGATCATCTTTGAAGGTCCCAATCGACCCAAACCATTCTGTGATTCTATGGAGCTCTTTAACCTCTTACGCTGGAGTTTGGTTTGGCCCCGAGATGTGAGCAGATCTCCCAGCCCTGGGAGCAAGCAAAGCAGCAATGAAAGAACAGTATCAATAAGAGCAATCATAATTCTGTTTCCTCTTTCACTGGCGCTTCTATTCAAAGATCTCAAAACCTTTTTAAAATAGTGTGAGATTAATCTCATTCATCACCTCATCTCATTCCCTCCGCATGTCACAACCCAATTTCACCCTGAATTCATACATATGTACAATCGAGCAACGACCAATTCTACTGAAAGGAGATGGTGATTTGAGTGTTTCTGGTTTTGGAGGGTATCTGGATATTCGGAGGAGCCACTGCATCCCAAAGCTAGGGACCACATTTGAACTAGTGTCTCAGCATTTCATGGCAGAAAGAGGCGCGATTTCCTGCCTGAGCCAAAGAAACTGGACCAACAGCTTCTTTCTCAAAAAGCTCTTCTAGTCAAATGTATTTTGGATCTTGCATCCCCTTGCCTTTAGAGCTGGAAGAAGAGGTAATAAGAGGAACCCAACAAGAAATCTGCTTACACTTACAAGACCAACAGAAGGGGAAAAAAAAATTACAGGTAAATTCACTGCAACAAAGTGATGTTTTGGCTGTGAAGGGATTTCCATTGATAATTTTGGGGATGGGAGAGGAGGAACAGAGAGAGACATCTGTCATCATATTTAATGGTGCTTCTCGTTTAATAATTAAAGAAGATTCACCCAAGTAGAAAGATAAGATTGAGAAAGGGAAAAAAGGGAAAATGGAAAAAAAAGATCCTAGGCAGTTGTGTAACTGTTTTTCCCCTGGGCCTGGGAAATGTTTCCACTAAGTAATCCAAGATGCTGCTTAAGATTCAAACTATTGCTTGCTGGGGAAAGGGAGGGAGGGCAGAGGGAGAATACTGCAACAGCATTTGACTACATCTGCTACCCACTCATTATTGTAATAGAGAGAGGTAGGGATAAATCTGACTACACGTGTGAGGGCAGCAATTGGTTGTTAGGTTTTAAAGATGCTATTACATCCTGGAGGAGCAGGGATATACATAGGTGACATTCACCAATTTCAGTGGGGTAGAGGGAAACACACACTGGAATGAAGTTAATAGCAACCCAGAGGGCAGGGTCCATGATTGCCAACCTGATTTCTATAATTGGTGTTATTACTACTATTGTAACTTAAACACAACAGCAAATCACTTGCTTAATTGAATTTTCTTTCTGTGTGTGGCTGGGAAGGGGGAGGACACAGAGGAGGATGCAAATTTCTGCTACAGCTGTGTGAGCCTTCTCAGACATGAAGCAAGCAGAGGGGTGAAGGGGTTGGGGCACAGCCCCGGGGGCAGAATGGGGAGGTTAGGTAGGGCTTAAGGCAAGGTAGGGCAGTTTTTCTTGTGTGATTTTCCTGGAGGGTGATGCTATGGGTTTCTGAACGGTGCCAACGTCTTTGCCATGCTGAAAGTGAAAATTTTGCGCAGGACTTAGTAAGTGCCTCACAGCTCACCAGGAGATGATAAAGCTTGTCGCTGAACTCCCAGGGGGTCAGGCTGATGGCCACACTGCATCCAGTGCCCTTGCTCTCACATATATTCCCTTCTACCGTTCAGCAAAAGCCAGAAAGGAATATCTTTTAGATCAGCCTGTAGGATCAGTTTATTCTCCCCAGCTTTTTTTCTAAAAGACATTTGCAGCAACCAGGAGACTCTCCAGAAAAAAAAACCACATTGGCATTTGAAATGCCAGAAACAAACATGACGTAAACATATGTGCTATCTCTGGGTCACCGTGTTAAATCTCTGCTATATCTTACTCAGAGATTCACAAAGAGATGACAGAAAAACAGGGTTGCTTGTACCGCCTCCTATACCTGGTCTGGAGGGGGCACCTACTTGTTCCATTAAAACTCAACTGTTTTCAAATGCTATTTTGAACCTGAAATTACAGACAGACTCATCAGCACCTTCATCCTTTGGCAGGCTGAGGAGTGGCTCAGAGTAGTGGTTTTCAGCAGGACTGATCAGTATCCTGCATTTGGAGATTCTGACCAGATTTTGTGCAGGGTGTTCTGCTTAGGGAAGCCAAGCATGGATCCAAAACTTCTAGCGTCACCTTTTCTTCTCTGTGAAACTGAAACCAGGAAAATCTTTGCTGAATTGATTTGAATTCAGTGCATCTGAAATCTTCCTAATTCCCTGGATGAGAAACCCTCAGGTTTGTTCCATGAAAAAAAAAGCCCAGTAGCAAATTTTGCTATGCCCGAGACTGCAATACTACAATACGCTTCTTTCCTTAGAGCTTTTCATGCATGCCTGTTACAGCGTGCTACACAAACAGGGAAGCATTTCTTTCTGACAGGGAACCTGAGACATACACAGATGCAGCGCCCAATATTGCAGGCGGGCCTGCAAGCAAGATGCCATCCTTCTGACTATACTCAAACCTTGGGAATCTCTATAACTTATTAAGAGCCAAACTTGATGTACTTGTCTCGTGAGAGCCTTATGGTGGCCTTACTGAGTATCCTGGTAAGACAAGTGGGACTCAAGGCATAAATGCAATCTTGCAGAGGGTCCTTCCGTGAGTGTTTGGGTGGAACTTTTGGTACTGCCGTGACTCCAACCCTAAAGGTCATTGTTTATTTTTCTTTTTAAACTGGCCTTTATCTGGCACAGAAAGCCAGGGAACGGGGAGGGACTCTGGGAAAACATGATCCCTTCAATAATATATGTCTCCCCTACAGCTGCACAAAAATAAAATATTAATTTATCTGATTTGAAAGGGAAAGAAGGAAGGAGGGGAAAAATTGGCTGGGGCTATGGGATGTTTTCCATCATATATTTATGTTTATATTCATACATAATGCTTCCATGTATCATCTGTTACCTTCCGCTCTTGTATATGCTTGTCACTCTGTGTTTCCTTCCTTAAGAAAGGAGACAACAGAAACTAAGCTGTGGTCATCGCACTGGGAAAGGGCACTAGTGATAAAAATGATTTTTCACTGAGGGCCTTTGGCTGTATTTTCGTAGACTTCATTTGAGTCCTTACCTATTCGACTGTCACATTCAGCCTCCTTCACACCCTGAGCTTCTAAGAGCACTGAAAGTGAGGATATATGGGACTTCTTTGTTACCAAGAGAAGGCATGATGAGTTTTGGAAAATAAGCTACTTTCAGACCATCCCGGCTCAAGGAAAAATGTTAATATGTCTTGATGGGATACTAAAGTCTTTATGATGGTATAAAAGCACTAGGAAGAGACATAAGTATGAAGCATGTCTTTCAGATCAGATTTGGGAAATGGGCCTCCAGTAATGCTAGCATTTCAGTTGGGAAATGTGCAAATACAGGCCATTTATCATCTTCAGGTTTTTCACTCTGTCCAAATAGATATCCGTCTAAAATAACATGTTCTAAACCCCAGCACTCTCCACTCCACAGGAGAAAATCTCTGTCATTCTACAGGGTCAGCCTGGTTTGTCCCCAAGGTTATGGGGAAAAAAATACGCATTTTTCTTTATCTCAATTTTGAAATAGAAAAAAGAGCCTCAAGGAAGTCCAGCTATTAACAAATAGGGCAACAAAAAGGTAACCAAAACTAATGCAAAAACATTTTTCTTCCCCCACAGACCCAGTTCCCCTGTATAAAAATTATCAGCCTGCCCATCTATTCCCATCAGAGAGAATCCCACTCCAGCTGCACTAGCACTCAACAAATGTCCTGTCAAACAGATGGGCTTTGCAACAAGCTCATTAGGTCTTTCTCGTTAAAGACAGCCACTACTACATGGCTGAGTTTGGCTTCTGTTTCACCTAGTTCTTCAGAAGGGCATGTTCATACAAATGTATCTACAGTACAAAAAATTCAGCATTGCTGAAACATTAAGACTGAGAAATCAAGCACTTAGAAGTGAAGCCATTCCATATGTTAAAGTTTCTCCTGCACCATTGATTCTAGCCCATTGTACATCCTATTTATCACACGTTATATATGAAATTGTACATTTCACAGGTAAAATAAGAACAGAGAATCTATATATATTCTGGAGTGCAATGAGATCAAGTTAATGGTGCAGAAAAAAACCAAGCTCTTGGAATATTCTCAATTCTATCTTAGATTTATATTCTTAATATTACATTACATTGTTACCTTATGCTTCCACCTATATCTTTGTTGTATCCATCTCTTATCTTTTCCTCTATTTTATGCATAGTGTCTGCAAAGCCTTACACAGGCACTGAATTTGTATGCACTGTAAGAAATCCAACAGAGGGCCAATGCTCAACATTTTGACTGTAAACTTTTTGGTTCTGGAACTGGTTTTATTGTCTATCATCAGAGGGCCCAGTAGCCTGGGTTCCTGACTGATATTTGGGAACTGTATGTTCCATAATAGCAATTATTATCAGTGATAATTGCAACATACTGCTAAACATATTCTTAAGGCTTTGCAGGATCTGGACTTTAGATCACAAGCTTTCTGAGGACAAGACCAGTTCTTTGATATAACTTTGTACATTGCTAGTAATGACATCAGGGCTTCTAGGTGTTATTACAAGACACACAGTAAGTTAGTGCTTCAGCTAGGGACAGGGGACAGACTGCATTTAGATTCTACTTTTCTTCTTTTTAATGACAAGAAGAAAAAAAGAGTCAAAACTATTTGGCTTATGCTGTTTTACCCGTAGCCTTCATTCAGCAGAGCTTTGAAACTCCCTGTACAGTGTTTACCACAATTTTCTATCCCAGTTAGTCTAACCTCTTGGTTGTCTACATGCCAGGGGTAAAGCTCAAGTTAAGAGTGAAGGTCAAGTCCTGTAGAGTGTCCAAGACCTGCAAGAGTCGAGCAGCTGAGCACTTTGGCCTTGAGGACTTGTCATTATACTCCACTCCCATCGTCCACAGCCAACTGCCCTGAGCTTCCAGGATACCTCAGCTTCATACAGAGCAATTTAGTCTCTGTAGGTAACAAGTCCTGGTAGATTCAGCAGTAGAGTTCTCCACCTGACTGCATGGCTAATAGCTTGGCAGTTAAAAGGTCAAGATGTTCACCTGTACATGTGCTTTGGTGTGCAAGTCAGTCACTTTTCCACATACTGGGATGGCTCTTTTAATACTTCTGAATAATGAAAACGCCAACATGTTTCTTAATCACAAGTAAGATGTTGGAATTGGGAAGCTCTGTAAGTCAGGATTCTGACATGCTGCCGGTATCATGAGTATTTGCAAAAGTGAGCTGTCCTATGCCATCAGGAAACAGTGATGCACTTGCAAGTCATGCTTGCATCTTCCAGCAGCAAGGCTAAATGTCTCAACCTGCCTGACTTTTATTTTACATTCAAGAAAAGCTACAGAGAGAAAGAAGAAAAGAAAAACAACCTCCGTGAAAAACAGCTAGTAAGTCTCTACCTGAACCGAGACACAAAAGAGCAAATGCCCACAACAGAGAGGGAATTTTCTGCTGAGAAAGATGCAGAATGCAGAGAGCAGGTGGCAAGTAAGACAGATGCTGAAACTCCACAAAATGGATGCCTTAAGAAACCTAATGCTGATGGACGGGAAGACAGTTGCTAAATATGTAATCTCCTTGCAGATGGACAGTAACATGCAAGAGAAACGCTATCAAGAAGGAAATGTTGCATGTTTGAGCAGATATCTGTAAGCACAGGGAATTGATGAATGGCTGTATCTTTGGCTTTTTCCATTTATGTCATGTCTAGCCTGAAACAGATACCTGGGTTGTTACCCAGTTCGCTCTCTTTTTCAGCCATCGCATTGCCACAACCTTTCCTGTCTGTGTCTGATAGTAAGTGCCAAAGAAGATGTCTCTGTGGCCATTGAGACATTTCCAGATTACCAGAGTGATTCAGGTGAAAAAAGAACCAACCACCTATGAACCTTGTTGCTCCAAACATGAAAATGAACCTGCTTACTTCTGCCTTTCATGATTTCCACTCACTCATTCTCAAACATCTCTACTGTTCTAAGCCACATAGAGAAGTTGTTTTTCTATTAAGAAAATACAAGAACTACTGGAAATCTCCCAGGAACATGTGTTCTCTACTGATTTCCAGATCCAAAAGATGTCCTGATAAATGCTGAAAACTCCCTGATACTTGGCAGTGCTTCAACCAGCCTCTGAACTTTGACGGCAGCTGTCACCACCATGACGTTCCTTCAGCCACAGAGAGCCCAGATCTATGCCTGCAAACCATCAAGACTATCTAACGCATCCTTTTGAGAAGATGGCAGATGCTACCAATCCAGCATGCAGCATCCCCTCGAAGCTTTCCTTCTGACACACTGAGAAGCTAGATGCATGACAGAGGAAAAGAATGTGCAGCAGCCAGCCTAGCAGAAAGAGGAACCATGCAGCAGCTGAAGGACCATTTGTACTCCTGGGAGTTAAAATATGTGCCTCATTGCTATCCACAAGCAAAACTCATCAACGTCATTAGCAAGCACAGTTCTGTTCAGTCAGGTTGTGCTCATTACAGCAGATTTTTCAGTCACTTCTTTTGTACACAATTATGTGGCCAGCAGAGCCTAAACTTCCCGGCATACGTGGCTTCGTCTTAGCATGAGACTTTATCTGCACACTCTGCTGAGATCGGAGCTCAGGATGAGGGCAGCTATGATCTGTTCCTCTCTTGGAAATGATGTGACAGATACCAGCCACTGCCTCTACCAGCCGGTGAAAGCCCATGTGCCCAGGGCCGATGGCAGAGCTGATCCTGCTTGAGTTGCAATGACTTTTAAAAAAGAGATTGTTCCCAGATGGAGCCCCTGTACCGGTGGTGCCAGTGCCCTGCAGAACACGCTACCACTGCCTGGTATGTACCAAGCTATCGAGGCCTGGGAAAAAATGTTTTGAAACAGCCAGGGAGTCACTGATGTGCCCAGGCTGTACATATCACCTCTTTCCCTAATGGGTGGTCCTCTCCAAATGACCCCCTTAGAACAGGCAACAATCAACGCAGCTGCGGGAGGCAGAGACCACTTTCAGTCCTCCCAGCACCACGATCCCAAACTATAAAACAGCGAAAAGATCAGTTCAGTTCAGATCCCTTACTGCCTTTCTTCTCCTGGGATGTACTCTGATGTAGCCTAAGAAAGAGAGGGGGGGTGGGCATAATCTATTGGGGCTGTCCCTCTATCTTAGAAATGGAAGCAGCCCTTCCAGACCCAGGACTGGGGGAGGAAGGGATTAAAAAAAAATCCTGAAGGCACAGAGGAAAGACAGTAATTGAGGCAAAAACCCCAGAAGACAGTGGGAAATGCAGGAGAAGGCTAGGGACTGGATAATACAGAATTCGCTGTGTGACAAGGACATTGGCAGACACAAGAGTAAAGACGGCACTTGTTTTTTCAGGTATTTTAAAGACTGCAGACTGCAGTGTGGGGGCTGAAAAAGCCTTTCATACAATCTTAACCAATTTCTTTTTCTGCCACTTCCTCTATCCCTTTCCTCTTTTTGTAGGCTTTGGGGAATTTTTATTTTTTATCTTTAGTGCATCTTTCTCGTCTCCTTCCTTCTCCTCCCTTATCCAACCCCCCCTTTTCTCCAAGCATGTGCTGCCCATTGCCTTACCCTCCCTGCCCATCAGAGGGACACTTGTAGGAAGGCAGAGGAGCACGTCTGAGCTGAACTTGTCAGACAGAGGAAATTTGATAAATGTCATCAGAATGAAAGACGATAGAAATTAAAGAGGTTTCTCTTTCCTTCCTTTCAGTAACTGTGCCTGAACAGCCATACCACCCCGCAACAGATCTGACAAGCTAAACAGAGCTGAGAAACAAACTGTCACTGTTTGGATGGGAGAAACTGCAAATAACAGTGTTAGTGACTCGGAAAGACGTTGGTGCTGCCGCAGAGTCCGAGGAGGCACCAGAGAGGGATGTGCTGGGTGCAGCTCTGAGGTGTCCCCTCCACAAGCTACCAACCCCTATTTTAAAAAACCAACCCCATTTTAAAAAGCGACAGGCACTTGATAACCTTCATTTATTTCACTGAGTGGGTCTTTGGGTTTGCCTGCACGGGAAAGTTTTACCACTCATATGTAAGGTGTGATTTCGAGAAAATACACCTGCACCCATTAACCCCCCCGTATAACTCACCCTCTCTCCTGAACAGCCTCATTCACTTGAGCTCCTTCTGGAATGCTTTTCCTAACAGAGAGCGTGTGACCCCAATCTGCCACTGCAACGACAGCGGCTCAAATCCACATCTCCAATTACACCTGCACAACCTGCCCACCTGGACTAACCCTTAGGCTCTAAGTCAAAGATGGGATTTAATACCGATCTAAGCAAAGAAATTTGCTAGCGTCATGCTTGTGGTATAATCCCGCTGCTGCACATTATATTTGTACAGCAACATGTCAAGCCATTCCTGTTGGAAGCAGCAGCAGCCATATGTTGGTTTAGCTGATGTGGTGGGAGGAAACTCTCACTCTGTTAAACACCTGTTATATTCCGGCGCAGAGGAGGCTGCACTTCGGTACCAGTACGAATATCACGCGCGTCTTCTGTAAGGAACTTTGGGATCAATGAAATGAAATGAGCTACTGAAATATATGCTAATATTCCAACTAGATACATAAACCAGAAGACTGGGTGGTTTGAAATGCGGTTTATGAATATGCAACACTCAATTTAAAATAATTGTGCAGTTCAACAAATACAAAAAGGGAAAATTTGGGGACAGACTCTGTTTGGTAGTCTTGTTTAATTAGCTATAATTTCTACTTCACAGCAGTATGGATTTTAAAATGTGTCATAACCAGAGTTGGGAAAGTTATAGAATCTGTGTTACACGAGAATTTTCCTCAGTTAAAAGATGGTTGCTCTGACCATCAAACCCCCCTCTCTTTTGCATTTGCTTTCTGCACACACGTTCAGCAATTGGGAGCTGCTCCCATTAAATGCTGGCGGAAAGCCACTTCCAGCTTGCCAACCCACGTACCGGTAATGGCAGAGAACAAAGAAGAAGCTCAAACACATCCACATATTCGTGTCGGAAGTTGTACTTTATATTGGGCCAGACGCTGCTTGTCACAGGAAAGAGGAGGGGCTCCCAAAATCTCTTGCTGTAACTCTGGCTCCAAAGCAATCAAAGCAGCCAGTTGCACACACCTAACTCTGGGTAAAATGCTCGTGCGCACACAATTACTGTATGCAATTGTGCATGCACAGATTACCTTCAAACTCCCACCCAGCCAAAAAGCTGTACAGCTGCCTGCATTTCCTAGGAGTGATGCTTTGGGACAAGCCTAGCGGGGGGAAAAAGCTTTAAACGTATTCCAAGTGATCTAGTTCCTATCTGTTCCCTTTTCATAAATTGATTCCTCTTCCAGAGAGAGTGAAGGCCACTGGTTTCTTCATAACTCCCTCTGGCTACAGGAGATAGCCTCAGCGAATCAGGAAAACAAGGCAAGAAAGTGTGATCTATCACAGCAGATCCAATAGCAAACCTCTGATCCTTACTGCTCAACTGATTTATAAAAAAAAAAGAAAAAAAAAAAAGGAGAAAAAAATTTTAAAAGGAGAGGGGGAAAAATATAACAAGGAAAGCACAAACACAAAAAGAGCTATACAAGTAAGCAAACAATCATTCCTTGAGTAAAGTCAAGGCAACGGCCCTCAGCTCACAGGTGTTTGTAATAGACGACGCAAAACTACAGAGCGTGAGTGAATCATTGTGAATTATCATTCCAGGTCTAAGAACCAACCCGATGCCTTTTAAGAAAACAGACACCATCTTGTTTACAAGAAAATAGGACGTGGCAAGTGGGGGAGCGAAGGTAGCTGGCGAGCGGAGGAGAGGAGGTGGTGATGGGTGTAATACTTCCAACCCCTCGAGCGCTAGGAATTAGGCTGTCGTCTGTGCTGCCTCAGCAGGACTTGGACAGGTGAACGCAGTGGCCGCTGTGCTGGGGACGCTCTCATCCATTGCTGATGGAGAAGCAGCCCCTGCAGTGTCAGTGTGCTTCAGCGGGGTATTTTTACAGCATGTTGGTTTGATCTGCTGTCTTCTGCCTGATTCTTCCACCTGTTTAGCTCCCTCTTTCCCTGATACTGCAGGCGTGCTAGTGGCACCGGGGTTCCCGACCTCCCAAGTTGACACAAAACTAGGCAGGGAGCAAGGAGAAGAGTTGGAGTCCCTGATGCACCCCAGAATCACCACAGCTGACCTTTTATAACTCACTGTCATCTATCTGTGCCCGTGATTGTCTGGGTATAGCAGAGACTCAGGTCCAGACTCCAAGGATGCTAGGGAGGCAGGCCAGGAGGTGTTACCCAATGTCCTGGCTGCTGTAGGGGAAAGGAAAGGGATGAGAATAAATAAATACACCTCTGCTCCAGCTTAGCACTTTCTGAGTTCACATTACACAGTAAGTCCAGCATGTTCTTCCACAGGATTGCTCCCCAACCTGCCATTCCCTGGCCCGTATACACACACTTCATTATCCCTGACGAAGTCCAGCCCCTTGCACGCATTCTTCCTGAATTTCAGGCATAACTTTTTCAGGCGATTCATGCATTTTGTTCTAGCTCTGTTCACAAGCATGCCTGGAATCCCACAAACATTAAAAATAAAAGCTTCTTTGCTATCCTACCGTCCAGCTCATGCAAGAAAACACTGAGCAATAACTGACATAGGGCTGACCCCTGCCACTCCACGCCTCTTCCACTTTGACAGAGAACTGTCGGTAGCTCCTGTCTGAGCACAACAGATGTTGCAACCACCCTTTGGTATTTCAACTGACCTTCTCTAATGTACTTATGGGGATGCCATGAGACTGCCAAAAGCTTTAATAAAATGAAAGTATAGGATATCTGCTGTTTGTATCCCACCGGTAAGGCCAGTTATCCAGACAGAGGAGGAGATGAGGTTGGTTAGAAAGGCATCGGTTTGGCTGGCTCTGCCTTGGGGCACAAGGATGGACTCCTCTTGGTCACTTCCACCCTCTGAGCTGAGCTAGCAGCACAAAGATCTCGGAGTAGCAGTGCCTCAATGCAGCCTTGTACTAGATAACACGGACAGCTTTGCCTGAGGCAGCTTGGTGAGGAAGGGGTGCCTTTGACATGCAGTAAGAGCCACGAGAGCTGCGAGATAGATGCTGCAATGACTTTTGGGAAACAGAGTCAGCTGCCGTGGGTTTAAGATTTCCAGAACGATTCGAAGTACTGAAAGTGCAATTTCTCATTGTACACACTATTTGCTGGGAGAAAACTTTGTATTGCCACTAACACTGAAGCCTCCAATGATCTCCACAGTCCTTCATTACCACACATCAGTAATTAGAGAGGCATTTGCTTCAGACTGCGCTCTTTCCCAGCCTACCTATCCTTTCTGTTGGAGGATCCCGTCTTTGCCTGGCTTACATACCACCATCTGTTTACTTGAGAAGGAGAGTGAGGTCGGAGAGGAAATTCCTATCCATTACAGAGCTGTTAAAGCATCAGTGAATATGTGTTATTAGCCTATTTTAACTTAATTTATTGCTGAACATACAATAACTGTCAGAATAAATCACTTGTAAAGGCCAACAAAACACCCCTGTATCTTAGAGAACAATGTTGCTGAAAAATACTGGCAGCCTTGTGCATTGCTGGCATTAATTTTAAGCCCCCCTCCCCAAAAATCCTAAACAAACTGGAATTCTCCCTTGCAAATGCATCTTCTTCTGAACTTCCTGCTATTGGGTGTCAAAATCATCTGTGCTCCCTAGTTTATACAGCCTGATTCTGTTTTGCCAGTTACGAAGTGCAGAAGGATTTAGTGTCTACCCATTACATGTACACTCACAGAGCCCATAACTTCTACACACTCCCCTTCCCACAGCCATTCCCAAACCAAAACTGAGCAGTGCCATATTCCCCGCTGATCCAGATGATGCCCTTTCAGACATTCCATCCTTGAGGACACAGGACCACTGTCAATACACCTACTAAGCATCTCCTCTGGGTCTGTTCCCTCAGCTGCTCCCCAGCCTCACTTTCTGCTTAATCTCCTCTGCACCAACATCTCCAGCTCCTGCCACCATCCCTAATATCACACAGTCCCTTGATCTGGACTATGCTCCAGGCAACCTCTCGCTGGGAGAAGCGTCAGCCCCTGTGAAGGATGGGTGAGCACTCATCCTGCCCCCCACGTATGCAGCTACTGCCACAGCGGCGCCCATTCACCGGGGCTCACTCTCCGACCCCCCACTGCCCTGCCAACACTCAGCGCACTTCCACAGCCATGCCCAGGCAAACCTGTGGCAGGGCAATGGGGACAGGCACACCGGGGCAGGGACAAGGAACAAAGAAGCCACAACAGCCAGAGTCAAAGGGGAAAAACGGTCGGACTGAAGCCAGGCAAATCAGATGATTAAAGAAAAAAACGTTTTTTCCTAAGGAGAAAAAAAGTCCCTAATCTTTCTTTTGCTGGGCTTTTCGGTTTGTTGTTTTTTTTTTGTTTTTTAATCTTGTGTGTTTTCAATTTCAATCTCTCTTTCGCTCTCTCTCCTTTTTTGAATACATATTTGCATCAGTGCCACAAGAAGCAGTCGAGATCTCTAGCAGAGTAAACTGTTCAGCACAGCAACCTGATAGCTGAGGACATCAGCACATGAGAAATGCCACTGTTCTGAATATTCTAACCTTAGCTGCTGAAATCTGGGCCATAGTTTTGAAAAGGTAGCAAGCATTCAAAACAGGAGTATCGCTTTATCAGTAAGAATCCTTACGTCTTCTCCAGGTGCAATCTGGGACAGCAGCATTTTTGTCCATGACTTAATGGTGGAACATTTTGTCCCTGAGATTTAATTGCAGGCATAAAAGTGAAGACCAGTCAGGTACTGATCAAGGGGCATAAAAATTGCATCTGAAAGCAAGTAGGGTTCTGGTTTTTTTTTCTTAAACGTGGAAGAAATAGGAACAAAATTTTGTAGAGTAAATCATGTGCCCATGAGAGCTTCTGCCTCCTCTATTTCTGGAAATATATCAGTAAATAACATAATTTCATTCCTGGGTGAAGGTATCAGGGCCTTCTGGTGCAACACCACCATAAAGTCAGAACTGAACATCTCACATGAGGCAACATAAATCCTGTGGTGGGATGCCAAGATCAGCACCTGCAAAAGGATGTTTGCACATCGTAGTGCTACTGTTGGTCTCCAAATGCAGCAGTAGCCAAAGGAGCTGGGCTGTGTGCATGGCACTGTGCAACCATATGGAAAAATGCTCTGCTTGCCCCAAATGTTTTCATTCTAAGGCCAGGCACCTAGCACCTTATATCAGAGGAGACTACAATTGATATAAAGTGTAAGTCATAGTTCCTTTGGTTTTCTGATACAAACAACTTATCTGACTGCCCTTCAGCCAATATTCAATTAGGGGCTTAATTAGTTGCTAGGTGTAACTGAGTCGGGATAAAAAAACTTGGAAGGAAGAGAGAATAGCTCCTTTATTGCTGTGCTTTCCAATAGAGCAGCAGGGTTGGGGGCCATGGATGACCAGCTCTCACCTCGTCCCTTCTGCTGACTCCTCAGATCTAACCACGCTACCCAGAGCTGCCCAGTTCTCCCAGCTCCCCAAACGGCTTTGCTCCGCAAAAGCTTGCAAACCAGAGAGCAGAGCATAAATTGCCATTGCCTTGGACAACATTCAGATCCCCGCTGCCATTCTACGGCACTATTGGAGCCACAAAGAGAGACCAACACAGGCAGGAGCTTGAGCCCAGGCACACGGCGGCTTCCCATCAGCTCCGCTGAGGGTGCTCCCAACCCTCCTATTCCCGTTTCACCTGCTCAAACTCTCTCTTCTCCAATCCTCTCCTCCCCAGTTCGATAGTGCAACTAAACCCTCACCTGTAGTCACCCCAGTTTATTTAGCTCCTTTTCAGTCATAATCAATCCATCTGCTTTAGTTCCCACAAAAAGCCACGCACAGGCAAACAGGTACCCCAGAAGAACCGCTCGAGATGTGCGTTTTCTTTAGCTATGGCACAAACCCTCTCTGTGTCAGGTACTATCGTAATACAGATGTAACAGACACGGTCTCCCTTTCTGCATTTTTCACATTTGTATTTCTAAAATAGCCTGGTAACCTGGAACACCTACCATTTTATAAGGCACAGTGAAATGGTACTTTACAGACACACGCTATTTTCTCTTCTGAGAACTTTGCTTTTGTTCTTTCTTGTTCTGTTGCTTTTCTTTGATTAAATAAAGGCATCCAGAATAGAAGTGCAGGTCTGCACTTTGTGCTTGAACACTAAGACAAACGGCAATGTTGCCATGGATTTTTTTAAACTCCAAATAAAAATAAACAAACACATCTTGGCAGTGTTTGGAATAGAAGCTAGTGAATAATTCACAATGAATAATTGATTTGTTGAATTTAGCTTGGTGGGGTTTTTTTTGTTCTGCTGGTGGAATGCGCACTACCAGATGGTGAGTTCAATAAATGTATTTGTTTTTCCAATTTATTTGATGGATTTCCCCCCCCAATTTTTCCCCCCTCTAAGGTGAAGTCTGAAATTCCAGATGGTTTGACTAGTGGCCAGATAAGTCACGATGTATTGTTTCAGCTTCCTCTTTAGAAAGGTGGCAAGAATGATAACAGGAGTGGAAAAATGCATATATGAAGCAGAAATGAAAGGGGGGGGGAGCAGTTTGTATCAAAAAGAAGACAAATAAGAGGAGGTGTGATAACAGTCTATAAAATAGTGAATAATACAGAGAATGGAGGTGAAGAGCTACTGTTTTCTCTTTTTTTATAATGCAAGAAAAAATGAGCAGTTAATGAAGCTGAAAGGTGGTGATTACAAATTTACTAGAGAAATTTTTTTTTTTTAACAGAACACTGAACTTAGGCAAGGGAACTCACTGCGACATTACATTAAAGCCAAGTCTTTAGCAAAATGAAGCAAGGAATTACACATTTACATGGGGAACCAAAACATCCAAATATAAAGTACCAGTGCTGACGACATGGATTATATTACCTCATGCCTTAGGGAATAAACTAATCATTATTATTGATAAATATGTGATATTACCTGCCAACTGCAGTGGTTCCCTTACCTTCCAACTAAAAATCTGATGCTGCTTATTCTGATAGGTCAAATCACGGCTCAAGGGACTTCAAGACTGATTCTCTTCGACAATTGCTAAGGTTGGACGAATGAACAAATCCTTCTAAGTTGAATATTCTCAGTGGAATTTCTAAAATTTGATTTCTATAAATATTCCCACAATGCTGAACTTCATTTTTTGCTTTTCTTTGGGTTTTTTTTGGCCATAAAATGCAATTGGTCAAATACGTGTAGAGAGAGGATGTTAAAGTGGCATTAAGTGCAGCCAAAGCATATTCACTGACAAATTTGATCTAATGTTCATAAAAATATGGTTTGTATTATTTACCAGCAAATGCTTCATGCAGGGGGAGAGTGGGTAGCATTTTGCACAGGGTGAAATCTGACTAATTACAGTGATAGTAATGGTAGGAGGGTGTTCTTTGACTTCAGAGAGAGCTCCTTCAGGGGAATAAAACTTAATTCCACAAGTCTTTATACACAAGAGCCCTTGTGCACAGCCCAAACCTGCAGCAAGACGCTAGCACTTGAGGATCTGAAAGCGAGAGCTGTCTAGAAACAGAAGAGAAAGAAAAGGCAAATTGAAGAATCTATGCTAACTGCAAAAAAGGCAAACCACAACAAAGCAGCATTAGCAGGGAAAGGTACATGATAGATTAAAGATTATTTTGTTCACTAAGGGTCCCGATTCTGATCCATCGAAAGTTCATGGAAACTTCGCTACTACTGTGAATGAACACAGCATCATGTTTGAATTATTCCCAAAAGAAAACACGATCACATCAGGTACCAAAAGCATCTCAAAAATCATGTTGCAATTTGGCTTAAGTCTGCAAAGAAGCAACTGAATTAAACTGTATTATTCATCTCCACAAGCTCACAAATCACTGTCTTCAACAAGGCAGCATCAAGGCCTGCATAAACCTCTGCCATCCTTCTGCTCTGCTTCTGCTGACTCAGGCTTCTCCACCTATTCTCCTATGGGAGCTCCATTTGCTCACATTTTCTATATTTCATTTATATCAGAACAAAGAAATACAGGCTTATAAAAAAATATATATTTATTTTTACCTCTGCAGTTTCTGTGTAAACCTAGAGTGATCTAATGAGCACGCAGTGTACAAACAGAATGGATGAGGGACATGGGGATATTATTATAGAGACTATATCGATCCCACCCAACGCTATTTGCTCCAAACCCAGCTTCTCAATGGCCTGTAAATAAGCTTGCTGTCTTCACCCCCAGGTCCTGCAGCTGCAAAACGCAGCGAACGAGCTGTGGCCGCTGGGCAGCTGAGGAGCCAGGTAAATAAGCCAGCATCACTAGCCAACTTGAAGAGGCAGAGGTAGAGTGCCTGGGTGATCGCTGATGGGGTAAAAAATTTACGGCCCTCCTCTCCAAGACAAATTTTGCAGTGTGGAAAGCCCACGCCCCAGTGCTCCCTCCCAGCCTCACCGACTTCCCGTCCGACTCTTTCCTTTACACCGTTCCTCCACCGCTGTCTTGCTTCCGTCCTCGTTCCCTGCTCCAGTTTGTAAAAGCTAACACCACCGACCTGACTGCATGTGAGGACACCAAAGATGGGACAGATTTAGTGGAGGTTTATTCCTTGCTGTTTTATGCGCCTTGAGCTCTGACTTTAACCACCTCTCATAATGAAATCCTTACATTTCCAAACCTGGGGTGCACCAGGGCTCTGCATCCTGGGTAGCAGCATCTCCACACTGGAGCGCAGGGGTGCTTCCCATTGCACCTGGAAACCCTGCACCGCTTCCCCTCCAGAATCTGGAGACCTCTGGAAACGCATCACACCTCCCTGACTGCCAGACATCTTGCCAAAGAAAAGGGCCAGTGGGGAAAGGCACACACACAGGCCCCTCCTGAAAAGCTCATTGAGGACCCAGCCAGAGGTACGCTGCGGCACTGCACAGGGGCCCCACTGGGCACAGGACCTGGTTCGTGCAGACAAGCCAAACTTTCTTCTGAGGAGATCTGAGCTCCAGCAAATGCCCAGTTCACAGATGAAATGAGTTTTCTTGGCTCAGTCATCTGGAAGGAGGGCAGAAGTGGGGAGCACGGGCAGAGCCTTGCATCTTGAGGCTGGAAATAAGATACTGCTCCTTCTAGCTCCAGACAGGCCAAGAAGGTCAAGGCATTGAGGCCCTTGCTTTTGCAGCTCCTTCAAGCTGGACCTCTCTTACGAGCTGGCAGACTGCATCGCACAGTTCCCACGGCAGATTTACATGCCGAGTTCTAAGAAAAAGCTGCTGGTGTGCTCTGCTGTCACCCTCCCAGGTCCCCAAAGCACTTTGGCTGCCTTGGATAAAAATTAAATAAATAAGAGACACACAGAAGAGAAGCCCATCAAAGACAGGCACACGAGCAGCCGAGTTGTCAGGGGACTCCCTGCGCTGGTGCCCTCCCTCGCTCCCCCCTCCGTCCTCTTTTATTTTCCCTCAGCCTGCGTGGATGGCGTGGTGGGACTGGAAGAAACCTGGCAAGGTCATGCTGTTTGATTCTGACGCCAGTTTCAATTACGTCCTGGCTTTTATAACCAAATCAAAAAACAAAAGGCTAAGAAGAAAAAAAGAGGGAGGGGGAGAAAGAGGAGAGGCAGCAGAGTCCAGCTGCAGGCTGGGAAATGACATTTCAATTTGTCAATTGATCCAGTCCCCCTCCTTCCACCCCGCCCCCCCCCTTTTTTTTTTCTTTTCTCTTTCTGCCCTGTAAATTAATTAGCCCGTTTATCATGCAGAAAGACTGCAAACGGGGCAGCCAGATATGGGCTGAGCTGGAACAAATCTGCTTTCTGTTTGGGTATGGGCACCAAAGATGTGGCCACAAAGCATCAACAGTCAGGTGGAAGCAATGTCCCCATGTGTTCAATTCTCAGGTTTCAGGTTGTCCTGGAGAGATTACAGATACGCTTTCCACTGACTCTCCAAAGCACCTATGCACGTGAAAAATAGGTAGCTACCTTTCTTCATCAGCTTAGACTTTTGTCCAAGCTTGGGAAACAAGGACTAAGAAGGCATTCAGCCAAATGAAAAGCTGAATTCAAAGATGCTGGAATACCTTTTTTCTGTATTTTTCCCCCCTCCACACATTATATTATTAGACTGTGGGACTGGAAGCTAAAGGAAATAATTGAAAGGAAGACTCACAGTATTCCAGAACAGGCAGGATGGAGACACATTGCAACATCCATAATTATGACAATGAATGACAGCAATATTTTTGAAGGCACATTAAAGCTTCAGAAGGTAAACTAGCTCCTCACGCTGATGGCTAGGGATGAGACTTAGCATGGGGTCAGATTACCCAAATGTGCCACCTTGCTTCTTTTCTCTGATGTATCTGCTACCAATCATCATGAGAGCTGGGCTTCTGAAACAAATGAGTATCAGATCCAACCCAAACCTCCATGTCCACACCTCTCAGCCTATGCAGTACCAGCTGCAAGATGGAAGACAGGAAATGCCCTGAAGAAAAAGTCTTCTCAAGATCTTTTCAGCTTCTAGCAAAGCCTGTCATGTCGGTCCTAGGTATGATTCAAAAACTCAGGTACTCGCATGAAGAGGAAGCTACCGGTCCAGCTTGAATCTTTGATCCAGGCCTGTGGCTCAGTCCCTCCAGAGATGAGGACGACTGTGAAATTGAGGACCCTGGGGATTTCCTACTAATCGTCTGCAGCCCAGGCGACTTCATGATGCCATGGCTGCTTCTCAGTGTTTCCTCAAATTCTAATTGTCACGGGCAATGAGTGTTTTCCTTGTGCAAAGTCTCTGGGAGAGCACTGCCCTGCCATTACCCTGCTAAGCACCACAGGATCTCTGCAGTAAGGAAGTACCTATAGGACAGCGAACACTAATTCTCTTACACCCTGAAGAGAAAAAACATCCTCAAATGGGGAGTTAGACAAAGTAAGTAAGATGATTTAAAAGCAAAACAAGGGCCAAGCACAGAGTTGGTGCAAGTGAATACAACTCCGCTGAAGTCCAGAAAGTTTTCCCAGGCATACATTCGGCTCCATACATTTTCAGTTATTCAGTATTCAAGCATTCTTCTCCCAATCTCCTCTTCTTTTTATCCATCCATATCTATGCAAATCTCATTTCTTCAACCCAGCTCACCACAATAAGTATCTCTCTCACACACATAAAGCCTAAATTTTATCAAGCATTTTATTTACTTCTGTCCCAGCGGAGAGGACAAAAAAATGGAGAGAGATAGAAAAAGAGAAAGATAGAGGAGATTACTGCTGCCTCTTTTTTTTTTTCCATAATTGGCAGGTACTAAGACATTTCCATTATCGGCACAAACAAACAAACAAACAAAAAATCCACAGCGGATCAACCCAGCAGCAGCAGCTCCATGTGAGGACTCCAGGTGACAACGCTAGCTACGGGCAGCGGTGCCTCTGTACGTGGCTGGTGAAACGCCACTGCAGCCCACAGACTCAGCGGAGATGGAGGCAGAAACCATCATTATCCACTCAGATCCTAACAGGGGGGCAGGCTCTCACTGTGCTGAGCCGGGTACGCACGCTAAGTGAAAGAAAGACCCCAAAGAACTCATCAGTAGTGTGCAAGGAAGGACAAAACTGGCAGGGAGAGGAGGAGGGAAGGGAGAAAGGCAGAGTGCCTGCCAGCTGCCTCACTGTGCTCCAGTGTTTGCTCTGCCTGGAAGCGGGAGAGGGGCAGGTTGGGATGAAGGACTGTGAAGGGGCAGCATTGTGGCCTTAGGAAGAAGTACAGACTGCAAAAAACTCAACTGTGTTTGAAATAGTCCCTGCATACTTTCTGATTCTGTATTTATTGCATGGCTGGTTACTACATCTCTCCTGCTGGTCGTAGCCAGGCGATGGGGAGCTGTGACCCCCCTCTCCTTCCCCGCACAGTCTTCGCACTGCAGCGATGGACGGGATGTTGTTATTTACCCTCCTCCATCCTGCACAGTCAAAAGCTGAGCACTAGGACTGCTAGTTTACTGGGACCAGTAGCTTGGCACCCATCTCTGCTGCTGCTGCTACTCAGCGCTCCTGTAGGGACATATTTTTCCCCCAAAAGCACAATACAAAACACTCTGCTTCTTTCATTCTTCATTAAACACTGTCTGGTGTTGCCCAAGACAAGCAGTGTTTAAAACCTCTCTAGTGGAAATGATGCTGCCAGTGAGCCCAAGTTAAAAAACCACATTGGGAAACTCAGCGACTTGTGCGGGGCCAGCACACCAGGGCCTCCTCCCAAAACTGCAGTTATCCCCACCTACTGCAGAAGAGGTACTTCACGCTCCAAGCCCTAACAAAACTGCCACTACTGCAACGCACAGCTGGGTTTGTTACACAGACACACATCCCCCGGTACGCCACTGAGACGAGCTCCAAAAGGGCTACTACCAGCATGCTGTAGCTGTCTGAAAGCAAGGCGGGAGCTATTTGTTTCTCATGCTTCATCCCAGTGTCTCCCCCCAGATCTTGCCATCACACACAGCCCTTCCATGACTCAGTTTCCCAGGAGCAGATGAGGATGATGGTGTTCCCAGCCTCAGCTGGGGGCTACAGGACTCTCTGATTTGCTAAACAGAAGACTGACAATTAAATACAGATTACCAAGCTTCCAGAAGACAGGAATGAATCTTTGCCACCGCAGTTTCTCAAAACCTCAGCTCAGCCCTGCCTACAGCCCTGATGATCATTTCACTGCAGCGTTTCACAGATTTGTCTCTGTTTATCCTCGTAACATCACTAATACATTAGCTGTCCCCTCTTCGGCTCACAAATGGGGAAAACCTACTGCAGAAATGCCATGCACCTTCCCCAAGGTCACAGAAGCAGCGCGTGGCACCGCAGAGAGTAGCATCTAGGCCTCCTGCATCTCAGATGTGCGGCAGTGTCTCTCCTCTTCCTTGCAACTGAGATTTTGTATCCATCCCTGGAGTCATCCAGTGCTTTGAGAAAATACGATGTGCTCCAAAGCTATTGCAAAGCAAGTCGGCACTAGTAAGCAATTCCCAATAAAATGGAAAGTCAGAATTTCTTTATCTTTGACTTGATCAAAAAATGATACTTAAATCTTTTTTTCCCGTAAATACTCTCCTCACAGATGTGAAATTCTGCTGAAAGACATTTTCAGACCAAAATAGATTGGTTAGCATAAAAAGATGGCTCCCTCCCACCCCCGCGCCATTTTAATGCAAACTTTTGTGTTTAATGCCAAAACACCTAGTTTGCTCAAGGTCATAGAAAAGTGACAAGAAAAACAACTAAACAAATACTCAAAGTAAGGGGGATGAACAGTTGGACATACATTCACTCTGAACATACCCTTCATTGTCTGAACATGATTATACATCTGAGTCCTGCTACATCTTTCAAAGACAAGGGCATAAAAGCCAGTAAGAGGGATGTTTTTTTTTCTTTTTGCACCACAACATTCAAGAATTAAAGGACACTCCTGGCCCAAGAGATCTGATCTCACTGAGGTACTTTCAACGCTCCTTGTCATCTCAGGGGACTCACTTGCAGGAGCGCTGAGCGTTCAGAAAAGATCAACAGGAGGTGACTGGTCTCAGGACCCACTGGACCTTGATTTCCTCTGTGTTTCAACCCTCCAGTTTTCTCCTTCCTTCTCCTTTCCAGCTTCCCAAGGAGATGTAGGGAAACTGAAGGAACTGCACTTTCCCCTAGAGCTGAATCCTGACATTGCTTCCCCAAAAGATTTTTGCCTCCTTGGGATGGGGGAAGGAAGGAGATTATCAAGACATCCACAGAATTTTTCACATACTTGATTTCCTCACACTTGCTTGGACCCTCGTCGATCCTCCTGGTGCCACTCAACCTGCAGATAAAGAGATCTAAGAGGATCTACACCACACATACTAATGGCCAAGCCATCTCCAAACTTGACACTCTCATTTCTTCACAAGTGAGTACTGCCAACTTAGACTCATTGACGCAAATGGAGAATGGCTTGAGGGAAAGTGGTTGTACAGGTGTCTAAGCTACATCTCTGAATGCGGTACAAGAAGCACAGGCCAAAGACCTTAGATTCACAGAATTACAAGAACTTCTGGTTGATTATATGAAGTTAAAAATCTTTTGAGGCTGGCTCAGACTGGCAATAACAGACCTACCTAACTACACTGACAAACATCAACAGGCTCCTCAGCCCTTCTATTTTTTTCAATAAAAGAGAATTCTTTTCTTTCTTCTTTCTTTTTAATTAAATTTTTGTCTTCCCTTATTATCCTGGGCTGCTGCTTTGTGTCTAGAGCAGTTCTGTTCCAGACCATAGAAATAGAAGACTATGTTCTCTATGCCCATGCAAGGACCTTGAACTGTCAGAGTTGTGCTAATAAAAGGTAAAAACAAAAACTGAGCTGAGATAAACCTTCTTCTACTCCAGACTTTAAGAGACAGTCCAGATCATTATAAACGGGGTGGAGAGGGAAAAAGAACTCAGAGGATAGCAGTGGCTTATCTATCTATTGGAGACCTCAAAGCATTTTCTAATACTAATGAACGAGCCTTTCTAGTTCCTTCTGAGATGAATCAGGACTGTATTGCTCCAGAAGGGATGAGGAAACTGAGGCATGGGAAGGGGGTGTGATCCATGCACAGCCGGGACATCGCACAGTGCAGAGCCTGAGCTGAAAATCTGCCCTTAGAATCATAGAATCATACAGGTTGGAAAAGACCTCTAAGATCATCGTGTCCAACCGTCAACCCAACACACCATGTCCACTACACCATGTCCCTAAGGGCCTCATCTACACGTCTTTTAAATACCTCCAGGGATGGTGACTCCACCACTTCCCTGGGCAGCCTGTTCCAAGGCCTGACCACTCTTTCAGTAAAGAAATTTCTCCTAATGTTCAATCTAAACCTCCCTTGGTGCAACTTGAGGCCATTTCCTCTTGTCCTATCGCTAGTTACTTGGCAGAAGAGACTAACACCCACCTCACTACAACCTCCTTTCAGGTAGTTGTAGAGCGCGATAAGGTCTCCCCTCAGCCTCCTCTTCTCCAGGCTAAACAACCCCAGTTCCCTCAGCCGCTCCTCATAAGGCTTGTGCTCCAGGCCCTTCACCAGCTTCGTTGCCCTCCTCTGGACACGCTCCAGCACCTCCATGTCCTTCTTGTAGTGAGGGGCCCAAAACTGAACACAGGATTCGAGGTGCGGCCTCACCAGTGCCGAGTACAGGGGCACGATCACCTCCCTACTCCTGCTGGCCACACTATTTCTGATACAGGCCAGGATGCCGTTGGCCTTCTTGGCCACCTGAACACACTGCCGGCTCATGTTCAGCCGGCTGTCAACCAGCACCCCCAGGTCCTTTTCCTCTGGGCAGCTTTCCAACCACTCCTCCCCAAGCCTGTAGCGTTGCCTGGGGTTGTTGTGGCCGAAGTGCAGGACCCGGCACTTGGCCTTGTTGAACCTCATACAGTTGGCCTCGGCCCATCGATCCAGCCTGTCCAGGTCCCTCTGCAGAGCCTTCCTACCCTCCAGCAGATCAACACTCCCGCCCAGCTTGGTGTCGTCTGCAAACTCACTGAGGGAGCACTCGATCCCCTCGTCCAGATCATTGATAAAGATATTGAACAGGACCAGCCCCAAAACTGAGCCCTGGGGAACACCGCTCATGACCGGCCTCCAACTGGATTTAACTCCGTTCACCACAACTCTCTGGGCTCGGCCGTCCAGCCAGTTTTTTACCCAGCGAAGAGTGCACCTGTCTAGGCCGTGAGCCGCCAGCTGCTCTAGGAGAATGCTGTGGGAGACAGTGTCAAAGGCCTTACTGAAGTCCAAGTAGACCACATCCACTGCCTTTCCCTCATCCACTAGGCAGGTCACCTGGTCATAGAAGGAGATCAGGTTGGTCAAGCAGGACCTGCCTTCCATGAACCCGTGCTGACTAGGCCTGATCCCCTGGTTGTCCCGGACATGGCTCGTGAGCACCCTCAAAACCAACCGCTCCATGATCTTCCCCGGCACCGAGGTCAGGCTGACCGGCCTGTAGTTCCCCGGATCCTCCCTCCGGCCCTTCTTGTAGATGGGTGTCACATTGGCGAGCCTCCAGTCGTCCGGGACCTCCCCAGTTATCCAGGACTGCTGGTAAATGATGGAGAGCGGCTCGGCAAGCTCCTCCGCCAGCTCCCTCAGTACCCTTGGGTGGATCCCATCCGGCCCCATAGACTTAGCCACAGGTCATCCCCTCCCCTAAAAGGGACATGATGAAACTGTAAAAAGTTGCTACCAGCTAAAGCAGGCCAGCACAATACATAGCTTTGAAGCAATATATTTAGCCAATTAACCAGTGTGCATGACTAGAGCCTCCAGGAAACAGTTACATGGGGTAGAGGGTTGAAGGGAGGAAAAGCGCAATCCAATGCAGAAGACTTCAGAGGTCCAGCTTGTCTGTGGGTGCCTCACTAAGTTTGGTCTCAGTCAAATTCTCATTGAGCAGGGACCACATACGTCCTTCTACTCCACCTCTGGAATTAGTGAAAGCGTTCCCTTGCTCAGCCTGCTTCCACGGGGACTCCAAGGGCTATTAGGGCCAAGGGAAAGAGGGAGATTTCCAGGACAAATGTTAATGAGAGGGTGGCAAAGTTTGTTTTATAGCTCTTGGAGTAAGTATACTCTGCTCTAAGAGTAAAAAATTACCTTTCCAAATGTTTGATTTGACCCTTTCGAGTAGCATGATAATAAGAAGAAAAAAAAAAGGAAAAAAAGGCCACAAAATATATGCATCAAATGCTCTAGAGCAGTGGTCATGGCTCCAGCACATAAAACATTTGCTCTGCCACTGGACAAAGTGTAAATCCTATTTTTCTTTCCTAAAAAAAAAAGAAAGAAAAGATGAAAAGCCCCTAAATGATTCAATATTTTATACACACTACGTATACTGCAGCCTTGAAAAAGATGCCGCAGCATGACGGGCTTTGGAGACTTTATCTTGCTGCAGCAACTGAAGAAGAGCAATTTTAACATTGACATAATAGTCAGGCATGTGTTTCTTTGGTGGTTATCCACAGCTAGTATTAGGGTGCTGGTGAATGTGTTCTTGGCAGTTTTGCATATGCACAGGTTTCAATTTTAACGGGCTGCACTCCATGTATGCATATGTTTCAGCCTATGTCTATGTATAATTTGTTAATGCTGTACAAACGGAGGTGCCAGACCTGCGCACATGGTTTTGGCATGTGCTCTACAACATGCACGTATGTACATGCTTTCTGGGCTGTGAGGTTTTGTTTCTCGCTGTGTATTGGAGTTAGGTGTGTGCTGCGAGTGTATGTGATTTTGCAGGGTTTGCTAAGGCATGTTATCATTGTTTTCTCCAGTTGACCCTGGTGGTAATCACTAAAATGTACCATCCACTCCTGCTCCACACTAACGGGTTCATCCCTTTCTTCTGCTGCAAGCACTGTCAGTGCTGATGTTTTATGCGACAGAATGTCCTCCACCATAGAAAGACTGCCCCTACCCCACACAGAGCAAGTCCAACTGCCCCCCAAACAGCACCAACACAGAGCTAACCTCAGGTGCCTGCCCACCACGAGGAAGCAGGTGTCCCAGTCCCAGAAGCAAGCCTTGCTCCTGGTACAACCTTCAGGGGCAGTGGCCCCGGCCCTTCTGCTGAGGTTGAGCCGGGGCCACGCCGCTGTGCTTCGTGCCCTCGGGCGCATGGGTAGTTTTCCAGTGCTGCCTGGGGGAGACAGCATTGACCAAGGGATCACAAGGTGGAAAATCAGAAGAAGAGTGTGCCCTGGGCCATGCTGATCAAGGATGCTGTTAGATGGAAACTGCCATAAGCTGTTCACAAGCTATGCTAGATGCCTCTGCCTCATGGAAGGACCTGTACCTCAGCATCTCCCATATTCCCACATGAACCAGTTCCTTTCCACACCTTAAGGGGAGCTGTGGAGCTCCCCCTGTGGTCATGACTAGCAAGATGAAGCTCCTGCCAAGGGAAGCAGCTAGGAGACTTCCCTTGGATTATCAGCTCTGGTAAAACAGTGGTACAAGCAACCTAAGCTTTGATATGGTGATATGAAGTCTAGCCTTGAGGCAGGCAAGGCATTCGAACTGTAACATAAAACGCCATCGGAGTAGTTTTTGATGTGCCACTCTGTCTTTTGTATTCTTCCTTTTCTACTCCCTCCACTACTCCAAATCAGGTTATGATTCTTACATATCACGGTAGCTGTTAAATTGAACTGGGATCAGGGGAAATATCTCCCACTCCCAGTCATCCAGTCAATCCTATCAAGTCCATCATCGACATCACAACACAGAGCAAAAGGTCAGCACTTGGTGCGGAAAAAAGAAATGGGGTGCTCTCTCCTGCGGAGAAGAACAAAGTCTTCTGTAATACACTCTATCGGATTTAAGTGACAAGGTTTGGGGGGAAGGGAGGCTGCAGAGGTGGCTTCTGTGAGAAGACACCGTGAGCTGCCCCCATGTTGGACAGAACCGGGTCCAGCCAGCTCCAAGACAGACCCGCTACTGGCCAAAGCCAAGCCCATCAGCGATGTTGGTAGCGCCTCTGTGATAACATACTGAAGAAAGGGTAAAAAATGCTGTGCAGCAGCTGTAAGAGAGGAGTGAGAAAATGTGAGAGAAACTGCCTTGCAGACACCAAGGTCAGAGGAGGAGGAAGGGGAGGAGGTGCTCCAGACGCTGGAGCAGAGATTCCCCTGAAGCCCCTAGAGAATACCATGGTGCTGCAGGGGGACAACCTGGAGGACCATGGTGGAGCAGATATCCACACATGCCCTGAAGGAAGTTGCAGCCCACGCTGGAGCAGGCTCCTGGCAGGAGCTGCGGCCACGGAGAAGAGCCCACACAGGAGCAAGTTTTCTGACAAGAGCTGTGGCCTGTGGGAGACCCGTGCTGGAGCAGTTCGTGAAGAACTGCAGCCCATGGGAAGGACCCACATTGGAGCAGTTCGTGAAGAACTGTCTCCTGTGGGAGGGACCCCATGCTGGAGCAGGGGAAGAGTATGAGGAGGAAGGAACGGCAGAGACGAAGTGTTATGGACTGACTGCAACCCCCATTCCCCATCCCCCTGTGCTGCTTGGCGGGGAGGTAGAAGAGTTGGGAGTGAAGTTGTGCCTGGGAAGAAGGGAGGGATGGGGGAAGGTGTTTTTAGAATTGTTTTTATTTCTCACTATCTGACTCTGTTATTCATTGGCAATAAATTAATTTAATTTCCCAAGTCTAGTCTGTTTTGCCCATCACAGTAATCGGCAAGTGATCTTCCCCTGTCCTGAGGAGGGGGAGTGACAGAGCAGCTTGGTGGGCACCTGGCAGCCAGCCAAAGTCAACCCACCGCACACACACAAATAGATAATGCCACCAAGGGAAACCTGAGAAAGCAGCATCCTTAAGCAACTGGTGATATTGTTGCAGATGAGGTAGACAGCGGCGTTCCAGCTGTGTGTAGCTTTTCTGCCTAGTCCTTGGGGCCTGGTTAGAGAAAGGACTAAGAACCACAGTTTCCAGGATGATGAACATTAACTGCTCCCAGGGACTTCAGACAAAAGGAGGAGGCAGACTACACTTCTGAAAAATCAAACCCTCACTCCTGAGACAAAGGAACAATAATGGAAGTTCATGCTCCAACCAAAGCCTGGTACCCGAGAAGCCACCTCCTCTTGCCCGGGCCACAGAGCGAAGGCAGTGGCTGGGACTCACTCTCCAGAGGGATTCCCAGCCCTAAAGTGTCATCAGCAGAAAGAGTGATACGATTTCTTGGCAGCAGGAACTCCATGGGCTCACAAGCTACTTCCTTCCCTAGGACGTGATGCCATGGACGGCTTTGCTCTTGCTGCCTGCCAGTGTCTGCTGCCTTCCCCACTCCTCCATGAGCCCCCCTCCTCCCTCCACTACTCATTCCTTTGCTACACGAGGCTGGCATTTAAGAAACACTTATTCCAATCCATTTCTACCCTTGTACAGCAATTGGGTGTCATTTAGTTTGATTTAACCAATTTAGTCCTATGAATTAATTGGTTAATAAGCCATCTGTATGCATCAGGTGACAGAGTCGCGCTCTCACACACAGACACAGACAAGCTACCCGCTTGTCCTTGTTTAATAACAGGCTGTAGGGAGTAGGAGCGGGAGAGGCGTGCAGGCTAATATCACTCCCCTCGGGGAACTGCCAACAAAAGGGACTTGGCAATCATTGCACCGACCTTGACCTCTGAGCGGGAGAGCTGTCTGTTTAGGGTAATTCAGAAATAACCTACACCGTAGCTAGAAAGGAGTGCCAGCCACAGAACAGACACAAGAATCATGAATATGCTTCACATTGTGGGTTGTTTTTTTTAAGAGGGACGAAAAGAGGTTTAGTTCATGCTTACTAGACAGTAGGAAATTCTCAGCTGCATTCCCAAACAGCTGAACTTTGTATGTGTGTAGGAGGGGGAGAGGGGTGGGAAGTGGGGGAATAGGAGGAGACTGAGGTCTAAAGCATTTGATTTAGGTGGGATATTTAATTACAAGAAAAATATCTCATCTATTTTGATTTCTTTTTAAATGCTGAGAAAAAAAGCACCCCTCGCAGGCCCCAGCCATTTCAATGTTATATACAAACCCCCAAGCCATTCAAAAAGCAACAATACAGCAAACCAAAAGTAAATCCAGCAACATATCCCAACCCACACAACAGAAAACCATCAACTGTTTAGAAAGAAAAACAACTCCCTCCCCTGGCCACCCATCCATCTCAGCCAGCCCTGGATGCCCCAGCAAGCAGACAAGTTTCTCTGCATACCCTGCAGGTTGACACACGGAGGACTTTCAGACTGAGGGGGAACTGAATTACAGGGCTATGGGGCCCTTGGGAAAAAGCCCTGCCAGCAGCTCTCTCTTCTGCCCTGAAAGCTACTGTGCGTCTCAGCCACAGCAACTGCAGCAACATTACACGGGGAAGGGGACGCTCACTGGTGTGGGAGGCTCCCAAGTGATACGAGACAGTAAATGCCAGCACTGGAGCCAGAAACTACAAAACTCAACCCAAACGGCGGTGCTTTGGTGTAACATGCCCGGCAATGTGCTCTCATTAAAGAAATGGACCGCAAGCTTCACTACTGGATGGTTTCCAGTCGAATGCAAGGTGCAGCCTGCTGTAGGCTGTGTGGTCCAGCTGTCACAGACCAAATAATGAACACCAGGGAGAGCCTTGGCTCAGGCCACCACAGGGAGAGGAGATGGGGCTTAGGCTGTGTTGGGTAGTGCAGAGCAGCAGTGCATCCGCAAGGGCTCCTCCAGGGCTCCCCGGCTCCCAGCGTTTTCCAGTGATCTGGGAGAGAAATTAGCGTGCTGCAGCGTCTGCGAGAGATGCAAAGTGAGTAGCAGGGATGTAGCTCCGAGGAGAAAGCACTTTCCCTCCCTCTCCCTAAGGAAAATGAAATTACAGTGGAGTTCACTTTAAACGGATCCCATTAGCACAACAGGCACCACTGAAGAATAACATCCTCTGTGCGCTGAAGTGAGACACTGACAGGCGGAGCGGAGCAGGCTGAAATAGTCCCTTCCAGACAGGAAAGGGAGAAACCTGTTTACCCAGTACACTCAGTAGGAGACTGCATGAAGGACTGAGGGAAAAAAAACTCAAAAAACGAGTGAGGAAACCTGCCAGAGTTCCTGGTGTGAGCGTGCTCTGCCAGCCCGCACAGAGCAGGCAGGACAGAGCCTCTTCACTGCCTGTGTGCGGAGCCCCCTGCCTCGCTGGGTGTTAATCCCTGAAAAACACTCTTCTGCTCTCACTAGCATGTGACTGCCTGTTCCCGGACACTGTAAAACTATCAAAACACAGCGCTAAGCTGCCCTGCTTGTACAACTGGAAGCCCTAGCTAAACCGCCTCTGCTCAGCCCGCAGCAGCAATACCTATGAAAAGAATGAACGAAATCGAGAACATATACCAACCTGTCCATAACAAACAATTTCACTTGCTCAGTGACCACAAAAACCAGAACACCCTGGCCTGAATCAAGCAAATGGCGACGTGGCTTTACAGCTTGTTTAATGGCCGTGTGGAGCATACGTATCCAACTGCTACACTTTCCCGGTTAGGCAGCTCACATGCAAAAGAAAGTCACATCACTGTTCACAAGAAGTCTTATCTTTACCAATTGCTAAGGACTCTGGGCCCAAAATGTGTAAAAGTACTTAAGAGATTAAAGGGGCAGAAAGATTTCTTTCCCCCCCCCAGAAATGCTTCACCAGGCTCAGTTCCTTGAAAACCACTCATTTCAAAGAGAGAGACGCCTACACTGCTTGGGAGGACTTGGAGATCTCATCAGCTGCCTCGTGGCAGCTCCCAGCACTGAAACACCTTTGAATCTGTGTGGCATCCCGTTACCCAAATATCATCAGTCACAGAGCCAGCGCATCTCTCCATGCAAGCCTCGCATGTCCAGAAGGAGCTGCACAAACGCTGATAGCAGCAGAGCACAGGGCAACGGGACAGCAAAAGAGGCCACTGCTGCTGGCTGGAGATGTGTGTGGCACAGGACATTAATCCCTAGGTTACTGCCTAGGGAGTATGGGACACGTTATGGGACGCAGCGGAAGAGCATTTGGGGATTGTACAGGACTTACAGGATATTTTGGGGAAAGACCAAAAGCAGAGAAAAGGAGGGACCAAGGTGGTTTGTGGAGGAAAAAGCATGGTAAAATAGAGGGATAAGGACACAGAAGGGACCAGTCGCGTGTCAACAGGTTGCTGGTCGGTGCACTTGTCTGGCCGTGCCCTGCGCCTGATGGGCACACTCTGTCCTGTCCTCTCATTAAACTCCTCACTATTCTTCTGGGTGAAAAGACTCTGCTCTGTGTACAAGGTTGTGTATGGAGGGTAAGTGGGACCACAGGGCAGAGGTCCATGTGTCGGTGGTGCCAGAACAGGAGCAGGTGAAGGTGTGCATGTCAGTGTGCAATTGCTAGGTAATATGAAGCTGGACTAGCTGGTGAGTACCTCAAGTGGCTTAGGAGCCCAGTGAGCATGTCTCTCTTTGGGAACGAGACAACTGGAGGAGCTGTCTGCTGGAGGGACCAGAGAGGCCAGTTGTCCAGCAGGACAACTGCTGGAGAGACCACCCAAGCTGAGCCCTTTGGTCCTGCCTCTTGTCTCCATTCTCCACATCCTCCCCAGCCTAGGAACCATCTCCCTTAGTCTCCTCCTCTCTCGCCTTCTTTTTTTAATCCTCCTGACAAAACCTTGAACGGTCTAAAAGCATCCCCAACAAGGATGAGGGAACGCAAATGTCTTAGCAAATGTGCATTTGAGCTCCACATGCTCCCAGGGATGGCGTAGTAATAAAAACCAATTAGATAACGCTCAGCAGCTACAGTGAGAGGGAGTGGTACAATCTTACCACGACTAATAGGGTTTTTAATAATAGATGGGTCTCTCTGTGCAGTGCTGGAGAGGGGAAGCCAAAGTGGTTTCAGTTACAGTGCATCTTTCTGCCCAGTGAATTTCTGTGAGTGGAGGATTAATATTCTCACCCTCCACTCTACTACTTCCACCAGGGAGATCCCTGCAGGGTCAGGACGGGGCTCCCTCTGATGGTGCAGGGTGGGGGAGTCCCACGGAGAACAAGCTGACCTCACTCCCGCACCCCCTCGCAAAAGGACACATTACTCAGTCCTACAGGTGCCAACTTTTGAGCAGCTCAGTAATGAAGAACCTGGAAAAACAAATGCTTTTGCTCTCTTGCTTTCTCTCATGTCCCAGGAAAAGTCCAAAAGCAAATTTGCAACCAACCGCTGAAACAAGGCTGAAGAAAGTCCAACACAGCAGACAAAGCTATGTGTGCCCCAGGTGGGCCAGCATCACGGGCATGGCACCACAAAGCCCCCCTGCTTGCATCTCTTCCCACTTCCTTCTGTTTACAAACCTTCACTTCATGCCTCCTTGCTCAAAACACAAACAGAAGCCATGGAGGGCATTTTCTTGTTGCCATAGAAACAGTTATTATAATCTCAAACTGTACTTAATGCATCACTCTTCCCCCTCCAGCACCTTGCAACAGCTTGCCGTTCAATGGGAAGGCTACGCTGTGAGAGGAGGAAAAGGGCAGGCGAAAGAGCCCTGACAGCTCGTCCCACGCTCGAGGCCCAGCATTTCTAGAGCTGCCCATAATCTCCTTTCCATCAGTGCAGAGACTCTTTCTTTCTTTCTTTTCTTCTCTCTTTCTATCTTGTTTTCTGTTCTTTGGAGTGTCACATCATTTACATTTATGAAAGGAATTTTCCTGGGGGTGCAAAGATAGTTCAAATTGTCTGAGATCAGATCAACCTTGTGCATAATACATTTGTATGAAAATAAACTCCCTGGGGCCCACACTCCTGGCTGAAAGTCTCCGTAATGAAGTATTTTACTCTAATTTAGTTAAAGATGATGGAGATAGGAATGAGTGCATGCCGCATATAGAGGAGGGGAAGAAAGACAGGATACTATACACATACAAAAGCCAATAATTATAAGATTACATGCTGGGAACACTACTGAAGAATCTCATTATTACAAGAAGTTAACTTCTCATCTCCTCCCTCTGAAAATCAGTCCTGCCCTGTATGGCTTCATGCAGACCAGATCTGGACAACATGAATGCTTGTCCTCAGAAGGGGTAAGCAGAAAACTACTCTTCCATCCCACATCACTTGTTAAGAAATCATTCCCATTCCACATCCATACTGAACCACGACCACATTGAGATAATGACCTTCCCTGCTCCCCACTCTTCTCCAAATGCAAAAGCAGGACATCACCCTTGATTAAAGTCACTCCTCTGGAACATCAGCCTTTTGTTTTCCAGCCTCTGCTCTATTTCATTCAGAAGGACAACTTCCCTGTAGGGCTCCTTCCCCAGGCCCCCAGTCTCAGCTGAGTAACTTGGCTCCCAGGTTCCTGGCTACTCCTGTGTGACCTCTTTGGCTTGGCTGGGCACTTAAACCTGGAAATGTGAAACTCTTCTTGGCAAAACCTTGCTGAAATGAGGGCAATTCCACCCAAGGTTTTTTGTTTCAATTAACTGGTATTTTCTGAGGATAACAACTTTGCCCGCACACAAAAATATCAACCAGATCTGACTCTTAGCAAAGGTTAAATGATTTCAGTGAACCTTGGGTCAAGTCTGAAGTATAACCGCAGATTGTTAAGTTCTAGTACACTCTACCATTGACTCGCTATGATGCCTTGCATAAACCTCTGCCCTCTGTTTTGTTTCCCCATCTTTTCCATAGAGGACAAACTTACCTCCCTGCTCAACAAAAAACCATGAGATTTCATACATCAGTCTCCCAGGGTTCCAGCCATAGACCGAGTGTACCCAAGGACATCCTCAAGATGTATCAGGTATGGTCAATATAGGAAAGGGATACCGTTTGACTGCCACTGCTTTCAATTCACGAGGATTGTGTCCTCCGGGCTTCTTTACTGTCAATAATAAAATACTGGGATTTCTTTAGTCCATTATTGCAGGCCTAGTACTTCCCCATCCTAGGGGCATGTGGGAAAAATGCAAACAAAACCTATTAAAGGACAGGAGAGGGAAAGAAGTGCACTTAGGGACATGGTTTAGTGGGTATGGTGGTGTTGGGTTGACGGTTGGACTCGATGATCTTAGAGGTCTTTTCCAACCTTAATGATTCTATTCTATGATTCTAAGTGGGGAGATAGAAAGCTAGGAGCCCCTGATAAGGGGTGAAGGGAACGGCACGATTCAAAATGCTCAAGGAGAACTGGCAAAAGTGATTTGGCAGACACTCCTAGCTAGGATTTGTTGTGTTTGTGCATTTTCCTAATAGCTTTGCTGAGAGGATCTGCTTTGGATAATGCTGGTGCTGTGCAGGAGTCTTAGATGTTTAGACCCAGAATGGCTGCCCCATTTTTTTTCAAAGGCTATTTCACATGGCACACAAAAGAAAAAATTATTCTAGGATGTGGATGCAGACATACAGGTACTATAGAAATACCTATTTTATCGAGTCTTCTTTTTTTTGTCTTCCCATTCCCCATACCCTAAGAAAAAAGAGACAATCAGTTTTTGTGCCTAGACAGGCCTGGAAAAATTCCTATATCCTGATAAAGCCTTGATCTTCTACACAGTAGGGGAAGTGATCAACTCTTCTAAAAGAGAAACTACACAAAGTACACCTTGAAAATGAAGGCAGAGGACTAAATCCATTCCTGGCAAGAAGAAGGTGCAACTCCCTTTGAAGCAAGAGAAATCAGTGCCGCTGAATTTGTCTTAGGGAGATAAATACTAATAACCAGTCCTTCCCAGAGGACAATCTGATAACACTGAAGTTGACACCCACTAACGTCAGGCAGGATATATTTCCTCCTGTGTGCCAGTATCTAAGCTTATCACCCTATTTGCTTCTTCTCTCCCAAGTCATTTTGCAGGGTCAAAGGCTATCGTGGGGCTTTAATTAGAATGCCATCATAATGAGCTGACACTTAAATCAGCCTGCCAGTGGCTAAAGAAAATTAACCTTAGAGTCAAATGAGCTCCAGTCTGGGCGTTCATGTCAGGAGGGGGCAACAGACGCCTGCAGAGCTGATGTGTATGGTGGAGGGATACAGAGCTAAACCTTGCATTTCTTTGAATCGAGAGATTTACACTGGGGATCTCACCTATCCTAGCTACCTCTGATGCACAAATAAAAGCAAACAGTCTCTCATGAGCTTTGCACCATGTGTTTGCTGTGCCAAGCCCAGGAGAAATCAACAGGGAGCAGTTACCTGGGGATAGAAACTTCCTTTGGGCTCCTTAAGAAAGGATGCTACTTGAGCTCATATACACCTACAAACGTATCATGTGGGATAAACCTTATCAGTTGCTATGAACGACTTTGTCATTATGACTTAGTTGATTACTTCATCATTATGCAAGAGCTTAGGCTGTAAATAAGGGCAGGTGCTTCATCCAGCTCAGACACTGCAAAACTTAGGGACCAAATAAACAGTACGAGGCTATCATCCCTGGCCGGCTAACAAACTGTAGAGGCATTCACAAGGACAAATACACACAGATGATTAACCGCCCCACTAACCTTGCACTTTCTCTTTGCCACTGCAACTGTACCACCCCTTCCCACATGCATTCTGCACCAATTTCTCCCCGCACCATCTTTTGGCATGAACCACAACACTGCTGTGTTGCCAGTGAGTTTTGAGTAAGTTCTAGACAGTCAGTGGCAGTTTTTCCCTGTGAACCCAGATACTCCCTTTAGTACAATTTTTCTTTGTGTCCTAAAGGCACCCAGTAACCTAGAGAAGAAATCCAATGTGCGTCACTCACAGTTACCAGGGAATCCATAAAGGCTTACTGCCTTCCTCAGTGCTGAACTGCCAGTGCTATCATTTTCCATGACATCTCTTTTATGCCACTGCACTTGACAAATGCCTTGTGCCTCTCCACAGGTATTTAGGAAATCCTGCCAATGCAGGCAGGGAGAACACACAAATGGACCTAACATCTCCATCTATTCAAGACAGAGCTGTGCAGTAAAACCAAGAGATTTTGCTAACCAAATCTGGCCATAGAGCTGCTGCGTATAGCAGATTCAGCCCTGTGTTTTCTTTGCCATGAGAGGACATATTTTCCTTTCATTAAGATCAGTACACCTCAGAGGCTACTTTAAACAACCCTCGAATCATTCTCAGTGTGTTTCTACTACAACCATAATCGACCTTTCTCTAAAGGGGAACTATCCGATTGAGAACCTTGGGAGATAACTCTACTTATTATATCATAAAGTTTAAAACTGGAGCAACTCCACTAGAGTCAATGCAGCAATAGTAAATATACAAACGGATACTAAACAGTAGAATTTACTGCAGAACCATCTTTTTAAAAGAAAGCTGAAACCTTCTTCTTTTGCAAAAGTATCCTATGAAACACTTGCTTCCTATGTTGCCAATGACACCTTCAACTAATTGTTCCTGAAAGGCTGTCGAACACTTCAGTTAATTCTTCGCTACTTACAGTCTTTGTTTACTTTTGGGATTTGACTCCACTATGGAGGTCAATTTGTTTCCTTCTTAAGAACAACAAAGCTCCAATGGGCTCAGTGTTACAGTTTCCAAATTAATGTGCTAGAAACTAAAATAAGTCAAACCCATGTTCCACCTCCTGTAAGGTTCACTCACAGGTTTCCATGCAGTAGAGGCTGTGATACAGGAGGACCGCAAACATCAGAGTAGAATAGTTACAGGCATTTTTAGACTTAGCATTATTTGCATCAGGGTATTTAAAAAGGGTATAATTTTTAGTTTATGTTAAGCTTTGAGTATAATGTTGTTGTTTTGAAAGTACTCCTAAATTGCATGATTTGGACACAAGTCATTCAATTTGTGATACTTGCTTAAAGGTTCAGCTCCCACAAGGCTTCAAGAGAATTTCAGCTTTCTTTTAAAAAAAGAATGCTATTAACTCCTGGGGGGGGTATATTGAAAAGCATGAAATTGTAACCTTTGGCTTGACACAAATATCTTGAACCTAGAGGCAAGTAATAACAAGTACAGGTATTTGGGAACTGTTCCTGTGGGGTGTACATCGGGGAGGACAGTGTTGGTCATTTCTGAGGTACATGGCAATTTGGAAGTCAGTCTCATGTTTTAGGGCAGCCAGACACCTGATACTGAGAAGGACATCTCTGAACACCAGCTTTGGAAGGGAAGTAATCTTGGGATTTTTTTTTTTTTCTTCTAGTTTTCTTCTCGTCTCAGCAAATCTTGTAATGTATGGACTCAACAGATGGTGTGATGTCTTTCTCCCTCTTTCCCCTTAAGTCAAAGAGTAAAATAGTAAATACCACTGTAAGCACTTAATGCAGAAATAAACCATTGCACTACAAGAAAGAGGAGCTTCAGACACTTCAAAATAAACAAGATGTAAGAAAAGACAGGTCCTCATCCAAGTCATACAGCTCCACACAGAAAAATGGCATCTCCTTGTCTTTCTTCTGACAACAAGAAACATAGTTTCCCCTCCTACTCCCAAATAGACCTCAGGCTACTGGAACATCACTGACATTTTCTTTAAAGAGTTGTTAATTAAAATAACATTAAGTATGCCATGTTCAGTATTTGTCAGGCATCAGGAAAGGCTACTAAAATTATCACTGAGGGGCCTATTAAATATCATCATATGCTCCCAGAGTAACTAATTACAGACATTTTTAAAGGTTTTGACTCCCCCATCCTGCAAAAATCTTTCACTTTTTTAATTTCTTTATTTACTTGCATCAAATAACCAAACGTTATCAATGTGCTATTCAGCACCTGTCCAGCAGAACGGGCAGGCATTGCCCCAATGCCCCTGATGGCACCAAACAGCCCACTGGTGTCTTGGAGCCAGGGAGCAAACCTGACAAGGTTTCAATCCGTTTTTTTTTTCCTTCTGCTTTCTGCACTTCATGTTCCCTCTTTGCATCATTTGAACGTTTGGGCAAAGGCCACAGGAAACACTGAAGCTTGGAAATAAAACAGGACTCTCAGCGATCCAAATCCAAAAGCTTGAGGAGCTTAGAAAACTGCAAGCCCTTTGAGAAAACCCCAGCCTTCCTGATCTGTACCTGCACAGCACCTCATGTGGCAGGATCACGTTAGGCGGCTGCTATAACTGCTGGCCACAGTGACTACGTTAAATAATACTGAAAAGGGCTTGGAGCTGAATATTTCCTTCTGTATGGGATGGTATCAGATCAAAACCAATGACAATGGTTTATTGCGGGGATGGGGTCGTAACAAAACCTCTATGCTGTTCTTAATGGATCTGCTCTTCAGTTCAAAGGGAAGCCACCTACTCCTAGCTCCATGCCTAATGCCACACCACACCAGGAGATCCAGGCGCAGAGGGTGCGCCCAGAGGCATACTTTTAGGCTTGCTAACTGCAAGGTCAGAGAGACTGATCTGGAAGTCATCTGGGGAGCGCTCAAAATTCAGCGGAGACATACCCAGACACAAATGGTTGCTCCCCCTGGCTTTCCGTCTCCCAGAGCAAGCAAGCTGGGTGTTGCTCAGCAGTGCCAGACCAGGTGAGAGGGCTGACCGTGAGGAGCACAGCCCTGCTGCTGATTCAGTACAAAGAGGGCCTTCCAGCAGGAATTTGGAGCAATCGCAGTGAATGATGTTGCCGCTCACTTTATGCATGAGGTAGACCAGTTTCCCCGCTGACCTTCACATTGCTTGCGAGGATGGCAAGCATTTCAGCACCTATGCCATCTGCAAATTTGGTCTTCCCCTCAAGGATACAAAAATTAGGTCAGAGGCTTTTCTCTTCTCCTTCCATTCCTGCAAAGCACATTAGAGCTCAAATCCTCAAGACAAAGCATTATTATTATTGTTGTTATTTTTTTATGGTGGAAGAAAATATTAATGTTACAAATAGCTGCCATTAGCATAAGCAGACCTGCATATTAATATGCACATGGGTGTCTCCACTGTCAGGAAGCAGAGAGGCCCCAGAGGCCCTGCTTTCACTGGGGAAAATGATGATGGCATTAGCTCTAATGATAATGATAAGGAGGCTGCCATAAATGATATGACAATTTCTTTTGTAATCCTGTTCGGGCAAAGACTTCTTGCCAGTGTCCATAAAAGGATGCTGCTTGAACAAATGGCAGCTTGACTGATTTATTTAATTTCACCACAGCTTTACGGTTTTCTTAAAAGTGCCAGTTCTTTGAGTCATGTGACTAAGAAAGAAACTCAGTTAAGCCTTTCAGATAAATTCCTAGCCACCAAGATTTTGGAGGACAGGATACTAAATAAAAGGAATCCCACATCTATTTATGTTTTTAAAACTTTGTGGTGAGTCTTTTTGGACTAATGATACTATTATATCCAAGGACAGCAGGAGCCATGAAGGAAAAAAAAAAAGGATATGAAAAAAACAACCAGTAATTAAAGTTGCCTCTGATGTAAGATGTTCCCAACCCTATCACGGCCATTCTCCCCCATCACTTATTATTACCCCTATGCGTATTACATCTAGGATGCGACAGCATATCTTTGTGAGACTCTGCTATGAATCAGATGAGAGAACAGATCTGGCTGGAGAGTAACAAAGCAAAAGAGAACACGGAGGGGGATTTCCTACAGAAAGGTTTTGGATGTGCTCAACACTGCAGACCTGCAGACAGGCGTGCTGGTACAGCTGGGAGGGCAGAGAAAGTGTGGACTAAGCAGCTCCTGTTACTAAGAAAATGCATGTTGGGGAAGAGATGCAAAGGGAAGATCTGGGTTCCTAGGGCCCATGTGTCAAGAGTCTGTCAAACTCTGTCTCGGCTCTTCCAGCTGTGGAACAAAGGTAAGTTTCCTTTTTCTTTTTAGGCCAGAGGGAAAGCAGAAATTGTTATCCCCAGTTGTGATGTTAAGGCCTTGGTTATGCAATAGGACTTGGCTGCAAGAAATGCAAAAGCATTTCTTCACTGAACTCTGCATCTGGACACGGACAGAAGATGATTCTCTCTGGCTCTGTAGCTTCTGAACTAATTACACAGCTTTTTGGAGATGTTGCTGCACAGGGTGTCTCTGGCCTGGAATTGTCTGTCATGGCTACAATGTACAACAGGGATCTGAATATATTAAAGCGTCAGGGAGGTGGGGATGCTAGGTTTTGGTCTGTCAGCTTCTGCGCGGAAAACCCTATTGAGCTCAGCTAAAACACTACGCTATCTGCTTTTCATTTTTCACATTTGTTCTTGTGATGTACATCCTGAAGCTCATCAGACGGAAATTGAAGCTTTATACCAGCAATAATGTTCTTTGCAATAAACTCAATCCAAAGGGACCGGTCAAGACCACAAAGAGCCCTACAGATGACTGCTTCAGATAAGGTGTCTAGGTGAAAATTCTTGATACAGAAACACGTCCAAAAACTTGGCACGCACAGGTCAGTAACACAGGTGTTACAGAAAGATGGCTTCCTCTACCCACATAGTCTGTAGGACATAGGGAATAGGCACAAACTTCACGATCTGTCTCCCAAGTAATATCTGCCCCAGATAATACAACAGCAAAAAGAACCATTTTTGCAGTACAAACCAGCCATAATAAAGCTGCAGAACTGGCGGATTCAAGAGGGAAAACATCAGGGTAGTCCAAAACATGAATCCTATTTGTTTTCCTCTTGTGCTCCTTACTCTCTTTTTCCCTTTGACTTAGATGAGTGGTTCAAGTCTGTACCTCAAACTCACTCAGTCCCACACAGCTTCTCAAACCCTTATTATTCCAGCTGGCCTGCACAGAGAAATGTTTTCTCATTTATTTTCTTGTTTTGGAACAGCACGTCAGTTATCCAACAGAACTCCTCTGCAAAGACAGCAGAAATATCCCAGCAGGAATGCTAAGCAATGACGACCATGCTTGGGAAATGCACATTATCAAACCTCCTGTTTGGTCATATCCAGAACCAATATCAGATCTTCTTTCCCCAGCTAAACCCACTAAGATAGGGCAGACAATCTGGAGAACTTCCCTAAATAACCAGGACCACAACACTGCAATTGTAAGCAGAAGCACATACACACACCCTACAAATGATGTATATTAATATCAGTCGTTCAGTACTGTCTCCTACTGTGAAAAGTTGAGAGAAAAGAATTAAACTAATATATGAAGTCTATTTGCTGTTTCTGTATAACTAGAACTTATACCTATACACAAAAGTCTCTTGTTCACTCATACTTGGATTTCCAAGCACGTTGTTTGCTGGTCTCCCAGACCAGCATTATGTGGTCTACCACATAATGTCTGTAGATTTAAAAAGAGGAGTAGCATCTCTGAATCATACAGTATTTGTATGATCCTGGAAGCCAAATGCACAAACCCAAAGCTATTCCCTGGACAGCTGTATGGGCTCGGTACATAACAAGCTATATGGTATAGATGCAACCATAAGGTGCTTGAAAAGCGGAAGGATGAACTGCAGCCTGCTGTATGCTAAGCCCATACAGACATAAATCTTGATTTCAGATGTGGTCATCAGGACTTCAGTGCCAAGTGGAAATAAGAGCGATAAAAAAATACTTTCAAAAATACTTTGTCAGACTCAGGTCATGCACCACAAGAACGTGGTGTCTAAAAGGGGAATCAGCTTGGCAGACATGAACACGCTTGCTTGAGCCTGCTGTTCCCACGCACCTTGCACTGTGGCTGTACAGGGACACTATGGTCACCACAAGATAGAAATTTCACAAATGCCTGTTCCAAGACCAGTGCGGTCTTCATGGCACCCAAGCTAAAGAAAGGATGCAGTGGTAGTGCTCAATGATCTCATTATAAACCAGCCTGGGGGAGGGCAGAGGCAACAAAAAAAGATTATACATGCTTTTGATCGCAGATGACATTCCATTAGCCCAGGACAACGATACACATATGTATGCTATAAGCACCCTGACACAGGTAGTGACTTACTGACAGGGTATAAAGCAATGCAGGTTAATCATCGCAATCGCTGGATCACGCAGTCACAAGACATCTGTTTTTCCAAGAAGTCTTTCTAGCAAAGACTTACTAACAAACAGGAGAGCCATGAACACCTGAGATTGGACACCCCTCGTGGCGGCCTTTGAGCCAAGGAACACATCACCTTCTCAGTTCATCACAGTCCAGTAAACCGGCACTTTTTGCACAGGAAAACCAAAGCTTCACTTACCTAGAAAGAGAGAGAGAAAATACGGTTAGTGGATTTCCCTGAAACATACAGATGCTGCTTATCTTTATTTCCCAGGTGATTCCCACATCCCAGCACCTTGTTAGGAGATTCCTGACATGTTCAGGAACAGGAATGATCTATGATAGCTCTCTTAGCACATGGCTACTATCTCCCCTGCTGTAATTGGTCTGTGGTGCCATTTGATGTTATACAGATTATTCATTAAGAAAAACAAAACTGAGCAGGTGTTTTCATCAACATCTTGTTCTATTTAAAAAAAAAAAAAAAAAAAAGAAAGAGAGAAAGAGGCTCCACAACAACATTAACCACACGGAAGGGCACAAATTATTCTGACTGTGAACAGCAGGGCGCAAAAGACCTTGAAGTCTACCGAAAGAAACTGTGGCAGGAAAGGAAAGGATCTCCTTGATAAGGGAAGGATCGATTGAGTCACTCTGCCTCATGGTCCTGTCATGTATTATCTGAACTACAGCTGCAATAAAAGGCCTTGATAATCTTAGCTTAGGTAAAGTAGGCTCTGCCATGGGATGGAAGGAGGAAAAGATGATCTTGAGGTCCATGCCATTCCTGCATTTCAAGATTTTCATGAGGACATGAAACCTTCGTGTGCAATACAACATGGACATAAAAAAAGATGTGACTGTCTCGCAAAGAGCTATCACCTGAATAAGCCAGAGGGAAGACATAAACGGGAGCTGTTAGATGGGATGAGAGAGAGCTAAGCAGGTCTGAAGAAGTACTAGGCCTTTCTTTCGGACCAGTTCATCTTCACTCAGAGCGTGGCTAGGATGTGCTACTTTCTCAAACGCTGATTTATAGGTCTGGAGCCAGGACCAGCAATCAATCAACTAGGACTCAATCTTTGCAAGAAATAAATAACTAAATAAAGATTGCTTATTTATTGTCAAGAGTTAACCTGCCTCTGAAAGATAACTTGAATTTCCAGAGAAGAGGGTAAAGCGACTATACCAAGGGTCAGCTCCTGAGAAAGGAAGAGCCTCCCACCAGCTCAGTTTTGAACAAAGCCAAATCAGCATTTTCATGTTCGGAAACTGTGCGTTGCGTTTACTTCTGCTTGGTTCTACCAGTCCTGGACAGCACAGAGCGGCACTTAAATATCCTGTACAAGCTTTGCCTACCACCATGGGCTGCATTATTTGAACTGTAATGGAATATAGCTACTATCACCGAATCCCCTAGAGGAGATGTAGCCAGGCTTGCACACTATGAGGAAAGAAAGAAATAGATTAATATACATTCGCAGCACATTTGCAAAGAGATTGCTTTGCTCATAGCGAGATTTGCACCTGTATAATTTTATCAGTTTCAAATTAATCAAAATCATACTCTCAACCAATATATGATCCAATATATGAGAGGCCTCATCCTTGGACTCTCATAATCGGGATAAAAATAGCTGGCTCTGAACACACTAAGATTTCTGATGGTACGCAGGAGACAGTAAATCTCAGCTGACCCACTAAGCCTTGGTATTTTACTTCTGCAAAGCCCTAGCATGGCACGTATCTTTGTGTAAGTAAGACCTGGTCTGCACGACAGCAACATCGTAACGTTTACCGATACATTTTCTTTGTAGAACACTGTAAAAGTAGCACAAACCTTACTTTTCCAAGGAAAACTTAAGCTCAGAGAGGTTAAGTGATTTGCCAACGGATACATAGTGCCTCTGTCACACGGAGGGATGCACAGGACCTGTAACTTGTGGCTGCCCCGACGTACACATCTAATCACTGGCTAACTCCGCACGGGAACAGCGACCCACAAGTGCAGCATAGCATCAGCGAAGCCTCCCTAGCGCCGCGCCGGCCCCTCCCCTGCCGTCTCCTCCAAATGGCTCCCAGCGAAAGGCGGATTCCTTAATTGTGTTATTAGCTGAATTATTAATTGATATGAAAACAGCATTTTACTGGGCATAAAAAGTCATTTGGAAATGAGATAAAATGTTCTCGGCGTTGCCTGCCTCCGAGCAGAGCTGGAGTGAGGGCTCTGACAGCTTGATTATTATGCACATTAGTGCAATCTGGGGAGCTCCCAACATGGGGAGAGCGGAGTCCCTCAGTACTGTATCCATCAGGCCACATCCCTCTCCTTTTCTCTTTTTTTCTCCCGCCAGCACTGCCTGCTTTGCATTTATGTGGGAGACCTCAGGGGTAATTTTTTCTTTCTGATCAATCCCAGCTGTCATCACTGCAGAGCTGCTAATGATAGCGGCTGTGGGCAAATAGTATTTTCCCTTCAGCTCCACACCGGGAAAGATCGTCTTTGTGCCTCCTCCCCAAACCCTCCTGAGCCCCAAAAGGGAAGAGATGACGCTGCTCGCTGGAAAGGAGTTGCTTGCATTTCTCTGTCTCCCAGTCCTTTGTGTCCCACTGTGGAAACAGTGGTCTGTGTATATATATACCTTCTTCCACAAAATGTTCCAGTATTTCACGTTGGGGTGGGGGTGCCTGTGCGTGTCTTGATGCCCTTTCAGCCTTTTTTCCAAACCCTGTCTTTGGACATGGTACACTTTCACTCCCGACACACCCTCTTCCCCTGGTGCTGAGAGGGGACACCACTACGGATGCCCACCATGTCATCCATACCTTTCTCTGCCTGGCTCCCTGCGCCTGCCCCTCTCTCCCACCCCCTTGTCAGCCTCCCAAGGCTTCGCAGAGCTGCGGCAGGAGCAGAGCTGCCTGGAAGATGGTATCAATTAATTTTGAACCTCTGTTAAACATGCAAAATGTGCATGCTTGTGCAAGGAGGGTGATAAACTCTGGACAGGCCCCTCTCCTACCTTTCTTGACCCCCTTTGCAGTCACCCCATCGGTGGGAACCTACCCCCACGGACCCACATCTCTAACACGCAGCTGGAGGAGCCAGCAGACACCAGTGATCAATCCCGTCCCTTGCACGCAAACCTTGTAATTTAGCAATAACTACTCAACCACCATTGACCTGCTAATTAATCCATGGATTTTTTGTTGTGCCTTTAATCGTTGGCCCTGATATCTGAGTCACTTTAGACTGCTCACTCTGCGTGGAGCCTAACCAACTAAATGCTACTTCAGCTCCGTAGTAATAAAACACTGAAATATATTGACTCCCTGCCAGCTCTCGCGCTCGCTCTCTGCCTCTCCGCTTGCCGGCTGAGTGCTGGCGTGTGAAGGGAATATAGAGAGGGGAAAGCATCGGCCGTGAGAGATTAAGTTTGGGACACAGGTGAGAGAAAGCAAGAATCAGTCACCAGTGACAGGTCACCAAGGGCAGCCTCTGATCCCTGCTACAGTCTTGCTCTGACAAACTCAAACCTGCTGTTCCTCCATCCCACAATGGGCTTGATGGCGCTAAAAATTCACAGGCGTGCTGGATCCTGCCTCCTTTCTGCCTTCTGCCCCTTAACAAGGAAATCCTTGTCCTCTTGACTATCACTGTTACACTCGCTATACACATGTTAGAGATAAAAAGCCAGATGGTATAGGCAAAAAATGAATCCATGCAGTGGGGAGCCAGGAGATCTATGGTTTTTTGCTAGCGCTGTCAGAGGATCTCTGTGTAAACACTGATGAATCACCATGAATGCAGTTTTCTGAAGTCACTCGCACCTTGTAGTGCCTCGAACTGATGCTAAGTTTTGGGAGACAGAAATGGCGGTTTGAAACCCTGCCATGGCAGGAGCTGTGGATGATCAGCCCACTTGGAAATTGAGTGACTGTGAACCAGGCCCTCGCAACAGCCGTTTGACAACATGGGTCACGCTGATGGTGGGGGTGGGACAGAGACGAAGGGACTAAGGGGTGACAGTTTGGTGCTGAGAACAGAGAAGTAGGAGGAGGTTGTTAACCCGGTCAAGAAAATTCTCCATTAAAAAGTATTCGTTTTCATTTGGTTAAAATCAAAATGGAAGCCCTGTCAGTAGCAGCTGATATTTACCCTCCCACATGGAAATAAAGTGGAAAGCGATAAGCCCTTCCGATTACTGCCGTAGCTTGCTGCCATCGTTTTTGTTCTGGCTGATCTGTAGCCCCGAGCCGTTCCCGATGCCCACCTTGTGGTCTGCTGCAAACAGGCACACCCTGTTTGCACACCCTTGCCCTGCCCAAAGAGCTCACGGGCTCCCTCCAGCTGAGCCCCACGAGCAGGCCGGCAAGTGGTGGGAAAAAACACAGGCAACAGGAATAAAAGGGTGTCTAGGGGACTGGTGAAGATGAGGCAACTCCCCGAGCAAGCTCTCTGTGCCTTCCCCACGTTGGTGCATCGCACGGGCAAATGGAGCAGTGGTGCCCTTGAAGCGCGTGGGCTCGGCATGGCTGGAAAGACCAGCACACTCCAATGAGAGGGTGATGCACTGGCCTTGTCACAAAAACCTACCGTGCCCCTGTGCCAACAGTATAGTGACATTATGACCACAATTCAATAGCTCAAAAACTATTCTGCCAGCACACCTCAGATGCTGTAACTGGGGGGCAATGGCAGGACAAAGGCACTTATTGTCAGACAAGGCTATTAGGAAAGCAGCCGTATGGTGACCCTATACTTCCTGACCCTAACACCGCTGTTTCCATGTGAATAGATAGTGTTCCCAAGCCTGCTGCGTCCCCCTGTCCTTTCCTGTTGTCTCTGTAAATAGCAATGCCAGAGCATGTCTGGGATACAAAGAGTGGCCAGAACAAGGCTTCCCAGCAACAACGAGCCACACTGGCAACTCTGAGGGGGTTTGGCAGCAGCATTTCTAAAAGCTTCCTTGAGGACTTCCCGGGATCTTATTGTCCTGATCTGCCCTCTCTTTTTTAATACTGCAAATTCTGTTTCTGAAATGCAGGTCATTTGGGGTAATTTATGATCTCTTTCATTGCCAAGAGAGTCTATCGGCAGCGGACCTCCTGCTGATCAACACTTCAGGACTTTTGAACAGAAAGGATTTTTCTGTGCTTCCCCCAAAACTGTCTAGAGGCAGCACGGTTGGCTGGGAGGAAGCTGAGAATTGCTTGTTTGAGTGCTGGCGCATACTGGGTTTGGAGATGCTGCACAAAACCTGCAAAATATCCCAGTGAAAGGACGTCGTTTTGTTGAATAGCTTTGTCACTGAATTGCTTGATCAAAGATACCAAAATGAACCGAGCCACCATAGGCATGAGAAGAAACATTTTCTCTGTTATATCCTATCTAGTTCTTTTATAGAGCAATTACCACTGAGAGAACCATTTCCGTCTTTACATAAAGATATGCATTACAAATAGCTCAGCATTTTTGGGCAGGATGGACATTCAACAGACCTCATGTCCTTTAGTGGAGAATTGTAAACTGACTTCATTTCGGAAATGCACTGCTTTACAATGTTCTTCCTGCCCTATGTATAGGTCCAGTCTAATGCCTGGAAGATCAAGTCCTCAGAGTTCAAACCTACTTCACAAGGGTGTTTTCAGTCTGTGCTACTAAGTCTTTTTGCCCACAATCTAGTGAACTGCCTTGTCCAGGACAGAAGGACAGAGCCCTTACACCTGATGGCTGTCTGAGAGTCTGACGCCAACCTCAGGCAGGACTATAAGGATCATGGGGTGTCTGTAAGCCATTTTTGTATTAGCTAAACCCTCGAAAATTGTACAGGTGGCTTCCCCTCCCTATTCACAAGCATGGGGAAGTCAGGAGTTGCTATACTGCTACATCTCCTTGCATCCCCATGTCCGAAACAAGTCCTTAACACCAAGTGACTGTGATTTACATAGTTCAAGAACCTTTACACTCACACTTTGCTGATTAAAGTGCTACTTTGGTGGTGTAGACCTCAGTGGAGCACTTTAACCTCTGGTGGCAAAAGCAGATCTTTGTTTAAATTAAACCTCAGCTCTCCACACAGAGACAAAGGAACCGGCACCTACATTAGTTCTACTGCAAGAAAATTGCGCTGAGGAACAGATACCATATCCAACCAGCTAAACAGTGGTGACCATGCCAACTTATTTCCGGGTGAACACCTTCCCGGAAAGCAGGGTTCTTTGCATGCGGGGCTTAAACTAGATTCAGTTCCTACCAGCTTTCTGATATGTCTTTGGAGTTTGTTGCATGAAGATGCTGCCTCCACTACACTCTGGAAGAACATCTTCCCCTCATCGCTTGACTGCCTTACAGAGCCCAGTAGCTGCTTTGCATTCACATCAGGTCTTCCTTGGAGAAAGCTGGATGGATAAGAACTAGAGAGTAAGAGAAATGGTAAATTAGTTCAGAACTGAGGCACAATGCTCAGCCTGATGTGTGATCTCCTCCTCTAGTCCAGCGAGATCAACTAAGGCCATTAAGAGAAATCTCACTGCTTGGGACATATACAGGGAATAACAGTGTGTAGGAAACAACCTTGTAAGGAGAGGGAGCAGTCGGATGGGAGCTGAGAGAGCTTTTCCATCTGTGGTTGTTCTCCAAGAAATCTGACCCGACATTTACAAGACCACCACCAGCAACATCCTATCTGGGCACCTTGCACATGAATTTCTGCTCACCAGCCTTCCTGGGAGGCTAGGAAAAACTACCGTGCCCATTTGAAAGAGAGAAACAATAAGATTCAATGACTTCCTCAAACTCAAACTTGCAGCCTCTAGCAGTGATGAGAATCAAACAGATTTTCTAAGTCTGACAGCCTAACTCCCTTTGCCCATCCAGTTTCCTGCACTGGAAAGCAGAACAAAAAGTTGTTTTTTTTGCTTTCTTCTAAAAGCAGCTCTCTGCCTCACATGATTGAGTCTCTACAGCCAACTCTGGAGAATGAGTTGGACCCTTCTCATCTCAGCCAGCCCCAGACAGCTGCCCTACCCTGTCCTCGTACCTCACAAAACCATAAAGTTCGCATCATACTGTGACACCACAATAGCAGCACAGGAGCACTTCCCAAGCCTCGACACCTCTGCCTGCCAGAGGGAGCTTCCAGCACTGCAGGAGGAATTTGCCAAAGATGGCTTCAGCGGGAGAGATCTGCCCAGTTTGAATTAAACCTCAGCTGCCACTTCTGTTGAAGCAGGTCCCACTTTGCCGATGCCGGATTGGCGCAGCAAGCTCAGGATTAGTTTTGAAACTCCTGCCTCCTAAAGCAGCAGCAAGCTGCCTGCAGCCTTTCCAGCTATCTGACCATGCTTTTGCAGCACAGGGAAAAATTCATCTCAATTGAAAGACTGGGGTGTAGAGTGGTGTTTCCCAAGTGTCCTCCCCTCAACTCACTGTGGCAGGAGGAGGGGATGGTCCTGTTCAGAGAGAAACAGCCAGAATGACTGATTGCATCCATGCCACTGAAAGATGTTGATGAGAAAAACCCAGGCTCCTGCCTGTCATATTTTCAAAACCCCCAGACACCGGCTCAGAGCCTTGCCTGTCGCTTTCCTTAAGCCTCTGTTGAGGAGGAAGAGTGAGGATCTTGGAGACAGTTTTTAGTGTCATAGACAGTTTGGCAAGAGACAATTTTTCACCCCGTTAAATCCCTCTGCAGAATATTATCTGCTGGTTTTCCCTCTTTTTTATGATTTTCTTATGATTATCTCCTGCTGTTTCTGTCCTCAGCAGCCAAATAAATAAATAGCAGTATAGCTGTCACCAGCTTTAGCTGAGTAAGAAGGCCCTGCAGACAGCCTTGGTGGGCTACACCCCTCCTCACCCTCAGCCCACTGCCCTCCAGGCAGTATCAGGGTGCTGAGATCCCCAGTTCTAATGGCAAGAGGGGAGTGGGAAGGGACAGAGAGTGCAGCCTCTTGCTTCTCTGCCCATCTTTTGCTCTGCAGGCAGGGACATGTCACTGTCTCACCTGTAAAAGATGATGATGATGATGATAACATTAACAGCAACTTGATGGGGGAGGAGGGCTGTGAATATTTAACCTCCTCACCTGTGCTTGGAGCATGTTTTTATCATCATCCCACAAATGAAAAAAACGGTGTCAGAGAGGTGAAGGGACTTTCATGGGGTCACAAAGCCAGTCTGTGGCAGAGCCAGGAATAAAACCCAGCCAATCTGACAGCAAGGCACTGGTGTCTGCCCTTTAAAAAGAAATGCACTTCTTTCTCTTGTGTATGTGTATCCTTTACCCTCTACCTTCCCTACTTTTTCCTTTTCTCTGCCTAGTTTATTCATACAGCAGTCGCAGAGGTGTGCAAAGCACTTTACAGACAAATGCAAAGACAAGACACCTGCACAGGGGTACTTAGAGTCTGGCCACTGCTTTCACTCGTAGTTCATATATTCCTTCGCAGACTCATTTTTCTATGCTGCTCAGGGATTCTGGTCGCTTTGGGGCCATGTTTAATTCATCTCCTATGACTCTCTGAGATCCTTTGCAGGTACTGATCCTGTCTTTTTCATGAGCTCGGTGCTCAGATGTCGGGCTTTTTTCCTCCATATATAGTTTTCTTCTCCTCCTTCCTACTCAGATAAAGCCCTTCCTCTACTCCAGCCTCCATCTTTGGTCTTGCTCTCTCATTGCCTTTTTCTCCTTCTCTGCTTCCAGCGTATCTTCCTCATTTTTTCTTTCTGAGCTCACTTCTCGTTGCCTTGATATAACCTGTTCTCTTTTATAACAAGTTTCCTTATACTCCTCTTCAAATACCCTCCCCAGCCCCCACATCTAGCTCTGCCTGTGCCTCCTCTCCTTTCCAGCAGCACTGTTTGTTAGTCAAGTGCTGGATCTTATCAAATAGGCACCTTTCCAGGGGTACACAGTATATTAATAAGACAAGGAACTTCTTACTGCAAAATATGATGAGATATTCAAAATTGGCTCATTTTTAACACAACCATTGGAAGCTAAGTCCCAGGGCAGTGCACTAGCAGTGTCAGCATCTGCAACAGAGCAGGGCTGGCTAGTTTTGGACAGTCTGAGATATCTTAACCCAGCAGTTGCTTATTTGATTAGCATGACCAGTTGTACTTCCATATTTTATGAAAAAAATAACATTTACTTCCTTCCTATTTCTCCCAAGCCCATCTAACACACAGGTCAAAGCAGCAGAGGAAGGGGCAGAGATCCATGGCTAGATATCTACCATGCCATGAACATGAAAAAGTCTCACACTTCCAGCTCTTCCCTCGGTATCTTCCAGACTTCAAACTACAGTGCTGATGGGAACAAAAGCAAATCTATTTGCTTGGGGAAGGATAAATTTCTTACCCTTTTTTATATGGATGGTGTGATTTCAGCGAGCAAAGAAGTGTCAACCCACTCCCAGCTGTCACAGGAACTGGCTTTTATCTGACAACGCTTTGAGAACCCAAAGTTTTTGAAGACATGAAAACAGGAGCTTCATGCCTTATCCTGCTTTCTGATTGTGATCTCTTTCCTAGCACCAGAAAGCACAAGAGTCAAGTCAGTCACTTTGCACCTATTTCCACAAATTTTTAGGAGCTCCAACCACTTGATGCAGTCTTCTTCAACCATTGCCTTCCCTTTATTAGCCATCATACCTACTCTCAAGGATTTAAATGTGATTAGGTAAAAACAAGATGTGATCGTCAGAAGACTGAGACAAAGCTAGTCCTCGTGAAACTGGAGATCACAACACTTTCACACTTCCTACACCCACTGAATGGTCAATACAGCAACCTCCCAGCTCCTCTAAATTGTGCCCAGATGGCCTGAAACTCCAGATGCTGGGAACCACTGGAATACAGTCAGTCTACGGGGCTTGTGCAAGTATAGACAATCATGACTTTAGGTTTAAAAATAAATAAATAAAAAAAACAACCCACAACAAACTTTCTATGGTTACTTGCCTGGTTTTGAATGCTTTAATCTCCCTTGCCTATTGCTAGTATAATATATAAGAATATTATAACAATACCCGCTGTCCTCAAATTGCAGGGCTGAGGTGATTCAGACCCTGCTATGGGGACTCCCCCAGGCGCTCTCCAGTGTGGGGTCCCATGCTCCTCTTCAGTCCCTCCTTAGCCTGCAGAGCCCCCAGCTACCCCTCCGAGCCCCCACCTATCCCTCTCCAAGCCCCCCAGGGCTGCTGTTCCTGGCCCTACACACCTCAGCTCTGCTTCTCCTGCGGCTGCGAGAGCAGGCACCCTCCCACCAGCAAGAGGCCAGTTCAAGCGAGTCCCGGGCTCCTCTCCAAAAGCTGGAGTAAAAGCAAGCAGGAGGGAAGACAGAAAGCAAACGGGCCAGGGGACTGAGCTCTCTCTCCTTGCCAAGAACTGCTGGCTGTTCCTTTCTCTTCCCTACCCAAAAACTTCTATCCTTAGCTGAGGAAGAGCATGAACCCCAACAACATCCCGCACTACCTCCCCATGCGGCAGGGAGGCTATAACAAGCGGGAGCTTCTAGAGCCACAGACAGGCAAAAGTACTTTTGGCAGGAATTAAATCAAGAATACTTACGGAACAGTGTGGCTAGCCAGAGAAAATGCAACTATGATTGGTAGCTCAGCCTGCCATGCCTTCCCCCTGCCCCACCAAGGACAATCAAAATGAAATTACTGCAATCTCAGTACCTAGATCTGGGCAAACATGCCCTAGGATCGAAACCACAAGGCATATCAGCTCATGGGAGCACTGCTGCTTTCCCTCAGCCCTTCCTGTGCTTTACAGCCTGGACCGATACTACTTCACGCTGACCTCTTAGAAGCACCCCCCTCCTCCCCACCAAAAAAGGAGCAAGGCAGGAACACGGCTGCAGACACGGAGATGGACTGGGAAGGACGAGGCGTCAAGTTTGCCAGCCACCATTAACGAGTCGAGGAGGCCCAGTTGCTACATCAAGGCCAGCCTCAAAGCTCACTCTTGTTGCTCCAAGCTACAGTGGGCCCTTGGCTGGGAAGAAGAGGGCTGAGGACCCAAGTTTTGGAGCCCCTTGCAGGAGATCAGCTGGCCTAAGCCCCTGTGATGCCCTGGGCCTGGGTCACAGGATGGCAGGGGGCCCCGCAGAGAGTCAGGCCAGCCCACGAGGGCGTCCGGGCATCAAACATGGCTAGGTGGGCAGCGCAGTGCCAGGGAAAGCAGGAGGGCAGCAGCCATCGCAGAGCTAAGGCTAATAAAATACTGCTAGGGCCCTGCCTGCCTGCAGGCAGAGACAGTGCCGCTGGGAAGCACGGGTAGAGCCTGGAGCCCCGCGAGCATTGGTGCCACGGGCAGTAGAGCATAGCGAGAGCTCCACGAGTAGCAGCCGGCGCCGAAATAACAGCCCGCCCGCTGGCACAAAGCTGGGAGAGCTGGGCGGGAGCCCGGGAAGCAGAGAGTAACCGTGCTCCTGGGTGAGCCGGGCGATGAGGGGAAAGAAGGCAGCTGCTTCATGCAACCTCTGCTTCCCAGACCTTTAATGCTCAGCAGTCCTTTGCGCACCCATGGGAGCCGGCACTCCAGCAGAAGGATCTCCCCAGGCAGAAGACGGAGGACAGCGGGATAAAGCAGCGAGAGCACGCTGTTTGTGCTGAGCGTTGGTACGAGTACAGAGAACACACGGTGGGATCAAGAAGCTGTTGTACCTGGTCCCGCGCGAAGTCAGAGCAAAACCACAGTCCCTGCTGCAGTTATTATACAAGGCACAAGGCAAGGGGCAGTCGCTGAACCCCAGAGAGGAAGGAAAGGAACTATTAGGCTAGATCAAAGCTGCTGGCAGTATGGAATAGTAGCAAAACCACCAGTCCCTTTTCTGCAACGATCATCAGGCTTGCGTACTGTGTTCATGTGTTGATAGCTTTGCTGATCCATGCTTCCCAGTTACCAAGAAACTCCTATTGGGAAGCTTTTGCACACATCTGTGCTGCTTCTTACCCTATTTCTGCCATGGAGCAGCTCTGGAATGGGTTTTACCCCTGATGTTCTCCAAGAAGCTTTCATGCTGAAAGAGTACCGCTGAGCACCTCTCACTACAGGAAAAACAGCACTGAACCACCGATGAAGCGCTTCACTGTGCCTTGTTCATAATACCTTAACTGGCATCAGCGAAAGCATTGCAGGAGTGCAGTGAGCAGCCTCCATCCCTACATCTAAAATACAACTGCCACACTCGTGAAGCTACAGCTAGAGGGGAATTGAGCTGTTCCCTTCCGCTGCACTGTCGAATGTAATTTACTCCCTGGCATTGTGTGATCAAGCAAAGGATGGGCAATAACATATACAGCAGCTTATCCTGGAGAATGGCAACTTCACCTCTTCAGCTTTTAACTGAGCCTGACTGCAGCTTCAGTCATGTATTCGTACTTCTGCTGCAGTGTTCCCGTCCCTAGCACTTGTGGTGGGGAGACAGAGAAGGCGGCAAGGGTCTTTGGTATAAACTGGGGAAATCAACATGCCAGTAAAGGCAAAATCCCAAGGCCTTCCCCTGGAGGAGTAAAAGCTGTTTAGAGCAGCGCGTAAATTCATGGGAAGAAGCAATAAAGGTGAGTTTTATACATTCCCATTATTGCTTGTACGTCTTTGCAATAATGTTTATTGACATGTTTGAACGGAGCACAAGCTGCAGTTCAGTTCAACTGCCTGTGAAAATGGGACATTTGTCAAGAAACAAACCTTACAGATATTAGCGGCTCCCTTCTTCCCAGGTATTAGTTGGGAAATACTGGAAAGCGTACGGAGCACCAGGGAAAAGGCATCCACTGAAATGCCCAGGGTGCCTTGGCTAGCAATCCCTGAGGTGCAGAGAGGGAGGGGAAAAGCTCAGCAGGTTAATGGGGAGCGTTTTACTTTGCATTGACAGTCATGCACAGCCTAAAAGTATGCATGCACATCAATTACAGAATCCCTATGAGGCACAATAAAATTAACCTTGCGTGGCCAGAGAGATATACTACAAACGTGTCTCATCAAAGGCGCTTGGTATGGCTTTAGCCAAGGTACCCTATAAGAACTTGGCCATGACTTCCCTTGACATGCAGAAATGCCCTTGCTCCTCCTTTCCACCAGGCCCTATTCTGTGAGGTGAGGAGCCTCTTCTAACTCCTCTGAATTTTAAAGATCCCTGAAGACCTGCAGCACATTTAAAATTCATTAAATGCAAAAGACATTCTTCTTCAGGAGTTACCATGTCGGAACTGAATGCCCCAGATTTTGACAAGGCTTGGACTGGGCTCTTAGTTTGGTCTGCTACAGACACAGAAAAGACATCAGTCATGCCACGCCAAAACTTTTGGATTTGAATCCCTGTGCTGAGCTTGAAACAGCCAACGATTCCAAACATATCACGCTCTGTGGTTCTGCTTGAGGCAGGCTTCACCTCTCATCACCCTTTTTACACTAAAAACTCATAGTATGGGACTACCTCCATCTCCATAAAAAGCAAGGCTACCGCACAGTTCATGCACTTTAGTCCCTGTTCTGTAGCCAACACCCTCCCATCCTGTCCCAGCACTGGCTCTGCCAGTACCGCTCGCTCCTGAGAGGCAATTATTCCAGCCATACGTCATCTCCACATGTGGCACTCGTTACTGGACAAACTAGACCTAGACTTGTGGACCCCTCCCTCCCCAGCATCTTGCAATGTCACTTTTCATTAAGCTTCATAAACCTTTCAAGTGACAATTCTCTCTGCATTCATTGCTGCACCAGCCCAGGGAATAGGAATGGCCTCTGGTTAACATCACATCACTGCTGTGGCTTTGTTTTTGTGCATGTTGATCAGAAATTACCTGGCTTAGAGAAAGTAATTTAGTGATAAATGATTGCCTGTTCAGAGGTAGCTAGTTTCAGCCATAGCTGCCAGGTATTAATCTATTTGTCAATCCTTTCAGATCTTCTGCGCTGATAAGCAGTGGTACAGCTAAGGCACAAGAGCAGCTCCCAACTCTGGAAAGTGAAGCCCCCTCTTTGGAGGGCAGAGGAGAGGGCAAAGAACTTATTCCACACCTTTTCAGCTGCATTTGCAAGGTGCTCTCAAAGCAAGGAGGACCAACTGGGAGGGATTAGTGAGGGCCAGGGTTCCAGCTTTGACCTTCAAAGGGGCTTTTGAACAGACCTCAAAAGTGGGAAGAGCATAGACTTACGTCTCAAAAGTGCCTGGGAGTAACTGGATGAAACTGAGTGGGAACATGCCAACTCATACAAAAAAGCCAAAATTTTTCATTGTTATCAGTTTTCCCTGAACTTTCAACAGGAGCATTCCCACAATTAAATTTTTGGACATAAAGGGACAAAAAGTTAAGTGAATAGCTGGACTCCTCACACAGGATATGCAGCTCTCAAGATCCAATTCCTCTTCTGCAACAGGAGTTTGAAGCTCAGGCCTCCCACCCTTTCTAAGCACTGCCACCTCTCCTTGGTACAATAACTACTTACAAAGAGTAGGAGGTTTACGCCTCTTCTATGCCCTCTTCTATGCCTTCTATGCAGGTGATTCTGCCTGAGGGATAGGAACCCAGAAAAACAACAGCTTTCCAACACCAGGACAAAGAATGTAACTCACTGTTTGTTTTGGCGATGGCATAAAATCAAAGTAATTCATCCAAGCCTGCTTGTTCGCAGAATGCATGAGGTTTAAGTAAGGATTGGCACACACAGCTCATAGGACAAGCTGCACCTCTCCAGCTAAGAGAGGAGCTCCCAGAAACCTTCAGGACGAGTCTGAACTCTACCTGCAAATATTTCTGAAATTCTACGGCGTATCATTTGATACGTGGATCCAACTTTCACATTTGTGGTTCCCAGACATGAAGAGGTCACAACATACATACACCAAAATTTGAAACTACAGCCTATTTGCACGCCAGCCAGAACTCAAACTCCGGAAACAATTCCTCAGTCTTGTCCTGGATTTAGTATATTGCTATGGGACATCATTAGAAAAACTCCTGGCTTTAAATGATTGCCCTACGGAGAAGTTTGAAGAGCAGACAGATATCTGAGCCATTACCAGAGTCCTGACAGTGAACCGCACTCACACAGTGGCCTTGGTGCAAGCCCCTCTTTAAAAAAATCAGAATAATTTGACGATGCCCTGTACTTAGGGTTCCTAGAGAAAAATGCTTCTTTTTTGTGACAGGAAACTTCTCGTCTCCCTCTGGTTGGTGCAAAAGGTCTGCACCTTCCCTTTCCGTCTACTCCTTGCTGGGCTGCAGTACTGTTTTCTTGAGCCGTTCAAGTTTGGAAGCTCCAGCAGTGAGGCAGTGACAGATCATGAACTGCCTTACCAAGCCCTGCAAGTAACAGGGCAGCATGCACTTGCTGTCTTGAAAGCAGATGCGCAAGGCAGCTGAGACCCTTCCACCAAACCTCTTCTCCTTCCTCCTACCCCGTATCCTTCTGTGCTCCACTTGCTCTTTCTGTTCCTCTCCCATAAGCCAGGGATACATGATTATTTGGAAACAGTTCCCTCCCTCTGCGACTTGGTCCCCAGCTCCCCTCTTCCTTGTGACCATGCCTCAGGCTGCTGGATGCAGCAGCCTGGGGAGGAGCAGGGCTGCCCCGCCACTTGCAGCTGGGACCGCTTCCCCCTCCGCTCAGATGAGGGAGAGGCGACGAGGGGGGAGCATCCTCACCGCCTCCGGACCTCAGTCACGGCACCCTGCCACGGGCTCGGGCTTCCCGCCTGTGGCCAGCCGGGACTCGTGCAGGTGCGACGGCGTCGGCGGGAGCTCAGGCAGATTCCCACGCCTCGGGAGTGCCGCTGAGAGCCGCTCCCCCCGCCTTCGAGCCGGCAGGTTTACAAGCCTCTAATTCCCAGCTACAAGCGCTGCTCTCCGTGCCAAGGAAGCAGCGGCGCGTGCTGTCATTCACGCGGCTGGAAGGCCGCTCCTGCCAGCATTTGCGGCTATCGTACCAGCTGCTCGGTGCTGGGAGCAGATGGCGGGATGGCACACCTGACAGGGAGCAGACCTTCCAAGGACGAAGGGGGAGGAAGAGTTTGCACGTGGCATGGCCAGCCCCTATCCCCAGCCATGCAAAGATGGAGCAAACGTGCCCACCCCTCCTTCTCTCCCACCCTCCCAAGTCACAAGAAGAGATTTTCACACTAGGGTAAACCTGGACAGGTGTCATTGATACCTCTGAATTTGTACACTTCTCCCGCCTCAGCCGAAATGCCCTTTGTTTGAGCTAATTACCAAGCACATTGAGCTAATTATCAAGCAAAACCCCAGCTCAGCCTTTCTCATGAGGATATAAAAGCATTTTCTTTGTGAGGGCTCAGCTACTTTAAGCCCACTCCATTCCCTAGAAATGGTAGTGCTGGAAAAGGTGAGAGCTCTGGCCAAGGGTGAGCGTATTTCTTCTCTAGCCTTAGTCCATCCCAAAAAGAAATGACGACAGAGCACGGGCCATGGAAGTAATCCGAGTTCCAGGTCCTCATCTTCCCACCTCTCCCAGATGAAGTTACCGAAAGGAATGGATACAGGAGAACATCACAGAGCACAAGAGATATAAAACAGTGATTACGTCGCGTACAATCCATCCTGAAGAACTGATATGTGAGCGCACATACATTTAAATATTTGAAAAGCATCTTTTACAATGAATATCAAAATGACTTACAATCCAAGTCAGAGAAAAATGCCCTTACTTTTCCCTATCTCCCTTTTCTCATTACAGAGATAAATCCCGGGTGCGTCTCTCAGCTGCAGAGGGAGACCGAAGAATATATACATATAAAAAAAACCATATATATGTGTGTGTGCGCGTGTGTGCGTATGTATAAAATATACAACAGTAATAATCTCAACAATTTTAAGAGAAGTTTGCTGCAGAATACAGCCAGTCTGGGAGATGAGAAACTCTGCGTAACAGCCGAAGCCCCACTCTTCCCATCTGTGAAGTGGGTGGGAAAAGATGCCAGGTAGCAAATGCACGGGCTTGCATTGTGTACCAGAAAGTGAGAGGAAGGTAGGAGGAAGGAGCAGGAAGGACGGTCACACGCATGTAACAATAGTGTTTGTGGTCCAGCAGCCATGGGCAGTCAGCACCGTCAACACCAAGCATGCAAGCAATATAAGTACAGGTGCTGCACCTATCCCAAGACTTTAAATCATGTCAGTTATAGAGTGGCCCCTTTTCCATTGTTTTGTAATGAAAATTGAAATGAACCCTGACTTCAGAAGCTCGGTCTTGTTTGGTTTTTGTTTTGTTTTGTTTCTTTCCTGCCAACCCCCCCCCAGCTACCGTGGAACTCAATCAGGAGCCTTGGCAGCGCTGCTGCCACTGCAATTGTGCTGCTCCACACATCGCAGGGGATGCTCTTGACTCGGGGGGGGAGCAATTCACACTCACATACATTGAGATGGAGAGATGTTGCTCTTTTAATTAGAGGGCTTCACCTCTATTCCCAACCGTGGTCACACCTGAAAGCATATGCAACAGCACAACTATGTCTCAATGTACTTTTCTCTCTCTTCTCTGTGATTTCTATTCAATTCACGGGCAGTTTATTTGAACACATTTTGTGCCTGAACCTCTCAGTTTCTAAGTGCTTTTCTCTACATAAATACATATACATTTGTAGGTTTTGAGCTGTGTGCCTTCACTGTGGACCTGGGAGCGTTACTGTATGAGTACCCCTGTGACAGCCTCCTGGTACAACGCAACGGCCTGCAAAGATGTAACACCTTTCACTGGAGCAACGCACAGTGTCCTACCTAGGCAAGAAGAAACCTGTCAGTACTCCAATAAACATTCACAACCCTGAATCATGCAAACATCATTAATCAGCTTTCTAGAAAATAGGAAGGATTTCCAAACAATAAGAAAAGTTCATTTTCCCCCTTCTTTTTGTCATTATATGAGCCTCAAGGGTGGATGCAAGCCATATTTTCAAGCCTTGCTCTGCCACCAAAACCACAAAAGGTTGAGAACAATTTACTTTCAGCAGCAGAGGCATCTGGTAAAGCACAAATTATCATTGAGACACATGACAAAAAATTCCAGAATTGGTAGTGCTGCGATTGCCTTCAGCGTAGAAACCAGGAAAAAGATACAGATCTGTGAAGTGGCTTGTACGAAGTGTCACAACAAATAAGGAGGACAGTGAGAAACGCAGCATAAGTCTCCTGACCTACAAAAATGCTTTTCCAACCAGACCAGGCTGTCGCTGTACCAGGCTGTCGCTGTAATGTGTGCTCTCAGGGTCCTGTGCACCCAAATGAACAGTTCTCTGTTGTATTTTTAACTATACACGCACTGAATGCCAGGATTTTATAGTTGCGCTTGCCACATAGGAAGAGCACAGCCTTCTACTCCCACGGATGCACTGCTCCATTTACGCAGCTGTACATACGTTTCCATACACGTATCCAGTGATGAGGCGCAGTACTTGTACAGTTACAAGCACATGCTAAGGCTCCTACATGTGCAGGATGCCAGAGTCCAGTATACGTGCCCCGGATAACTAATCAGAGCCCTTTGCCCTGGCTGTGTCTCTTACTGTTTGAGCTTTGTAAGAAGTGACAGACGCATGCATTTCTCCTCAGCTTTGACTCCTGGGTATAGCAGTGCTTGCATGGACTTAGGTGTTGAACAAATGATCAGCCAGCTGTAATGTTACTTTAAATACAAGTTTGTGTATTGGCTCTGGGAACAAGCCTGAGAGATGCAGTTGAAACGAACACAGTCACTCTGAGTACAGGATCTGCATAAATCACTGTCCAGGATATTCATTCTTATTGACAGATTAATTCCTTTCTCAGGTTTTGCTTAAAAGCGTACCACTGAATACTAATAACAGTCCCCAGAGCTGCAGTAATGTCACTCAAGGCAGGGTGAAAGATGCTGGAGGGAATGATCTACGGCCTTCTTGATGGGGGAAGCTCCCAGCTGCTCCGGCTCCCCAGGCTGGCAGCTGGTTGCAGTAGGTGGAAGGAGCCACCTCCTCACCTTGCGAGTGGTTGGGATTACCCGAGTCTCTAATTCTGGCAGGAGGCAGCACTGTAAGGAACGCTGCAGAGACACTAGACCTGGAAGAAAACCTCTTGAAGTCTGCCAGAGTAAAGTTGGAAACAGCAAGGCAAATCCTCATCTCCCCATAAAACTGGCTGCGTATGCAACACAACAAGAGCACTGGCCTGAGAGGCAGGGCAGGCAGCTGAGCAGGAAAACTCTGTAATGTTTCCCAGCCCCAGCTGATTCCTTGGCTGCATTTTACTCTCTGTACCTGAAAAAAATGAATGCAAAGATATTTTCACTTAATCAAGTCTCCCAGCCGAGGTGTCAGGCACAGAGAAATCGCTTGTCACTCCAATGCTTCCCAGCATGCGCTCGCTGCACCAAGGAATGGAGGGCAAAGGGATTACAGAATTAAGCGACACCGGTACAGCAGCCGGAGAGTGGCCAAGATTTACCTGTCACTCGGAAGAAAACTCCATTTCATTTCGTGATTTACTAAGAGTGCAAGTTAAAGTGGTGGGGCCTGGCCAAGTCCTGGGATCTATAAGCAGGCGACGTCAAACCGTCAGCCCGTGACAGCCCGCACCAGGCAACTTAACCTTTCCCTGGGCAAGGCAAGAGCAGCTGCACAGTAATCCCTTGGTTCAGGCTTAGGTGCAGGCTCCTAGACTCCTATCAGACTTCATCACTGCCTGTCAGTTACCTGGAGGACCAGCTTCCTCCCTTCTCAGAGGACCAGAAGCGGTGTTTTCTGGGAGTCAGGATAATGGTGTTAGCCCTGCAGGTCTGGAAAAGCGGCTTCCCGTCTCCGTGGCGTTCGCATAATGCCAGCAAGTCTGAAGGGGAACGGTTGTTTATGCTGTGAGGTGCCCACTTGATTTTTGTGGATGCAACACCAGGACCAGCCTGACAAGGTCCTGCACAGATCAGGATGAAGTGCAGGAGCAGAGAAAAAGGTCCAGCTAGCACAGTTCCTCTTCCCTACCTCCCCCTTTCAAGCTGGCTGCTTGCACCAAGCTGTCTCCAGCAGCAGAACTGGCAGGACCGTGGGAGTCCATAGTGCTGTCTGCTTTTGCCGACGACAAACAACCCTTAAGGCAAAATCTGTTCCTCCCCATACACTTTCTTTAGTGAAAACACTCTTTTTTACCCCCAAAATAAAGTCTTGGCCTCTATTACTCCTAACTCTTTTCTCCACTTGCTCATGTAGAGATATGACTAAGAGCCCTTGGGACAAAGCCCTCAGAAATAACATCTTGATCTTCTATTTTTAGTTCACACCTCCATCCTATTTCACTCCATTAGACTTCCCATATTCCCCCAAGATCCCACCTGCCTCTTTCTATGTCTGCTTCTCTTCCTCCTCCAAACTGTCCTCCGGGCTGTTCGCTGGCTGAGATGGTCTAGTCAGAATGAATTCCCATTACACATTCTTTGCAAATGATCACAGCCCCTTTGTTACATTTTTATTTGGCTTTCTCCCCGCATTTTGGGTCATGGTGCCTCCCCCATCACTCTGCCAAAAGCTCAGCAGGGCAAGCGATGAGCTCCTGCCAAAAGGTGCGAGGCAGCAACTTCACAGGTATCGAGGGGAGCGCCTGGGTGAAAATCAGTCATTTGCAGCTGGCTGGCCGTTTTTCTCTAGCTGGCTGAACCAAACTCCAGAGCTGGACATCTCTCAATTTGGAGAAAGATCTAGTTCACTTGACTGTATTTCAGGTTGTAAAAAGTGTAAATAGAGCACTTTTTAAAGCCAGATTGTACCTGAAGGCAGAATAATCCCCAAGTGTCATGAATCAATGCAACATGGTTTCATACTGCAACTATAACCATTCTCGGGCTCTTTATCTGTCATCCAGTTTTGTTCCTATTGATTGTGTCCGATCATAAACTCAACTGCACCTTAATGCCAGCGAGGGCCTTTCCCCTGCCCTGTTTCAATGCCAAGAGCGCACTGCCTTCCAGCTTGGTGCAACAGTCCCAGCCTCGCCCAGAGTCTTCAAGCTTCTGCTTGTTGTCCGTATTATAAATGGACGCGAGGCCGACACAAACACTGTCTTGGTCCATACAGGTGCTGGCTAGCTCCTGGCTAGAAATATGACACCACACGTGACGCTGGAATTAAAAAGCGATACCTCTGCTAAAGGGTTGTCTGCCTCCTCCTGCTCTGCCAAAGGAACACGTGCTGGTTACGCTCACATCCTAGACAGTGTCACCTTTACCATGCAAGCTGCATCTTGCTCCTCATTACGAGCTTATATGCTGAGCAGCGCCCTGCGTACACAGGAGCCACAGACCATAAATACCCCATGAAATGTACATACTCTGCCACTAAGCAAAGACTTTCCAGGTAGTTTTGATGCTCTGCTAGCTCCCCATCTTTTCTTATTCCTCCCCTCCATACCAGCCTCTGTGTTTTCTTCTATTTAGACTAAGTCCTTGAAAACCTTGAAATCCATCAATGCACAATTACCTTTGCTGTCTTTCTGCTTTTCAGTTTCTTCCACTCGCCTTTTTCCTTCTCCTCCTCGCTCCATTCACCTGCATCTTTGCCTATGCTCACTCCATACATTTTGCCCCCCAATACCTCTCTCCTCTGCCCTTCTCTGCTTCCAAGCTCTTCTATCAGTCTTTTGCTTTTCCATTTCTCTAATCTACCCTGAATTATCTTTTCTTTGCCATTTTAAGCAAAATTAAGACTGCCCATGAATATAAGTCAAAGGTACCTCCCTGGTTACTTTTAAATCTTCCAAAACAAGCCCCAAGGCTCAGTCAAAGCCTATTTGCCTAGAAATAGCTACACAAAAAGGCTTGCGCCAGTTACAGACACAGTTAGTTCTTCACACACACACCAGGCGGTACTTGTCTGTTCTACTTTATCTCCAAACAGCGGCACTGAAATACCGTTCAGATTCCCTTCCTTGTCCTTCCTTGGGTCAGTGCTACGCAGAGCTGAAGGGTAAACACTGGGATTAACTGGTTTACAGCACTTCTGATTTTGCCAGTACAGGGCTTCTCTATGTACATCTATTGCTCTGATATACCCAACAATGCGTGATTTATCTTATTTACACTGCAGGTAAACTCTTGACACCTCCCATTTTAGACAGAGATTTGTAATATTGCTTCTCCAGAAGCGAGACAAGGTCACAGTGCTAGTGGGTGGTGGTGGTATGGCCGATCACCTTATTTAAGTGCAAAATTACTCAATCAAGCATGCCTGGACTTGACATTTTTGCCTCAGCCTTCACCCACAAGCATCTGGAAAATCAAGGAGCTAAGCCTGGCTCCACAAAAGAAAAAAGATGGCCAAATGTGGCATGTATCTTGAAAAATGGGAAGACTAGGGGATTGTAAAGCTTAGAGAGCTTAGCTTTGGTTCCCAGGAACCGATTGGGACAAATAACCAGACTACTTTTAAGCACCTGCAAGATAACAAGGAGATGAGTAACAGGCAAAATGCACTTGTCAAGGAAAATCACGTCAAACCAATCTAATTTTCTTCAGTGAAAGGGTAACAGGTCTTGTGGACAGCAAAGAAGCAGTTCAGTCATACATCTTGACCTTAGTAAGCTTTCTGACACCCTTTCTCCTGACATTCCTACAGGTAAGCTCAGAAAATACGGTCTAGATGAACGCACTATACAATGGCTACAAAACCTGTTGGAAAACAGTACTCAGAAAGTAGTTACCAATGGTTCACTGTCAAAATGCAAGGATACACCAGTGGGGTTTCTGCCGGGATCTGTTCACAGCCTGGTGATATTCAATATTTTCATTAATGACCGGGATAAAGTCTGTTTATTGAATTTGCAGATGACAGCAAGCTGAGAAGGAGTGCACATGGAAGATAGGTATGGAATTCAGTTATCTCATCATATTTACAACATGAACCGATAAAAAGTAGAATAAAATACTGTATGGGCGTGTGCAAGATATTGCACATCAGAAGGAATAACAGCCTCCATTGATACAGGATGTATAGGCAGTTAGCAGCCTGGCAGAAAAGGGGGTTACAGCAGAAAAGGCAGCGGTAGACCAAAAGCTCAGCATGAATCACCATTGCCTTGGTAGTGAGAAAAAAGCAAATACCATGTAAGTATACAGGGGTGCAATTAACAAAGCACAGAAACTAATCTGCTTTAGCTAACACTGGTGGGAGTCAGCCGGAGTACTGTGTCCACCGAGGGAGAATGAACCCCAAGGAAAGTGTGGCCCCGCTGGAGAGAGACCTGAGGAAAGCAATAATAATAACCACAAGTTGAGAAAGCACCATTTCTAAGGGAGTTTGAATGCATTGGGGCTGTTTGCTATAGAGAAGACAAACGGAAAGAGGAGACATTAAAACAGTTTTCAAAAACTTTAAACGTTTCCGCAAAAAAAAAAAGATTATAACAGTTTGTTCTGCATACGCATGGCGAATACAACAAGGAAAGCAGTAGATTTGGTAAATATAGTGGTAAATTGCAGAAAGGTAGATTAACATTAGAAGTCACCTCTGAGATCTAGTGGTAAAGACATTTAAGCACCAGAAAAGATCGCGGAGGCCCCACTGTTGGAAGAGTCGGCTAGATAAACATGTCAGGAAATACTTGAATATAGCTGATCCGGTCTTTTGGCAGTGGGATGAACGAGAGCCCCTCGCGAGGTTACTTCTAGCCATCTCATCATGAAAAGTTTCTCTCTCACCCAAATACTAATCCAGGTATAATCCTTTCTCACAAGCATTGCTTGCAGAAATACGAGAGTTACGAAAAGTAAACCAGACTGCTGGTTCATCTGCTGCCGTGCCATGTGGTGCTGCCAGTGCTTTGTACGGCGACAGTGACCACTCCACAGTGTATCTTTCTAACTGTGCAGTGGCAGGGGCTAAAACTTTTCTTTCCACCTGATTAAACAGATCAACTTATGACGCAGCCTGTAAGGGATTTACTTTATGGCATCACTGAGGATGACCCCGCCAATGCAAGAAGCTAAGGCAGCAGATCCCAAAATAGGGGTCTTGACTCCCAACAAAAAAGTCTGAAATCTCAGAGGAAAGATCACTGTCCCTGAAAACGGGGCATCAAGAAGAAAAGGTTGGAAACTGCTGAGCTAAGGGCTTTTTCTCCAAGAATCTGACAACTTTCCTTCTCAATTGAAAGCTGTTTTGCAACACAAATCCTGTATCGAGGTAGTGGCCTTTGTAACTCTATATTCCTCTACAGTATAAGGAGCAGCAGGACAAACACAAGCTCCTGTAGCAGTGACCTGGGTTATCAGGCAGGTCCATGATTAGAGCTGCTCAGAAAATGGAATTTTGTTCACAGGGAAACCATGCTGTCCAACACTTTCCAAGCAAAAACACTCTGACTGTACATTCCCATCCTCCTCTTTGCCTGTGAGTGGTTATAACAGCCTCTACTGACTGGGGATGAATTCCAGGGGCCAGCCCAGGCATCAATCCCTAGATACTTCCTCTGTGCATGTCCCACACTTAGCTGCATGGGATCTAGGCAGCCTGGACTTTGACGGTAAATCACAGGATGAGAGCAGAACGCCAGAGCATTTTTCACGACCTTTCTAATGACGATACTCAGGTCTCAAAACGTTACTAGCTGAAAGGACACTCGTGCCTTTTCTTTTCTAACAGTTCTGTGGTGGGAATATGAATGACTCTGCACCACCGCATAAAAGATATAAATACCAAGGGAAGAGAAGAATGGCTTGGGTCAGTCCAAACGCATTTAATTGAGCAAGACATGACACCAAGAAAAATAAAATGAAGGACTGGGGTGAAGGACTACTTAGCTCAGAGCGTGACACCCCACATATAATTCTCACCAAGAAACTGCCAGATGCCTCATCTCGCATGCCTTTGCATTGACATGCAAAACAATTGCAAGATTAGACCCCTGCAAACATGCCTGCTTGTACATATGCATGCCTCCTAGTGAAAAGAGCTACTGATTTGTGAGGCCACTTCCCTTTCTGTCGTTTTCTGAATCTCTGCTGATTTCCTCTTGTGGAGTCTCCAGATGGTGTCCTTCCCGAAATGGAGGCTCAGTGCTCCCCTGGACCCTCACATGGTTAAGCACTTAGCCATCACCACAACGAGAAACACCTTTTACTATTCAATTTGATCTTTCTCAAGGATTACTAGAAGCACCTACTCTCGCTGTAGTGAAATGTTAGGCTGCAATAAATGATTTCACCATAAGAGGTTTTAACTGTCATAGGCATCAAAATGGCTTTGCAATGGTTATGTGTAGATTTAACTCATAAGTTTGACAGTCCCATGCGCTCAACAGCACACTGAATGATTCAGTAATGATAGTGTACATATCTCCCCAGGGGACCCCAGTGTGAAGATGCACAGACACTTAGAGCTCGCAGCCCCATCCCCAGAAACAACGAGGCATCTCACTTCCTTGGCTGCGTTTGGGCAGGGAACCAGCTTTTCTTTCAAATCACATTGTTAGCATCAGTGAGCAAAGGCACCGGGGATGATTACGCCTCGCTTCTGGAGGTATGTGACAAGTCTCCCGCCATTCATTCACCTGATGTTGCATCAACTATCTGCAAGGGGATTTCTATGCCACTTGCAAAACTGTGGCAGTAGAGATAAGAAGCAAGATGTGGCAGCAAACAGAGGAGGAGATACATAGCTCACAGCCTATACCAGACTAGGGCACAAACTAGGTGGCTCACGCCTGTGTTGCAAAAGGCAACACCTCCTACAGCACAGCACCCATAAGGCCATGCTGGGGCACGGAACGGATCCAGAAAGGAAAGGAAGGGGTTTCCAGCACACCACCCCTCTTCGCATGATGTCTGGAGCATGGAAAAGGAAACCCCAATGCTGTCTGCAAGCTAAAAACTTATGCCGAAACAGGGTTACTCCAAGCTTGGTATCTAGAGCAGGTGCAGACATTTGGCTTGGCTTTCTCGGAGAGTGCAGCATTCACAACTGGAGACAGATTTTTTCAAAAGAGCTGAGATCCCATTCAGGCAACAAACACAGCGTCCAGGTTTTCAAAACAGAGCTCCTCATCCTGGGAGCGGGCATGTTTGAAAAACGGGACCTGTAATGACAATCACTAAAAGTCTTACAAGACACCACTACACGTGCTCAGACCCTGTGGGGATAGCAGCATGTGTTAAACACTCCTGTGCTTCAAAATTCCTCCCGCCCTCCCTGGGGCACAAGGCAGATTCCCAGTCACTTGGGCAGATGACTTTACCTATTCAAGCACCCCCCTATCCGATGTGCAAGTAAATATTTCTACTTTTTAGTAACTGAAATGCAATGAAAATATTTTCTAGAGAGACTCAAGGAGTACAGTGAGAAGTTTTTTAGAGAAGGTTTTGGAAGCAAATACTTAAAACTACAAATTTCTCGTTCCAAATAAATTTCAAAAAAACTTTTCACTTAGCAGCAGAACATCATTTTCTTCTGCGTATGGACCTATGACCAATCCTTCTGCCCTTCCCAAATGCCCTCCTAAAATTGCTAACGTGGGGAAATCTGAAGTGCTCCAGCTGCCAGATGAATCATATGAGCACTGTACAGAAGCCGTGCAACACAATTCTACTTCTGAGATTGTGACAAATACTGTTTCATTAGTAATTCTTCTGATACGGCTTACAGAAAGTGTAACAAATATACAGAACACACTCCAGCCAGCAAGGAAACAGATGCCTGAGAAAGTGCCTGTGCAATTAACTTCCCTCTCGATGAGGATAAGCCCAGTGAAAGGAATTAGACGAACACAGGGCTGATGCATTTTAGAAGACAACACAAATGTTAATAACTAAAAATCATTTCACAAGCTTCTAAAAGTAGTATGACCAGCTCCTGTAAAAATGCTGAGGAAGGAGGAAAAATATATGTATGAGCTCAGGAAAGTCACTTGCGAAACAGAGGAGGTCCCAAACTCAGTTCGGATGATCCATATGAAAGGAGAACGCAGAAAAACAGTACCACTTCTGCCCGGGAAGATTACCTCTGCAAGGTGAGGTGTGGTTTGAGTACAAAGTGCCAAAAAAATTCCACCAGTGATAGCTAAAACTACAGACAGATGTGATATACGGTTGCATTGCTTGTTTTAGTAACTACATTTCCCATTTTATAATAGGGAATGCAAAACTTTTGCTTGACTAGAATAAAACACGTTTCTTTCCTAGGAAACCAGTTTAGTTTTCAAAGCTGCCTCTGTTAGAGCTGACAAGTGCTTTAAAGCATGAGCATCCTAAAGCAGCGAACTTAAAATAAATCAGCAGTTCAGGTGAACATACTGGATGCCTGCAACCCATGACAAGAGTGTAATCCCAGACATGTTTCCTGCTAGATCGCAACAGTCAGTTTGACAGCTGATACTGCCTTCAGAACGACTGTACCTGCAACAGGCGCTATTCGGGCTCTCCTGACAAGCAGCAGATTTCTCTTGGACAACTCCCAAGTGCAGAAAAAAAGTCCTGCTTTTCATGCCTTCCTAATTATTCCCAGTCATTATCAACATCTCATACTTCATGTTGTCTTCCACCAAAAAAATCCCAGGATCTTTGGCAAAAACTATTGAGTCGGTGAGAGGGTCTCCCCTAATTTCAAAGAGACCTCAATAAAACCATTTGTTAATGTGATTCCAAAAACTTGTAAGGACTGCAAAAATTCTGCAAAGGACATATGGAGGAGAGAAAGACTCAAAATGAATGCATGGAAAACATTTCCAAGTTTTGGAATGCTAAAATACGGTGGAACATTAAAACATTTCCAAAATATTTTAACATTTTTATGCATACAGAAGCTTTAATCAGAATATGATAATACAGGACCTAGAAGTGAATATTGCATGCCCCACTAGGGGACTGCCAGTCTCCCTTTCCAAATGAAAAAATCTTCATGATTATTAGCTTCCAGTCCTGTGCAGTCATAAGATTATCAGAAACTTAAAACTCTCACTGTCTCACAACTAAATCTTCCTAGGAAACTTTTGGGGAAAAAATATACATTTAGAGAAAAAGAGCATTAATTTGGCAGGCAGATCTGACCTCGTTCTGCACATGTATGACTATTTGAAGCAGACTATGGGTTTGCAATTGGTATTTTGATCCTGTCTGCAAGGAAGAAAATGGACTCCTGAGATCTCTTCCAACCTTTCATTTTTGCTATTCTAATATTGGACTGATTCCCAGGCAAATGAATTACTGGATGTAATGCAGGTTAGACACTCCAGGGTACATAATGAATGGGTTTTTTATTATTATTTATATGTGTGCGTGTGGCTTTGCAATTAGCTCATGGGTTTAACTTCCAGACATGTGTGCGCAATAGGGGAGAGAGAGAGAAAGAAAGAGAACAAGCAAGGTTTGTGTCTACGCTTGTAAATCCTTTCCCACGTAAGATTTGTCTCCTCTCCCTCTGCCCTTGACAAAGTTTTTACTGCCCACAGTCCCAGGAAGGCCCTGGGTACCTGCCTCCTAGGAAGACACAGGTTTATTTGGGGAATTACTCCTACCCTGCTGCGGAAGAACAAGCCCTACAGTCATGATTTGCAACGTGAGAGGGTTAGGAAGTATTGAGGGGAAAAGAAAGAGAAAGCCAAGAGCCTGCAGTACGAGTCCTCCCCCCGATACATACACGCACACCTGCAACACACTTCCACGACAGCTCAGCGGACGCCCATCTCTAAAAAGCTCCCTGAGGGCACGTACTACATCACGGTTGAGCGCGTCTGCCAAGCGTGCTGGCATCCTGGCAAATCCCAGATCCTGGCCCAAACTCTACTTTCGAGGCATAATCCCCAAAGTATTCATCCACCAAAGAAAAAAGCGGTTCCTCAGGAGCTGAGGGGAGATGGGGAAGCCACGCACAGCGCTGCTAAAACAGCAGCAGCTGCTGCTCAGCGTGGGCAATTTCCCTTTATTTTCCCACTGGGAAACCTCCTCTAAAGGCAACGTTCACGACAGATTCGAGCAGGAGCCTGCGAGCTGGTATTCCTGATCCCCCTCCGGCCTGGCGCTTTCCAACGGCACAACAGCCCTCCCAAAAGCCGGGCACGTACCTTCATCCCGCAGACACCGGGAGAGCGGGTTGCAGCTGCTCGGAGGTCGGCGCCTCTGAAGGTCCCAGGGTGGGCAGGCTGAGGGGCACCTCCGGGCTGGGGGCTCATCTGGCTCTGCCTCCCGCCACCGTCCCTCTCTGGGCACCGACATGGGACAGGCTGGGCAGCACCGCCATTGCCCACGGGGGCTTCTGCCAGCCAACGGTTGTCCACCTGCCTTGGCCACTGGGGTAACAGTGCTGACATCACAGTGCCCGCCCTTGATGGTTGGCTCCCCACCCGGTGGCGGCACTGACGTCACAGCGCCTGCCCTGCCACTCGGCTCCCCGCCGGTGATGGCACTGACGTCACAGTGCCTGCCCTGCCCATCGGCCCCAGTGGGCAGAAGGCCCGGCAGGCAGACGGCCCCAAGCACGGCCGAGGGAGAGGAAGGCGGGAGCCGCGGGCCCGGCTCCCCCATGACGCCCTCCGCCCTCCCAGGGCTCTGGCCCCGGCGCTCCCACCCTGCCCTTCAGCCGGCCCTCCTGGGGAGGGGCTGCCGCAGAGTCCGGTGTCCCTGGCCTGCGGGGCCCCGACCGGCCCACTGCAGAAGCAGAGCAAAGGCACAACCGCCATCAGCGGGGCGGCACAGGGGCAGCATTATTTCGGACAGTGAAGAGCATAATCTGAGTGTAACTATGAGAGTGGTTTCCTTCGATCAGCTTGCAGGAGGAGAATTAACTGCAGTTAGAACGGGGCAGGGAGGGGGGGCAGGTAGAAAGGCTGTACCAGAGGCTCGCAGGCGGAGCACAGGCATAGGGAAAGCAGGAGGAGGGCAGGAGCCTGCAGAAGGCCCTGGGTGTAGAGGAACGGCTTAGACAAAGCCAATGGTGCGGCAGAGAAATAGCCGGCAGCGCTGCCGGAGCAGTACGGTTTCCACGCAGCTCAGACGGAAGCACTGAGCACGCACTGCTTGGGTGAAGCACACTGCTGGGAGGGCTGCTGGTCCTTTCCTTTCTGCTTTTCCCCTTCCCTTACAGGGAGAAGCATGCCGCCTTACGCTACAATTCAAGCCTATCCTCCGTTTTCCTAGTGGGATAAAGGCAGAGATGGGAAGAGGAGCACAAGGGAAGGCGCGCTCCGGCTTTGTCTAGACTTCCTAACGTTTTAACTCACGTTAATTGCTCCCCAATTAGCTGGAGTTAGCTAACACATTTGTAAACACCAGCCTAGACGCTCCACAAACATTTGTTCTAAGACACATATGTAAAATAGTTAAGTGGATGCTAAGGCAATTAGGTATAATCTTATTACTTCCTTTTCTCGCATCTCCTTTTCACCCTTAGCTGGAGCGAAGACTGGAGCTCGGTACTTGCAGGACTTTTTTTCAAAAGGCACTACAAAGGTAAACCTTAGGGCTATCGCATGCAAAACCCTGATAAGGTGCTATTAGTTCCCAGTGAACTTTCAAAGACAGAGTACGGTAGGGTTTTATAGCAGCAGACATTCAATGCACACAGACTCCACTAAGTAGGTGTAAAAGCCTTACGAGTTTCTCAATTTTGATTTATATTCTCTTTAAAAAATCATTAGGCAGTAGATTTTCTGCTGTTCTTTATACAGACAGACCCCTCACCCCCTTTGTTACAGCTATATATCAAAATGTAAGGTTTCAACGTGACATTCACACTTCTGCTACTTTAGCACGCGCAGCAACACGTTCCCCTCTGATTTTCTTTCAAAGATGCCTTATCAGTCTTTATATATGATCATAATGTGGAGCATATATCAACGGGATTCTTCAGAGCTGGAGAAGAATCGCAATCTCTAAGCGCTTTCACAATCCCATGAGCAAAAAAGCAGGTTAGGGGTTTTCAAATCTAGCAGCATGCCCAGCCCCCCGAGTTAGCAGAAATCCATAGCTTGTATCCAAAACAGAACAGAAACTGGCATTGGGATGTAAGCCATTCATTTCTGCAAGGTTCTCGGGATACAAGGCAATAGATTTTTCTTCTCAGCATTGGTCAAAACAGACAACGTGGCCCCTAAATGAGCCAGCCTCTGGTTGCTCTTCCTCAGGGTTGGCAAGCCAGGGGCAAGCAGGTGGTAAAGAGCTCACCACCGATGTCCCGGACTGTGCCTCCTTTAAGGCTGAGAGCAACCACCACCGCCTTTTGCAAGCATGCCGTATTGCATGCTTTGGATGACCAAACCCCATTCTAGTAAAGTATTTCCCTAACAAGTCAGGTCTCATCTGAATTCAAAATGACACCGATTTTGGACCTAACCCTCAGAGCACAAATTTCAAAATTATTCACAGAAATTTTATAACATTTTCCTTCTGGGTGGGAAAGAAAGAAAGATTTTTAATATTCCTATCATCCAATGTTTTGGTCTTATTTCTCAAAATGCCCCGAACTGCTTAATTTCAAGCTGTTCTAGCATTAAGATGCTTTTGGCTTAGAAAAGCCAGAGGAAAGTTAAACGCCTCCATTCTTTGGTACAGGCTGTGCTATGTAGATCACATCTCCCATGATTTAACTCTGCTCTGTCAGAAGTTGTCATGTAGCATTTTGCTTTTTTCTCTGAGTTAAGCTGTCTAGGGAAGAGGGCAAAAATGACAACCCCCCAAACCTAATAAAGAAAAAGAAAATTAGCTTCATGTTTTTTGGAACTAATTAGAAATGAAAAAGTTCAAGCCTACTAAAAACGAGTATGTTTTTGCTTGAGTCAAAACCTGACTCAAATCCCTCCACTTTCGTTTTCCTCATAACAGCAAGGGGAAAAAAAATTTGGGAAATTGTTTTTTGCACTAAAGAATTCCAAACCTACTTTAGCTTTAGCTATCTCCGGATGCTTGGCAAAGCAGTTCACCTGCGTTTCAAGCAAATGATCTTTAGTCCAGATATGCTGTGCTGCACACACCAGTTTTAGCAGTCAGAAATCACTTAATTCATTTGTAGTTATTTGGTGCTGAGGGAAGATGACAGTCAGAGCACCTTGAAAAGGCCAGGCTTCTGCTTGCCACCAGCAGGTAAGCCATGGATGTTGGTAGCCAGCACTGCCCTGCCTTGCTGCTGCTGAGGGTGCTGGGCAGTGCCAGTCATGATGGAACTCTGCCATGCACGCATATTCAAGCGAATGAAAGTCATAGGCAGAGTCTGCTAACAGAACGAAAAAAAGAAAGAAAGAAAGAAAAAAAAAGAAAAAAAAAGAAAAAAAGTGTGTTTTTAACCTCATGGCAACTGTCAGAAGTTATCTCAAGTGGAAAAACATCGTACTGATAGCGTACTTTGGTTTTACCACAAGATAAACTTGGTGATGTCAGCCCCAGGCTCAGCTAACTCAGATTGACCTGACCTAGATTACTTTAAAAAAATAAAACCGCCGTAAAACAACCTGATTTTTCTGTGGGTTTTTTTGCCTCCATTAACCACATTAGTCAAAATAAAAAAGAAAAAAAGACGACTTAAAATGCACCAAAGTCATTTCACAAAGGTAACAAAATTCCCTTCAGATGATAACAAGTGGCTCCTTTCCCACATCAAATTAAAGTCTGTGACTAAGAAGTCAACCACCACCCCCATCTACCCCTCTGCATTCTTGTGATGTTACAGAGAAATATATAGCCTGGATCAAATCCCCGAACACCAGGATCTACTCTGCTAGTTTCTCCACCAGATCACCAGGATGCGTGACGCTGCCCTGGGCAGGACGCAGGTGACTTATACTGATCCCATGTACATGGAGGGCCACGATGCTGTACTCAGTGTGGATGCACATTTGAAGGAAGGATACGTTTAGCCAAGCGATCTTAGAAAATGCAAGGGCCAACTGGTGTGAAAGAGAGGTGAAAAGTGCAATCTGCATGTACCCTGAGACGCACTGCCCTTGGCCCGGGCGCTGGCTCCGGTGTGGAAAACTGAATGTTGCTTTTGGGAACGAGCAGCAGCTCTTCCATTTACATACATTAATCCATGGAAGTACAGGAGGCATTATCATTTGCCAGACTTGTCTGCATAATGAGGAACTCTCAAGAGAAATCTCTTGGAGAAGCGTTGCCATTAACGTGTAGTGTTACCACGGCATTTCTATTCAGCCCTCATCCCCTCCTCCCCTCCACGTACACCCACTCATTGAAAACATGAAGTCCCCGCAAGAGCCCCTTGGAGCAGCCCTGTTGGAAGGAGCCCACGTGCCACGTTTTCAGAGGGTTTTCAGACCCCCGACGCCCCTCACGTCCAGCCCTGCTCGCTCAGCCCAAGGGGTTATGCCATGCCATTGACTTACCAACTCCCCAAGCAGGCACTGGGGTGGGCAGGACTTTTGCCTGGCTGTTTCGTTGTTGGTGGATAGCTATCACCTTCTCAACCCTTTCTTGACGGAAGGGTGCCGAAGGGGATTGGGCCACATGGGGCTGAGAAGGACTGGGATTAAGTAGAGATTAAACAAGATGCAAAGACCCTTATTTTGTAAATGAGATGACCTGCACCCTCCTGAAGAAACACAGGGAGGGAAAGTAGCAGGAAGGGACAGAGAGGAAGCAAAAAGGGTTCCAAAAAAGCAGTCAACATTTCTGAACCACCACTGGTGTCCCCTTGAACCTAAGCAGTGGCAGCAGGGGCAGCAGAGGAGTGGCCACGCTACTGGGAATTTCCAGTGGGGAGCTCCTGGCATCACCCTGATTGACAGACCTCGGCTCTCCCCTCTTTCCGCAGGGATGCAGTGGCCCCCTCAGAGTCTCAACGGAGGGTGAGAGCCCATGTTGTCAGGCAGCCTAAATAATGGCCTCTAATGGGTTTGGCAGCGTCTAAAGAGCCTGAAAAATGGCCCAGGAAGCTATCCCCTCCTCCTCCACTGCCACCATCCCTTCCACTGACTCAGATGTATTATTGGGGCTGGAAGTCCCAGCAAGCCTCTCCTCTCCCTTGGGGGCTGGCAGCACCGGGGAAGGGAACCCCTGCCAGCCAGTCTCACCGGCTTCCCCATTTGTTTTCATTTTGTCACCAGACGTTTCTATTTAAGCTGCTTGGAAGGATATCTCAATAACAGCCCTACTGGGCTCAAGGAGACGGAGGCTGACAACGAGCACACCTCCCTCCTTTCTCCTGAACATCACCCTCATGTCAAAACATCCAGTGATGCTCTAAGGGAGACAGGGAGAGGCAGGCATGCCCACAGGCTCTCTTCCCACCTTCCTCCAGCCCCTGTACCACCTCAGCCATTGACGGAGACAGAGCTGTTTGTGAATCACAGGTGCTACCATGCAAACCAGCTCAGACACTTCAGCAGTTATGGTGCTAAACCGACATCAGCAAGGTCTGAAGGGATGGCTTATTCCCCTCACATGGTTTAGAGACTGCAGAGCAAAGATGTTTACACTAATGCACAGGTTCCCATATGAAATACCTTCAAACTCATTGCTGCAGATTCTTTGGGGGACTGCATGGTTTTAGCAGTGTCCGTCCTTCTGCACACTTAAGGGAAGCCAAACATTTGCATGGAAGGTGTGCACCCATCCTCCAAAAAGCAAATGCTAACAGGGTGTAGGCAGCTGAGGGAACCTCTACACCACACATTGCCTGAACTGATTAGCTCAGATAGCATCCCTCGTGACGCTGCATTGCACGCAGGGTAGGTGTACCTGAGCTGCCCTTACTGATGGCCACGAGACAGTCTTGAGCCAACTTTCAGATACCACAGCCAAAGGCCAGAGATGCGAATAAACATAGCCCTTCCTTACTATTACACTGCCAAGGGAAAAAGTAGTGTCATTTCCAAGAATGTTACATGACTACAGGTACGAATGGGAAGTTTTCCGTGTGGGAATTGGGAACGGGAACTCAGGATCTGTACACATGAGATCCAGATTTTACGCCCAGCTCTGCTGCTGATGGCTGTGTGGATCTGGCCACTTCATCTATCCACGCTTCGCTTTCCCTTGCATAAAATTGTGGATGATGATTGTCTTTGCAAACCCTTCTGCTGTCCTTGAGCAGAGCGCAGCACACAAGTGCTTGTTATTCTCATTGGTGTCACACTGATGGCCTTTGTGCAGTTTGCATGGCTGAGTACAGTGAGGCAACAGTGGGTCCCCTGCACCAGTGTTTGTGCCAGGCTGTGCCTGCTAGGCAATGCCTTCCTGCGCTCTCCCAGTGCAGCCTGCGCACAGCTGTATGCAGCTGTCACATCATCTCTGGAGGAGATGGCATCTTCTGTCACATTCCCCTGCATGCTCAGCAATACATATGCACACTCTGGGTGTGGATGACTGTAAGTGGGATGCATCTTCAGATCTGTCTATCTCTGTGAGCATCTCTGTCTATGCACATACATGAGAATTGGATCAGGAGAATCTCTTTCCCCTTTCATGTTACTCATCACAAAATCCCTATACCCAAAGTCACCTTTGCAGGTTGTTTTGCAAGGCCCTGATTGAAACATCTGCTTCTCTTCCTGCTTTGCTGAGTGAGGAGAGCATCCACAGAAAGAAATGGAAGAAGCCATTAGCTTGGTCTCCAAGGGGGAACCCTTGAACAGCTCAGAAAAGCCTGTGCCAAGAGGAGGACACTGGAAAGCGAGAGCAAGCCAAGGAAAGAGACAGATGGGGCCAGCTCCACTCCAGTTCTCGGCTGGCTTTGCTGCACTGTGCACTTAATATGCGTACAAGGTCTAATTTATAAACCCAGCTCGTGTTTATAAACTCCGCTGTCCTAATGGAAATGAAAACATTAATACAACCCGAGGATTCTTCACTTTCCAGGTTTTAATTAAAATCATAGGCGTTAAGAAGCAAGAGTGTCTTCGTGGAATACAAGTCTAATGAAGTATTTCCTCACACAGCACAAATCTCTGTGTGCAGTCCCAGCTCGCTGGCACTGGGTGCCCGAAACACCGACCCCCCTGGAACCAGGAGTTCGCATCTTGAAAATTAGAAAAACAAATTATCCTGCAATTTATTTCAAATAAATGTAGGTGCCAAGATGGAGCTGGAAAAATAATATTAAGTAGGGAAAAGAAACCTCAACAACCTAGCACAGCCATGAAACATGATCTCTTAATTGACTAACTGGAGGCAATAGTGACTACATCGCATGCCAGCGAGGGGGGACTGCATGGGAAAAAGGAGAGGACATGGATGGAGGGGTAGTGCATGAAGGCACAGCAGAGGGGGGGCAATGGGAAAGAAGTAGCAAAGTGAGAAAATGGAGCACAGGAGGTTGGAGCAAGGGGAATTAAGGACACTGGTGAGGCAGGTGAAAATATAAACACATGAAAACTGCAAGACCAGATCACACGGACCTGTTCCCTCTGTCTCCCATGGGACCAAAGGAAAGCAGGAAAGGAACCGGCATGGAGTGACCTACATGTGTAGACACAGATGAAGGGACTGATCTTTGGCAGGTGTAAAGCTGGCTGGAGGTCAAGGCTGATGGCAGAGCACCAGTTACTGCAAAATGAAGCCCAGCAGAAGCAGCGATTTCCCTTCACCATCATCCTCTAGGGAAAAATGTGTCTAGTCTGCTCACTCCAGGACTGCTTTCTACTCTGCTGCATAATGGTGCCTGCCTTGCCATAGGAGGCACACACAAAGAAGAGAGGGAGGAGGCCCTGAAAGACAAAGCCAGCATGAAAGGAACATAAAGCAGTGTAGAGATGTGAGGGCTCTAAAGGGGAGAGGGTGACTTTGCCTCCCCAGTCCCAGGCTCACCTCAGGGAAGAGTGCTGGCTTCTCTCGAGCAGCTTAACAACAAACTTTTGTGGATTTGGTTTCATTTTAACTGCCTCCATCTAAATCTAGGGGAGCTAGAGATGGACTTCAGTCAGAGGAGTGTGGGTGTGGTCCCAGGCTTCTTTCGGGACTCTGAAAGTTTCCACCAGCCAAACTTTGGTTTGACCTTATTTCTAAAACGAACATGGGTTGCATCCAGGAGGTTGCTTGTCCCATATTCCTTTCAGTTTAGGCCAAGTCCACCTGCTTAACAGTTTCCTATGACGCTCCTCTCTGCTTAGCTAATTCTGTATCATGGTGAGATTAAAAAAAGCAAAAGGCTTCTTTTTGCCTATTGTTCTTTTTCTTTAGTACTTGTCACCTTGGGAGACAATGGAAGTGCAGAAACACATTGGCCAGAAGAATGTGACTCACAGTCGAGGCAGCTGGAGCAATCGTGTCCTTGGCCTTACATTCCAGGGTTGCTGTGCGAGGCAGGAGCAATGGAAAAGAGATGCATCATTTCCCCCCCAAACGTTGCTCAAGACCTGAATATGCTTCTTTCAATCCCTGATCTAGCCAATAAAGCACATCTAAACAGCTAAGACATGTCTTGCTTCAGACTCCAGTGCTTACAGAGGCAGCGACATTCATAGCTGGAAACTCATGAGATGCTGCAGACAGGACTTGAAGAAAATGGAAGGACTCCTGTCAGCCTCAGATGAAGTTGCAAACAAGTGCCTTCCTTGTCAGGAGGGAAGCAGCTTGCTGGTTAAATCCACCAACTACATAATGCTAGGCTGCCATACATACTGTATGTCCACCCATGAACACCAATACTGTGAGCTGCAGCGCCTTCAGCTAAAAAAAACCCCTTGGCTCAGCTGAACCTGTTCAGGGCACAAGAGGAGCCAGGGCTAAGGCACATGGGAAGTGAGGGGAACAAAGGAAGCAGCTATGTTTAAGAGGGAAGCATGCTTTCTGACCCTTGTAGGCGGCTATACACAGTGCTAATGAGGCCAAAAAAAGGAACTGCAAGCATCACTGAGCTTTGCAAATTGCTTCCTAGTTACTGGCCTGGTGTGGGCAACTTACAGTTTTATTGGGCTACTCCTTTGGTCAAGGTCTGCTCGGTTTGTATTATTTTTATCCTGGCAATAAAGGGGAGGCTTTAGCATCATTTTAAAATGCAACACTGCAGAATCAAATGGAGATGACCTTGCAAATCTGGGCGTTATAAATCAGCCAATGGAAGGGAATGCTGTGCAGTACTAAGAGAAACAGGACAAACGTGCACTTACATATAGTTGACTAACGGTTTATATTTTATAGCACCTTCCCTTAGAAGATCTCAAAAAGCTTTACAGTAAATAGAAAAAAGAAAAAAGAAAAAGGACTTTGGATGTCTGATCCTGCATTCACAAGCCCCACTCCCAGCTGGTTACACCAGTTGACACCATCTGGAGACCAGGACTGTCATTTCCCTGTGCCCAAAGCAGAGGTAAAACACAAAGAAACCAAAATTCTCTGTTCATTACATCACTCCCTTGAAGTGATACAAGGATCTGGTACTGGCTTTGTACAGACCCAGATAACCCCCGTGGGAAAACAGTGGAGAGCCAGTCTCCACTGCCTCAGTACAAATCTCATGTCCTACTTCAGGGTTTTCTCTGGGACCTTAACATCAGTATGATGAAGGACAGGCACTAAGAAAGGTCTTCTGAATTTGGTCCATTCCCTTTGCAAACAAGTTCTTCCTATGCATCTAGCTAGTAGATAAATATTCTACCCCAGCCATTGCTGTCATACCTGGGCACCCATTGACACAGTCCTTACTCCTCTCAGGTTAGTGACAGATAAGCAGAAATACTGTAAGTCCAAGATCAAGTTTAGAATCATAAAAGCTCACAGAAAATTCACAGTTCTTGCAGGCTGGTCCTGCAAGAGATGCCAACAAGTGACTCGGCCAAGATCACAGCTATAAGAAGGTAGCAGTACTGGGGACTGCCCTTCATCCCCTGGGAATTTAATGCAGGCCGAAAATAAACTGCTAATGCTGACACCATGGTAGTTTATCTCAAGACAGTGACTGATTCAACAATGGTTTTATGCCTAAGAGTAGAGATCTCCCTACTAATCTGATATATCTGACTGATACATATTTTTCTTAATAGCCTTGGACTCCCTCTTCTATGCATACCTATGAAAAGGCAAACATATGCATCTTGGTTTTTCCAGTGGTAAGTTAGGAAAAAAAGAAAAGGAACAGAACGAAGACGTTTGATATTGACAGTATCTATCCTGGCATCTCATGCCACTACTTGAGAGAGCTAATGGAGAGTGATCACAATGCCAAAGGAACACGAGCAGACAGAAAGAGCTGTTAAGGAATCAGAATAAGTTGCAAATGCATCTAGACAAGCGATTAGGAATCTCACCTCCTACCTACCAGCAGTCAGTGGCTGTGTTCCTCCTACTGCACTCGAGCAGGGCTGAGCCAGACCTTGCCTGTTTTTGAGATGCCCAAGCCCCAGAGAAACCTGGGAGCTTATTTGCAAGTAAAGCTGCCTTTTGATTTTGCATGCACCAGTTTTGGCTCAGGGGGCCATTCTGGGATTACCCCCGCATCCTGGCCAAATTGAAATGCCTAGCAAGACAAACTAAAACCCGGCTGTGGCATTTTCGTGAGTAGCTCTCTGTTTGTGGGTGTGTACATGTAAAAGGGGTAAAAAGGACAGCCCCAAAGGAGGAAGGCTAGTACTAAAGGCTCCAGGAATATAGTTTTTTGATTTTTCTATTTCACAGTTGGTTGATTTCAAGCATTCTAATGGCTGCTTCCTACCCCAATGCCCATCTGTCTATTTTAATAAAAGTTCTTGGTAGCACCTACCTGGCAAGCGTTTGAATACCCAGCAGCACAACCAAATTTCACCCTAAATCAGGGGGCTGAAACAGCGAGCTCTATGGAAATGATGCTTGCATCCTTCTCCCACAACACAGGCACTGGCAGCAGCAGATAAGACAGATGCGTAAAGCAAGCAGACAAGAAAACGTGATGGGCCTGGCCCCATCTCTCCTTCTCCCTTTCATTTTTTCTGTTAAAGTCTGGGTGAGCAAAGGAGAGATTGTTGTAACACTTGAGTGCCCTGTGCAGCCACAGAGGTCTTCTGGGTGGCAGTTAGAAAGAGACAAATGTTCATCAACTACCTTGAAGATGTTATGAGATAACTGATGCACTGAAGGCACCAGATGACAATGGTGCCTCTCTTTAGGACCTTCATTTTCTTGATCTGTCTGTGTCTCTCTCTGGATCTAATCAGTGGTGACGGATGCTAACCCTTGCTCCATCCTCTGGGCATCCAGCTGTGCTCCCTCTTGTTTGTCACAGGGTCCCCATCCATTCCCCAGGAAATCCTCCATCCCATGTGCAGGTGCTGGGACAGGGAGGGGATCAGCTTCCTGCAGACCAGCTTGTGCCACAGTTAAGTTGAGGAGGATGGGCACAGGGCGGGCATGTCACCTCCCAATGCTAGGAAAGCTGGACAGTGATCTGCTGTGTTCATACCTCAACTCTTTGTCCGGTCCCTCTAAACAGATCTGTTCTCTGTAATTACCTTGCTACTGTGAAACACAAGCTGGATCAGGATGTCAGGGTAAAAAACGCGTTATTTCACTTCATCTCCAGTGCAAGCAAGTGGGCTTTGCTGCCTGTTACTGCTCCTTGCCCCCTCTCATACAGGAGGATGGACCAAGCCCTCTCAAGGTTGTCTCAATGATGTCCATCTCTATTACAAAGCCATAGGAATTCCTCCCCGCACCTTTCCTCCCTCCAGTGTCCTTTTCATCAAATGCATGTCAAAACTGCAAGAGGTACCAATAACTTACATCAGAGATGAGGCCCAAGTAGAGCACTGAAGCAGGCCGTTCAGCAGGGGCTGTAGGTTCATCGTGGGCAAGGAAATGCTGCTTTTTGGTGTTAGCCTTTGACCTCCCTTCCCCTCAAGTGTTAGATGGTAGAAGAGCGTGGAGAGCAACTCACAACACAGGCAAAATTCAACACCAAGTAAATATTTGTCATACTAGGAGAGCTGCATCCATTCATGACCTGCTTTCCTCCCCCTCTCCCTTCACTCTCTACCCCAAGAGGTAGCATCCCCATGTGGTCGCTCTTAAAATGGTGGCAGAAGAAACCTGTGTGAACGCTGATATTCTGTTACTGCCTCAAGGACATGAGTGTGTGGTTAAGTCTTGGCATTTCACCCTTCATCAATACTAAAATTTAGCAAGAAATGTGTACAATGAAGGCTTATGTCTTAGGCCTTTTTCTTATTAATCCTATTACACTTGTCTTTATGAGCTCTCCAAGTTCCTTTTACTCCCTCCGGGGCTTGGCTGCAAATGAGATTTTGCATCTCAGTGTAAAATAACCCGAACATTTTTCTATAAAATTAAATAAAAATCCTCCATCCTGGCAGTACATGCCCAGAATCCAATTTCTGGAGTCTACCTCTTTCCAAGTGCTTCATTGTCTTCTCAACTTCCCTTAGCTTTGGGAACATGCTTTCATTCTGTCCTGATCAATATCGTGAAGAAAAGTAAGGAGCAAACTTTAAACAGCTCAGATGAACAAGAGGCAGAAAATGTGAGATTAAGCTGCAGAAGTCTGTGATGTTTGGCAAATCTCCTCTCATTATATATGCCTCAATTTTCCGATGTGTAAAGTGGTAACAGTGATAGTCCTAGTCTGCAATGCAGATGGGTTGGCTCAGCTCATGGACGTTCAAGAGTACGATGAGATTCTGTTTCAACGAATAGTATCCGTAAGTTTATTATTGTGGTTACATACCATTTAGGTAAGTGTTTAGATTTCTGAACTTTACCAAATCTTCCTAGCTTTGCAAAACTGGACTGGGATTTGTGCAGTTTCCAGAAATTCCTAGTATCTTCTGTTTCCTATCATCAGGCAAACTTTTTTTTTTTTTTAAATTTTATTCTTTTTGACAAGAGGTCCTCAAGAACTAAGTCCTGGTGCCAAATTTGCGTATATGTTCAATAAGGAAGCCGTGCCTGCTCCCAAAAAGCTTACCATAATGACAAGAAAAAGCAAAATGAAAAGTGTATTAGAATTCTTAATGCTATCTAGAGTTAGTACGGCAGGGTGTAATGGCCAGAAATGAAAAATAATGGGAGAGCAAAGTTAATAGCACCCCTTCCCAGAGCTCTGACTGCTTTGATTTTCATCGTTCAGAGAAAGGTAAGTATTGTGTGGAAAGTAATTCCTATCATATTAAGGGAAGGAGATTTTTACTGTAGCATGTTTGAACAGGTTTGGTGCTGTAACATTATCAGTGACCTTTGATCTGTAAAATCTGGTGTTAGCAATTCACCAGTACTACTTATAATCTGAAGTCTTTAATACCTGATATGGCAGGATGACTTGGGATGCAAGAAGAAAACAAAATCAAGCACAACTTGCAGTGCCTTAAAGAAACATTGATCTTAACTGGCAGAGCTCCTGTTCAACTCAGTCTCAAAACCTCCGCAGCAGATTTCCACCTGCACAAGTGTGTTCCTGTTCAGCCTCTGCAGCACACCACTGTTTACCATAAAAGTTGACATTTAGATGTGAAAAAATCAGGAAGGAAAGGGGATGATTTAAAAATAAAATGTAATTTACACTAATTATGTTGTTACATAGGATGCTCTGCAAAAAACATTAGCAAGTGAGATCATGTCAGCAAAGCACAAGATGAACTGTATGGAAGACTTACACATTCCTAAGTCAGAAAGCTGTGGCTTCCTGCTGCTTGTCATTTCTTGGCCAATCAATGCTTCATAAAGAAAGACTTTTAGGATATAGTCAAAGTACCTCTGCAGTCCTAATGTCTGCAGTACCTAAATAGGAAACCAGTGGTAATGCACCGGTAGGCGCAACATCCTGGTGCAGAAAAGCCTGTGAGCACTCCTGTTACAACGTTAGGGAACAGACAAAGTGAGGCAGTCCTGAGTCACCTGTGGCAAAATAGTCAAACCAAAGGTTTCCAAAGCCCAGCATCATGCCACAATTACTGACCACCCTTCATTTCATCTCCAGAAAACTGCTGAAAAGGAGATGACCACCAACTCACAGTGTAGGACATGCACTATTTTGCAGTTTGATGACTCCCAGATCAGAATCAAGAACTCTTTGTTCGTCCTCTCTTTTTCCCAGTACTCACCCTGTACTGAACTGGGAAGGGTGCATGTCTGTCTTGCAGCTATCAAAGGCCACCATTAGCAATTAAAAAAAGCACAGTGAATTCACCAATATTTGGGTAGGTTCGGAAAAGCAGTTCTTCAAATAACATCGTAAGGCTTGATATGATTTTAACACATCCCTCAAGTGCCTTCAGCTCAGATCATCTCAATTTACATGTCAATATGTTTCAATTTGCTCTCCTGTAGCCTGGAGGAGTAAGGGGAGAATTTGCCTGTGTCACTATCCCCAGCTGATCCAGCTCAAGTATTTCAGGGGATTGTACACAGACCACCTTACCCTTTAAAACTTGCATGTAACCCATACCATGCCTCCCACCTGCACACACATTCCTATCCTATAGGATAGGCTTCATCTTATGCAAAGTGGGCCAAGATTAAAGCAATCTTGAAGACAACCATTTCAGTAATCCTGTAGTGAATGTAAAGATACATAATTTAAGCCTGAATATTTTGGAGGCACACAAACTGTCTCAGGAGTGTGGGGTACAGCAAACAGCTCCTGCCACATATTTTCAACCGGGTTTTCTCCAATGCCTGTGCTCAAATTAAGGTGGCAAGTTGATGGCCTCAGAGTTTTTGCCATCCAAGAAATGATCAGCTAACAAACAGGGTTGACACATTTTACATTTCACAGTGTACAAAATCTCAAAAAAAAGGGCTTCAGCTGTGCTCTTTTTGCTTTTTCTTTCCTGCTTTGTTTTGTTTTACAAAACTGTTCACCATCAATCTATCTAAACCACTTCACTGACCACAGGGGCCGGGCAGCTAAGGACTGTGATTATTTGTCAAAGCTTTTATTTTGAAAAAAAAAAAACCTGACAAAAGTAATTCAACAAATTTTTTGACAAATACATTTGAAAATTGTTAGGTTACCTCAGTTAACCAGATGAATAATGCGAAATGATATGAGGTGAATAATTTATTACAAAATATGGGGAAAAAAACACTATATAAATTATTGAATTAATATTATTTGACAAGTGGTTGCCCTTCCCTAAAGTGCAGCTTTCTCTGTGATGGAACACAGCAGCTGTTTAAAAGCAACAATAGTTTAAGGCAGCAAATGAAGAAGAATTGCAAGTGCTGAGAGAGTATGAGATTAGGCAGAATGTAATTATCCAGATTGGAAGCTGGTTAAAATCAGGAAATAAGGCAAAAGTTCCCTTATAAAATATATCACACAATAACAACCACAAGTGGTAGAGATATCTTCTCTTGTTTTTCATCCAAAATGTTTATTATTAACCAAGGAATAGAATAGAATAGAATAGAATAGAATAGAATAGAATAGAATAGAATAGAATAGAATATTTCACTTGGAAGGATCCTACAAGGATCATCTAGTCCAACTGCCTGACCAATTCAGGGCTGACCAAAAGTTAAAGCATGTTATTAAGGGCATTGTCCAAATGCCTTTTAAATACTGACAGGCTTGGGGCATCAACCACCTCTCTAGGAAGCCAGTGTTTGACCACTCTCTCGGTAAACAAATGCTTCCTAATGTCCAGTCTGAACCTCCCCTGGCGCAGCTTTGAACCATTCCCACGCGTCCTACCGCTGGATACCAGGGAGAAGAGCTCAGGTCCTCCCTCTCCCCTTCCCCTCCTCAGGAAGCTGTAGAGAGCAATGAGGTCGCCCCTCAGCCTCCTTTTCTCCAAACTAGCCAAGCCCAAAGTCCTTAGCCGCTCCTCATAGGACATGCCTTCCAGCCCTTAAATAGTTCCCTTCTGACTTGCTGGTGGGGTTTCTTCCCTTCCTACACGATGAGACTACTCTCTGCATCCGAGCACCCTGGATGGATACAAAGGTGTATCACTCATAACAATGTATGGAATCATAAATTAAAGAAAGCAGCCGGACTGGGCAGAATGCAAGCCTAAGCCTAACCCAAACCCGCCCTGGGGCAGAGGTTGAGCTCCAGCTTTACCTCCCCTTCAACAAGGCCCCGCCCTGCACGGCTCAGCGCGGAGCGACATATAGCGGCGGGAGCGGGAGCTGCCAATAGGTGTCTCGCGGGAGAGCGTCATCCGTAGGGTGAGAAAGAGCATGTAGCCAATGATCACCAAAACAGAACACACCAGCAGACCTTCGAAGTCGCCACAGATGCAAACCCCACCCACCTGAGAGTAATTTATAAGAATTGTTGAAAACTCAAAACATCAGTCGTTGCAGATTTGAGGTCTTGTGAGGCAGCTCTGATTTCAGCTGGGTAGAGGGAAGTGAAAAATCATGAATGCTCACATTAAGAGCTCAGCTATACATGCATTAGCTCTGAGTTTTTATGTCAGCCATGATGAGTTAGGAAGGAAGGAGAGCCTGCTTTTCTTCAGGTATATTTCCGTCATTAGCCCTATGGCCAGCAGGATGCCCTTACTTAACACCATGGAATAACACCCTGTATGGCTATTAGTGTGCCGCCAGGAGCTGTTACTTTAAAGACGCTACCAGTCCCTTTCGAAAAGGCAAATCATAACTGTGGCAGGTTGGAAAGATTTGCTTCTAGTACCTAAGAGCAGGAGCTGAGCTCACCCTAAGTATTGCAAGAATTATTTGGGGAATTTACGCTCTTGGGTCCTGGTTCCTGGTCACTAGCAGGGAAACACAGGACTGCGCAGAAGACAAAATTTACAAATCTCTGTCACCCTATGGGAACGTTGCGATACTCCCAATTTACACACACACTTTGGAAGTGTAAATATTTCAGAGCTGCAGTTTAAGGGCACCAGTGATTTGCACAGCACTATATATCACTGCTTCCCAGGGAACACAGCGCTACTGAAAAGTAGCACTCAAGTCAGAGGTGGATTTAACATTAGCATCTCAGCACTACATTACAAGTTTGATTGTTTATGTACATCATGTCAACTGATTTAAAATCTATATTTACACACACTGAGATGGCCTCCACTCATTAATAAATTAAACCACTTGTAAACCACTGGATCTGCAAGTTGGCTTTCTAATTTACTAGCGTCTGAGTATCAGGTTGCCCACTCTTCTTAGGCAAAAGAGGGGAGGAACAAAGCTAAATGCTCCACACGGCCCTGTAGATTGTGGTTGTCCATATACCACTGGCATTCATGCTCCTTATACTATACACCTCTCTGCAGGCTAAAGAAGTCTCTTCTGTCCTGAGGGTTATTAGCCTTGGATCTTTTGCCAACTTTGAATTCAATCATTTAGATCAGTTCAATGACAAAGGTTAGTTTTTCCAAGAGGAAGCTGGAAACCTGCAGTAGTACGGTCTTGGGGGCTAAGAGCAACGCAGCGAGCGAGCTGCCATCGCAGCCGCTCACGAGGGCCCCTTCTACCATCAGCTCTCCAAGCTCATAACTCCCTTCCTCCCCTGAGCACGAATGATGAAATATTAGAGGCTCTGATCTCTGCATCATTAAATAGAGAATATTCTCACTCTGTCCTGACCTGTGCTAGGGCCAGTTTAAGGAGCAATCCGTCATGAGATCATTAATACAAAGACTTGCTCAGAGGGCAAGGATGTTCATCCAAAATTAATTTCTTAACCTTTTCGGGAAGGACTTCGGAAAGGATATTTTACCTTTCCTAACTGGAGGGATCAGTTATATATTTCCGCGCTGCAATGATGATGGAATCAGAGCCAAGAGGCCAGCACCATGCTGAGACTTTGCCTCCCCAACTCCTTCAGTGATGCCCAGCACTGTGTGAGCAGAAGCCCCAGAGATCAGGAAAAAGAGCAATGGTCAGGGAGCAAACCAAGGTCAGGAAAAAACTGAAATGAATATAGTTCAAATAGACCAAAGGCCCCATAACAGCAGCCTGGCAAGGCATAATATGAGGACACTGTAGAAAATGATGCCTGGACATAGAGAGATGCTGTAAAAACATTAACGAGTCTTTGCCATCCTTTCAAGACACAGATCCAAATGTCAGACACAGTAAACTCGCAAGTCACATGAGTGACAAACGAAGGGGACTCCGGTTTTGCTTGCAGTGTTGCTCATAAACATTTTGGGAGAAAGTCTGTCCTTTAATATATGGCTTTTCTGTGCTTAGTATCTGAGTGGTTCCTTAGTCTTCCTCCCACCCCTCTCTCCACTCTTCTCCTACAAAGAGTTTTAATGACAAGAGATACCCGTAGCCTGATGATGAGAGCAAGCTATAAGGATGGATGCAGGTGGAGAGAGAGAGAGAAAGGAAACCTCCAAGACATACATGTCCTCCTAATAGTATACAATCTACTGTGCTGCAGAAATGGGATAAATAATAGAATCACAGAATTTTCTCATCCCCTGTCGCTGTCAAATCCTATTAAACTCACTCCAGGTAAAAGGTGCATTATCGACATTGCTAAAACTACACTATGCATCGGGGTTACCATAAACAAATGAAAGAAGATGGATGTGAGAGAGGATAAAGACAAATCACAAATCATCATCTTCCCAGTGAAGCATCAAGAGTCTACGTATTGGGGGTGAGGTGCTATTCCTATATAAAAACTATATCAGGTTAGGACTGGAGCATGATATTAACCCTCTTGCTACTGTTTTTTCTATGAATACTGGCTGTGCTGCTTCTTTTGAGGCTAATGTGCTTTTATACCAAAGAAGATACAGACAACTGGATTAGTATGGGATTTAGGGAGCAGGCTATGTACCAGGTGATGTGACAGCAAACAACTAAATTTAATATGGCAGCTTGATCCATTATGTATTTTATTCCAAGCAAATTCTACATGGGCACATGAAACCTGGACTGGATCTTGTGTCACAGTGGACTGGGATCCAGAAGTGGGCCAGATCAGATCTGGGCCATATGATGATCGCATTTTAACAACCATTTTTGCTGCCGCTAAGTACACTTTACATGGCTTAAGCTTATAAAGGCATCCTCATTAGAAATCATCCTGACCCTAAACTTTAAATAAAGATCCATAATATTTAGCACCTTTCTGGCATTTTTATTTGTGAAGCTTAAAGATCTTTAATCGATCGATATCGTTACACTCATTTCCACAGAGACACTGAGCAGGGAGGCTGACACATGCAAGGTTGCCCAGTGAATCAAGAAGAAAGCCAGGGACTGCACCCAGCGCTCCCATCTTGCTCAAACACTCCTGCAACCTTTGCTCAGCTCAGCATCGGAACAGAGACTTTATCCGCTTTCACCATATGGGCCTGAAATCTGCACACGTAACCAAAATCCGAGTTCTGACAGTCTCAGGAGGGTTTCAGAGCAGTACAGGTCTGAAAGACACAGTCTGTTGATTATTGCTCTTCCTCAAGAAATTACTGGATGAAGACATGCACAGATAACCATCTGCAAGTACTCTGAAACACCTCTTTGTTCTCTCCCGGATCTTATGCAGGTTTAACTTCATACCTACACATACATACGTAGAGTACATGGCATGCTAAATCTTTGTCAGCTGATAACCCTGATTACACCAAGGCCTGCCCCCAGCTTGGCATCGCAGGACAAACTTGCTCACTAGAGATGAAGCAGCTTCTGCTGCCCCATCCTCAGAGTAACTGTAGAGACTAAGAAATGTAAAACCTCTCTTACGTTTCATTAAAAAAAAGATTAATAGAGAGAGGGCATACTTAATTTGATACTAAGTTGTCCTTTGCATATCACTGGCCTGATCCTACCATCTTCCCAAAGCTTTATCAGCTCTGAGAGGGACACAAGACACAGCTATTCCAAGAAGCAAGGAGAAGCCTTTACAGAAACAGGTTTTGTAATCATTCGCAATTCATTTAGCATACGGAGCAACATTCTGGGTGTCATGTCTCCCAGCTGGTGGCCAGACACTACAGTGGATGCGACCAACTGGCCACAGTCCTTCAGCCTGGCAGACCAGGCTTCTGTGTGTGCATGGCCTGCGTGTTTCCATGGCTGAGGTTCAGAGCACCATGTCCAAGTCCTGCAAGCAGACGCCAAGCCAGCTGAACCACAGAGGAAATTATCCCCTGGCCCAGCCAGGTGGGGGGATGCCAAAGTTTGGAAAAGAGCACCAGCCAGCCAAGAGCATCTTACATCGAGAGTAGTCATCTTTCCCTAATGGTCTTACTTCTTAGTGAGAGGAGAGGAAGAACAGATGGCTTTTGCATTCAAAGCCCAGACCAAGGGTTCAAGGGGATGTACAATGTCTTTTCTGCAGCCCCTCTAAACTCCATACATACCTACATGGAGCAATACAGCCAGTGCGGCGTCGGAGGTCCTGGAGCTGGCTCCACGCAGGCTGGAGTGCCTGCTGCACAGGGAGCCATGAGCTCACCTCCCAAAGCAACGTAGCTGGCTTGGTACAGCACTAGGCCCAGGCTAATTTGCCCAAGTCATGGTTGGAAAACAACCTTTGTTTAATGCTAGCTTGGAGATTCTCCGCTGCTTTGTCTGAATGCTGCTCAGTGTCACTTTTCCTTCTGTAACAAGAGGGAGGGTTCTGATCTGCTCTCAAACACAGCTTTAAGAGCCAGGAAAGAGCTAGGTGGATTCCACTGTGCCTAGGAAAAATTGTGCGTGGATGCTGAGGAAGAGGATAGAGAGGTTGTTAACACCTCAGTGACAAGCACTAAGGCCCATGCAGCCTGGAGGATGGGTTGCACTTAATTGCTTTCCCCATTTGCAATTGTATGGTTAATTTGTAGCTACTTTCTGCTCCGAGTATGACTCTGCTATCACTCCTGTAGCATTATAGCTGAAGACACGATTGCATTTCCAGACAGGCTTGTCACTTAGAAAACACTAATGCCCTGCTTTTGCAAGGTGATTATTAAGGGGTACTTCGACTTTATAATATACCAAATGTCTGCATGGCTACAGCCTGATAACATGGAACCAGCAGCGGCATTGATGAAGTGCTGCTGGCAATCTCACTTCTGGAATACTACAGGCCACCAGTGGCCATAATACAGGAATAATTAATAATAATGCTTAATCTTGCTCTCTAACAAACAGGAGAAAAACCTCTCTCTCACCCTGGCCCATCCTCCTCTCCATGAATCCCAAGAGGAAGCAAAACTGCTAGAGCCAATGCCTTCAGGAGCACTGCTTTCCCTACCCCACCACAGCAATATCACTGCAGGCTGCACTCAGGCCAGGAAGAGACAGGGAGGCCACCTTAGACACGTGCCCTGAAAGCCTGGGCTGTAGCGGCCACAACTTTAAGATGGAGGGGCTGAGCACGGAGTAGCAGGCAAGTGGCTGTCATACAACATGCTGATAGTTGCGTGGGTATGGAGTGAAGGGAGGTACATCCAGCCTTCGCTAGCGATGAGAAACACGCTTGACGTGAGTCTTTGAGGGAACCGTGAAAAGCGAGTGACGTCTTATTTCTACTGTATAAAGCAGCTCTGAAATCAAGGCACCTTTGTTTCTAAATACTCTATCTTTGTTTCCCTGTACTGGCAGTTCAAGCAATCAGAAATCCTGAGTCTAGCCTCCTAAAACCATGAAAATGAGTTCTCTAGATTTGTTGTTTTTGAATCATCAGGTTACATTTAGGTTGTATTTTCAGGCTTTTCATCACAACATTATAGTAAAAAACCTTCTTCAAGCTCTCCTCACTTCCCCTCCCCCCCAAAAAACAATGAAAGAAGAAAACTTGTCTTCTTGGTCACAAGGCGGCTGAGCTTGAAATTAAATACAGAAGGACTAGGAAGGACTAAGGATTTCTGCTAAAATTGTAAGAGTCAACAATGCAAAATTTCCAAAATCCCTGTCCGAATGTTGAGGCTGTGGCAATGCTGTATTTGAAATGGGTAATGCTTTATTGTGCTATACTTGAATTCTCTCATGCTGCTCTCCTCTACTTGTTAAAGACATTCATGGGGAAAACCTCTGGATGTTCTTTGTATATGAGGGAACAAAGTGTCCTCTCCCATGGAGGCAGAATACACTGTTACTGAAGCTAAAAGGCCCAAAGTGCCACCTAATGCTAAAATAACAGGGAGTTTTACCTCTACTTATCTCTCATAATCCCGAGCTGTTTGTCCTCCAGATGAAATGAAAGATATATCCCATCACCTCTACTGTACGCAAATATCATAGCCTGTAAAGCTACATATTAGCAACTTGGGAGATTCCCTCCCACAGAAGGGGATCAAGCCAGGTGAACAATGACTAAGAATTTTGGTTTTTTTCCCCCAAAACTCATCTTATGTCTGAAATATGTAATACCCACTAATGACATATGTAGCTGTGGGAGCCACAATAATTACTGAGGCAAACGAATCTCATGCCTCAGGAAGCAGAGTGCTTTCCATGGGGGTCATGAACGGAGTCCCCCAGCTGCAGCGTTACCCCGAGACATGCCGAGCCTACGACCTGCCTCCGTGGGGCGGCTCTCATCCCGCCTCTTGCCCATCAGGCAGCTCAATCCAAAACCCTTGGCAGGCGGCTGTGCCAATAAATATATTTTCTATTGGCAGGATATTGCTCTCCTCTGAAATATCACATATTTGGCCATTAGGGAAGGCAGAGTCTGATCTTGTATGTCAAATCCTATACTCCTATGAAAAATGAAGGAGCCACTTTGCTCTGCTCTTCTCTTCTCCCAGCTAACCAGCCAAGGATGCTGTCACAAGTAAAATGCAGTGTGCAGGGCTTGCTTTGCCCTGGCAACAGCTGTACCTGAAAGTAACATAGAGGAGTGGATTGGAGAACAGAAAAGGGGCAGGAGATACATGTGCCTTCCTGCCCACCGAAACTGCTGAGAATTTTAATTTCAGGGCTCTCATCAGCCCTGACACAAAAATTGTAGCATCAGTTAAGTCATGATGAGTTAGTGGTGCATTTGATGTTTACAGACTGTAGATTAGGAGCAAAAGTGCAGAACTTCACAGTAGCCTTGGTACGCGTAGATGCAGGGTTTGGACCCAAGGCTTAAGTTCAGGAGTTTCAACAAGAAACGGAAATGCTCGGGGAATTCATAATAGGATACAAAGCTGTTCTTCTGTACAGTAGGCTAGTTTTTACAAACCCCCACCAAAGGTGACCAGAAGCTCTTAACATGCAAAGCCTTATTTTGGATGAGTCAAATCCTAGCCAGCTACAACACATCAGCAGAAAAGCCCGCAAACATTTTGAAAGCAGACCTGATCTCCTGGATTAACCCAATACAAACGCCACTCAGCATGCCATAACACTGGCCTCAGGATAGATGCAGAATGTCTGAGTCAGCCTTGCTTCCAAGGGGTTTGCAAAATGAAGCAGGGACCCCTGGAACTCCTTCTGCAGTGGGTTTGACTGCCCAGAGAGCCGGGGCTCCTACTGCTGGGAACGCCATCACCACCAGTACCAGGAATGCCAAGGGCAAGCGGCGAGCTGTAGGGACGCTGGGCTCCGCAGTGCGGGGTGCTTGCGAATTCACAGGCAGGGAGACGGGCGCACAGGGGAGAGGATTAGATTAGCTTGCATTGATAAATGTTCTGTGTGCTCTGATACTCCAAGAATGCTCTTTCCCCGTGCCCCCTCCTCCTTCCCCCTCAAATCTCAGCCTCCTCCCTCCTGCCTGGTTTCATCACAACTCCAGATTGCTTGAACAAGCCGCCTGATAAGCCCACAGATGCCAACAGGAAGCGATGATGTTACAATAAGTGTCACAGGGAAAATGTCAACTGTATCATTATAATGAAGGTCATGTCTCCCTCACAGAGAGCTCAGGGCTCTGCACAATTCACATGTTGTTATTAGGTAGATGTTGACATGTGTAACTTCTACTTTACGAAGAGTCACTGCACAGGGAAGAGTGGGGAAATGCTGGCTCACAACTACTCTGAGCTTCAGTCTCCATCGTAGAAGGTGCAGAAGGAAACAATTAACAAGCATTACACAGGTGGGAGTTCACAAATACGCTGGTTCCAGCTCCTCACGACAGACAGCATATACGCAGGGTAACAGGACAAACGCGCAGCACATGAGCAGCCTCAGCCGACACCAAAGCAAAGCACAAAGTGGTACTGAGAGCGAGTCAGGCACAAAAGCAACCAGCCTCCATCCCAAAGTTGATGCTAGTAAATGGCACTTGGATACTCCATGTAAAACAGCTCGCTGCCTCCCTAATGTAGGGAATCTCCTCCTTTTAAACCTAGCGATAAAAATGATAAAAAGGGGACTATAAAAAATAAAAGCCTTGAATTAATACCCTAATGAAGTTTTATTATTTTTCTAAAAAAGATTTTGTTCCATGATGAGGAAATATATACTCTCCTTGGCTCTGGCTTTATATGAGGAAGTGGTTGTAGGGATGGTGGGGGGTGTTTGTACACGCATGTGCGCACGAGATGAAGCAAGGCGCTGAATGCAGAAAACTGAGGCATTTTAATTCTCCAGAAAGACACAATGTTCTTTCCCGTCTTCTCTCCATCTCCAAACCTGTCAATATTTTGCTCAATAAGGGATGACGTGTTGGCAAGGATTTTCACATGCACACACACGCATGCATGCACACATACGCTGCTAGAGCTGGTAGGAGAATATTAAAAACTGAGAGATTTGACTAATACATCGCATGACAAAGTGCTTTCGGTGATCCACAAGACTGCCCATCACTCATTTGTCAAGGAGATGGTTCGGGCAGTGCTCACAGATCCCCCAGGACATCAAAACTATATTCATGTAAAGACAGAGAGGAGGAAAGGAGCATGGCAGAAGAGTGATCATCTGAAGAATTGGAGGTTCAGGTGTACAGCTCTTGAGGGACAAGAGCTAAGGTAGGGCTGGTGTATCAGCACACTTATGGGTGACTGAGCACCATTTTACTCTTCCTCCAGTCCAGAAAGCCAAGGGAGAGGTAAAGCAGTGGGATCAGCAGGTTGCAGCTCAAGGATAATTGCACTTCTCTGTGATGCTGGGTTGTAATTTATCTGCTCCCTCCCATTCCCACAGTGCCGTGGTATATCCCCTCCCATCAATTTGTTCCCATATGCACTACTGTGAGGTAAAATTGCTGGTTGGGCTCAGCCTGGTATTTTTTATGGACTGTGTCCACTCAGTTGCTTGGGGAAAGGCTGCCTGGGGACTGAAAGTACAGGGGAACACACACCTGTCTGGAGCATCTGTTTGGATTTTATTTTAGTAAGAGGAGAAGGAAAGCGCCATTTTATTCTTCCATCCATAGGGCCATATTCTTATGCCTCTAAAAATTAAAACAGTCAATGCAGGCAATTAACAAGCAACAGGTGAACATGGTGGAGATGTTCTGAGAAGAAGCTAGGATGATTTGGCTTCAATCCTCCACTCCCTGGCAGGTAAACTGCAGAAAGACAGGAGTGGAAAAAAAAGGCTTTTTACCCTTAGTTCTATTTTTCTCTCATAGGATGATCCACCTTCCCTGTCTTTGCCCAGTGCTTTGGAAAAAAACAGCTGAAACTCATGAGACAACCCTTGAAAAGTCCCTTCCAGGTTACATCTGAAGCCCAGAGCAAGGACAGGCACTACAAGTTCTCTGCAGAGAACGCTTACAAACAGGTGTCACATCTTAGCCCAAAAGGGACCGTACTTCAGAGTGAGACCTTCAAAGCAACGCCTGCTGAAGGAATCTCCAAAAATGGTAAGTTTGGTTTGAAAGATCAAGTGGTCACCATCTTCCCCACCATTGCACCATCTTGTTATATCGCCGTGGTCCATATACAGAACAAAAAAAATTATTCCCTGGCTTGAGATAGCCCAGGCTCAGGGAAGCCAGTGAAGCATATGCAAGAGATAAAGGAAGAGTTGAGACTTTCCCTCATCATGGGGGGTGAAGGTGAAAAGAGGAAGAAGTGGTTTGGGGGTTTGCCAGCATCCACTTTCAGCAAAATGCATTTCTGAATCTAAGTCAAAGAAGGGATTCAATGGGTAAGCGTAACAAGCCTTCCCCCACAGGAAGTCACCAGGGGGCTGGGTCCACTACCATCAGAAGCAACACTTTTAGGTCCTGCTGTTGCAGGTAGGCTAATCTCAGTGGCTCACAGATACTTGGCTCCTGATCTGCAAAGTAATCTGAAATGGACTCCTTCTTACATTTCTGCCTCTGCTTATTTATTCACTTATTTTAATTTGAAAGAGGATTTAGCGATTCGTGGAAGTCAGGGATCAATATCCCAAGCATGAGCCAAGAACAGCTCTGAGGAAGATTGGTCACACGATTCTGCGACTGACAGCGTACCTCAGTCCTGACCTCAGTCCAGACCCCACCGTGCCAGGGGCTGGCTTCCTTGCTACCGTTCAGCCAGTGACCCCTCCTCCACCACAGCCCCCAGCTCTCCTAGCACCTCGTTCTGCCCATTCCTCTCCCTTCTGCCCTCAGTCTTCCTTGCTTTGAGACTATAAAATACAAGCCAGAAGGTGAAACTATGGTTTTGAGATGATAAAATTAAGATGAGATCCACGAAATTCATTTTTATTTGCAATCATAAACCAAGCTTCACTTTACAAGACAGAGAAATTAAAAAGGAAAATGAGAAAGAGTTCAAGTGCATCAGTTAGAGGTTGTTAATAGAACCAAAGTATTTTGTACTATTTATATTTTATGAAGCTCTATTGCTGTGTTTTGGACAACAGAACATCACAATAAATGATTTACCAACTCAGTAAAGGATCCAGAAAACTGATCTCGGCTCGTTCTTTAGAAGGCCAAAGATCCTGATCTATGTATGTTACAACCCTCCCAAATATGCTGACGCGTTTTAAAACTGAAAAAAAACCCTGATCAGTCTTGACTTTTCTTTTTTAAAACTTTTCTACTGGATTTTTTCAGTTATTATAGGATAGCGTCCTGCCAGAAATGAAGCAATTTTTCCGAAAATGACAGAGAACATTTGAGAAGAAGTCCATAAAAGAAATTACAACTTTCAAATGAAAAATAATTTTTTAACATCACACATATTTGATTTTCATCTTTCTGACAGAAGAAATAATTATTAAAAATAATTAGAATTATTACTACTTTTCTTAGAATTCTTTTGCAGCCTTAGAGGTTTCCTTTGGAAGCCATCAGCTAATCCTACTCCCTTCAAAACACACCTGAGCTAGGATTTGCAGGACGGTAGGTCAAACGCACTGTAAGTAGGTGGTACGGAGAAGGCAGGCAGTTTTCTAAACACGCAAAGCTGGCTCTGCTGACCTTGTCTCAGTTTTGGGTTTTATACTATACTAGGCAAACATAACACTTCAGATTTATTGGCATGCCTGCACTGGACTATGATGGTGTATCAGGTGGCATGTGATGGAAGGTGGGGACCAATATCCAGTTTAGATGAGGCAAAAGTGATACTTGTGAGTGAGCAAGGCAAGAGGTGTGGGGTGACTCTGCAGTGCCCAGGTGGATGAGGACAGTTGGCACCAGAAGGTGAGACTTCTCTCCTTGCTCAGCAGAAACAGTGATACAGACGAGGCACAGGTGCAGCTGACCACGTCTCTGGCAAAGCAAGGGGCTGTGCAGGCGGCACGGAATAGGATGACGTGTCGTTCTTGCAGGCACATCAGAAAGATTGACACTTGCCCCTATGCCCTATTATGCTGATCCTCCACTCCAACCAAGCTTTGCCTGGATCAGGAAAGCAGCTATAGCAATGGCCAGCAATGTTTTTTATGATAGCTTCTATCTTCTCACCATCTGGGAACCATTAGCCTCTCAGTTTGTCTTAGACCTGCTTTAATGTACTCTTGGATGAGTCATGGCAAACAACAGGAGGGCTTGCCCTTGGGAGTGAGAGAGAGTCAGTTGTGCTGGAAACACATGCTAGAGGCTACTTACCAGCACTCTGCTCCTCTGCCCTGCCAGAGCACCTCCAGATGCAGGAAAGTCAGTCATTTCCCAGACCAGCACCCCTGCCCATGAGCAGTTGCAGGACCAACTCAGAACAGAAACGTGTGAGGGTCCTATCTGAGCTCAGTGGGGAAGCACTAGCACTATCTGGCCAAAGCGGTGAGCTTCAGAGCCCTGCCATGAGGTGGGCTCACTCCCACCCACAATGGTCTTGGTTTGTTTCAAGGGCAGTTATGGACTGGTTTAGTTGCTTCGGTGCAGAACTCTGCATGGACCCTTATTTTAGTGTCAGACGGGTCTGGGGTTAGCACAAGACTTCAAGGGTGCTGGGAAATGAACGTGCTGCTGTGGGATACACCTGATTTGGGACTGACTCTGCAGACATCTGCTCTTACCCCACGATGCTTCAGCCACGCTCTCAGAAACAGGCTTCCATTCAGCCAAAATAAGAATAGCTACATGCCCCTGTGCACCAGTTCACGAAAGCAGTGCAGTCAAGGCCAAAGGATCTTGAAATCCCAGGGACCAAATGCCTCCCGTCAGCAGGCCTGGAGGTGACCGTCACTTCAGGCAGGGTCGTCAGAAAATCTCTGCGTCTCGAGGTCTGAAGGGAGGAGTAGAAGCCCGAGACAGATATTGAAGGGAAGCCGAAGAGGCAGCAAGCAAAGGACGAGGGCTGGGATTTGAGGAGAGCACATTTACTACTGGCCGAGCTTGTTACTGTTTTGGTGCAGTTAGCTCCTGTCTGTCACTCTCAATAAAAGTGTTATTGATTAGCATGTGACTTTATTGTAGAGAGCTGGCGGGGAGCCAAGGTGGAAGGACTCCAGAGGGAAAAGAGGACGACTTGGCTGGCAGGGAGGGAAAGGAGGGGGGATGGAGAAGGAGAAAAAGGGGAGCTTGGAAACATAAAATCTTGAAAAGAGTAATTAATTCTGATCATTACAGCAATCTATTCAGATTTTCAAGAATATTATAAATCAGTTGCCTGTACCCTTCCTATTAGCATTCGCACTGGGGAGGGATCCTGGGGAGAATTGATCAGCTGAGAGTGCCAGTGCCCTGGGGAAGGACTCCGGCTTAGGGAGAGGAGGATTGTTTTGGCTGCTCATTTCAGACCACTCCTGTGCCCTGGCCCATGGAAAACCAAGGAGGCTGCATGCACGGCCGTTCAGGAGACGCGTGGTCCCTCAACCCATCTCCACTGCTGTCCCCTTGAGGCTGTGCCAAGGGAAAGGGCAGATGGCCTGCAAATCTTTCTGAAAGTGAGAAAGTGTTACTATCTCTTGCAGCGTAACTGGAAAAGAAAAAAAAAAATCCCTACAGAAAAATAGAGGGCAGAAATGGAAGGGCAGAAAATGTATACTTTCTATATTAATTTAGAAATAAGCTTTATTTTTAAAAAAATCAACATTTTCTCTGAAATGTTTCATTCTAATTGCTTTCTTATGGAAAAAATTCTTTAAAACCTGCTTCATTAACCACAGAATTCCATTTTTCATGAACAAGTTTAACTTTTTCCCCCCTTCCTCTAAACTACTTCCTCGCTCATGGAGGCTTTGAAAAGTCATCTGGAGCCCTTAGGAAGAACATAAATGTGGAATAAGAAGAGTAGTGAAAGATAATTCATTGAAATACATGGCACAAGGAAGTCCATCATCATAAAATCAAATAACTCTTGCTTTACCATTTAGAGAGAGGGCAAAAAAAATCTTGATTAGATATCTGATTGATTTCCTATTTATGTATCTGGAAAATATCCTCCCAGTAGGGAATGCTCCCAGTTCCCATCTTTAAGCTGGCCCAGCTTTCAGCAGGCTGGGCACTGTCTCCTTGAAGGCTCATGGGATAGAGAGGCTGTGGAGCTGCAATGAGAGGCACTGGCAGAGCTCTGTGTAGGGGGCTCAGCACAGATAGTGTTGAAGGCTGGAACCAGAGATCCTGACAAGGCTACAGGACCAGACTTGTCCACTGTATACTCAGAATTTAAAAGCATGCTTGGGCTGTTCATCTCCTTCCCAAAGAACAAAAATAAGAATGCTCCTGATGTTTATGAAACATGTCTTGGCAATGCAAATCCAGATGCCAACAAAGACCTAACAGGACACAACAGTTCCAAAAAACAACCACCAGTAAAGCACAGCTCTCTACTTCCCCCTTTTCAACACTCAACACTTGGATTTAAAGGTCTCTGGTTGCCACATGCTAATTTCATGACTATCAATGTCCTGACCTTCTGTTTCTCTCCATTTCCTCAGCTCTTAATGGAAAACTCTTCTGACACACCTCTTTCCCTATGCACACACGCTTTTATGTCCTAGCTGTCCAGCCACTGCTGCAGGACGTCTATATGACGGCAGGCTGGTTCAGTAATGACCAGTTTGTGGTGCCAATTATTCTGGAGTGCTATGACAATGACACTGTTAGCTGTGCTCCACACCACGACTATGAAGATGTAGCCAGGCAGGTCACACCCCGAGGTGGCCTTGGCTGTGTTGAGTGGCAGTGCATGGGAGCTTTCAGGCGGAGTTAAGAGAGCATTAACTCTGCCATGGCATCGACACAATCCTTGGAAGCCTGTATTATCTCGATCCTCAAGCAACACGATCGCCAGGTGAAACTTGGTTGTCACATCTGTCCCTTCCCTCCTCCCCAACACACTTTCCCATCAGACCTTTGCCACCTTCCTTCCTCCACATCAGCAGCAATATCCTGGAAGGGGCCTCATTAAACTGCCAGCCCAGATGGCTTTGCTCCTTTCCCTGAGTGCATCTGTGGCCACACTCTGCCAAGGAGGACGTTTCCCTGCAGCTCTCTTCACTTGCCTAAACATAGGTGTCTGGTGCCATTTGGGATGCCCTGGGGTGCCCAAGGCATCTGCACAGAAATGACAGATACGACATGGGACTAGAGGAAACCTGTGCCCATCTGTACCAGTGGCAAGAAGCCAGGCAGGACACCAGAAAGCTACTAAAGCAAGTGACTCAAGCACCTAACACTGCTTCCAAACGGCAAGCTGGGGGAGCGACACAGGGCTCTTCTTAGACATTGTTGGGAGCAAGGACAAAGGAGTCCTTTCTTCCTTCTGCCGACACCTGCTGGACCCTTGCCCTTCCCGGCAGCAGGCTCAGGAGAGTTTCTGGAATATTTTTCCAGCAAAGGACAGGTAAAAAACTAGCACTGCGCTCTGAGAATGGAAGGCAAGACACAGTTGTTATTTAAGTAGGGAAAGAAGTCTACAGATTCCCCCCCATGCTCTCCGCTTCCTTTTCTTTGCATCACCCAGGCATGATTATTGGAAAAGGGCACTGGATGGAAGGGAAGAATTTTTGCGGGAAGTCCCAAATGATAATATGAATAACTCGCTTGAATGCCTTTTTCTGCTTCTCATTCCTTCCACGGTGCTTCCCTCTCCAATACTTGCTTTTCAAATTCATATTTTATTTTCTATTCCCTGTTTCCCCCACTGCTGCCAGCTCTTAGTTTCATTTACTCGTTTTGATTGCATGTTATTTACTTAGCACCCGTTGATTTGTCCCCTCAGGACTTCTCCATTTTAAGCAAAGAGAATGTGTATGATTTTAAGTGGACATAATTTTATAGAAGAAAGGAAACAATCACTGTACTTCCTTCTCACTAGAAAAAACAAAATCAAGTCCATCTGAGAGATGTTTCAGCAGTTGGTCACAGCTGAGCTGATCACAAAATGGTGACCGCAGAAAGGATCGGGGTAGGAGTGACAAGAAGTCACAACGTACGCAAAGCAGCAGCTTAACTGTTTTAGAGCTACTCAACTCGCGTTATCTTTTAAAATGTACACAACTTGACAAACAAAAACCAGTTCTTCGATATAAGGTATCCTCCTAGTCCTGCTCTCAGCAGAGCCACGAGGCATGCTGAGTTGTAGTCTGGAAACGAAACACAGCCTCAAGGAAGTAGAAGGCCAATAGACTCACACAGATGTCACAAGATGCGGAGCTAACCAGAGGTCCTAACATGTTCCCAGCAAAACCTAACACAGAAAGTACTAAGTTTCAGGAGGATAGGGGCAACTACACATGAAAAGGGTGCACCCACCTTAGTTTTACTTCCCTGTCAATATTGCTCTGCCTGATTGCCTCAGTGTGCCTCCTCCATCAGCACAGTGACTTCCCAAGCACTTTGCCTGCAGCCACCATGGCTTCACCCTGATGCCTTCCTTGGGAAAACATCCTACAGCCAGCTAAAAAACTTCAAGACAGCCTAATTTCTTCACTGCCCCAGTGCAGGAGTTTGACGAAATCATCATCAGGAAAAATGAGCAGGACCCTAGCCATTTCCTCATTTTTATGCTACTTGCAAATAACAATGTATTTCTCAAAGAATCACACAATCATTTATTTACCAAGTAGCCTACTGCAAGCACATTTCAGCCTATGACATGCATAAAGACAGCTTACTTCTATTGTGGTTGGGGTTTTTTTCGTATAGGCAAAAGAAAATCTGCCAAGCTTTTAGATTTTTTTTTTAAAACAACAAAGGTAAAACATCACAGGAAATAAAAGCCCCATAAACACAGCAGCCTTTCTCTGTCCCTCTCTCTCACTTGCCCACTCTCTCTGCAAGGGCCTGCGCTGTTCACAAAATGGCAGGCTGACTCAGCACCGTGGCTGGCCTAGTCTAAATCTTGACATCCTTTCAAGCCTATCATTTTTATGATGTCATCTTATGTAGCAGGTCATTAGTCACTTAAGTCACACGGTATTTTCACTGCCCCCTTACTGGATGACTGATGCTTTAAACAAAACAGCAAATATCAAGTCCTTTCGTTACACGGTTGTGGGTGTTTTTTTAATGAGCAAGCACTTTGGCCAAAGATGTGTATTAGCTTTTAGGACGCATTTTCATAGGCAGTCAACCACCTTTCCATATTTATCAACAGCAAATGAAGGGTCATTTCCCCTATTTGTGGCAAAATGCAATGTACGAACATAACTGAGTACCACTGCGTATATTCTTTTAGGACCAGCTTCTCCAGTTGAGTAGAAACAAGAACTGCAGAGGCAGTAAAAATGGAATCAAGTTCGAAGAACAAGACGTATGTGCTTCTGACAGCACCGTTAATTCTCAGCACTGGGTCATCATATCAGCCCCTTGGTGTCCACTTGAAATCCTCTTTTTTTAATCCATGCTCTCTTTCCTTTCCTGAGATGCAGAGTTTTATGGGTAGGATATTCAAGAGCACAGAGCACTGGCTTATCTTTGACTTCAATGTGAGCACCCATAGGCCAGTTGCAAATGTTTTTTGAAATCTTCCCCAACGTTCATCATCACCATATATCCTCTCCCATGCCTTGAGTTTCTCACCACGCTAAATCCTTCCCTACCACCCTACAGGTTAGTTTTCTTCAGAACTTCCTTACTCAAACTCAACTATAATTTAATTCACACAAAAAGACACAGTTGCAAAAAGGAAGACATGAAGCAGCTATGCAGGGTACAAGGAAGTACTTATGTTTCTGAAAGCAAGTGGAAAATGTTTCTTAGTTCTCAGCTGACAAGAACTGCTTGAAATACCAATACATGCTCCATTCACCACTGGACCAGAAGATGCTCCACAGAGGAACAGTGGCTCACTGACAACAGGAAAAAGACAAGAAAAATTGCTCTGCTTTGAGAGAGGGAAAGGAGGAGCTGCATGGAATAAAGTGTCCTTTGCCACCTTGTAGATGGAGCGTTCAGAGCAGAACTAAAGAAAAGCCTTCAGTGAGCAGACAGCCGTGCATGCACTGGCTGGTTGGCTGTCTAGCAAGGTGAAATGATATCGAAGGGGCATTTCCATTGTGAAGACTTTCTGAAAGGTCTGCTGAAGCTGATGGGAAGAACATTTTTCAAAGAGATCCAGACAACAAACTGCACTTTCCACAATAAAAATACCCATTAAGCTCCATTATGGTTATTTTTATTGAAGCTAGTCTAGACATTCAAGTACTGTTTTTATTCATCTCCAGATAAATAGAGATCTAGATAAAGACAGAACCACTACCGCTGTGTAGGGTCAGACTACATAACGGCCCAGTCATTATCCTATCTTTGACAGCAACCAGAACAAAATAAGCATTCGAGCTTCCCTCATTCCCAAATGCCCTCTCAGTCTAGGGGTGTACCTCTGACCCATACTCTGCATCATTGTGTTAAACAGTTCCTCAGGATTTTTTTTTCATTAACGCATTTAATATTTGGAAATAAAAAAAGGAAATTTGGCTTATTCTTCTGTTGATAAAACAAACCTCACTTGAAACCTTGTTTTATTCTAAATTCAGATCGGCCTGAGATCTTTCAAGTCTACCTAATCCTAAAATACCAAACACTTTAAGAATCCTTTTTAAATGGCTTTCAGAAACTGGGAACACTCAGCAATTTCTCCCAAGGCTAATACGAGCTTGAAGATGTCCTGGGCTTTTAAACAAATACAAATTGTGGGGTTTAGGCTTAAAATAAGTGCTGCCAGCTAACTTTGGACCCTTTCAGGTTTGGAAATTGTAGTCTCTAGCTGCTTTCTTGGCAGAGAAAGAACCTGAAACCATGATCCTGGCCTGAACTGTAGTATCTCATCTTGCACTGTCAGTGTCCTGGTACAGTGCGAAGGGCATCTCTGAACCTGACAGATCCGTGAGATGGAAACTTCTGGCTCTAGAAATAGCTAGAAACTTTTGAGGCTACCTCAGCCTGGCTGTTTCAGGAGGAACTGGACAAGCTCATCTGAGATTGATGCTGAGGTTAAGAAATCTATCATGTTTTATTGTTCCTGCTGATGTACGACATGCCATCCTTCATCTCTTTGTAATGCAGAGCGCCTGCATGTTGGCTCACATTATACTGTAAGCTCCACTCTTACTCCCTCCTCCCCCAACTCCGTGTGGTCTGTTCATGCTAAAAATAATATCAAGATTCATGTCTATGAAAGAGATGGGCGCCAGAGAGAGGAAAACTTGCTGACTAAGAGACTCATGGTCATACCTTATCACCTGCTACTGCAAGCCTGGATTGTCTCTATTCAAGAAACTTCATTCCCAACTCTAGAAAGTAGGGGAAAAAGTTCCAAACTTGAGAAGATTGTCTAATATCTATATCAAAGTCTTTTCAGCAATGCAGGTCAACAGACAGATGGGAGGCTTTCGGGCATTCCAGGCTCCTATGTTCTCTGTCGCATGAGCAAAGGCCGATGAGAGGGTTTAATGGGTGGCTTATTCAAGAAAGGACACAGAAGCCCAAAGAAAGATTCTGCACCTTCATTTTAAGGCCCCATGAGGTTTGCACCAGGTCTCAGCCATCCATGATGTGCATGGTTCATCTCTGTTTAAAAGCTTGATTGGCAGCTCTTCCTTTCCAGATAGTAGGCACATGCTTACAGGGAAGAAAGGAGCTTTAGCAAAAGTATGTACAAGGAATTTGTTCTGCTGAATCAAATGGCAGATGTCTGCTCTCTGAACTTATAACAAAGCTTGCCCCTTCATGGTACTGAGGGGCTCCAGGCCATTGGAGATGTGCCTTTCCAGTAAGATTTCTAATGCTGCTCATCTCTAGTCATTTAAGAGCCTGGGGTTTTTCTTTTTGGTTATTGTTCTTTTCTAAAATCAGAGGTCTTTTCTTTCGAATGGTGTCGAGACATCCTAATTTGTATAATTACTGTCTGTCCTAAAGTTTCCCCTGCAGTTTCAATTACATGTCTCACTTCAATTAAACTCAATTCTTGTCCCAAACTGGCATATATCATGGCTAACAGTCGCGGTTATCCTGTTCTATCCTAAAGCTGGCTGCACTGTCCTAGTAGGATGACTGAATAGAAAGCAGTTTGAAGCCACCTGGGATAAAATGCATCTGTAGAAATGTCAAACATTGATCGTGAGCTACTCTCACCTTCCTTTTGCATCTGGAGGAACATGGTTTGAACCAGGGAAGCTCCCAGAGAGTTAAGGGTGCAGAGATGAAATGAAACGCTCTGCCCGCCTTCCTGGGTAAAAGATGGAAGAGGTGAAGAGCCAGGTTGAGCAGGCTGAAGACCCTCTAGAAGGCCTCTGGCAGATGAAACCATGCACTTTGAGTGCTGCAAGAGGGAGAGGGAGGTGAGGGCTGGGGTGGGGTTTGGCACGCAGGCAGTAGGGCCGCTTCCATAAAGCAGCCTGTCGTGTAAACAAGATGTACCTTTGACATCCTCCCCTTCGGGGCACCAAGGCATGAAGCAGGCAATGTATTTCAAGCCAAACAGGTGATTTGTAGGTGCTAAGTGTTCATAAAGACAAGATTAAAGAGCTCTCTGATAGCAGGGCAGTAAATCATTCCCCACCTGCAGAGTCGAGTGGCGGGCACGGATGCTCCTCCGACCCTGATTAAATAAAGGATGGCTCAGCAAGATGGGGGCTAAAGTTAGCTGACAGCTCTTGAGTGAACTGGTGCCTTGCCTGCTGCCGTTGCGGCTGATGGCTAATTTTCTCCCAGAGGAACCTTTGCAAAGGCTGGTAATTAAAACCGATGGAAGGCAATCAGACTCATGGGAAGGCAGGCCCGTCTGTCCACTTTCCCCCAACCATGAGCATCCCCTGACTGAAAGCCTGCATGGGTCAAAGCTGCTCCTGTTCAGAATGCTTTAAGGATTGTAACACGGCTGGGTGAATAAAATCGCAAGGCCTGGTGCTTTCACTTGCTCCAGTGAAAGAAAGCTAAAAATAAATATCTAATAACTTCATATCCAGCATGCAACAAACCCATCTGAGTGTCCTGTGTAGAGTCTTCAGGGTCAAGTACACACACATATGAATGTACGCATAAATATAAATACATGTATGCACATATACATGTCCCCAAAACACCCTTATGTTTTCGGAACATCCCAAGCTCTCCCCTGGGAATCATGCTTTTCCCCAGCCAGTCAGAAGCATGAAAATAATCATTTGAGTGTTACAACCTGGGAAGCGATGGCCCAGAGGAGGGAGGTTTCGCAGTCAAAGACTCAGAGTTAGATGGCAGAGCAGGTAACAGAACCCAGGCTGCATCAACTCCCAAGTCTCCTTCTTAACCAAGCGCATGTTTAGACTAAAGAAGCAGGTTTTGTTTAAAATTACCTATTTTACTAGCCTAGATAGGACCCAAAAGAACTTAATGGAAGGGAAACTTAATGGGACCTCATTAGATTGTTATAACATTTTTTCTGCACTGTGCTATTAGCTCTTTAAAATAGATTATCGGGAAGAACACACTTCACAGATTTAAATTACTTGTGGCTTTTGCCTTACCTGAGTTATTTCTTTTACTTTGTATTCATCTGGGGTTTTCAGACTAGATTGGTCAGACATTTTTTTTCCATTTCTAGATTTACAGATACTTGTAGAAAGCTGGCACACTTAGGTTGTTACACCTTTAGTGACACTGCTCAATCCTAAACAGAAAAATATTTTTAATTGATGGATCCTGATTTTGGAATATTTTTCTGTAAATCTAAGCAACAGAGGATTTTTTAAAGTTTTTTTAAAGGGGCAACATAGTAACAAGATAGGTACTCTAGGGTTTTTTTGGGGGGTTCTCCCCCCCCTTTGTCATTGTATTGAAGCTAGAAATACTCAAAGATCATCCAAGTCCCAGCGTTGGAGTCTCGAGTTGGATTTACAATGGCAACATTCTCTAACTTTGGGCGTGCTCAGATTTGCCCCACTATAAGGAGGGAAAGACAGAGTGAAAGAAGGATCTGGAGCATTGGATAGTCCTGATCAGGTGCTTTACTTCCAGCCAAGCTCTAAAATTCACCATGTAGCTTTGTTACAAAAGCTTTGGCACTGAGCTTGGGCCAAGAATGGAAGTAGTTCCTCTCTGACTTAAAGAGACAGTTTCTCTTTCACATGTTCCAGGCATAGCTCAAAGATACAATCAATGGAAAATTGAAAATAGGTAGAATAAGGAGATAGGGAGACCTAAAAGCTGAGAAGTCCTGTGCGGTTGCTTTTCCTGAATGATGTCTGCTTGTTTTGATGCTCTTCCAACTACTTAATTATCTGCACTGAAAAAACCAATAAAGGCAGCTGCTGCTTCACAGTTCATGATGTCTTATGTTTAGCATCCTGTGTCCACACTTTCCTGAAGCAGATCGAGAGCACATGCAGAAGAACTAAGTGTATTTTCTTCCCACCGGTATCTCCTGCTCTTCACAGTACCATGAAACTGAATTTCCCTATGGGAATAGTAATTTCATGTTTTATAAACTTTTCAAGTCAGCTTACTTCACTGTTCATTCAGTTCAAAATACTGCCTCACTTTCTGCTGAGGGCAAAAGGGTTCAGTTACTGCAACCCGCTTTGCTTCTGCCTCTTCGTTGGTCCAGTACCCCAAAACTCTGCTGTTACACTGTGGTGCACTCCAGCATGGTTTCACATTTCACTAATCCTGGAATTTCACTGGTTGTACCCACTTATTTACATATACAGGCACAAACACACACTTGTGTGTAGAGCTCTGGCAAACAGACCTTGGCTAGGAAGGGAGTTACTCTGCAGAAAAAAACTGCCAGACTTTTTCCGTGCCCACCTCTCCAAGATGCTACTTCATCACACCAACCTTTCCATGCTCATCCCTTGCTTGAAACTGAAGACCTGCATTAAGTTATGGACCTACATTTTAGCATTAGACATTCAGCTGACTGCTTACTTGCACCTCAGATGTAGATCTTGGTAGACACTACACAATTTGATACCAAGTCAATATTTGCCACTTTCCAGTCCTCCTTGAAGAGGACTTCTCCTCCTTGCTCAGTGTCAGGATGAGTTGGGCTGCACCTAGGCTAGCTTCCTGCCCTGCTTTAGTCTCTGATTAACCGTTTGTTTCATTCTACCCAAATATGTAAAAACATTGGTGTATAGACACTACCCAGATCTTTACTCCCCAGTGTAAGCATTGGTCGTTTACCACATCCTGATCTTTAGGCCTGAATCCTGAAATAATCCTTGGGTAGGTTTGAACTAATATCTACAGATGCATTCACTGACCCAGAGCTAACTGTTAGCTGTTTGCATTCCTCCTCCTGTTTTCACACAAATTAATTTACATGTCCCAACAAAGGACAAGGAAAAGCAGGGATAAAACCAGGCAAACATGAAGGGTACAGAGTGAAGGACATAACAATGAGATGGCCAAACACGGGAGAACTCAGGGCATGAGTCCCTCAGGACAAACTCCACCCAAAGGTACCCAAGACGTATCAGGCGCATCCCGCTGGGCACCCACCCATGAGCTGTAGCAGCCAAAGGGAGCAGCCTTGTGTTCAGTGGTAGAAGAGTGTATTCTCAGGGAGCTACACAGATATCTTCTGAAAAATGGATTCCCTTCTAATCTGGAGGAAAGAGTGCAAGGATTAAATCACAAGCCTGCAACTGGGAAGGAGCAGGGAAAGGAGAAGGCAGCTGAGTTCAGCACCCTTCCCTGCCAAACCCTTGGCCTCCCCACATCTTGCCTGTGCAGCAGGGAAGAGAGCATTCCCCCTTTTCTATGTGGACCGGGCGGATGAATGCCTCAGAGACTACAAAGAGGTTTTTGCTTGTGGTATTAGCAGGGACCACCTACGTATCTTGGATGGTTCCCTGGAAAGCCGTGACGCGGGCCGGAGCAGCACGCCTGCCCCTCTGTTCCTGTGCCTCTCACTGCCACCCCCTGTGCCTGCCACCCTCGCCAGCTGCCACCACCGAACGTGGCACCACCGGTGCCAAGAACAACGAGCCTGCGAGCAGAGCTGCCGGAGCAGTGCCAGTCCTTCAGCCCTGCTCAGCTCCCTGCGTCTTTCCCGTTGATTTACGTATCTCCGCAATGTTATTTATCAACTGCTCCATAATTAATCAGACGCAGAGCTTGGCAGCACTAAATGAGCAGCCTGTCTCCAGCGCTCCCACCGCCACCAGCCCCCTCCCCTCCAAGCTACCATGCTTTATTGCACGCCACAACACTGGAGCCTGCATTCAGTCGCTCCTCATAATAGCAGCCAGGGGGGCTTTTCAAATGATCTCATCTCACCGGGAGAGCAGGCACTCATCCTGCCAGACTGGCAGGAAGAGAGGAATTAGCATCCAGGTAAATGCCAGCTTCCTGCCAGTTATCCCACCAGCCACCTGGCTAAAGAGCTACAGCCGCTCTGAGATTAAATATCTCGCTGTTCTTTGCTTCCCGACCTCTTCCTGCCCCTGCCACTCTGGCCTGTAACCTCTCCCCTGTCCGTCAGATTGCTTTCTCTCGCTTTCTCCCCTTGCCTCTCACCCCAGCACCCTCCCTTCCAGAGGGCTCCATTTTCCAATGCCTTTTCCTCATCTTGCCTTCTTTTGCTCATCTACTCTTGCTGCTGCTCTCCTTCTCCCCCACTCCCTCCTCACATAAGCTCCAGATCAAGGACATTGTATGCAAATAAAACTGCACTGTGTTGTTTTCATGAGCAAAGACATAAGAGGAACCTGGACTCCAAAAGTCCTTCAGCTCAAATCTATCAGATATAAAGACCACAGATCCTAATCCGCTAATAAAGTTTTGGCTCTGAGTCAGATTAAAAAGCAAGGCTCAGGAGACATGGGTTATGTTCCTAGATACGGTATGCATGGACTGACATGCTATTAGAAAGACATGCTGCACCTCCATTTACCTGTCATTAAAATATAGAGGACAGAGATGCTAACTGACCCAAACTGATACGCTGTCCATGCTTGTAAAAGCACTCACACGCTCAAGGTTAAAGTGGAAGACTTTAGAGATTGGCTAGAAATTTAAAATCTCTCTCCCTTTTTCTCAGTATTGAGGCTGATATTGAACATCCACTTTTATGAATCAACCTGTGGGAAACAAGGTGGAGACTATCACTTTAGGAAAACTTGACTTCATCACTCTAGCTTTATCCCTGCTCTTTTCATTCTAAGGTCCCCCCGCTGGAGCCATGCTTTAAAAAGGCTTTTGCAAGAGTGAGCTATGATGTAGTGCAGACACAGCACAGCCTTCACAGAGAGCCTGTGCACTGAACAAGGCCCTCCACTGGCAGAGGTATCACCTCTGAGTGACGACTGAGTGGCACATCTTGGCTTGCCACGTTCTCTTACCCCAAAACAGGAAATGTGGGTGTTTTCCTGGACCTCAGCTGAGCTCCCCAGGGTCTTTAACTCTCCAGCCACTCGCATGCTACCTAGCTAGCATATAAAAAAGACTGAACCCTTCTGAAAAAAACCCACCTTCTGTGATTGAGTTGAGGAAAGGTCTTCAGATCAAACACTCAAGTTTAGGCAGGACTAAGGAAGGGAAGCATAAACTTTGTCCCAGTGCAAAATAACAACATAAAACTGTCAGACTCTGCCACACAACAGCCTTGCAAGAAAGCTGTAGGGGAAGAGACCTGAGCAAGGGATCCTGACATAGCACCACCAATTATACTAGCCCCCTCTGTTGGCCCACTGCATGTAAGTAAAACAGGGCTTAGTGTTAGTGAGGTTTACCCAGATATTGAGCACAAAGGCAGGGAGAGCAACCAGAGGGGTGGTAAGAATTTTGTTGCGTTCACTTGCCCATGCTTTCCATGCTAGAAAGCATTGCTTTTATCCTGCCCAAAGAGTGGAGGTAGGAAGCAAGAAATAAGAGAAAAAAACCTGGAAAAATTTAGTGCAAAATTTTATTTATTTATTTAATTTCAGATGTGGGGTATAATGGGGAAAATAGGGAGATTGGAAGTAGAAGAAAAAATAGTAGGGAAAGCAAACTGTAGAAAATTGAGCTAATAGGAAATGAGGCAGAGAGATGTAGAAAGTGCTGTTCAAAAAGCTTTGATTTTAGCTCTACTATGCAGATGCTCAGCAGAATTTTTGCTGCCAATGATGGGAAGTTTTTGTTTCTCATGGATTTCTAGCTAACAATCCTGTACTTTCCCCTTGGCTGAGGGCATGGAGCACATGTAAAATGCCAGCACTCAACCTCCTTGGAGCCTTCTCTCTCTTTCTCTTTAGGATTTCTGCTCTCTCGGGGGACTCTTGGAAAAGGTGCAAACAGCAGTTCAAAAAGCATTTGAGAAATATAGTTAGGCCTAAAAGTCTCAGGTGGAAGGAACATTATCCAAAACGGGAACTAATTATTTGGTGAATTAAGGCCACTGGCTGGGTCTGCAGAGTTAGCAGATGGACAAGAATGCGGTGGAGTCCTTTTTCAGGATGGATGGCATGATGTGAACATCTGTCTGCTGCAAGCAGGAATATGTTCCAGGTCCACTTGGTCTCAAAAGCAGGAGTGCAACCTCCCACTTGGACACAACTCACAGAAACCAAAACTGCAATGAGGAGTTTTTCATGTGGTGAGATCAAAGGGCTGGGCCTTGGCTTTGCATAAGGGGTTTGGATGAGCCTCGCAGCGTTGAAAAAGGAGGTTGGCTTAGACAGAGCTATAAAAGTCATTACTATAAAGACATTACTTTACAAAACCTTTTGCCACTAGGTTATGAGATTGAATCCCATGCATTCTGGCGGCACATTAAAATCATTACCATTGCCATCTGACCACTCTGCAGTGGTCTCTGTGTGAAGGAAGTGTTGTGGCCTTTAGCCAATCCCAGTGAGCACATTTAAATCACTAGTAGCACCGAGTATAAGGATAGCTGATCCAGTCCTACCAGCTTAAAGTCAAAGCAAATTGATACAAACAGGAGATCCACCCTACAAGGAGTCACAGGAGCTGGGGTAGATCCATCCACAGAAAAAATGAAGTAGGAAGGTATTTCAACCTATGCAAAGATTAGGACTAAATTAAACAGCCCTAGATGCACATACTCCCTTAGTTGAAGTCTGCCATGTCAACTGGAAAAACATGTTATATTCCACCATAGCTCAGCAACTGGAGCTTCAAGTATTCCCAGAAGGGCCATCCTGCAGTTGGCACATGACAAATACATGGCAGTTTGTAAAGACATGCAACAGATTATCAGTAAAAGAATCACACATTTTTCAGCAGCAAATACTCTAGCAAATACACTAGGCTAATGGAGTTGTTCCTTCTTGTGCGTGGTTGCTGGGGACAGCTACTATAGAAAGATAAAGTCACTCGTGCACTCCCTGGAGCAGAGAGGGCCCAGGTCCCTGGAAAGTCTTATGCAAGCACTGCAGCAGGGCTTGATCAAAAAGGCAGGAGGAAACCAGTGGAAATCAAATTTTTCTCCCCCTCCTCCCACGTGCACAGTTTCTGATAGCAGCCAATGCAGGGTACCACCAACTCTGCCCTGATGCTACACAAAGATCACTGCCGTATTGAGTAGAGATGCATGCAGATCAGCTGTAAATGAGCTAGCTCAAATATTGGAAGCAGCCTAACCCCAGCAGCATGGCACTTAGGCAGGGCCGGTTTACCCTGCTGAGACACAGCACTAGAAAAACCATGATATGCCTGCAAGGTTTTGAACTCCATTGATCTTCAAAGTAATAAGGAGTATCCATTTTGCAGAGGAAAAGAGCAAGGAGAGCAGAGGACGGCACACACAGAGCACTGAGGGGCCATGGCAGACCTTCCCAAGCAGCTGCCCATGCCCTATTTCCAGCGCTCCCACCACCTCACCGTCCTCCACCTCGCAGCACATTTCCGTCCCTCACAACCCTGCAACAGCCATTTCCCCAGTGGGCCCAGACACATCACAACTTTTTAGCAGCCCAAACAACAAGGCAGAGGAGGACTGTCTGAAAACGACAAACAGAATTAGCCGGGTGTCATGCATGGCGGCAGCCGGAGCCAGCGCTGCTATTTACAAGGGACGCGGCTTGCAAAAAGCAAACATCTCCCCATGGCCCATGGGGGCTCTGCTCTAACTAACATGTTGTGCGACACTGAAGGCAGATAATTAATCTCCCACCACACCACCTGCCTGCACCACCCTTTTCCCTTATCTAATACCTTCCTCTCTGTCCCTCCATTTACAGACACCATTTAAAGAAAGGGGGAGTGAAGTTTATCACTGCCACCTATTGGCATTTGCCCTGCGGGAAGAACATGAGGACATGGCAATGCTATGCCCCAAAACATCACCACTTCTCCATGCTGTGGTTTCATGTAAAACTGTAGACCCTGTGATGCTCAGTGTGTAAACACACAGCATGCAATCCTGGATGGATCTGTAAACTAGTTAGGAGCAAAGCTGCATTAGCAACAGTACCATATGCAGTCAGGCCCCTTGCTAACAGTTTTGTTGGTGGTAGTTTGGCGTTTGGTTTTTTTTTTTGTCTTCTGTTTTTTCTTTTTCACTTGTAGGACCTAAGACCAGCACTGCACTCTGCCATGCGGATATTGCAACTCACTTGGAGCCAGCTAAAGGATCAACTGGCATCATGTGTTTTGGACATACCCTGCAGGTCCTTATAATCAGTGCAGAGCTCTCTCTCTCAGTACTGGAAGCCAGTCTTATAGGGCACTCTGGGGGCATCTGTAGTGAACTAAATTTGGGATATCTGGCACAGTTCTGTATTAAGGTCAACTTTACTTAGCTCTAGCCATCCGGTCAAAAGGTCTGTTTTCCTGCTGTGGTCTGTAACACACATACAAGCACAATGCAGAAAGAATTTTAAGTTTTCAGGTAAACCTAGCTCCTGCTCTGAAGCTCAAAAGGTCAGGCTTGAGATGGGGTTTGACACCAGCATTGGAATAGAGAAGAAGCAGGAGGAGCATTGCTGGTCAAAAGTTGGGGGCACTGACAGAGCTGTGTCAGGGGAGCTCTGAGCTGAAATGCCAGGAGGGCTGCAGGGCTGGGGGGGCACTGGCAGACTTGTCCAGACGGGCAAAGCTGTTTGCACATCCTTTACACAGAACATGCCTGTCACCGATGCAAGTCCCTACTTTAGTAAAAATCAAAACTCTGATTTAATAAAGCAGCTGAAGAGGAAGCCATCCCTTGTTCTTTAAGGCTGACCTTTCCCTTTCCGCAGCATAGTTAGATTCCTTACAAGATTTGGTACATTCAGGAAGAATTTTTAAAAAACATTTTTACAAACACGTTCCGCATGACCGCTTCCACTAATCGTGCCGACAGGGTCGATCAATGCCTTTAAAGGAGATTTGTGGAAACCACAAAGAGTCAAATGCTGCCACTATGGAGATAAATGCCCCTTCAGTTCCTCAGCTGCGACTCACCACAACACACCTCCTCAGGGGAAGGTGTTACTCCAGACCCAGCTTATTGTTAAGATGGGGCAGAAGTTCAGGACTGACTCACAAGGAACCACTTCCTACCTGGCTTTATTTCTCAACAGAAAGTACTGTGCTTAAAGCACTGCTACAGCACCCTCTTACACTACACTGGATTATTAATTCAACATCGATCCAGAGGAAGCACGCACACCACTTCCTATAGCACCCTGCTTTCCAGGTCTCCCATTCTCTCTACCGACCAGGCTGAAGGTTGCTTAAGTTAGTGAGAAGAAACACAATCTCAACTCTACCGAATGGCAACGGGATCTGAAAAAAAGTTCCATTTTCTTGTTTTTTACCCAAGATCAGGATTTCAGTACATTCTCCCTGATTAGCTCTTTACATTTGAAACATTTTCACCCTTCTCTTTTTGTGAATCAATCCAGGCAGCGAATAATCTGGACAGAGGCTCCTACGCTCAAACAAGATAACGAATCAAGCTATTCAAGATTAAATGCATTACCTTGCTTCCCACTATTTTAAAGGCCAGAGTTCTATAAAGTAGTAACAGATGTTTTAATTAGCAGAAAGCAACAGCATATTCCCGCACAGCATGTTCCAGAAGAGATACTGAAGCGACAAAGTAAAAAATCTCAACACAGAACAAATGCATGTTTCATTACACATCTTTGACTGCTTCCCCTGCACTCTGCCCACGAGCCTGCCTTTCCTAGGACTCGTTCCAAAATATTACTTCAAGTAGATTTTGTTTTGTTCTTTACTGTTCCCTGGAAACCTTTATAAATATATTCCACTGGTGTTTCTCAACTTCCCCTACTCAATCAATCTTTGTCCTAACCCAAATCTATTTCACTTCATTTGAAGAAACTAACTCTGCCTTCTGATCTGACAGACACTCCATTAGAGATGCAGCCACTGCACATTTTGCAGTCTGTTTGAACTCACGGACACAGCAAGGAAAAAATTAATATTCCACCTAAAACATTCATAAAATAGTGTTTCGTACATGGGCCACATAGAAACCACAGGGGGATGATGCAGTATGATACAGTGGCAGCTCCGTTGCTTCTTAGCTAGTGAGGATCTTAATATAAAATTTTGCAGAAGACCTGTGTGCACAGGCAAGCATATAACACAACAGAGATTTCAGGGAACATCATACAAAACAAGAACAGTATAGGCTATTTTTTATCAAGATGATACTGCTAAGAAGAGACTACTTAGGTGTTGCATGTTGGAAAACAGAAAAAGTGACCACTACCTCATAAAAGACCTTATACCTTTTCTCCTAACATTCCCCATTTTGCCCTCAGCATGAGTTGCCGCATACCCGTCTCTGCAAAATTGGGGTTAGGCACTAAAATCCCCCTGATGGCTACTGGACAGGTGCAGTGTGCTTTCTGTTCCAGCGTGTTGCGGTGCCACACTTGGTGGTAGCATTCACACTGTCCACACTTAGCACAAGAGGGAAATATGTCTGAAGATTTTACTGAAGGTTATAAAGTTCTGTGGGGGATGGCTATCCCCAAGGCAAGAGCTGTCCCCGATACCAAGATTATATTGCTTTTTTCACCATCTGCAGAGTTCTGACCATGTTGTTCTCTTCCTTATGAAACCTTCATAGTTGAGCAGGCAGTTTTGAAAAGCTTGGGCTGACAAAAAGGGAAAGATACAGCAAAATAATATCACCAAAAGTGTATCTGTACTCGAAGAAGTACACATCCAAGAATTCATTCTCTTCTCTACAGAAAGAAGAAAGAGAAAGAAAACAAAGAAAGAAGAAAACAAAAGCCAACACAACTAAAATATTTACCACTTCAAAATATTCCAGTAAAAAGTAGAAAATTAAGAAGGACAAAGAAAATGCATATAAGTTCTGGTTAATGAAACCCATTTGCTTTCTGAATTAAGTTTAGAGTAAAATCCAATGGTCAATTCTCACATTATGTTCTTGGAAATCCATTACTTTTGCACTGCTGCATCTTTCCATGAATGCAGTGAGTTGGTGCAGTCTGCATGCTTGTTCCTCTCCTGCCTCTCCTACTCTTGCCCCTTGTTTATTCCTCCGTCCATCTGCTTCAGTGGCTTATTTCTGATTTCGCCTGTCCTTTGGAGTTATCAGGAGTAAGACACAAGATTGATTCTCCAGGTCAAACTGTTCCTCATCAATTATAGTAAGCAAACCAGGAACGTGTTTTCAAGCCAGTCAGTCTCCTTTCCCTCTCTCACACACGTGCGCACAGATGTCCTTCTACTTCCAAGGAAAACAGGAGCTGAAACGAGTCATTTGTTATTTTCTCTTTAAAGACAACCATGGTCACATTTCTCCGATTTAATAACTCCTGCGGAAGGCGGCATCTCTTGATGAGAAACAATACCAGGTATTGATTCAAACAGATAGGTACAAAATCTAAATCCACCCATTTCTGGCAACTCATATTTATTTAGTTCAGAAGTTTTGGTTTACTTGAAGAGGAAGGATTAGGGGGGCGGGGAAAGAATTGCAAATCAAGGTGATGAGAACTTTTTAATCAGAAAGCCAATGGCACAGAGATTGGCTTCCAAAATGGCTATGAGGAAATAGCTGAAAGAAGGGGTGGAGCAGAATGAGAGAGAGAACAAGAGAAAAAGGCACTAATCCCTAACCTTCTTTTACCTTTCTTTCCTTAGCTGCTTACTGCACAGCCTTTTCCCGTAGCAACTCCCAATAGCTCCAGCCATCTCCATGTGAAAGTTTTCCACCAGTAGTACCCATCCTGTTCTGCAGAGGGGTCACTACCCCTCCTCTTCAGACAGAGCTGCACCAGTGCATGAATCACTGCAGATGGGCAGCACAAGGCGCCCAGTGCTGCGATCATGCTGCCAGCAGCACTGACGGCTTGTTTTTGCCCAGGGTTAATGGTACGGGCACAGGGTGCTCCTCACTTGGGAGCCCTCAGTTGATTATGGCCCCGGGGGAGCCAAAGGTGGGCCCATTCTGTCCCTCCTTCCTGCCAACAGACATATCTGTCTCCGGGGGAAGGGGTCTCCTCTCACCTTTTCAAAGGACGCACAATGACTTGCAATCACGGCGAGCTGTTGCATCTCTGACGCTTTCTCTGCTGCAGTGCAATAACATTATATTCTATTTCTGTGCTACCAGCTTCTAGAGGAAACACCACTACAGGCACCTTTTTCTGGGTCAAGCCAGCTTCTACCTTCTCCCTGACCACAAGGCAAAGCCACTGCCCAATTGTATTTACTACAAGACCCTCTGCACAGCCCTGGGAATGCTGGTGCCATCACAAGTGAAGGATTACAACATCCCAACACAATCGTGGCAGAGGTGAGACCTTAGATCTTCAGCCCTAAGAAGGCTGTTAAAGGTGATGACAAATACTTGTTTTAAAACGTAATTCACATGCAGGATCTAGACGCCTTTCTGACAAGGCAGTAAGGAGAAGGCAGGACTGCTCCACAGCCCAATTTCCTTCTGGAATAATGAAGGCCAGCGGGGAGCTAAGATCAAAACCATGCTGAGTAGCGATGAGCTACAAAAACACTTTGGAAAACGCATCTCCTTTGACCATCCAGAGCAGTGGGAAAGGGACAACCCAAGAAACAACCACCAAATCCCACTTTTTTCCACCACCACTCAAGTGCTGACAATCAACATGGGCTTCTCGTAGCAGGCAGTGGCTGGCTGTCATCATCATCATCACTACCAAAACAATCTTCGCCAACACTTTTGCTCTACCCCTTTAGTCCTTTCTAGGAACTGTGTATTTTGACCTCTAGGACTAAATACTAAACTCTTGCTATGGGCTGCCTCATCTTGTAGTGCCTCTGAGTTCTTTGACAATACAAATACCTGCCTAACCGGCATATGTACTTTCCATGACAATCAAACATGTGAATTTAAGGGATCCTTAACAGACAATAGTGATGCTCAAATACTTTGGCTGTTCTTACAAGCATTAAACCAGTGTGCTATTGTATACATGCCAAAAGTGGAGGAGATCCATGAGGCTCCATATCCTCTCTGAATGGAGAAGCTTGTTATAAAACCACAGAGAAGTCTGGAAGAGCAAAACCCTAAAAACTAAACAAGTCCTGACTCCAGACTTTTCAGAGTTTTATGTCTTTTTTTCGCCTTTCTTCCTTTGACTTAATAATAAAAAAAATTAACAAGTGGAATGTTCTGTAGTAACTTTGAAAGAAGTAATTTAATAAAAAACATTCAGAGTGCCTCAAGTTAATTTAATTCAATCCTAGGCTCACGCTGCTGCCAAATTGCACATTTCAAAACTGCATAGCCAAAGAACTTTGGGTGCCCTCTGAGAATGCCTGAAGTGAAAGAAAAGGCAGGGAAAAAAAGACCCATGAAAGCAAATGAAGGCAAAAACCTTGTTGGGGGTTGGAGGGAAAAGAGAAGGAAGAGGAAGTTTCAATTAATGTGCGAGTGATTTAGTGCTTAAGAATAATAGTTAGGTAGAAACGTTGCTGGCATTTATTTAATTATTTAACACTCTTTGAAGGGAAGAGAGAGTAGGTCAGGCCAGTCAAGATGAGGAAAGCTCATCAGTAAAGAATAACTAGCTTGCAAAATGAAAGTACAGCATAGCAATAGAGTCCTGAGGGTCAAGGCCTCAGGCGAGAGAAATCAAGGCACTCTGGACTAAATTCTTCCCTGAGATGTATTCAGCAAGGGTCTGTAGACTTTAGTGGGAGCTGTGCAGACATGCATCCTGAGACAAGATCCAGTCTGGAATCGGTGAACACACCTTATGGGTCTGATCCACTCCCACCGAAGCAAAAGCACTGTGAAAGCAGGACTGATTACAGTATGTTAGCTGGCATTTGACATAGCTAAGAGGCTATAGTGGACAGATAGTAGGCAAGAAAACAGATATAGGCAAGAAAACATCTTAGAAATGTTCAACTATAATTCAATGCTGTAACGTCCTAATGTCCTACGCCAGAGAGAGTCCTGGAAATTAAGAGGTAGGATGCAACCTTTGTCTCATAATTTTGCTCAGAAAAAAGCAATGCAAGATGCATTACCAAGCCAAGACATTTTTCATGAGTCCCTGCCTACCCATAGAATTCCATGGATCACATTGCCCCCATACTGTCCTTCTAGTTCATTTGCTAAAACCTGTACTCAGAAACCTGCCACATGAGACACAATATGTAGGTTATGAATAATGTTGCTAGCAAGTAACTTCCTCCATCTCACAATTACCACAGCTAAGCAGACCTACCTATCATCACTTCTGTCCTCTCTAGCCCCTGGGCCCCTCTTGGTGTCATCCGTCTGTTTACAACAAGGGGGTTTAGGTGTTAAGCCGTTCAGAGCACGGAGTGTTGATTATTATAAATGTGTGCCAACGTTCCTCCATGGCCTCAAAGCTTATGAAAAGGATTACAACATGACTGCCAGTAATACCAGAGGACTGCATTTGATGACCCAAAGAGGTCCTTTGGAGCCCTGTACTCCTAATCACTAGTGCATTGCTTTTACTATTGCTATTGGTCCTAATCTTCCTGTTTACTTCTTTGAGCAGGTGAGGGTGAATTCTACTGGCTTGCTTTAAGTTCAAGGTTACAGCAGCTCTGATTGCAGAAGTATTATATCCTAAATAAGCAATACAGTTTTGACCAAAGGCCTTAGACTGTCTGCTGCAATTTCCTCTTAAGGGGGATACAGGTTAAGCTGGATGTCTTTGGAAAGTCAGTACTTTCAACAAGATTTTTGATAAAGCCATATAATTAACAAATGACCTTGATGTTATCATACTAACTGGGCACATTTTCCATTGTAACAAATACCTCAGCTAGTATCAGAAGATTGACCAGCATTCTTTTTATATATATATGTACATACATGAACATAGAGAAATATAACATTGATTTATATATATATATATATATATATAATCATACAATCATAGAATCATTAAGGTTGGAAAAGACCTCTAAGATCATCGAGTCCAACCGTCAACCCAACACCACCATGCCCACTACACCATGTCCCTAAGCATCTCATCTACACGTCTTTTAAATACTTCCAGGGATGGTGACTCAACCACTTCCCTGAGCAGCCTGTTCCAATGTTCGACCACTCTTTCAGTAAAGAAATTTCTCCTAATGTCCAACCTAAACCTCCCTTGGCGCAACTTGAGGCCATTTCCTCTCTTCCTATCACTAGTTACTTGGCAGAAGAGACCAACACCCACCTCGCCACAACCTCCTTCCAGGTAGTTGTAGAGCGCGATGAGGTCTCCCCTCAGCCTCCTCTTCTCCAGGCTAAACAGTCCCAGTTCCCTCAGCCGCTTCTCATAAGACTTGTGCTCCAGGCCCTTCACCAGCTTCGTTGCCCTTCTCCGGACACGCTCCAGCACCTCCATGTCCTTCTTGTAGTGAGGGGCCCAAAACTGAACACAGTATTTGAGGTGCGGCCTCACCAGTGCCGAGTACAGGGGCACGATCACCTCCCTACTCCTGCTGGCCACACTATTTCTGATACAGGCCAGGATGCCATTGGCCTTCTTGGCCACCTGGGCACACTGCCGGCTCATGTTCAGCCGGCTGTCAACCAGCACCCCCAGGTCCTTTTCCTCTGGGCAGCTTTCCAACCACTCCTCCCCAAGCCTGTAGCGTTGCCTGGGGTTGTTGTGGCCGAAGTGCAGGACCCGGCACTTGGCCTTGTTGAACCTCATACAGTTGGCCTCAGCCCATCGATCCAGCCTGTCCAGGTCCCTCTGCAGAGCCTTCCTACCCTCGAGCAGATCAACTTGGTGTCGTCTGCAAACTTACTGAGGGAGCACTCAATCCCCTCGTCCAGATCATTGATAAAGATATTGAACAAGACTGGCCCCAAAACTGAGCCCTGGGGAACACCGCTCGTGACCGGCCGCCAACTGGATTTAACTCCCTTCACCACAACTCTCTGGGCTCGGCCGTCCAGCCAGTTTTTTACCCAGTGAAGAGTGCACCTGTCTAAGCCGTGAGCTGCCAGCTTCTCTAGGAGAAGGCTATGGGAGACAGTGTCAAAGGCTTTATTGAAGTCCAGGCAGACCACATCCACAGCCTTTCCCTCATCCACCAGGTGGGTCACCTGGTCATAGAAGGAGATCAGGTTGGTCAAGCAGGACCACTTAAGGGGTTTATATAAACCCCTTATATATAAATATGTATGTATATGTCTGATATATACTAGTATATACAAGAATCAGTGCTTCCCAGCTCATACTGCTTCTCTTTTATTTTACTTTTTTATCCACTTGCCCCATGTTTTGGGTCTTTCACCGTCTACTTCTCCCATATCCTATCTGCTTCATTAGAAAAACCAGCCACAAGAGATGATGACCCAAGTTCTTCAAATGCATAGGCTTAGACAGGAAAGATAGTTTGCAGCTACAACAAAAAAAAAGGGTGCAAACTTGGTCCCAGCTTCACCCCATTTTATACACTTTGCATCCCCCACACTCAATAAGCTGATCGCTTGATTGTAACTTAGAACTGGCTCTTTCTGAACTATAAAGAACTTAACAATTTCCATGGACAATCAATATTATGGCAACAGACCAAGTTCCAGGAAAATAGATTTATAATACACACACTGCTATTTACTGGCTTTTCTAATATTTACTGTGGTATCCGAAAGGGCTTTACACGCATCTCTGAAGTTATCCCCCCATTTGGCATCTAGGGAACAGAAGTCCATATCCTCTAAGATAATGAGATACTTAATGATCTACGTGTCTATTTACTTTTTGAGGATCTCGGCTGCAGAGAATATTAAGTGACTTACCCAAATGTCATACAAAAAGGTTGTGGTAGTGCCTTAAAAAAAACAGAACAAGAAACCAATCTCCTAAATCCATATACTTTGTCTTAACTACTATCCTTGTGAATTACACTGTTATATAATGTAATTAGGAGAAAATAGCAAGTTCTATTCTAGGAACTTCTAATCAGCGACAAGCACTGCACTCCTAACGATCTCATTAGAAAAGAAATGCATAATTGCATGGTAGCACCATCAAGCAAACTACACCTCCAGCCACAGGGGCAGCCCTTTCCCAGGTAGACAGCACAACTTCAAATGAGACCCCTTCTGCTATAGGTAACACCCGGAACACTCACCCAGAAGTGATAAGGATCTTGTCTCTTCTAAACATGAGTAAAGGCTTTAAAAAGATGAAAGAAGAAGGAAAAGAAAACTTTATTTATAAGCAAAGCCTACTTCCAATAGGAATAGACCTAGCGACCACAGACTTAAAGGCACCTTGGATTTTGATCTAATCTTTGCACATACAATCATATCCAGTAATCGCTACGTACATTTTATTTATACCTGCTTATTCTTTACTTGCACATTTCAAAGCAAGCACCTCACTGCAACCATAACTGAAAGACCCCATCCTTTCTGCCATATCTTTACAAGTTCAGTACATCTCAGGCCACCCACCACATGCTCGATGCTACAGTGAACACTATGACCCAATCCAACTGGAGGATGAAAAAGCAGGTAGCTGACCCAAACTCCCAGAGTCAGAGCAGACATCTGGCCCCAACAGCAGCTGTTATAGACCATGGCTGAGCTGTAAAACCTGACTTAGGTTTGAAGTCTCCCAAAATGTGAGAGTAGTGTTGTCTAGATTTTGTATTTGAAGTTATCGCTGCATGTAACGTGCCACTTTTCTCAGAAGGTCCTGCTTGAGCAGAAAAGAGTGAGCTCCAGGGGCAGGGATCACAGCTACAGCTATGGGGCGATAGGAAGGTCCTGTGAGATCTCTATGCAATAATGCTTAGTATCTTGTGGCACATGGGGAGACAGTTTAAGGTTCTCAAAACAGACATAGTAGTTGCTGAACGGTATCTGCGTCTCTTTCACAGCTTCCTCTGCTAGCAACAGCAAACACCTACTTGAGTGTGTCGCTCTGTAAAATGGGAATTTTATAGCTCCACAGGGAAGACGTGAAGGAGTAAAGCACCAAATTGAGGAGTTAGGCATCTAAAACCTTTATTGATTCGGGTCTAAGTCCATGTTAGGTCATACCTGGGAGCCTAAGAAAAGCAGCAGTAAGAGGCAGCAACAGGATTGAACTCTAAAGTAAGGAAAGAATGTAAGAAAAATCATGAACTGAAACACTTTAACCTATGAAGGCAAGTACAAGAAGTGGTTAAGAGGGGATTTTGCTTAAGCATAGAGAAGAAAATCTTCAGAGAGATAAATCATGACTGCTGATGATTCTGTTTTCCTCCTGACACAGATAATGGGATAAGTGAGCATGCATGGAAATCACAGAAAGGAGAATTTCTGAGGAGATGAAAGCCTTTCACAAAGCCAGCTCCATTATACCATTTTCCCCTGTGCCTCCTGCTGGGAAAGGCTGGGAGTACAGCTATCCTCAGCTCCTCCACAGCCCGCAGGAGCAGCTGGGAGCCCTCCTATGCCCGGCAACATGCCACCCTAAGCCCTGATCCACCTGCCTGTGCGAACAGCCGGGCCTGGAGGAGCTCGGAGATGTCCCACAGCTGCCTCTCCTACCTCATTTCCTAACGCACTCTTCACAGGGAGAGGCAGGGACTGGATTAACTGGGAGGTCTCACCCTGCTCCATCCTGGCTGGGATGCTCAGGCCCCCAAGTGGGAGTGTGCTGGAGGACACCATTGCCTCGGTCCTGTATCTGCTGCCTAAAGGGAGGTGCTGAGGCTGGAACAGGTGCTGAGAGAGTCTCCTGCGCACTACTCCTCATGCAGGAGAAAGCAGAGTGAATAAAGCAACATCCTCCTGCACTGGGCAAGCCAGCGTCAAAGCTCATTCACTGATGTGCAAAACCTAAATCTGTGTGAGGCTCCTCCTCTTCTTTTTTTTTTTTTTTTTAAATGTCTCCCCACCCCCAAGTCACTCTCCCTCTTTTTTGGACGTTGCCATGGAAACTGCAGCTGGTTTCCATTCTCTCCCTTTCCATCATGTCCCTGCTCAGAAGCAGCATTGGAGAGACATTGATCAGTGATGTAATGAGCCAGCCCTGCAGGAACCAGGCTGGCCTGCAGCACAGAGTACGTAACCCCAGGGCTCCCAGTCACCACCTTCCTCACAATGAAGGTCCAATTTTACTATTCTTTGGGCAAGTTTAATTAAAAATCGGGTGGGACACGGCCCTTTAAGGCACCATCCTTTGGACGGTCAACAGCAATGTCCCCATACACACACACCTCAAGCCCTTACTTAGCTCTGTCAGGAGATGCTGGGGTTATTCCCATGTCCCTGTACACACTGAAGTCTGCCACCAGTGGCTACAGAGAAGCCTGTGAGTCACTGATGCACTCTTTCTCTTTGACAGGTAACCTGTACCACACCACCTGCCCCATCCCCTCCTGAGGCTGCTAGAGCAATGATGCTCTTTTTTGGGCCTTGCGTTAGACCACATACACTGGCAAGCCTAGGGCTGTAGGATACACAAGATCCCTCATAGTCAATATATCTGCACCTCGCTCTCTCATCCCTTACTGATGCTGTCTGGTTTCTCATCGCCTCTCCTACTGGAAGAGAGTGTAAGTGAGGTAAGTAACCCAAACCAGAAACAGTAGAAGTCAGTAGAGCAACATTTCCATTAGGAGGGGAAGTGAAGATTTCAGGTGGCAAGCAGCAGCAAAAGGCCAAAAAAGGGAAGGTGCATCAGTAACGACAAAGCAATCTCAAAGGAAGGAAGGATGAAAAAATGTTGAAACGGGGCCAAGAGAAAGAATGGCCTGCTTTTTTAATTTCAGCTTGCTGCTAGCTGAATCCCTTTTCCTGCAGCCTCCTCCCACCACCTCCCCGAAGGGTACCGTTGCCTCCTAACACACTGATGTGCCAAGGAGCCCTCTGACAGCTCTCTATTAATTAACTTCATGCCGATACAAATTTTATTTAAAGTTAAAAAAATCCAATTCACATTGATCCACCTTCATTGCTCCATCTGGCTGCCAATCAATGGCTGCTCGGCTTTACCTGACGGGGGAATACATCTCACAGCTCCATGCAGAAGGGAGCGTTTGGGAAGTGGGAAATGAAAGTGTGTTTGTGTTTGGGCCTCTCCCCCAACCTACAGTCATTCTGGAGGGAGCTATATCAGTGTCCCTTCTCCTTCCCTGATTTTTCTGCATCCTCCGGTTTCCCCGCAGACCTCCCACTCCTGACAGTATGAGGTGCTCTCTGTACCAATTGCCCAGGGCCCCATTGTCCCAGCCCAGGAAGGGACTTTTCTCACACGGCAGACCAGGCTAAAAGCTCATACAATGCACAGGGCTCAGTGGAGATGAGAAAGGGATGAATTGGCCCCCTGTGTTCAGACTTCTGACAAGATTTGCTGGATTTCTCAATGGCAATTGTCATTTCACTCTCAGAGGGAAAAGCTTTGTCTCTTCCCCTTCCCTCTGCCCCGGGAATCGATATGGCTTCTACAGAGAACAGCCTTTCCCAAACAATGCTCAGTCCCTTAGGCCTTGTCTGCACTAAGAAAATTGGTAAGCATTTTTTTTTCTGCTCTGCAAGTAGCAAAGTAAGATGCTGGAGAGGAGACATAACACAGACATCATTACCTAAGGATCAGAGAGGGGCTCCTGATCCCATGTTGTCTACACAGTAGCTTTTACATTCAATATTACTGGCTGTTGGCAGTCAGGGCAAATGGTCTAGCTCTGGTTGAGTTTGGCTAGCATATGCTAACACAGACCTCACGGTGGCCTTTCTCCTGATGTTTAAAGTTAGTTCACACCACTCATCTGTGACCCAGGAAGGAGCTGAAGACTCATTAGCTTACATCTTTATGCTATGAGAAAGGTCATTTTACAAGCAGTTTTAGTTAGTGCATTCTTTCTAAACCTCTCCTTGAAAAATATTGTATTCCTCTACTATAGGCAAAGCTTTCAGCTTGCCAGTATGGCACTGAAGGCGCTCAACAAGCTTGTTGTTTTGTTACTGAGATTCTAAAATCTCACAGCTCAGGAGCTCCAGTGTTAGCAAGCATAGGCAGCACTGAAACTGAGACTATTTTAGCAAAAATATCCAGCTCTAGCCACCACGTGAATGATGTAGAGAGAAGAAGATAATAGGCTATCCCTGGGTAGCACCCTTGAAGCCATCATTAAAATTCCACCATTGAACTACCTGGTGATATGCCTGTCTCTGATTGAGTCATACCATTTCTGCCAACCAACAAATCCTGCTGGCCTGAGAGGTCATGTATGCAGGGTTTCTTTCAAAGAACACATTCATCCATTTTGGCATGGACCAGATGGCGTGGTAAGCTCTGGCCATTCTCTACAGCGTACATTCTTGCCTGCTGGGCCAAGGCAGTTGCTCGTCTGCTCACACTAAGTGGGGCATCCAGCCTACAGGCTTAATGTCTTATTGTGCACTAGTCTTTGCATGTACCCACACATGTATTTCACTGTCTTAAGAGACAATAGTATACTGGCTTACATAGAATAGCTTCTATTTGTGGGTGAGAAGTAAAGGGAAGGATAAATCCTCCAGCCCTGCCAAAGCAAAACAATATGACGCAGGCAAATAGGTTAGACTGCTTCTCTAATTTAGGTGGTATTTGTATGCTGGGGGCACATTGGTGGGTATGCCTATAAACCTAATACAAGCTGCAAGAGAGGAGGCTGGACAGCCCTGAAATGGCAGTCCAAGTGCTTGTTGGATACTATAACAGCATACTTGGCTTGTGCGACTTCATCATGAATACTTGCAGTCCTTAAGCCTGAATAAATGCAATATAAAATGCAATATCCACAGAGAGCACAAATGAGCAGGCAGGAGTTTGGAGCAGAGCAGGATTTGGAAGCAGCTCCAGAAAAGTTTTTGGAGGAAGAAGAAGGAGCTTTGAAACAGGAGTTGCTAGAAAACTTTAGTGGGTTCTTAGGTAAATACCTGTGCCCACACCCGGCTCAAGTGGGCATCCCTCTGTCGTCTTCTTTGCTTAGTAGCACAAGCAGTTAGTTCCAGCCATAGCAAGCCACTGGGTCACAGGCTTCCCCCGCATGGTGAAAGTATCTTTAACATCTAAGATCAGCAGGATCTCAAGTTCCATCTGGTGGCCATCTCACTCCAAAGATACCAGGGTTGATATCTGAAGATAAGAGGGTCCACATAGCTCAGCCCTACAGCGATACCATAGCATTTTATATCCTGAAGTGTTTATCCTTCTGACACGCCCTTCTAGCTCAGCATTTTCATTGCCAGAGGTGGGGATTAAAGCACAGCAAAATTAAGGAATTCACTCAAGATAACATGAAAAGACCTGTGGAAGAGCAGGAAGCTCAACCCCCAGCTCTCAAGTCACAGGCTAGTGCTTCATCGTTCCTCTTTCATGGTCTGAGTGTGGCTCCTATATCCACAGCTTTCCGAGAGACCTGCAAGGTAGTTGTGGATCTAACTGCTACAGCAATGAGCCGACACATTAGCCACAACTCTTCTCACGCCCATCCTCTAGGTCTCTCTGCTGACCCCTCTTCCTTTTGCTTATTTGCTCTTTGTCCACTTTCCCAGGGTCTCTTTTTGCCTCTCTCTCATCTTGCAAGGACAGAGATACATACCATCTATGCAGAACTAAAAAAGAAATATCCACAGGCTGCTGAACTTGCTCATTGGAAGCAAACAACCATAGCAAAGAAAACAGCCCTGGCCCTCATAAACCTGGCTTCAGACAATGAATCAAAAGCACGTAAGCTGGCATTAAACCACTTTGGGCTTTTGGAGCTTGCTGGCAGAAAAAGAAAAGTTGAAAGAGAAAAGGAAAAAAAGAAGAGGAGTGGGGTAAGAAAAAAAAAATTCCCAGACACCACAAGTAAGCTAAAGAAATAACAGTCAGAAGAACAACTCGGCTATGCCTTTGGTGTTTGCTTTGATAAATATCATTCCCCATACAGCCTCTGAGGGACCACCCTCCACTCCCCCTCACCCCACTCTGGTCCCCTCCTGTCTCCTTCCCCCATTCCCTCAGACGCATGCAGCACCGTGCCTCCCTGCCTTTACTGCTCTCTTTCAAACACACTCTTTCCACCCTTTCGTCTTTTTCTCCAGCAACCCTTACCTCTTAATTCCATCCCTGTCTCAGGCTCTTTTCTTTCACAGGCCTTGATAGAAAGAAGCAGGTCTGAAATTAGCTGTTATTCAATCCCAAATTGCTGACCCTTGGGGGCAGGGACTGCTGTATGCCCTTATAGTGTCCCAATCACCACTTAAAGCCTTTTGATATTGCTACAGGCACCAGATCTAAAGTCAGAAGGGGTCATTTGGGCTAATGTAACCTCCAAGATAACATGGCCTGGAAAGCAACTCACTCAGCAATTTCAGCTCTTGGTGGAGAAAGTTGTTTTCCTTACATCATCTCTCAGAAAGGTACCCAGTTTTGACTAAAAGACTCCAGCTGAAGGACTGTCTACCATAAACCTAGTCAGACCAGCTGGTATCATCCTTTTTAACTTCTACTTCATTTCTAGTACAAATTCGTCTGCCTTCATCTTCTGGTTGGTATGTACCATTATGCTTATGCCTAAAATCATCATACTGTCAGAGCTTGTCAAAACCTTTCTTTCTCTTCAGGAAAAATTTCACAAGTTCACAGCTTTTGCCAGGAAAGAAACATGCTCAGATGAGAGGCTTTCCTGTGAAATAAAAATATTGGGAAAAACATTTTGTTTAGGAGGTGTGAGAATCTTTTCCTTTGAGGAGGCTGAAGTCCCTTGCTTTGATAAGGACAAAGAGCTTCTGCTGTTACCACTCGGACTTTTTGTTTGAAATGCAGGAATTCAAACTGGACATATGGAAAAATTTCTTTACCAGGGAGGCTGTAGCAGGTACCCAAAGATGCTGTAGGACCTGCAACCTACTCTATCTGAGTAAAAAATAGATGAAGCCACAGTGACCTGATCTGATGTTGATGGCAGTCGTATTTGAAGAGGAGGCCACACTTTGTGACCTCCAGTGGTCCCTTCCAGCCAGCACGTCTGCAGTTCTGTGAAATGCAAGTCAAAACAAAATACTCCTGCCTATCTGAAACTAAGCATTTCACCAAGTCTTCTTCACAAACAGTTACAGTATCAAGGAAATGGTGCTTTCCAAGGGAAAACTTGGACAGTGTTTCAGCAGGAGTTATGAATTTGCTCTTGAATTCAACCCTTGAGCTTTCCTTAGCATGCAAAAAGCACATTTAGCTCTCTTCTCTTTTGCTTCCTTGCTCTCCAGTGCCAGGGATGGGTGGGCAGGCAGCAGTCCATCCTCATATATGTAGGAATGTAGAGTATTTTAGTAAGAGTACTATGGTGCACACCACCTTTTTACTCGTGAGAGACTGGCAGAAAAGCTCATCTTCAGGAGAATATAATATTAAAGTACTTCAGAGAAGTCCCTATACCACACCCAATTCCCAAGCTGCAGTGCCTCCTTTTTCCAGAAACACTTTGGGAAAAATCAACGTTTTCTTTCACAAAATTTCAGCTGAAAAATCTTTTGAGATAGTCTTTTCTGTCAAAAAGCTGTCAGTTTTCCCACTGAAGTTTGGAACAAATTCAAAGTGACAATTTTTTCTTCTGTTTTGCTTTAAAATGTCATATTCCTACCTTTTTTTTTTTTTTTTGAATGGAATAAAAGCATACGTGACAAAGTGACATTTCCACTCGAACTATCATTCTGTTTCTCCTTTTTTTAAGCTGAGAAACAGAAATGGACTATTTTCAGTCAAAACGTTGGTTTTTGAACTAAAATGTTTGTTTCAAATTTCCCCTTGGAACACCCATTTTTTTCCCCAGCAGAACTGATGTTATTCTCCCTCCCAGAAAAGTTTATTTTCAACATACTTGTCTTTCTTTTGCCCTACAGGAATATTTTCTGCACATAAAAGCTTCAACCTATACGAATTCATTTCTCTGCCTTGGCAGTTGGGCAGACATGGGCTGCAGGAAGGGTACTGGGAAAACCCTTCTCCAGTTTGTGTCAAGGATCTGAAGAGGGGCTGCAGTCTCTCCCCAGTTGACAAGGATGGGAGCCACTGCCTCTGAGCACACTTCTACCACTGTGTATATCAAGGCACGAGGGAAGCTGCAAAATTTATTGAGTGTGTCAGTAACTGCGTACAAGTTGGTCCCAGCCCTTTGTTGGTGGCTGAGAACAAAACTTTTCTCTTCCAGAGTTGTAATCAAACACATGTGGCTTTGATAGTCCTTACAGCTCTCTAGAAAACTGCACTTTCATAAATAAATGAAATGCTTAGGGCACAGTGAGAGACCCTGCTGAGTGCATCCTTTTCTTCCCTGCCTCAGACCTGAGGACCTGGCCACCAAATTTTGTGCTGCAATCCAGTGCCCTACTGCATATGAGAGGTAAAAGTCCTATTTGGTCAAGAGCAAAGATCCACACCCCAACTTAATACATTTTACTTTGATGCCAGGCCAATGCCAATATTAGTGACTCTGCCCAGGCTTTCTCTGTTTCAGGACGTAGGGAAACGTCTAACTACCAAACTTGTTAGGAAAGTTTACTCTGCTGCACAATCCTTCTTTATATTAAATCCACAAAGCGATGGTAATGTGGCTAGAAATACTTGCCAGCAAGGGATTGAGTGGGTGGAAAACAGGGGTTTGATGAATTATTGCTAGACTATTTAATTTTGACTTTAGATACGTACGCTTCTCCCTGCTTCTACACATTGCTTACTTTGTCGCTCCAGGCTTCACATCTTACCTAGAACGGTCATGGTCAAGCATGGCTTTCCAGTTTGTTTCTTTTAAGCAGCATACCCCACTGTCTGGGTTCATGAAGTGCTGTCTCTTGAAGGACATTTCCAAAATCCATGCCCTGATTGCACATCCACCACCCAACAGCACTCTATCAATCTCCACTGAGAAAAATTGATCAGTCCTTAGCTCCCTTTCCCTGGAAGGCATGTGGAGGCAGCGCATAGTAAATCAAGCATTAATACTTCTGTTAGCAGAACTTTACCAAGGATATGCCTTGCATAAAAACTTACCTAAAAGACTGCATATGCAATACGTAAAACATTAGAAAATGCCCACTGGGGTGTCCCTAGAAACTTCAAGGTTGCCTAATGGTCCAAACAAGTTGACAGCTTTCCTTATTGCTATTTACATTGCACCTTCATTTTTATGTTTTAAAACAAACAGAGCTTCCGACATTAAAAGTGGCACCTACAATGCTGAACTCAAATCTACAACAGGGAGAAGCCAGTAAATGTTACTGTGGGCATGCTGCTGCTACTGGATCCATTGCAGATCCACACATGTAGAGGCATTTGCTTCTTTAACCTCATGCCTGTTGATCCAGATAGCCAGTTCAGGAAAAGGAGAGGTTAGAGCTCCTACTGGCCACCTAGTTTACTACAGTGCTTAACCCTTTCCTTCTGGTTTAGCATCAACTACTTGCTAAATCTCATTTCTTTACCATCTGTCAGTATGATCCTCCAGCCTGTAACACAGAGCCTGGCTGAAAGGAGAGACAGCTTCATTAAGTGTTAGAGAAAGCTGTGCATGAAATCTAAGTCAGGAGTCCAGGCCCTCACGCCTAAAGGAAGCATAGCTCTATGCGTGTGGGGAAAATGAAGCACAGAAGTCGGTGGACACCAGGTACAAGATAAGCAGCCTCTGTACTTGCTCTTTCTTGAAAGCAAGAGGGGAGCGTATCTCCTGCTGATGTCAACGTGAAATATTTTGTACCCTGTGGAAGGTGGGGGAGAGTGGAGTCACTTGTAGCATCTTCCTCATGAACTGAGAAATCAAGGTGTTTAGAATCTACCCGAGGTGTCGTAAGAAAACCCTAAATGCACATGGATCAACTGCCCAGCTGAGACAGGAAGAAGGTCTAGAGCGTCTTGAACAGATGGTGGGTTAGACAATGAGTTGTAGCGATATCTGCGGAAAACAGCTGCCCTCAACAAGCACGATACACATTTTTAAAAGTTGGCTGGCTGGGCACCGATCAGTGGGTGGTGAGCAGTTGCATCACTTGTTTTTCCTGGATTTTGTTCCCCGCTCTCTCCCTCTCATTGTTTTACTTTTCATTACAATTTATTATTATTTTATTTTATTTCAAGTATTAAACTGTTCTTATCTCAACCCACGAATTTTCTTACTTTACTCTTCTGATTCTCTGTCCCGTCCCACTGGGATCGAGGGGGGAGGAGAATGATCGAGCGGCTGTGTGGTGCTTGGTTGCCGACTGGGGTTAAACCATGACAGTGACTAATAATCCACCAGTCTTCACAGTTATCTCATGTGCCTATGCACACACAAGTACCCTGCTGTAAAAGAATACATAGATCATCTCACCTGCATGGTGTTTACACAACACTGATAAACTCTTTATTACCCCAGATGATAACCAGGCAAACTGCTTTTATTTGTATTTATATCAACAGCTCCCCGGTAATGGGGACTCTGAGCTAGTTGGGCCCAAGGTATGTGTGCGGTAATCAGGTCAAATAGAGGCACCATGCTCATATACAACACTGAACCTGCTGAGTTCAATGGGCCTTGGTAGCTATATCTAGTTGCATTATACTGCTAAGAGCCAAAAAAATCCAGGTGGGGCAAAAGTCCTCAGCACAAGCATAAAAATGTGGCCTCTCCAAGTGACCTCCTCACCTCCCAGAGGGGAAAAAAGCTGTCTAAGCAGGGTGACATCCACACCCCTTCCTATGGTGGGCTGCAATTTTCCTCTTATGGCCCTGACAAAATAAAGAAATACATAGTAAGGTAATCTTTTAGTAGAGACTTAACGTTTAGAGACTAAACCAAACTGCACTGGTTTAGCAGTGTACAGAAGTAAAGCAGAGACGTAAGCCTTCAAAGATAACTCTGCAGGGATTGCACAAGATGCAGCACTGAGAAGGGCATGCCATGGGTGACACTGAATTAGTCTGGCAGCGGAGCCTGTTAGTACACTGCTATGCTAACCGTACATTTGTACACACTAGTACAATAGGGAGTCTGAATCACATTCACGAGCCAGATGGAGGAAGATAATCACAGTGCCAAGTCATAGTGGAAGAGAGTGGAGTAAGCAAATGTCACCCAGACCTCCCAAGCCAAAGGGTACCCACAAGAGGAAAAGGGAAGCAGATCACAAAATGGTGGAAAGCTGTATTTTGCAAATCTGGGGAAGGGCACACCATTGCAAATAATTTCACTACATATCTAACAAATCCAGATCAGCTAGTGCTAGAGCGCAGGCTAGCAGAGGAAGGGAAGGACAGAGGCCCCAACACAATAACCTGTACCCAAAGCCAGTAGAAGCCTGGGAACAGTGCAGCCCTGCTGCTGCATGGGACCCACTGCAACACCTAGGAGCGGAATACCTTCCCATCAAAATATGGGCTTGATAGAAAAGTATTACACAAGGCTACAGTAGGACATTTGTTATGGGTTCATCAGATCAAAAATACAAGTCTGAGAGACAACTAGCTACCCAAGTTTTTCAAGCCATAGACATAGCCATGAGTGGAAGTCCAGGCTCATACATTTTGGGTATAATACTCAGTACAACAGAAGCACAGTTGATAGCGTTTTAGCTCTACCCTGTCCTGGTTTTCTTACCTGCTTTCTTTGGGCTGCCATTTCCATATGACTTCACCACATAGTCAAGCCTATTTAGTTCGGTTAAAAAAAAACCTAACCAAAACAAACACCACACACAACACAAAACAAGATGTACATACTCGCAATTTGTTCTGGATGCGAAGGTAGGGTCTACACAGGCATGCCACCCCCTCAACCCCTTGCAGATGTCAGATTAATCTGTCAAGTCTCGCATGCCCAAGGTACAATTTGTGTAATTGCCCCTTTCTCTTTGTCTCCTGTGGCTGGCCTTGGGCCTCTGTCTTTGCAATGCAACATCCCAGCTTCTCTCCTATTCTGTAACCCCCATCCCAAATACAGCTGTCTAAGGAGGTCTGTGAACTGGTGCAAGGGATTACAGGATACGAGAGAAGCCATGAGGCCGTGCTACATTCAGGATTGTGCTGCCAGGGAGGGCCATCTACACCATGCAGGCTCCACCTAAACTGTTATTCCCTTTCACTGGATTCTGATTCTCCTCTGTTGCATTTCTTGATTGGGACCAAGCTCTGGTGTTGGGAAGGATCTGTACAAGTGATTTTGCTGTCTGTAAGATAGTCAAGTTGAGAAGGTATCTGAGATTGTACTTCTGGTGCAGAGAGAGCTCCAGGGCTTATGCAAATCTGCTCCTCGCCCTGGACAAGGCAAAAGACTCAAATATAATGAGCACAAAAAAGCCGATTCCTTATGAGGCTGTTGGACATGGAGGAAACCAGAGAACTGAAGGACCTCAGACTGTGGTAGCTGTTCAACGTCATCTGATCAGGTCTTTATGTCTAGCCTGGATTCAGGGGACACAAAGGATGGATGGCACATGACTGGCCTCTATCCTCATTCCTTCCTTTTGTCTAGGTGCACAACAAGAGGAGCAGGATGGGAAGTTGGGCTGATCATTAGAAAACACTTTAATCAGACCTTCATGAAGATCACAAAGTCATCAGCTCACGGTGACGGATTGCCAGGGACTCCATGATGAATGCATTTGCAAATATTGCTGCAGAATAATTTCCTTCCGTCGCCAGAGCACTCCAAACAAATTAGATTCCCTCTAATCACATCTCCTGTCTGTGGAGAGGAAAGATGGGCCCGTCAGCACAAACGCATTTAGGGGGCGGGCAGTGGAGGGGAGAGAGTGGGAGGTAAGGGGCTAGATGCAGCAGGCAGGCTGATGAGGCGCTGGAAAGTTGCCCAGCTTTGAGGAGAGTCTCTGAGCAGTGGTGTGGATACACACTAATCCCAAGCATGTTAACAGCTCTCCCCCTGTTTGCACACACACACCATGAATGATAGAGGATGGAGGCAGAAAAGTCAGCGATTCACCTGGAATTTTACAATAGTGCAGGACAAGAGGAAGGAGAACAATGCCAGCATGATTTATCCCAGAGAGTGCAGCCCTTGCTGAGGTTACACAGATGAGCTAAAAGCAGTTTCTGTTGATGAGGCAAAGCCTGTGCCGCTTTCTGCACTGTCTTCCCCATGCCCTACCCTTAGCTGGGATACTTGAATTAGTGAAGCAGAAGGAACAGCTTCCCAGATAATCCAGTGCAGGTGACTCACAAGATGCGGTACGAGGAAGGAGACGTGGTTGGGAATTGTTAATTAGTACCAGGTGGCCATTATGCCATGTTGGAGGCATTCAACTAAGCTAGTAGCTCTTTTAATTCATACTAAGTCTAAGCATCATAGTTTAAGGCTCTTTGAAATGAGGGACACAACAGGCCTTAAGTTTAAAGACAAACCAAGAGTGAACAGCACTTTGTGGTTTCAAGAAATGGAAAATACTGTACTGTACCAAAAAGATGGTCTAAGTAAGATGTTGGAAGGCTACTATTCCTCTCTACAGCACATTTAGGATAAATGCTGGAAGGTGGCTGGGAAAATTATTGCAGAGTAGCACACTCATACTAATATCATGTCCATCATCTACAATTTTCCTGAATGCTTGAATTAACCCAACAATAGCTTCCTCCTCCCTTGCCTGAAAAATCAAGTGTCATCGCTTAAGCAACACATTGCTTAGTGACTGACCTGGCAAGTCACAGGTTATAGTTTCTGTTCCAGGACTGGACAAGTGCAATCCATGGAGGTAAGTTGGTGATACAGCAAGCCCAACATTTGCTTTACCTTGGCTTGAGATCCACTGTACCCATTTTTGCTAGGAAATTGGAGGAGCCAGATATTCTTAGAAAGCAGACCTTGCCATGTTTCCCTTCACGGGGTGTAAGAGCGCAATGTGGTGAAGACAAGGATCACAGGCACATTCTGTGACTACAGAACAGTAGAAACAGGCTGAAAGAATTAAGTGCTATGCAAAGTTTGAGCACAGTATGGAAGGAAGGACTGAGACACGCACTGTGCTTGCAGGCCTGTGCATTATCTGTTGAAGGACTTACAGTTGTGCTTTATTCGTTTCCCTGCTCAGAGGAGCTAGGGTAGTTTTTGGCTTCCCACTCCCTAGTTGGTACCAACTTGCTTTTCACAGTCCCCACTTCTGGCAGCTCAGAAACTCTGCCAACAGCTCACTACTGAAGGAAAAAAATGTAAGCCCAGTCCGTGCCCCTTTTAATTAGCTTTGAGATCTGGCACCAAGCGAGCTGACACAGAAGAGACAAAGTAAAGAAAAAGTCTTGTTTAAAATACGGCGGGGAGCTAGCTATGGAATAGCGAGCGGGGTGAGAGCGGGGGGAGCAGAGGAAGGAGAAGGGAGCTGCCGCGAGAGCAATTGGCCTTGTTTGCTCTCCTGGAAGCCTCTGTGTGCTTTTCCTCCAACGTGCGCTGGATTTATATAGGGGGCAAATCCTTATGGGCCAGTGAGCTTGGAGCGAGGCTTGGACCAAGAAGCAGGCAGGCTGCTGCCAGCTTCCCCTCCTCCTCTTCCTCCTCCTCCTCCTCCTCTCGTCCGCTCCCGCTCTCTTTCACACCCTTGCGCAGCAGGACCTTCTTATCAGGTGTGATAAGCAGCACTCCTGAGCATGGCTGGCAGGCTTCCAGCTCACGTTCCAGGAGCGTGGCCGGGTGCTGCCGCTGTGTGAGCACACTTTAATAAAAGTCTGATTTTTATCTGAACATTTTATTAATCCAGGCTCAGCTGTTTGCCAAAAAAGCCAATGCATTGAATATGCCAACGTGTGTTCTCTCTAGCTTCTAATGCCAATGTACCTCTGCCCACAGAGTCTCCTGTGCTTCACACTGGGATGGCATCTTCTATGCAGAGTTCCTCCTAGGTTGTTGCTTGCCCCTCCACCATACTACGGAGGTGGCAGGGGCTCTCTGCAACTGGTTTGCCCTCCCTTCTTTTGCACAGTGATTTTGAACAGGAAGGGGAAAAAAATGATTTTTCCTTAACATGTTCCTACTGCCAAAATTACTGTTTTTCCCATACGCAGGGCACATGGAAAGACACTGGACAGTTGCAAGCTATCCCTAAAAAAAAAAAAAAATATCTTTCCTTTCTTATCCTTCCACTGCTGCCCTGCTGTCATTCACCACCTCTCATGATACACCCATCTCAATCCTCTCACAGAGTGGGTTGAAATGTAAACATCACTGGGTGCTAGAAGTCAGCCTGCAGCAACATGGCCAGAGGAAAGGAACAGGAAAGATGGAGAGGTTTGTGTGGGACCAGGCTTAAAAGATGAGATGGATGTTCTAAGAGCATCCATAGTCAGTACAGTTTTTCCATGCCCTGGCTGATGGATTGATGTGATTTCCTGGAATAAGACAGCCTGCTCTGCTGCTTTTCCTACTCTTATTGTGCCAGTTTGAGAATGGGACCGAAGGGCTTTCAGCTCGATAGGGGACTATGCTGCTGGGCCATGTTCTCACCTAATGGAATAGCCCCTGGCTATCCATAAGACTGATGACATTCAGTGCAAAACCCTTTTTGTGAGCTGTATTAGAACTAAGCACCCTGTAGGACTACGATACTGATCCACAGTCTCTACCATTTCCAAACTGACAACTGTATTTCAGCCCTGGAGGAAGTCACACATTTTCCCATTCCATCTCTCTATGATCTTTCCTTAGAGGTTGTCCTCATTTGCCCACTGCTCTTTTATATACTTAATTCGTTTCCCCCACAAACTTCAGATCGAACTGTCCCATTCTGTATTCCAAACCCTCCTCATCTCCTGCTGCAAGCACAGTTTGTCTTCCATCCCACTTAAGCCAGGCTAAATCCTAACCTACTCCTGTACAAGCTCAGAACTTCCTGTCATTCCTTTGAGAAAAGTTCATTGTGTTTTTAAGCTTATCGTCGCAAACCTTCTGACTCTTTGGGATTCTCCTTCAATCCAGTTAATGGTCCCCTTTTCAGCTGTCTGATCTGCCATAACAAATGCTCAGGGGAAACCCTAAGAAAGACCAGGTGCTGGCCAACTGGGACTGCACCTTACTAGGCGAGATGGCATGAAAACACGACAGCTGGATGTTACTTCCCAAGACACAGAGGCAAAAGATTTGACAAGCAGCTCAAATGGTAATCGGTAGACAGGGACTTTGAAAGCAAGGACAAGGATGTACACCTAGTTCTTTCTTCTCTATTCATTTGGGCAGTCATGTTTCAGAGGGAGACATAGATTTGATGTTATCTGTCTATTAAAACTGAAATGAAAGAGCAAGGGAAGATGGAGTTCTGCCTGGCAACTCAGAAGATACTTATGAGACTGAGGTTCAGCTATTAGCTCTGCTGGAGATGTCACATGTGATATTGGTCAAATCACTAGGCCTTAGCTCTTTCTTTGTATAGTTGGGATGCCTAAAATAGTCCAGCCCTGACTTCAGCAGGGATTGTGAGATAATGTATAGCAAATAATGATTGAAAATTAGAGTTGGTGTTCTTCTAAAGACTCTGAACAACAAGGAGGTAGGAAAAACTGCTGTGGGGATAACAGATAGAGAGGTGAAATAATGAGCTTAACAGTGCCATGGGAATAAGATGTCCCTAAGTCCTATTCCTATTAGGGTTTTACATAAAGTCTGTATGCTCCCTGTCTCACTCTGTTTCCTCAGGCAAAAGACAGGCTGGCTGCTTACTCTAGCCAAATGTTACAGCCAATTCCTTCAGCCCCAATCTTTGGGTCTGTCTTCTTTTGCATTAGTCAACTAAGTCATAAAAAACCCCCAGTGAACCAAACAATCCTCTGTCCCCTGCCAAACAATCATATTACCTCCTACACAGGACCACTGAAAGCTTCAAAGGATGCTGCGGTTTGTCTGCTATAGGTTTAGGAATATAATGCTAAGCAGTATTTCTGTATAAGGGCTGGAGCTCAAACCAGGTTTATTAAGATTTGCAGTCTGCATTGTCTAAAGGCAAGAGCTGCTTGGCCCTAGGCTCTGGACAGCAAAGATGTCTGAGCCACGCAGAATGATTTAACTTAGGTCCTAGAAAAAGTGTGGACACATTAGTACAGCATGCTGATCAAGCTACTGTGCTCTGCTTCTCCAGGCAGCTAAGTAATCTGACAGGACGTCTTCCTACACACGGTTATTCTGCTCCCAAAATAGCTGAGGTGATCTTGCACAACACTGTAAGGCACATGCAAAGAGAGACTATCTTGCCCTTTGTGAGCTTACAGCCGTACTGGCATTCAGTTTTTACACAAGAGTGGTTGTTTAGATCTAGCCACGCACAGGTTATTCGCTTAAAAAAACAAAAGAACATGGCTGTAATAATCAATTAACAGCTCCCCCAAAACTCATTTACTTCATAGCTTGATCTGTGCTAAGGATTAGGCTCTCTCTTCAATAGGTGTATGATCTCAAAGTGGAGGTGTGAGCATCTTTCACAAACCTAAAATCTTCTTTCAAAGGCGATTGGACTAGATGAGACTTGGGCTCAAATATTTCTGCACTTCTGACATTGAAGACTCTGTGCTACAGGATGGTGAAGAAGCCAGGAGAGTCCCCTCCAGTGAAAGTTTAGCATTAAGAAGGTCAAAGCCTTAATGAATACAGCATAGGGAATAAAACTGCTAATTTTACCTTGTGAGCATAGTTTTAAAAGAACGAAGGAAGGAACAAAGCAAAGTACAACCCTTTTTCTTACTTTTTTTTTTTTAAATAACTCTGATTCCAAGCACAATAATTGGAGGCAAAAACCTCTGAACTGAGGCAACGGTAGGGAAAGAGTAAGGAATGAGCAGCTATAGGTGGTGGTTCCTCATGATCTTTAAATATTAGTACAAATAGAAGCTTGTTATTATTTTTGAAAACACAATAATTGATCATCTGCTCACGAGATTGTTCCTGGTAAAGATTATTACCTGTCCCCTGGGCAAAATTTAACACCGACCAGTAGACTTGTCAGCATGGGGCGAGTGCTCTGGGAAACCTGCGAGGGCAGCTGCACAACTACCCTGCCTCCGCCGCGCTGCTCTGCCGAGTGCAAATCTAGAGCGATCCCAGGTGGGAGACTGTCTTGCTTCACGAGAGAATGATTAAATGCTTCAGTCCTCCCCTAGACAAGTAGGCTTGTCACTCCAAGGATCTCTTTGCAAGGCAAGTGCTTGCCCCTGGGAGCGGAGGAGGCAGTATAGCACAGAGAAGGAATCCAAGGTGCTTGCCAGCCCCTGCCTGTCATGGTGAGGGGTGCTCGTATATGTCCCAGCCACACAAACGACAGCTGCTGTTCAAAACATCTCTCTTCAGAGGCTCATGCAATATTTGTACAGAACAATATTATCCTAAATGTTTTCTAATTATTCCTCTGGATTAATGAAAACTTGTTATATTATTGACGGGTCTTTTGCAATATTTATAAAACACGGATCGGATTAAGGAGGAACAAATAAATATGTAGAGGATGCCTAACATGTAAATAATAAATATTCAGTCATCTATTTTTTCGCAAGATGGTTTAAATATATGACGTTTTCAATAAAACTTTAATAACTCTGCAAATATTTATTTATTTCATCTGAAGCATAAGGGAATTGCAAGAAACCTCTGCAGACTCCAGAAAGAGCAGGCAGATGGAACGCATACCGTACCATGGAGCCTTCAACCATCTTTTGGCAAGGAAAGGATCCTGAGCTGCTCCAGGCTTGGGAGCAAAGAAAGTGGAGGGAGGGGACTTTCAGGAATTGAATGGAGAAACATCCCACTTGCTTTACAACCAGCCACGCACACCAACCGTCACTGCTGCACAATTGCAAGACCAGTGGCCAGAATAACAGAATAACACCACCTATGCTCAGCCAACCACCACGTATTGCACAGCTCATAATTACATTACCTCTGTAGGATTCTCTGCCCCAGTTATCCTAACAGTGAGGGGACTACTGAGAGCTTATTTGCTAGTGCTCCCAAGCCCACAATGAGAAAGGAAGAAAGGAAGACAAGAGGAGACATTTTGATTGTGAACTACTCCCAGTTTTCCTAAGTAGTCTAGTTTTTCCACAGGCTAATGTAATGTTTTAAGACTCTACCTATGGCATTAAACATCCTGAGACCTGCGGTAAAGAACAGATCTGCTTTCCCCTAATAGGAAAGCTGGACTCTGCTCAGTTAAGGAACCCTCAATATCCAGCGTCCCAGGAGATCTGGACATAAATTGGGGTGTTCAACCTCTCAGAGGACACAAAGTCATACAGGGATTTAAAAATTCAAACACCGCTACATTATCAAAAAGTTCTACTTTACTAAAGGTACCATAATGGTTTGTCTATCATGACCCAGAGTAACATCATGGCAGGTTATCAAAATGTGACTCTTCTGAAATATGTTTGCATAGCATCAAATGCCTGCTAAGACAATGGCTTTTTGTAATCACTTCATATTATGGTAAGAAAAGCTTTAAAATTAAATGCCCAAAACACAGTTAACACATTTCGTTTTAATGGGATAGGATGGTCATTGCATGTTAAATAAATACTCATTGTAAAAAGCAAGTCAAGTTGCTGAGTTTTAATAGCTGTGCAGTAAATAACTGTTTATGCGTCATTACGTGGATTTGGAAGCATCAGCAAATATGCTTTTAATAATCAATTGATACTTAACGTATAATATCTGTCTGATTAAATCAAAGGAGATGGATGCAGCCACAGTAATTACTGCATATTGTTACAATGCCATTGGATTAGGGAAACATATTTATTGAGGTGGAAAAAAGTCAGAGGTAGATACATATCTCCTTGCCTGTCTTCTTACTGCAGTACCTTGTTCTGTCATCTCATTGATTTCCCAAGATAAGCAATGTTCACCCTAGTCGATAGTTGGACAGGATACCACCGAGGGAAACCTAGAGTGCTGAGGGAAGCGGTGCTAGTAATGCAACTGAGATTGCTCTTTCATTTTCCAGAAGGAAAGTGCTGCAAGTCCTCTGAAGTGCAGCACCCCAGAGGGGATGTTGCACTCATCTCCCCTGCAGGCAGCAATCACAGCTCAAAACGTCGGTGGCGGAGCCATGGGTTACACCGTCCAGGCAGACTCCACAGCGAGTAATCACGTTCCAGCTCTCCAAACTGTTGAAGTTTCCAGATGCAGCATTGCTCTCCATTTCGTGTCAGAAAGAAATGTCCCTCCAGAACAAGCTGAGGCAAGGAAGACCATGAAAGCCTTCTTTCTACCTGCTGAGTATCCTTTTCTCACTTCAGAAATCTGCAGAGCAAATCCTCTACTGGTCTACTCCCTTACACCTTTAGACCAGTGGCCAGAATAACAGCAATTTGCTTTACAGACATTGTGATTACTCTAATCACAGTCCAGTTCTTGACACAGCAAAAAGCAAAGTAGCTTAAAGCACCTGGACTTCCCTACCTCTGGCTGTACCTCAAGTGACATAGCATGAGCTGAAGGTGTAGCTCGGATCTAGTTCAAAACTGGTCACTGGGAATACAAACATGCTCCTATTCACTGATAGCTGGAAATAAAATTACCCTTAGGCTACACATTTAAAGCCAAGGAAAGAAAATTTTGGCATAGGGTTTAAGTTCTTAAACAAACAACACATGCTTATTACAAATGCGCAGTGTATGAAAATGTAGCCTGTACTAAAGAAAGCTGGGGAAAATCCTCAATTGTGTACATTGCTGTAGGCTACCCAAAAGCAAATGGGACCGTGGCACTTCAGTGAACACTGGGGGCTCGCTCCTTTACTCATATATGTAAAAGCAGAGAGAACCAACAGTTCCATTCAACCCAGGTCCCAGCTTTACCATGTGTATTTAGCCTCCCTCACACCAAATCCTCTGCAGGACAGGAAGGCATCTAGGACCGGAGGCATAAGTGTTACCAGGCACTTAATTCCACTGACACCAATGACAGTCTAGAGGCCTGAACAAATGAGTCACATAAATCTCTCTTTGAATCTGGCCCCTGGTAACTTGAAAGCACTATATTAAAATAAGTGAACCTCAAAAGGTTCAGGAAAATGTCTTAAAACTTTCAGGAAGTTGCAGAAACACGTCTTTAATTCCCTGCAATTTAGTGAGCCTGCAAGGGTAGGAGTTTCTCAGAGATTTGTCAAAAATCATTGCTTGTGGTCATACTGAAAACAACATTGCAGAAAGACCAAGAAAAAAAAAACAACCCCCAAAAAACCTCAAAAATCCCAAAGCCTCTCACCCTCTATCTCCCCAACCACATGCCTGTACTAAAAGCAAGCAAAATAGATGGTGAATATGAACCAATGCAGGAGAGCACACAAACCCACCTGTTGACACTGCCACAGAAAAAAAAAAAGAGCATCGCAACTGATGTCTTTAAAAAGGAACAGAAAGCACTATGTCCACTAATGTTGTTAATAGAGCAGTAGCAACAACAATGCTACTTTGGATTCCTAGAGCAGCTTTTTTGCTGGGGTCTCAAAGCACCTTATAAAAAGCCAACTAAGCATCACCCTGCCACATTTACTATTGCAAAAAAGATGCAGCACAAACAGTTTCAGCATCACTGTCTGCCTGCAATACTCAAGAGCCCCAACTCCCTTGCCTTGACAATACCTTGCTTGCTTGCCTATTGATTGGAAGAGTGGGATAATAGTAACGATCAAATCCTAAGGTTTCAGGAACCTCAGTGGATTTTCAGAGGACTGTTCTCTCCCTTGTCCCCAACCTTCCCACCCCAATACACACCAGTGCTCCTTTGGACAGAGGCATTATGGAATTTTCTTCACTTTCCTCTAAATCATGAGGTCAAAAATGCAAAGAATAACACGGGCCCTGGTGGATCAGTGGCCCAACGTGGTAAATGGCATCTTGGCAAGCAGTGGAGTGCCGCCCAACAGTACTAGCAAGTTCTTCCGTAAGCATTGGAATTAGAGACACCCATTTTTCAGAGGGTTGGTATGTGTTGTGTATGGGGTTATTTGGGGTGGGTTTTCTTTTATTTTTGGGGTGGGGGTTTTGTTTTCTTAGGGATTTGTAGGGGGGGAAAAAGTCTCCAAGTGAGGCTTTTCCCACTACCTGGTCATTGCTAACATTTATTCTGGATGGAGTCTTTGTTGTCCAAACAGATAGCTGAGTTCATGCAACTACAGAACTAACAAGGTCACTTCCCTCCTGTTTTCATAAAAACTATAAGGAGTGAATGTCTTTGAGATTTCAATTTATAGCTGAGATCAGTCAAGATGTTCAGTAATTACAGAAGACTGAAAGACAGCCAGACACTGTGCTTAGAGAAGCTATATTTCTGTATGAAACCAGGCTAAGAAACAGGGTCAAACTAAAACTGAAGTCATGTTAGCTGAAAGGTTTACCTGAAAAAAAGCAATATAACACAGAGTGCTTCTTTATCTGAATAGTCCTGTGTAAATCGATGGAGCTACTCAGCAAGCAAGGGCTGCAGCGTCAGGCCTGGAGAAGGGCTTCCTCTGCTCGCCTTCTGTTGAGATGTGAAACCAACTCTGTATCGATTCCAAGGCCATCACCAGTAATAAGATCAAGCCAGTACAAAGGGGGCATTGAGAAAACGGCTTGCCACAGCCGCAGCATCAGGGAATAATCCAGCTGCAGGCCCCGTCACACATGATCCATCTATAGTGGAGGGAGGAGGTAAACCTCCCTCTTCCCAGAGAGCCAGTCTCAGCTATCCCACTCCTCAACCCCAGCCAAAGCCTGGCCAGCCTTGCCAGCTGCACAGCCCTGCAACCACAAATACACAGAGGAGCGGCTGGGAAGCGGACTGGTTTATTTTATTGTTTTGCAACTTCTTATTTATGAAAATGCTCCGAGTCTGGATACGGATCAAGTTTCGCTGCTCAATATTTATTAGAGTCTCACCTGCCTCACCAGAATGGGAACTGCAGGCACTTTGATTAATGGATTGGAAAAAAGAAATGTATAGTTCCCCTGTCGCCTCAGTAAGCGCCTCCCTGTATCTTGTGCCGAGAGGCTATTTTACAGCATCGCAGTCCTCGGTGAATCTCTGCTGATTGCTTGCTGCCTCCCTACAGCAGCACTCTGCTCGGAGGTGTGGGGTGGCACTGTGTTTTATCCTGCAGCTGGAGGTGGAAGAGCACTGTGGTGCTATGTCAAGTAGAAATAGGCCCTCTCTGAACAGCAATAAAAGCACCGACTTAAAATATCACCCCAATGGCTGCGGCAGGTTGGGGAATAAACTAAGTTCTTCTCTGTGCTTGGAGAGCACCCACCAGTGCCAAAGAGGGATTTCTGGCTGCGGCCTGACTGCTTTCCCAGGGCGATGGCTGTATCGCCTTTGGAGGCAGAGTGGTTTTAGCAGCAGTCTGTAGACCCAGGCAGCTCCAACGGCTGCACCCTGTAAAGCACAAATGTTAGCCAGGCCTCTGCCATTCTTCATCAGCCACCTCTGGTTGTGAAATTAAGCTTAGATCCACCTTTATGCCAGCCCGCTGCTTTCAAGCTAAACAGAGTTTGCACTTTGCTCCAGTACGAGGCTGCAGGATGCCTATATTTTGCCACTGGCTAGCCAAGAGGCACTGCTGAAGCTCAGACCCATGGATCATCCAGAAGCAGACCCTACACAGTCGGTTTTGCAGCAGGTCACGCAATGATTCTGGCATACGATGCATTGGATAATCACTGCTCCTGCATGATACATGGAGACCACTGATTCAATCTATACCTTATCTATACTAAGAAAACAAAGTTTTTCATCAATGGTGAAAGCAGAGGGTTGATGGGGGTCCCAAGAGATTTTTTTTTTTTTTTAAAGCCTCCTGGACACACTCCCCATGTCAGGTACCTAGGCGCACGCTGCACTGCACTGCACTCTCACCATCAGAGCAAGCAGCGCAGGGCTGAGGAAGCCAAAAGGGGAGGAAGAGGAGAGTGGAGCATATTTCCTCCAGGAGAGGGCAGTCCCGTACACACACATACCGGTAATTCAGTGCACATGCTGGAAATGAATCAGTCCTTCATAATGAAAAAGCCCCGTTATCCCAACATCCTCGGCTGGACCGTCTTCCCTTGATTGATACAGGACTGTGCCCTGCAGATGCCTGGAACCTGTGCAGTTATTTAATTCTGCACATTGTAATCTTTTATCTTTACATTTCAACTAATAAATTTCTGCTCCAGTGGAAGTGAGTACTAGCATGGGCTAGCGCCAGGCACGGAGGGGCTGATGCTGCAAAAGTCTCACACACACACACGGTGGCACACCTCGGGCTTTGCCTTCAGGTATCCACCTCACATTTGCCTGGAAAAGTCTAACCCTTCACTCCTGCCCTGGAAACCTTCCACATAAAACACATACAGATTACTCCAACTGCAGACTGCCAACACCAGCTCTATCACTGCCCCTCAGCTTCTTGCCCTGTAACCCCCCATCTGGGGGTCCCCACACCCGACTCTGCCAACCTCGTTTAGTCTTTGCTTTCCTATTATTTCCATGTTTGCCTAGACACCTCAGACACATCCTACAGCCCATCTCCTTCTCCCAAGCTTGCAATTTTGTCAAGGGAAGTTCACAAGCGAGGCGCAGTACGTGACACAAGACACCTCCCTGACTGATGCAGCATCACCCAACTTTCCTCACGCCTGGGCTTTCGGAGAGCGTGCTCCTGTGCCAGCCCTCGTCTGAAGCTTGTGATGGGCCATTCTCACCCCTTCCTTGGGATGCATAGGAACTGAGTATGTACAATCCCAAAGGACTTTGGGAAGATTCGGCTGGACTTCAGTTAATTGCTACAGCAAATTAGGTCTAAAACCATTTGTCCCAACCACGTGAGGGTTGAGGCTGTACGTTACGGCTGCTTCTAAAGTTTATGTTTTTACCAGAAGATTGGCAGGGCCCTGCTGAGATAAAAAGGGCCTTCTGCTTCCCAAGCCCCTTTTCCCCGACTTGCGCCTTCTTCCCGGTTTTTGTATTCAGCTTTGGGCCTCCAGGAGCATCTGGAGGAATTCATTTCCTTTGCAGTCCACCCCTCCTTCTCCCGAACGAAAACTAGAGCTGGTTTTTCCAAGTTAGATTCACAGGAGAAATATGAAAGCTAAAGGCACACGGTATAAATAAACATGCTATGGGAACACAAGAGGCAAAACACAGAGGCCCGACGCAGACGAGAGAGACAATACAGCATAACAAATAGCGAGCTGCGCTTCGCCTGTGGCATTTTACAGCTACATCAATAATTATATAATACAACGGTCGCCGATTTCTCAGGCACGGATCAATACTGGCTGCGGTGCCACCCCGCTCTGTGGCGGGTTGTGGACTGAGGGGATCTTCTCAGGCCCCTACGTTGCCTGTGCTGGGTATCGATGACTACATTCTGCAGGCAGTGCCAAAAGCTAGGGAAATGGCAAGCGTATTCTCCAGACTAAAGACATGGTGGTCTGCCCATGGCAGGCAACGCTGCCAGCATCGGTGGGAAACGGCTTGCTAATTTTTCAACTGCCTGCAGAAGGTGCAGCCTAGGTACTGCTTTGACTAGATGTTGTTGGTTGGCAAAAGGTTGAAAGGGGATTCATCCCACAAGCGTCTCGCATGCTGCGGACTTAGGGAGGTGATCGTGCCCCTGTACTCGGCACTGGTGAGGCTGCACCTCAAATACTGTGTTCAGGTTTGGGCCCCTCACTGCAAGACAGACACTGAGGTGCTGGAGCGCGTCCAGAGAAGGACAATGAAATTGGTGAAGGGTCTGGAGAGCAAGTCTTATCAGGAGCATCTGAGGGAACTGGGACTGTTTAGTCTGGAGAAGAGGAGGCTCAGGAGAGACCTTATCGCACTCTACAACTAGCTGGAAGGAGGTTGTAGCGAGGTGGGGGTTGGTCTCTTCTCTCAAGTAACTAGCGATGGGAAAAGAGGAGATGGCCTCAAGTTGCGCCAAGGGAGGTTTAGATTGGACATTAGGAAAAATTTCTTTACCGAAAGAGTGGTCAAACATTGGAACAGGCTGCCCAGGGGAGAGGTTGAGTCATCCCTGGAGGTATTTAAAAGACGTGTGGATGTGGCACTTAGGGACATGGTTTAGTGGGCACGGTGGTGTTGGGTTGACGGTTGGACTTGATGATCTTAGAGATCTTTTCCACCTTAATGATTCTATGATTCTTTGATTCTATGACTTACTCAGCAGGAAGCGATTCGTCTGTCAAGTGTAAAGGTATGAATGCACCCACTTGTCAGGCCTTCCAGCACGGCAGTTAGGGGACACAGTACCATTAGAGATACCCATACTCTTCATAACAAAATCTAATTTTCTAAACACTGCAACAGGGATGCTAAAAATAAAATAAGTTGAAAAAACACAACAATTTTGTGGACAGAGCGTAATGAGCATCTCTGCTTCAAAGAACAGAGTTCTGCAATCCTGCCCCCAAATTCCCATTAAGTGTACAATCACTAAACATTGTGCTGGAGGGGGGGGAAAAAAAATGGGAAATCAAATGAAGAAAACATTGAGAACAACAACAACAACCACTACCACCACCCTCTTTTCTATTGTTAGCTGGCTTGGGATTCCTATGAAGAGCAAGTCTGAAATATAGATTTCAAACCATTAATACTATTATTTAAATGCTAGGCTGAGAGAAGTAGCAGAAGCTATGTCTGACCCATGCAACTTCCCACAAATGGCAATTACCTCTAAAAGCTTCCCATGCCAAATCTAATTAAATTGAAAGAGACATTTGGAAACACAAACTGATTGGTTTTCTTCAGGAAAGTAGACCTTTTGGGCTAGAACTGACCAATGGAAAAAAAAAAAAAGAACAAAACCAAACCCCAAAACCAACAGCCAGAAGATGTGGATGGTGCATTCTTGCTCTATGCAATTTAACAGTAAAGTGATTGGCTTGCAGTGTATGTTATTATTTTATTGGGTTGCAAGCTGTCTCCGGTCAGGCTTTGTCTTGTATTTGTTAGACACGCATTCTGATACCACTATGTAAAATGTCAAGTAATATAATTGGGCCTCAGTCCTACAAGGCCTTCCTTCAGACAGAACTTACATGTCATTGGGAATTTCAACTGATTTCTCTGCTGGAAGGCTGGATTAAAGGTCTTCCTACTGCAAAAATTGAAAAACTCGTAACACTGACACACTCATCTTGCCAATGAAAGAGTAATAAAAAATAGAAGTGACTCTGAAAGAGATCATCCTAAACAGCAAGAAATCCCTAAATTAATAAAAAAATAACACTTGCATCCACCGGCCTATGAAAGCTTGTGGCACATTTCACTACCACTACAGTCACATAGATAAGTACTTGAGTACCACCATGGATAGACTATAGTATAAAATCACTGGTGTAGAGGAGGATACTATCCTTAGAACTCCAATTACAGCCAGAAGCAAGAGGTTTGCTCATCCCTCTTTGGGTGTGCAAATCTGTCACTAGATACCTTGTCTGAACTAAGTGTTGTACATACACCTAGTAAGAGCCAGTTGCTACATAAGGATCCATAATTTGCAAAGATAAAGAGGCACAGCAAGATAAAAATGGGTGATCTTGTAATCGAGGTGGTATGGCTATAAATATTTTCCCCTATGCATAATGCATTGCCTTTGCTGCAGTTGGTGCTCCCAGCTGAGTTTTGATGATGCGAATGGATCAGAGAAAGTATGCTTTCAGTTTGTGTAAGGACTAGTCAAAACATGAGAGACTGTTGATCTTCCCTCCGTTAACAGTTACTAATAGGTGTAATGCATTTACAAAGATCACACGATGTATAAAGAATCTAGTATTTGTGGAACAAATGCTTGGATATTATCTTCCCATTACTGATGAATGATGGAGGTCAGGAAAAAGCAAAACAAACTACCCAAGGTTGCAAGGATATCTGTGGTAGATGAAGGAGGTAGAACTGAACCTTTTGACTCCTAGCCAAATACCTTTCCTCTCTAACAAGAAAGTGATGGAATGGGTTAAAAGTAGGGACTTATTGCAGCCCAGCTGATCAGCAGCAGCATGTTAAGCCATAGCAGTTTGACTTTCAAATCTGTGTCTGCACACTGGAGTGGCTGCTCTTTTTCCATTTTCTACCACTATCAATTCAATGCAGTTCTGAGCTGCTAGATTCAAACCAAACCAAAATAACCCGCTTGGGCCCAGGGCATACATATGAATATTTACAAAAGTTTTACTAGTAAAAACATGTGGGTAGAGAGAACCCAAATATTTGTTGGATAGAGAAGCAGATTAACACAACCTGTACTGGCACGATATTCTGGGTTTGCTGTTTGCCTCTCCCTGCCATCTAATCAAACCCCTTGGGAAGACTCTTTTCTGAGAGGACTCTCTCTCCATTGCATGCTGATGACTGATAATGCAGTGGGCATATTGTAAATGGGAGCTGCTTTCCACTGTGAAGGGACAAACCCTAATTTGCCATAGCCCTGGGTCAGACGCAAGTTAAATGAGCCGGAGCAGGACACAGCCACACCCTCCATCACTGGGCTATGCAAGCTGCACGCGTACACACGAAATCAATTACTTTGGGCTCTTCTGAATGCGACAGGAGAAAATTACATCTGAGCTCTGGCCTCAGCCAATCAATCCTACAGTAGTCTGATTTTTCTAGGAATGATGCTGCAGGCAAGGCTTGTGTGACCTACAAAGAGAAAGGTCTCAGTTCAGTGAGCTCTCTAGCTCTCCTTTTCTGCTCCCTCTCAGTCTTGTTATTGCCCCCACCCATGGGGCTGTTTCATCACAGAAACATGGTGGGATGAATCGCACAACTGGAGTGCTGCAATGGATGGCTATAAACTCTTCAGAAGGGACAGGCAAGGAAGGAGCTACCCTACAGGGGTAGCCCTGTACTTTAGGACATTTTTCGATTGTCTAGAGCTTAATGATAGTGATGAGAGGTTTGAGTGTTTATGGGTAAGAATCAGGGGGAAGGCCAACAAGGCAGATATCATGGTGGGAGTCTCTTATCGACCACATAACCAGGATGAAGAGGCAGATGAAATATTCTATAAGCAGCTGGGAGAAGTCTCACAATCCCTAGCCCTTGTTCTCATGGGGGACTTCAACTTACCAGATGTCTGCTGGAAATGCAATATAGCAGAGAAGAAACAGTCTAGGACGTTCCTGAAGTGTGTGGAAGATAACTTCCTGACACAGTTGGTGAGTGAGCCAGCTAGGGAAGGCACCGCACTGGACCTGTTGTTTGCAAACAGAGAAGGACTTGTGGGCGATGTGATGGTTGGAGGCTGTCTTGGGCATAGCCATCACGAAATGATAGAGTTTTCGATTCTTGGAGAAGTAAGGAGCGGGGTCAGCAGAACTGCTACCTTGGACTTCCAGAAAGCAGACTTTGGCCTGTTTAGGAGACTGCTTAACAAAGTCCCTTGGGAGGCAGTCCTGAAGGGCAAAGGAGTCCAGGAAGGCTGGACATTCTTCAAGAAGGAAATCTTAAAGGAGCAGGAGCAGGCTGTCCCCATGTGCCAAAAGACGAGCTGGCAGTGAAGACGACCGGCCTGGCTGAACAGACAGCTTTGGCTGGAACTCAGGAAAAAAAAGGAGAGTTTATGACCTTTGGAAGAAGGGGCAGGCAACTCAGGAGGACTACAAGGATGTCGTGAGGTTATTCAGGAAGAAAATTAGAAGGGCCAAAGCCCAACTAGAACTTAATCTGGCTACTGCTGTAAAAGACAATAAAAAACATTTCTACAAATACATTAGCAACAAAAGGAGGACTAAGGAGAATCTCCATCCTTTATTGGATGCGGGGGGAAACAGTGACAAAGGGTGAGGAAAGGGCTAAGGTACTTAATGCCACCTTTGTCTCAGTCTTTAATAGTAAGATCAGTTGTTCCACGGGTACCCAGCCCCCTGAGCTGGAAGACAGGGAGCATAATGAATCGCAGAATAGTTTGGCTTGGAAGGGACCTTTAAAGGTCATCTAGTCCAACCCCCCTACCATGGGCAGGGACATCTTCAACTAGATCGGGTTGCTCAGAGCCCCATCCAACCTGACCTTGAATGTTTCCAGGGATGGGGCATCTACCACCTCTCTGGGCAACCTGTGCCAGTGTTTCACCACCCTCCTTGTAAAAAATGTCTTCCTTATATCTAGTCTAAATCCACCCTTTTTTAGTTTAAAACCATTCCCCCTTGTCCTGTCACAACAGGCCCTGCTAAAAAGTCTGTCCCCATCTTTCCTATAAGCCCCCTTTAAGTACCGAAAGGCTGCAATAAGGTCTCCCTGAAGCCTTCTCTTCTCCAGGCTGAATAACCCCAACTCTCTCAGCCTTTCTTCATAGAAGAGACGTTCCATCCCACTGATCATTTTCGTGGCCCTCCTCTGGCCCCATTCCAACAGGTCCATGTCTTTCTTGTGCTAAGGCCTCCAGAACTGGACACAGTACTCCAGGTGGGGTCTCACCAGAGCGAGCAGAGTAGAAGGGCAAAACCGTCGCCCTGCTGGCCATGCTGCTTTTGATGGAGCCCAGGATACCGTTGGCCTTCGGGGCTGCTAGAGCACATTGCCGGCTCATGTTCAGTTTTTCATCCACCAATACCCCCGAGTCTTTCTTGGCAGGGCTGCTCTCAATCCCTTCATCCCCCAGCCTGTATTGATACTGGGAGTTGCCCCGACCCAGGTGCAGGACCCTGCACTTGGCCTTGTTGAACCTCATGAGGTTCCCACGGGCCCCCTTCTCGAGCTTAAGACCCCATAAACCAAGGGGAAATGGATCCACCCAAGAGTACTGAGGGAGCTGGCAGAAGTGCTCACCAAGCCACTTCCCATCATTTATCAGCAGTCCTGGCTAACCAGGGAGGTCCCAGGTAAACTGGAAGTCAGCAAAAGTGATGCCCATCTACAAGAAGGGCTGGAAGGAGGATCTGGGGAACTACAGGCCTGTCAGCCTGACCTCGGTGCTGGGGAAGGTTATGGAGCAGATCATCTTGAGTGCCATCACACGGCTCATACAGGACAACCAGGTGATCAGGCCCAATCAGCAGGGGTTCATGAAAGGCAGGTCCTGCTTGACCAACCTGATCTCCTTCTATGACCAGGTGGCCCACCTAATGGATGAGGGAAAGGCTGTGGATGTGGTCTGCCTGGACTTCAGTAAAGCCTTTGACACTGTCTCCCACAGCATTCTCCTAGAGAAGCTGGCGGCTCACGGCCTAGACAGGTGCACTCTTCGCTGGGTAAAAAACTGGCTGGACGGCCGAGCCCAGAGAGTTGTGGTGAAGGGAGTTAAATCCAGTTGGCGGCTGATCACGAGCGGTGTTCCCCAGGGCTCAGTACTGGGGCCGGTCCTGTTCAATATCTTTATCAATGATCTGGATGAGGGGATTGAGTGCTCCCTCAGTAAGTTTGCAGATGACACCAAGTTGGGCGGGAGTGTTGATCTGCTCGAGGGTAGGAAGGCTCTGCAGAGGGACCTGGACAGGCTGGATCGATGGGCTGAGGCCAGCTGTATGAGGTTCAACAAGGCCAAGTGCCGGGTCCTGTGTCGGGTCACAACAACCCCAGGCAACGCTACAGGCTTGGGGAGGAGTGGCTGGAAAGCTGCCCAGAGGAAAAGGACCTGGGGGTGCTGGTTGACAGCCGGCTGAACATGAGCCAGCAGTGTGCCCAGGTGGCCAAGAAGGCCAATGGCATCCTGGCCTGTATCAGAAATAGTGTGGCCAGCAGGAGCAGGGAGGTGATCGTGCCCCTGTACTCGGCACTGGTGAGGCCGCACCTTGAATACTGTGTTCAGGTTTGGGCCCCTCACTACAAGACAGACACTGAGTTGCTGGAGCACGTCCAGAGAAGGACAATGAAATTGGTGAAGGGTCTGGAGAGCAAGTCTTATCAGGAGCATCTGAGGGAACTGGGACTGTTTAGTCTGGAGAAGAGGAGGCTCAGGAGAGACCTTATCGCACTCTACAACTAGCTGGAAGGAGGTTGTAGCGAGGTGGGGGTTGGTCTCTTCTCTCAAGTAACTAGCGATAGGAAAAGAGGAGATGGCCTCAAGTTGCGCCAAGAGAGGTTTAGACTGGACATTAGGAGAAATTTCTTTACTGAAAGAGTGGTCAGGCCTTGGAACAGGCTGCCCAGGGAAGTGGTTGAGTCACCATCCTTGGAAGTATTTAAAAGACGTGTAGATGAGGCGCTTAGGGACATGGTTTAGTGGGCATGATGGTGTTGGGTTGACGGTTGGACTGTATGATCTTAGAGGTCTTTTCCAACCTGTATGATTCTATGATTCTATGATTCAGGACTGCTTCACATGCAATAGAAGCCAAGCATTAAAATAACCAGGACCCTACTTGTTCCCTTCCAGAGCTTGTCAGGCCTCACAAACTCTCAAGTCTGTTGAGCATCCCATCTGTGTAGAACACACAGGATAAGGCATGAAAGAGATAGGCAATTCTCTTGGGGGGGGAACAAAACAAACAAAAAAACACCAAAAAAAATCAGATCCTTGCAGAAGAGAAAGCCCTGTAGAAACATACATAATTATTACCTCCATTTATGCCTTTAACAAGTACCAAAAAAGTCAGTATACGAGGTTTTCTTTCTTAGTAATGGAAGACAACACTTCCAGCCTTGCAAATTGTAAGTTCTGTTGGTTTACTTGAACTGTAATTATGGACTTATGAACACAAAACAAAGATTACCAAGAAAACACTACTAGTCATAACCATGCTAAATCTTTCTCTACAGCTTTGTTGCTATACCTATCCACACTCATCCCAGGGATGCTGCAGGCAGGCAAGAATACTAGCAATGAGCTCCCCTGAAGCTACGATGCTATAGACAAAAATGGTTTTTCTAGATTGTTTTCTAGCAAAGTTCAGCCCAGGACTCAAGTCAGGGAACTCAAAGTCACTGGTTCGGCCGTCTTGTCATCTCTCTCTCTTCTTTGCCTTGGGTTCCTCTCTTTCACCTCAGTGGTGTCTGCAAGCTAGTTCTCACTGCATGCAGAAGGGCCCATGCATTTCACAGACTGATGACTCATTTTCAGAAATGACTTAGATGCATCAGAGCTCAAATCTCATTGACAGCTGATGGGCTCTGCCCTCCCGAGTGACCAAAGCCCAGATTTCTAAAGGCTATTTAAATGCCTAGTGCACAAAAAGCCAAGTTTCAAGCAATATAAATAAATAACCACAAGTGAAGCTAAATGGATATAGAAAAATTGAATCTCTCTCATTATATTTGTATCTATGTATACCTAAATCACATTGGAAGATGAAGTCTTCAATCCTTCACGCACCGAAATGCCTTCTGCCCTGCCTAAATAGAATGTCTCTTCTAAAGACAATCTCAGTATTAGTCAATATGATTCAATCTGCATAACAGGATGTTCCCTGTAGAAGAACTGGGAGTTTAAAAGCCTGGGACTATAGCACAGGAAACAAAAGACTACATGCTTGGTGATTTCCATGAGTATGTCAGACTGCAGCAAATTATATCCTATAAGCTCTGTGCAACCATTGACATAGCGTTTGCATTAGCATGTCCTCCTCCTCATGAGTCAGGGTCCCCGTGCCTCAGACATCTACCTAAAACAGTAAGAACTTGCTGTGTGTGCCAGGCTGGGGTAGAGATTAACCAGTATAGGATCACAGTGGATATTTCCAGGACTTGCATAGCTGGAGAACAAACAGTGAAATCTGGCCTCACGTTTATCAGGATATAAAATGCTTCTCATTAAAAAGTCAATGTTTATCACAGCACCTCACAGCAATATCTGATTTAAAACAAGTCGATCATCTTCTCTGTACTACATGGAGTATACAGGAGGATGTTATTTGCTGCAAGATGGTGCCTTTTTAATAATGACCTCCATGCCAACAAATAAAATAAAACCACAAGAGCAGTACACCAACAGTCAGAGCAATACAATGGTAACTTCAAAATTTTACAAGAGCTGAGGTTACGCCGGGACATAGTAGAAATGTACTAATATGGCACAAGAAAACTTCTCAAGCACCGTTTGCCATAGGCATTCACTGAAGATGCCCGAGCACAAAATGGCAGAGCATTATTGATGCACTTGACTGTCAGGCAGTTGATTACATTTTTCCTCTTCAGCTCTTTAATTGCTAGATCCAAACCACATGATAAACCTACCGATGAGACCATCAACAGAATGAATACTCGGAAGACAGGAGATGCCAGAAAAAGAGACATGCTGAGAGGCCATTGAACTAAAACCTCCTCACCTGTGAATTCTGGAAATAAAAGTTCAAGCCCATAGATATGGAACCATCACACTAGGTGCTCTGCTGAGGTTGCAGCACAGTTTTTTTTGTACTTGCACTTTGGTGGCTCTTGTATTCAAGGTGACATTCCTCCAGCTGACAGTGGCATCTGAACAATGCTTGGACCTTTTAAACTGAGGTTCTATTGTTAAGCACTGAAAATGCATCTGTTAGTGTTCAAGAAAACATTGGCAAAAAAAAACCCAAACCATGCGCTCATTAGCCTCTGACATACTGTTCATGATGCATATAAAAATTGGCTCTGCTATCTCTAATAAATAGAAGAGAGCCCATGCAGATTTAAGTACTCAGACAAGCGTAGTGTGTTGCATTAAGGAAATGCAGAACTATGTTACGAGAAATATAAAGGGAATCCTTCACTGAATTTGCTGAATACAGCTCTCCTCCATTAATGCAATCCTGGCTGTCAATACCAATGGTCTTCCTAACTCCTGGCCAGGATTAACTAATCACCAAATTGGGAGCTCACCACAGCTCTATCTAGAAAGGTAGAATTGAGGAAAACATGGGTCAATTCATGGGAAAGGTTTCTTTCTTCATCATGCAAGAGTGGGATGAATAAGAACAGAATACATTTATCAATGGTACATTAAAAGTCCAGGGCTCCAAAGGTTTATTTCATTTCAAATCATGGCCTGCCTGCTCATTTTAATGTTACTTCATGAAAAGCTCTCTGCATTAAAAAGGGATCTCGAGGCTTTGCTTTCCTCCTCCCCACCCTCCAACTGCTCTTCTCACATTCTCTCAGTTCTGCCACATTGCACAGAGATGAGAGTCCCATACTCACTGTCTGCCTGTATGACCCAGTGAGCAGCTAAGACAGTAGGTCAGAAAAGAAAATCTTTGGCAATGGAGAACATCAGTTCTCAGTAAGGCTTCCAAAAAGATGTCTAACAGCAGTTGTATCAGATGGGCTGCCCTATCTTAATTAATAATATTGGAAAGAGTAAAAGGTTTCTTCCACAGCTATATGACCAAGGTTTCCTCTCAGAAAGAAAAGAGGATCCAAACAAGAGAACATGGACACACAAATTCCTCATACAGAGAGGATCTGCATACTGACACACAGCAGCCAGGCATTGGTGCCCATCACAGCAAACCTCAGGCTGGATTCTACAGGCAGCTTGTGCTGGGTTTCTGGGGGGGAAATTACTTATCCTTTCTATACTTCCATGGCACTGTAGGGAAGAGTTAAGTCTCCAGGATTTTAAAAAAAAAAAAAAGTACAACCCTTCCCACATTATACCTATTAAGTAAAAACACTTTCTAAAAATACGCTTTCACTAGCCTTCTGCACTAGTAAAACAGGGGATTCAGAGGAAAAAAAAAGTATGAAAGTATGAAACATGAAGTTTCAGAGTGTTAAAATGGATAGTTAAGGCAACTTTCACATTTGCTCAGTGCAATGTCCAGGAATGCCAAGAGAACCTTTGCCCTCTTCTTAGGAAAATAACATAGTGAACTTTTACTATGGATCACAGGAGAATAAATGTTCACACTTTCAGCCAGAATTAAAGTGGCTTTAATTCGATTTAGTTCAATTCCCTTTAAAGGAAAATTTAATGAAATCAAATGAAGGCCACTTTTAATTCCAACAAGTGTGTGTGCACGCATCAGTTTAATACAGTTTACATAATCCACTTGAAACCCACCTTGTTACTTAATTCAGATCAAGTTACCCACGTGCTCCTGCCTAGACAAGCCCTTAGAGATAACATTACCTGTCCTCAAGGAACAACCACATTTCATTATTGACACCTAACTCGAGAGAGAGCTACTCTGGAAGGGACAATGTAGTTGCACAAAATTTATACGTCTGTCACAGAGAGAACAATGCTCTGTGTACAGCTACAATAACAATTAATATACTGAGGGTTGTTGTTCCATTAGTCACTGATTACACACTAGACCAGTAATACAGAAGCCTTGTTCTTGGCAAAGAAACCAACCGTAGCTCCAGAACTATTGAATTGATAATTTGGAGCCTGCCTTTTGTTTCCCAAGGGATACCCTGCACCTTTGCCATCAGTTAGCTGAAAACACAACAGATGATATAGATCCAGAGGCAACGGCTGTGTATGGCAGACCACTGTTTAAGAACTTCTGAATTATGGCATTTGCATGAGATGAGTCAAGGTGAGTTCAGTGACTGAACAGAATTGCTTCCAGTCTTTGTCACAACATATAAGAAGAATAGTTTGTCACTGAAGATTTTTGCTTCCTCTTACAAAATACAGGAGAAGCGTGGCAACCTCACTCCTGCATTGTCTTATCAGGCTATTGCAAACACAAGAAAATGCCAACTCTGGTTGAGGGTGGTTTTGAAGGACCCTTGTTTCGCCAAGATATCTTGCAAAAGCTAAAAAAGGTAAGAGGTGAGGGAAGATGGAATGGAGCGAAACAAAGCTTTTAAAAGCATGTTGCAATAAACTCCAATGCATTCAGGAAGCCATACATGTGGCCCTGGCCAGCCAGGGAAGGGACACCAATAGGCCCAGCTCCACAGCCTTCCTTATGATCTTCTCCCTGCATCCTTTCCCTCCGTTGTTCACTGCATGGCCTCACTGTAAAAATACATCACAATCTGTGCTTTCTTATGACTCAGCCAATCCACAGCTCCAACACTGCTGCAGGTTGTAAGTGTTTGAGGAGAGCCATAGAGGAATGGTCCAGCCATGCTCTTTGATGACAGAAGAGCAAAACAAGAGAAGCAACCATCCTTCTTGCTATTCTCCTGGCCATAGCAAGTTAGAACAGAAGGCTAACTGTTTCACCTTCCCCACACCTCCACCCCTCCACCCCTCTCCCCCCCCAAGCAAGGACCCAGGGCTTGGGAACCTTTGAAAAATGCCAATTTTCAAGAATGCCAATTTTCAATCAGCTTCTCTAATTAGCATTTAGTGGAAACTTTTCACCTTTCACCAATGACAGATATCTCCAGGGATCTGTGATTAGAGCAAGCTCCCTCTTGATATGGGAAAAGCAAGAGAGAGAGTGTTACAGACAGCATTAAATGTTTTTTTAATGAAAGCCTACACCTCCAGAAGCTGCTCAACAGAACAAGTCAATCAACCATTTAGAATCTTAACTTTTAAAATTAAAGCCTAGTCAACTCATCTCTAGTCTAACTGTGTTGATCTTGAGTCAACAATTCCAGGAAAACAAAATGCCTCTCCTTCCTTCCCCTTTTCCTTGTTGTTACTGCAAATAGAGGTGGGAAAGGGATTCTCTACACTTTCATCAATACGTTTACAGTTAAAATTGCATATGCCATATGTATTTTTTTTACACATAAAAGTCAGGGAAATATCATCCAATTGACTTCAACTTCAATACAAAAATGCTAAGTCATCCCCAAAACTGACCAGTTCTTTATCATCTATGTTGAGTATCAAGGAACAAAGATTAGCCTCACAATGAAAATTCAATCACATCCTTAACCATTTACAGACTACCACTCTGCTCCACAAGGTACAAGTGAGGATAATTGACAAGATGGATTGAATGATCCAATAGGTTTAACTTCTGCAAGTTTTTATGGCAAAGACTTTGTCTCAGCTTAAATCAGCATAGTACCACGTTTATCTGTGGAGCTAGAGAAACATTGAAAAAAGAAAGCCTGGATCAGCTGAACTTCCCTTCTAGAAGGAAGGCACCTTTATACCAAGCAATAATAAAAAGGCAGAGAGAAGATTGGGACCCCTCACACAGAGACCATCTTTTAGGCGTGGGGGAAGATGGGGCTGAAACGTCCTTTGTCTTCATTTTCATTGCACAGACAGGTAAGCTAAGGCATAAACTGATTAATTGACTGACTTAAAGAAAGCCTGTGGCAAAGACAGGCATTAAGCTCAGTTCCCCCGAGGATCAGTCCAGTATCTTAAACCCATATCTTTCTGTTCTGAAATACTGTGGCTTTCCTTTGTAATTAAACAGCATGGATTTGAGGGGGCTGATTTTAACTGTCATTGTACTGAAAGAGCTTGCACTGGTCAAGTGGGGAGGAATTGCCTTGCCAACCTAAAAAGGCTTTACCTTTACTTAATTCCAGGCTTCTAAGCATTCAGAAATAGAAAGTATTGCATAAGCAACAGTACTGAACAATTTTGAAGGCATACTGAAAGAGCTTTTTATACTCTCCCATTTTAATAGCTGGTGCTTTTATTGTAGACAGTATATGGTTACAGAATAATGTGTATGGGTTTAATGTCTGGTATGATAATATCCAAGGTGAAGATACTGAAAATTTGATTAAAATATAGTTTAGGATATCGGCTTATTTTAATTTCCAGCCTCCTTTGCCCCCTATCCAGAAGGTCTTCCTGAGATCTGAAGCTAAAAGTTACATGCTGAATATTTACTCCTGTAACTCATAATCTGAAGTTCTTTGTACTTCTTCAGCATCTGACTATCTGAAACCTCTTAAAATTCTGCAAAATCCCTATGCTCCTTTAACAGAAGAGGACACTGAAGTGCTGAGACAGGAGTAGTTCCTGTCAAGGACAAAACTAAATGGGGACCCTAAAGTCTTGTCTCTTAGCACTAAGCCCTGGGTCACTCACTAGACCTTTTCTAAACTGTGATTTTGAGCAGGTTCAGAGAGGGAACATAAATTACTTCATAACAGCAAAGCAACTCTCTCCTTTGCAGTTCTCAGTTACCTTTAACCAACAGAGCTTTTACCATCATTTATGTTCCTCTTGTTTGTTTGATCAATGAAGTTTTCTCACCGTCACTGTGCTGCCTTACATGGTACAGAGAAGAAAATAGAAGTCTTACTGGAACACAATCAGAGAAACAACAATAATTTCAAGAGGCAAGCAATGAACCAGAGTCTCCCTGAAGAGCTCCAACTGCTGTCCAGAATTTTTCCTGATCCTTCTTAAAATATATGGGAGAGCACACTGTAGGGTTAGTCACTTTAGTTGCCTGCTAAACTGAAGAGAAGTGTTGAGCATCACTGCACATAGCAAGGCCTCCTCCAGACAAGCACTGCTAGGACAGAAGAGAGATCCTTGTTCTATTTTCTCTCTTAGACAACGCTTAGGAATAGCTGGTCCTGGAAACTGAACATGAATTGGCTTGTGTCAGATTTGAGAGAGCATATACCTGAAGTGTTTATGTGACCTGTCTAAATGTTACTAACTATAATAACGGCAGGTGTTATCCTTGTCATATGAAATATTATCACTAACCTACTTGCTTCTGAAGCTCCTCCAACTTCCCAAATTTTATTGTGATAAATTATACCTCTAAAACATTATACATATGGTACCCCTTTATTTCAGTGGGTCCCCACAGTTTCCATAATAAGGGTAAAGTAGCACACCAGGTTCCAGGACATTTCATAATCAAACCTACCCTCGACATAGCTTACACAGACTTAAAGATTTAGGTTGAGCATCACGGTTGCCAGTCCCAAGTAAACTGACAAGTGGGCTCTTCAAGGTATCAGAAGAGTCACTGCCCTATTTATAACTTTCATGAACCCCATGCAACCACTCATCAAAAATTGATCGCACCCCTGTTTTACAGAGAGGGAAAACAAAGCAGAGTGAGTCTCATAATTAAGCAATGAAAGAGACTAAACAAAAGAAGTGCACCGGTCCTTGGCTCAGCATTGCCTGCAAAGAGATCATTAGTCTCTGCATTTGGGTCCCTATGGGTTATAGTGCATTCAGATAACCACCCATGTAGAAACAGATGACCTATTTCTACCCTTCTGGTTCTCATGAGTACCCCCTGCACACCACCACTAGCAGTCATCTTTTTCATTAACTGCCTTCATATCATTTGCTGGTGAAGTAGCAAGTGAGTCTCTCCAACAGCTGATTCTTGCTAGCTACATCAGTCTGAGATTTAGTGACCTCCAGTGCTTGTGTCCGACCAGAATGGAGGCCCTGGCCAAGCTGTACATGCAGTGCCTGCATGACAGCTGAGGGAAAGAAGCGCACCTCTACCATAGGAAGGTGAAGGAGACAAATGGGAACCTCCTTCTCCAGTAATGCTGTCCTCCTGCAGCACACACTTTGAAGTCTGCCTGGCTGTAAATGTACTGGGAGGCCAGCTGGCAGCAAATGCAAAAAAGCTAGCATATTAATACTGGATAATAACAGGAAAAATCCACGCTGCATTGTTTCCTTTTGAGTCTTTTGCCAGCTCCTGAGACATGCTCTTTCCAGAGGGGATAGCTGTATGTGCCCTGCTTCCCACACTTTGCTGCAGATTTAAATATGCAGGCATTGCTGCTAGGTGAGTGCCATTTGAATTGACAAACTGGGATTTCTGCTGCGCGCTTCACACTTAATGCAGCCCTGCCTAGGCTTTGAAGGCAACGGCTTGTTGCCTTAGGGTCTGAAACTAACAAAGGCGAGCAGAACAAGCCCAGGGCTCCCGTCGGATTGCTCAATCAAAGACAATATTAAACAGCACTGTTTTCATAACTGCTATTCTGGGGCACTTGCATAGCAAGACAAAGGAGATGAAGTTAATTTCTGTTATCATAGCCTGGTGCAGCTGCAAGGGCCCTGGGAGAAGCCATCCTCTCTTGATAGCTTATGCAGCCCGTGCCTTTGCAGGAGCTCCCATTAAGCAAACAGGGCTTCAAAAGCTTGTCAGATGCACTCCTGTTCCCTTCCTCCCCACACCGCTGTCAAATGCACCCCTGTTCCTTCTCCCAGACATCTTCCACACATCTTGTCACAGACACCAGGGAGCCTCCCTCTCCTTGATCACTTCCCTGTGCCCCACAGCTCTCTGCTTCACCTTTTCGGTCACCAGCACTGCCCATTTCAGTGCCCAAGGAGACCCAGACTAGGGAAGCCCTGCCCTTGGTGCAGGAGCGCTTGTGCAAGGGGACCAGACAGAGAATGGGTCCTCCAGGTTCTGCCACCGACCTAGCTCATCAGCTTAGGCAAATATCTTAGCCTTTGGTTTGTACATGGTCAGCTGGGATTAACAAGGCCTGACCTATTTTTGTTAAGGTGCTGGCAGATGAAGGTATAGTATGTACAATTTTTTTTTTTTTTTAATACCCTTAGATGTGACTGGTGATAGAGGTCACTGAGCAGTATTGCAGGAGGAAGTGGAAGCTATTTCCTGATGAGAAGCACTGCTTTGAGGCAATTTTAAGATGCCCCTCTTATAAACCATGATGGTCATGGACAGCAGATCACCTCAAGAACAGATACTTGTCTGCAGCAGTGCTGTCCCAGAACTGCCATAGGTACCTTGGGCTCCATTTTTAACTCCTTACTGTTCATCCACAGTTGAACATAGAGATCATTTATGGAAAAGCAGGAGTGTGGTAGAGCATGCTTACACCCTCAGCCTGGTTGCAGTAAGGACAAGGAGAACGAGAAGACTGGGTGACCATGAAAGACTTTGAAATGAGATTACTAAAAGGGAGGAAAGAGCTCCAGAGAGCTTTGTTTAAAGTCTCCCTCTTCACACCACACGTTATTTCTTTGAGATCTGTCAGATAAAGGCAAAAGACAGTGTTAACCAAATTGGAGATAGGGCATGGAAATAGTACACTGCTTGAGATGAGCAGGGTATTCCAGGAACTCGTTTGCATCAATGGACAGAACATCCCATATTTTCATCCTCTCAAACTAGGAGCTCACCTTGGGTCTTTAACATCTAGGAAGACATTCCCAGCACCCTGACTACTCCTGTACAGGAAGCACTCTGTGCTAACAACTTCCATCCTGGATTTTACAAACTGGTTTCATTCAAGTTTGCTCTGCTCTCTACCCTCAAGTTCCCCAATTAGCTGAGAAGATACTAAAATGCAGAAAAGTTTTGCTGGAAAATTTCTGAACCAATGTTGATGCCCACAAAATGAACAAGGATGCAACACCAAGCTTGAACGAAAGGGATACCGTTATGTCCAGCTACATGTTGATACCTCACATATCTTCCTGATGTCAGGGTTTTGGGGGGTCAGTACAGATCTCCAACAATTTCAGTAGAACAAAAGTGTCCATTCTAGTTGAAGACATAAAGGAAAAGAGCTGTTCTCAGTCCAGAAGAGAAGTAACCAGTCTTCAGTTTTAAAGCAAACCTTCTAGATGTAAATTACTGCATTTTTTAAGTTTATTGAACACCTAACACCATTGAAAATTTCATGAATTGCACATTTCCTGAAGATGTATGAATGAGACTTTCCAATATGTTTTTAAAATGTGAAATTATCAAAGTTTTATGCAGTGTCGACTTTGGCCATATATGGTAGAGTTAATTGAAAGTGCAGTTCTAGCTTTAAAAGGGTCCCCATGAAAGTGGTAGTGTGTGTTTTATTGTCTCTTAGTCATTTGCAACTCAAAGGTGCCCAAGTTTATACATGAAAAAGTGTTTCTTCTAACCGCTAGCCTGCGCTGCAAGACACTATTGAATCTGAGAATCCAGTTAGATACTTTGCTTCTTGCACTCATATCACCAGTTCTATAGTTTCTGCAAGCTAAATAATAGCTATCCAGATGCAACCCTTAAGCCCCAGATCAGACCCCATAAGAAATTTGCTATCATCATGGGGAGGATCAAAGATCCCCCATTCGGAGTACCCTTGACAAAAGGAAGAAATCAAACAGGAACAAACTGCATTTCACAGTGCCAGCAGAAAGCAGAAGGATAAAGGTATCCTCACTCAGGAGGGCAGAACTGTCCTTGATCAAAAGACATGTGTGCTACAACTCATTCCCCTTATTCTTCTCCTCACAAAAATGTACCGGGTTAGAATTTTCTTAGCCTCAAGTTGGAAGAGGGACTGCAGAGGACAACTAACTCAAAGTACACATCTTTAACCTCCTAGAGAGAGGCAGTGTAAATCCAGCCTGAAGCCTCCGCTCCCTGAAATTAGATTAGGGACTGCACATTGGGTGTACCTAAACCAGACAAATAGCCCTTACAGCTATTTTTTATTCTTCCTTCTTTTTCATTAACACACACACACAAAAAAAAAAAAGCAAAAACAACTTCAAGAGGTGTTAGGCAACCTCCTACCTCACAACAACAAATAAGGCCACAGACCAGAATGTTAACTTTAATGCAGAATTCATGGTTTCCAACAAACATTAGGTCATACCTTCTGGGTTTGACCCTGGTGCAGGAGGTAGGCATCATAGAAGTTGTTGGACTACACTGCTTTGCTACAAGTACATCTTTGGTCCCTTCTTTTGGTCATAAAGATGCAGCAGCAGGAAGGGGATAAACTGGGATATTTGATTAAAGTTTAATGCAGGGGTATGAAAGAAAAGACCCAGGCCTTCCCCTTGCTTGCAGCTTCAGTGAGCCAACATCAGGAGCAAAAAAGAATTGGCCATACTGACTGGAGGCTGCAGGGCAGACGCTGCACTGCACATTTTACAAATGCAACAGAGCTGCCCACCTCCGAATCCATCAAGGGCAATACACAGGGATTTGGTCAGGAATTTGGAGCTCTCTGTTTTATGGCCACAGCACCATCCCCACTGAAGTACCTGCAAGGACTGTGTCCTGCTGCTGCCACCTCGGCCCACAGAGCCAACAAGTGCTTCCCAGCTATCTGCTGCGACAAGTGGGGGGGTCTCCTGCAGCCTGCCCTTCAGTGCAGCAAGCCAGAGCACAGAGACATGGAGCTCATGTGCCTTTGGCAGCATGAGATATTTTTCTTGTGTCTGTGTGGCAGGTGCAGACCTTTTTGCTCACCTCCTATCTAGCAATTAATGCCAGGCCCACACTGAATACTGGAAGCCACAGGGCCCTGACTAACATATATGGTGGCTAAAAATGTGACTTGGAAAGAAAAAAAAATGAGACCTTTCCAAAACAGATCAGAGCACAGGGATTAACGTGCTTTTTAAACTGTGGGATAACCAGATTCCAGATCCTGCTCTGTTTTGGAGCAGAAACATAAACCTGGATGTCTTACATTGCACTGGCTTAAAAATCAGTCTCTGCTTCTTTCAGAAAGGCCATGCTAGCCATGAGAAATCCTTCTTTGTAGCAATTTTCATGAAACATCCACATTTTCCCAAGAAGTATCTGTTTTAGTGTATTTGCATGATCATTTTCACAGCACCAACTCTGAAAAAAGTAGTTAAATAACGTCAATCCACTTTTTTCACTTCATTCAACCATATGTATAACAGTAAACCAAAATAATTTTTCCACTTGAGAAGTCTCACTTCCAATGAACAATACTACTAAATAACACTGCTGTTAGATATCTAGATGAGGAATTTTGGAGAATGGATGCCTAGGTTATTTTAGATTTTGGATTTGAAATGCTAGATTTTTCTTCCAAAATTCAGCACATAGCAATACAACCACAAATTTGCCACCAACCGCCCTCTTCCTTACAGCATTCTGGGTCTCTCTTTTCCTTTCAGAGTTACAGCTCATGCAACCCACAGAGCAACCCCACAGCTCTATCCCATACAACCAGTTGCAGAAATTTGTTTTGAGGCCTCCTGCTGCTATGACATTGCACCAATATCTAAAGGAGGCGGCAGCTTCGTGCTCTGACTCAACAGCTGGGTGCGAAGCAACAAATGTTCTGCTGGGGTTAGAATGAGATTAGCAAAATCCCACGGAACAATGATTAAAAGGTGCTGTAACGAATCCATTTGCTGCATGCAACAAACACAATTACTAGACAAATTATCTCTCTCTCACCCTACTCCTCTCTCTGCAGTGAGCCAGGACTGAGAACCCTCATCCTTCAGGCTCCAAACATATAGTCCAGCTTTTTAAGAGATACTGTCTTTGATTAATGGTAGCAGCAGTAGCTCTCTATCTCCCTCCATGAGTTACGCCACTAGAGGGCACACAGATTGCCTAAATAATACCTAGAAAACAGTAGGTCCATTGGTCTTTAGGCCTGTATTTCAAGTTCTCCACCTTCATGAGCATGCATCCTACTATCCAACAGCAACTCATCTCTGCCAATACAGATTCTCACCTTTGGAGTCTCCAATCTTCTCCATTTCTTCATCCTTTACTGAATTTCTCACATCTCCCAGTTTTCCCATTCTGGCACAAATGCAGCCAACTAACTTTCCCTAAAACAAGGGGGAGATTTTGTGTTCTTTCCAGGACTTACATATTTCATAAAGAGGAGATTGTAACACAAAAAATCAGGAATTTCAGTGCAGACAACTCAAGTCTACAGTGTTCCTTGTCCCTGGTTCAGAGCCAGAGCCCAACTGCACTCCCGTTGCACTAAATCTCAGCTAACGAGCTCTCCCACTCTGCTAGGGAGAATGGGGTAAAGATGTCATTACCACCAGCCACCTTGCACATGCCAAGGCTAGTGCTAAGTCCAAGCTAAGATGCATCGATTTCCAACCAGAGTCAGCTGTCTCTACACCTTGTTGCCTGGCACTGCTGGGCTGGGCTGCTGAGACAGTCAAACTGGCCCTGCACAGACTGGGAAAGATCCAGCAACACTTACCAGCCTGGACTGCATGCAATGCAGAATAGTGCTCCTTGCTTCCTGCCCAGGAAACAGATTGCAATTTGCATAGTCCTGTACCTGAACTAATAAACTATGATGAGCTCTCTCTGGATCTGCATCCATGGCACAAATATTCAGACTGGATAATCCCCATTATGTGTCCTGGCTCTTTCACTCAAGCTGCAATACCTTTTACCTCTGGAAGTCCACAGTGCCAGCCATCACAGCAACCACTACAAAACTTGCTATCAATTCAGTCTGTTCTCTTCCCAAAAAAGTATTAAACTGAGCAGCCAACACCACCCATTTAGCTTTCACTATTCAGTTCCTGTTGTAAGCGAGATAAGAGCAAACCAGCTGGCCAATTCCCCCCACCACCGATCAACTTGGTCATTTCCTACCATCTTGTTCCACCTCTGTCTCCCTCATGGGTCCACCTCCCTCCAGTTCACAGATGGCCCTGGGAGGGCTCAGCTCTTGTGACATGCCAGGAATGCTACAAGCTCAACTATGTCAGCTTCTGAACCTGGAGGGACGAGTCCACCATTCAGTTACCATTTCAAAAATGTGTGAGATAAAGAAAAAGTAGAGGATATATATGTATCATACGTGGCAATGGGAAACCCATCAAAGCCTAGCACAGCTGGTAGGACAAAGTTACAGATATTAGGACTTCACCTTATTGGGCGTCCTGCAGGCTGCTGTTGCCCACCTATCAGACAAATCTGAACAAAGACCTCACTAAAGGAAAGAGGAAAAAAGTCTTTGAGTTAAGCAGTTGATAACCAGGATTTCATTTGTTAATATAGCAGAAGACTTCCTCGTGAGTCTGTCTTGCGCCAGTATCTGCGTCACAGCAGAATTAATACAAGGCAAGACAGAAAAATGCTTTAAAGAATATGGTTCTTTGTCAGACTGGAAGTATTAGCTGTGATTCAGAAATTAATGACAGCATAAAAATCTATTAAGGCATCTAGACTGTCTCTCAAGGGACCTTTTCAAGCTTGTAGTGCATGGATTATTCTCCAGGGCTCTGCCCAGCCAAACTTCAGATATCCCAAATGACAGCAATTCCACCACAATTCTTAACAAAGCTATTTCACCACCTAATCTCTTTCTTGCATTAAGTATTTTTTTTTCCTGCCAATTTTTTTTCTCTTCCCTCCTCCAAATTTTCTACCATGAGAGACACTTCTAGCTCTCAGTCCACACTAGACAATTCTTTACGCCTTCCCAGTATGCCTAGATCATTAGCATAGCTCCTCTTTAGTCATTTAGCCAAAACAGCTATATATTTAGCTCTCACAAGCATTCCTCATAAGTCAGTCCCTCCAGCCCCTTAATCATTCTCCTTGCAATCCTCTGAATTCCCTCTAATTTTGTTTACATCTTTCTGGAATTGAAGTGCCCGGAACCAAGCGCTGTAAACAACAACAGCTCGTTATCTGGCTAGACTGTAATTCCGGTGATCGCAGCACAGTCCCTGCACATGCCATGCACACAGAGACATGCACATGCTCACCCTCTGGTTCAGACATGGCATCACTACGGGATGCGAGACCCGCATGATGGACATTCCCTCCTCCCCAGTGACATCAGCTGGACCTCTTTGAAGGAAATCCAATTCCAGACAAAAATGAGGGTAAATCTTCTGTAGAGCCTTTAAAACTCTTGTTTAAAAGAGTCTTCTTGTGAATTTGCTCCACTGTTTTCTCCAGTTTTACAATTCCCAGTCTGTCCAGGAATAGTCACAAGCCAAACTGAACAAACGTTCCCATTATCCAACACAAACACAATTTACAACACGACCTAAAACCCTTCCACATGATGCACACTTCTCAGGTTCCAGTCCTGTCAAGCAGTGGCAGATCCTATCAAAAAAGGGCCAGTCTTACTTTTGAACCACTGAGGCAAGCATGGCAACAGTAATTTCCCTGAGCATTTTCCCCCTCAGGGAAATGGCATCTAACCCTTGGTTGAGAGGACCAGGACTACCACACTCCTTGCTGGCTGTATTGAAAACACTTTCCCAGAGAAGTATTAGCAGGAGAAGGTCAGACCTAACACCCCAAGGAAATAAATGGAGCGATATATCCCTGAGGATGCTCTTTCAGCTGTCTGCAGACTCAAGACAGACACCAGCTACTGGCTGCACTCAGGTTATATTTTCAAGTCTTTCGTCACACTTTGGAGGCCACAGTTTTCAGAACTTTTTTGTTTTAGATGATGGTTGAGACTTTGATGTAATCTTATGAAAGAAGATAACACATTGCAGAGAAGCCTTTAGGTACTTATGTCTTAATCTGTTCTTGAAACTCAAGTTGGAAATTTTCCAACTTAGAAAAATGCCAATTCAGTGAGGCAGAAACATTCTGCAAAACTTTTGTTTTCTTCAACAAACTTCTGGTGAACTTCAGGCAGCGTTCAGTAAAAAACTTTCCAAGATTCTTGCCAGCTCCCAGGACATCTGTGGGGTAGCCAAGGCACCAAGGAAAGGTGGCAGCTCCACAAGAAGTGTTCTTCTAGATCAAAGTCCTCCTAAGCCTCCCCCTGTAACAATTTCAAAACCTCTTCTCATATAGCATCCCCAGGTCTGCATGAACCTCAAAGCTGGCACTCTAAGGATCCCTGCTATGCGGCAAAGAAAGCAGGGGCTTGACATGTCCTGCCTCCACAGTACCTTTCACATGCCATTCCTCCTTCATAGCAGCTCAATCAACTCTTCAGCACCAAGGACAGCTTGGGCTGCTTCGTTTCACTTTTTGGGGTTATTTGGGTTGTTTTGGGCAGCAGGAGGAGAGAAGGAAAGAGACCAGAAACTCTTCAGGTTGACCAGAGGATGAGCAGAGCCTATGAGCAGAGGTCTTGTGAGGTCCTCTGAAGCCTGAAGAAAAGCCTGCTGCTACAAAGCTTTACAGACAGAGCAAGGCCAGCCAGAATGGCCTATTCTCCCTTTCCTCTACGCACACAGCAGACCAAAAGAGAAGGAAGACTCTGTTCTGCTGACCTTAGCTCTAGGTCCCTCTGGGGCAATGCCACAGATCATTTACCTCATGCTGCAGCCTGACTTTTTTTTTTTTATTAGCAGCCCAATCTGTTGCAGCTTTGTGGCTGCTGGGTAGTACACAAACCAAACACCAGTAGGCACCTAGGATAGATGGAAATGGAAGAGAGGTTCTGTACCCTCACTTTAGCTCTCACTGTTTCCTACCTTCCCTCCCTTAGCACACCTAGACTACAGCAATCCTTACACCACTTTAGCTAGTATGATTAAGATTTTTTTCTTTGAATCACTGAGAAATTAGTTAGTAAAAGACCTAACCCTGTTACAGCACAAAGACTCTTCCAGATAAATAGTTTCCTTCCCTCTACAGAAGATCTAGAAGAAGTGCAGAACATCTCACAGGTGTATGCATGCAGTCAGGTCTATCCTGCTTTTACTCAGCTAGCTAAACCCAAGACTTGACAAAACACAGGTATGCTGGACAGAATCTGTGCTGTTGAGGTAGTTAAACCAGCAAGGCTGTGTTAATGCAGGTACAGCCAAAGTGCAGACTTGCTGGTTTACTGGTTTGGGTTGCATCCAACCCAGAAATCCTTTCCTCATACAGTACGCAATAGCATAGCTATGTATGAAAGGTTGGCTCAGTCAGGTTGTACCATTTCTGAGTATGTCAGTCTAGTTAAAAGAGTGCAGCTTGCATGCTTAAGAAAGCCTCCTTTTTTCCCCTTCCTTCTTCTATTCCCAGAAACTCTCCCATGAAAGAGCAGGAGTCAAACATGTCCTTTCCACTCTCCACACTGTATTTCATGCCCAGGTGACTGAAGCATGACTAAGTTGCCACCTTACACTGAGGCTATCAGAAAGATGAGGAGGGGTAGCCAAGCCACAGTAACAATTCTGTTTCACTGCAACAATCGCTTGCCATGTCAAGATAGGATGCAAATCTGCTATGAATAATGGTCACTCCAAAAGCATACACAGCTACACAGATATCCCTATCAGTAATCATGCTGCATTCACCTACTGAACTAGCATTTCATAACATCTCCCTTACACAAAACACAACTCCGAACTAGATTTGTTAACACGGCACAAGCATCTTTACCACACGACTTATGCATTTTGTCACATGGAAACATATGCACACACACGCATATATATATCTCCACCATCACCTTCTGTTCTGCACATGCGTCTTCTCAAAAGCCGAAGAAGAGAGATTAAAAGGTCTCTGGTCATACGTTCATGCACAGACCATATATACAGGCATAAATAAAATTGGATGTTGTGATGCAAGTGATCCCATTGTACAACAAAGTAGCTTTATGAAGCAAAGGGTAGGTACTCATACAAGCAGATGGGCCCACGATGGCACAAGTCTAAACACGTTTACACATCAAAAACCCCACAGATGCCCCTTGACATAACCCCTTCTATCTGCAGGCAAATCCTCACCTGCAAATCCCTCCTTTATCAGACAGTCAAGTATATATCCACATGGTCAGCTTCACCGACACCCACACTAGTGGAACTCAGGTAACACAGTGCATTGGCTGCAAGGCTGATGGTCAGAAAGACCCTTGCTCTCACTCTTGATGTAGCTTTGGGTCAACTGCTGAGGGCCAAGCATAGCCAGGCTCCATGCAGGTGCAGCAGCCAGAGGGCATGCAGAAGAATATTAATAGTTATTGTCCTAGCAAGTTGTAAGGATTAATTGGTTCCAGCCTGCAACTCACCATCAATATAAGTGCTAAGGGGCAGAGGGGAGGGAGCTGTGATTACACAATTACATTGCATACTCATATCCCAGTGGCTGCACGCTGATATGCTATTGATTTCCTGGCTGGAAAACTCCACAGCCTTCCATTTGTCTCCTTGCTTGCTCCCTCCCTCATCCCACTGCTCATGACCTGCCTGCCACATGTTCCCCCTCCCAACAGCCAAGAACACATCACCAGAAAAGGGAGAGGACTACCTTCTTTGTGGGAGAGCTCTGCCAAACCTGAAAGAAAAGAAGAAACCTGCATCCATGAGGTCACACAGAGGCAGACCTTAGGGAAGGGAGCAGGTTTCAAGAAAAAGCCATCTTCAGGGGAGTTTCTTTTGGATGCTTTATATAACCTAGGAACTGCAAAAGTCCAGACTGTGAGCCCACAGCTCCAATTATACTCACCTTTGCTTTAAGCCAAAACCCTTTCTCTGAAGCCTACCTTCTGATGCCATTTTTTTTAAAACAAACAAACAAAACCCACAAAAAACCACAACACACCAGCCTGCCTTAATGCGATCTGTATATCCTTGCACTGCCCCCAAAACCATCTCCTCCCAGAGATGCCATTCAACAAAGTCTAGTACCTCTACAGCTGACAAGCAGAGCAAAACCCTGTTCTGTGCTTGTAGATGACCAGTAAGCAGGTCTAGTGTAAAGGGCCCTTTTCTCCCAGCGAGTAGTCATGCAGAATGTTTTCCATGAACTTTAAGACAGCAGATATGGCCAGCAAGACGCTTCACTGTGAGGCCCCACAAGCCTTCGCCAGGGACAATACTCCTTTGGCTCAGGGAAATTCCCTGAGTGCTATTCCCTCTCCTTCCATGCAGATGAGCTGGGCAATGCTGCCCCACTGGCAGGCAACCTGCTGGAGGCAGCTCACAGAGGAATGCCTCAGCTTCCAGGATACCCAGCAGCAGCCAAAGCACCACAGTGCAACAACATAGCACAGAATCAAGCCTGGATTTCTCTTTTTTCCTCCACCCATTTCTGTAAGAACCCTAGCATGAATTCCTAGCATTTCTTCTTCCTTTCCATGCTGCCTGCAGGGATCTCTGCCCTTCCCTGACACCAGGGCTGTCTCTCACATGCTCACCCACACAAATCTCCATCTTGCCCTTATCTAATGCTTCTCAGAGTGGGACAACATGGTCTGTGCTGTGCTTGATATTTTTGATTTTATCCAGGTAAAATGACAGCAGGAAGAGCACATCAGCTGTCAAAGCCATTGGTGATTGAGTCTGGACAGCACATAAAACTATGGCACACACTTATTTAAGGAAAAGGGGATACTGAAGAGGCAAAGATTCATGCTTCCTATAGGGGCTGCAGACAGCAAAACTCTGCATCTTCCTGGCAGCCACCCTGCATGTGAAGGAGACAATCTTTTACAAAGCTCATGCCCACATATTCAAAGGCACACATGGAAGATTTTCCTCAGACTCTTCCTGGATGCCTTTGTCTGGTATCACTATGGATTTCACACAGATTATTCAGTCCTTTAACAACCTCTGTCAACCAACAACCTCAGCTGATCCTCTTCCACAAAAAAGCCCATCAGGTATTCAGGTCTGCCCAGAAAAGGCGGCTTCCCTTGCATTCACTTTTAATCACCTTTTGCCGACCTGTTTTCACTTTACAGCATACAGGTCAGTAAGCAGTGCTACAGTTCTTCAGCACCAGCGCTGCCTCACCAGCCTTGCCCAGCTACACCAGCCTCTCCAGGTAACTGAACAGAGCACCCAGCTGCTGCTGCAGGGGCTACATCGTATTTGGACCCACGCATTAACATCCCTGCTTTAACCCATTCCTAAGCAAATCACTCTTGCACAGGGTAAATCTGTTGAGGGAAGGGGACAATCCCCAACAGCAAGGCAAGGGCCTTGGTGTACCCAGAGGCTTACAGGGGGCACAGATGGCACACGGTAAGGATATGAACTTCTAAAGCATTGGTTCTGCCATCAACCTAGGATGACAGCAGCCATATCCCTGACCCTGATAGGAAGGAGCTTTATTGCTTGCAGGTGAAAAACGAGGTGGAAAGAGTAACTCTTAAAGAAGTTGTCTCCTCCTCAGACCACTAACATACGTGTGGGTGCTTGCAGGCTGAAAAGGAGCACCCACAAACATAGGGACTAGTGTATTTGTTACAAGACTGGTAAAACTCTTGTGTGAGAAGAGATCTCCGAGACTAAAAGATGAAGCAAATTTCTACTTATCATAACAAAGCCCTCTGAGTAGGTAGCTTGAGTACTAAGATTTATAACAGCTAGGGGAAATGGGTCCTTACCAGTGTGGTAATTATTGGCTCAAATGGTCTGCAAGTACTGGGATAGGACTAGAAGAAACACTTGGGATATCTTTTTAATGCTCCCTCTTTGCAGATAAAAAGCCTTCTCTGCCTCTTTTCTGTCTTAAGCCTACAAGAAAAGTGTTTAGTTTTAGGTATTGAACCTCTTCATCATTTAAGGGAATGCAAGGCAGCTGAGTGAGTTGTTACCTCATCAATACAGTCCAGCCTGTGAGAGCTTCTCCTGCCTTATTCAAGAGAGAGAGGGTTGAAACCAGATAGGAAGAAAAGTATATTCAGGAGAGCAGGAAAAATCTTTTTTCTCCAGTCGGTGATGTCTGAATGTTACCCAACTGCATCACAATCACCCCACACTGTTACCCATACACCACAATGTCACCACTCGCACACATATACAATCCTGCTCCTCCCTCTATTCTTCCCATCCATTACACATTATCAGCACAGAAACAGTTGGGTACACGCTTCCATCCATATAGATCGCAGAAACCTCACGCATTAGCAAACATCATTTTTCACACCTGCATTGCCCAATAACATTATAAAACATGAGACTTTATAGATAACATTTGTACTACGTACCAACCTAAAGCATCCAACTCACCCGAGTGCTTCTATGATTTCTTTCATCAGGCTCATTCCCCATTTATGAACACCCCTGAGCAGCTCAAAAAATACATCATAAATAAATGTTGCTAGTACTATGCAGACAAGTTCTGCATGTCCTTTCCTAAAGCATCTACTTCACTAAATTGGCTCTGGAGGTATCTTAATCTTTTTTCTTTTTTTAAAAAGCACAAAAATCTCCTGCAATTAACCAATGAGGTGGGGTTGTAGGGGAGGTTTGTTAAAACAAGCTGGGATTTTTTTAGTAAATTGCTGATTTGAAACAGCTGTTATTTTTCAAGGGAAAGAGTTTGTTTAGAAGAATTTTCAATGTAAAGCAATGCTAGAGAAAATGCGTAATTTGTCAAGGCATTCATTTTTTAAATAAAATCCTCAGGGGGGAAATCAAAATTACGTTTCATATTGACAGTTAAGTTAGAGTAATAGTAGGTAAAAGTGAAGACATCAACACCAAATTCTTCTAAATTATGAAAATGCAATTTTTGATATAGCCAAATAATTTGCTTCTCCTCTCCATCCCCACACACCCAATTTTTGACTTGGGGAAAAAAAAAGGAAAAGAAAAATTCAGCTTTTGAGTCCAGTTCAAGAATCTGATATTTATCAGAAGCTATGAGGCACACCACGCTAAGAGACGAATCCATTTGAGGGAAAAGCTGCAGCATGCCACTAGAAAATCCCATCCACCAGCAGTGCTGGAGTGTGTAGGTACTTTTATTCCTCCAGCCCCCACAGGGCAGGAAGGCCGGTGCACCATGCAGGAGGAACAACCGTCCCGCCTCCGAGCCACCTGCCTCCAGACGAGGACTGGAAGTGCAGCAGCAGGGAAACGCAAGAATCCTGAACCACGAAATTAAGGAAACATAGTGATCAGAAAAAAAAAAATTAAAAAAAAATCCTCTGTGCAGGACTCAGAGCCTCTAACCTAGGGGAGAAGGAGCAAAGCCTGTCTCTGTGCCAAAGCCCCCGAGCCCAGGCAGAGCCCCTGGCAGAGGCGCTGGAGGAGGCAGCCTGTGTTGGCCACTTGGCACTGTGGAGCCCGTAGGTCTCCTGCCAGCCTCAGCTGCGCTTCCTCCCCTGCACCCCCATCGCCTGCCATTCAGCCTCAGCTCGGCTGTACCTGGCAGCGCCGACATCGCTCCCCTTCACCCCCACATTTGGTGGCTTTGGGAGAACAGAAAAAGACGAGGAGCTGCTTTTGCGTTCACCGGTACACCCCCAAGTGGACAGCGAGGAAAAGGGGGAGAGAAGGCACGGACAAGTTTTGGACAGCTTGCAGAGGTGCAGGCTCAGCTGGCTGGCTCTGGAGGGATGCGCTCAGAAAGCGCTTGGAAGCAGTCCCGCCGGGGTCACTGCCTGTCAGAGCCACTGCTGCAGTTTCCTAGGGTAAGAGCTCCACAGAGTTGTGCTCAGCAGCGTTACAGAAGCGTTCAAGGCTTGTTACCACAGCTTTCAGTGAAAAACAATTATTTTGAAATAAGTATTGTGGTGGGTTTTTTTGTTAAGGGCACAATATTTTCCCACCTCCTTTTAACTCCTTCAAATATCTTCGGGCTTGCTTGTGAGGTGCCCTGCTCCTCCCGCGCAGCCCCAATATTCCTGCTTCCCCATCCTCTCACCCTCCAGACCAGATAAAGGAAATTACTGCTGGCTATGAAACTAGATCCAGCAGTGGACTGGGTCTGGTTTATATCATGTCTGAAGTTTAGGAGTAGTAGAATAAGCAGCTCCAGGTTTGCAACCCCCCCATCCCATCCCAAAACCCAGGGAGGGAAACTGTGTTGTCCCTGCCTTCTCAAAGGGTACCTGGTCAGACAGCCCTCAAAGGACCTTCCCTGGTGCCTTCAAAATCAGAATAGATGTGGCTGATACAACTGTGGCAATAGTAACTCACTAAAACAGAAGGTAAAAGCCTGTAAATGCCTGTAGCCTGGCATAAGCTACAGCTATAAGAAAGGACTAAAACAGCTCCTGGTTGTGCTAACGTTGGGATGCTCTGGGCACAACTCGGGGAAGGCTTGTGACTTGGAAACACTGCGTGGAGCAAGCGCCATTGACTACAGGCTAGGAAACATGCATCAGAGAGAGAGGCAATGTTCAGAGTCGATATGATTTGCCACTGTCCATCTTCCTTGACAGGTCTGTGCTTACTCCTCCAGAGCAGAGGGAAGCTCACATCAAGCTACGCAACTTCATTGCTGACATTAGCTACTTATGTTACACAAGTACTGGTTCTCTCACCCCACATACATCCCATGTGCTGGAAAAAATCCTCCTCCCCTGTCAGAAATAGCCACTTCACAGCGAGGAAGTCAGCTGGAAGCTGCTGGTGCTGGATTCACAATCCAGAGTTCAGAGAATGCAAGTTTGAGAGCAAATATGTGACAGTGAAAAGCACGTGTACGCAACCCAGAGACAGAATAAGTGAGACTGTATGAAAAGGAGCACTCGGTAAGTGTGAGAAGGTGGCAAAAAATGAGGGATTTTGCAGCGAGTGCGTGCAGTAGTGACAGGTAAGTGTGAGGTTGCAACAGAAAGTATGTGTGTGACAGGGAGCATGCCTGTATGGGAATTTGCTTAGTAGACGCAAAATAGAAGAAGCCAGTGCATGCAAGACTCTGTAAAAGTAGGAGCAAAGGGGAAGTGAGGATGCTGTGACTGGGCATATCTCTGTGCATGGCACTCATGTACTACGTATGCACAAGAGAGTGAGAGAAAAGCGCTCTGTGTGTGGTGAAGACAGTCAGAGCAAGATACCCTCTAAGCGTGCAGCTCACTGTGAATGCAAGACCGTGAGGGCACAGAGTAGGCCAGATAGAGTACATATATGTTCTTTATATATTCACCTATGTGTGTGTATATGTGTGCATGCAGGCAGGCTTACAAGGCTGGTGCAGCAGGATAAGCAAGGGATTTTTATACGCAAGCAACCATGAACACTACTGTGCAGGATGGAGAGAGAGCACAAGAAAAGGCTTGAAGGAGGTGGGGGAGAGAGGAAGAGAGAATGTGAGCGTGAGAGAGGCAGACTGGCACTCCAGGAATTGCATGCGCTAGAGAGCTAGAACTGTATGTGCCAGAGTGAGTTTATTCATTTTCCCTGCTATATTCATGAGTGTGTGTGTGTGTGTGTGTGTGTGTGTGTGTGTGTGTGTGTGAAGGACCACTGGTGTGTATAAGTGAGTGTGGATAATGTGCAAGCTGCGATTTGGAGGGCTATTATTATATGTACATGTGTGACATGTATTTATACGTACAGCATGGGATGCATTAACCCTTAACTCCTGTTTACAGAAAGCATCTCAAAACCAGCTAGCATGCCTGTCATCACTTCAAACTAAATTCCATATTCACACTTGGCTTTTATAGCAAGAAACCCAGCTGGCAATTCTCCACTGAACAAAATCCCATACCCAACAAATTTCCTCCTCCTGTCTTTCCTCTGTCACTCTCCTTTTTTTTCCCTGGTGGAGGGGAAGGACATAGTGTTTTCGCAGACAGACCAGAGGCATAGAGGTTCCTCTAACCTCCCCCTCTCCGGGCAAAACCAAAATAAAAATAAAACAAAAAAAAACACTAAAAGAAACTTAACACTGATCTCCTCAGGAAGGTGAAGAATCCAGGAGCATCAGTACTTGTGACCCAAAGTGCTGAGAAACAGTGGCTGTGGATGGAGGGGATACCCACCTTCACCCACCCTTCTTTTCCTTTGCAAATCTTACTGTGCAACCCCCCCCCCCCCCACTCCCCCTCTGCAAAAGCATAAATACAGCAGCGAAGTCAGTCACAAGCAGTGCCCTCTAACCATAGGATTCACCAGCAGCGATCTCTCCTTGGCTTATTTCCTGAGGAGGGGGGAAGGTTTGGAGGGGAAGGGGGGGGAGAGGAAGCTCCAGCTTCCAGCTCCATGTTTCAGGCCATCCTCAGTTCATCAGCCTCAATTCAAGCAGAGGGGTTTCAGGAGGTTGCAAGAAAGAACTCATCACATACCTTGCAAGGAGAAGAGGGACAGGAAGAATCCCAGCACCCAGATACTGTGCAGCCAGTAGGTCCTCATGCTTCTCTCTCACTTGCTCTGCTTCCTCTGCCTTTTTCTCCGTCTCTTCGCTTCTCTCTCTCTCAATTTATCTTTGTTTTTTTTTTCCTTCTCTCCTCTCAAATAAAATGGGATTTGTGTCTCCCTTCAGTCCCCTTGGGCTTTGCTTTACCAGCTCTGACAATCCAGCCGCAGCGAAAGCTGACCCACGGTGGCCAGGTTCCCAAATAACCTCGCACTCTCCCCTTCAAGTGCTGGAGAAAGAGGGGCCAGGTTAGATGCTCGCCGTAGCCTGCGCTGGCTGTAAACACAGAGAATATCCCTGTCTCTCTCCTGCAGCTCCAACTAAATGCGACTGTACTTAAACAAGCAATGCCTTATAGGACAGCGCTCAGAGCAGAAAAGATCCCACCTCTGCCACCTAGTGTTGCAAGCCAGCTCATTTATTTTATTTTTATATATACAAAAATATATATGTTATGCTATAGAAATATGGTTCTCTCATTCCTCTGCAAATGTATCTCTTGGATCACAGGTCTATGAACCACGCTGGGCTCAGGAGTCCCTAAGGCTCCAGCTCCAGCTGACATGAGGAGGTTATTCAGCGAAGGAATATTCCTCATCGCCACAACAAGGAACGCAGCGGGGCAGGTTTGATTTCTCAGCAGAGTTCTGCTTGACAAATTCTGAAGCAAGGGTCTCTCTGATGCTGGTGTCACTGCTGGGCAGTACACAGGGGCCACAGGGAGATTCAGACGCACTGACTGTAATTACAGAGCTGCCAAGGCCTCCAGGAAAAATAGCAAGCATCAGGCTGCATTAATCTTTGCTGGATCTCCCGTGACTTCCATGCAATTTCAGTGGGACCAGAAGGAATCCTTCTGTGTAGAAATCCAGCTTGCAAAGCCACTGTTTGCTCACAGAAGGCTTCTCCCACTACCCCTCTCCTTTCAAATACAGGTTCCTCCTACCATACGTAGCACAAACTTCTTTTCCAAGGAGTAATTAGCTCCTGTAGCTCTATTGCCTCCTAAAATCATTGCCTCTGGTGAGAGGAACAGCAGTAAGGAAGTACTACGTAACATTCACACAGGGCTTTTCATCAGTCTCTCTCCAGGCATTTCACAAAAGGGTGTCCTTTCGCAGCTGGGGACATGGAAGCTGTGCAACTGTGCAACTTGTGTCCCTGGGATGCAGTGTGGCAGCCCAGGTGGGCTGCCCACCCAGCCCGCGGGCCCCTCCTTGGGCCACATTGCCGCCTTGACTGCAGTCAGCATGGCAGCCCATGAGGATGCCACCGCTAAAGGATATCAATCTCCTTTTTACACATCGCGGATGCAGGATGCTAAGGTGAGCATGCATGTGTAGGAAAGGTGTATAGGATTCTCGTCACTAACAATGCCGTTCCAGAATTATTTCTTATTAAACTGCTGCAGAGCAAGCTGTTCTGCGAACAGAATGCATGAAGCCTGCCTTCCCGTGAGTTCTTGTCTGCTGTCTCCAAATTCCCTCTCACCCTGCTGTAATGAAAGCCAGATCCCATCATATCCCCTGTGACATCACCTGTCGGAAAAAGAAATGGCATGCTGTGGCTAGCCCAGAAACATGTGCGTATTTCCTCATGGACCAAAATGTGCACTGCAATGCAACGCAAAATGCAGTCACTATTTGGCCTGGCTGGCTGCTGCCAGCTACCCCCTGCGCTATTCATGCTTTTTCCCCTATGGAGGGAGTTGGGCATTACCTAATCACCAGTTTTTAAGAGACGTACAGGAACAAAGTTACTTTTCAGCCTTCTACCCTCTTTTAAATGTGGTTGCAATTGGTTGCACTGGAAAATTATTGAGAGAAGAACATATGGACAGATACACATGTACTATCAGCTAGGCTTCATTTCCCAAGGAAATCAAACTAAAAATATTAGGGTGGGTTAAAGTCAACTGACTCTAGTCAGCTGGAGGAGCATGCTTCTTTTTCATGGTTTCTCTTTTAAATGGTTTTCATCCTCCGATACCAGTAGAGCATGAGCTGAAAGAAATCACAGGCAAAAATCAACTTGCCACTCAAGATCTGTTTGGAAGTTAGCGTGCCAAAATCAAGTGGTGACAATCAGTTTGTAGGCTTGGAGTGGGAGGCAGTTTTTGATTTTTGTTGCAGGGATCCCCACCAAGGTCTAGCACAGGTTCAGGGACTGGCTAGGCCAGCACCTTAATACCACACGAGCTCTATAAATTTCTGACTCTTACAACTGCCCATACGCTCGGCATCCCTCCTTTCATCGTCCTATACCTTCATCATCCATTACCTCAGTGCCCAACATCTACATCTGATATATTATACAGCATTATATCCATTCATACTCTTTCACAAATCTTCTCATCAGGCCCATACGTGGCCTCAAAACTCAATGGCTATCAAACATCTATCCCAACATCCCACCTACCCACAGTCACATGCATAACCTCATCTCTCACCTGCCTTACACATAATCCTACATGGCCCCACATCAGATCATCATGCAACCATTCAAAGTCTACTTTACCTACAGACTTCTGTTCACAACCCTATGCATTATCCCATAATATACAGCTCTCGACTGCATGGCCATCTCACACTTTGGATGTGAATATCCTGTGGCCTGTTGCGTCCAGTCCTTTTTGGAGTCTTTGAGCAGTTATGTGATAGAAATTGTATTGAAATAATAATAAATAATAATAGAACTGGATCTCTGTTCCATAAATTGCATAGGGATAAAACTTGTGAGAGATTATGCTGAACCCAGTATTGTTCCCATCCAGTGGGAAGGGGTAGTTACAAGTCCAGAGAGAAGATGCAAAGGAAGAAGTACTCTCTCAGGCAGCAGCATCTTATGCTTCCCTGGAGAAGCCAGCATGACTGAAGGGAGAAACAGCTATTTCTTACAACCTATTTGACATACTCCTAACCTTCAAAAACATTCAGGGCTGGATTTTGGCTCCCCTGCTCATGCTGAGTCATACCAACGGGGTTATTCGGGACATTAGGCTACTAAATATGAGCAGGAGTATTGGATTCTGTGGGCTGAAATTCTCTGGGATTGGTCTCCAGCCAAAGGTGAGTCCATTTTTCATGTGACCAAATCCCTCAGCTACCTACAGATTGTGAGGGCAAAAAGAGAAGCAAGAATTACACCCAACTCTCCTTAAACCCCCCAAACACTAAAAAGAAACCCAACAAAACAAAAACAACCAATCAAAAACCAAAACACACAGTAGTCCTTGTTCTTCAGTCCTTCCTTTTTAAATTACTGCAGTTCTTCCACTTATCCCAGTATTCAAAAGCCAGATGAACCATAGAAATATCAGCTGTTGAAGAGCACATCTACAATCCTGTATATAAAAAAAAAAAGGTTGGATCCTGACAGAGCTCTGAATGATTGAAAGCTGGCTACTTTTAATGCATAGTAAAAGTATTTCATTAAGGCTGAGTGGATGCATTTAGATGCACTGTGCGTGGATGCTTGTCCATTTTTTAATAAATAAATGTGCTTTGTGCTATTAACTGTTTAAGCACTCACACTTTCATTTCTATTTCATCTTAGCTTTAGTCACTTCACATAATATCAATATTAACTTGATTGTGCAGCGCACACGTAGTATTTTCTCTTCCAAGTTTTTATACTGAATCTACCATAAAATACTTCTCAAGCAGGCATGTTAAAGTTGATGGAGGAACTTTTAGTTTTTCCAATACAGATTTTTTCAAATTACTGTTATTTAACTGTGCAAATGTCATGTTGCATTAGCAAAAGGCTTAGTGGTTTTTTTTACTTTAATAGAAATAGTATTGAAAACACAGTTGGCCATGCAAATTTTGCAGAGTTTACGTAAGAGAATGAGTGGTCCTGCAATTTAAAGATGAGAGAGCTTGGTAAAGTGAGCAGGAGACAAGAGCCATAGATTACCCAGGAGTGTTTTTTTCTAGATGTTTTAGTGTCCTGTCCTGCATGTCTGTCTCTGACATATGTGTATTACTACTTGTTTTATTGAATGTTGTACCTGTGGGTTTCATGGCATGTCTTTGGGACTAGTGCATCTATGATGAATTGCGCATTTTAGTGTGATTTAGAAGAGTGTTGTGGCATGTGCTGCATGTGATCTTGGGAAAGGGAGTGGAAAGAGATCTTCTCTCAGCAAGAAATACTCATTTGTCATGTGGTTCTGTGAAACCCACCACTATCCAAGGTCAAGGACTGCACAGTGTCCAGAAATGTGAGTTCTCATAGAAGGGATGCACAGTGCATCAAGACCATGATAAATAGTCTCACACCTGATTAGGCTCCTTTACTTAGACTGAGAAAACAGCGTTCATGCTTCTCATTTGCTTTCAGCCTGATATTCAAGAGAAGCCAACTCTGCTCAAACCACACTTCCCTCCTGCCCTTTCCTTTCTGCCACTTCACACTCCTCATCTATATTCCCACCTCTCAACTTCTCTGCTCCCCCCCACCATTCCACCTCTCTTCCTCTCTACTATCTTGCTGTGAAACCCATCAAAAATGGCAGAGTGTCGTTTTGAGGCTTCTTCAAGAGAAGGATTTTTCACCAGGGTTTCTACAAGACTCCAAGCTGAAAGTAGCTTTTTTGAACAAAAAAAAAAAATGCTAGGCCAGCAACTGAGGAAAGTAACATGTGGCTATATAGCAATTCCATGAGATAAATATCCACAGAAATAGCCAGCTAATGAGATAGCAGCAACACTCAAGAAGTGGTGGAAGGAGGGAAGAGATGGAAAGAATCCTCATTTAGTTTCAACAACCGTGCGATGACGCAGAACCCTTGGAGACGAATGTGTTGCATGAACTGGTACAGCACGAACGACTGAGAGAGTTTCTCTAGCATTAGCCATAGCAGGCCCACGTCCTCCACAAGTTGGGTCACATAAAGGGTATCTCACAAAAAGCATTTGCCAGCAGTATACACACACACACACATTGACATTGCCGCGTAATTAGAATATAAAATAAATGGCATAGCAGACGCTATCAGCACGTCTACCATGCTGTATCCATGGTGCCAACTCCTTCTCCAAGGGGAGCCTCACCCAGGCCATGCTGAGAAAGCCTGAAACACAGGCATGCAGAACCCAGCCTCTGGGGAAACACACACAAAGTTCTGCAGAAAGGGCCTCCGCTCTTTGAACATTTGCAAGATTTTGTTGGAAATCTGCAAGTGTGAATGACAACAAGAAAAAGAAAATTGGCTAGCACCCAAAAAAAAAATTTTGGCAGATAGATAATTTTTTAAGTTGTCATGTTTTCTGTGGGAAAAGAGTCAGCTCTTTCAAACTGGGAAAAAAAATAATAATTCTGATCAGCTCTTATGAACAGCAGGGAATTCACAATCCAGAGGGAGAGGTGTTTACACCACAAAACCCTTGCCACATCCAGCATTAACTGGCCTCTGCAGAGGTACAAGCAATCCCTCAACACTACAGAGCTTGGCAGCACAGACCTTTCTCATCTTCTCCTGGGATTCAGGGCTTGTTCACCCAGGCAGCAGTATACCAAAGACATTACCTTGAAACAGCACCCAGCTCCCCTGGCACACACCTTGCTCTGCGCAGAAGCAGCCTTTTACCCCAGCTGTTGCTTTTCAGGTTTTCAGCCAGAGCTGAGGGCCCTGCGCTTCCCTCCATTAACCCTCCGCGCCCGCTGTGGAGGAGCTGCACACTGCAGCCTGGCTTCCTGACCTGTAGTCCCAACAAGTCAAGTGTCGTGCTCCCCAGGTGGTACTTCCACCTTTAGGCTAAGGCTTGTTGGCTTTGCTAGATATATTGTGGGTTGAGTTTAGAGATAGGACTTCTATACGCTCCCATGTATGTGTCCTTTGTTCTTTAGGCAAAGCAGGAAAAGGAAATGTGGCCATTTGCCCACTCTGCCTGGCTGGCTGAGCTCCAGCCAGTATGCGTGACATGAGAAAGTCCCAAACAAATGACTGCCAAGTCTGTACTTATTACCCAAGTGAGATACGGGTGGCAAATGGCATCAGTTTCACTGTCTGCAATGAGAGCTGACCTGCACATATGTGGATAGTCTGACATTTCCTGGACAGAAACACAGAAGAGCGGCAAGCTCTCCACAGATATTTTTTGTACTGGGGTGTCCATACTTAGCAGTCTGGAAGGCAGCTGGAGCTCAGGCCGTGTGAGCATTCCTATTGCAAGAGTCTCCTTGCAGTGGTTCACAACATCCTGAAATTATGAACAGCCAGGCTGAGGTTTTTCAGACCTAATCTCTTACTCAAGGACGGATTTTTATGATTTTGTTTTAATTTTTGAAAGCTTGAGCAAGCAAGGGTTTGGCTGTTCAAGATACTTGGGACTGAGGGAGTGCTTTATGACCAGTGGAAGAAACAATTTGTGCCTTTTTTTAACAGTTCCAGTGCAGGAATTACTGTGGATAGAGAGTTGAAAGGCAAATAATGTGAGGCACGATTTGTAGGAAGAGGCAATATCTTTTATTAAACTAAAGAATATAGCTGAAAGAACAAAAGAAAACAGGCTTTCCAGGCATATGGGCTTGCATGCACAAAAGTGTATCCAGACTTTTAACTATACGATGTCTAATAACTGCCAGTACTTCTCCCTACAAATCTGCCCTCATTTATGTCTTTAGCTCATCCTAGCAACAATATCACTGCATCTTGGAAGGGAAGTCAAGCCTATGGTGGTGAGGACAACGTTACCCAGAGGAGTAGAAAACATGCAAACACGGTTACATTGAGCTGGTCTTCATTTGGCCAAACCACAGGTCCTGGAAAATACTACTTGGTCTGCGTGGCATGTAAACGCTTGGGTTTCAATACTGTGCAGAGAGTCATCTTCGTGTAGGCAGGGCTCCACACATTTCTACACATCACTGAAGGCCTGCTCTCAAGTCCAATAAAAGCAGTTGAAAGACTCTCACCAAACTAAGTGGCCTCTGATCCACATCCCCTCAACAGCAAAGTCACTAAGGCGGCCCTTTCCCTTACTTGCTCTCTATGAGTATATGCGTACCTTCCCCTGCGGCTGTTTATCAGTTGTGCTGCAGGCATCTACAGAGCCTTCACCGAGACCAAGGCTTGTTGTGCTAGATGCTCTGCACAGGGATGGTGAGAAATTATTTCAAGCCATTGACACCAGGTGCTAAGAAAGACAAACACTCAGCACACTGACCAGAGAAAAGCCTACAGGCCATCTACTATTTAAAAAAATAAGACTGTGATGCCATTGCAGACTCTCACTTAATGAAAAACACGAGGAGACAGCTTTAAGTTAGGCACAACCTGACTTCTGCTAGCCTTTGCAATGTTAATATTTTCTGCCAGTAGCTTCTTTTTCAGAGCAGGATTTCTCTCCTGTAGCTATTTTATCAGACAGAGGATGATCAGGAGGTTAAAAAACACATTATTAGCATTAATGACTATTATTATTTATACCCCTGTACAAGCTGCAGAAGTATAGGAGAAGAGACAGTCCATTTCCCCAAAGAGCTCACAAATCTTATTTATGATAAGGAATCACAGACCAATAGTATCAATAGTAGGAGAGGAAAACAGGGAAGAAGGAGGACAACTGTATTAAATACAAACCTCTCCTGCAGCTTGGGCAAGATACTGTTTCCTGGGGCCTGCTTCCTCAGCCAGAAAATATGGATGCAGGGGTTTTCTCTACAACACCACTTTCCACCATACCAAGGGGTTCTGTGGTGTTTTTCTTTGCCCTCCACTCTTCCCAGCAACATATTAATCTATGGCCCAAAGCCCATGCCAATAATACACAAGTGGCAGCATCCAGAATGACAGAAATAACCAGGTTTTGTACAATTCTGTCCACCTGTCAATCAAGAGCTCATTGCATTACGATTTTACAAATGGGGAAACTGATGCATGTGATGGTGCAATAGCTTTCCCTAAGATCACCTACTTTTATATCTACAAAGAGCCCTAAAATAGATCCTTTAGGTGTGCTTCTCCCAGAGTGGTTCCTTTTATCCTCCAAGCAGTGTCCTCCACTAGTAGGAGCACTTTATTGCCGAAAGAACAGCATCCATGCTACAGTTTTCCCCATCAACAGCAAAGCCAACAAACATTGTGAACTAATTAGACTAGCAAATGTTTCTATTGTAGGTAACCTCAGAGATTAGCATCTTAGAGAGGGAGGGCAATCCAGTGGTAAATGCAATTTCCACTGACTTGGAAAACTTGATTTTACTACACTATTGGTGGGCCCAAACATTCAAAACAGTATTACATCTGATGTGGAAATCCCATGAGGTCCTAGAAATTCTGGAAAGTAGATTCCAAGTCCTTTCTCTCTCACAAACTTCATGAGTCAGTTTAGACATTAAAGGAGCTTGGATCAAGCTTTATTTTCTCATTGGTTAAAATGGGGAAAATAGAGCACACTGATGAGGGTATCCTGAAAAACCACTAAGATGTTCATGGTGAGTAAGGAAATGGAAAGTATATAATTATATATGCATTTAAACGGTACAATTTCTCCTTCTCAGTGCAGAATCTCATTTCAATATGTGCCCTGGAGACGTTATGCCTTGCAAGTATCTTGCAAAACTGGGACTGCTTCATCGCATCTCCAGTGGATCTTGCGGCAAATGCAAGGCTGAACAATGACTCCATAATGACTCCATATCCGGCTGTGCACAATTCCACCTTCACGACAGCTTCACCTGAGAAATGAATGAAGCAAAACAGGGCATATTTTGGGTCTGTATGGGAAGCAAGTTGCTTGTACTTCTTTGACACTTAGAATACAAAAAGCTAAAAGGACCATCCTTCAGCTTAAGCAGAAAGATTTACTACTAAAGGCAGAAGGTCTCTATGGTTGCCGTGAAGTTGTCAGTGGTCACAATCATAAGAAGGTCATAGCAGAGATGTTCATAGTTAGCTACTGAAGTTATTCAATGCTCTTAGGCTCTGTTTAGATAGACTGAAGTTACCCCAAGGACGAACTTTGCTATGGTGCAGACTGTAAGCTTATAAATGCAAGCTCAGGTGTTGCCCAGGCACATATTTCAGAGTCCCCAGCACTCTGTTTGCCTGAATGTGCTCGCTGAGTCACTGGGTCAACAAGCATGTTTATGCAGGCATCCAGTTGGCTGTCGGAATGGCAGCCACAGGGACAGGATGCAAATGTGGTGCGTGGTCTTTGGTCTCAAGACCAGTTTCATAACAGTGCAGACATAGCTTTAGTTTAACTTGTGAATCTCTCCTGATCCCAGAATGCTAGTTTCCCACTCCTAATAATAAGCATGTTCTTTATCAGGCTATTGTCAGAAAAGTAGATCTGGAAATTGCATTGTGCTGGACCTTGCTTCAGTATCAATTGGGCTTGGCTTGAATTAAAAAAGAGAAAAGACTGCTCTGAGTTACATCAGGAACTGATTTAGAGACTCTTTTTGCTCCTTCCCAGATGCTTTTCTTTTGCCAAATAGAGCCTGTCTGAATTGGGAAGCCCGACCCTTCATAGGCAGCTCCTGGATAGAGTTATGCAGTTAGCGTCCACCTCTGCAAATGAAAACTTGTGTTGTTTTTCACAGAGAAGATCCGAACTAGGACTGTAATCAGTATAATAGAGATTCTAATGGAGGTGCTAAGAACAAATGAACCTTACAAGTTTTCCCTGGCCCTCCACAGCCTAGGTGGCACACACAGACTTTGCAGCCCAACATCAGCGTATGAGGGATGCTATGTCCTAGAATAGGCCCTAATGTGTGTTTTACAGCTTCTTTGCTACACTACCAGGTACAGGTCAAGGGAAACTGATCCTCTAACGCTAAAAAAAAGATATTCAGAAAATATGGTCAGCGTTTCTTCTGCCCTCTACACTGAGCAGCTTGGTTTGTTTCTGTGTTCACAGGTTTCTCGGCAAAGGCAGCAGTACATCAGCCCCTTATTCTGTGGCTTTCTCCTTTATGTTTTCCAGGGGTATTATCTGAAAATAGTCTTGTAGAGGAAGGCAGGGAAAAGAGGCCATCCGCAGCTTCAGCTGTCAGGCTGGTGAAGACAGGGGCAGGGAAGGTGTAGATTTAGATGACAGCTGCCCAGACAAGTGGCAGATGAGTGGGGAACTTGGTGATGGAAAATTGTACAATGGAAATAGAAAAAATTAGAAAACACACCATAACTTAAAAAGAAAAGGAAAGGGATCTGAGTAACCAACCCCGGTGCTCTCTTATGTTGGACTTTACCTTGGGTGTCTAAGGTTGTGCTTCAAATGGATTCTGAGCTTAAGGAGGACTCCCACATTTCCTTTCCTCCGGTTTCTTTCCAGGGATCAGGAGCTGAAACCTCCCTGATATCCTTCTGGTGACCTCTGCAGGGCTTTGGTCTGGGATTTCCCCATGCTGCTCTGCCTGTCCCAGCTGAATAAGTGGCTCCTCTCGTCCCACAGCTTTGCTGAGGCTGGCTGATGTCCACACTCACAGCATTGCCATGCTGGTGGCTCCGACCACCTTGCATTCCCAGGGTGCTAGATCCCCCATGGAAGTCAGTCTCACTTGCTTTGGGTGACCAAGAGCTCCCAGCTTATGGATGACTCCTTTCTAGTCCGAACTCTGTAAAACCAAGTGGCAAGAACAGGATTAGGCTTATTCAGAAATGCTGTCAGGAGCAAGCTCATGACCTCACACCCTAGCAAGCAGTGATCTTACACCATGGGGTGTGTTGATTAATTGTAGATGGCTGAAGTAACTTCTAAGTTGTTTATCATAGTCATCATTAGGTGTCATAAAGGACCTGTAAGAGGCCTGGTTAAGAGGGATTGCTCCCATTTTCCTTCAACTTTTATCATGCCCAAGTGCCAGCAAAGACCCATGGCTAGATTAACCTCTTATTTACTAAGGCTGAAATAAACAGATAGCCAAAACCAAGATCTAGATACAGGGAAATAGAGCAGCTTGCCCATGGTTATTGCCAGAGTCAGCAGCAGAACTTATGTCATCTGAGCCCTGGTAGCAAGCCAGCAAGGGCTCTGCTGATGCCTGCTCTCCTCATGAGTCAAACCCTAAAAATGAGGAGGAAGTCTCTGTGTCAGAGACCCAACAATTGAATGAGCAATACAAGGACATCTGCATATCTACTTTGTCACTCTTGACTTCTGGATGCTGCCATTTGTGCATTATTGGCATGGGCTTTGGACCATAGAATAATATGTTGCTGGGAAGAGTGGAGGACAAAGAGAAACACACACAGAACCCCACTGAGCTCTCGTGCAAACCCACCCATAGTTGCCTGCTGTAGGAGTCATGACTCCCAAGACTCATAAATGCTACAGCTTCTTACTAGGACAAATGAAAACACTTTATCAGGTCAGGATTCCAACTGCTAGGCCTGAGTGCTATTGTCTTCTTGGTATAGGAAACCATACCTAAGGATCTGCCCAGAAAGATGCAAAGTGATTTCTCTAGACATTTGCTGAACGGGTGCTTCCACCTGCAACTGACTGAGCTTGCAGCTGTTGAGCTTGCACCTGGCACTGTTTCATTCTCCACAAAGGAAAGAAAATCAGAGAGGGCTGTTGACTAAATTATCCTAGTGTCCTTCATCTAAAACTGCTCTACATACCTAAATGGCCTCTGTGTCTTCACTGGGCTGGTTAGGTGAAGGGTTTGAACCAGTTCTTGGAATAAACAATCCTAACTGTTCCCTGGGACTCTCTGCATCAAGATTCTTCTGATGGATACCTGACTAACAATGCCACAGTTTGCAGTTACTTCTATGGGCGTAAAAGATCCTTCACCCCATGAATAGGATATCCTCCAGAAGAGGAAGAATTCGGGGGGGGTGGTACCCATCGCAGTCCAGGAGCTTGCAACTTGTTTGATATGCTTGTTTGACTTTTGCCTTGACCGTGGCAAACAACAATAGTGAACGGACAAATATCTGTCTTATCCAGAAGTTGACAGATAGGCATGCTGTGCTGCAGTCCCTTGAGGACAGCAAAAAATACCTGTGTCATATCTTGGGGAGAGAGGTTTCTTTTTCCGTGGGGGGAAAAAAAAAAAGATGGCATATTTAGGGAAATCTGTAAACCGCTGTAAGATTTGGGATTTTGTAAGGAGATCTGTAAAACTGAGGAGTAAAAAGGAGGGAGGAATGAGAGAGGAGAGGATAAACTAATTGCCTAATGTATGAATTTAATGAACTAAAACATATTCTCCCCACAAAGGGCTCATAAGCGAAAAAAAAGGATTCCTCATATACATCTTCTATCTAACACTGAATTATCTGTGGCAATGGGACCTGCAGCCTCAAATGAGAGGGTCTTATAAAGAGGAAAGGATATTGTAAGACTACTGTATGCAAACGCACCCAATTAATTCAAAAGCATCATTGTTATTTCATTTATATAGCACCATAGGGGTATGCAATGCTTTACAGACAATTAGGGGCTATAAAAGTTCAGAGAAAAGATGAAGCAGAATGCAAGGAGCTGGCAACCAACTGGAGTATGAGCCCTGACTAAAAGCTTTCACCATGGTGTTTATAGTTTGTTTGTTTGTTGTGGTTGTTTGGGTTTTTTTTTGTTTTAAGGTTCAAGGAGTGTTTTTTGGCACTAATCCCTTTTTACAGGGAGGGATAGACCATTCAACATGATTATTGGGCCTGTTCCAAGGATGCGAAGTTAGAAAACATACTCATTATAACAGGTCTGAAGAAGCAAAACACAAACATGCATGACAAGGAGCAAGGAGATAAATTTGAGATAAACTGTAAGTCATTTCCGGAGAGTTCAATGCTTCAGTAAACTGGCAGAGTAAACAGAGACTGCATATGCCCAGAATTGACTGGCTGAGGCTCCAATTATATGGGTGTTGTGCTCCTGGGGTGAGACACACATGCATAAAGCACATCTTGTCACTTCTGTCCTGCATTTGCAGCTCAGAGATACTCTTGCATCCTCAGCTAGTTTTTAGGTAGTATGAGAGCAGCCAAGACCAGGAAGCATCTTTTCACCAGCGAAAAAGCATGCAACTCAAGTTTCCAGATAGAGATCTCATTAATAGAATCTAGACAGGCTTTTGTACTGCCGTACTAAAATATTTCAGGAACAACTGGACCTTAAATCTACCCAGAAGCCATACAATGAGAACATAGCAGCTTTCTCAAGAAACATGTACTTTTCTCATAGCAGCATACAACACCTGTGCTCTGTAAATGGCACTAAGCCAGGATTTTAAGGATGAGTTTTACTCTATCAGTTGTGATCTCAAAGTAGGTAGATATTTAAAGTTGTTTTTTAAAAAAAAAAAAAAGACATGGGAAAGCTTTTTTGTTTGTTAGGTTTTTTTAAACATGAAAGGTCTTTGAAAAATGTGTCAATTTTTTATCCTCCCTCTAATGTTTTCCATCTACCACTTTTATCAAAATGGTCACTGAGAAATTTTAAACAAAAAGTAAAAATAAAAAAGTATTAAAAGCCTTTTTTTTTTTTTTGCTAACTAGGAAATTCTACATGAATAATCTTTTTTGTTAAAAATCTTGACTGCAAAATGACAAATTTGCCCCAGGGAAGTGATGGATTCCCCAGTGTTGGACACTTTTAAGATTCCGCTGGACAGGGTGCTGGGCCATCTTGTCTAGATCGTGCTTTTGCCAAGAAAGGTTGGACCAGATGATTCTTGAAGCCCCTTCTAACCTGGTATTCTATGATTCTGTGAATTTTTTTTCGTAGGGTGGAAAAGGAGAAACAGGTCCTTTCTCCATGCTTTGAAGCAATTTTGACTTTCAAAGTTTCAGAATTCTGTGCTCAGCTCCTGCTTTTTCCATCAGCCATGGAGTAATTACTGAAATAGTTTTTGCATTATTTCCCAAGAAGATATGCTTTTTATTGTTATTGTCCAACAGCTACCACCAGTGATGCTGGGTCACCTAAAGCTTAGGAACTAGTATTAGCACATTTTACAAGATGGCCTCTGGACTGAAATTTTCTGAGTTAAAAGAAAAAAGAAAAGTCCTATCAGTATCTCTGACCTTCAGGAAACTATCCTCTAAACCAGTTTTATTTATAGAAAATTATGCATGGATCATCTCTATCTTTCTATTGAGATGCTAATGCCTGTTTGAACGTATCTTATACTACTACAGTTCATTCCTTGTTCCTGTACAATATTAAGTACCTTTCTGCTGATTTTGCTGTGTCTATGCTAAGGAAAGCTATACTGCAGTAACTATTCCAATATGTTGTAGGACAGATTGAAAGATTTCTGGTTGAAACTACTGGTAAAGCCATTAATTTTGTGGGGGAAGGGGAAGGAATTGAGAAAATGCTACATTTTTGCTTAGAACAGTACTTTTGTGTGTGCGTGTGTGTTTGTGTTATTCAAATAATAAAAAATCATCAGCAACAAACATCCTGTCTAACCTTTTCCCAGCTTTCCCTTAACCAATGTTAAATGCTGTCCTTCAGTAGCCCACGCAGTAAAATACAGAGCTAAATCAGCTTTTCATTCTCTTGGTGAAGATCCACAAACAGTGGTGTTGAGTACCACCCTCCACAGAGGCCGTACGCCCGGCTCGCAGGAGCAGCATCTCCGGCTGCCTCCGTACTGATGGCAGCGGTCTCCTGTGACTCTCCACTCTTCTGAAGTGACCTGCATCACTGGGCAAATTCCCGCTCCAGAAAATTGAGGGGCAGTAACATAAGCATTTCTAGTCTGGGCTACAAATATCTGTTTGCTCTTCACAGCTTGGCCCAAAGCACCTAATAGGTGATGCTCCCCACTTAGTTATGTACCCCTACGTCCCATAATTCCCCTGAAGAAGAGTACTACCACATTCTCCTACCTGCACTGTGCGGATCCAAGTAAGCCCAGGAAAAGTTATTAAGAAAAGCTTATTTCGGGAAGCTTAGACTCATTCTACTGGGGTCCACACTTCCACTGTGAAACGTTTAGGAAACTTCTAGATGCCACAAAAGTGAAAAGGTTGAAAACCACTTTCTCATAATTGATAACAAGTACCAAGTAGACAAGGCTCACAGGCCCAATGGATATTGCCTCAGATCTCATCTTCCTGGGTTTGGAGCTAGAATTTGGATGTAGGGCCCATCATGCTTCTTCAGCTGAGTCATGAACCTAAGCTGGGACTTTCCTTCTGACAGAGACAGGCTGTAGCTTTGCTGTTCTCCACAAAGAGCTTCTAGAAACTCTATCCTGAGTTTCCTTGGAAACAGCATATGATCAGCATAATGCTCCATGGCACTTGACCATTCATCTCCATGGTGGTTATAAAAATCCCATCAGAAAAAGCCTTCAAGCCTTTTTTACCCATCAAAAAAAGAATCCAGATACCAATCCTTTGATTCAACAGTAAAACAAACAATAAAATTATTCATTAAATTAATTGGCCAATACATGTTTAAAACCATGATGGGCCTAAATCTAAATTCTAGCTCCAAACCCAGGAAGATGAGATCTGAGGCAATATCCATTGGGCCTGTGGGCCTTGTCTACTTGGTAATTGTTATCAATTATGAGAAAGTGGTTTTCAACCTTTTCACTTTTGTGGCATCTAAAAGTTTCCTAAACGTTTCATAATGGAGGTGTGGACCCCAGTAGAGTGAGTCTAAGCTTCCTGAAATAAGCTTTTCTTAACAACTTTTTCCTGGGCTCACTTGGATCCACACAGCACACGTTGAAGAATGTAGTAGCACTCTTCTGCAGGGGAGTTATGGCACAGCTCATGAATAAATGGAGTTTGTTTTCCAACTACAGCCCCTACTGTGATTAAGGCTATTTTTCTCCTCCTTAACCTCTTGAGTCAGGCATAGAGAAAATGTGTGTTACAAAGCCATTAAAAAAAACAGTGAGTCTTGGAAATAAGTGATTTTTTTTCCTCATCTTTTGTTGGTCATTAACAGTCATCTCAGTAACTACCATTATGGCAACAGTGGCCCACGTGACAGAAGGTAATGAAAACGAAGAGGAGAGGGGAAAGTTATTGCACTAGAACAAACTCTGTTATATTGCAGATTATATTACAAGTGAAAGGCACATGACTGCATTGCCTAAGACTGTGGTGATGCTATGGGAGCCTTTCTCAGTCCTAAGCTGTTCATTAGCACGGAGAGATTTTGATTTAATAACTGTGATCGAAATCCCACTGAATATGCTGGTCATTAGGCACCCAAACTGAAGATGCTCACCAAGGTTTATGATCTTTGAGTAAATTTAAGTATTCATTAAAAGGACCAGCTAGTATATCAGTTACATAAGGAAAGCATCCAAATGATACTGTTGTCTGAAAAAGCCCTGACCTTTCAGAAAGCAGTTGGTATTGCTGTGCCAATGAAAATAGCAGCTAAAGATGTCAAGGAGAATCTGAATGTAATACATTAAGTAGTGACCATACTTAATGAATAATAAGGTAAATCATTATAAGAGAGACCTCATGCTGCTTGAAGGGCTCCTATAAACATGAGGGCAACATCAAAAGGTATGTAAACATCATGGCTTCATCTATTTGAATAAATAATGGCGTCAGGAAACATTCCCAGGTACTTGAACCTCACAACCTGCATTTTTCAATTGTTAGAGCAATTCCTGGCATGGTTTGGACCCAGCCCAAGTAGCATTCTCCCAAACAATTGTTGGGCTCAGGGTGGGAATTCACAGGATCCAGTCCCAGTTGGCAGTTTGGATGTGGCTCCCTGTTTTGGAGGTTAAGAAAGCTTAATACTATGGAAATACCATGCCAGCTGGGATCAGGACCAGAGAGAGGTGACGGTAGGTGTATATAAGATCACCAGCTATATAGCGAGTGCTTGGCAAGTTTCCTACAGCTGGATTCGTAGAAGAATCATGGCAAACGGGATGTGAAAGGAACTGAAGAGACCATCATCTTGGGTCCATGTCTTGTGACAGGAACTCTTTTCGTTATATGGATTTTATACTGTAGCAGCCGACATGAGTTCTGGTGAAAATGCACCATAAAGCTGCACAAATGGGGTAAAGACACATGCTAACAAAGAACAGAGTGACCAGCCCAGAAGTTCCTCAGAATTTGTATCAAGATCCAAGGCCTCCATTGCCACTCAAGACCTTTATTCAGGCCTTCCAAAGCAAATGCAAATTGACCAGGCATAGGCTTGCTATAGTGGCATACAGAAAAAAGAGAAACTCTAGGGCATTGTCAAAGTAAGAGTGATGTTCAAAAGGCATATGGTAACTAATTGCATGGAATATGGAGGAACTCCTCCCCTTGGACATCATATCCAACTGGACTGAGGCAAAGTCAAGGGCACTGTAGGCCAGGTTTTCAGAGGAACTTGGCATCCAGCTAAGCTACAAAATAAGCAGGTAATTCTTTCGAAGATGCCGATCCCTATTCAAATTTTAACCCTAAATAGGAGCTGCTTGATGCTGACTGAGTACATTTGAGGATATGTTCTAAGCTGAAGAAGCCAAGCACTTGAAAAATCTGCAATGTGTTTGCCAAATCTAATATTTACAAATAGCAGAGTCTTCTATATATTAGCACTGACAGATATTCTAGTGCATTTCCTTCTCTCTAAACTGGAGAGGTATGGATTTGATGGGTGGACTGTCCAGGGGATGAGGAATTGGTTGGATGGTCGTATCCAGAAGGTGGTGGTCAATGGCTCAATGTCCAGATGGTGACAAGTGGTCCATATTGGGATGAGTACTGTTTAATATCTTCATCAATGACATAGAGAGTGGGATCAAGTGCACCCTCAGCAAGTTTGCAGACGACATCAAGCTGAGTGGTGCGGTTGACTTGCCTGAGGGACAGGATGCATCCAGAGGGACCTGAACAAGCTCAAGAAATGGGCCCGTGGGAACCTCATGAGGTTCAACAAGGCCAAGTGCAGGGTCCTGCACCTGGGTCGGGGCAACCTCCAGTATCAATACAGGCTGGGGGATGAAGGGATTGAGAGCAGCCCTGCCGAGAAGGACTCGGGGGTACTGATGGATGAAAAACTGAACATGAGCCGGCAATGTGCTCTCGCAGCCTAGAAGGCCAATGGTATCCTGGGCTCCATCAAAAGCAGTGTGGCCAGCAAGTCGAGGGAGGTGATTCTGCCCTTCTACTCTGCTCTGGTGAGACCCCATCTGGAGTACTGCATCCAGCTCTGGAACCCTCAGCACAAGAAAGACATGGACCTGTTGGAATGGGGCCAGAGGAGGGCCTCGAAAATGATCAGGGGGATGGAATGCCTCTCCTATAAAGACAGGCTGAGAGAGTTGGGGTTATTCAGCCTGGAGAAGAGAAGGCTCCGGGGAGACCTTATTGCAGCCTTTCGGTACTTAAAGAGGGCTTATAAGAAAGATGGGGACAGATTTTTATCAGTTGTGACAGGACAAGGGGGAATGGTTTTAAACTAAAAAGGGTAGATTTAGATTAGATATAAGGAAGAAATTTTTTACAAGGAGGGTGGTGAAACACTGGCAGAGGTTGCCCAGAGAGGTGGTAGATGCCCCATCCCTGGAAACATTCAAGGTCAGGTTGGATGGGGCTCCGAGCAACCTGATCTAGTGGAAGATGTTCCTGCCCATGGCAGGGGGGTTGGACTAGATGACCTGTAAAGGTCCCTTCCAACCCAAACTATTCTATGATTCATTCTATGTTTTTAAATGAAAGTTACCAGTAGGAATGACCTGTGATGTCAACACACGTAAGACTGATATCATTATCCTTTTTACAATGACTGATGGCAATTAATTGCCTGTTGTTTATGAATGAAAGAGGCTTTGTGCAATAGGAAACTCACTATGGCCTTGCTGCCTCGGAAGCACGGAAGCTGGCATAACAAAGCAAGACCATGAGACCATAATGGATAAAACAGTATGGGCCAACTGCTCTTTTGCTACTTCCAAAGCAAGACATCTCATCGCAACAGATAAAATTGCGGAAACAAGGTCCTTTTCAGCACTCTATCAGCATAATATCACAGTCTTATCAGGTGGCATAATACTGATGACTGGTTTTCCTGCCTGCCATGGCACACAGAGGACATTTTACCCTAAACAAGAGGAGTAAGAGTATTCAGTCTATGCCAGGCTTGGCATCCTAACAAATGCACAATTAGCAATGGAAACCTGTAAAGAGTCACTTTTAAATTAGCCACATTTCTCAGGCCAAAGGTAATTGCTCTAGTGATGTTAAACCTTTATTTCATATAGGCTGACCATTGATGAGGGCTGTCTCATGTGTTGGATCCAAGTTGTAATTCCCAAAAGGTTGCAACAAGCTCTTTAAGAGGGATTATGTGGCACTCATCTTCAAGTGGTTGGGATGAAATCAATGGCCGGAAGCCATCTTTGATATCCTAACATTGAGCACTGAAGGTCCAACTCTGGATGTGGCTAATTGGGCCTATTTCTAACTACAAGGAGGTGAAAACTAAGGTTTAGCAATCCATATAAGTTATTAAGAATATGCAATGCTGGTAGATAAACTGTGGGCTAAAATTAATTCTATTGACAAGCATCATTCAAGTAGATATACTCCAGCAAATAGTTGCCAAGTGGAGCTTGGGTTATTTCTTGTGCTGCTCCACATGCATAATGCAAGATTGAATGGGACAAACCCAACATTTTCTAGTGAAACAAGTATTTCTTTCAGAATTAAACACCAAATAGCTTCTACCAGAAACCTGTTGAAGATCCAGTGTACTTCCAGGTTATTAGCCTTTTTATGCCACTTGGACACTGTCCAGCAAGTGGCAACACAAAACACTCCATTGAGAAATACTGGAGATACAAATGGCTGCTCTAAACTAAGTGGATGAGGAAAACCATTACAACATCTTGTTATTTAGAAGACTTTAGAAGACTTCAGTTTCTACAGCTCCGACATCATTTCAAAGAATACCTGGTTCAGAGTGACCCAAGTATGCTCAACTATTACTTGCAAGACTTGACTGAAGATAACACCTTCAGCTAAGATTGGTTAAGGTCAATGTCCTGGTTTTGGCTGGGATGGAGTTGATTTTCTTCCTATTAACCGGTATAGTGCTGTGTTTTGGATGTAGTGTGAGAATAATGTTGATGACACGCTGATGTTTTGGTTGTTGCTAGATATTGTTTACACTAGTCAAGGACTTTTCATCTTCCCATGCCCTGCCAGATGTGCAGGGGGCTGGGAGGGAGTGTGGCCAGGGCGGCTGGCCCAGCTGGCCAATAGGCTATTCCATACCATATGACGTCATGCTCAGCATATAAGGCTGGGTGAAGAAGAAGGAGGGGGGGCGTTCGGAGTGATGGCGTGTGTCTTCCCAAGTAACCGTTACGCGTGATGGAGCCCTGCTTTCCTGGCGATGGTTGAACACCTGCCTGCCGACGGGAAGTGGTGAATGAATTCCGTGTTTTGCTTTGCTTGCGTGCGCGGCTTTTGCTTTCCCTATTAAACTGTCTTTATCTCAACCCACGAGTTTTTCTCACTTTTACCCTTCTGATTCTCTCCCCCATCCCACCCGGCGGGGGGGGTGAGCGAGCGGCTGCGTGGTATTTGGCTGCTGCCAGGTTAAACCACGACAGTCCTTTTTGGCGCCCAACGTGGGGCTCGAAGGGTTCGAGATAACGACAGGTTTGATTGGAATGTGCTAGATTGAATTTATAACTGTTACTGCTGTTTAGCTATTAATTCGCAGGCTCTTGTGCTTGCCATGGGGCTTGCTTGCCTTAATGTGTATTAGAGTCTTGTGCTCGTTAGTGGCTGCTTTTTTGCTCTCGCTGCTTGCTGTACTGCTGCACTGCTTATCGTCTTACTGTGCTGTGCCTGGGAACATCCTGATAACAGCAATGGGGATGCGCCTGGGCTGGCAGATGGCCAGGGCATCGCTGCTGCTTCTGTGCTGCTGTGCTGGACAGGCTGGAACTGCAGTGTGAACTCGAATTGAAGGGACTGTGACCTGTGGCTGAGTCCATGCGGGACAGGACACCCCGAGGCGTCTGTGACTGTGGATAAGCCCATGCCCAAGCAGGTACATCTTGAAGCGTCTGTGGCCGCGATTATGTCCGTGCCGCAGCAGGTATACCTCTGAAGGGATTGTGGCCTAAGGATAAGTCCATGCTGGAGAAGGTACACCTCGAAGCATCTGTGGCTGTGGATAAGTCCATGCTGCAGCAGGTACACCTTGAAGTGTCAGTGGTTGTGCATGAGGCCATGCTGGAGCACCTCAAAGCGTGTGGCCGTGGATAAGCCCGTGACAGGGGAGGTACACCCCTGGAGAGATTGCAGCCATGGGTAAGGCCATGTTAGAGCAGGTTTACTTCTGAAGGGACTGTGGCCCATGGAGAAGGCCACACTGGAACTGGTGCACCTCGAAGCGACTGTGGCTGTGGACAAGTCTGTGCCGCAGCAGGTATACCTCTGGAGAGACTGTGGCTCATAGGTAAGTCTTCACTTGGAGCAGGTACACCCTAAGGGACTGCAGTCTGTGGATAAATCCAAGCCGGAGCAGGGCAAGGGGAGGAGTTCATTGCAATGTTAAACCCTATGGTCTGGCCCAAAGGGACCAGGGGTGGAGATTGTAATGGATATACCTTTAAATTGTTGTAACCCAGGATTTGAGTTGCATGTTATAGGAATTACTATAGCAGGAACCACCTGAACCAACGGAGGACAAACTTTACAAGAAGCAGCGCAGGTGCAGCAGTGACCCGACCTGAGCTGGCTTTGGTGCCCAGTAACTCCATGCAACACACCACCTCTGCTGACCTGAGTGACCACCATAACAGATGGAGCCCAAAGTCATGGACTAAATGAACGCAGTGGACATTTTGTGGACATTTATGGATATTTTATGGACATTTTACAAGGGTGGTCCATAGACTAAGGGAATGATATCTGTGTATTATATCAAAAGATGGGAAGGGGGATGGTGGGTAATGAGAATGTATTGGATAGTGTGGGACCTGAGCATGATGTAAATGGTATGGAATAAGGGGTGGATACTGTCCTGGTTTTGGCTGGGATGGAGTTGATTTTCTTCCTATTAACTGGTATAGTGCTGTGTTTTGGATGTAGTGTGAGAATAATGTTGATGATACGCTGATGTTTTGGTTGTTGCTAGGTATTGTTTACGCTAGTCAAGGACTTTTCATCTTCCCATGCCCTGCCAGATGTGCAGGGGGCTGGGAGGGAGTGTGGCCAGGGCGGCTGGCCCAGCTGGCCAATAGGCTATTCCATACCATATGACGTCATGCTCAGCATATAAGGCTGGGTGAAGAAGAAGGAGGGGGGGCGTTCGGAGTGATGGCGTGTGTCTTCCCAAGTAACCGTTACGCGTGATGGAGCCCTGCTTTCCTGGCGATGGCTGAACACCTGCCTGCCGACGGGAAGTGGTGAATGAATTCCTTGTTTTGCTTTGCTTGCGTGCGCGGCTTTTGCTTTCCCTATTAAACTGTCTTTATCTCAACCCACGAGTTTTTCTCACTTTTACCCTTCTGATTCTCTCCCCCATCCCACCCGGCGGGGGGGGTGAGCGAGCGGCTGCGTGGTATTTGGCTGCTGCCAGGTTAAACCACGACTGCCGAAACCAGGACAGTCAGCTAGTTCTTCTAATGTAGACAGGAAGCCAAAGAGTTGCTGTACCAACCTGGCAGTCACTTCAGACTGACAACAATGGACTTTAACCCAGAAAATAGTCACAATCCTTCCCCACTGTTCCCTGCTCTTAAAACAGGCTAGGCATGCTACAAGATCCAACATGCACTGATACGAGGTAAACTTATTCTAAAATGGTCAAAGGCTGCACGCTATCATAAGAGGAAGAGGCCATTTCAGGCTCTCCATGACAGCTTTCTTGTTCAATGTAGACACATTTAATTAAACTGGAAACCAAAAGAGAGGCCTGACTTTGTAGGCAGGATAACAGCAACGACTTCAAAGCAAAGGCATTATGTTCTCCATTGTGCAAGATACAAGGGGAGGAAAAAAACATTCTTTCACTTTATCAAACATAATAAAGGGCTGAGTTAAGAAGCACAGAAAAAAATGTCTGGTTAATTTAAGGTGAAATCAGAAAAGAAAAAATACAAGGGCCTGCCTGGTTCTCAGAGTGTCATCACTCTTGCTGATTTCAGATGGTACACTGGATATTCAGCATCTCTGAAATTGAGATCCAAAAATTGAATGGGACTGTATTGTTCCTTCTCACCGCATTAGAAGTACCATATTGAATCTCAAATAATCTGCAATTACAGTGCAATTGGTTCAAGGGGTTACAGGGAACAACACTATGGGCGCACCCTGTGTTGCATACATTCTCACAGGCACATGTACTAAGTAGCGAATGCAAATGCATTTAGAGATTCCAAGGTTATCCACGAGTCTTGTTGCCTTTTTTTTTTTCCCTCTTTAATCTCTGTGCCAGAAAGACAGAAACATTAGTAAAGAGGGCTCTGACCATTTCCTTCACTGGGGTACCTCATGGGACAGTCAGGGCTAAGGCAAGATCACGTCAGGACCCTGCAGCACTCAGTCTGGAGGTTGGGTCAGGCTGGTACGGGCAGAGGGAACACAGATCTGGGAATACATGGAATTGACAAGATGTTTTCTCTGTGTGTTTATCCACAATTCCCCTTCTCCCCTCAATCCAACTGGCAGGTCCAGTCAGACACACAACAGCAGTGTGTCTTCCTGGACTCGATGATCTTAAGGGTCTTTTCCAACCTAAACAATTGATTCAATGATTCTATCCTGTCTGTGGGTGCAGATGTCATATATGTCGGTGAATGTGAAAATTGAAAAAAACCCAGCCCTCTGCTCAAAGGTGAAGAAGGTTTCTTGGAGAATTAGCAGTTATTGTAACCCTGAAGAGCTGGTACTCCACCTTCCCTGTGCTGGATTTCTAAGGAGCTCAGACAAACCTGTTTCATATGGAAGGAGTTCTCTCAACTGATAGAAACAGGGGGGAAAAAAGCATACACCAGTGCTCAATTCTTTTCGGTATCCAGCTAGAAAACAATACCTCAGCCTGTCCTTTCAATTTTTTTCCTGAATTGTGGAGTGGTCAAATGGTCCTTCAATTACATTTTGGTCAACTTCCTATAACAATATCCTTGTTTTGAGTAGAATTTAAAGAAGAGTGAAAGGCGTAAAAAGAAAAAAAAAAAAAGAGAAGGGAAGAGGTAAAGAGATTCTGACAAGAGATATGATTGATGCTGTGTGTGCTTTATCTTTCACAGCTTATGTAATATATATATGAGAAATAGTTAGTTTGATAGTTAAAGAAACTAAATCCCTGTCGAGGATAAAATACATCAGGGACACAGAACAATTCTTCATCTGATTTGGCTATCATTCACTTTCCAGGCTACTGGCTGTCTCCCAGGAGAATTCATAATAGATCAGAGGCAATGAGCCTCTCTCCTCAGGCCCCCACTGTTTCTTCCCTCCTTCCCCATTTCCCCCTCCCCTCCTGCCACCACCATCTTCCCCGTTCCATCCCGCCAGCTCCCTGCCCGGGGCTGTGTAAAAGGAGCACACGAAAGAAACAAACCTCTGGAGAAAGCACGCAGCATGGCTGCCAGGAGCAGGGATGAAGGAGAAGAGGCTGGTCCATGCGGAGAGCCCGAGGCACTGTGCTGTCCTCGTGCACTGCTCGCAGCCCCTCGCAGGCTGTTTTAAAGGGAGCGGCAGGAGGAATGGGGAAGGCAGAAACAGAGTCTCTCTGGAGACTCGAGAGGAAAAGTCAGAGATTCAAAGCAAAGACGAGGCAGGAGCAATGCGACTGAAGTCTCTGAATGAACACTTTCCACCCAGCACTGCCTGTTCCCCTAAATGCTGTATTTTCCCTCTCCCTTTCAGTATCTCACCTCCCCATCACTGTGGGGAGACATGCTTCTGCTGTCAGGAGGACAATGGGCCAGGAGGATCCCAAACCCTTTGGAATCCCCTGCTTCTAGGACAGAAGGTGTCCCACCACAGCCTCTTGTAAAAGCACCTGCTCAAAACAAAGTCAATATTAAAATTAATTGTTACAGATAGGTCTGATGCATCATTTCTTTAGTTCCTCAGAACTTTCCCAGACTTGATTTGTAGGAGTGGATACCTACAGTGAACCTTGTTGGGGTTTTTTGTGTTGTTTTTTTTTCTTCTCCTCTTCAATTTAATCCGTAAGAATTTAGCTACTGTTTGAGAGACACAGTAAGGAAACAGAAGGAAAGCTGGTACCTTGCAACTTCTTCTGGGAAAGCTCTAGTGGTCTCAAATGGGGAGCAAGAACATGAAATTTGGCAGGATAATGGGCTTCATGCCAGAAATATGCCATTGATACAGCCAAGAAAAATACAGACAAATTTGCCATAACAGAAGCCTAGGAAATAAAAATCCACAGGTTGCACGTGAAGAATCAGGTTAGATCTAGTGGCAATATACTTTGAAGGTTTCACCTGCACTGAGACTGTTCAGTAGAAACACTGCTGTTCTCCTCGGGTTCCTGAGAGACAGACAGGTCTGGTTTCTTCCGTGAAGAATAGGGACACCTGTGGACTGAATAATCACCTGCCAGATCCAGGCAGCAGCAGCAGAGTGTCTCAGTAGATGAAATACAATGAATCAATAGGTGGCAAAAGGCACAGATTAGTTCTAAGATCCCTTACGGTGACGGTTGCAAGAAAAGGGTCTGAGATCTAGAGTCGGGGAAGCAGCTCATCTTGAATGTAGCACGTGCTGGGATATTGGGGCTGTGAATCAGTGTGGAGGAAGTGTGGAGGAAGTCTCCTCCAGGAGACTGGAGGCTGGACGAAGGAAAACCAAAAGATGAATCAATAGTCAGAAGAGAGAAGTGGAAATAGTTGGGCAAGAGAATTAGTGCAAGGTAAGGAGATGAGCATAGGGAGTACAGAGAACAAGATTTAGTCCTCACCAAGGAGTCTAGGGTGTGGATGAGAAGTCCAACAGGGACAGGTACTGATGGGGTAAAGAGCCTTGCATTGGTACAAAGAAACAGTAGGTGAGGGAAAGACTGATGGGCAAAAACAGGGTAGAGAAGATAGAGCCAAATAGGTCTTATTTAAGGAAATGTTAATGTTGGAAGAACCTTCACTCGCTGCAGGACATCCCACTAAAGCCTGGAGCAGCTCCCAAGAAACACAAATCTCTGATCACAGGTACCTATACAAGCCTCTAACTAAGTTCCCAAATCCTATGTGTGCTGAGCCACAGAAGACGCTGTTAGACTGGTACTACTGAAGAGGAAGAGATCTTTGAAGTAGTTAAAGCTCTGCTAAACAAATGTTCAGATAGCAACATCATGACATTTTCATTTTTCTGATTGTTGATTTAAGAGATAGCAAGACATTTGTTAACAAAGTGCTCGAAGTCACAATGTCAAACACTCAGAAGTTAGGAATTGCCACTCTTCAACGGAGAAAATGCCTGTTTGACCCCGAAGTATGCACATGCATCAGAAAACATGGGTGACTGGCAAACAATATACGAGGCAGGGCTGGTAGAGAACAGGCAGAAATCCTCAGGATTGCTGAAGCCTGGGTCAGATCTCTGTCAGGTACAAGAAAATTAAAGGACAAGCTGATCCCAGGGGCCAAGGAAGAATACAATGAAAAGGAGGCCAATAGTCAGCGTTAGACTGTCTAAGACAGTCCAACCGCCCTATACAAGATGCCTGGAGGAAAGCCAGACCCCTGAGAAGCAGCATGGGGAGGACAACCTGACCATCAGGGCAGGGTGCTAGGAGAAGGGCAAGAGCTAGGACCTGAGGCAGGCCTGAAGCAAGCAATGAAATGGGCAAGCAATGAAGAGGCCCCAAGGCCAGGAGCAGAGTCTCAGGAGAGAGGGCAACTGGTGTGCTGACCACCACAAAGGGAAGAAGGAAATCCAGTAATGGGGTTTGCTATCAAGTTTCCACTTAGCAGGGTTTTCCTGTTATGGTCCTCACAGGGGGAATCTAAGCACACTACAAGTTTCACAGCCCTTCTGTGAGCTCAGAGCGTACCCTTATCCCCATGTCACATGCAAGACACAGAGAAGCTCAAGAAGCAGCATCAAATATTTGGACATAACAGCCACGTGCCCCTTCTCACTGTATGCAGCCACAGCAGATACAAACACTACCACTAGACCAGCCCTACTGCAGTGTTACAGCATCTGCTCTATCAGTCTGGTATCTTGCTTTGCACTGCCTCCCCACTGAAACAGCCTCCTTCTCATCTGCCTTTATTTCCCTCCCTCCCTATCCTATGGGGACACTCTGCTCCATTGGAGGGGAAGGGCTGATATTTCACCCTTCTGAAAGATGTTCCTTTCACCAGGAAAGTTCTGGAGCAGACAACAGATGCCACAAGGGGTCCTGCAGGTTACAGGTGAGTGAGAAATGGTGCCATGAAGTGGCATAGAGGACCACAGCCAAAGGGATGCTGCCTCCAATGAGGGATGAATTCACCCAGAAACAGATTTCAGCCCCACAGTGAGATGAAGAGGCATGGTGGGAATTTAGTGAGGGTGGAGCAAGACAGAGAAACCCCACCCTAACCTGCATACCCCACTGACACCTCATCATTGTACGTTAGGATATATCAGGGGGAGGTATCATCACCATGAAAGAGTCAAATGGAAATGCCTGTTGCTAGTGAAACGGCTCCCTTCATTTGGGGATTTTTTTGGCTATGTGGTACAAGATAGCTCTATATGCACTCAAGCTGATAGTTTTAACCTGCTTGAATGTGCTGAGGAAAAAAAAAAGTAATGGTTAACTAGGGAAACATGGGAAGAAGGGACTGTCCAATTCAACAAGGCAACTTCTCAAAGGCACAGACCTGGCACAAGTGGTCCAGGAGGACACTGTCCTAGGAATGAGTTGGTTTTGTGCCATCCTTTTCACTAGCTGGATCACACAGAAGCTGTTGTTTCACCTCACTACAGCATCCCAGAGCCTGCCCAGAGATGTTTCCCATCCCTTCCTGAGGCACAAGGCCTGCCAAGAAAAGTTGGAGCGAACCACTTCAGTTGGCTTCATGATCCTTCAGGACATGGAGAAATCCATCTCCTCTTCCCAAAACCTCAAGGCTGGTGTGAGAGCAGTATACAAGGATTGCAGCCTGGAGTTCAAATTTCCTTGTTCCCCTCCCAAGCACAAACTGAACAAGAGTTTAGGTGAGGTTTCCAAGCCAGGCCATTTTTTTCAGGCATCTCTTTCCAACAGCAGTTCATTCTCACTCCTTTTGGCGCAAAGCCGTGGGGACCGTTTATTGCTAATGGTAACTGCAGGCTCCATGTCAAAATAAGGCTCTTCATATGAATGGAAATACTTTATAATTACAAATCTAAGGATAGGCAGGAAAGGAAAAAACAAGAAAAAACCATGACCTCAGAGTTGCAACTGTCTTTGGCAAGAAATACAACCCAAAATGCATTCAAAGCACTACAGGTCTATCAAAGCCTATTAAAACAAGCAGGAAATGGGAGGTCCCCTGACAGTTCAGCATTTGTATCCATCAACAGGAAAAGTGGGGCCATACCCTGAGCAGATAATCTCTGTAGCTGGTCACCTGAGTTTCAGGCATCCACAGGTGAAATCTATAATGCAACCCTAACTGCATCATCTCTAAGGGGAGATTTTCCATTAGCTCTTTGCAGGAAATGTAACAAACAGTTTCACTGAAAGGCACCTCTTAAACACATTTACATAAGTAAGCTTTAGCTTTCATTTACAAACAGCAGCCTCAGTCAATCCACTGGGGTTTTTCCATCGCCCCTAAACTTAACAGCATATGATCAAAGAACAATGGCATAAGCAGCTTCTTCCCTAATTGCTCCTCCAAAGTGACTTTATGCCCTGGGTGGTTGTATGATGTGGGGTTATTCCTGCTTAGGTTTGGGGAACTTGCGGCTGGCCTATGGGCCAGCTTTCTTAAGGAGGTTCGTTACACCAACTCCTACTACATTATTTATCATTTGTTCGTTCAGCTCTTTTAATTGTTTTCTTACCAGCATTACACTCCCTGCAGGCTTCTCAATGAGGCATACGCTTCTTCACCTCCTGCCCTGTAGTGACGAGCTCTGCCCTTTGGAAGCCTGCTGCGTGTGTTCCCTCCCGGAGGCGATATTTTGGGGTGGAGATGAGCAGCTCCAGATGCAATGGGAAAAGGGTACATTGCATGGCAGTATGGCTGTCAGCTGACTTGCTCTTTTTGGGTCCCCACCTTGGCTGCTCCCACTAATTCACCCTTCCCCAACTGCCTCATAAGCATCCTCATCATCCCCTTTTTGAATTAAACAGGTCCAAGGATAGGCAAGAATTAGTGTGTAACAGTCAGTGTCTAAGACCCCATGTTCTATGAGCCGTCAGCATCTAGCACTTGGCTTATCACTAGATGTCAGCTCTTACAATCGCAATTATGAGGAAAAGCAATTTTAAGTCATTATCATAGACTTTCTAAAGTGCATTTGTTTCCTTCCAACCCTTGTCCTCCTTCTCTCAAGGTCTATGCAATTGAATTTATTGGGACAGCCTGTCTTAATCGGCAGGAAGAAGCAACACCTGTACAATGCTTTGCCTTCTTACTACTCCTCAAATGATTGTTCCAGTGCACTCTTTTTAATGTTTGGTTTTTTTTTTTTTTTTTTTTTTTTAAACAGTGAAACATGCAGGCCAGATTGAGAGGGTGCAATCTTTTGCTAGTGTTTCTCTGGGCTGACCAGGCTCCACTGTGCCTCAGCAGCAGGGCTGTTCCTAAACCATGCTGCTGAAAAGTGCATACCACACTGTAATGCAGTCGCTATATATAGTCTGTAAAGAGCTTTTGGAAACCATGAGGAAAAGAGCTATTTGATGTACAATAAATTATTAATTGTTATTAGTTACTATCTTGACAGGTTTCTGTGGCTCAGCTGTTCTCCATTCCCAATTTGGGGGGAGGGGACAGCTCCTCTCCCTTCTCCATTCTTGCTTCTCCCCTTTTCCCCCTTGCTCACTTTGGGACCAGCTATCTCTGCATCTCTCTGCCCCTTACTGAGGACAGACTGGATCTCAGTCTTCCTCCAACTTCCCTATACACACACAGTGATGGAAACAACAGCACAGTAGCATCTCAGAGAGCTCAACATCCCAACAGGAACCACTTTAATCTGGATTCTGCCTTCACAGCTAAAGCAGGATTTCACACAGCTACCCCCATGGGCTGACCCCAGTACCTTATGTCCGAGAACAGCATAGTACTCTGGGCCATTTACTGACAGCATTTCATCTCTTCTTGCATTTATTATATGTCTGGAAAAGCATACATTCCTTTACAGGGTATGTTTGAGCTCATGTGCCTCTTGCGTTGCAAGCAGCCCTGCACGAGCCTGCTATGTGTATGCCAGCTTTATCCTATGCAGAAGAGCTTGGTATAGGGAACACTAGTATGGCACAGGTGAGAGGATGCCAGGAGGCAACGCAGCATCTGCCAGGACCAAACAACGCGCAGCTCAAGGCCACTCATCCTCTCTGCTTGGACAATGGGACTCTGTCAGCCTCTCGCCTGTTTGTGAGTTTACATCTCTAAAACCTACTTTCCATTGAAATTCTCTGAGATAACGTTAAAGCCAGGAGAACACGTCCCTTTACTCATCTCTCCCTGATAGGCACGTGCCCTGCAAAACACAAACTGCTGTTCAGGGGAGGAGTGAAGCAACTGTGAGGTTAAAGCTGATGCTGTGTGGCTGCAGGATAACCGTAACCACAAGTCTGTGCTGAGCCATTCTATATATGGCCTTATAGGCCTGTGTCCTGAGTCACTCCAGCCCAAAAACGAAAACAGGAGGGAGGGCTTGCTTTCCCTTGTCCCCAAAACAATCAGCAAAGCCTTCAAAAACCTCCATAGAAAAACAAAGTGATACTTTTTCTACCAACGAGGGGAAAATATTAATTTCATTTTGAGTTTAACATGAAAACCTCAAAACATCACAGAAGAGAAGCACAATAGAGGGCAAGGCTCTATAAGTCATGGGCTTGGAGTCACAAGTCTTTCAGGCAGCAAAGAGCAAAGAGGCAGCTTTGCAGGCAGAGGCATCACACAGGTTACCTTGAGCATGAACAGCAGCTCCATCTAGCACATGTCCCAGATCACTGTGTCTATTTGCTTGTCTCATCATTTGAAACATACACACTGTTCAATTTACAGGGAAGCAGGAGGCCTCCTGCCTTCACCACAGTATGAAAAATGTACCCCATTGTCAGCCATGAGTGCAGCTGTACCACTGTGAATATGATTTACCTGCCAGGGCTGATGAAGACAAACCAGCTTTGGTGCCACTTCAGAAGCCAGGATAAAAACTTGCCTGGGCAAGTCTGGGGGAGGGACAAACACCTATACCATCCATTTTCTTATGTGCAAATACACCCATGGTAACTGTACATGCAGAAGCACTGAAGAGTGCAAAAGAGGTGTATGTGCACATGAGGAAGTATATGAAACTTTTTCCATGTCTGTTGTTGGATATAAAGCATGTAACACAGGGAGGGTTTAGAAAAGCATTTCTAGACAGGTGACCTGATTTGAACAGTTAATTCCAGACTTTCTCAAGCCAAGAACAAATAACTGGAAATACCTTCACCTAGCATTGGAATCATGAGGATTAATAGCAAGATAGGGGGCATTCCTCATCGCAGAGAATGGAATGGGAAGAGAATAGCAAAGGCAGAAGACTAGCATTTTTGCGTCCCTGTTCCAGAAGAACTATGGGGAATACTTTTCATTTTATTCTAGAGAAAACAACCTGTCCCCAGAGTGTGCATGTATACTCCCTGCTTCTGCAAAGAGGGCACCAGAGCGTAAAGACAGAAATTCAGAAGTAGAAACGAAATAGGGTTGTTTTTTTTTTTTTTTAAAGTAACAAACTTAAAACATTACGAAAGGTTAGAATGATTTAGAACACCCAGTCTGAGCGGCCACGCTTGGCTGTTCTCCGAGTACGTGTGAGGTGACTCTGTACACAGGGCTCTTGCAGTGGCCAGAAAGATTGTACTGCTTGCAGCCTCTTTCATTTCCCTGCTATCTTTGAGACACACGAGAGAAAGTTACCTGCTTGCCATACAGGGACATGGCACAGATCAGTTCATGCTTCTCTGTCACAGTAAAGGCAAGTGCAACGTGGACAGAATAGCTGCTCCCCTATCTCCTGTGAGGGGAAATATGACAGCCACGCAGCCTGTTCTTCTTGCTTAACCTTCTGAAAATAGTTTGTGGCCAGATTAATGCTTTATAAATTTGTCGGTATATAGAATGATTTGGGTTGGAAAGGACTTTTAAAGATCGTCTATTCCTTGTATGTCAGTACCCTCCTATAGGGCTGTACATATGCAGCTACCTATAATACAATGCTATGGTAGCCTCTACTGGCTTTGCCATTTTAATTACATTATTATTGTCAAGCTCTGAGTGTGTGCCTTCTCCCTGTTGGACAGACTCTGTGGTATCACTATCAGTGAAATCTAATTGGTTACCACCATTCCGTTATCTCTATGAAGTAGCTGTCACAAAGGTGACATCATAATGTCAACACTGCTGATTGGCTGGCATTGTGAAAAGTGGTTACCTGGCATATAGTCTCCTTTAGTAGAAGATAAACTAAATTGCAGATCATCTTCTTCAGCACCATCCTACACACTGAGATCACAGAGATAGGAGGAAGGTACTCAGTCACTTTAATTTCAAAGTCACCACAGAGGAAGCAAGCAGAGCTCAGACAGCCTCTAGCCAGCCAGAAACTTGATTATATCCCTCCACTAAAGAGATCCTTTGTTATCCTTTTGCATCAGCTCTTGGAGAAACAGAGCAATTATTAAGAACATGAAAGGTAGTGGTAATGTTATCATGAGTGGAGGGACAAACTAGCATTATCATGGTGGAAATTGGGCTACAACTAACATCGACCAAATCCTTCATTGGTTTGTTGGCCCAGAAAATTCCATATTATGCAGGAAAAAAAAATTGTAATGCATATGCAGAAAGGGAGCAAAGTAGCAGTGGCACAGTTGCATTAGATGCATTCAGGTTGTCACTATATGTGGTTTACAAAAGAAAATAAAGCCTTTCCCAAAAAGACAGAATCATTGTGAGGGCCATTTAGATGAGATGGATGAAAACAGTCCAGTCTCATGACTGACTCTGTACAGCAAGAAAGTTTACTGAGGTATCACAGAGCTCAGGCTAGGCTTGATAGCTTCAAGAGGCACAAAGTGAAGGATCAGCTAAGGAAAGCAGGACTCACATTGACTCTCCCTCCTGGAGTAATGCCTGGCTACCCAGGCCCATAAAGAAAACTTCAGCTGAAGCTGTCATCATCGGTGGATTTAGGAGTATGGTGTTCAGCTACTTCTGTTGCTATTGAGAAAAGAAGCAAGGGAACATCAAACAACTCGAATGCAATTGAAAATAGACTCTTTTGGAAGAATACAACCTTCATTGACTCTTCTCTAAGCAAAGATGAGCTGACAGTGAGCTGCAAGATGGGAAATGAACAAGAGGCACATGAGAAGACTTTCCAGGAACCGCAGTTACCGTTTGTCATATTGTTTTCACCAAAGTCAACACCACTTGTTAAGGTTGTTGAAAAAATATCCTCCAGACTTTTGATCCTAAATTCCAATTATCATTGCTATTGAAAACTGTTTCATCGCCAGTGCTGCCCTGCCTACAAGAGAATGACAATGGTAACATGTTTCATCATCTTCTGGTTCATGCTGTCTGAATGCAAGTACATTGTGATTTGAGGATCAGATGATTAGCAAAAATGTAGTCACTTAACCAAAGCCTACTCTTGCTTGTCAATCTAGGCACCAACCACATTCAAGTGGCTGAATATGGAGCTGAATCCTGCTTGTGGAGAAATAAGGTTTGAAGTGGGTAAAGGAGAATGGCAACTCCTCATCCACTACTATAAGAGACAGCAGACCCCTGCAGGTCCCAGTTTGGCTGCACCTCCCATTTGAAGAGTAAATCCTGGGGGAGAAGTGAAGCTGATCCTAATGCTTCCTATTTCTGAATCTTCCCTTATGACCTCTGCAAAAGCAGCAAGCAAGATCTTCTGTACACAGCAGGTAATATGGAGAACCTACACATCTGGTGAGTCAGAACATTCAGGGTAGAACAGTGAATTTCCATTCACATCTCAGTTTTTAATTGTGTCTAAATTTCTCAATAAACATCTTTTCCTGAAATTCAGCACGACTAGATCACTTGTCAGAGGAAAATGCTTCTGGGAGAAAATTATATGTCATTTGGAAAACATTTTTTTAGAAATAGAAGTCTTGTAAATGTAAAAAAATGAATTTTCTAATTTCTTCAAAACCTTCAAAGGTTTCTCCACAAAACAGAAGAAAAAAAACTATGTCTGTAAACTCCACATTTGTTTTATTCATTGTTTTTCATTCAGGAAGATCTGTATGCAAGATTCATGCCTGAAAGGACAGAAGGCCCTATCTACGTTAAGAAAACGTGCTCTGTATTGATGTAATTACATTGGTGCCAACTCCCTTAATGTAGGCAGCGCTTCAGTTGACCTTGGAAAACATGGAATCTCTCCAACAGGTTTACAGACTTGCTGGAGGTCGTGTGGAGTTATGTAACCTCAAAAAACTCGAGTCCTTATGCTAGTTATTCAATATAGCAGGAATGTTAACTTACCTCACATTTTTCTTGTGCTTGTCAGACAATATTCTAGGACTATAGATGGAAATGAAGAATTTGCTGCTCCATTCCTGGGCAATAGCTACCTGCTGTGGTATCTTTTCTTCAGTCCTGTGCTTGAAGTCCAGAGGGAAGGTAGAGGGAAAGGAAGAATTGAGAGAATTGATGGTGGCTTCTCAAAGTACCCCATCAATGTCAGATTCAAACCATTTGATGTCATCAGATGTGGAGCAGTCTATTGTCATTTTTCTCCTGTTTATATTGCCCCTGCAACCAGGCAAAATATAAAGAAAGTTAAATTACAGGTCTGGAGGGCTTTCTCTTCCCTCCTTTTTTGTGCTTCTGTCATCCTATTTGACTCTTCTTCTTAGCTGCTCAGGAACTGTCACCTTGTATAGCATCCAGGGGGTCTCCGGCAATCCAAAGTGACAAAAAATAATATAGTGGAAAAAATCACCAAAGAGGCAGATGAAAGAAGTGGTGAAGCCAACAGAAAAACAACAAAAGGGAAGCAATGGGGCTGGATTGGTTGCAGTTGTTGCGTGTGTGCTCTGGAAATATCAGTAACGATGAAGAAGAGGCAATAAATTGCTTTGAAGCCCTCCGTGATCCTTTCCCTATTCTCTGTCACCCTGGAGATGAACTGTGTGTGTTGGAGTTTCTTTCTCTCTCCCCCTACCCCATCCTCTCCCTTCTTCCTGGGATTTAAAAGATGTGGTAACCTTTGTGCTTTTTATTGTGCACTTAGTAAATAAAATTCCACTCAGTTAAACCACATTGTGAGTGGAAATGCAGCCTTCAGCTCAGGTGGACTTAGAGTACAGCAGCTCAGAAAATCCAAATCAGACTGCCTCTATACACCATCATGAGTTGAAGAACTGCTCCACTGTCCTTTACCTGCCCTGGCTCCTACCCTCTCATCAAACAGTAGCCTGCAGCTATCTAAACTAGTCAGAAAACAAAAACCTAGATCCCATACCTCCCACTGTCAGGTTTAGAGGGAACGACTTACCTCCTTGGCTTGGAGAAATTGTCACAGGTCTGTATCTGTGACTACACAGTTTTACCAGAGCACCTCCAGTCCCAGAGGAGAGATGAGAGAGAAGAGGTCAATCACATCAGATTCTTACCGCTACGTATTAAGGCGGTAGATTGAACAGAAGATTGGCAATCACAGAGGAGGGTGCTCTGTTTATTTTGGAAAGGCTGATGTGTACAAGGACTTCTGGACTGATCAAGAAAGTGCCCATAATTCTGTGTCTCTAGCACTAATAAAAGTACTGTAAAATACAGAAAGGCCAGTTATAGGGAGAATCGCATCTGAATTGAAGTTCTGAGCCTGTGTAGAGAGGAATTGAGGTGAAGATTAGAAAAAAGGAGTGGTATTCACTGGAGAAGATCTTTCAATTCACTGTGTGGCCAATGGAAGAGCAGCTCTGATGTCTCTACCATAAATCCTTTCAGGTGACCAGTTAACAAGCATATCAGAAAAGCCAGAAAGGCAAGTCCCCTGCCTCCTGAGGTGTGCCATCCCATGGCCCTTCCATGTAAGAGGAAGGTGTGAACACCCTTGCAATGCTTCAGTCTGGCTCTGAGAACCTGAGACTCCTCCCACTCTGGAGCTCCTTCAAGGAGCCATTCACTGGGCCCCTTATGTGGACACAGGGCCTCCTTTTGAACCTTATACCTCCACCACAGAGATAGTTGAGCTCCCTGGCTTAAGTGATGTCCACCATTAGATCATTCCTGACTTAGTGGGCATTTCTCTGTTGGGTAGATTGAGTGCTGGTACAAAGTGAGAGAAGTACTATTTCTGGGCAGTTTCAGCCTGGCCATAAATCTTGTGTCACAGATCAAGTCAAACGGTAATAAATCTCTTAAAGCTTGTAAGACATGATGCCAGATCCAGCCCTTGGAAAGGGAAGTACAATTCCATTGACTGCCAACACTTGTTTGCATGAGATTTTATCTCTTTCCTACTCACTATCCCCAATACCAATGTCTTGTCTGCTTTAACTGTCTCTGAAGTAAATGTTGCTCTGAAAAAGAGGACAGCAGGCTTGAAAAGGCCAGAAAATGCTATTTCCATACTATTTTCTCAGATTGCCAAAAAATTTTCATTCCACACCGCATATAATACAGCTGGAGGCTGGACAGGCTCAGGACAAAGCCACAGTGTGTGCATAAATATTCTTAGTCCTTTCTGTCAACTCCTCTGAGGTCAAATTCTCTGACTGCCTAGCTTGTCTTAGAGCATTCGTGGGGCATCATGAGAGTGGCCCCATCAACACACCAAAAAATAATGCAGCACTCCCAGACCCTTAAGCACCTCTGCAGTGCCCCTGAAAGAGTGTGGATTGTCCTTGTCACAGGTTATTTCGCTCTATAGGAACCCAGTTTTGCGAGAACATATACCAGAAAGCTGCAGATGATCTACATCACACTCACACCACACCTCCCACCACTGCTCTTTCATGTACACTGTCCACCAAAACCTCTTTGAACAGCATAAGACATCCACGTATGGTCAGTAGGGTGCTGGTGGAATGAAACTGAGCAGATGCTCTCAGCAGGCTTTATGGCTTTTGCACATTCTGGGGAACTCTCCACTTCCACAGCTGCAAGAGCCAACCAAGGAAGACATCTTAGTATGAATTCCCCAGCAGGCATATGTGAGACTGCTTCGCTTCTGAGTCAGTCAGTCAGCAATGAGTCATTGCCCACCAGGGTTAAAAAAACCAAGACCTGTCAAAGTTGTTTTTCAAAAACAAGAAAGAATGATTCAAGCATAACAGATAGGTGGGCGTTTGGCTGGATTGGGGTGGTCCTAGTTCTTTTTCCTGTATTTCCCATCTCCCACATCCCAGGTGAGTGCTCCAGCAGGCCTGCACAACCAACTTCCTCCCCACTTGACAGCTATGGGGACAGCTAATACAAAGTGTAATGGCTCCTTCAGGCACGACTAAGAAAGGGCTTCAACTGGGAAAAAAAAAAAACACACCTGACAAAAGCCATGGTTGTTGGGAACAGAGGCAGAAAGAGGGCTTTTATGTGACTTCCAGCTTCCTTAGTTAAACCCTTGGCCACCATGCTGTTTGGTACTCAGGTCCAGCTGGCCTCTTTCATCAAAAACTCCCAGATGAGACCAAAAATTCCTTCCAAACGTAAGTTACATTTAAAACCAACCAGTTCATTCTCGTGTTTCAACAAACTGAAAGTCTCTGACACAAAACGGTCAGAAAATTCCCCATTGAGCTTCTGCGAAAGATGCTCCAAGAAACAGCGTTGGTACAAATAGTATAAATACCAAGCATCCAAGCTACAGGTCAGCAAGAGTTAGATATAAAAGAGTCTGACCTTGTTTCTCAATCTCCATATGCCATACTCATTTGCTATGGAAGCATTCAAACAAGCCAACAGTTGTTCCTTTTCATTTAATCTTTTTGCCAAATAATAAATCTTTCAGACAGCCTCACTGGAATTATTCATACACACAAACGATCAGCTACTGGAATATGTTGCTTTACTGGCTGTTGCTCTCCTTCATATTCCCTGGGTTTTAGGCACCCCTTCAAAGTATCCTCTTTGGTGGTATAGAGGAAGGCCAAATCAGCTTTTTTACTTCAGATAAGATCATAAAGTTTTTGATATACACAAGGGAGAAGAGAACTATTTACTATTCTGTGGAATCATATAGAAATAATAGCTTCTTTCTTTTAAAGGCAAATGCTTTGGGAATCACTTAATTATGGTATAGATAGCTGAGTGCCAAAAAGAAGTCATTGGGCTGATGGGAGGGCCGATAAGACCAAAAAAATGCTGGGGACTCTGGAGGGACTGGGCAATCAGCAGACGCACACTAGAAGCAAAACATCTAGAGCATGGTTCAGGTAGCAGAGCAAGAATGGAATGTTTTCATCTGTTGATATGTATGGATTAAATTTTTACTAAAAGCTTCATAACACCCTTCACTATTAAGAGAAAACAAGAAAGAAAGACTAAGTAGTTGAGAAGTCACAAATACAACAAGTTCTACAGAGAAAAGTTTTGCAGAGAAAAAGCTTTCTTGATCTTGAAACTCATTTGACTAAGAAATTGCTTCCTTCTGCCCAACGTCTTTCATTGAAGCTCCCAGAATATCAAAGAAGGGCAACCAAGTTATCATGACTGGCAAAGGCCATTGTTTAAATTCGACCATTAAAACAGAGGACAGAGATTAAGGCCAGCTGAGTTCACAGATAAGTTTGTAGCAAATGAAATTGCTGTAAGCATAAGCAGCACTGACACCCAACCATGTTCAGGTGAAGAAGCAGACACACATCTGTGTTCCTAAAGTCCTGAGAAAACATAGGTGGAAAGCATTCCAAAAGACATGAAGGCCTTTTTCTGGCTTTAACTATTCCCAAGAGATATCTATCCAACTTGCGTTTTTTGTGAAGAAATCTTCAAAAAGGAGATTCAATACCCTCCTTGGGCAATCTATTTTAGTGCTTAACTATTCTTGCTGCTAGAAAGTTATTCCTAATGTGTAGCCTAGATCTTCTTGCTGCAATTTAAGCTCATCACTTCTCATTCTTTCCTCAGTGGATGTGGATAGCAGGCTTATCTCCACAGATACCGAAGGTCTAACAGCAAATTCAGCTTCCCTTACTGTCAGATGTGGACCTTAATTACAAGATGATTTCAACCCTCACAGCTCATATTTGTATATACACTATGCATATTTATGGCACATACCAAAGACTACTGCTTTGAATGGATTGCTGTAAGGATTTTGTTGTGGTAAAGAAAACAAATTGCCATTGCTGGCATTATAGCACAAAAAACATTTTTCACACACCCTCATAAGTAAGTATTCCATACACACACACATATATACAGTTTTTCCATTAAGAGTGGTGTTGTTTACATACCCTGACAGTTCTGAGGGCAACCTAATGCTACCCACACCCAAGTGCATGCACAGACACAAAGGCATATGAATGCTTATGGATCTGTGGCACAGACTTGCAGATGGCATAAATCAGTGTCGCTCCTACTCAGCCTAACTCCAATTCAAGCTGGCCATAAGGTATGAACAGACAAATATGTAGATCCCATGTCTATACAGCTATATGGACTGTAGACCCAGGTGGGTGTGCATTGCACACCTTCATAGCCTGATGGTTGCTGCAGTACAGCTGCCAGGCTGGCCACCCAAAGCACAAACTTGAGCACCATCGAGTTCCCATCAGTAGAAAACTCTGGCTCAGGCACTGGAAGAAAGACTGTGAGCAACACAGTGCAGTACAGCAGGGCCCTGTTGAACCAATTAGGGTTAACACATTTCTGGTTAATGAGAGGTGCTGGTCATGATTGTAAATTAATATTTTCCAGTGGCTACCCATGCACTCAAGTGTCAGTATTGATCAAACGTACCTCTGCCCAGTTAATGCTGATGGATTCAACAGCAACATACGCCTGCTCATCTGTTACCCAATTAAGATAAGCTCTCGACTCATCCTAATAGCTGTATTTATTGTCATCAGGAATATTGATATATCTCTGTGCTAACTGCAAGCCAACGTACACACGTGAGCACATGCAAAGGACGTGGTGTTGCTCTGGGAATTGTCCCAGCCTCAAACCACTGTGAGAAAGCACTTTGTCAGCCTTCATGTTCTTTTGTCCAGAGAGGCAGTATTTTCTATGGGGAAAGGAAAAGTAAAGGATCCTCCCCTTCTCTAGTCTCACTGGACTAGATTTTTCCCTGCCCTGCATCAAAGAATAAGCAGCACAGCAAGCTCCAGAAATAAGCTGCTTGGATCTTTAAAGACTAAAGCAAATGGAAGCCTCCTGTTTCATAGGGAGTCCAGCATGTGATAAATGCTGGGCATGTAAGGAAAATGCCTATGGGAGGAACCAAATAAGGATTAATGAGCATCTTTTTATATGGTTCTCTACATTTCTAGCCTGACTGTCTGAATCAGAAGCTGCTGGGTAGTTAATGGGCCTTGGGTAAGGGACACGACAGCAGCTGTCTGTACAAAGCAAACAAAAAAAGATCATAGGAAAATTTAACATTTTCTTTGCAGTGCAAGGAGTTCGTTCCTGAAAAGCCATACCCTGAAAAGCAAAATTTAGCCAACCCAAGGGACACTTGCCCCTTCCTGGAAACACGCACAGAATCCTGCCACTAGCAAATGGACTATTAAATAGAGCAAGAGATCAGGACCCATTTCCTCATAAAAAGGTCATTTTAAACTAAAACAGAAGTGAGAGCTCAGAGGAGGCCAGTTTGTCTCTGCAGCCAAAGTGCAGCCCTGACAATCCCAGCCAAAACACCCATCCTGTGCGGCCAGAATTTCATGCTGTGGTATATAAAGCTGAATTAGAAAAGAGGGTTGTAGATGTGACTCCTAACACCCAACAGGTTACAAAGCAGTTAACACAGGTCTTTTAGTGTGCAACACTGGCCTCCGTGCTTACTCATTAAGGATGCCTTTTCCCTGCCATCTGAGCACAAATGAGACAGCACCATCTGACTTATGCAGAGGCTGAGTTTGGTCCCAGGGAACTGGTTGGAATCTCAAGTCATCAGTAAAAAACCTATCTGGTGGTTTTCGTAAGTGGTAGCCTCAATCGGTCTTCCAATTTGACAGATGCCCCCAAGGCAACTTATGGTCCTGGAAGCACCTTATTAAGTCACAGTTAATGGCAGCTCACGCGGAGTGACGAAAGTTTGAATGGGATCCTGCAAATGGACCCTTTTAACCCACCAGAGGTGGAACTTGCAAGCCTGCTGCCACAGAGTGATGGCAGAGCTCACACTGCTGCTGCTTCTGTCCAATCTGTCCTTTAGATAAGTGAAGGACACCTATCTCCAGGGCTCTCCACTTAGTACTTTTCACCATTCACTAAATTAAAAAATGAGCAATTGACAGCACACCTTATTAAATGACACTTCTCCCTTCTTCCTTCTACCACCATGGCCATGTTTTAACTGCCATAGACACTTTGCTGGTGTCCTTTTAATTTGATTTAACTAAAAAAATAACATACAAAGCCATTTGGCCTTGTGCCACTCAACGTACTGCTATAGAGCAGGCATGAGTTATAGGGTAATATTTCACACCCTGTTGTGTCTTATTACTTAACTAATAACAATATTTACCCAGGGTTTTCCCCGAGCAACTCAGACAGGTTTAAAAGAAATCTTGATTAAAGAATGACAGCCGAAGTATTGGATGTTAAGTATAAATAAGAGTAATGTGAAGACAGTGGAAGAGTTTACTGTTGCATCCTGGTAGTTTGCAGTAAATCAGTATAATATGAAACTTCTACCTTTACTGGGCCTCCCCAGTTGCCAGCTGTCTCGCTGCTGCCTATGTAGAGAGCTGCCAGACTTCTTATTTGCCCAAGCGCATCTATTGTGGGATGCAGCTGCAGCACGCAGTGGTAGCATTTGCCTGCCAGAGGCTGAACCTTCTACCCTAAGCCCTTTACCACTAGAGCTAAAGAAATAACTAGCCACCTCTCACCTTTTCTGGGGCTAGCGACTAAGAAATACAATTATAGCAAACTAGTGTATCACAGCCTTCATCTTCCACAAATTCCCACCACTCTCAGTAGTTAGCAACAAAAAGATTTTTAGCTGATATTTTTTAGCTGATATATCTCAGTGTATTATCTGTGGAACTCACTGCTGAGGCAGACAAAGCCAAGGACCAAGTAAATTACAGCGGCATTAGATGCTACCAGTAAAAGCACCCCCATTCAGGTAGAGAGGATATGACATTTTTACTCTTCACATAACTCTTTCACCAGTCAAGCAGCAACTGTCTCTTTGGTAGATTATTCCATGTTCTTGCACTTTGCAATTTCTGCTGAAATAGTCGGTGTTGCCCTCTGTTCAAGGCAGGATACAGAGCTATCAAAGTCCTTGTCTCACTTCCTTTGGTAATTCTCCAGCTGACTCAGGGACTTAAGCTACACATTCATTCAGCTAAGGAAAGCACTGCAGATTCCTTCCAACCTAACTGCATTCAGAAAACTCATCTAATACTGTAAATACAAGGACTCCTGTCAAAAGCAAAGAAGAAAAAATACATTCAAATTTATGTTCAAGTTGCTATTTGCCTGACTGCCTCATAGATTACCTGCCCACTGGAAAGGACGAAGAACCATCACCATTCTCTGCAGCTTGTTCCCCCATGGAGACTTCCCTCCACAAGTTTACCAGCCTCTGATATGACTCCTCTGTAAGAGTGGCTGAAATCACAGTCCTAGTAGGGGTGTATGCAAGCTAGGGCTAAGCACTCTAAATGATGTCATTTCTGTAGAATTTCTTAAGCTGATGAATGGGCAGTTGTTACTTCAGGCAAAACATCATTCCAAGATGCTGAAAATTTTGAATGAATAAAGGCTTTAGGATTTGGTCCAATGGTAGTAATTTTGGAGCAGACACCTTAAGGAACATGAGTCTCTCCTGACAAGGGGTTGTGACACAGAATGCTCTTATGGTCCAGTTCCACATCATACCAGCAACAATCTGTCACTGGCTGCATTCCCGAGAGAAGGACTGCAGCAGGCAGTGGCTGAGGGGCAGAAGTGAAATGACTGAATGTTTACTCTTTGACCAGGCTCTGCAGAGGTTGTCTTTTAATCCTTCAGTATTTCAGCATTCCCCAGTCTTGCTTCCACGCTGGAAAGACTGGGTATGAAACACTTGTTCCTTTCCAAGGTGGGAGCTTTATACTGCAGGAGAGCCTATGGGCGAGTATGTGAGCAGTATTTGCATTTGCAGGATCTGTCGTATATCTGTGCTCAAATGAGATCCAGCTAGGGAAGGTGCAGAAGTGCAAGGGCGGGGAGAGACAAAGATCCTCCTTTGTCTCCTCACCAACAGGGAAAGGAGCCCTGTGAGCCATGCAGAGTCCTGTGGAGGTGGTACTGATGAGTAACTAAGGATGCAGGGAATGAAAATCAATACCTTATTGAGAATATTCAGTCCCAGCTAAGGGAACATTTTCTACTTTTCCTTTACACTGACATTACCTGCATTTGCAGTAAAGTTTTACCCCGTCTTACCACACACTTCCTCTCCTCCTCCACTCCCCGATAAGTACACCCAGCTGCATTCAGTCCAGCTTTCCTGCCCTCAGCTCTGTGCTCCATCAGGTCCTACACAGCCTCTTCTGAGCCCTCTTTTCCCTACACAAGCGCCTATACTTCTCACACACACCGGTCTCCACTTCTAACAGATCTGCCAGTTCTGGTTGGGAATGGCATGGGCTTATTATTAACTCTGCCAGCTGTTTCATCACCCTGACTCTCAGCACACCAAACCAGAAAGACCTTTGTTCTCCAGGAGACACCCCTCCCTGCTGACTCTGACTGGGTGGCTTATCACCCAGAAGCAGCAGCTTTCACCCTGGCAGTTTATTTCTACGCCCCAATCCTTCTGCGCTAGCAAAAAAGGGCCTTCCCCCTCCTCCTTCGGACCCCTACCATTTGTCTTTCATTTCTTTCCTGAGCGGGGGAGGGAATTGTACCATCCCTCTTGGCTCAACTGCTTCTGCTGAGATATTCTGTCCCTCTGCAGCAGATTGAGCTTATAAGGAAAGTAGAAATGACCTTGGGATAAGAGATTATATCCTTATGAGTTAACTTAGAGGCCAGGGGCTAAAACCACTGCCAAAAAGGATAAACGTGGCAGACAGTTCTGGTTTCTATTAGGAAATTAAGGATTCTGCTTTAAAAAAAAATGCAGGATGATAAAAACTGCCTGTTCCCCAAATCACTGTGCATATGCATAATAGGTCCAAAGCATTAACGGTAACTAGTTTAAATGGGTCCAGGACTTATCCATCAGAGTAAAGACAGCCAGACTGTTCAGACTTCAGCCCAAGAGCAACACCAACTGCTGGTCTTTGGAGTTATGGGACAGGCATCAGCAGACAGAATGGCAGGCAGGAAAAAAAATGATGCCTCAACTACAGTTCCCATGAACCCCTGCAGTGCCTCAAGCTGCTGCTGTGAAAATTGTATTTTAACCCTTTATTCCAACACAGAATAGAGACATATCTGAAACAGGTAAAGGCAATTTCCATTTTCTCTTAGCCTGAGAATTTAGCCCTTGAGGAAGGCTGTGAAGACCATGTGTCCCATTTGTCTGATTTTCTAAAAAGAACAGCCCTTATTTTGGAAGCACTTGCCTTCCATTCACAAGTGATCTTCCACTTCTGTTGACAGGCACATGTCCAGACTTCTCACTTTCTCTGTACTGCTGGATGTCTTTTTACAAATTTGCTCTTTTCCAGTGCAGGTCAACTTCATCATCTGATGTAAGTGGGAGAAGGAAGCTAAGCACCCTGAACAAAAAAGGAGGAACCTCTACATAAAAGACCTAGAGGAAAGCCAGATCCTTAATACCAAAGGATCATTTTGCAAAGTACTGCTCTCCTCTGAAGGCCTAGTGCATGAGCTGCATTTGGGAATGTTCCTGCTGAGGTAGTGGAGACCCCTGAAGCACACAGGACCCAGAGGAAGAGAAATGAGAGACTAGTCTGTTTTAAATTCAGTGACAAGTTCTGTGTAGAAAAAACATGACTCCCTTAATAACACTCTTCTACAGCCTCCTCCTTTTCCCCACTCATTCACTTAGCCTTCTATTTCTTAATGTAAAATGTATTTCAGCATGATTTCTCAACCATTCAAATTCTACATCCTTCCTTTGTGGTACCCTAACTCACCTCCAACTCCACTTGTCTGACTTTGTTCTTCTTGGCAAGAACACTGGTGTATTTGTGCTTACTTTACCACGAGAAACCCTATTTTCTTACCATCTTTCCTTCCTACCCTCTGTGGCAGCCATTCTGTAGAGATACAGCAGCCTGTTTCATAAAAACTGTATCCCTTGTGCCTGAGGCACAGCACCTCCCAAACATCACGACACCTTTGTGTTGTGCTGCTGCCCTGTCCCCAGTGGAAGAGTCTTTAAAGCCCAGGCCCTATCTGTATCACCATTTCGGTTTTAAGACATGTTCTTGGGAGTCCCGCAAGTATGGTCTTCCAGTTCCAGTAAGGACGATGTCCATCCTTGCACACAGACCAAACGGACATTTCTAGTGAGACAAATACTGATGTCAGGTTCTGGAAGTGGTGGTGTGCTGGAAAGAGCACCCTAGGGAAGAGCACATTTTTGTGTGCAGTCTCCCTGTAACTCCTGAGAACAAAACAGTCACAAAACTCTGCAAGAAAATAGAAAACATCCCGATTTTATAGCTATCCGTATTATTCCTGAGATACCAAATATGCAGGACAAAGCACAAATTCATATATCAAGACCAAAAGGAAAGATTATGATTTTGCCTGATTTCCTAGCATTGACCACTGAACTTCAACCAAAAATTTCTGTATTGAAGTGCTTGTGTTTGAGCTAGAATCTCTCTTGTAGACAGCAAGCCAGGCTTGATTTGAAAATCTGAAATTTGGGAAAGTTAGCATTTCTGCAGTTATTTCATGCCGATGGAAAGTTATCCTCACCATTAAAAATGTCTTATTTCCCCCCCCGCCCCTTCTTTTGTGTAATTCAACTTGCAACTACAGGGTCTTGTCAGCCTTTTCTCTGCCAGAATTGCTGAAATCTTCTTCCTAAGTAGGTAAGCAGGGCCTGTGGTGATGACCCTTCTCAGTCTTCTCTAAATAGATTGAGTTTCCTGGGTCTTTCATTCTGAGGCAGATTTCCAAACTTTGCATCATGCCAGTGGGCTCCTATCTGAACCCTTTCCTATTTGTCAACAGGCCTTTGATACATTTTGTAACACAATTAACTTAATGTTGCAAGAGAAATCATCACTTTTTTTACTTTCTAGGCTTTTGCGTGCTTGATTTTTCACCCGTAACATTACACATAACTACATACCGTATGTGGTAAAAAAAAAAACACACACGGGAGACTCTTAAAGGTCAGAAACTAAAGTAGAAAATATATACTGGATAAAACAATCAAAGCCTATTAATTATTTTTTTCCTCTTTCCACCTCTGCATGCAAGATGCCATAGGAGCTTAAGGTACCTTCCCTGGTAACTTATCCAGTTCAGAGAGAATTGGCCTGATGCTACTGTCATTTGCTACTATCATTTCTTCCTTCGGAAAACCATCCTGCAAGACTTGTTAAGGGAAATTTTTCCTACCACCTAATTTTTTCATGTGGTTAATTTCATCCTATTTCTTTTACAGCCTTAAACCATGCTATGTATATCTTCTTTCTTCTACATCCTTAAGCAGTATAAATTACATCCTATTATTCCCACATCCCTAAGCCAACCTAACTAACATCCCTTTGTTACTCCTACACCCTTAAGCAAGCCTGCATGTCTCTTTAATGTGTCCAGTCCTTTAAATGCTTTTAAAAAATCCTAACACCCTAGGTGGGTTGGTCAGCTATATTTGCTTACTTTCAGTTTCCATACATCACTGTCAATGAAACCTTGCAGTTGATTCTTTGCATTTCTTTCATCTCTGGGATTCATTTCGCATTGAGATATCCCAGATCTGTCTGAACTGAGACATCATTACTGCCAATCATAGTGGTCCCCATCTTGCCAGTCCAGGACTTGCTACCTCTTCTTATGAAGCTCACACAATCTCAAGTGATATACATTTCCATTATATATATAAAAATTGATTTTGTCCTGCAAATGCAGTCACAGTTAAATTTCACCCAAACCAGAGATGAACTCATCTTCAGAGTAAATGTAGCAGAGGATGGAAAATGCAAATAACCAAAGTTCTCAGTAAGTGGCGTTAGCTTCAGGAGAAGCAAGCACGCAGCAGGACAAACAGCTTCTTCAGCTATGGAACGAAAGTAGCTCATCAACTGAGTTTTGAGTTTGTTTGGGATTTTTGTTTTTAATCTAGGACACAATCAACGAATCTTAGACTCCCACCTGTACTTCTAGCAGCAGCATGTGCAAGGATACAAGACCAATCTAGCTAGTACTGTAGATGACATTTAGACATGCCAAAGCTTTGGACGCATCCAAGACCCTTGCCTAGTCTAGAGTATTTGAGATTACCAAATCCTTTCTATGCTAGAAGAATAAATGTAGCTATAAGCAGGTCTCTTATTTTGGTGCTGTCCATACTGCAGACAGAATCTTGCCTACTTTAAGGTAACAGGACAACCAAAAAGCATGGCCCACTTTGCACCCATTTATTTGGACTCTTTTAACTCATCAAAGGCGGGTTTTAACCCAATCTCCCTCTGGGTGTGAAAAGGGTCTGTTTGCAAGATGCCAAACAGGTCACTCAGTTTGAGCTGCCATCAATAGTGGCTTAATTACAGAATCATAGGATCTTTGAGATTGGAAGAGATCTCCTGAGACTGTTTAGCACAATAAGATGGTTTTAGGACCGTAAGTCGTCTTGGGGACATCAGTCGTGACTGATCTCCTGCCAAGCGAAAGAATAGCAGTGCTTGTATCTGGTTTAAAAACCACCCCAACATACACAGATGTTCTTTGGGAAAGCTCCACAGATATCTAGGTCCTGCTTCCCTTAAGTAAGGATCTTTGTGTTCTGGTGCTGCAAAAATGCCTGATGCCCTACATAACAAAAGCATTGTAATAGCAGTTATCCTGAAAATGCAGCTGGCATTTTGAGGGGAATTAAAGAAGCATTTTGTATTTGACCAAGACGACCAAAGAGGAAGGCATAGATGCCTTGCTTTGGCAAAACTATTACAAAAAATTCTGTTCTGGCTAAAATCCAACTGTTTCCGCTAACTTTTTCACCCAGTCACAACACTGAATAATCCATTACTCTGCCAGGTCAGTTTAGAGCCCAAAGTGAATTACTTGTTTCTTGGCTCAAACTTGCATCAGAAGATCCTCAGCTCAAGATAACTGACACTTTACCACGAAGCAAGGACTCCCCTTTGAGACACATAAGCATTTTGTTTCTTTGACTAATCTTTTTCAAGATTTATAGAACACACCTTTCCCTGGCGCTCAGGTCATGTTTGCATAGTTGAATAAAAATGCCATAAATCTCCTATTTTTCAGCAGTAGAAAACAATGGAGAATTAATTTCTCCTGGGGCCTCCTTAAGCAACTACTTATCTCATTGCTGGACCTTATGCTATTCCTTTTGGGGTCTGTATAGTCCTCGGACTTGCCAGGTTGTTCACCAATCCACACTGAAGACTCTTTCCCTTTAGGAACAAGGAGCTCCTGCAGCCAAACCAAGCCAATAATGACTCATGACGCCAGGTAATGGGATGCCTCCCTGATACTTAGGCATAGCATTAAACATTGCAAGGGTTCTGTGCATCAGATCAGCCACACAGACTTATTCTTTGTAGTTCAGTCAGTTCATAAAAGAATAAAGACTGGGGAAAGATATTTTTGTTGTTATAGAGAGATGATCCAGGGAGGAGGTTTTATCTCCTGAGTCAGGTGAAAACAGTGGGATAAGGATGGAGACTACAGATCAGAGATCGCTTTATACTGTAATACACAGCATTAGTATCCCACTATGTTAGACTGGAAACTGCTGTGAATATTCCTACCAGTGCTTAGTCGGTGGGTAAGACCAATTTTCTTTCTATGGTCTTAAAAGAGCAAGAAAGTTTGTATTAGCTTGAGTCAAACACTTCAACAGCTACATTTTGACCTCTTAGCCCATCTGACCACCAGAGAAATCAGAGAAATATGAGAAAGTTTTTAGCCCTTGAACAGCCCAAATGCTAATCCTTGTCATATTGTACTTTCCCTGTGGACTTCATCATCATTGGCTCCATTATACAAAGAGGGACGTTTGGACTACTGTATCTAAAATCTTTCTAGTGCATGGATGAAACAATCCTGTATCCTCTTGTGCTCTGTTAATAATCTCAATGATATTTGCTTGCTTTTATTTGGATGCAATGTCTGAGTCCTGTCTGGCTGCTGAGCAGTCTTCTCCCAGACGAGTTTGAAACGCATTTGGCAGTTCTTTGCCCATATGTGCTCCCTCAGACATGCTCCTAAAAATCACACAACTAGACAGTTGCTCAGAAATCAACATGTGTTCCCCTCAGACGTGACAGGTACTGTTAGCCTGTGACTTCAGCTATTTTAACATAGTCAGATGCTACAAACACGAGTCTAGTATAAAATAGCATTTAGCTAGCTAGCAACACTCTATCAGTAATGAGGTGGCAGTTTATTATGCTAGATAATAGACTAGCAGACTATTTCCTAATAGAAAACCATTGCCTTTGCACTGAGTAAAGGAACAGCAGGGAACATAGTAGGGACGTAGTGGCCCAAGGAACTATATTTACTCAGTTTCAGGACATATGAGAAGGCCATAAATTAGACATAAAGGGTTGAGCTTAATGTTGCAGGAGAGGCATTTTGATCATTTTCTCTCCTTCTTCTGCCCCTCCCTTTCACTCCCATCTCCCTCCTCCTATTTTCCTACTGGTGGAGATGCATTTCCACAGCATGCAGCCTTTCCTCTGTAATAAAGTTTTTCATCTATCATCAAGATGAAAGCCTTGAAAGGGATGGTATTTATGGAGAACGCTCTAACCTATGCTGCGTACTCCTCAGGAACTGGCACAGTGCAGGACCGACGAAGCTTCCGAGTGAAGCCATGTGGCAGCTTTCTAAAGTGCACACAGCGAAAGTCTGGGAGAGCTGGAGCCACAACGGCTTCTAGTCAACCAAACATGACTATCTCTGACTTCTTTCTCAGCATCTGTAATTGTCCTAAACCAGAGTCCTAGGAAGCAAAAAAAAACCAAACCCCGAGTGATGTGAAAACTGTGGTGTATGAAGGAAGAAAGGGAGAGGGAGCAATGCAAAGATGGGAGTAAAGGATTGAGAGAGAGAGAGAGAGAAGGCAGGAGATTTATTCAGCATTTCCTTGTCTGTCTCCTCCACAAACTGAATCACAGAAGCATGAAAGTAGATGTATTGAATCTCAAAGGAAATAAAAGAAGTGGAAAATTAACTACTGATGAAAAAAAATAGCTGTGTCCAGGGATTCCTGCATATCAACTCTAAGCTTCCTCTTATCAGCTTAGAATAGAAAAGGCCAGGGGACTGGGGAGGAAAGGTCAAACACTGAGGGAAAACACAGGCAAGGGAAAAATGAGAGCTAACATGGAAATCAAAGCAAAAGAGCTGGACAGAAAAGAGCTGATCCCGTTTCGGACGATTTGCACGCACTGCCCTGGGTGCCATTTCCCAATTTCAGCATCATGAATGGGTGAAGTAGGCTTAAGGCTGAGGCTTAGAAAGCCACACCACTTTCTGCCTTTCTTTTCCCCCGCTCTGTTTGGCAACAGGTAATAACAGTGGGCTGGGGAAACCTCATACAACAGCAGCTGTCGCCATCTGCACCGGCACACAGCTGAGCCAATTGTGAGCTGCTGCGTGCCAGGTCTGAACCGACCTCAGGAGCTCTTCCCCGCTGGTTACTAATGGCTTAGACACTGTGCACAAAGTTGGCCTGTTTAATTCTGGCTGGATCCTGGACCTTGCGTTTGCCTGTATCTTACACTGTTTTTTCCCTTTAATTTTGAATAAGCTTTGACCTTATTCACTCCTGGGCCTCCATATCCACGCTGACTTGAGTGGCCACCTCAGGTTTCCAGGTGATGAGGGATAAAGGACTACCTCCATGTATTTTTCTGATCATAAGCAGGTCCGCTGCCATAGTCTCATTGGAAATTGCTAACAAAAAAGTGGAATAAACGTATACTGTTACTATTGCCCACAGGTAGTCAATATATGGGACCTTAAAGATTGGCTTCCAGTGGAACTAAAACTGGTTGCTCAAGCATATTCCAAACAAATATTTCCCCACAGAAATGGCCCCCCCATTACACACCGATCACCAACAGTGTGCAAAGCCATCTCCTTTTTAGAATTCTCCACTGAACCCCAAAGCCTGGCTCCCAAGGAGCAACTGTGACCCCCAAAATTGCATTCATCTGGACAACAATCCAACTATTCAGATTGCTTCCTCAAATCAGTATAACCAAAATGACAGCAACATCATCTCTTCCAAAGACTGAATATTTACTCACAGTCCGTCAGGCCCAAGAAGGACATACATAAAGATAGGACATATCTGGGGACACACTGGTGACATAATTCAGCAATATTAGTTGTACAAATGCAGACTAAATGACAACCTCTTACAGAAAGAGCTAACAGCTTTAAAGACGAGAACAAGATAAAAGTCGGGGGGGGGGGGGGGGGGGGAGCAGGACAGATGGGTTAACAAACATAATAGGATGTGCATAATTCTCAGCTACTCAGGAACAGTAATCACAAATCACCACCTGCCCAGTTACTATCAGATGGCAGGTTTGCCTCTTCACATTCAACAAATCTGTTTCTTGTGTGTGCATCACAATCAGGCTTGGTGCATTCACTTACCAAAGTAACTTTTCTTGTCCTACACAGCCAGCTCAGCTCTGGGAGAAGGAACAGGAGTTTACACCTTCCTATACGACAAATAATTTACTATGTTTGAATCAGCTACGTCTGTGTGAAGCAGCTGAAGCAAGGAAGCTTTCCGTATACCAGTGCACCTCATTTTGGCTTGCAGAAACTTTTACTTTATGTGAGGCTTGACTTTGAAACTACACTTAAGCACTGCAGAACTTGTTAGGAACTGCATTTCACTCAAGTGGAGACTGTGTGCTCTCGTGGTACCAGAAGGAAATAAATGTGGAACCCTGCAAACCCACTGGAACTGCCATGTCACAAAACAGACGCTGTCAGGAGAGGCTGTGCATAACATTTTTGAGCAGAATTCAACTTGTGAGGATCTGAGTGAATTTGCGTCAATTTTGACAGACACTTCTGGATAAAAGAAAAAAGTGAGGTGTGGGGAAAGATGGCGGAAAAGAAATCTTAGGAGAGTCAGATTTTTTTTTTTTAACTGTGGAAATTATGTTACCATTTTTTAAAACAGCCCAGTCTTAAAAAAAGAAAACTTTTACAAGAAATGTGTTAACATCCTCCCCACAATCAAATGAAACTTTTCTTTTCCAGTTTTGGATTGAACAAGGTACTTCTGGTCAATGGAACCCACCATTCTCTTTTTCCTTCAGCTTACTTTATTTTTTTTGTCCAGTCATCGAATTGAAAAAGCCATTATTCACACAACTCAATCTGAAATAAATAAAAGAGCAAACCAGCTGCAGACTCCTTAGATTCTGAATTAAAATGTCAGGCTATGGAAGACATGGTAGAATATTCCATTGTCAAAGAATCATACACTATATAATCCCTTAATTATAACCAAACCTTTAGCAGTAGTTTCATGTACTCATAACATCATTGGCTTTCAGGTATCCTGATTCTAAGCTGAACTCCCCACAGAGCATTAAGGGCACATGTGGTGAACAGTAGGTCTATGAGATGATGGTTATCTAATTTCTGTAATGAAAAAAAGGAGAACATCTGTCAGTGAGAGGGAAACTTGCAACCCTGGGAGCTTTCAGCATGGGACAGTGACATTGCTGGCTTGTCTCTAAGGAATGCCTTGAGAGGGAATTCTCCTTAGGAAAAAAAGAACGATAATAGGGGGAGATTGCTTATTTGCCAAGTAAGCTTAAGACTATGGAGAAAATGGGTCCTGGGCTTCAGATGACACCCTAGAAGGAGTCCAGTCAAGAGCACAGCAGCGAAGAATCTGCACAGCTCGGAGAGGCTGACCTAATTTGCCCCTTCTTTTCCAGAAGTCCTGCATCCACAGCAGCTGAGTGATGTGCAGAATAGCGGGCTCCAACCCAGGGCCTGCATCTTATGTTAGTTGGGCAAAGGATAGCTCATTCAACATGGAGGTGTAGGTTCCTCCCAGCTTTTCAGCAGCTTATTGCAAGTTATATTCCCTCCCTCCTTCCCTCACTCTCAGCAAGGCTTCTCCGGCATGGATTTAGCCCTGTCCAAGCAGCCAGGTGATCAGCACTGCTTTTTAAGCCTGTGCTGGCCAGAGGGATAAGGGAGACATTCTTCAGGCTTGCTCGCTCACTCACCATTCGGCTGTAGCAATTTCTCGTAATCATTGTCCATGAACCCGAGCCCACAGAAATGAAGAAAGTGGAAGTTATTTTCTGCTGTTGTTTTGAATGTGAAGTAGAGCAGAGCCTGGATTTCATTCTCAGGGCGCTACAGGGTCACAGGCGGTGCGTAGACAGCACAATCGCTTATCTTGCCCCAGGGCATTGCATACAAGAAAGAAAAGAGACACACACCGCTGGCCAGGGTTCATTGCTCTTGGCAAACTGCAGCAGCATCCCAGAGGTGAGCGGCTTCCTGAGCCAGCCCAGTCAGAAATACCAGCTCAGAGGTGAAGCATCGCGCCGCTGTGGCACATGCACGATGCACAAGGCAGTTGCAGATCTGCAGCTAGACAGATTCGGTCTAGCAATGGTTAACAGCAAGGGTCATTACCTTTTGGGACAGCGTGCCAAGGCTTGTGGGGACGCTTCCTTGCAGGGATGTCTTTAAATCAAGCCTAGATTATTCTGAGCTGTGGCTCAAATGCAGCATCCAGGACTTGAGGCAGGAATTATCACAGAGCTACCCCACAGCACTGTGTCATGCAGAGCACTGGGGTTGATGAACATATGATCTTCCTTAGCCCTTCCTACCAAGCATGCTGTGTCAGACAGTCCCCAAATCTGGGGATTCTCATCACACAATGACCATGGTGTAAGAAAGTCCAGGCGCGTGGATCATGAATATACAGGACTATCCCCACTATGCATTCTGTGAGGGCTTTCTGTATTCCTCCTCCATGTTTGAGCCAGCAGAGTATCTTAGGCACTCTTATCCTCTCTGTTGTCTTCCAGTGTTATAGAGACGAAAGCAAATCAACCTATCTCAGCTGGCTGCGATACTGAGACTTGTCAGACATTCAGTCAGTGAACCCAATGGCTTAAAACCCCACTGCTCAGGAGGAGCAAGATTGTATCCCCTTCTGGATCTCACTGCCTATGCACCTTAGCAAGCTTAGTCCTCCTTTCACCAAGACATAGGAGGAAAGAAAAGCATAGCATCATCACAGCTCCCCTTCCACCCAAGAACCTGGTATCCCCACTGGGGAGGTGGAGGATTTAACAATAGCTTTCCTTTCTTTGCGATTCAGAGCAGAAGAGTCTGGGGACTGTTTAGTTTCCTTCTGGAACACTGGAGTTTCTGGCTTTTGATCATTTGTTACAGAACTGAACACCGCCATGCACTGGAAGTGCTCTGCTACAGAGTAAGAGTTTGGGGGGCACTTCTGGATCCTTAAGTTATTTTCTACAAATCCTGTTCTATAACCCCATAGCTGCTAGAGAGAGCAAGAGCAGGACAAAACCTGCTGACCCCTGCAGCAACTTCTAGCCTGGTGCTCCACTGTTGCCTGATGATCAACTTACAGTGGGATAAAAAGGAAGAAGGAGACTTGCAAACATTCTCATCGAATGCTGCTGCCTGGCAACTAAGGCATTTTTAGGGTAGGGGGGGAAAATCTGCACTGCAAACAAGGCAAAGATAGGATTTGAATCCCATAGATATATCCCAGTGGCTCTGTAGCACACTGCAGCATCCCCTGCTGCTGGGGTAAGCATGCAATCTGGCCCCTTGCTTGGAGGGCTTCCTTACACTCTGAGTATGATCTGATCTCCTTGCTGAAGAGCAAGATAAGATCTTCAGGTAGGTAAAGACTGACTTACGTTACAAAATCCCTGGGGACTGTGATTCTAACTTGTGATGGCCAAACCAACATGTCACACAAATATGTCATTGGAGTAGCTGGTGAGAATAAAAATAGCCAGGAAGTTTATGTCTGTGCCCACAAAAATCAGTGACTTAATAAAATATTGACCCACTGAAAGATAATCGTAGATCACTGAAGGTGACTTCACTCACTGCTTCCCCTTGGGTGGCTGAAGCCATGGATTTCACCTAAGCCCTGCTTTCAGGTGAAGCTTTTCTGAGGAAGCCCTACAGAGCTGCTGCTATCACCATGCTGCTCCTCGGGCAATGGCTCATCTGACTCCGTATGCTCTCAGAAAGCAAGCCTCCTTTGCCTTCACCTTTTCCTCCAGCCAAGCATTACATCTCACCCCCACCCCCTGTCACTGCTAGTGGGCTTGATGGGAGGGCTACATCTTCCTGCCCTCAGCTGGCTGCTCTTGGGAGGGAAGGAAGCTCACCCAGATGGATTTCAGCAGTTCTCATGAGTATTTTATGGTCTTTTACTGATTTACAGCCAGTTCAGCATTCTTGTAAATGGCCATAAATTGGATTGAAGTCATAAATCATAACCAGAGAAAGAGAGACACAGTCTCTGAGTCCCAGCTCAGGCTAAACCAGCCTCTATGAATATATGGAAGAAACCTGCTCCCTCAATCAATACACACAGCTCAGGCTACAACAATGGTCCACAGGGTCCACCCCTGATTCCCCTTCCACAGGGCTGTAACAGTAGTTACATACTGCACGTGTGATGCACTAAAAATACCTTCCTTCCAACCTACATAGGGGTTGTCCCCACCACCTCAGGGTCTGAGCACTTGATGACCTTTACTGTATTTGCATGTGCACACATACACCTCCCCTGTGAGCAGGGGGGGCAAACGGGCACTTTTCACATCAGGCTCACAACTTTTTCACATGCATCATCAAGGGGAGTTTCCCACCCCACACGCTATCTTTGGGAGGTGAGTGTCTTCTTTCTGCGGGGAGACTGGCAGGAAGTTGCAGGTTGTTATTCTTCTGAAACACCCGATTTATTCCACACAGGGCACTGAGAGCTGAAATGCCTTGCTTACACTCCACAAGCCTGGCACCTAAAATCTAGGTTTTTGTGTCTTTCCCTTTTGTTTCCTTAGCTCATTTTTAGAATCTAGCCTGTAAGCATTTCTGAAAGCATCTGACACTGTAAACTGAACCCTTCATATTTCTGTAGCTGACTGCAGCTCAGGAAAGATAGGCTGGTTCCTTCCACCTCCTTAACGTAGCAACCACTGTGCTAGCCCTAAACATCAAAGGGCAGGAGGCATCAACACATTAATCAGCTCACAGCCCTACCCACCCTTGCACCTCACCACAACCCTTCCTACAAACACCAAAATCTAGCAAATCCAACTGACTGCCCCTGCTAGGCCTTTTGAGGTCCTGAGGGCTGCCAGGTGAGCTGCTTCGGCCCCACCCTCTAGACAGAGCACCTGATGGAGATGAGCCTCAATGTCTTTCCTGCAGGCTTTAAAGGGCTCCTGTTGCTTCTAGCACAGTGGGAAGAAGTCATAGCACACCTACAATTAATGAGGTGTTTTGTGTGCTTAAAGGCATGTGAAAATCTACCACAGAGGCCTATCCAGTACTACCTGCATAGGAATCACAGCCTCAGCCATTGCATTATGATTTTGCAAAGAATTGTGGCATTGCCTAGCTAGCAGCCAAGGATGTAAACCCTGTTCATACAGGCAGCGAACCCTTCTCAGGTGTGTTTGGTTCAGACTTTATTATGTTTATTTATTACTTAGCCAGATGGATTGATTTAGACTTATACATGCATCCATTAAAATGGAATTATGTGCCTTGCTCTACATATATTCTGCATTCAAATACAAGTCACTGGTCAATTGCCAGCGTGCAGGGAGGATGACCTCATAGTCGAATACCCTACAAAAAATGAACCATCACTGATGATGTCATTTTCTAATAGTCTGGAAGAGGAGATGAACTGTTTGCTTATTCAGCTTTTCATTAATTAATCATCTTGCTGTTACTTTGTGCTCCCCTGGTTCATTTGTATCTGCTTCTTTTCCCCTCTTGTCTTATTTTCACTTGTTTGTGCATTACTGTCTTTGTGATAACACCTCAAAGCCCTAGACTGGGACTAGCTTCCCTACTGCACTGAGCACAATACAAAACTCAAAGATATTCATATTTACATGTGGGCAAGGGTGACTTTCTGGAGTTCTTTTAGGTTTTATCCCAGTAGCTTTCAGCGGATAGTCCAAGCACTACTTTTAAGGGTTCTGTCAAAAGTGTCTAAAAGTAAGTCCCAAACTGGTAGGTTAGAATCTCTTTAGATGACTTGCATGTCTTTGGGAGGAAAATTAAAAATAATTAAAAAAAAAAAAAGGAGAGAAACAAAAATAATAAAATCCTGGGGAGAAAAACCACAATTGTTTTGCTACAGTAAATAATACCATGATTAATAGTAATGATAATAATAATGTCATAATTGACCTGTAGTTTCTTGCCAAGACTCTAAAAAAGAGTGATTGTAACTTGACCATTTATATCAGCATTCAGATTCTTGGAAAAACCTGTTCTTTCAAAGCTGCATTTAGCTGGTAATGCTAATACCGAGGTAAAGTGTTGCCAGCATGTTGATGGTTGAGAACATTTCAGGAAATTATGAAAGGAACTAAATATTATTCCTACCCTTACTGATTACTATTGTTTTCAATTAGACACTTATCATCATGTCATGATTTTTTTGTTTTGTTTTGTTTTTTTTTTTATTTTTTTCATCGATTTTCATTCTACACTGCAGGTCTTATCACCTAATCATGTACCTGTATGCTGTACCATGAGTGGGACACATCATAGAAAACCAACAAGCTAAGCCAGAACCAATGGCATCATCACAGCACAAAGTCAGAGCTCAACTGCCCTGTCATGCAGCAGGGATCTGTGACTCGGCCATGAGTCCCACGGACACACAAATGCAGCTTTAAATCAATTCAGAGCTCCTGGATCAAGGAGCATGGGAAGCAGCATGTATCCTGTGGATCAGGACCTGGGTACAATCAAAACATCTTGCTTGACTGCCTGGACCAGCAGTGTTCAACGTATCCTAATTCCTCCCATCACAACCCAGATTTAGCTTTCCAGATGTCTCCACACGGCCCTCAGCCTTCTCTTAATAGGACAAAGAAGTGAGTTTGGCTAATGGCTGAAAACTCTTCTGGCACCGACACTGCCCGGCACATAGCCGTCAACATGTGCCGCCATCACCACTGATTCTACTTGAAGGGGTTGGAGGGGTAGGAGGCACATCACCAGCACATGCACACACAGGCACACACAGCCAGACACTGCCTACGTGGTGATGCAATTTGCAGGCATAAGGCAGTAGATCTCAGAGACGCAATCCAGCTTCAGTGGCTGTGAAGGCTAAGCCACTTTGCCATGGGTCATTTGTCCAAATGATGCCAGCAAATAATTCCTAAACTTTACAGGTCAAGAAATTTGTGTTTTTCTTCTGTGTTTGTTCAGTGGAGTTCTAGTCCAGGAACTTCTAAGGGGTTTCTATTTTAATACTAGTAATATTAATAGCCAGAGGAATAGCAAAAGCAGAGGCAGACGTGTTTGCAGGTTCTTTTGGACTTTGTTTTCTGAGCAAGAGAAGATAGGACTACCAAAATCCACAAGGTGACACCAAATCATTAGGGTCAACCAAAGTAAAGGGACTCAAAAAATTCAGGTGTAATGGTAGTTTCTCCATAAGTCTCCCAGCTAGGATGTCACCCTCAGGCTGAATAGAAGCTTGCAATGAATTCCTACTCTTAGAAGTAGTTGCCCTTCACTAGGTACTGCTGAATCTTTCCTGTCAGAGAAGATTTATCCATGGGAAATAATTAAAAAACAATTCAGAACTTTCCTCCTCTTGAAATGGATTATATTAATTAGCGGAGGGTGGGGGGGGTTGGTTTGGGTTTTTTTATTCTGCCCCCAAGGGCAAGAAACATTTGTGCTTTAACAAGGTCTTCCTTCACCCCAGACCTCTTCTTGCTACTTTAAATGATATACATTGTCCACAATGCTGTAATAGTGCTAAGTGTGGCATCATTTTCAGAAACAAAGTGTTTCCCTCCCTTTTATTCTCTCACACATATGGCATCTCAAAAAGCAACAACAGACTATAAATTCACACCAAGGTTATGGAGACTTTCAACAGAGAGGAGGGAAAAGCTGGCTATTTTTTGATGGCCCTCTCTGTGAAGTGTGAAGAAAACAATCAGTGCCATCATCAGACCCAGTCAGAAAAGCAGTGGTATTAGAAAAGCATTTTTTAGTATGAAAGGTTGTTCACGGCAAAGTACAGTCTCGCGCTTTTGTGTTTCCGGTGTGTTGCAGCCTTCCTTTGGCTGAGGTTTGTTTAAACCAACAGATACACCAGCTCCGTTTTGCTCGAGATCTCCAAGAAATAATGCTTTGTGTCTTTTGGATCCAGCTATAGTCTTATGTGTCAAATCCAGTGTTGGACTTGGTTCTCTGCTTCTAGCTGCTCACTGACACCTGCATAGCTGGCTCAGGTCTGTAACAGGGATCTCTCCATTATGTGCAACGCCACTACACAGCTGTCTGGAAGGAGACAACAGATCCCTCTGACCCCAGGGCAACATCTGGGTGCGTCAAAGCCCATGTTCCCAGCTTCTGGCCATCCACCTCTCTATTCCTGTCTGTTGCAAATGAGAGAGAGCAGCTGTAGTTATTGCAGGGCATTAAAAATATCAATATAAACGTTGCATAGCAGAGAGTTAGGTCCAGAATGTGTAAAAGTGCTATTGTCCTGGTACTCATGTATTCTTTATAGCAATCTGGTAAGAGAGAGACGTTTCAAAGCAGCACCAGTGCCCTCTTTAAACATGCTCTCCACTGCAAAATTGAGAGAGCATCTGCACACTGCAACACCGGGCAGGGATTCCCTGGACTGGCAGGGAGCATGAAGGACAGCACCAGTTTGGCAGTGTGGGGACGGCTAGAGCTGTGGCAGGGCCAGGCAAGTGGGCTTCCCCCACTTTGGGGGGCCTGAGCGGGTATCTCTGCTGGCATGCAGCAACCTGTACTGGGGAAGCGCTAGGTAGTGAGAGTCACCGCCCTGCCCAGCGCTTCCCAGAGCTAGGCTCTGCTTTTCTGACGAAGGGCTTCTTTGCATGGCAAGCGTCGGCAGGGAATGGAGCTGAGGAGATTAATTTCTGCTAGCCCTGTGTTTCGCAGTCCTTTTTTTTAATTGGGGTAAATAGAATCAGAATGACAAGTGCAGAGTGATGGCTTCGATGTGCTATTTGTCTGGTGAGGAATTTGTGAAATATGTGTTTTTCTGTAGAGAGTGCATGGCTGTAAAGAAGGGCCAGAGTCAGCACAACCTCAGAGCGATGGAGAATAAAGCATTCTAGTTTTGTGGCCATTGATCTGATGACACTGTGGGTAATGGATGGACAAGGTTAGTCTCAAAATGTCTGATTTTTCTCAAATCATTGCTGGAGTCAGACTTAAGGTTGCTTCACCGTGCAATTCTGTATTTACTATTATTAGAGATTCTCATATCTTCACACTCACTTTGAATTTCCTACGCTTTTAGTGACTGATGGGTTTGGAAGGTTTTTTAGAGAAGCATATCATTCTGGAAAGATATTTTTGCGTGATTATTTTTGTTTACCTGAATTCTATTAGTCTTCCCTTGCAGCCTCAGATCCCTGTTTTTATATGGAATTTCATTTTGCAGTTCATGTGTTTGAGGTTTTCTGTTAGTAAAGTTAGAAGTTAGAAGTAAATGCTGCTGTTGGGAAAAATCCTGTTGGGAAAAATTCTTCCTTTTTTTTTTATTATCCAAGTGCACTGATTTTGAGAGAAGTCTTAAATTCAGGGAAGAAGAGAACCCTGATCAGTTAAGCAAACCTAAGTAGCACAAAGTAGCAGGTTCCAGACCTGTTTGGGGCTATACTGCAAGAACAGCTGTTCTTGGAGAAATGCCTCCATAGGCAGGGAATGGTATACTTTGTTATGAGGTGCTGCACACTGTGCCTCCATTAAAGGAGCCTTTGAAGAAAGAGCTGTGGCAGGAGAAAGCAGGGAAGTGGCAACCAAATTGATACTTGCAAAAAGAAGTGAAACACTTCAAAGCACTTATGTATTTCCATAGCACCACCTGCCACTGAGGGCATCAGCCCCAGACTGTTAAGTCTGCCTGTAGCTTTGAAGTCCCTTTGGATGCCTTACTGCCATGTAACTTCCAGATAACCATATTATTAAAACATTCCCACTTCCAGTTGCAACCTGCCAGAAGATGGTGTCCTATCCTATCAGACACAGGTCTCAGCACAGTGATCCAGGCATTCGTGACTGATTATTGCAGCTAGTATCTAGTGAAGAAGCCAGGCATCCTGGAAAAGCTCCAGTTGACAAAACACAGTCTCTGGTCTCCCTAGCAACACCGATTACTGTGAGAACATCACCCTGCTGCTCCTTCATTTGTACTGGCCACCAGTGAAGACAGAGTCACCTTCAAGGTCTCTCCCCCAATACTCCACGCCTGCCACGGGTTTTGTCTGAGCTACTGAAGAAATTCACCTTTCTGCATAACCCCACGGTTACTATGCTGTGCAGGAAGAAACAGACTGTTGACTCCGAGGATGAGGTCTGTGTATGCTGGAGACGATTTCCCTGGGCTTTGGGTGCATTGAATTACTCCCAGGAATAGTGAGAACCGGTGTGGTAGTTCCTACCCTCTCCATGGAGAACTCAGTTCCCCAGCATAGCCCTCCATCAATGAGCTTTTGGCACCCACCCACGTGGGTGCAACACACAACACATCCACACACCCACTCATTAACACACACAGAAGTCTAAACAAACAAATCACCCTATAAACTAATCAGGGTCTTTCCCCTACAGGACAGAAGAGGGAAAAAGACAGAAAGCTTGTTATTTTTGTTTCTATTTTCCAATACTTGGATTACTCTCAGACAGTGTGCCTCTGGAAGTGCCTAAACTAACAAGAAAGCTGTAGCGGTCAGAACTGTTATATGGTCTCTGGCCCATAAGTCACCCAGGGGATTCCTATGAGCACTGGGAGAGATTCCCACACTACCCTCAGCCGTGGAAGCGAAGATATCTTTGCGCAGCACTGCTTGGGGTTGTGAAGCCATATCCCCAAATCAGCTCTCTGCTAAGCTGTCTTAAATCTGTTAGCAGGTCCTGAGGAATGACCCACAAATCTTCTTTCGAATTTTTAATTAATTCCTTTCTGCTGAGTTCACTCCCCTTTTTTGCTGTGTTTCCATGAACAATCTCACAAATCAGTTTACTGGCAGGGATGTTTGTAGACATGGCAAATTTTAAATCAGTGTTGCATACTACTTGCAGAAAGTGCATTTTGAATCTGTTATTACAGGCCTCTTCACTGTCTCCATTAAAAAACATTTCCGCCAGAAGAATGAAACTCAAAACTCAGGCTCATGTTTGTATCTCAAAACACCTAGTAATTGAAAGGAGAAAACGGAGAGCAAGCAATCCTTCCACAACCTTTCTTAAGCATAGTTTTGGTTACAAAACCAGCTGTGCTGGTTCAGACCACAGGTCCATCTACCTCAGTATACCGTCTCCATCAACAACCACAAGAAGAAATTCAAGGAAATGTGCGAAAAAAGAAACTGCTTTCCCAAAGACAAGCATGCCGCTGTATAAACCCATTAGGGACTTTGCTGTTGCTACTGATATCACAAGGAGGTGCTCAAATATTCAGGTAAGTGGCATACTATGACTGATCAGACAAACAGGTTGATTGATTAGTTGATCTCATCTAACTCAAGGAATATACATATGCTTTTAACATACAATGATTTTCATGGAGGATATCAAATACTCTGTGTGACTCTCACAATAAACTGTTTTCAATCCACACTGCAAAATATTTTTTGCCTGAAAAATTAGGTGAACATAAAAATGATTACAAATTATTGGACATTGTGGCTTGAGCACGAACAAACTGTGACCTCAATAGCAGGTAACATATGATGGAGCAGGGCAGGTTCAAGTGGAAACTGTGTGCTTTTTATGAAAGAGCAAAGGTGATTAGCCACAGCAAGAAACTACCACCGGAAGGAGAGGATTAGCCATGTTTGAATGTCTTGAGATCAACAACAGACCTCATTCAAAGAGTTACTTTTTAGCTAAACACATACTTTAGTCAAAAGCAAATTATTGAGTCAATCCAGGGGTAACTGGGTGAAAATTAACAGCCTGTGATACTTGGAAGGTCAAAACAGATGATCTAGTAGACCCTTTAGCTTTCAACTCTGTGAGTCTATGAATGTATAATGGACACATGGTTCATTATAAAGAGTGGTGCACAGCCTCAGCTGATATAAATAGACATTTGCACCGATTTACACTTGATAAGCATCTGGTCAGGCTTGCTCAGCTGCACACTCTGGCATGCGATGTAGTCAAGTTTAAAACTAACAAATGACTGTAGCACATCAGAGCTCATGGACCAGATGGTGAGTGGGGATTGCGGGAACCTCACCCATGCACATGGACCTGACAGGAGAAGTCTCGTTCTCATCCACAAGCCGTTCCACTTGCAAACTGAGGAGAGCAGACTCCTGGGGAGGTATGTCTCAAGCTTTGCTGTCTAAGATGGGCTCCCCTGGGTTGTGCGGAGCTCTGGAAAGAATACTGCTTTGTCCACAGTTTCTCCCAATGCTTCGTCCTCACCAGGATGCCTGCACCATTCCCAGACCCCGTGCCATCTCTGGACATCTCACCCTATGTTGCATTTACTAGTATTTTTTGTCTTAGGGTTTATAAAATGGAGAGCAATTGGGTTTCTTACATGCTGCCATTAGGTTAGGGTAGTGACAGTGAACATTTCCTTTCCTATTGTCTGAAAGCTAATCTCAAAGGAAAAATTCAAGTTACTCTCAATTTCTGCCTGTTTCCACTTGTCTCCCCATGTATCATGCTACTAGTGTTTTCCTGTTTCTGAAACACTTTTTAAGTATGTGTAGGTTATCATGCTCACAGTAGTTGCTGTTTAACCGATCTCTCCAGACTTTATCCTTTTAATCTTTCTTTCTAAATCAATTCCTCCACTCCCTTGATCATTTCAGTTGCTCTCCTTTGAACAGCTCCTGTTTGTCAATAACTCTTCCTAATGACTCATGTGGAACAGGAAATATGTGAAACTTCAAGGTGTAAAAAACAAAGGAGCAGCACAGGTTTTGAGTCCTGGATCCCGGGGATTCAAGATCATAATGGAAGAGCAGCCTCCAGGGAATTTGTGAGCACTGTCCGCGGTGTCTGTCCCCCCTGGCTGATTCACACAGAGCCTATGGGACAGGGGCTGCAAGAAAGCCTGGCAGCGTGGTGATGGATGTGCTCAAGCACCCAAGGCTCCGGCCTCATTAGAAGATGTGCAAGAGATCCCTGTAGGTGTAACAAGCTAGTCTGGTTTGAGAGTGGCCTCAGGGCTTGCAGGAAGAAACACTGTAGTTGTATCTCTAAAGCCAATTTACACGCGACATGCATAGGAGAGGTGGGAAACAGCCGGATGATATGTCATTTACTACAGCCATAACATACTTCCATATGATGCATATACATGCTCCCCACAGGTGGGAAGTAACGCTGAGAAGTAACACCATGGATAAAGTGAAAGATACAGTCATTTAGTGAGGCATTTTCTAAAATATGGAAATCCAGCCCAAATTATAGTAATATAAGAGATTGTAAAATGCAGCAGGGGAGATATAAAATGGAGATTAAGGAGGGTATAAGGAGCTTTGCTGAACAAATCATACCGCGGCAAATCCATGTCCAAACCCTGTGGGCACCTGACTTCCCCCTGGGAGCAAAATGGTGCGGTTCTGCTGAGTAAGAAGACAAGAACTGGTTACAAAGGAGAGCTCAGGGTAGGGAGCTGTCCCTCCCACAGCATAGGAGCCATCCCATGGAGGCAGCCTTCATAACAGCGCGCAGGACGTATGCATGGTGAGCCGTCAGCTGGCTCACCCCAGGGAGGCATTCGGGGTACATAAAAAGTTTCCTCAGCCATTCAAGTAAAACAGCCTCCTCACACTGACAACACTGCAGCTCTATAAGAGTGGAGTTGTGAGGAGATTTCTCATGCAAATCTCTTCGGCTCCTCTGCGACTCCAGCTTCTCCAGGGTGATGGTTTCTGCATATGAAGGAGATGAAAATGACACAGTAGGGCTAGTGACTCTGTCGTTAGAAAGCCATGTGTAGCCCAAGAGGAGGCCAAATGTTTCCAAAAGTATCAACTTTTTTTTAGACTGCATCACATTTTAGTGTTGTAGAAGAAACTTGCATAGAAACAAAATTAACAAGGATAAGAACCAGGAGCCAATGCCCCCCACAGAAGTGCATTGCCTTGCACCAGCTGATGTGCAGCAGCTCGTCCATCTGCACCAGGGCAACATGCAGCTTCCAGTCCAAAGCAGCTCAGGCATGAGAGCCCTGTAGAAGGGTAGCCTTCTGAGGTAATGGACACAGCACCTGGGAGGTGCCAGGTGAGCAGCGGACTCCGGCGGGGGAAGGACAGAGGGTCCTGGTTTGGTGAGACGCAGGCAGGCTCAGGATGCTCAGCTACCCTTGCAAGCCCTTTTCCTTCCTGGGCCTGATCCAGGGCCTGCTGTAACTTGTAGTGTCTTCCAGGCTTTAACTCAGTCCCTGCACATAGTGGAGAGCTATACATGTCATTCATTGCATAAGCCAACCTTTGGGCCTAACGCTACAGAGCAGTATGCTAGGCTGCTGCTGGGCATGTATGCAGCAGCTGTGAGGGTCAGCAGGGAGACCTTTGTGTCTGTAACACCAAATGGACATTTTGCAGGCCTGATTTTCCTCTCTCGTGACAGCCACAGCTTGGCCATGTGTTTTTCTGCCTGGGGGCCGGGTGAATCACTTGCACTTTGGAACTGAAAACACCTCATTGCAGCAGGAGAGCTGCCTGTATGAGGGCAGAAGCAAAATATCCCCCCCTGCCATGCAAAAAAGTACTTTGGGGATGTCGACTTCTTCTCTTACACTGGTGGAAGTCAGCTCTCCCTCTGTGTGTATGTTGTTTTGTGTGCCCAGCACTACCAGAACTGCCCATCAGTTCCCTCAAACAAGGTGGTTGAAAGTTGCTGCCTTGCAAAGCAAGGCAAGTGGATAATGGCCGTCAATATTGTCTTTAGGACCGCCTGGCTAACCAGAGGCTGAAGCGGGAGGGCTGAGGTGCCAACGGCCCAAACTGTTTTGGTAGCTGAAAAGTCAGAAGAGCCAACACCAGTTCACCAAACCCAGCCACTTGCTGCCTTAGGCAACTTGCCACTTCATCCATGGCTAGAGTGGGACCAGGCACATGGAAAACAATGAATTTATCTCCTCTGGGCTTTTTCACCTGGGGAGGTGAGGAGAAGAGTGACAGGGGAGAGTAACTCTTGGATGTTTGTGAAAGTCCCAGGCTAAGAAGGGTCAGAGGTGTGAGAAGATGGCGCAGCAGATAAAGATGTGAACTTCGAAGTGGATGGTAAGCATCTGCAAATGCCCAAGGAATGGGAATTCAGAGTAGTTGAGCTGTTAACCAAAGCAGGCAGTGGCTCATTCAAACAGCTTTTTGTACAAACACCTGTGGGACTGAGGGGCTGGGAGGACGGCGATTATTGTAACTGTGTTTTACAAAGAAGCTAAAGATGATCCAATTATAAAACGGAGCGCCTTACCTCAGAACAGGGAGAAAATGCTGAAAAAAATCGTTAAAGATAGAGTTAGAAAGCTTCTAGATGAGTCTAACGTGATAGAGATAAACCTGTCTACCAGTTTCTGTAAGTGTGACTTGTGCTTCTCTAGCCTATTAGGATTCTGAGGAAGAGTTAATGAAATACTGGACTGAGGAGAAGGGGTGTGTGGGGGATATAATTTATTTAAACTTTTCAAAAGCCTTTTGATAAAATCTTTCACAAAAGGCTATTAAAGAAATTTGTTACCCGTAGGGTGGGAGGCAAAGTCCTGACATGGATTAAAACCTAGATAAGAGGTAAGAAACAAAGGAAAGGAATAAGCGTCCAATTCTCTGCATGAAAGGAGGTTAATAGCAAGATGCTCCAGGGATCAGCATCAGGACCAGGGATGTTCAATATGTTTATTAACGATCTAAGAGAAAGAGGAGAACAACAGAGATACAAAATTTTGCTGATGGCACAGTTTACTTCTTGCAGGCAATTTATTGCCTGCATTTGACTCTTTTCTTGTGTTCATGGCTTGTCTATGAATAGATCACCAGTTTTACTAATAGGCCTATAAATACAATTAGAAGTACGGCTCAGTCTGGTCAGTACTGAGACTGATTGCAGGAGGAGACCTACAGGCGCTGGAACATCAGCCTGGGATGGATGCAAAGACACAAAGCAAGAGAGTTTCTGTATTCAGCCCTCCATCAGCTCCGTAAGCGCTGCTACCTGTAACTATGCTGCTTCTTATGTCACTGCCTGCTACTGCACAAGAACAACTATGGTGTCAGCAGTGTTAGGATACCCACCCGTATACCCATCATCACAGTATTTCATACTTAGATTCCCGTATGGCTTGAATCTGCTACAGATTTATTTGAGGCTGTGGGCCCTTTGCCAGCCCCCCCAAGCCATTACCCATGTGTACATTTCTTGGGGGAAGCGAGCACTCATGCACGCACTTTTATCTGTATTACTTCTGCATTCCAAGTCCTGATTTGGCAGATCCTTCCCTGTGCAGCAAAGCTTTTTGCTGCAAGCTTTAGGAATTAAGTGCATGCTTCACCATGTACTGCTGCCAGAGATGCTCTCCTACAGCTGTGTCCTGCACCCTGCCCCATCCAGATCCACTTTCCGCACTGCCTCCACGCGCTGGCCTTCCTATGGCTCTTATTCACTATTCATCACACTGACTGAAACACTCAGCTCCTAGCAAGGTAGTTATTGTAGGCAAGTTAAAAGTCCTTCTTCACAGTCACTGCTGCCACATAAGTTTGTTCAACTCGCTGTATTAAAGTCATTAGTGCCAGGCAGCCCTGAGAAATGCTTTATGTTGTCATTTTCCTCTACAGTACAGCAACCATTTTTTTCCACAGTTGAGGTCGCTACCTCAGAGTACCTCCGCACATGCTGGAGGCTGCCTGTATTTACATCCTTTGCCAGACAAGAAACATCTTAGAGACGTGATTGGAGGAAACTACATATTCAAGTAATATCTTAAATTGAAGCTTTATTGATTGTTCTCGTTTGATAATCACCCACTTCCAGTACAGGGCTACCAACAGAAACCTTTTTTTTCCCCCTGTGGTCATCAAATTTCAGTTTATGCTGGTCTCCTGTAAAGAGGATATAAACTTTCTCGGCTGACCAGACGAGGCGGCAGAAGTTCCCATGCTGCTGGTTTGTCCCAGCACTGTGTCAACATGACAGATGACAAACAGCCAGATCAGCACAGCGACTGTGAGTGCAACGGAGGAGGAGGGGAGGAGGAGTGCTAGTCGGTCTGTACGATTCCTTGGCACGCAAGGTGTTACTGCTGAGGAAGAAATTCCCAGATGATATCTGATTCGGCAGATCCTCTCTTGCGACGCTGATTACTCAGAGGTTTATGCGAGCCCTTTCTCCCACCTCCTGCCGGCTACTGAGGAATGAACGAGGAACAGGGGTGCTCTGGGGGCAAGCACCTTCAAGGACCAGTGACAGCAGGGTTGATGCAGTTGTCCTCATGCTGATGAAGTCTGGTGTTTGAAGGCAGCGATTCCTCCTGCGATCTGCTGGCATTGTCACTTGACACTTCTCACCAGCTGGTGAGTAGGAAAAAAGAGTGTTCTGGTGTCAGTGGAAAATAAGTGGCTGCAGTGTGTAGTCGAGTTGCTGGAGGTTTCATAATGCTGCCTTCAGTCTTTTATATATATATGCAACCACGTATGAGCAGAATGGCCTCCATCTCAAAGCTACTCCGTTCTGTCAGAAACAAGCTGGAGCAGCCAGGCGGTCGCTTGACTAATGACACAAAGGGAAGGTGCTAAGAAGGCAAATGCAATACGAACTCAAGCTCAGCATGCTTCAAACAAATTGAGCTGCTGCGCTAAAGTTGTGAAGAAAAGAGATTTTCCTATTACTTATACAGCAGTTCTAGACATCAGGGGAACAAGGAAGCTGGAAATGGAAATTCCTATTGATGAGAAGAAATTTGATATTATTGTCATTGCCAAAACCTGCAGGGATTAGTCACATTACTTGGAATTTTTAACAGTGTAGTTATAAACGTTTAAGGAAAAACAGAGTGAGTAAAGGCATAGGGATGATGCTCTGCATTAAAGATGCCACTGTGTTTTTTCAGTTACTCGATTCTTTGGAGCAGAGACTGATCCTTACGTTTACTAGTAAAACCTTTCAGAGGGTGACTGTTGGGGTCTTTCAGACACCAATTTAATAATGATTCTGCTCATCTCTGTAGCATATGGAAATACAAAATACAGTTATTATGGAAGGATTCCAATCTGAAAGATGCTAGAGGTTTTATGCAGTCAACAGGAAACACCACCGATGCTTCTGAAGTGCAGAGACAATAATTTTCTACTGTGAAAACATTACATTCCGGTTGAGGTAAAAGTCTACGGTTGTTCTCATTAGGAAGGACAAAGAAGAATGAAATGCTGGTCTGGAAGCTGTTGGTTGCCTCTGGAGGGTAGGTCTCAAGTCAACGAGGGGTGCAGGCTGAGGCAGACAGATGTGGAAATCAGTATAAAGTAAAAAAATTCAGACGTGCTGAATGTATTCAAGAACACATTGCACTGATATGCGCAGGCTTGATAGGAAGCAGCCTGGGAGCCATAAATAAACAGAGAGAAACATTGAGAACAATTATAAATAACTTCAAAGAATGATAAGCTCCTGGACTGCAAATTGGTATGAGAAACTACTCAATGATCCATGCTTAACAGCATGATTAGTGTATGACTGGTTAATAACAGTGTGGAGAAATGTCACTGTGAAAAGCAGACATATGCACCTGCATAAGCTTTTGGACAATATTAACAGTATAAACAGGTACAAAAATGGTAGAAAAAAGGATTGCTTTTGCATTTGGGAGCGTTCCTGCACCTGCACACACATACACACCCACAAAAGGGCTCGCACAAGCCTGTCCAACAGATCACCTGGCTGACAAAGTTAATAAAAAGTTATACTTACTGGATGCTCATTCAAACCTGTTGCAGCAGAAGCTGTCAACTGCTGGAAACAGCTACAGGGACCAGTGATAATGATTTGATTACACTGAATATAAGCACAGGGAGTATGGTGCCAAGCAATAGTATATAGAGATATATATACTTGGCCATCTGAAAAGGCTCACTTCCCAAATGTCAAAAGTAAAATTTATTAGGAGAAAGCATACAACATATATGTATATATTTGTATAAATACTCATTTATGTATGAATGAGAATTGGGAGCTCCTTCAGTAAAGTTTATCAGAGGCCTCAGAGGCCACCGTGGCACAGTCACATAAGAAGATGATTAGGGAGAAAAATGCAGTAAGACTGAGCAGTGAGAGAGGTAGTGTGAAATTCAGAATGCTTATGTACCATGTTGGGAGAAAAAAGGGGGAAATGGAAACAACCAGTATTAACTAGAAGATTGAAGTTCAAAATAGTTATACAGGAACCTAAAGATCACTCTATATTTAATCCACTTGCCTCTGTATAGACAATAAAAAGAACAGCCAAAGTCATAAGGGAACAAGTGTTACACTTGCCATGTCCCTCGCAGCCCCAGAAGCCCGGATGGGGCAGGAAGGAGGCAGGAAAGACCTGCAAGGAACCTGACCAAAGGCAAAGGACTTTCTAGAGCAGTGCTTACACTGCAGAAACGAATGCCGCGTGCAGTTTTTTACTGGTTCTCTATGGATCTGTGCTTTTCCCTCTGCACTTGCCCCAAAAGAAAACATATACATAAAAGTCGTTTTGTGGAGCTAGGGCATTCCTCGTTTATGTTGTTAGATAGCCCTGAAGAGGAAGAGCAAATAAGCAAGCAGGTCCACAATGAGGGAATCTGAGGGCATATGCAACTGCCTAGCCAGCTTCCCACAGGCAAGCATAAGTATCGGGGGAAATCAGACACCAGATCTGAACTTAGTGACAAAAGCTCCAGCCCCAGCAAGCCAGGAGAAAGGGGCTCAGAGCCTGTGCCCACTGCTGCAATCTTGTGGAAGCTCCTCAGGAGGAGCAGAGTAGGAGCAGAGGGATTATAACGCCAGGGCTGTACAAAGCCTCGCCACAGAGGAACACAGCAAGCTGCAGGAGGAGGAGTGGGGCTCCAGTCAATAGCAACCTTCTTCCCACCTGTCCCCATGGTGAGTCCTTGGCCAGCGAATACCAATAGGACAAAGGGAGTCTGGAGGACTTGCAGGTGGGAGGACCCCTGCTCTCTGGCAGGGATGTGAGATGAGGATATTGGGGAGGGGAGGGAGGTGGTGAGGGGAGTCCCCTCTGTTTTGCTGAGGGAGTGGGAGAAGTTTCCGCCCCCTCCCCTTGCTGAGCCGGTGCGGCTGGGTGGCAGCGCCAGCCTGATTCTGGGTGTCACACTAACAGGTCCTTCTGGCCGTGACATTTCTGAAGTGTCTTTTCAGACCCTGGCGTCACAGCTGACTCGTGCCCAGGCAGCAAGCGAGGCCAGAGACGCTGTCAGGATCACTCCCACATTCAATTACTCATGGCAGACTGTGCACATGCGTTGTCACTTGACCTCGTCCCCCATCCCTTCCCAAAGGCAGAGGTGCTTCCAGCAACAAAGGGCTGCTGTCCGTCAGAGGCACAGGTGCCTCTGTCCTGTCCTCCCCCCTCCCTGCAAAACGCCAGCCAAGGTGGCCAGGCTCCACAGGGAGGTGAAAGAGGGGATTAAACCACTGGCTCCACGTCCATCAGCCCCCACAGCCTTCTAGGAAGCGCACAAGGGACTCTGGTTGCTGCACAGTTCTGCATGCCAGGCCATGAGACTATAAGACGCAGCAGGGAAGGAGAGAGAGAATAAATGGGTGCTGAACCGGGACCCAGAGTACTAGCCTAGGGCTTTGCACTTGGCAGATCCTCATCACAGAAGACAACTTTGTGGTGCTATTACCACTCAGCACTTCTCTCTCACTCCCTCGTTCCCTTTCGCTTTCATCTAGGTTGCTGCAGTTGCATTTAATGACACAACAGATGTATTCATTTGCATCTTTATACAGATCTCTAAGCTCTACAAATGGGTGGGTGGGCGTGACCCCATTTCCCCAAATTATTCAACACCTTTCAGTTATGCATTTCTCTCTTTTCTAATGTCTTTTTGAAGCACATGGAAGCAGCAGTGGAGAATTACTCTGCCGTTTTCTCTTGAGCATCTGGGACCCGATCGCTCCCCTGCCTATGTGAATCTCCCTTAGAAGCCAACAGGAGCCACGGAGATGTCTGTGCACAGGCGGACTGCCTCCCCCACCACGTACACACACTTCCCGGAGAGGGGGAAAAGGCACAGATTTACCTGACATACCCCTATGCTACACGGAAGATGGCTATGGGGAAAAAATAAAGGAAAAACAAGTGACACCCTGTCTATTTATCGAGGGCGATGACAGTTCTGTTGCTGCCATCAAGAGATCTGTAGTCGCATTTATGAGATGTGGGTGAGTTAAAATATTTCCTTTCACCGTCTGAAGGCGGTGTTTATGCGGAGCTGCTTGAAGCACACTCCATGCCGATGACTCAGGGAGACACTACCACCGGCGTGGAAGATCTGTCAGCACGGCCGGGTGCTGGTGTGTGTTCTTCAGAGCTTCCTCTGCACCGCTGCCCAGGTCCCTGGCCCTGAGCTGGGGGGTACCTGGCTAGAGTAAGAGGGTTTCAATGGATGGGGAATAAGTCTGCACACAATGCCAGATGCTGTGGGAAAACACACCGTGCTGCATTTACCCTGAGTCTGGAGCACAGCATTGCCATCTCTGCTGCACAGAAGGACAGGAGGACAGGAGACAAGGAGAGGAGAAGAAAGGAGGGGAGAGAAAGGGCTGTTCCCCACTGTTACTTAGGCAACACATCAGGGGGCAGTCCCAGACCTTGCATGGAGAAGTCAGATGCATAGCAAAGAAAAGCTCCTGTCCTGACTCTCCTTCTACCTGTCCCTCGCTCAGGCCAGGTGGCTCTGGGGCCATTGTTGGTGAGAAGCTATTGGTGTGACAACCTATGAGGGCAATGAGTGAGGATGCGAGTGTCGTTGGCAGACATCATCTCCGGTTTAATTTATGGGCTGCGCTTTGGGTATAAAGCTATGGCCACAGATATAATGTAATCCCGTCACTGTGTGTGTGCTGAGCACTGCTGTCAATCAACAGTGCTTTGCATCAGTACATTTTCATATAAATATGTATGTTCTTTTGCTAACAGTATTATTATTTATTATTTGTGTTACTGTCGTGCCTCAAGGGTTCGACAGGGACGAGGTGCCCATTGTGCCAGGTGTCACACATGCAGTGAGAAGAAGACCCTGTTCTGCACAGCTTCCAGACTAAACACACCCTAATAGACACAGTCTGGGGTGCCTAAGAAAAAAAAGCCTTTTGAAGTTGAAGTGCTGGATTCAGTAAGCCAGCGGCAGAGCTGGGCTCACGGTGACTTCCTATCCAATGCTCTTCCCATTAGACTTCTCCAGTACTGAAAACTTGGCAACTTTGACTTCTTTTGGGGAAGAAAATGGATGAGACGTTTTACAAGGTGGAAATTCTCTCTGATCCCTCTCTCTGAATACCCCGATGTGCAGGAAGGCAGGATGCACACAGGTAGAGGAAAAAAGGTGCCTCAGGGAGGCAGAGGGTATGTCCATTAGAAGTCTGTCTGTGATTCCCTCTCACTGGCATCCCCGTGAAGAAACCAGCAGCAACCCCTCTGATGCCCAAGGCATGCCCTTGCTCCGGCCCATGGCCACTTTTGGGAGAGTACCCTAAGCCTCACACAGCATAATGTGAGATTTCTTCTCCTCCCAAAGTCCTGCCCGATGGGATCACCTGAGCACAGGAGGCTCTTCTCTGATCCCTGTAAAAGGGCACTGTCTTGGGTGTCACTGTCAGGGTTTTGGTAGCGGTGGAGGGGGCACAGTGTGCCCTGTGTGGGAGAGGTCAGGGACTGCCCCATGCTGGTCCCAGTTCCGTAGCTGGTCTGGTCTAGCTCCGTAATGGGTGGCACCAACCCACCACACACCAACGCCGTGGCCAGTCAGAGGGGCCCTGTGCCTGCTGCTCCAGCAGGGTTGGGGGCAGGCGGCACCACTGGGGCAGGGGGCTCCAGAGGGGACACCTGGGGTTACAAGACAGAAGAAACAAGAGGAGACACAGGAGGAGATGTGAGGATGCACAAAAGGAGACACATGAAGGGACACAGCAGCAGATACAGGAGGAGGCACGTGGAAGGGGACAGGGCTGGGAACGGCTCTTGAAGGGAGGGACTCCATGCTGGGGGGAACCTTGGGAGGGGACTGTGCCTGTGGGGGACCCACGCTGGAGCAGGGAGACCCCTAAAGGGTCTGCAGCCTGTGAATGACCCAGGCTGGAGCAGAGTATTAGTGAGAAGGAAAGAACAGGGGAAGAAAAGAGCAAAAAACCAGGAGTGACAGCAAGAAAATGACCTCCTGCACTGCCCATCTCCTCACCCAAGGGACTGTCAGGGACTGAGTGTAAAACGCAGTGAAAATGGAAGGAGGGGGGGCTGGTGGGAGAGAGGTGTTGGACTGAAGCTGAGCCTGGGAATGGGGAGGAAAGGGGCTTCCCTTGGTGTTTAATTATCTAAGTCATCTTTGTTTTCCAACAACCAAATCAGTAAATAAAAGTTTATGTTAATTGGAAATAAATAAAATTCAGTGAAATTCCCTGAACTGAGACTGTTTTGCCTGCAACAGACACATGTGAAGAAATTGGAGGTTTGTAGCTGATAAGGCTATAAGGAAAAGCTTCAGAAGGCAATTCAGCATCATTGACAAAGCCCTCAAACCAGCAGTAGAGTGCAAAAAGCCCCCGGTATTTCTCTTGTTATAAATCTGTACGTGGCCATTGAATGTACAGGAACACCAGCAGATGACGATGGAGGTCGTGCGCTGCTGCTGGCACCGGAGTCCAAGACACTACATCTAAGTCGTGGCTGCTGAACAAATCTGATGTGACCGAAGGAACATTGAGTATCTTAAGACAGTCAGGTTTCCAGTCTTCATGAACCAGCCAAAAAGAAGCAAAATACTACTACACACTCTCATGTTCTCATCCCCTTTGCAGAACTGCATTGTTAACCGATCAGGTTAGCTAGCGACCAGGCATGCTGGTAGATGAAATACTGGCAGATGCAAAAGCAGTAGGTCCCATCCATTGCACACTGTTCCCCTCTGTATACGTAGACCGATCTGCACACATCAGCTGCAATTGTAGCAATTCTGTATCACAGCCCCAGCAGCCATTTGTACAGAAATCCAGTAGATTACTGCTCAAAGCATAGGGCAGCCGTCTGTCCAGATCAATAGAGCTGGGATGTCTGATGCGATTCAGCAAAACCAGGGCACCTCTTCTGCCTCTCAGACAGCAAAATTCCCCTTTATTTTGACTGAGATTAGTTCCCTTCTTCTGCATGTGTTGAGAGCAGCTCTGTTTGTCTATCCTAATTGCCTTGCAGACGCTCTAACTAGAGCCTAAAAATGGCCCACTGAGGTGTACCTCAAATAAAATCACAGAAATGTCCCTGTATATTCCAGTACCAGCACCTGGGAAGAGAGAGATCTCAAGGTCCCACAGTGAAATGGCTAGTGAAATTTAATAACAGCAATGGCAGTCAGATTTATGTAACTTTTATGAAATCAATAGTACTGGACTCTCCAAAATGACTTGAAGAGCAAGACCCCATACAAAAGTAATTAAGCACAGATGGCAGCGTGCTTTCTCTGCTCGTGAACACCGCTGCAAAGCTGTGTTCACTTTGACGTGAACAGCAGTTGCCTTGAACTTGTTGTTGCTGATGCGAAAATACCATTGTCACTAATCAAGGCTGCTTGTAATGTAACAGGCACTCATCCTTATTTTAATGGGGCTGGTGTTTGAGTTTCAATGCTCTGCAGGAAACAGGTAGGAGATGAGGTGGGGTTTGTGAGATGAAGTTTCACCTGTAACATCCAGACCTCATTCAACTGACTTCTCCCTCATGTTTTCCCCAAAGATTAGGGATTTCTTTGCAGTGCAGGGCCATGACCTCTTCCCCACCCCAAAGCAACGGGCCCATCTAAGGGCTTGGCTGGGTTTGTGGCACAGGTTAATGAGTGCTATGCTGAGCACTCATATGGCCTCCAGCCATATCCTCCTGCAGCTTCATGCAACGGTCTTTTCCTTCTTGTGTCCCACACAGCCAGCACTCCTATCCCCTCCACCCCGCATCCTAGCTTACAAGGTCACACGTGCAGCAGGGGACAAGAAAACAGTCTGGGATTAAGACCTATATGAAGTAAAGAAGAGGTGACAAAATTCCAGTCAGTACACAAATCATAAATGTAGGTGGTTGAGAAGCGGATGGAGGGAAAAGGGTGATCACACATTTTAATCTTTTCAGTCTTCCTTAACTGAATGTTTTGTTTTCCTGTTGGATAAAAGGCACATGGAGGTAGAGGGGTGGATGTCACAAAGCTGTCATCAGGCTGTTTTCCACACTTATTTTCTGAAATTTGAAATGACACTGAAAGTTGAAAATTTGAAAAAAAAAATTCTTCACAGAGCTATCTGTACACCTCTGTCATAATCTTAAAAGAAGAGATATATTTTTAACAGCCTCAGGGGAAAAAACATGTTAGGAAAGTTCAGAAAAGCTTGAGTGCTGTTACAACCCAAAAATATTTCTAATCATTAAAGGCATTGCCTTTTTAACCTTCTCAGCTGACTCTAACACTCTCCCCGGCTTTGACTAACATCTTGCTCCACCAACACGGCAGTCTGTCTCTACAAACAGACCCTGGGATGTAACCTCAGGGGCAACGCATGCACTGCTAAAGCTGGAAGTTGTCACTCCTGTGCAGAACCGGCCTTGAAAGGCTCTATTCAAGCACAGTTACCTAATGCAGTGGTTTTCAACTTATTCAGTCCTGCTAATGGCTTATGGGCTATGTTGAAGGGAAACACAAAAGGTAAAGAAAAGTCACTCTAATATCTCCAAAACCAAGTTGATGATAAAGGGATCTGTACGACTACTAGGCAATTTTCAGAGGTCCACAAATAGGATTGAAAACCATGGTGAGGTGCTTCAGTCTGCACTGAAGCATCTTTATTAGTCTGCCCTTCTGGGATGCCGAATGCTAGCTGCTGGCTACTTGAGTATAACCGAAGGGCACCTTCCTAAAGGACTAAATGTCAGAGCTAGTAGGAACAGCTTACCAAATTAGTCAGAAGTTGTGGAAAATTTAAAGTTGAAGATTGTAACTTTTTTTTGTTTTCCGCTTTTGGTCTTTATTCCATTTTACTTTTTATATTTGTGTCCTCTCTTTTCTTCGGAGCCTTCTCATCTGTTCGTTGAATCCATTTTCACTGTTGAACCTATCACTTCCTACTAGTAGAAAACCTACTGAAATTGTTTCTTGGTGAGAAAGTACGGTTTTGCTTTAATTGTTTTCATGAAAACTGGTAAATCTAAATTGTGGAAAATTATGAATGTAAACACTGTCAGATCAAATTAATTTTACATGGTTGGGTTGCTATCAACCTCCCCACAATATAAGCCCCCACAAAACCCAAATGTTCTTACTTTCAAGGTGTTGTTTGTTTTTTGGGTTTTTTCCTGTTTGTTGCCATACTTTTTTTTCCACTCATTAGACCATTCCTAGTTTTTTGCTGTTTAAAAGCCTGGTCTTTTTATAGTGGTGGTTGTGGTGACATAATAAAAAAACATGTAATTATATTCCAATTTCATCAATCATTCTATAAGACTGTACTATTCCATTAGCAAGTTAGCTGGATGCTCAGCTTCCTGCAAGTGTGCTCGCATCTCCCACTTCAGTGTAGTGTGTGTGACTGATCCATTTCACACCCTGAATGTCTTGGCTGTTTGGATGATGAGTTTATAGGGGAAGGGGACATCTGCTCTCCACATTTGTGTGGTGCTGAATACACTGAAGATCTCTTCTTAGTTGGCCCCTACCAGTGGCTATAATCTTCATCAGTAATAATAGAAAATAATAACTTGGCTTAAGCCTCAGGGATTCCTTCACCTATTGGGATTTTTTTTCCCTCAAACTATTAAAGGAAAGTTTGCTTTATGAAGATTATTTTATTTTAAAAACATATACATATTATACAATCACCGGAGTTTAAAAGAAGTGCATAAATTGAGGGGGATGAGAATTAAAAATACTTCTTAAAAAAATGACATTCAGCCTAAGTTATTCTTTTTTCCAGTTCCTCCTCCTAGTATTCATAGGCTTCTCTGATAGTTTAACTGTATGTGGGTTTATGTATCTGCCATTAGGTGGGCAAATTCAAGAATATTGCCCCAAATTAGTGAGGATTAGGAGCCTGCACAATAGGGAAGTTAGGGCCTAAAATGCCTTTTAGGTGGAACTTCAGCCAAAACATAAATGCACTCATCTTCCTCCTTTTCCTCCCCCTCTGAGAGCTCCAGAGAGCCAGGAGTACTTGCCTTTAAAGCCCCTTTCCAGCAAGGCTGTAACAGAAGTCAGGTCCCAGAAGATGAAGGATTTTTTTCTTAGATCTTCCAAGCAACATTCTAGGTTAATAGTGCCATCTTCACTCTTTCTTCATCATATACCTGTTTAAAAGGTACAAACATCTTCCAGTATGCCAGCTTGACAGGGCTCAGATGCAGGAAGATCAATATTTTATGGCCTTGGTAAGTGATTGCCTTTATGGCTTCAGCTGCTTTTAGGATTTGCTCCCTCTCATGTATATCAGACAGAGAAGCAATAACAGTGTTGCCTTAACTGGCTGCTTTTGTGTTTAAAGCAATGATTTCTTGGGCTCATGCATTTCCATGCTTTCTTACTGAGATCTCTTGCTAGATTTTATCACACAATCCCAGTTATCCCAGTTCACAGGGCTGTGAAATAGCCCAAGAAGTACCATGACACACATTTCGCTTATGAATATGCACTCGTTCGCACTAACACTGTGACAATCACATTACTGCAGTACCACTGTCAAAGCTAGAGCTAGTCCAACAGCTTGTTTGCTGTCCCCCTCCAGAGGGACCGGCTGCCATCAGGATGCACGTCCCAGCTGGGGGGGTCCCTTCTGACCCTCCCGCGCTGCCTCCTGCAGCACCTCAGCTTGGGACGCCTGAGAGGTCAGCCTCGCTCTGTGAGTGGGGAGAAGGCAAGGGAAAGAGGGCAGTAACAGCTGGATCTGAACCAGCCGAGAATCCTCAGAGGACCACGTCGCACTCCGTGGCGTTCACAGCAAGGGTTTCTACTGCTGCTTCACTTCTGGTCTGTCGCTGCTTATTAATACGCTTTCTGGCCTCCGTGCTCCCATGACTCCAAAGGCAAGCTCGCTTCAGTCACTGCTCTGCATTGTGTTTAAGTATTTGCTTAGCCCTTAACACATGCTTTCATCCCGTTGAAGCCAAAGGGCACTAAGCACTGGCTTAAATACCCTCTGGAATGTGAACAGGGACCCAGGGCTCTGGCAACCCCAAGTAAAAAGCAAATGGCAGACTTCCTCTGTCAGTAAACAAAACAAAGCAAGCTGATTTTTAAACCTTTTGGTATGTCTGGGTGTCTTTACCGCCACTGATGAAGAATAAACAATGCAATTACTAATTATTGATGATCACTAATAAGAAAGATGATTATCATCACCATCATCCAGCTTTGCCATTCCCGCCACCTCTCTAATCAGTGTGATCTCGCTGCTGTTATACATAATTGTGATCTTCCAAGTCAGGGTAGGTGAGGAAGCAACCTTGCAGTGTAAATACTAAATACTTAGTATAACAAGAGTGAGAGCTCCCCGGCTTGGAGCAGAGCTAAGTGAAGTCACGGGCTTCCATTCTTTTTAATTTACCATCTGTTCTGTATGACACAGCCTGCGTCTCTTTAGGGTTTAGTACCCATTTATTATCCAAAAGCCACCTCTGCCTGCTATTAAAATCACGTTGGAGTGATTTAGAGAGGGAATCCGTCCATTTGCCCAAGTGGAAAGATGTGTCATCAGCATAAACCTAAATGCTGCAGCCTTCCTGGACTCCACGACTGAGAACTGCCTCACCAGCACACGTGCCTTCTGTCGGCTCTGGCCCCTTCCCTCCTCCCGGCAGAGCCAATTACCACGGACTTGGCATCGTGCACGTCCCCTTCTCTCCTCTTCCCTTGTGTTACACACGCACACATCACACACACACACACACACTTTTTCATCTTGCCTTTTTCCTCTCTATCTTTCTCCCACAAGAGACCTGACTGAGTCCCCATCTACTACTACCCCATCTCCTCTCCTTTTAATGCCAGCCTCCCTGGTCATTACCCTCTGTCTGTTGCAGACTAAGCCAGCACACTCATCATTCTTCCCCCTCCATTCCCTTTAATCATTCACTCTTCCCTATACCTGGCCATGTGAGCATGCTCCTTATCCCTTCATTTTCCAACATACACCTTGTTCCCACGTCCTCTCACTCGGCCTTATCCCCTCTCCTCTTTTCCAGCTCTCACGGTCCTCACCATTATTTAATAAAACACAGCATAGATGAAGATAATTGCCATCACTTCCACAGTCCCCTGGGACATCTCCGAAATCTCCCACAGGTACTCAGCCAAGCATCTCACCCTAATAGCAAATGACTGTTAAACTAAACAAGAGATTTTCAACACTCCCCGCAAATTGAACCCAAACAACTCCCCCTCCACCTCCATAGCTGCCTTCCATGGCTTTAGCCACTTCCAATTAACTGAGCAGCCCAGAGCTCTCCTCAGGGATCCAGGCGATCAGGATCTGGGCTGAAAACAAGCTGAGGAAGACAAAAAAATTAAATGCAAGGCAGCTTGGTGCCAGGACCCCGAGGCAGGGCTTCTGGTGGATGGGGACCTTGGGGGAGCCCATAGCCGGGAGCTCGATCCCTAAAGAGCCATCAGGTGGGATATAGGTGGCAAAGCTCCCTGCACAGCAGAGAGAGGGCATGGTGGAACTAGTAGTACCGCACGTATCTGTCTGTCCGTGTAACTACCAAAGGGAGACTGCGCCCCAAATATTTAGAATCTCGGTTGGTTTGCTGAGATGACAGCCATTTTGTTCTCAGGCTCACTGCAGGAGAGGCATGTGTGCTACTCTTTCCTATGGAGGGTGGAAGATGAATAGAATCATTGCCCCAACTTAAAACATTTTAATGAAAAACCTGGCATCACTGATGTGTGTCCTTGCTTGCTGTTATTTTTCCTTACCTAATTTACCTGATAGACTACAGTAGGAGGAGGGAGGAAAGGAGAAAGAAGACAAGGGAAAAATGGGTTTGTTCTCACCAGAAATTCTGAATTGATTCAAAATTAATTCCTCCCCTTTATTTTGAATCAATACTTCAAAATCAAAAGCTCAATTTTTGTTTTAGCCTCAAATGTCTTTTTTTCCCCTACCAAATAGGCTACGACGTATTTTTGTTTTTTGTTTTTTGTTTTTTTTAAAAAAAAGGAACAATACCCTGAAAATGAAATGACATGTTAAGACTTTTTAGTATTTCATTTAGAAATGGTGATTTGAAATGAGAGTTACAATTCAATACTTTCCTAGGGGGGTGAGCACCTGATTTCTGGAGGGTTGGTGGAAAGAGAGGATGCTGAAGTACCAGGGCTTCTCCAGAAGTGGGTCATTTGGCTATGCACTTCTTTTGCTGGGACAGCTTGTAGCTAGATGGCCATTTGTCCCCATGGTGGGGCAAAAGGACAGGAGGCATCCTAGACACAGTTTGGTTCACACTGGCTACCCTCAGTGAAGAGCAGAACTGCAGAAGCTGAGACAGCAGGAAACAGTGTCATGAGAAGAGTAAGGGCTCGGCCTGATTTCGGTGTAAGCCTGGAGCTATTGGAAGAAGAGTGCAGTTGGAAAAGCATATTCTTCTTACCTGTCCTACCTCGTCCCACTGTTTCATGCCAGTTCTGTGGGGTTTATCCAGACAGAACATACTTCAGCCTGGGAGCAGAGCACGGTGTGCTCTTTCTTGTCCCTGCAGACCACTTGGGCTGCAGATGTATGGGGCTGGAAAAGACTGACTGACCTCTAAAGAGAAAGGCTGGCTGATGACCTGTCACTATGGGCAGTGAAATGCTCCTGCTATCACTCTGCTCTGACAAGTCTGACAGCATCTCCCACCATCAGCTGGGGCACAGCAGCTACTCCAGCCCAATACCTCCATCTAATCAAGAGCCAACAGATCAACACTGCACAGGACAGTGGTGAGGGGATGATGTGAGGACCCCTGGGCTGGAGAAGCCAGGGGGCTGCAAGGCAGGAGGGGTCACTGGCAGAGCTGGTTAGGGGAGCCCCAGGCTGGGAGGGCCAGAAGTTACTGCAAGTTGGTAATGTGGTACATTAGTAGATATGTGTGCATAGGGGAAGCCATATAGAGCTAAGTTTAGCTCTAGTCAACACCATCAGTCTTTCACTTTCATGAGCACTAAGATTGACTGAAACTCACTCAAAATATGTATTTAAAAAAATGGGAAAGGAAAAGAAAATGTCCGGTTCCTGTAAGATGATCAATAACAGCCAGTGCTAGAGATGACTTTTTCAGCCACAGAGAAACAACTGTTATTGTTGAATTGCTCGGGCACTTTGCCAGTGGACAAAGATAAACTAATAATGTCAAGGAGAGGAGGGGTGAGATTGCTGAAACCTTAGCTACGGTAAGAGGGTTGATAGAAACACTTTCAAGGGGCATGTGGCAGGCCTCACAGAAAACAATCAACTCCAACCAGACACCAGGGAAAGCGAAGGGTGGGAGAGCACACACCTATGGCACCTCCACGCCGCTGCTGCTGCAGCTGCCAAGCAGGGGCAGCACTGGATGCTGCTGCATCGACCTGCTTCAGGTGCTAACACATAGCATGCCAGAAAACAGAGCGCCTGGACTCTTGCAGGACTCTCCAGGCAATATTTCATTGCCCTGCATTGCAACCTGGCTTCTCCTGCTCCCACGTAGCTGTGAAGCCCAGAAGGACAGGCACTGTGGGGTGGGAGCACGGGGCGCCCACAGAGCAGCTCTGTGGCCCCAGGAGCAAATCGCCCTCTGTTGCCAGAACTGCATCAGACGTGCATTGCTTAACACTGCAAAGCAGTCACTACCAAGGCTTCATTTCTGCAGCTGCGTTCCCTGTCACTCATGCCTCTGCAGTAATCGATTGCATGCCCGTACATCACCCAGAGCATGCAACCCTGGTGGACCCACCCACCACATGGCATTCCACAGAGGGGACTTTTCTCCAGAAAAGCCAGCCCTTAAAGGGGGTCCGCAGATTACAGCAGTTGCTAGGTTGCTGCCTGTAATAGTTTTGACTGTGAAGGGCTCCAGGGAAAACCAGAGCAGTCACAGGGTCATAGTTCCCTGGGTTTTTGCTATTTCATGCCGGACAAATAGTAAATCTCATTCCCTAAAATAAAGCCCTTTGAATTTTGCAAAGCACTGCACTGAGGGCTGTTTCTCACAAGACCCTGTTATTCCTATAGCACCAGCCACATGACACCAAGGCACAAATTTGGGCCACGGTGTCCACTGACAATAAATGGAAAGGCCCTGGACAGACTCCAATTTGTGCTTGTGAGAGATAGGCTGTTCTGTCTAATCCTGACCTTTTCAAAGTTTCCAAATACTCACTTCCATTACTAAAGAAAAATCACTGCACACTTTGGTTTTTGTGCATTTGCTCAAAATTTCCCAGAATTCAAGGCATGACAGACCAAACCCCAAACCAGAGAGTTCTCTGGGCGATGCTACAAGGCGGGGGCAGCTGAGCCATGGGGTGCCGGAGGGCCTTGCTGATGGGTGCAGAACCAGCCAAAGCAAGAGTCAAAACCAAAACCCAGGGGTCCTGATTTCCAGGGCTGTCTTCTGACTGCAAAATGATGTTTCCCAGCAGCTCACGCTCCTGTCGTCAGCGGTGGGGTTATTACCCCTGCCTCACCCTCATATACTTTTTACATATCACTGGGTCACTGGCTGCTTGACAAAGGAAGCTGGTATTTTGTCCTGTGTGTTGTGGAAGGGGAAACTGAGGCACGGAGGAAGATGAAATGACTTACCTGAGGTTATTCAGCAGATGAGTGGGATGCCTGGGCCTAAAATCATGAACTTTCAAGACCCCAAGGTCTTTCAAGTCTCAGGATCAGCAAATATTCAGTTCTGAATAGAGGTATCTGTTGTTAGTTTTATGAATGGGGAGGGAAGGGTGTACTTTGCAGCACTTAGGACCTTGCAGCCCACATTTATTTGGGCCTTTTGGAGGCTGCAGCCTCATCACTTTCCACAAGAAGAACTCAGATCCCACAGGGATGGATGGAGCCTCAAGTTACCACATCTGCAATGGGCATTAGGCCACACCGACTCTGAGAGCATTGCATCAAAGTCTCGGACCTCTGACCTGCCGAACACACTTTTTAGCTAAGAAGTTTTTTGCATGGCCCGCTCTGTCCTCAGCATCTCTGCTAACAGAGATGCTTATCTGTTGCTGACACTTGCTTCTGCAAGGACACCTCAGCCCTGGTGCCCCCGGCTCAGTACACACAGACCACAGAAAAGTCACCATAAGTGCCCGTTGAGTGCTCAGTCCCACCGGCTGCCACGCAGGTGGGAGCCCACATCTCCAGGACAGCCCAGGCCCCATGCTCCCCTCCCTCTCCATGTTTGTGTTGCTCTTTAAATGGCTTTGTTTTGCTTAAGCATCCCTTTTAAAGCAATGTTTAGCTTCCAGTTGGAATGAGCTCCAGGAAGCATGGCCGGGGCCCTGCCTGGAACAACGGCCTGTAATTTACGGTGAGTTATGTTTCAATTACCTCGGTGTTATAGCGTCTTGGTGAGGGCAGGCATTATGTCATGTCAGGGATACGGGCGAGGGAGAAAATACAGACGCTCCCATTACAGCCAGTGATGGAGCAGTTTTAATAATACTGCAGGAAAAAAATAAAGAGAAGGGGAGCGCAAATGACTTTCCAGCCATACCATTACTGCACATTAGTAACACGGTGCAGCCAGGGAGAGAGAGGGGGAGAGGGGAGTGGGGAAAGGAGAGGCACAGCTGAGTGACAGGGAAGAGGAAAAGGGAGAGGAGATAGGCAGAGAAAAGGGAAAAATAGGGCAAGGCAGGAGAAGAGAGGGAAGGAGGGAGGGAAGGATGGAGAGAGGCACAGAGAGGGAGAGAAGGGTACCCACAGAGCAGGGAAAGAGAAAGGCAAAGGGGCTGAGCGAGAGATGCAAGAGGAGAGGTGGCAGGAGAGGAAGGATGAGGTCCTCGGTGAGTTCCAGAGGGATGCTGGCTGCCTCAGCCCCAGGGCTCTCCCACCCCACAGCCCAGCTCCCACACATGGGGGGCTCCTGTGCCCCCCGCAACTCTGCTGGCCCTGGCTCACTGGCTGGCTGCGGGGAACGGCAAGGCAGGCGAGAAGCCGCAGGAAAGGGGAAGAGAAGCAATCGTTATTAGGCTTTTGTGAACAATATTGCTTTGTTGCTGGAACAAAGCACTCGACTTTCCAATAATAACAATCTACTTTTTTTTTTTTTAATCAAATTTCCTTTGTCGTTGTGGCTTTCTTTAATTTCGTTTCGGCAGGGTAAGCCTCTCACTTCCAGCTTACTGCCTCAATCGCCGCTCTCCCTTACGCTCAGTCACTCCTGCCCTTGTGCGCCAGCCCGCTCTCTCCTTCTTTATTTTCTTGACACAAATGGCAGTCATTGCTCAGAGAATGTGCTGGGTGAGCCTGCTTTGTAATTCAAACCTTTTATTCAGGTTACCATTATGTACTAAAGAGGAAAATATGTAAAGGCTAAACGGCCTCCGTACGGATGGTCCCCTGGCGGGGAGGGGAGGGCTTGGGCACTGGACCTCACGTGGACCTGCTGCCTCCCTGCCCCGCTCATCACCTGCCTGGGAATCCAGCTCATCCTCACTTCCACCTGCCTTCCCACTGCAGGAGAAAACCCTCAGGACGGAGATGAATTTGTGCCTTTCCATGAGTGTTCATACTCGAGTGTAGTCTTACTCTACCAAGAATAGAGCATAAAGCCCCAGCATAACTAAGACAGGGATTTCCCACCATTACAAACGGCTTCATGTTGCTATACAAGTAAAAATAAAAGCTGTCTCCCTGTCCCTCAAAATTAGGGTTTCCAGAATGCTATGTTAGAAGAGAGCAGGGATAATATTGCAGTGTTTCAGGTTGTGCACCTGCAAGCCTTTCAGTACCATATCTGCACAGTACCAGTGATTGCAGTTGTGTAAATGTGACCTGACCCAGGCACTGGCACATGGTGCCACATCTCTTCTGCATGCAGTAAGGAGTGCATGTCTGCCTTATGCCAGTTATAAGAAAACAGGACACCAAATGACCTGGTTTAACATTAAAAGAACACGCATAGGCAATCACCATTCCAGTGCGAAGCCTGCAGAAACTGTTCCCCCATCAACATGCTCTGATCATCCGTGTGAGTTTGCACCATATCAGTAGCTTGCCACTCTGTGACTCGCATTTTTGCCATTCAGGTACAAAGATCCTAAATGCTGGTTCAGCCTACTGTTGAACCACGCTGCAGGCTTCCCAGCCCTGCTGTACAGTGTGCTGTGTGTTAGACTGTTTGCAGCTGAGGGCTGCAGTTTCCAGAGTTGTACTTCTTAGTGGTGCTCACACCTCACTTGCTGCATCAAAGCAGGGGGTAGTAGTGCCTCCCTCCTGAAGGCATCCGGATAACACCGTGGTGGGGCACGTGTAGTGCAGGTAGGAAGATCTCAAAGGTCAGGGGATTGCTACCAGCAATTTAAAGTGGAGGCTCCCTCAAAATATTCTCCAGCCACTGGATTATCCCACTTTTATAGGAGGACACACACAACAGAGGAAATTATTAAGGTGGCCTGAGTTCCATATTAGGAAGTTCACCTTTTCTGCTTGTCCCCTGACAGAGCGAATGATTTTCTGGTCAAACTGGACTTTTTGCATGGACTTTTCAGGGAAGATTCCTATTTTGTCCCTTGATCTCCCTGAAAAGGAGACCCTGATCTGCCTTATATGTGTGAGGTGTAGTCCGGAGTTTGTTGTTCACTTAGAGTCTCTTTGCCTATGGGAATGTTTCAGAGGAACTTACATGGCAAATGCATCTAATTGGCATTATAAACAGGACATATTACTCTTTCCAAGTAGAGATTATCTTTGTTTACTACTCTATGTTTACTTATTTTTTTATTTATTTGGTGCCATGGGGATACCTCTGCACAGGCAGGTAGGATTCAATTGCGTGCAGAAAAGGGCAACTTCATCCAAGCAGTCCTACCGCAGCCCCTTATTTGTCTCGTGGCAGATTTTAGCAGTGAGAATCTCTGAGAAGCTCTTTCTTCCCTCCATTTCTGAGCTCACAGATGTTAAACACAGGCAATGCAGATCTGATGGTCTTGTAGTTCCAGTTTCTCCTCCTTGTTTCCAGCTGCTAAATCACATTTAAAGATGTTAACAGTACACAAAATACCCTCATCATATGACTTCTCTGTGCAAGTGATCACTGGAGCTGTCACAGGGGTATTATTAAATTGCCAAGGAGAAGAAACACATCCCCCCTGGTTCTGAATGGAAGGGGAGGCATCTGTAAGGCAGCTTCTCAAACAGGAGGTGGCCCATGCTTTAGAAAATGTTGAGGGTCCCCACACACAAAAACTTTATTTTAGGAAGCACAGACCGAGCAATTCACCTGTACTGTGTCTATTGGTTTCCCTCCAATGTGGTTAGTCATTAGAGTCATATTGCAACCCGGTCCTCATCAATGGATTTTTTTTAAACACAGCACAGTGACTAGTGTCTTTACCTGCATAAATTTCCATATGATTTTTTTTAACCTAAAACATGAAGCGCCTGTGGGATATGTGGATATGCCTTTGGGATGATTGCGAGTAAACATGTGGGTAGCAGCATGTTTGCAAACAGCTAACGCTCTGAGATACCAGCTGATGGAAAAGTGGGTCCTCTGGCACCAGAGGAACTACAACAGAGAGTTGTTGGGCAACTGGGGATATAGCTTCATTCCTCTTCACACAGGGGAGAACCGGCCACGGATGTTATGGGAGGGCTCTGTCACAGACTTAGCAGAAGAATTCGGAGTTCCCCTCTCCTCCTACTGTCAATAACAATATTCCCTCACAACTAGAGCTCACCATCCACTTGGCTGCCTGTGGTATCGCTTGAGACTGCAGGAATAAAAGCTTGCACAATAACTGGGTCAGAGACAGAAACACACTGTGCTGTGTTTCTCCTCATCCCAACCACCATGTTAACCGACACGTAGTGAACAAGTGGAAAACATGGTGTCAGGTAAAATAACCAGGCTTATGGCTGACTTTGGAAAAATTGGGAAATGAGGACTGGCACAAAATTGACTGCTTCAAGAAATTTAGAACAGCGCATCCTAAAAGTCCTTCTGTAGCACAGCCCTGCCCCATCACTTTGGGTTGTATAATAGGATGTATTAGGATCCAGTTACAAGCCAAAGTCCATGAGGGAGTGGAAGTGTGAAGCTTAATACAGTATCACAGAAATGGAAAGCTTTTTTAATGGTACAGAAGGGACTTGTACTTGAAAGCATTTAACAGAGCCTTGGTAGGTAAACTGTAGTAATTGAGCTAGCAAAGGCATTTAGCTTGAATACTTTGTATATGTATAACAAAATCAAATAAGCACAAGGAAGAACTATTCTTCAAAGGGATAATTTGAAATGCTTCTATCTCTCTTCAGACAAAGAGCACTTACTTGTTTCAGCGTGCACACTTCATTGTGCCATGTAGCTACAGTGAGTCCTGGTTTGTGAACACAAAAGGATTTAAACCACAATGCATTAATGTCAAGCTTCATACCTGCAGTTATTTCTAGTCCACCGGGGAATACAGCCCTCCCGCTCCAGAACTTCAAACTGAGAACTCAGCTGATCATGGCATCCTCTGGGACTAATCCTCCCTCTGCTTCTCTCAACTCCAACTGTCTGCTTTCCCTGAGGATCACTGTTTATCTGGAAAAGAAACTGGGGTGCTGAAAGGCATGGGAGGGGAGATAAAAAACAAGCATGAGCAAACTGTCAAAGAAAGCTTCACTGTGGTCAGTTGTATGTCAGAGAAAGAGAAAAAAAGAGGAAGAGAAGAATGAAAGCTAAGGACAATGCAAGCTTTAAAGATCTGACCTCTATACCCAGCAGAATTCTAGTGTTGAATATAAGAGGTTGTCAAAGGTCTTAATAACAGTTGCGTCAAAAAACACCCATTGGGATTGTTTATGTTTTCCTTGAATTGAACCCTGGGATTTTCACTAACTAAAATTTAAGAAGGAAAAGGAGGCAAAAAGCAGTGTTATGCCTTGGAAGCTGCTGCAGGGCCTTATGGGGACTGAGCTTTCCTCTGTTCTCCTCTGGGAGAGGGTCTTGCTTAGATACGAGTCCTAAGATGAAGGTCTGAAGAACTGACTTGCCACTGTGGCACCATATTAAGATCTAACTTTGCAAGGTTGAAGTAAAATATTTTAAGTGAAGTGTTTTAAGTGGAAAGTGGAGATCCAGTTTGAAATTTTAAGTGGAGAAGTTTTTAATTTTTATTCTTTTTTGGTAGAAAATTGTCTTGTTTGAGGTCAGCTTTATGTGAAAAACTGTGGTGAACAGGAACTCACTAGACATGAGTTTGGTTTAACCTGTTTGGGCTCCCTTGACATTCAGGAGAATTCCGGTTCAAGAATTTTTATCTAAACAAGAGGAAATGAGACGAAATTACCCACTGAAAAAAAAGAAGAGAACCTTTAACCAATTTTTGGGCACAGATTTGTATGTCCATGTTTGAAGGTGCTGAGAAGTGAATAGAAGACAAGGCATGGAAAAGGATGGAAAAAAGGAGGAGAAGAGAGGTAGACAACACAGAAGGCAAAGGGTCTAACATGATGCAAAGGTAGAGGCTCACTTCAGAGAGCAGACTTCAGGCAAAGAATCAGTTGCAACCCATGTTGGAAGCAGGGAAGACAAGAGACAAAGAGTGGCTTTATCAGCCATAGTGAATTTTCTTACCTCCACTGTCCCAACCCACCACCCACCTTCCGAGAAAACCAAAGATCCAGTGATTTGTTTGTAACATTTAATTCTTACTTGAAGAGCTTACGTTACCGGGTTTAAGGAAAACCAAGAATGCTAAACAACTTAAATGGCCAACAACTGACAAACAGCAAATAATCAAAGCACTCAATTCAAACATAAATGAGGCCAGGGATTGCCTATTATTCTGTCTTTGCACGCTACCCAGAAAACAGGCAGAGGGGGTGCATTCTTGGTCAATCCCTAGGCACTGTCATAATAAACATGATTAATAGGCTATAATTTACCTGCACAAATAATTCAATGAACAAATACAAACAACAAAGAAATTTGGGCAGCCGTGATCAGATCTTAAGCAGAATAAAGCAAATTCACTAAATAAATTGGTATCAACTAGTCCTAGTAATTGCATTCCATCTCCCAGAATGGCTCCTGGATTACTTATGGAGCCCAAAAGCCTGCCAAGCATTTTACAGGCTATGTCCATTCTGTGCCTACAAGAGTGGATTCACTGCCTACACTCAAATCACTGAGCGCTTGCATTTGCATTGACATTTTTATAGGGATTTCTAGCTTCGCAAGGGTTTTTTAAGGGGTGAAGTTTAAAATAGCTGTGGTCCTGTTGTAATATTCCTGATTAAGTAATGGGATCAGACTAGGTTTTGCATTCCTTCAGCCACAGAAATGACTTACAGGGTGCATTAAAATAAGAGCCCCTGGAGAAACACGTACATAGGTTATAGATAAGCCCTTGGTGCTGCATTAGCTTTCCTTGTTATTTGCTCTCCCTGTGTCTCTGTTGTCCTGGGTTTTGAGCTTGAGTCAGAGCTCAGCAGAGACCCTGGAAGTCTCTGCTGTCTTTAGCCAGCGCTGAGAGAAGCGAGTACCTCTCCCTCACAGACCAGAGCTCTGGTCTATTTTGCGACTCCCAAGCAGAGCTCTCGCTCTTTGGAAGAAATGCTGAACACAGCTTTCCTGGGCCATGCATCCTCCCTCCTCCCTGCCTCAGCCGGGCAGCAGTGCCAAGTGCGGTGGGTAAGCGTAGGTTCCACGACAAGGTAAGATAAATGGAAAAACATGCGCTGCAAGAGATGTTTATTGAGTGAGGTGCTAAATGAATAACCCAATCAATGCTGTAATATTTAATTCAATACAAACTTCAGATTGAGAGTGTTCCCCATTTATTTTGTGCTGTCACAGAAATTGTCGTTCATTAGAGCAGGGCGCTATCATTAAGGGGAAGAGGTTTCCAGCAGGGAGGGGCTGGCTCCAGGCTGTGCAATGGGTACAGTCTGTGCAAGATGGTGAGCGATGGGGAGTTTAGTACTTTCTTTTTCTGCGAGGGACTTTGGGGAAGGCAGGAGACACTGTGCTCTTCTGGAATGCTCTCACCCTCTGTAATGCCTCGCGCCAGCGAAACATTTTTTCCATGTGGCAAGGAGCCCTTTGCAGCTGTGTCTATGCCCTGGACTATTTGGACATGCCAACCATGAGTTTAAACGGCCCTATTCTCTCCCTCTTCTGGGCTCCCACTCTCTCGCTGGGACACTGCCATCGCTCACATTCTCAGCAGAGGGCGGCAGTCAGGAATGGAGGGGAAGCAAGGAGCTGTGACTGTGTCCTGGGAACTCGGGCAGTGCCAGCTGTGCAGCAAAAGGAGCAAGGGGAGGCAGAAAAACTCTCTTCCTGGGTGAAGTCCTGGACCGTCGACCTGCCCTTGTGATGTGCCTCCTCAGTGTGTCAATGTACACATCTCCTCAGCACTGTGAGGAAACTGCAAGGTCAGCTGCAGCATACCAGCACACCCTGCTTGCACTTGGACTAGCTTGCAGGCAACCCTGCCTGCTGGCATGTCGTCCTGCCTCACCACCGCCGCAAAGTGCTCACCCTCTAACACACATGCATTGGGATGTCATGGCAGAGGTTACCAGCTAGCTGGACACTCCTTGTTTGTGACAGGCGGCACATTGTCTCTAAATCATCCTGGCCATCCTTATTCAGTGCACCTGGCACCATATCCCCCACATTTATAGCTGCCACTCTCATAGATCTCAAACCATCTGGTACAGCTCTAACTTGTCCTGTGCTTGATCAGATTTCCTGGGCGTAGTACTTGACCGAGTGGTGCCTGCAACTCCCTCCCTGTCCCATGCTGCCTTTGCCTGTTGTTATTCTCTCCAGCCTCTGTCACCGGCCAGGTTGTGCCAAGATCCAGGACGATGTTTAAAGCATGGCATGGCATCACTGAAGCCCCGTTCTTTGAACTAGTCTATTCTCTTTTTCCTAGGGATTTACATGAAAGCAGCTCCAGGTAGTTCAATACTGATTTCCACACGGGTGTTTGAGAAATGCATTCGTTCCAGCAGGTTGAATACCTTCAGTGGATGTTCTTCAAAGCCAACTTCACTCTTGAAGTGATCCCTGTTAGCTTACACATTCCCTTCTCAAAGTCCTTCGTTCTTTCTTCTGCCTCTCTCTTTGCTCTCTCAGGCAAGTCCTTAATTATCCCCCCAAGTGTTGCTCAGGTGAAGCAGCTGAAAGCTGTGCTTAACATGTCCTTTTATTACCCGCAGAGGACTAATGAAATAAGAACAGATTTAGTGAGTCTGGATGCACGTGTGTTTGCATGCTCATTTAGTTTTTTTAGTTCTCCCCTCACAAAGGAAATCCTGCTGGCCCCTGGTGAACTTCACTGCTTTTGGGGAGCTGACATGGGCACAGCGTATGTTTCTGTCAAGCCTCAAGTGCTCTGAAGGTTTCTAATTCAAGGTAATTTACAAGGAACTGTTTTGAAAAGAGAGGACAAAACCCCCATATTAATTGGGGGTGATCTAGAAGGCAAAGCATATGTCAACGTGGAGATAACAATGTATGAATACAACCAGAAGCAATCCCTTACTCCCCCTTTCTATGTAGTCTATCTATCTATTCATCCATTCTAATTCTACCTCCTCTTCTCACTTCTCTTGTTTTTATGGCTGCAAGAATTCATGTTTCATCCACATTTCAAAGGCTGGTGAGTAACCAGAACTTTGTTGGCATCTTCATTTTAAACTGAAAAAACAAACAGCACCCCCTCAGCCCCCCTTCTCCCAGTCTGTTCCTGCCAGAAACATAGCAACCAGCATGCACGGCTTTCTGCAGGCAGCCGAGTTTGCATTTAATTAGTTCTGTGATATCCTAAACTTCTTTCAACCTCCGCCCCCAGAACATCGCTGTAGAAATCCTCACTCCGGGAATGGCATGATGGAGCTGTCAAAAACCCAGCATCTGTGCCAGGAGGAGTTTAGAGCACTTGGATTCCTGGATTGGGACACGACTTGCCTGGAATATACTCTGCTACCAGGAAAATGAAGCAATATAATGCTCTGCAGAGGAACAAAGATAGGAAATCTAAACCCCGTTATATAAGCTGGGACATATAAGGCAGAGATATGAAGCTACCTGCTCTCAGAGCATCTGTCTGGCGTATCAGTAGCCATGCCAGGACAGGCGCCTGCTCTCCCCTACTGGGAGGAGACAAGGGTTTTCCAAGGTGACGAGGAATCTTGTGGGACAAGCAGTCCTAATTCCGAGCATCTTCTTTTCACAGCCATGCACCCCTGTGCCAGATGTGAGTCTCATTGCAACAGGGCTTATATTCTCATGGATTGCTGTCCTGGTTTCAGCTGGGATGGAGTTGATTTTCTTCCTATTAACTGGTATAGTGCTGTGTTTTGGATGTAGTATGAGAATAATGTTGATAACACACTGATGTTTTAGTTGTTGCTAAGTAGTGTTTACAGTAGTCAAGGACTTTTCATCTTCCCGTGCCCTGCCAGGTGCGCGGGGGGCTGGGAGGGAGCATGGCCGGGACGGCTGGCCCAGCTGGCCAATACCATATGACGTCATGCTCAGCATATAAGGCTGGGCGAAGAAGAAGGAGGGGGGAGACGTTCGGAGTGATGGCGTTTGTCTTCCCAAGTAACTGTTACACGTGATGGAGCCCTGCTGTCCTGGAGATGGCTGAACACCTGCCTGCTGATGGGAAGGAGTGAATGAATTCCTTGTTTTGCTTTGCTTTCGCGCGCAGCTTTTGCCTTACCTATTAAACTGTCTTTATCTCAACCCATGAGTTTTCTCACTTTTACCTTTCTGATTCTCTTCCCCCATTCCATTGTGGGGGGAGTGAGCAAGCATGGTGCTCAGCGGCCGGCTGGGGTTAAACCACGACAATCGCCTTTAGGTACTCAGACCAAGGGCACTGAACAGAAAAGGCAGGGTAACTTAACACTGGAGGGAAGGGGGTTGTAGGGACCGGTATACTAATGCCTTCTGGTCACTCCACACTTTGTCAAGTGAGAGTGCTCAGGACCTTGATCAATAAACCCCCTTGCTTTACCTTGCAGAAAACACCACCTCCAGCTCCATGCAATTCCTGTTAGCCACACCAACTCCATTCCAGACCTGGGCCCTGCCGCCAAAGCTTCTGCTTGGACACTGCACCAGGAGTTACCGAAAATGGCAGTGCGATCAGCATGTGGCTGAATCAAGCTGGCTGCTGGGGATCCTTGTCCTTTCTATTTTCCCTCCGCAGTCCTGAATTTCCACCCACAGATCAATCATTCCCGCTTCCCCCTGCTCCAAGACAACAAGACGGTGTCAATTCCAGTGACTGTCCGAGGTGGCCGATGAGATAGTCACCGTTTCTCCCCTGAGCAAGCCTCCCTTTTCTGTCCGCTTACACCTAACCCATAGCTGATAAGTGCCAGACACAGGAAAGCTTCTCACAGTTGCCTGCATTTCTGCTAGCCACAGCAAACCTGAAAGCTGGAAAGCAAGGAGAGCTAAAGCAGGAAGAGCTAAAGCAAGCATCGATATTTTTAATCACTCCGTCAGCCCACTAACCCTCTTTGATGCTTCAACCAGGCTTACAGTTGGCAAGAGCATTGCTGACAACGATATTGGCACGTAGAGATGGGTCCTTTTTCTGCATGTGACAAGTGCAATGGAGCTTCTTGCTCTGGCCATTTGCAACCTCTCAGCGGGGGAGGCAGCCGCATCCACCGCCGGGACTCTGCGAATTAAAGCACAGGGAGCATTCACCTCGTCCAACAGTTCCTCCCTCCCACCCCCTGCCACTCTGCCGCTGTTAAACTCACTGCAGCTTCAGCTGCTTTATCATCTCATTTGCTTTCTGATCTGACACCAGCTTGCCGTGCAGCTGATCAAAGGCAGAAACCAGAGTGCAGCCAGGCTGAGCAGCCCCAGAATTCAAACAAACATGTCACTTCGCATCTCTATATGTTAGACAGCTTCACTTCTTTCTGTTATTGCCTCTTTTAATCTCTCGCTCCACACATACACACACCCCTTTGCTTTCTCTTCATCCTCTACATTCAGTGCCCATGCCCAGATGCTGTCACCTTTTCCCCTTCCTTTCTTGATCTTTCCCATCAATTTTTCCCCTTTTTCTCCTTGCCTCCAAAGTCCCTCTGTCTTCACGACTGGTCTCATTCCTTCCTCCTCTCTCTTCGTACTCTTCCCAGCATGTTCACACTGTTTTACTTGATTGCTTCAGCTTCTGCCTCTTCCTCACTCTTTTTGGAGTCTACATTGTTTCACAGGAGTGAAGTCACTTTTTGGGTGTGGAAGTAAGGTCCCAGAAGGGGTATTGTTTCCTTCAAAGACACGAGTAGACTATTATTAGTATCAATATTATCTTTACACATGTCACTTGAATCAGTAAATTACCTCCTACCATTAAGTCTTCCATGGATCAGAAGCCTCTCAGCACTTGAAATCCAGTGTAGGGAAGAAAGAAATTCAGAAGTCCATTCCTGCAAGCAGGCAAGGAAGGAAGGAAGGAAGGGAAGAAAGGAAGAAAGACAGAGAGCACAAAAGAGAGAAGACAAAGAGAAAAGACATGAAAAGAAAAAAGAAAGAAGAGAAAAGCAAAATGCCAAAAGGTATTTTGGACTGTTGGGGAGGGTGGACGTGACAGGCAATAAATACAAGCAGTTCAAATAGAAAACTTTTCGTATAACATTGCTGAATTCCATTTTAACGTAATCCTCAAATAACTCTTGATCTCAGGCTGACCTAGCAATCCTTGGAATGTCTCTGGTGATTCTCTCCATCACCTGCTCAGGACTACAAATTAGTGTTAATTCTGGATTTGGGCTCACATTTCAATATTTTAGTCTACAACCAGCTATTGGTTGTAGACTCCAAATTGGGAAGGAGACCAGTTCAGACCTGTTTAGGTTAGAAAATGAGTGTTGAGTCTGATCCCTTATGGCAAGCCCAGGCTTTTGTCCCTAAGACACAGACCCTGTCCCACAGACCACATACATTAGAGAAAGGCATAGGAATCACATGTGAGACAGGTGAGATAATTTTGCCTCCACTTCCCTACCCATTAGGGCTCAGCTGAAGCTTCAAGAATTGGAAATGATGTTCGAAGGCTCAAACTAATCTGCAAAATTTGTATTGAGATCTGAACATCTCTGAGGTCTTCAAGCCGGCATTTTGGTCTACACCCAGCTTGATTAAAGTATTCCTGGATTCAATTAACTGAAATATAATGGGATTATTTCACAACATGCAATCTGATTTTTTTTGGTTACAGTAAAGCAAGTGAGCGGTGATTACAAGGCTTAATACAGCAGGCCTTCCTGTTCCACTGGAATCAAAAAGTGACATGAAATTAGGCCAATTTAGCCAGAATTTCTTGGGGGAAGCTAGGAGTGGGGGAAAATATCTCTGGTTTTTCTTCCTAAGATTATTTTTCATTAGATAATTCTAGAAAATGTATTCCATGGCACATTATATAACAGAAGAAGAAACAGTTTAAATGAAAGACACTTCATTTTCATCAAAATAAAAAACACATTGAATCAAGTGTTAGATACACACACAAAATTGTTTCCCCAGAATATTCTCTAACAGAAACATCTTTCAAAAATTAGGGCTTTAATTTCAGTTCCATGTCAAGCCCATATTTCAGAAATCTGAATCCTGGGTGCGGATGGTCACAGGTTTTATTTTGCTAGATGCTGCCTCTGGGAACGATGGTCAGCACCAGGGCCAGGCACAGGGTTGGCAGCAGGCACCCACCTGTGTGATGCAGCTACATCCAGCCTGGGAGTGACTTCCAACACACCGATGGTCCATGGAGCGCATTTTGAAATTCCATCATCCATCTTGCTCCCCCACCTTGGTGAAATGAAATGGTCGCCCTCCACAGGGGCCAGCGAGGAAACTTCCACTTCACTCTGTAACTTTGGACCAGTCCTTGATTAAGTGCCCATCTGAGGGCTTTGCTAGCCATGGCAGTCCCAGAGCTGAACAACCATCTGAGCTCCTAAACATCAAATTCTCTTGCTTCAAATCCGTTAAACAGATTTTATTTACAATACCTTTCTATGTCAGCAGCGCAGATATAGTTGATTTTTGTAACCAAAACCCACCCCTCACAGATCTGCAGATGCTCCCACATGAATATGTTCTAAAATTTATCCTTGTCCATCATATTGGGGTACTTTAGCTTGTGGTGCTCCTTTTGAACGTCCTGACATTTCCAATTGGAGGTGTCTCTTGTGCCATGGGACGCTTACAAAAAACACCTAAAAGAAAAGAATTCACAACCTATGGTCCCTAAATCCCAAGTTCTCAGCTTAATAACACATTTTCAGCTATGCAGTTCCAACATTCATAACTAGTACTGAGAAAATAATTTGCAGCCAGTAATTTGCTGAAAGAATTTAGTCCCTTTCTCTGCTCGCAGATGGTCCCTGAGCAAAATCAAAATTTCCTCGAATGTACTCATTATTTGAAAATACTCAACACATTTTTGGCAGGGCTTTTTTTTTTCCCTTTAAAAAAAAACCCCTTGCAGATTGATCACAAAAGCATTGCTTGTGTATTCCATAGTTAGTATTCCAGCCATGAGCTGCTGGTTTGTTGTGATTAATCATAGGTTCATAGTATGGTTTCCATTCCCCCACTGGAGGGAAAACAATACCCCCGTAATTCTTATAGTCAGGTGTAGGCCTTGAAAAACCCCTGGGGCTTTGATTTCCCTTGGGAAAAAGGAGGAGGGAAATTAGACTAGGGAATTTTAACCCTTTTAGTCTCTGGTTCTCTTAGGTTTTCCCACATCTTCCATAGTACCTACAGTTCCAGTTTCATGTGGCCTTCATACAAGGTCTTGCAATGGGGCAGCAGGGCCACATATTTGGGACTGTGTGTCCTAATGGCACAACACCACACGTAACACCCCCTCGTGCTCCCTGGCCCCATGCAGTGAAATCAGCTCACCCCAGACTAGAGCAAGAAAGCACCCATGGAGAGGTTGCAGGATGCTGTGCTGGAAGCACATGAGGTATGGGATGAGCTGGAGGGTGCACAGGGATGACAGTGGACAGAGGAGTCTTCTTCAAATTTGTGAGACCTGACAGGCCTGTTTTTTTAAAGAATCACTCCAGAGGACAAACAAATAAGGCTTCAAAAATTGGTTGATAGGCTGGGTCCATCATTTAAATTACATTATCTCCTTGCACGCCAAGGAACTACATGCAAGGGAGGAACTTAGCATTGCATTTAACTGTGTTCATACCAAGACCTAAAAAAGAGGAGTGCTGTTTACTTACAGGCTTGTTAAGGCTACAGTAGACCCACCAACTGCTTATTCTGTCCTCATGTTCTGCTCACCCGCTCCCGCTAGCTTCGGGTTGTCCTTTTCTGCTCCTCTAGCTGGGACACTGGAATTCATGCAGGCTGGGTGCAAGCTGATGTCCTAGAGCTGAAGGGATGGGGCCACAACCTGGTACAAATCCTCTGAGCCATCTCTTCCATCCATCAATCGCTCTCTTTCTGTGCTAATGTGTGCTACTGATGCAAGCACAGACAGAATTGTGCCACTCTTTGCAGCTGCTTCAGGGAAGAATCGCATTTACATTGCTAAATGCAGCTTTCCAGCAAAAACACAGAGTGAAGTCAGAAGACAGTCTTTGATAAGGAAAAAAGAGACTTTAAAACAAATAACCTACATTCACTAACATGTATTCAAATATAGACAAGAGGAACAGTAGTAAAAAAACCCCAAACCCCTGACATTTCTGCTTCAATCAGCCTTTATCACAGAGCGTGTGGTTTTTATTTTGGCTGTTACCTTTCCTTTTGATAGTCTCTTCTGAATCACTTCTCAAACAGACATTTCTCCACTTCCCTACGTGTACTCAGTCTCTTGCAGATGTATTCTGTGTTAGCCCACCCCAAGCAATGACCAGCCGTAAAGGTGTAAAAGGCTTTTCTGCTCCTGGAAGGCATTCTGTGTCCACAGCGGAGCTCTGGTAAGACGTCTTAAATTTGACTTATATCAGGAAAACAGGACAGTCTTGCTGCTGCATATATAGAACTATGACAACTTATAAATGTTTTGAGACAAAAAAAAAAAAGAGAAGGTTTTTCAAGGGGATGACATTTGCATTCAAATTAGTTTAGTATATGGGAGATTCTGTTTGTTAATCATATGCAGGAAAACACCTCAGAGAGCCTTCGGGACATATAAGGTGCACTATGATAGCCTGGCTAGATAACTGGTACACACAGCACTTACATTTTCAATATGACACTAGATTTATTTTATTTCTTGAGTTGTGTGAGAGGATGGTAGAAGCTGAGGAGTTTCAGCAGATGGAAATGGGCAGCTGCAGCTAGCCTCAAACAGAAAAGAAAGGATTTAATTACATTTACAGCAACAAAAAAGCAGAAGCAAACTAGCTGTTGAAGATGACATCAGTAGGCTTCAGAATTAGCCCATTATTAGAGTAGGTGATGAGATTCATACCATTCAGAACTACTGTTTTTGAGCTGTATTCTGGAAAACACTGGAACAGAGAGTTATTCTCAACTAATATTCTGATAGTTGTTTCTAGCTTTTTTGATGGCAGAAAAAGTCTTTAAAAATGGAACTGAAGCAAAGAACAATTCAGAGACAGGAGGTCAATTCTGGGGCAACTTCCATGGCAATGGAGACAAGAAAATAAAACACTACCTTTATAAAAGGTAGCTTTTTCATGGCTTAACATTTTCGTACAGTTAAAAATTATGGAATTTCCTCGATCAGAAAGCAGTGGCTGAATCACTCTGGACTTAGGATGTTTGAAATATAAGGCAAAATCTCAGTCAAAAAATTAGCAGTTCATTCCACCCCCAACACCATTTACCACAGATGTCTCTCCCCCAAGCATCAGAGTATCTCGAGTTCAGATCCAGATGCAAATTCCTTAACTTTTAAAAAAGTCTCACCAGTTAGGAAGTCAAAAGAGGACAAACGTTACAGTGTGTAGGCTTAGACGCCTCTTGAATCAAGAGGGTAAAAAAAGAAACACAACTTCATTAGCCAATCTTTCCTGTATTTAAGCTCCAGTTTTATGCCAAACAGTACATGATATTCTAACCAAGGGGAGAAGGATATAGTGAACCCAGGCTTTATTAAGGTCTGTGTGTACATGATTTACTTTTCATTAGATTTAGTTAGCAGCTAAATAGTAATTCCGGCAAGAGTTCTAGACGTGCTTAATACTTTAGTCTTACAACAGAATAATATCTCCAGCATCATTAAAAACAAACATTCAGATGGGAACAAATTAACTCATCTCAATTCAGCCAGCTGCAAAGACCTCCTTTCTATTACTGCCATTTCAGAAAAATGATGTCAGCCATTTCCAAATCACCTCCTAAAAATATGTGACTTTTGCATCAAGCCTGTAAGGCCATAAAATTCAGGCCCTTCCACCCCAGTAAGGGAGTCACTCCCCAAGGTCCCCGTGTTTTCTTGGAGAATGCCCTGCAAGTGGGGGGACAATCTAGTCCACCTCTCCCTGCCACAGAGGTGGCACTGGCTAAGCGGTGATCCAACAAGCTGTCATAGTTTTATAGGTCACCTAAAACTGCACAAAACAACCTGTCCTAAAGTATTTAGAGGTCCAGGTCTTACCCAACAGCTTCCAGAGAAGGGCACTTACCCCTGCAAATACACCAGGGCATAAAATAAAGAAGGAATGCAGCCTCTGCTTTGACACCCATTTTGTTCATGGACAATCAAATCCTTTCTATTCCTTTATCCACTGTGCTGTGCCTCGATAACGAGCACCTCCACCTCCAGGCAATACAAAAAAAGCTACAGAAAGCAACAGCAAAAACCCTCACTTGCTGCCTGGGACTGGCTTCTGTGCTAAAAGCTGGAGCAATCTCTCCTCTGCTTTTCCACTTAGAGTTTCTCTGATGCTTTCTGACTAAACAAGAACAAGGCTCATTTATTCTTAGAAAAGTTGCTGGGTCACCCATAAGCCCAAATTTAAGTTCTGGTGGAAAAGAACTGCAGACTGCATCTGAAAACTGCCCACTCTCAAATCCCACTTCCTATCCCAAAGCACTTTGAGGAAGTTTGGATACACATCTGAACTTTTCAGCTTGATGTAGTCTCTCCCTGTGACTCATAGAAATGTTTCCATGAATATTTAATTTTTTTAAGTTCCAAAAGGAAAAAAAAGGCTTAAATAGGGAAAGAAAAAGACTCAAACAAATACCATAGCTGCCAACATCTTGTGACAGAAAGTCAATAGCTTTTAAATCTGCATAAAATTACATACATTTCCATGAAATTACCTGCATTTGAATATAGTGATGCTTGATGTTACAAGGGACTTGCAGCTCCTCCCCAAGACTCCCCAAATCCTGGCTTCTCCCACTGGCCCAGCAATGCATTAATTCTGCCATCCTTGAGCTCTGAAGGCACTTGGAAAAAACAGGAGGGAATTGCTGGGGCATTTCCACAGCCCAGTGGAAATTCCTGTCTGACCAGGGACATGGGCCAGCAGCTTCAGGAAGTCTCCTTGAGACCTCTCTCCCTTTCCCCTTCCTCATCTCTTCCTCTCCTCCTTGGCAGTCCCAGGAGGAGGCTGGAGAGGACAACTTCTAGCAGGCAGAAGAAGTCTGTCCTCCTCCTTCCTGCCCCTGTTCCTCACCACATGCAGCGAGGGGGCGGTGCCCGGAGCATCGCCAGCTAGGTGTTGGCTCCAATCCTTAGGGGGATCAGGGATCCCCCTCAGCCCCTCACGAGCTGGGGCAAGGCAACCCACTGGCACCCTGAGTAGCATCATGGTTTGGGAAAGGAGGGAAATAAGGTCTGGTGGTAAAAATGACCAGCCCCAGGGGTTTCTGGAGGGGTAAAGACTGGCCCAGAGATGGGGAGTGTCTGCAGCTGGAGCCGAGGGCAAGTTTAAATACTGGCTTTTATCCCCAGGCAGAAGAAGTGTCTCTAGAGTATCACAAAGAAAGGGGAACCCCAGCTACAAATCATCTGACTGAAAGACTGCTGTCACAAAACATTTAAGCACAGCACTTCCCAGCTGCTGTGATGGCTGCCATACCTTCCTGCCCCCCCAGCCCTGCGCTGCTCCCCTTGGTTGTGTCAGCACAGCTATATTTGTGGGGCGAGCCCAGGAACCCCTGTTCACATTGTGGCCCCCACGCTGGGGGAGCCAGCAAGGTTGTGAGCACAGTGTGCGGGAGGTGAGGTGGGAACGACTGCCGGCAATCTTAACTGGAAATTGCAACCTTAGAAACAGTCTGAGTCTGGGGTTAGACAAGATACGTTATTTTTCTCTACCTAGCAAAAACCAAGGACAAGTTTAATGAGCAATTGCTTCCAGCAACAGTCTCCAGTTGTGTTTCTAGCAGATAGATATATTCTGGAGACCGTCCTGCTGGTTGGACTGACAGCTGGGGGATCATGGAGTAACCTATCCCCAGGACCAGCGAGCATCCTGAACAGACAGCTTCTTCCACAGTCCTCCCTCAGGTTAGGGAGAGAGCAGGACATGTGGAGCTGAGGGGTTTGTTTTTTTCCTGCCTTCTCATTGCAGCCCCTCAGCCCAACAGCCAAAGGTACTCTTTGATGGGTTTAGGTTTCCCCTGGTGACATTTGCCCACTAAAAACTGAACCTGAACCCACCAGCCTCCTTTCACAGAGGCCACGAAACAAGTTAGTAATGAGTTGGATCAAAATGGGGAGTGTTTTGTATCCCACCCCCAGGCCCTGGCCCCCCTGTGTGTAACTGCTTTTGAAATGTATTTGGTAACACCGAATGTATTTAAAGGGATTGTGGAACTGGCCAATTTTCATGCTAATTAAAGTGCAGGAGATGGAAGTGAGCTGTTTGAAATACATTACAGCACCGAGGAAAACATATTGTGCGCTATCTCATATTTTTCAAGAGCCCATATTCAAATCCACTTTCAATCTGTGTGCACTCTGCTTCTGCTGCTGCCTGCGTTACCAATCCTGCCCCCGCGCTGGACCAGCCTTTGGCATGGGATGGACCTGGATGCAGAGCCTGTCCCTGGGAACAGAGAGAACTAGGTCAGTGGCTTGGAAGGAGCTGGAGCGCCAGGCTCCCACATGGGGGGAGGCAGGGAAGGGAGAAGATTACTAATCTCCACAGACAGCATAGCCAAAGGGGACAATATTTAAATTTCCCACAGCGGATGCTCGCAGAGGAGAGAGCCCAGGCTCACAACGGTGTTTCTCTTGCAAGGACTCGGGGAAGCATGAGGTTCAGTTAAGCTTCTGGGGGAAGGGAAATCTGATGCAGAAAGGCATTTGCAGAGCACGTGAGCAACCTTTCTTCACCTCCTTGGATAGCTAGTTGGTCATGTCACACACACTGTCCCAGGTAGACAAGAGCTAGACCAGCATCTCTGAGCAAGGGGCTGGATTTCAGCCACTCAGGCTGCATGAGCTGCTTATCAAATACAGAGCAATTTACTTACCTGGCTGGTCTGTTGAGACCAATTTTTTTGTCCTATCTGCCCAGATAAGTTTAGAAACCTATTTCTTTTGGGGGCATTAAATGCTGCCCTTTTTGTTTGTACATAGTTCCTTCCTCTACAGGAGGAGACCCTTTCAGAATGCACATTCATGTGTTTGAGCTAGTTTCAGTGTTTGGCTTGGGAAAATTGCATGTAAATTGATGGGAACATCCTTGTGTACTTCCCGAGGTAGTGGTGCATGTCCAACAGCCCTGCGGTTCATCTCTGCATGTACCTTTTCCTCCCTGCAGATGGTGGCTGGCAGAGGGAATGATCTCTCTAGGCACACACCCCCTTTCCCCCAGGGAAGACTGCAGAGTGAAGGGGCTATTTCTCTGTAGATACACCATAACTATAGGACTCTCGTCTATGCAGGATTGCTTGCATGTAGGAATTACTCAGCTGGTTTTAATCTCCTTGCCCTCTCTTACTGTCCGTTGGATACAGGGGCTGCAAGCATATTTGTCCCTGGGGCTGGGAGCTACCAGGCTGCACTGTCAAGTGCTGAGCAGTATTTCTTCACCCTCAGGAGGAAATCTGCTTCTTTAAATATTTGTCTGACTCCCTGACAGCTTTTTGACATAACATCCACTCCCCCGTTTACAGCAGCATTCAGTGGCAGAAGACATCTCTATCAGGGCACCCTCTCCTTTGCAAGCAAAGCCCTCTTCCTGGCTGGCAACAAATCTTCCTTCCCTGTTTCAGTTCATATCTGAGTTTTGTCCCCTGTGTTATCTTCTGTGAGGGCCTCATTTCCCAAGCCAGAATTTGGAGAGACAGCTGCCCTGGGGCTGGTACGCAGATTGCAAAGGTTAGGCAGCAGCAGGTGAGACAGTAAAAAAGAGAGGTTCTTCCTACTTCAGCTCCACCAAAGGACGGAAGCGGTGAAATAATAGCGAAAAGAGCAAATCCCTGTTCTTATGAAATAAAGGCAAGTGTCTCTCTTAAATGTTAATTGAGAAGTTTTCCTTCCTTCAGAGTCTGGCAAGTGATGTGTGTGGGGGTGGGAGGAAGACAGGAATTACCTAGCAGTATCTGGGAACACCCTGCAATCCCAGGGATCACGTGCTTTTGGAAGTGGCAGCAGCTCTTAGGAGGCAGCTGAAATAAGCCAAGATGACATGTGGGAGTAGGGGAATTAGCCAGCCCTGTCTGTTGCTGTTTCAGCTTTCTGGTGTCAGGTCCAGCTGAAGTCCTTGCCTTTGGAGAGAAGCCATCACCAGTCCGTTAGATCAGTTTCTGACTTAGCTCTATCAAGGCTACGCGGTTGACAGGTCAGTGCAGTAACGAATTTGAAGAGAGATGTCTGAATTAAGCCATCCCTGAAGAGTTTCTGAAAGAATAGCCTGGTTTCATGAGCTTGTGGTAGACTAAGCCTTTTAATAAGAACAATATCTAGATTGCCTTTGTGACACTGGAAATCATTGAGCGCTTAAACCCTGCTCTGCCGGTGCCTGGCAGTTTACAGCATGAGTGGTAAACAGGAGTGCTTGCAGGAATGAAGAGATTGATTAATAGGTGATTCCCATTAGAGCATGGACCAGAATATAACAGGGTTGGCAGGGACAGCCTGTGCATCAGGTTCACTTTGAAGTCAATGGTGTGGTGCTGCCAAGATTTCTTCTGCAATGTCTTCTCCGTGTAAGGGAGAGCAGGACTTTTGCTGATGCTGAGGGTATTCATGTTGTTTTGTTCTCCTCAAACAGAGGATTGAGAAGAACTGGTAAGCTGAGCAGCTAACAAGATCCTCCATGTTCCATAGACGATGAGAAAGTTAGGAGTCCCAGAGTCTCAGGAACCTCAAGGCAGCTATTCCCAGGTCTTCACGCTCTTTACGATGCTCAGATTAGGAGCACAAATAGTTTTGCCTCGAAAAGCTGTCTCTCTGGCAGAACCACAGATACTTGTGTTCAGAGGCAGCACTGTGCGCTGAGTGTCACCCAAAGGAGGGAGGGAGGGAGGAATGCTCTCCTACAGGATTTCTGGAAGGCACTGCCATTGTTCAGAGTGCAAGTGGGCTGAGGAGCTTAACAGATGGCTGCAGTGAGACATGGACTCTCTACAGATGGTGAATTCATTCCCTCCGAGATCAGTGGTGGGCTGGATGACAGCCCAATATGGTTGCAGACTCCAAAAACCTGTATTACCCCCACACACCCTGTTATCATGACATTTTCCTCTTTGGAGAAGGCAAAGGGATTTAGAGAGACAGACAGACACATGCACGGGTAGGGAGAAACCAGAGAAAATGGCAGATGGCATAGAAGCAGGTATGTATCCTTCTGAGAGGCTGTCAGCACGGGGAGAGAGAGAGGAGCAGTTATTGCTCACTAGCTTCCCTTGTGGACATCCCTTCCAGTCCATGGACATCCACAGGATGGGACACCTTTGTTTTCAAAACATAACTTTCACATAAGCACCAGGTCCCAGTTAGCAAAATCACTGAGGGTGGCATCTCTGAGAAAATCTCCCAAGAAGCCCTTGTCCTGAAGGATTTTTTCTTTGAGACCATGGTCACATTTTTAAACACTGGCCAATACTGGCTGGATTTTTTTTGCAATCAGCTGTTAAAAGGCTGGAAGCCTTTTCCAGACTTGATGAAATCAGTGGAATTAGACAGTAAATGACTTTTGGCTGTGAGCAGCCTCAGTTTTGAATGGATCCCCACGTTATGCCTCCCATCCCAAAACAGAACATCAATTTTCCCATCAAATAAGCAGTCTATCAAGTTTTATCAAGGGAAGTTGGTTGGTTTCTTAGCTTTTTAAAAGTCAAAACAGGAAAGTATTTCAAGCCAAAAAGAGAGCTTAAATTCTTTCAAACATGGTTTTCTTTTTACAATCAGGTCGTTTTTTGAAGCCAATCCTCCTCCAGGTGATATTTCAGCAACGCAACACTGCAAGATGTCACTGAGTCCAGGGTTTAGGAAACCACATCCTTATTCATTTCAGGATGATCTTGGGCTATTTAATGAAACTGCCTGGAAACGCTCAGCTCGGATGCAGTTCCAGGTTCCACAGCGAACATGTAGGTCGGAGAATTATCTCAGCAGTCAGCACCCATTGACTCATAGGAAACCTGACTCGCAGCCATTCATGTTTAATGGTATCTACAAAAGTTCCTTTTATTTCTGTATTTCCCTATACGCTTTTAAGATGATACCCACAGGGACTAATGACATATCATCTCAAGAGCAAACTTAACTTCAGCAGGCTGGTATTTAGCAAACCAGCAAAATTTGGTGAGGGAGGATCTGGATTAGAACTGATAGCATCTCCTGATAGCTCCTCTGCCCACAGTTCCAGGGCTTGCAGGCTGAGCAGCACAGCCCTTGAAATTCACTTCCTTCCAGGTTTAACAGAGCATCTGCAAGGAAGTTTCACAAGAGCAGCTATTCCATAAGACACTGCTGCTAGTTCTGGTGGATGAATAGATCTTGTGATTCAGCATTCAACACCTTCTCTGGAAGCTCTGAAGCAGCTCTAGAAATAGTCCCTTTCCAAAAAGAAGAGAGAAAAAGAAAAAGAAAAGAAAAAAAAAAGCGAGAAGTAATTTGAAGCATGCAAGTATATTTGTAGATCTGAAAAAAATACAGAGGGTATATCTTGCGGAATATAAACTTGCTGGTGCAAAGATCTTAGTCTAAAGTTGATGGAAAGGCCCCTCGTGTTACATTGCTTCCTTGCATTAAAGTGGTGTTAGAACACCTTGCAGGATCAAGCACAATATGAATGGTAAATCCTAGAGCTATATATATAGGTATGGAAATACCGCACTGGTAATATTGTTCCCAGGATGCTATATTTTGGGGAGAAATGCCAATGTAGCAGTGCAAGTTGATCCCCAGTGGCTTTGCCAAGAGGTTCTGGGATTATTCCAGAGGTATTACTTTTAGCTTCTTCTCTCAAGTCTGCTAAATACTTCTCAATATGAAAACCACAGTACCATGATGTTAAGATGCTAAAACCACGTGAAGAGAGAGTGAGGCAGGGAACTTAGAAGCAGAGGTAGCAGAGATCTCCCCAGTCATGCTCCTTTACCCCTCCCCAGCCCTTTTGTTCCAGGGTATTTCCCACCACTTTCCAAGGTTCATCTTTAAGCAGCCAAGCACTGGAGCCGCTGCAGCAAAGCATGCTGTTGTAAAACCACTAGCCTCTTGCTCTTCTCAGGGAAAATCCTCCTCCCAGAGGACTGCTTCATTTATTTCATTTGTCTCCTTTCCATCTCCCACCCTCTTCTCAGGGGAATATGACCCAGGCAGATAAGCTAATGAGACAATTAGCTCTCTGCTCCCTGATTGAAGGGCCCTTTATTTCCCTAACCAGTCAAGCCAATTCTCAACATCGTGAGTGCCTGACTTTATTTCTGCAATGTGATTCATCTTCCCTCTTGCTCATATATAAACCTACCATAAAAGAATATTATTAATGTTGCCAAGTCAAGAGCTTGCTTGTTAGCAAACACTTAGACCTAAGCCTCTTTGGGGAGCTTTAATTCACCCTCTTCCTCTTCCCGCCTCCCCACAATTCACCTTGCCTGTGTATTTTACCAAGGCCTTTAATAACCCTATCCTACAGCGGTGCACAGAGAACCCATTCCACACTCAGCACACATATTGGGCAGTGATCTATGAGGACCCGTGAGCTAGTCACTATTTTATTTTTCAGGTATACACTGGGTTGCCTCACAACTTTACTCGCCACCTACCTGCTACTGCATGTCTGCAAGAGAGATTATTGCAATGCAGCATGCAAAGGCTGGGTACAGCCATAAGAATCATAGTGAAATGTAACTCAGCATGCTAAAATCACATCTTAAAAAACCAGCACCTGCTGGAAGTGTTCACTGCAAACTCTGGCAGAAGGGGAAGATGGAAGTCTGAGACAAATTTAAGAGCTTCTCCTGATTCCCTTCAGCCCAAAGACCCTACCTCCCAGGTGATCAGACAGCAGCCCTTATACTTCATCTCCACGTTCTTCTACCTTCAGGTTGGTATGGAGAGGAGACGGCTCAGGAAGGACTGCTCTGTCTGCACCCTGGCTGGCAGGGGAGGCAGCAGTGCCCTGTTCCTCCTCTGACCCTGTGCCATGGAGAACAGAGCAGCCTTTCAGAGCCCTGGCTCCTCTGAGGTCCTAAACTGAGATGCAGAGACAAGATAGTTGGCTTGATTTGGTCTCTATATGGCGGAAATGCAACAATGGAGTTGCAAGATCTGCTCAGTAACAGCACAAGGTCCCTGTTTTCCTTTTATGCCCCTGCAACCCACTCCCACTGAGCTGTATAACCAGTTGTGACCATGTCACACAGTACTGTGGAAGTTGTAGTTGTCAGAGTATTAGCGGCTCATGGGCCTTTCCTTGGCAGCACCCTGCCTGCCAGGCTGGGACCAGAGGGCTGTTTTAGCTGCTCCTATAGCTGTTTCTATACCAAGTGTGCTGCTGTGTGGTGCCTAGTTGCCGGCTGGGGTTAAACCACGACAGTCTTTTTTGGTGCCCAACATGGGGCTCAAAGGGTTCGAGATAACGACAGATTTGATGGGAATGTCCTAGATCAAATTTATAGATATTATTGCTGTTTGGCTATTAATTGACAGGCTCCTGTGCTTGCCTTACTGTATGTTAGAGTTTAGTGCTCGTTAGTGGCTGCTTTTTGCTTTTGCTGCTTGCTGTACTGCTTATCATCTTACTCTGCTGTGCCTGGGAACATTGTGATAAGAGCAACGGTGATGTGCCTGGACTGGCAGATGTCCAGAACATCACTGCTGTTTCTGTGCTGCTGTATTGGACAAGCTGGAACTCTTGGATGAGTCCACACGGGAGCAGGACACCCCGAAGTGTCTGTGTCTGTGGATAAGCCCATGCCAGGGCAGGTGTACCTCGAACCAGCTGTGTCTGTGGTTGTGTCTGTGGTTATGTTTGTGCTACAGCAGGTATACCTCTGAAGGGATTGTGGCCCAAGGATAAGTCCGCGCTGGAGAAGGTACACCTTGAAGCATCTGTGGCTATGGATAAGTCCATGCTGCAGCAGTATACCCTGTGGCTCATAGATAAGGCTCCACTTGGAGCAGGTACACCCCTAAGGGACTGCAGTCTGTGGGTAAGTCCAAGCCAGAGCAAGGGCAAGGGGAAGAGTTCATTGCAATGTTAAACCCGATGGTCTGGTCCAAAGGGACCAGGAGTGGAGATTGTAATGGAAATACCTTTAAATTGTTTTAACCCAGGATTTGAGTTGCATGTTATAGGAATTGCTATAGCAGGAACCACCTAAACCAATGGAGGAGAAGCCTTACAAGAAGCAGTGCAAGTGCAGCAGTGACCAGACCTGAGCTGGCTTTGGTGCCCAGTAACTCCATGCAACACACCACCTCTCCTGTCCTGAGTGACCACCATAACAGATGGAGCCCAAAGTCATGGACTAAATGGACTCAGTGGACATTTTGTGGACATTTGTGGATATTTTAGAGACATTTTAAGGGATGGTCCATAGACTAAGGGAATGATATCTGTATATTATATGAAAGGATGGGAAGAGGGGTGGTGGGTAATGAGGTTGTATTGGATAGTGTGGGAGTTGAGCATGACGTAAATGGTATGGAATAAGGGGTGGAGAATGTGCTGGTTTTGGCTGGGATAGAGTTAATTTTCTTCATAGTAGCTAGTATGGGGCTATGTTTTGGATTTGTGCTGAAAATGGTGTTGACAATACAGGGATGTTTTCATTATTGCTGAGCAATGCTTACACAGAGTCAAGGCCTTCTCTGCTCTCTCACCATCCCACCAGCGAGTAGGCTGGGGGTGCACAAGAGGTTGGGAGGGGACACAGCTGGGACAGCTAACCCCAACTGACCAAAAGGATATTCCATACCATATGATGTCATGCTCAGCATATAAGGCTGGGGGAAGAAGAAGGAAGTAGGGGACATTCAGAGTGATGGCGTTTGTCTTCCCAAGTAACCGTTACATGTGATGGAGCCCTGTTGTCCTGGAGATGGCTGAACACCTGCCTGCTGATGGGAAGTAATGAATGAATTCTTTGTTTTGCTTTGCTTGTGTGCGCAGCTTTTGCTTTGCCTATTAAACTGTCTTTATCTCAACCCACGAGTTTTCTCACTTTTACCCTTCCGATTCTCTCCCCCATCCCACCAGGGGGGAGTGAGCGAGCGGCTGTGTGGTGCTTAGTTGCTGGCTGGGGTTAAACCATGACAAAGTGGAAAAGAGACAAATGGCAGATTACCTATGCCTGAAGAATCACTGCTGAATGTTGGGTCGATGTTTGATGTTGGTGGCTGACTGCATCCTTCAGGCCCATGAGATGTTTTCCAGAGTTTTATGGCGTGTGCTCTATTCAACAACTTGCTATTGCATGCTTGATAATTTAAGCTGTCATATCTCTTGTTGATTTCTTGATAGAATGTCTCCCCAGATCCTAGTGAGAGCTTGCAGAGTGGCCTCAGAGACACATCTGCCTAAGAGCATCCATGTCGTCTCCCCTTTTGCATGCAGTTGCTTGTAAGGGAGGTTGCAAAGGGAAGAGGAAGGATGGAAGCCAATGTCAAAGCTCTCGCTGGATTCATCTTTTGCTTAGTCAAATCTAAAAGGGGCTCTGAATCCAGGATAACCTGAATACAACAGATTATTTTAGCCCCAGCCTTCTTCCTTGCTCCTGGTTCCTCTAGCTGTTCCTGAGAACTCACAAATGTCCTGCCACAAGACAAAGAATAGGTCTCCTGCACACCCACACAGAACAAGATAACTGTCAGATTTATGATGCATTACTCTATTCAGACATATCAGCATTTTTGCCCAAAAATTTCTATTCAGGCAGAATTTGAAGGCTTTGTGTATTTATCCAGAATTTACAAGTGCATGAACAGTTATAGAGCAGGCGCAGATCTACAGTTCATGCACCCTAGCCCTGGCAACTCATGGAAGAAGGCTGGATGCAAAATACATTCGCATGGTTTCCACTTGGGATCTCCCAGAGAAGTAGATGGCAAGCCTAGCTACTGCACCACTGAACCTCTTTACTTTAAATGCATGCTTGAGTATATTAACTCTCTTCAGCATTGCAGAAGGCCAATAGATGCAGATGGACTTTTGTTGCAAAGCTTCCAAGAACTGGTAACTCATAATTGTGCAGTATTTTAAACATTTGATTTTAAAGATCTAAAAGGGTGAAAAAGCGGTTTTGAATTCATAAAAGTACAGTACATTTGCAGATAGATTCAGTGGTCTCTGCCCAGCCAGGATTATAGGGAATAAAGACCAAAATTTTGCAGAAACAGTTAGATGGCTTTGGAGAAAAGCTCTGCTCTCTTCCACTGTTTGACAGATACAGCACAGCAAACAGAGAGTTAAGGCTTTTCCCCTGCTACACTGCAGCAAAAATGAGAGATTTAAATAGACTGAAAATGTAAATCCAACATTTACTCCATAGACAGAGTGAGGCAGAGCAAAGGGGAGGGGAGTGAGGGAGGATAGATGATCATTGGATGTGTGAGAAGAGAGATGCATCATATAGTATATATTTTATATGTATTAATATTCATACCAGTTCTTTCCTTTCTCCCTCCAGGCTCTGTCTGCTGCTTCAGTTCATCCATCCAGCTTCAAGAGGGAGATGGATCTTTCAGCCCTTTCCTGCAACTCTAAGCTAGAATCTAAGTGTCAAAAAGTAGCACGCGGTTCCCTTCTCAGGAACATTGCAGGGAGATGTTGTAGGGACATCTACAGTCACAGGTCATTCTAAGACAAAGCAGAGCTTGCAAGAGGGGTCGTCCCATGCTCCCTGGGAAGATCAGAGATGTGCTTGAGCTGTGACATTTAGGAAGAGGAAGCATGGAGAGCGACACAAGTTCTTCCTGAGTCCAGAGGGAGCACCACTGCTTTTATGGATGCACAGCGCTTTAAGAACTGCCGTCCTGTATCTGAAGGTCTGGAACAATGCATGGGGCAGAGTCAGCGTGTGCGAAGTCTTCAGATATGGAACTAAGGAATGAAGATAACCATACCTTTGGAAAGAGGATGTGCTCTGTGCTTGTGGAGTGGTGGTAGTCAAGTCCTGTAAAAAGACAGATCTGGAAACAAGGAAAGCCCCGGTGCTGAAGAAGGATGGAGTCAGGTGGCTGGGATACTTGGTTGGGTCTAAAAAGACATCCAGCCTAGCGGCAACAGCATCAAGATCAAGAAGTAATATACAGGTGATAGTGCATGAGAAGAGAGTTTCAATTTGCTCAAAAGAAGATGAGGCCGAAGTTTATGCTTAAAGGCTGCTGCAGTATTTCCATTCCAACGCTACTGAAGATTGTCATGAAAAAAAATCCATTTTCCGAACTGTGTTCGGGAGACAGTAGCAGTCCTGGAAGACTGATGTTTCCCTCAAGACTCAGGTGCTTCAAACTAAGAAAACTTGATGGCAGTGCTTAAAAAGCACTATGTGCCCCAAACAAGCATCACGGCAGAGAAATAAATTGCTCTTAACCAAGCCAAGGAAAGGTGAGGCTTAACAGCTTTCTCGCTGGTCTTGCAAAGCTCTTCTACCTGTCATGTTGGTATTCATGCCTGAGGACTCTGTTGGGAATTCTTGCTTTCTATTTGGGAATAAAAAAAACCTGGGCTTTGATGAGGAAAAAGCTGCAGAATATTTTTCACAGAGAGCAATTTAATCCAGAGGAAGAGACAGATATTTCGTGAAGACCAGTGCATATGTGTGTAGAGTCCAGCACGGAGGGGCAGCCCTTCTGGAAGCCATCTCTATGTGTTGAGTGGAAGTAGACCCACACCATGGTCTGGAGTCACTCCTGAGAACAGCAGGGAACCAGATTTAGAAGCATGATATGAGCTGTACCCGTGTTTCTCCAGCTGAGCACAGAAGGTCCGGACAGGCAGTATGTATTTGCGTTATTCTAAAATGCAGCGAAAGGAAAAGCCATTTTATATTTGCAAGGAGGAGGATACCCTCCCTTTTTCTTAGCAAACATTGACTCGTTTATGTACTACAAAGGATTGGTCTTCCACTGCGGAACAGCTCCTCTGAATCCAGAAGCTGGATTTCAGTAATCCGGAATGGGTAAAAATCAGTACAACTATCTATCTTCGGACATAACAACTGACAGATGTATCCTCATTTTTTTGGAAAAGCGTACAGAAGATTTACCGTCTTTCCTCCCACAGAAACTGACAGTGTTCACAAAATTAGCATCCAGGAGATAAAAGTTCAGACCACAACCGGCTGCCAATTCACATAGCACAATTTAAGTCGGTGCCACTTTACGGGAAGGCTTTTACAGGAAGTGTTCAGGAAGGCTTTTGATCTATGGATGTAAAGTAAGTACTTTTTACCCTTACCATTATTTGGTACAGAAGGAAGAGATTTTTAGCCTACCATGGAAACACGGATTTGTCACTGTTGTTTGTATTACAGTCACATCCAGGGCTTCCCACTGTGATAGATGCTGAATAAACATGCAAGTGAGAAGTCCACGCCACCTAACAAAGATATCCAAAAGAAAAGAAATGAAACAGCTTGTCCAAGATCATGAAGCAAAGCAGAGACAGAAAACAGCACGGACTCCTTAGTCACGTGTACTACTTTGTTTGTGGAAGACGTGTATTTACTGAGGTTATAACTTCTTTACAAACGCGTGCTTTCAGACAAGGCACTGCCCTTTTGCCACTAGTGTCAACCAGAGGTGTATTTCCTGGTTACTTCGTTACTCCCGATGGATCCATTCAGCAGTGTCATCCAACTCCTAGACTCCATCCTAATTTAAACATATGAAATCAGATCTGGGTACGAAGACTTTCTTGCAGCCCCAGAACACCATGTTCACACTTCTTAGCAAAAAGTCTGGTTTCCTCTGGGCTATGCTTAGCTGCAAGCAGCTTCTCTGGCTTTTAGTAACAGGTGCTTCACATTGCCGCCTTTGTATCAAAAGAAAGCAAAACTTTTTTTCTCTCACCTCTGTTTTGCTAAAATTGGACTAGTTCAAAAGTTCTTGGTGAATGAGAGGAAGGAAAAGATTCTGCAGACAGAGCACGCTCCGTTTGTCTTATATTCTAAGCACGCAAGATAAATGTCATGCTGATTAATTATTTTCCTCAGCCCAAAATGAATAGGAATTTAATTCTCAAATTAAATTGGAGAATTTAAAAATCAAAAATAAGTTTTACTGAACACATTTTATTTTAATCACTTTTAAAACCTATATGAAAAAAATCAGTCCTTTGCTGTAGTTTTCACTTTGACAAAAAGCTTCTAAAAGTCTTTTTGAAAATACGTTTTCCTTGAAATTTTTAAACATACCGAACCAATCCCTCGGGCAAAGTTTTTTCCCAGTTGGTATTTTCCAGTGGAAAAAGATTGCCATTTTAACCTTCCATTAATAAAATTTCTAGCCTGACTGAGCACTCTTCGCTATCTTGTGAGTGAATAGCTTGCTTTGGAAATCATTAATCCAGGCCTAATGCGCACTGGCTTCTTTGCAGCCTATGGCTGAACACTGGAGCAGGCTGTGCCTGGCAAGAAGGTGTACCTGTATCTTTCCACTGCTGCCGAGCCGCGCGGTTTCAGTGGGTGTGTTGTGTGAGGGCAGCGGCGGGGTGTGAGGGCAGGGAGGGCAGAGCATGCACACTCGGGGAAGAAGCACAGTTGAGTAGCTCATACACACGTGTGGGCTGGTGGACAGAGTGACTGAAGCTAAGCTGAAAATGATGCTGATGAAATTATGGCTAGTGGAAAATGCTTCTGAGATACAGCTTGCAGCTGTATGGCTAGATTCTTATTTGCAATTCCTCACTCCCCTGGTGTTTGTGAAACAAAAATCAGCTTTCCTGAAATGCTGGTGTTTGCAGTTCATTTTGAGTTCACTAGCTAAGGGCAGTCAACACTTCTGAAAAACATGGCTACTAACAGATTCAAACATATATGAAAATAAAATCTGATTTTGTAAAGCTATGGCAAGCTTGATTTTTAAAACATTCCTTTAAAAATATTCAGCCTCCTTTTAAAAAATATTTCTCCCCTTGCATGAGTCAGAAATAGCCAGATCAATTTTGTCAAAAAAATCCAACAACTCCTAAACAAATCCTTTGGGCTTAGACTAAGCATGAGCAATTTCATCCTGAAAGAAGAATCACTGGGAGATTTCAGAGGAAATGGAAGCAGAGGCTTGGATGCTGCAACTCTTTCAAGCTCTGCGTTTGGTGTGCGCTGCTGGCAGAGGCACAAAGGAATCTGCAGCTGAATTGGCCCGTTATCAGGGGATGGGATTTTGTTTCCAGAGTTGTCAGTACCACTAAAAAGAAGAAGACAGAGCGCCAGAAGCAAGCCTGCATGGGCACGCAGAGGAGCTGGCTCACTTGCCCCACAGCCGGCCATTCCCCGGGGATGGGGACTGGCTGGCCCTGGAGCCCCGGTTCGGCAGGGGTGCTTGCTCCAAGGGCACCTCCCGCTCTGCCACGAAACATTGTGCGTGCATGGTGAAAGCTCCGTGCCCACCGCCTGGATGTTGCCTGTCGTCGGACTTGTTTTCTCCAAGAAGTACCTGCAAACTCTTGGTGTGAGTGGACACAGTTGCTTCAGACCCTGCAATAACAGGGTTTTCCTTTCCTTCTCTGCTCTCTGTACCTGACCTGGCATGACTCATTCACAATACCTATAAACAAAACACACTGCAGAACAGTTCAGTTTTGTGCCACACTGAATGATGGGTCTCCTGCAGATGGCCTAGTGATGTACTACAACCAGTGTTAAGCAAGTGACAGAAAACAGCAAGACAGTGCCGTTGAAACCTCATACAAAGAATTACTTGAAGCCTTCATATATCAAGCAAACAAGAGCAGGGAGGAAGAGAGGATTATCTGAGCAGGTATTTTCAGATTAAGTTTGAAGGGAGATGGAAATGAGAGATTGCAAAGCAGTTAGCTCTTTGCAGTCGCAAGTTTATGTGAATAGATCTCTGCTTAGCACATGCCTTTCACTGTCCCAGTATGAAAGATTTCAAGTCCGGGGAGATCTTGAAGGGACAGCTGCAGCCATCCAGCATGTTGTGTGCAAAGCCTGCTCCGTAACATCCCATTCTTGTCTCAGAAGCCCAGATAAATTTCCTCCCAATTCTCCAGACTAGTGGATCTTGATTATCACAAACCCTATGGCTTTTCTCATAAGCTATGCTCTTACCTTTAAGCATGGCAGTATTTGTGTGAGCTGCTGCTGGGCTAGTGTCAAGAGTTAGATTGTTCAAGCCTCTCCAGTATAAGCAAGTCCAGAAAGCTGCTCGGTGTATAACAGGTTCGGAGCCAGCCCCCACTGCAACAATTCTGGACACCTCAGTTTTTCCTATCCCCTAATTCCAGACCTGAGCATCTGAGGTTACTACAAACTGAGCCATCCCACACGTGTTAAGACATTGCTCAAAAAAGGAATTCAGCACTTGTCTGAGGCCTTTTCAGCATTCATTGCAGGATTATTCTTTTCAGCCATAGCTTCAGGGACTGTAGGATGTAGAAGAGCTGATACTTGAATGAAGTGCTTAGTTTTGAGTGAACAAACGGCTCATTTGCCTAAAGTGGGCGTGTTTGTGCTGCAGATAGTTTGAAGCCTTTGATGCAATAACTCGGGAATTTTTTCTGAAACCATTCACTTAGTGGAAGCACATGGAAATTTGGCATCCTTGCTCCCACTGTTTGCTGTTCTTCCCATACAGCAGTGAGCACTAGCAAGAACTGGAAATACTGTTTAGTATCTTGCTAGAGATCTCATTCCTCCAGGGAAATGGGTATATCCCCATTTTCCTGCATCTGAGCAGAGTACAGAAGGCAAAGGAGCAGAACATCAGTGAATATCCCCACACCGTGTCACTGGGAAATAATCGTATTTTCTGTGTCAGCCACAAAATCTCTCTCCTCACAGTCCCTGGAGGAGAGAGAGGCAGGATCAGTGGGACTACAGGAGCCTCTCACTAGATTTAGAGGACTTCAGCAAAGACCTGCTTACCGGCCAGTTCTCAAAGAGATGGAGCTTTGGTGGTGGCCCATGCTGGGGTATCACTGGGCAGGCCCATGTTCTTACACTGCAGAGGAGATGGAAAAGACCTGAGGATATGCCTGCATGGATTTCTTCTCTTTGCTCTGGAAACTCAGAGGCACCAGTCCTCTCTGGGTACTTTCTGAAGAGCTGCTATTTTCTTGTGGTGTAGACTGTGTGCTTCAGCAGCCCTCTGGTGTCTTTGCAACTCCTGAGCCATGGCACAGGGAGCTGTGGGTGGGAGAGCGAAGGAAGCTCTGTGCAGTACATGAGGAGGAGTAGCTGGGCTCTGCAGAACTTCTCTGACATGAGAGGAGGCACGAGAGATTAGAGCTGCACACTCCCTTTCCGCCTCTCCATGGGACACACTGGCAGGTCAGGGTGAACGGCAGAAGAGACCACCAACAGCCTTTGCATCTAGTATATCTTTGACCCTCCAAGAGAGGAGAGCTGTGGAAGACACTCAGTGATTCACAGAGTTGCATGTGGTAACGAAGAGGGAGGCAGTGGCCAACCTGCCGGATTTGCCCTATTTACAACATGCAATGGATTTGTGCTGATTTGAGATCAACAGGAGACAGTGATGAGAGACCTGGCTGCCCTGAAAGCACTCTCACTTTGCCTAGACCACTCGGGGAGTGTCACTCAGTACATCGCAGAACGCACATAGTAAGTCACTGCAGATTACAGGCTAATGATATGACACCTTGTGTGTTGTCAAGTATATTGCCACTCCACCTGCCCTTAGGCAGAGGAGGCAGACACGACACTATATGCATCTAGCAAGTACACCAACTGTCCTCTGCTTTCAAGGACAGGCGGCAGAACTAAGCAGCTCCATTCCCCGCTCAGATAAATTGGATCAGCCCCCGTCTGCTGCTGCTGGCTTTTGCCTACAATATTAAGCCACTTTGGACCAGAGATCCATTCCCCCTCCCATATTGCTCCCACTGCTGCATCCATGGCAACATTAGGAGCTTAACCGCAGACAATTCAGCCAAGGCCACCAGCCACTTCAAAGCACATTCCCCAGCTTGAGGATTCTTGTCTATTTTAGAGTTTCCACTGTTGCTATCATCAATGGGACATTATGAGTATAGACAACAGAGAGCACAAGGAACAAAAAGCCTGATACCATTCTTGTGTCAGTTTACTGCTAGTCTCCAGCCTGAAGGCAAACCATTATTTCATCAAGGAGGAAGAGCACAAGGAACAGCAGACAGCGTTCCCTTACACACACTCCTTTTGGCAGGAAATTCGAATGAGTAGGAAAAGATGGGGTCATGAGAGAAAGTCTGGTGGAACAGATAAGAGCAAGAAGTCAAAAGCTTGAGTAATTTCATACGAATAGTCCAGGCTTGCTCCCAACCATGCAAATGAATGTGAGGAGTATCTCCTTTTACTAGCAAGGCATTAACTCTTTAGCCATTAGTTACCATCATGCCAGCCTGCACAGCTCCCAGCCACCTTCAGTGAGAAATTACACTTATAGAATTTTCTCTCAGATGAAATGGGATGCTCTCAAGTGTAGGTGACCCAAGCCCAAATCTTTACTACCCCTTTACAACACCAGCCACCTTGTGTATGTGTGATATTTTGGGACACTATCAGTGCAAGACAGTGAATAGCACAAGATTATGCGCCACAAGACTCCAAGTCCTTCAAGCCCTGCAAACAAAGGCAATCAGGCACCAGATACCAAACTTAGACACATCCACAAGAATTAGTATTTTTTTAGTATACTACCCTATGCACTAATAGCCCTGAAGTATAACTCCCATTCCCCTCAAATATATGTAAAGAAAACATGGAACCAAGGGTGCCAGCAACTTGGACCTTCACAACAGCTAGACACATAAAGTGTAGAGGTCTCCAACAAACATTTTCAATATCTTGCAGTAGATGTGTGACCCCTGTGTAGCAAGTCTATTGATATACAGGTTTGCATTTCTCAGTCACTTTTTGCAAATCTTGCAAACATAGTTCACAGATCTCCACCACTGAGGTTTTTCAGGCCAAGATCTCCCCAAAGCACCTTCCCTAGGCATCATCCTAAAAATCCAGCATCTCACCCAGCATGGCAAAAAGAGAAAAGGGGTGAAAAATAGCCCCTTCTAGGCCCTGTCAGTGAGTAGGATTAAATCTTTCTTTCAGCCTCTAATTATTACTCCAGCTCTGAAGCAAGACTGTAACAACCAAAGATTTTTTTTCCAGGAACATTCATGTGCTCCAAATAAGCCACAAAACCTGAAAGCTAACTCAAAAGCCAAGGAGAAAAAGAAAAAAAAAAAACCACCCCTTTTCTTTTTCAGGAGAAGCACAGATTAAATGCAGTAAGTACAGTTCAGTAAAGTCTCCCTTCAGACCCCTTCCAGAAATTAGCATATCTGACACTGCAGTCTTCACATCACTAGTTTTAACTCCAGGTTTACACCTGTGCTGTCACAATTATTTCCATGAATGTGTCAAAATCCACAGTGAAATAGCTGAGGTTCCATACCTTCTCTATTTTTAGAAGCCCAAGCCTCAGAGACATTTTTCTGTTGATTAGAGGTTTTTCTGTTCAGTTCATTGATCACAAGGGCCATTTACAAGACTCTGAGTTATCTAAAGCTGATTTCAAGTCCACAAAGCGCTATCATGTTCTGAGGTGAGATTTCACATTGATTCTGAATACAGACAAAATGCTCTGGGAACAGGGGCAAGGAGAAAAGTAACTTGTCTAGACAGAGTTGTCATCGAGTGCAAACCTAACCAGAGTCCTGAGCCAACCTTTGAGAATGTGCCTGACTTATGCCATTGAGTCAGTGAGTCACTCCCAATAAAATCAGATTAATTGTTAAAATCAGGACCTTGATTATAAGCCCTTGAAACCAGTTAAAGCCTGGTGCATTTAAAGCAGCCAGAAAGCTGTATAAGATGAGAGGTGATCTTGAGCAGAATTTGCATGTTCTTTGCTTCCGCAAATGCTTGCCTGACCACAGAAACAAAAAGATCATTTCATACTGACTAGGAGGTCACAGTTACATTAGTGAACTACAAAGCTCACAGGCCAGGGCATGCAGTGGCTGATGGTGCTTAACTATTGGTGTGCTCTGGGACTGCCTTCGTGGGAGTGAGTTCAGGCTGGAGACCAGCCCCAAGCAGCAGGTTGGAGGCAGTCACCCTACTCAGTATGAAGGAATCTTAGAATCATAGAATCATAGAATCATAAAGGTTGGAAAAGACCTCTAAGATCATTAAGTCCAACCATCAACTCAACACCACCATGCCCACCAACCCATGTCCCTAAGCGCCTCATCTACATGTCTTTTAAATACTTCCAGGGATGGTGACTCAACCACTTCCCTGGGCAGCCTGTTCCAAGGCCTGACCACTCTTTCAGTAAAGAAATTTTTCCTAACGTCCAATCCAAACCTCCCTTGGTGCAACTTGAGGCCATTTCCTCTCATCCTATCGCTAGTTACTTGGGAGAAGAGACCAACACCACCTCGCTACAACCTCCTTTCAGGTAGTTGTAGAGCGCGATGAGGTCTCCCCTCAGCCTCCTCTTCTCCAGGCTAAACAACCCCAGTTCCCTCAGCCGCTCCTCATAAGGCTTGTGCTCCAGGCCCTTCACCAGCTTCGTTGCCCTTCTCTGGACACGCTCCAGCACCTCCATGTCCTTCTTGTAGTGAGGGGCCCAAAACTGAACACAGTATTTGAGGTGCGGCCTCACCAGTGCCGAGTACAGGCTCACAATCACTTCCCTACCCCTGCTGGCCACACTATTTCTGATACAGGCCAGGATGCTGTTGGCCTTCTTGGCCACCTGGGCACACTGCCGGCTCATGTTCAGCCGGCTGTCAACCAGCACCCCCAGGTCCTTTTCCTCTGGGCAGCTTTCCAGCCACTCCTCCCCAAGCCTGTAGCGTTGCCTGGGGTTGTTGTGGCCGAAGTGCAGGACCCGGCACTTGGCCTTGTTGAACCGCATACAATTGGCCTCGGCCCATTGATCCAGCCTGTCCAGGTCCCTCTGCAGAGCCTTCCTACCCTCAAGCACATCAACACTCCCGCCCAATTTGGGGTCATCCTCAAACTTACTGAGGGAGCACTCAATCCCCTCATCCAGATCATTGATAAAGATATTAAACAAGACCGGCCCCAGTACTGAGCCCTGGGGAATACCGCTCGTGACCGGCCGCCAACTGGATTTAACTCCGTTCACCACAACCCTCTGGGCTTGGCCGTCCAGCCAGTTTTTTACCCAGCAGAGTGTACCTGTCTAAGCCGTGAGCCGCCAGCTTCTCTAGGAGAATGCTGTGGGAGACAGTGTCAAAGGCTTTACTGAAGTCCAGGTAGACCACATCCACAGCCTTTCCCTCATCCATTAGGTGGGTCACCTGGTCATAGAAGGAGATCAGGTTGGTCAAACAGTACCTGTCTTCCATGAACCCGTGCTGGCAGGACCTGATCCCCTGGTTGTCCCACACATGGCTTGTGAGTGCCCTCAAGACAAACCGCTCTATAATCTTCCCCAGCACCAAGGTCAGGCTGACAGGCCTGTAGTTCCCCAGATCCTCCTTCCAGCCCTTCTTGTAGATGGGCATCACATTGGCAAGCCTCCAGTCGTCTGGGACTTCCCTTGTTAACCAGGACTGCTGGTAAATGATGGAGAGTGGCTTGGCAAGCTCCTCCGCCAGCTCCCTCAGTACCTTCGGGTGGATCCCATCCAGCCCCATAGACTTGTGAGCATCCAGGTGGCATAGCAGGTCGTTAACTGCTTCCTCTTGGATTATGGGGGGTTTATCCTGCTCACCGTCCCTGTCTTCCAGCTCAGGGGGCTGAGTACCCTGAGGATAACTGCTCTGACTATTAAAGACTGAGGCAAAGAAGGCATTAAGTTCCTCAGCCTTACCCTTGTCCTCAGTGGCAATGTTCCGCCCCCTGTCCTTTCCATACCAGATGATGTCAGAGGACACTCTTGGCTCCTCTTTTATTTTGCCTGTCTTACGTACAAATAATAATTAAAAAAAATGAAAACACCATCCCATATATATACCAAAGAGATATACCAAAGAGATTTTTTTTGGTTTTGAGTTCTCTTTTTTTGTATTTTCCTCTGTAAGTGTTGGCAATACTTGAAGGTAGAACCAAATCCTCAGATCTAAGCAGACCTAAAGCATAGCTAAAGCATTAAACCCCAAATACTACAACTCCGTCTTGATTTGGTGCTAATTCACAGATGTTTCCTATGCATAGCCTGTAACTGAAGATACTGAGCTCTAATATTGTTATTATTTTTAATGATAGTTTAGGGGATTGTTAACGGGATAGTAGAGCCTTTCATAGCCCGGGCACAATCCACACTTGGTATAGAAGTGTCTGAAAGTCACTAAAGTCTAGTATCTGGAAGGAAGGAACAGTGGGGTTAGAAAATGTATGAGAGGGATCACCCACAAAGTTCAAAATCCTCTTGCCTTTTTTCTCCATCACATCTCCATGAGGAACCATGCCAGAATACAGAGATTGGAATCACAGCCTTGATCATAAATAATGTTTGAGACTCTTGCCATAAATAACTTTTGAGAGTCTTGCCATTCACTTTCTCATTTATACCTTGCAGCTGAAGGATCATACTGTAGAGTACTCCTGATAGACGCCCTTCCCCAACCTCGAGGCCGTGCCAAACACGCACGGAAAGGGAAATATAACCCAGAAAAGTACGAGCCCAAAGCACCCCTCTTCTCTGTTAGCTGTTTTTGTCAGTCCCCACTGGAAAACACTACAGCTGGGACAGCAGCTACTGACAGAAGTCCACGTATATTCTTGGCGACTTCTGTCTGCTAAACAAGAAAGATGATTGTTGTGGTTTAACCCCAGCCGGCAGCTAAGCACCACACAGCTGCTTGCTCACTCCCCCCCCCCGGTGGGATGGGGGAGAGAATCGGAAGGGTAAAAGTGAGAAAACTCATGAGTTGAAATAAAGACAGTTTAATAGGGAAAGCAAAAGCCACGCACGCAAGCAAAGCAAAACAAGGAATTCATTCACTCCTTCCCATCAGCAGGCAGGTGTTCAGCCATCTCCAGGACAGCAGGGCTCCATCACGTGTAACGGTGACTTGGGAAGACAAACGCCATCACTCCGAATGTTGCCCCCTTTCCTTCTTTTTCCCCCCAGCTTTATATGCTGAGCATGACGCCAGTTGGGTCAGCTGTCCTGGCTATGTACCCTCCCAGCTTCTTGTGCACCTGGCAGAGCATGGGAAGCTGAAAAGTCCTTGACTAATAAACATTACTCAGCAACAACTAAAACATCAGTGTGTTATTAACATTATTCTCATATTAAATCCAAAACACAGCACTGCACCAACTACTAGGAAGAAATTTAACTCTATCCCAGCCAAACCCAGGACACTGATTTGACCATCAGAAAAAAGAATGAAGCTAGAATAAACACAGCAATATTTTTAGAGAGAAAAGTCATAACTGCTAAGCCTATTTCTCACCCTTTCCTGAAAAGCTGTCTCCTCCCTCTGCCCCACTGCCCCCACAAGCAGGAAAAAGTTTTCTGAAGAGGTCAGTCCCAAACTAATTTCACAGCTTCATTACTCTTTTCCGTCCATAATTCAGCAGACTCTGCACATACTGCCTTTTTGCAAAGCCTCCCCAGACCCAATCAGTTCCTTAGAGGAAGAGGAACTCCCCCAAACCCCTCCACGCTCCGCCCCCAGCTGTCTCCAGGGGGATTCAGGACCCACTGGAGCCGGCTGCTTGGGCTCCCTCCCCTGTCTCCAGGGTGGCCGTTCACTCTGTCACAAACCAGTTAGTGGCAAGCTGCGCTGAAAAGCCCAAGTTCCCTCAAGAAAAACAAAAAAAAGGCCTGTAGGCTCGGGCTGTGGAGGCTACACCTGCAGTGCAGATCTTCATCCCAGAATAGCTATGCTGGGACCTTCTTTTAGAAGACAGGACTAGTATCTTATTGCAGGATCCATGCCCAATTATTAACCTTGTAAATATTTCAGGTTACACAGCGTATTAAACCTTTAGTTTATTGATATGTCCATTGACTATTAAAATTAATCTTTCATTACACTAATTAATTATGATAGTGATTTGGCAATTATCTTCTGTAAAGTTTGGCTGAGTCCAGTTGCAGCCTCCCTCAGTGCCTTTAAAATGTGCTCCAGATCCTTGCAGAATGCCAGATGAAAGATATGGCTTTATTAGACCAAAACTGGGCTCCTGACAACTCTCCTGGAATATGCATTGACAGCCTTGCTGTCTTAAAAGGTACAGACTGTATGGCACAGCCTATAAAAACCTTGGATGCAGGAGCAAAGAAAGATGTGCATACGTTTAACACATACCACTATGCCCCTTTTGTATTCCCACAGAGGCTGGAATTAAGGCAGAAATTTCATCACAGAATCTGGTTTATGGATGGCCTGGAGAATTCATGGAGGCATTTATTCCAGAGACATGACTGAGTCCTTTCTTCAACTGGAGAAAGCTTATGTCATGCACTGCAGAATACGGTTTACTAATCACCAGTGCTGTTTGAATGGCTCCATGGATCAAAACTGGCTTTACATAGTGGTGCCGAGCACATTTGCCATTCTCCTGCATTGATCATTAGGACACATACTGGGAGTCATGTCTTTGCTGTGTGCAAATACGCGAAAGCGCTGAGGCTTTTACAGGAGCTGCTTGGCTACAGGTAAAGAATGCTGCAGTTTTGTGGAGGGCCATTGCAAGACAATTAGAGCCTGCTCGTTCTGCCTTCCTATTTACAGGATGAGCATAACTCATGTTGTTTTGGCAGGGTGGAGATTTTGTTTCTGTCCTTTGGAAAAGCTCATCCAAGTGCAGCCGTCACAGGTCCTTTCAGCAGGAAAGCTCTGTCCTTTTGTCCCCTATCACCACTCCTTTCTTTTCTGCTCTCTTCACCCTCGTTTAAGGTAAGCTAAAGCTGTGTCTTTGTGACGGTCAGTAGTCACTCTGAGCCAAACCTCTAGTCATTTTGAAATCAGTGTGAGCACTTCCACCGACTGAAATTGGAAGAGGATTAGACTTCTATGCAGTCAGCTCCATTGAACCATAGCAGACACGGTCTGCTCGTGTTCACCAGCTTCTCAAAAATGTGTAATAATTTGGCTGGCTGTGATTGCCTCTTGCAAATTCCGGGAGGAATAGTGCACTTCCCGCTCCTGCTTACCTTTCTACAATGTGGTCATAAAGAGGGGTCTTGCTCTAGTCCTTGGAAGAATGGCCATTGACTTACTAGACTTTGGACCAAGTCCTCAGCCTGAGTTTTTTTCCCTGGCGGTGTCCGCATTGCCTGTAAGCACTTGACAATGGATTCATTATGGACTGAGCACTGCTCAGTCTCTAGACCTTCTGGGCAAATGTTCAGCACACTTGGAGGGTATTCATCGCCTTTCATGGCTGATCAACAGAGAGGACATGGCCAGTGAAGCAAGTTCATTGTTCTGTGTCCATATGAAGTGGCTAAACATGAAATGTGTAGCTCCATTTCTGGCTGATGACTGAGTTCCCCAGTCTGCAGCCAATTGATCTTCTGCATGTGCATACTGCACTACTCCTGTCCCTATGCCATCCTCCTCCTGAGTGTCCACCAGCATCATCCATCCCCAGTTTGCATGACAACACACTCATGTAAAGACCATGAACAAAAATGCACTTGGCTACAGTGAATCAAAGGATTGGCCACGGATGCAGAAGAGGACACAACAGAAATCTATGGCTCAATCTCAGATTGAGCTATCTGAGTTTCTGGCTACAGCTTTTAATTGTGAAGTATGCAGCAGCATCCTGGGGAGGAAGGGATGCTTCTGGCAGCCAAACTCCTGGCTGCAGCTTTGTGCTCTGAAAGAGAAAATAAAATTGCTGGGAGACAGAAGAGCCTTGGAGAGACTTAGCATTATACTGAGATGAGGCATTTGTCTTCAGGAAAACTAATTGTTGGATTTTGCTTTTTCAGTTTGGTAACAAAGAAACTCACGTGTGAACACTGTCTGGGACCTCCAAAAGCCCGTACAGGTTAACAATGACTGCTTTGTCTCTACAAAGTTGATAATGGGGGTTGCTGGCTCCACTCATGGTGAGCTGAAGTTCTCACTGTACTGATATAACATGTAAATATTTGAGTGGCTTTGCTTTTTCAGATGAAGTCGCACTGCCCTTCTTCATTTTGGAGGCAGAGGCAGCACATCTGGCATTTGGAAAAACAACAACATCAACAACCCCCCCACATTATTAATATTTTAAAACTATCTCCTGCACATGAATAGAGGAAGTTTATTATCTCTTCTAATTGCATAGGCCTGTGTAATGGGTTTATGTAACATGTAGGCTTTTCTACTGGGCTCACCACTTTAGGCTTTGAGAGCCTTGAAAACATTAAATAATTTAGCCTCAAAATACCCCCTAGTGGTGTGGTTAAGTGTCATTTGTCGCCATTTTACAGATGGGGAACCAATGTAAAAAAACTTCCAGTGCTCTCCCTAAGGTCACTCAAGGAGCTTGTGGCAAAGCTTCAAAATCTTCTGCCTCTATTATTTTTTTTTTTCCCCTGAAAAAAAGACTCTGGGCCAAAGCAAAACTCACAAGTACTGCAACTGGGTTTTGAAGACATTACAACCTGCAGTCAGATTTCACCTAATTGCCTAGAGCTACAGAAGGTCTATACAAAAGAAGTCTTATGCTGGACTAAATTGTACTGTACATGGCAGAAATGTAACTAGGATTTAGTGCTTTAAAAGTGATGACCCAAATGATGAACTGATACTCCACCTTAAAAGAAGAAAATAACATCATGAGGAATAGTAAAATGGTTTTCAAAAATAGAGACTAGGGAGAGCAGAATACTTTCCCATTTCATCCTGATGTAGCAAATACTTTTGACTTACCCACCTTTTTTAGTATTCTACCCTGTCCTTAGGGGAAAATCCTTGCAATAAATAAACAGAAAAGCTGGGTAATGGAGGAGTTCTAATGAGATATTTTCATAAAAAAGTTTTTAATACACTGAAATATTTCACTTTGACATTTCCTAAACAAACCTTAACCTTTTCATACTCTTTTAAGAATTGATCAACCCTGTAGAGAAAACAAGAAAATATATGTATATATTTTAAAATGGAATTAAATAACTCAAAACAGAACATGACATTGACATTCAAAGGAAACATTGGCCACATAAATTTAACTTCTCAAGCTACAGTGAAATAAACAACTTATTTCCCTATCCATTCCAAAATTTCTGTTTTGATCCAAACCGGACCTCTTTTCCCCTGCACTTCTGGCTTGGCCACCAAACCAGAAAATTATTTTCTTTTCACTCAGTTGACTTTTTCTTCTAAACTCAATTTTAACCCTTCAAACATTGTCCAGCCATGTCCACACATTTCATAGGAAGTCTCTTTCTTCATGGCAGTTTAAACTGGAGGCTTATATTCAACTTGCTGTCCTAAAATTATACTGACAGTTCAGAGCTGGATCTGAAATCTGTGGATTGCTGCATCTCAAAGGTGGTGGAGTCACATATTTCAGTCCTGATGAATTTGCTTGTTGCAACTTGTGAAGTGTAGCAGTGTGCCAGTCCTATACCTGCATCTGAATCCCACCCTTTTCTCTACAAAAGCTGCCAAGACTTACACAACAAATGCTATTGCATTAATTCAAGGTCCTATAGCAGAAGTAGCAGGAGAAGCATACAGCTAAAAAGAAATGGAGTAGCATTAAAATGGACAGAATACAGCTTAAATATGAGAAAATAAAGAAGAGTATTTAGTTTGGGAATATCCTATCCCACTGTGTGGAATGTGTAGCCTTGACAAAGCATTGATAAGTAGCCTATAGACCTATACCAAAACTCTTGGCAGTATCAGCATGTTTCCAGCCTTCGTGGCTCCACCCACAGAGACCCATCAGAGCAGTTGTCAGTCCACTCCTGTCTAACATCTGGTGGGAGAATGTGAACCCAGGTGCCTCAGTTTTAGACCTAGAGAAGTCTGCTTTAATTTCACTGCTTATGATGAGCCCATTAGATGGGGGTGGCTCATCTCTTGGACATGATGGGCTCTGTGGATGAAGAACAGATTGTGCAAGCTGAACCGAAGGAAGATGGAGATTATGCTGTCAGGCAAAAGAAAGCACTTTGAATAGTTTATGGTCCCTCTGTGGCAGCCTTTACATATTGTGAATAGCCACAAACGGTCTGTTCAGGCAGTCTCTAGGAAAGGCCCCAGAGCCCTCTGTCATGGACTGAGCATGCCGAGGTAGAGCTCTCTGCAATCCCTATTTGGCTAGATGACTCCACTCCATCCTGGTACTTCATGTCCTGGCCTTGGGTAGCCAAGCCTTTGTCACTTTCTGTTCGGCTTACAGGACTGCGATGACCCTTTGAAGAGTCCAGCTGATACAGCTCCCTGCAGCAACATGAACAAGTCTGAGCACATCTTACTTTGCTGCCTGTACTGGCTTCCCACAGAACTCACAGGAAAATTCACGGTCTTGTTCTTTATCCTCATAGCCTGGGCCCAAGATATTAAAAACACTGCAGAAAGCTCTCGGTTGCAGAAGTGGCTGTTCTTTGCTACCCCTCTCCCATTAAGGGAATACTTCCTTGGTCAAGTGATAGAGTTTTCTCGGTGCCAAGTGTTGACATAGTGACAAGTATTGATATTATGATTTCTAGGGGTGGTTCTTCCACAAACTACCCTAAGCCTTATGACTTCATTCCTGGTACCAGGTTTATTTCTTTAACAATGCTAATCTTTAGCATAATGTGAATTTGCTCTCTATATGTATCAAAAAAAGAGGGAAAAAAGCAAAGTGGAAAACAAATTTATGTTATATTAAAGTCTTATAATCAGCTGCAATACTATTGAATGCACTGTACGGTACCTTCCCTCTCCAGGAATAAGCCATGCCTTAATAGTGCCGGTGCATGCTCCTCTGGAAAGTGCCTAAATCCTGCAATGAGGACCAGCAGAAGCAGAAGACCAGCATAGAACAGATGCTTGGATTTTAGGCTCATATTTGTGTAAGTGCTCAGATGCACATCTGTGTTTCCACAATATCTCTTCTTGACTGGTAGCTCACTGGTGCAAAGAAAAGACATTAGCTTAGCCTACTTTGACAGAGGCTTGAAGTCTTGTGTTTTACTTGGCATTTGTTGTACATCAGAGAACATACAGTTAGTTATCATGGTTCAGTTAATAAGCACAACTTGTTAAGGCAATGTCTTATGATTTCCTAGAGAAGTCCACAGAAAACTGCAACTTCACAAACAGCCCCTTGTCATAACTTGTAGGCTTTGCTCAGGCCCAAAGCCACTTTTAGCATAACATACAGAGGGTGCTTTTCTCCCACTTTTTCAGTAACATGTCCTGTCGCTTTCTTAAAATTTAAAGAAGTTATGATTGTGAGGGGGGTGAGATATACTTTTGCTTGAAGTAATTTGTATTTCTGAGCAGTGCGAATTGTCCCTTTGTCCCAGTCTTCTCTCTCTGGTCCTAGCTTTTCTGGCCACAGACTGTTTTGAATTATGTCAATCCAGTACCAGGTTTCCAAGCATATCAGATTGTTTCATAAGAGCACAAACTCATTGTTTTTGAGGCATGGAACTATGGTAGATGCAACTTAGTCCAATCCACCAACCTTCCAGTCTTAGGATTTGGGGAACTGGTAGAAAACAATAAACCATCTCTGACTCCTTCCAGTGACAGTTCATTCTTTCTTTCCACTCCCGTATTATGAAATGTCTTTCTGGAGAGCTAAAAGATATATATTCTGTAGGTAGGAATAGGTGTTCACAGCAATGCTGGGCATTGAGAAACTCTAAGAGAGATGGATCTTTGCATGGCAGGAAGGGAATATATCCTGACATAGAATGGCCTCGAATAAAAATGACAAGTGAGATCCTCTTCCAGCATAGAGAAAAGTGATGTCCCCAGAACAGGAATGACACAGTTAAGCAGAGCCTTAAAGCTTGGATAATGCTGCAGAAAAGGTAGCCACTTATAGACACCCGATTTTTTTCTAACAAACTCTGTCCTTCAACATAGGCACTTTTCAAACACACTTTCCAAAAACGCTGATGTGATCAGTTCTTTGTTGGATATTTTTTTTTTTTTTTCCCTGAATGCTGAAAAGACCAAGTGTATTTCAATGCCTTTCAAAGTCTTTCACATCATGAGAGACATACCTGTATGTTTGTGCAAACTGGAAATGGATGAAATATCACATGCTTCATTGGAACAACTACAAATAATCAAAGCTGAAATGAAAACCGAATATTCTGAAAAAAACATTTTGACCAGTAGTTGTTGTTCAAGGTAACATACAAAAATAATTCTTACAATCCATTCTGAAGAACAAAGACACTGTAGAAATATCAAAGCTTTTCCCAGATATCCTTAGGTCTTTGCAAGGGATGGACTAAGCAAGGCAAAATTTGTAGGGAAAGGTACCATCTTTTATTAGGCAAATAGAGAAAAATGGGAGGAAAAAGAGACATAAGAGTTATTTTTTCAGGTTGGAAGTAGAAAATTTCAAGCTATATTGTCTCTCTAGAGATCTAAAATCAGTCTAATAAAAGACCTGTTTCAGTCTGTCTGATAAAACTTTGCCTTGCTGATATCCTTAGGCCATCACAGCTGCAACAACATTCTTACTACAAGTACGGTATCAAATTTTTTGTCTTATTCAGAGGGCTGGAGGGGACCATGACAGGTCATCTAGTCCATCTTTCTGACTTCAGATCAGAATCAAATACATCTATGTCATTCCTGAAACTTATTTATCTAACGTTTTCTTAAAGACATCTAATGACAGAGACTGCACAACCTCCTGAAGCAATCTTTGTCTTACCTGAACCTTTCTTACTGCAATTTAAACCCATTACTTCTTTGTCCTATCCATCATGGCCATGGGGAATCACTTCCTCTCTTTGTCTTTTCCACAACTTCTTATGTTCTTGAAGACTGTTGTTATCCTCTCAGTTTTCCCTTTTTTAAATTAAACAAACCCTTCTATAACTATCTCACTGGTCTTCTTCTCTAGGCTATTTATGACTCTGACTTTTATGTATTCCTAATTATTTCTGTTGCTGTCCTATAGACTGTGTTTGTTCTGAATTTTTCTTGATATCCCGAAGTACTATTTACTTACCAGTATGGAATATGGAGCATAAGCATAGAGACTGATTTCACTCTTTCAGGAACAAGTGACCTTTCCTGCCTCAAATAAATACCCCTAGAGCAAAACAGCATGTTGGAACCCAAACTTGACGTGAATATACATGCTTTTCTCTTTGGGAATTTTCTTTTGATCCCAAGAGAAGGTAGTTACAGCGGACTAAGACAGGGTTCCATTAAGGGGAACAGTTCTGAGGCATGTAGCAGAAAATAAATATTTTGTAGTAATAAGAATTTCAATTTTCATATGGACAAGTTGCAGGCTCTTAGCATTACGCAGCATGCAGGAGGTTATTATTAGCATCAACCCTACTTATCAGATGGCAAAAACACAGTACAAAGAAATAATGAGATGAAGCCCAAAGCCACATAATGAGAAATAAACATAAGGCAGACTAGAAAAGAAGATTTTCCGATTTTCCTTTTTTCCTTTTCTCCCCCTGCTGCAGACTCTGACTCTGAATTTTTCTCTGACCTTAGGGGAAGATGATTAAGCCCAGGTTCAGGCTGGAATCCGCTGATGGAGCGGGGCAGAGAAGTTAGATGAGCAAAGAAAGTGAATTTTCTTCACGTACCATGACCGGAGTAATGCAATCTATTCTGCTGGAGCTGTATCAGAGCAATGTGATGGCACCCATCTTCCACTCCATGCCCAGGTAATGCCTGTACCTCTTTGCCTTCAACAGAAAGGCAAAAGGATAAGCTCAGATTAACTTTCACAGGGTTTTGTTGCAAAACAAGTGTGTAAAAAATGATTTTAAGTGAGCTAGATGATGTCTTTTCATATCAGTGTTTAGCAATATCTGCCTCTGTAGATGATGTAGCTGTTAGTACTGTAAGGATCCCTTAGGACAAACTCCTGTTGTAACACATTTTCTCTGCACCAAAGCCTACATAAATGTTAAATGAAGCCACTTTAAACAAATATAGGTAACAGAGGGAGAATAAGCCTGTTAACAGAATCAGCATTGCAGTCACTAAGTCATAATATTTTATTTATTTATTATCTCATAATACCTATAACAAAAGTAACAAGATGCTATAAAATAATACTTACAGACATAGAGGTTGAAATGACTCACCGTGTCCAACCCTTCATAAAAGCTCTTCTGACTCACAGTATACAATGAAAGAAAGAAAAGAAAGTATAGCCCCTTTCCAATCCCAAATAATGTTTAGTCGAATGCCTGGCTGAGCACAACAGCCATAGCACATGATGCTTTCAAAAACACAGCCTCCAAAAGAGCCTTAGACCATCACGCAGTACCCACGGTGTAGACTTTCAAGCTGTAAGGGAGACAGAGGAAAGAAACATGCTTTTTTCCGCATGTGGCCTACTGTCAGCTGCTAGTCTGAACCAAGCCAGACAACGGGAAGAGTGATGGAGAGGGCAAAGGGAACAGGAAGAAAGTTCTCAGCACACTGAACAGCAAACATAGCACAGTAAAGGGATCCAAAACTGCACCTTGTGCCACATGAAAAAACAAAAAGATATCAAAAGCAGAGAGCAGGGGTATCTGTGCTGCATGTGGAGAGTTAAGGTGAATCAGGTAATTGTGAGAAGACGACTACCTGATCAGAAATACAGAGAGAAACGCTGTCCATGTCATACCTAGGAGTAGCAAGGGAATCTAAGAGGACCTCCTTGGCTAATATCAAGCTGTACTGGAAAAAAGTAACATTGAAGGGCTCTTAACAGAAAAACAGCAAACACAACTTCTCTCCATTATTCTCAGCAAATCACCTGATTTATCCTCTTCTCACACTCATGGTCCACCTCTCCCAAACTCAGCCTCAGCAATTTCTTTAACACTCGGAGCTTGAACAGATAGCAAGGGAGAGTGCAAGGTGAGAACAATGAAAAGAAAATCAACACCTTCTTTTGAGCACCTCTTTCCTCCATGTCACATCATTTTTTTTTTCCTTTCCTTCCAAACCGAATGTGAAAACAGCATAATGCAGAGGCACTCAGATGGCACTGCCAACACAGTGCATAGGAAAACACATTCCCTCCCTGACTGATAATTTAGCTTTGTTTTAGTTTCAGTATAATGAACGTGTATGCTGTAGCCAATCTTCAATTTATACCCATCTAGTCCAAAGCACAATTATATGCCGAGCGGAAAATGCAGCTTTGACTCATAATAATAAGATTGGCACTGTATCTGGCAGTTTTTCACACTTCGTTTTCATGCCTGCAGCCATATCAGTTGGGCAATGATTTTGCCATATCTCCTAAAAAAAGGTCAGGCTGGCAGACAGAAGGGGACGACTGGAGGAGATGTAATATTGGAGTAGGACACCTTCTGAGATACCCAGCAATCTCCAGAAGGGATGTGGGAGAGGCGCTTTCTCAAAGAGATGTCTATGTTGAAGAAAAAACAAGACGTGCTTTTCACTCTGTGTTTGCTAACACAAATTGCTCTGTCTTCACTCGTGCTTGGAGCAGAAGTCTCTGGTTTACGTAAGCCCACTGGTAAGTTAGACCTTTTCCAGTGCAGACCTAGTCCTATGGTGCATTTGAGTGCCTGATGGTGACAAGTGTGCTCAGAAGGCCATTTTCAACTACTTTAAAAACAGAAGAATTGTCTGTTCAAGACTGTTTGGCAGAGACTCTCTGGCAGACTTTCCGTTAGGAAAGTTGGTCTTGTGCTTAGTTTAGAAAGTCAGGAAGTATCAATAGTATTCTTGGCTTTGCCTTTGACTGGCTATGAGATACCAAAGCCGTTACTTTATCTCCCTTTCTCTGCTTCATTTTCTTCATCAGTAGAATTAAGTGAATGATACCCAACTCTCCCAGGCAGCAGACTCTAGAGTAGTCAGTGTGAATTGTAAATGTGCTTTGAGATTGCAGAGTGGAAGGTGCTAAAAAAGAGTTGAAGAAGGAATATGCTCCCTAGCCATCCTTTGGAGTCCTCTCACAGTTTCAGCCTATACGGCCATTCATTTCCTGTCTATGTCTTGTACAGAGTTGCTGCTGCTAAGCAATGTACCAAAACAGCTCCTGGTGAAGAAATCTGTTGAGCACGATGGTCCTCATTCTGGCTGGAAGGTGGCTATGAACAGACGGATTACTCCTGTTTGGCATCTTCTTTCTCTTGGCTTAATACCAGACCCTATTGCATTTTCACCTGCGTAGCGTGCTGGGAAGTCAGCTCATCCTTTGTGTAACTTCCTTTATTTCTTTATTTTTTCAACAATGGGAAAGAGTTCTTACCTGGCCTCTTTTGGGGGAATTTTATGCACAGTTGGTGGTGCCCAGAAGGGAGAAGCAGATGCTGTTGAGATATTCATGGTGTCCAAAATAGAAAGCAATTTATATGGACAATTAAGAAGAGCCACACGGGACTTCGGTGGTTGGAAGCTACAAGTCTGTAAGCAGGCAATTTCTAGGACTTTAAAAAAAAAAAATTGAATTCACCTGAGGCCATGCAAGAGAAGAAAAGTTACATGGAGAGAACAATTCCCAAGTTCATTCACCAGGGCATTACCTCCTGATTTGCAGTGGAAATGCAATATGTGGTGTTCTGTCATCAACAGGATTTAGAGGACAGAGAAAGCAGTCATCACAGAACAGGTATGACATTGTCACAAAGAGTAAAGGCAAAGCAAGCCAGGGTCTTTAAAAAATATTAAAAGAGGATCTCTGAAAGGCTGTCTGTCCTGATGCTCATCTGCCAGTTATGCCTACCCTCCTCTGATTCTCTGTGCCCGAGCTCCTCCAGAGTGTTTTCTCTTCTCATTCATGACACTACACTGGAAAAAGACCTGACAAAGGGACAGAAATATGGTGGAATGGGTTATATGCCTGGCATTTATTTTCTTGTCATTGTTTTTGCTCTTTTGGTGTTGAGCAGCCAGAGAGTGTCAGAATTTTCTGTTGACCTGACATTTTTCCTGCTGCTTCATCAATTAAGGGAGTTTCAGTTTCAGGCACAAAGGAGTTAAATCAATTTGCTTCAGAACAGCCCTAAGAAATCACTCAACTCTTTAAAAAGTCTCTGGAGGGGTGGTTGCTGTTGCCTGAGGGATGTGCAAGCTGAAGGCTCAGCAGCCACATTGACATTCGAAAGCATAAACGTTTCAGAGAAGGGACAGAAATGATGTGATTTTGTCCCTTCTCTAGTTGACTACAGAGCTCAGTGCACTGCCTCCACTTGCCTTTTCCCTAGGCATTGCTTTGGGCTGTCTTGTTAGGTTTGGAGTCCCTCTGAGAATATGCTGCCTCTCAGCGATACAAAGAGCCAAAGGATGTTTCTCACTCAGCTCTCCATAGCCAGAGTTGGCACAGGCTGTGCCAGAGCACTAGAAACCACTGACTTACTCGTTGCGTATTTGCACGGGTGAAGTTGGGCCAGCTCAAGCATCCCCTTATGAACCATCACCCTGCAGGATGGTGTGAGATTCTCCTCCAGTTCTTCGGCTGCTGAATTGAACTGTTTCAGCTGACTAGCTCCAAGGCTTCTGCTGCATGCAGTGTGGGATCTCGCAGGGCACTTCTCCTCTGTTGCTTGATTTAAGTCAGATAAAAACTCTTGAAACAACTTTCCTGAAGCAGCCAGTCTCTCACAAGATTAAAACTATCATTTGAAAAGAAAGAAGGGATGGAGTGGTGAGACTAGATACAGGACCCAACTTACTTCAGATACTGCTAAAGTCTATATTTTCCCTGCCTTTTTCATTCAGATTTCTATGGTGAAAAGAAGTATTATCCATCAAGGAATGAAGGCTCTACTTTCTTTCAGCACCTCTTACTGATCTACCTTCACGATCTCTTGTAGCCTGGATTCCCATCAGAAAGCTATTCTGCATTTTCATGTCCTTTTCCTAGCTGTTATGCTGCTAGGCCTTGGCATTGTCTGAACTAAAAGTGCTTTTTTCTCTTTTTTCCTTTTCCTTCTTGTCGAAATAGTATGTGTCCCACTCTTTCTTCAGTACTGTTTCTGACACAAGATACACAGACCTATGGTCAAAGTAGATGTCTGTGTTTTACGACATCTTTAGTTTCTTGCTATATGATGTGTTTTGTCATTCTGAATAAGAGTTTAGCTACTCACAGATAACACTGTATCTGGGGAGCTTACGTGAGATGCAGTTCACGTAGGATTTGAGTCCTTGGTCTGAATCAGGAAGAATGGAGACCTGAAGTTGTCCCTCTCTCATAAAATGAGCACTTGGTTAATGGATATTCCACAGCAGAGCTCTCTCCTTTTCTGAGAAAATTTTCTGAACAGAAGTTTTGCTGAACACTGTTCATTATAACAAAAACAACTGGTGTCTACAAACTCAAAAATTCCCATGGAATATAACAGAAAGATTTTTGTGGAATAATTCAGAACTGGTTATACTGATAAGGTCTTTGGAATGGGATGCCAAGATAGCCAGCAGGTCCTTTGGATACTTGTGCATTGCTGCTCTCCAGAAAAGGCACTACAAAAGAAGGATTTATTCCCCAAAATAAAAGGCTAGCATGGAAAAGCAGAGTTCATGAGCATCATCAGAAGCCTAGTATATCTAAGCCCACAGCTCTACCACCTTGGCAGGCATGCGAAATGAATAAATAAGATACCAGCCTGCTGCTACTCAGCAGAACTTCTTGGCATAAGAACATCAAGCAGGAAATCCAGAGTCTTCTCTGTCTGATGCCTGTCATTGTTAGGACACATGCACAAAGATTACTTCTTGTTTCCTCACTTCAGAACTGCCAAGACAGATGTGAAGGTGAAAGGAATGTCGTGGCAGTGGTGTGGCATGCCTCCACTCAGTGTGCACACATTAGAAGGCTTATTCCATAGGGATGGGAATAAAAGGAAATGAAAGTTATGTCTCCTGGCACCGGGTGCCAGGAGCTATGTTTTAGCTGCAACTGAGACAACTCTAGAGAAAGGGCTGACAGGCAGAAGGAGGGAATTAGGAACTGTAGGACAAGACAAGATTAACCTGCAGAGAATGGGCGAAAAAATCAAAAGAGGAAGGTCAACAAAGCAGGAAAAAAGAAAGGGGAGAAAGAATAAAAGCAGAGGGAAATAAGCCAAATAATTCAAAGGCAGTGGCAAAAATAAAGAGGAGAGAAAATATTCACTGAACAGAATTAGAACAGAAGGCAATCATACAGGTTATCAATTCCAGCCTCCAAATACTACAGACGACAATGGAATAGACATTAAATAGAGAAATATTCATAACCTCTGCTTCAATCCCCATTCTAAGTCAGAATGGGGATTCTAAGTCAGAAAACACTGCAACTTTACAACACTCGATGCAAAAAAGCAAATGCTGCAGTGACTATAACATGTCCAGCCAAGACAATGGGATGGATGAAGGGCCTTGGGAAAATCTTAGACTCATGCAAATGCATGCAGGTGGGCACACTCAGATATTTCTTGAGAGTCGATCATGCTCCACATGGCTATAGAGGAAGACCAGATGAACAATTACTCTAAACAATCCTTGCTCTTCAGTCCAGAAGAAAATTTTTTCCCGATCCAACATCCAATCAATGCTTTTAATTCAAGACACATCAGTCAGGCAGTACCACTAGGAGCACCAGCATAACCCACCTACTATCCTGTCTTCAGCCTTGGCCAATTTCTTGTTTGGGTAATTTAATGCTTCAAAGGAAGATCAATTTGCCACCTCCCCACTCCTCATTCCTCCCACCCTTACATACACAGCCAAGAGAATAAAGGACTAGGAAATGAAGGGACTTCCTTCTTTACCCCAATAGTGGTCAGTGAGAGCTCTGAAGCATGAAATTAATTAATTAAAATATAAATGCAGTGTAATTCCTTCTATGAGCTCAACAAGCTCTACTTTTTAATTATTTAAGTTCCTTGCCCTGGTTATCCTGTATGGAAGGCCAGAACTTCATTCCTTTGAAGTTTAGAAACCTTCTCCTGATTTCCAAGCTAATTTATAGTCATCTGATCTTTTAGCACTGCTTTTCTTCAGCTGAAACAATTCTCCACCCTGGTATTTACAAAAAGTGTATTTATGAAGAAAAACTGTACTCCTCCTCATCTTTCTTTTGCTAGTCTAACCCAGCCTCCCACACACACTTTTTAAAGGTCTGCCACTTCTCCTAATCATTCTCACAACTCTTTACTATACGTCACTTTCCCTTTTTTGATCAGAAGTGACCCAAATTGGCCACAATATTTTAAGCGAGGCCTCCTGAGTCCCTCATATCAGTATACTACTAAAATACTTCCCTTTCTGAAAATACCCTTGCCTGATACATCCCAGAATTGCATTAATCCTTTTCAAGGCAATGTCATATTCCAGCAAAAAGGCAAAGAAAATGTAAAGCAGAAAAGGGAGATGCTGAACAGAAAAATGAAAGCATCCTGAGGAACAACAGACAATTCTGGAGGGAGAAAAAAAAGCCCTACTGCTCTGCAAACATAAAGACATAATCAGCTTTGTATAAAAGGTAATTCAAAGGAATAATGGAAAGTCAGAAAGCTGAGGCAAGGCGCACCTGTACAAAATCACAGTGCGCTAGCTTTGCACGACCTCTCTGCTTCACGGCAAGTCTCTGACACTGCTTGCTAATGTCAGCGGTTTGGCAAAAGCAGGGCTGGCAGTGTCACGCTGGTGAGGGGGGGAGACTCTGAGTGCAAAGAAGTCAGAGCGAGTGGATCTGTCTCGCGAGTCCTGAACAGGCCCTTTGCAGCAGAGCTCGTAGATTGTCTCTCCAGGGTGCTTTTTGCCTAGTAATTTAAGAATCAGCACTCCCTGCATGCTTGTGTGTGCATGTGTGTGTTTTACGTGTTTGACATACAAAACCTACGGTATCTTTTTTGAGCCCTAAAATTTTAAGGCTAATATTTTTTAATAAAAATATTTCACTGTCCCATAGACATGCAAATATTGTCCTTTAACCTGTGAAAGAATATAATGGAAGTTCTCAAAGTGTTTTAGGAATGTTAATGAGAAGTTACAATAATCCCTAGGCAGTGTATGCTTATGTATCTTCTGTGTATTCCACAAGGAGACAAAGTAAGTCCTGCACTAAGTTACCTCACAGTTTCTGTAATGAAATGTGATTATGCCTTTTTTCAGTTATTATTTCGAAGAAAAACTTCAACACTGAATTATTTTGCAGAACATTAACACAAAATGGAGGGGAGAGAAAGCTCTACATTTGCTGTTATACAGTAAAGCTGATGGGATTTGCCTTGTCAAAAGATAAATAAATAAAACTCAACAAATTTTCTCATAGGTGGTTTGTATAACAGCACCTTTGTTTCTGCCAATGCAGAAGGAAACTCAACTTGCAGCAGACACGCAATATGTCAATTCATTTCCATTGTATTGGCAAGAAGCAACACACACAAGACAGATTTATCAAACTATCTGAAAGTCTAACAACCAAGAATTCTTCTTCCAGCTCTGTCCTCTCCTCTCTGCTTTCCTCCATACACAGACATGCACAAGCAAAAGCAAATCTGCCACTCCTGCAAGTATAACACTGTAAAGTTCTGCAGTTTTATTGTGGGTGTTTATCATAAAGCATCCTTATCTGTTATCTGCTTATAGAGAAGGCTTTGGTATGTTATTTCAGAGTAATAGCCGAGAGCGAGTTAAATTGCATTAACCTTTAAAGCTGGCATTAATGGGTAACCGTGTCAGGAGACTATATTACTGTACAATTTCCTTTTCCTATTCTTATGCTGGCTCTGTGTTTAGAGTAGTTTTTGCTGTTAGTGCCAGCCTTACATCAGAGACTTTGAGCTCTGAGCACAGTACCTGTGCTCTAGGGAAGCGCTGAGTTGGAAGAAATGTAGGACTGGCTTTCCCTCACCACCGACAGACAACGGGAGACAAGGCAGGTTCTTGTGACGGAGGCTGTGGCTGTGCATCTTGTCCTTTAGCACAATCAACAGGTGATTTGGTATGTGTTCCACACCCATGTTTTTCACCTGCAATAAGGTGACTTCAGGGATAGACTGCACTCAGAGCCTGAAGTAAAGGTTAGGACTTGCTATAGGACATATCAGTGTAGGATATAAGAGACAAGTCCCCCCTTGTTGCTGCAGAAGGTTGTCAGCAGATCATTGGGAAAGAGACACCTAAGAACTGAGATTTTTAGATATGGGAACTAAAACATATGAGCCGTACTATGTTCTCTGTTGCTCTGACAAGGAAGATTTCTGCAAGGTACTCCGAGTGTGCAAGCCCAATTTAACAGCAGCTTTCCATGAACAGGGACAGCTGGAGCTACTCCAGATCTATTATGGTGTAAATGGAACTGGAACGTGGCCTACCACTTATCAGATATTCTCTTCTATGTATTAATTATACACGTAAAAGTCCTGTATTTAGGAATAATCGCAATAATTTATCACTTTCAGAGAACTGTAATTGCAAACACAACATAACCATTTGTCAGCTGTTTCGGATGGAAAGGAGTAGGCTGAGAGAAGGCAGCAGCCTCTTTGATCACATTTTGATTGGGAAGTCTCTTCATTACAGGTTTGGTTTGTGGACCCTCCTCCCCCTCATAACTTTTCCAGCCCTCTTCACAAGCTGTTTATCCAAAGAATACCTACACTTGACTCACCTCCCATCAAAGTCCCTCCTGAGCTTTGGAGGGAGAGCTAGCAGGACAATGCTGTGAAAGGGCACAACGTCCCCACACAACTGAGGGCACGTTTCTGAAAATATACAGCTGACAAAAACTGCAGTGATCTTCGAATCTTTCACAAATTGGGAGCCATCAGATTTGGCATTTGGTAAGCCTAGCTTACCAAAGAGACATTTCTTATGTAAAGAGGAAGAAGTCTAGAGTCAGTTGTAATACTTCTCAGAAAAAGTCCTGGTAAGAGCAGACATACCTACTCCCTAGATATCTACATATGGGACACGCCTCGGGTGATGCAGCAGAGGTGTATGTTACCTGGCTGCCATGGAGACGAGTACAACAGAAGAGCCTAAATAGAAGAGAACATGTTTTGTTTTGAAGTGCTGTTGCAATAAAGGTGCATGTTAAATACAGAGCCACTAGAGCTTCTTGCCAAAAGCTAACATTAATTGTTTAAATTAACACGCAACTAAAATAAATACTTTCTTTTTTCTTTTCCTTCTTTCTTAAAAGAAAGCCGTAAGTGATTTCTTCACAAGCCTCCCCTGGGAGCACACGTGCTCCGCTGCCTTTTAAAACGGAACGGCGCAGCCTCTTCTCCCCAGCTGATCAGCGAGGTTGGGCAGTGTAGGCTGGGCAGTGTAGGCTAAGCCTTCGGGTACACCTAGATTTGTGCTTCCTCATGGACCTTTTTTTGTCACTAGAGTTGTGCTCAGTGGCATGGTTTTTGCCATCTCCCCGGAGAGGTCTGTCACAGCCCCTATCTAGGTAACCATGTTCCCTCCTTCTAGCTGTGGGGATTTACCATCATAGTGCAATTCAGCTTACGTTATCAACACGAATGGGAGCTTGCACATCATTTAGGACTGGTCTGGGACTGTGAAGTTTTGGGCAGCTTCCTAGGTGGTGAAACACATGGCACCTACAGTCTGACTCGTTTTTGCCTGGAGCTATCTGTACACAGCCCTAAAGGAGTCTATCAAAAACCTTCATTTTTTTATTTCAAACAGCAGAGATTCACCCTATTAGTTCTAGAGGTGCCAGTTCCAAGCCCCAGGGTGTCAGACAAAAATGTACTTCCATACCAGTAAGCCCCTGCTTTGGGGGAAACAACTCTAGGCCTGCAGCTCTACCGAGGGTTTTGAAACAATATGTTGCATTCGGAACGATAATAAGAATCTCTCTCTCCCTAAGGAAAATAAAGGAAAAAAATGACAATCATTGGTAGAAATGGTGTTGATTTTTCTTAATGATAAATGAAATGAAAATTTGGTTGAGAATGATGGATGCCGCCAGTCAGAGTTCTTCTTGTTACAGCAGCCAATGCTTCTTTATGTACCCATCTCATGAAAGTGTCAGGGATATTTAAAAAGAAAAAAAAAGAAATATGCTAAAATTAAAATGGAGAAGAAAAAGTCATTTCACACATTTAATGGCATAATGAAGTCTTTTTAATGTAATTTTCTTTACTCTTCTGATTACATATTCACAAAGAGGATCTTCACTTCCATCTTTATTAGGCACTGTGTTTGTCATCATTATGGGTTAAGTATTTTCATAAACATTTGATGAATATTAACCATTTAAAATAAAAAATAACAGTTTATTCTCACTGCAATGACTGCTGCACATGGAGATATTAATACTAGAGCAAGTCATATGAAATTACACACCCCTGCAGCCCCATCCCTGTGTGCAAGGAAGCAATGCAGAGGCTGGGAGAGGAGAGATGCTCAACCTAGTGAACATGCAGAGGGGCTTGCAAAGCTGGATCCTAGCTAGACCTATAGCCAGGGCTGACAGTGATCCCAAAAGACTACAGCATCTCCCTGTCAGAGACTTGGTGTTCTTGGGTCCTTTCTGCAGGTCACAAAATAACAGGCTGTTTCTTTGCTCCTTTCCCAACATGACTGCATTCTTCTCTTCCCTGTGCTTGCAAGGGGCTAATCCAGCCCAGGCTTTAGTATAACATCCTGGTTAATTTATATGTCATCTCTAGCTGGTGCAAATGTCCTAACAAACACATTTTTAAATATGGTCTGTTCTCTACAGCAGGGGAATGGCTTCCTACAACAAACAGTTCCAGAGCCAAGTGCTGCCGAAAGAGGAGGGGGAATGAACACCACAGAAGAAGGTCCACCAAAAAGAGGTTGACTGGTGTTGGGTAAAAACATTATCTGGTTAATCTGTTTTCAAGTAGCGCAGAAAAATGCAGACATAATGTTTTGGGTCAATAAGAGCACTATTTATAAAGAAATTATAGCTATATTTCATTTTGATCATTTTTATTAAGAAAGGTTTATTTCTCAATGACTGAGTAATTTCAAAAAAGGAAAACAATCATGTGTGCCATTTAAACATTGTCTAACTTCTTTCCTCCATCCTGGTTCAGCTTCATTTGCACTTTTATCTATTTCCCTTCCCCCAATCAACAAAATAAAAACATCGGTGATGACATCCTAATTTCCAGGAAACACATGAAAGCTCATTTCTGACAGAAGGCTATTGTAACAAAAACACCTGACCTGTTTCTCATCACAAGGCACCTGCATTCCTTCGCTTACCTAGAGGAAACAGGAGGCAGCTGATACCCTGGGGGCCTCCCCACCTGTAAACCAATTTTCAGACAGCAGGCGCTGGCTCACTCTTCCCTATAAGTTCCCATGCCAGTGCCAACTTGCCCCAGGAGTAAGAAGCCATAGAGCACGTTTTTTTTAAAAGAAAGAGCAATATGCAAAAGGTGAGGGGAAAAGGTCCACCTGCAGATCTTATAGTGCCTCTCCCCACCTCCCCAAAGTGCAGAGCAATATTGCCAGTGCTGTCAAATGTTATTAGAAGGGCCGATGTGGGAAGGAGCAGGGGGTTACTCTTTGTTGCCTTCCCAGCCATAAACTGGGTCACTTTAATTAAATCCTGTAGGTAGGGGATCCAGAGCAGAAGCCTAAAGAGCCCAAGGGCCCAATTCAAAAGATCCTGACTCGGCCCTGACTGGAGAGGGTTAACAGAAGAATTACTGGTGGATGTTTAATTAGGATTTGAGAGATGGGGATTGAGCATTAGGCTGGGGTTTGTTTAGGGCTCATGTGTGCTCAAGTGCCGAGGTAATTTCACATTGTGCTTTGCTGCGTCCTTTGCCAAGCTCAGCCAGCGCCTTGCGGGAGCTGGAGTAAAAGCTCCACCTGGAGACAGCAGGAGCCTGCCTGCTTCCCTGGATGCTCGCAGTGGAGGCTACCAGTGAGGATTTGCTGGGAGAGCAGGGGGCCCAGGAGTGCTCATCCCCGGAATTAGCTCCTCTCTTGCTCCCCGGCTGCAGCCCTGGCACTTCTCTTCCTTCCAGCACTTAGCGCCTCTAATTCCCCAGTCCCGCAGGGAGCCGGGCACGTGCTGTGCGGGAACAGTGAGTAACTGCAGGTCTGCAGCAGGGGTATGGAGGAGAGGAAGGCTAAGGGGAGAGGAAAAACTTGAGCCAAAACCTCCTGTCACCCCCTGGCCAGCATCCATGGGAGAAGGCTGATGCCTCAAAGCTACATTTGGATATGGACCATGTGCAGCCTTGCCAGTGTCATGGGATTAGGCAGCCACCCCCTCGCACAGTGTGCCCTTCCGGCGTGCTGCAACCCGCTAGTAGCCAACATGATGCTGTCTCCAAGCAGAGGATCCCACTCTTCCCTGCAGTCACAAGAGAGGCTTTTCTCAGAAAATAAAATTACATGTGATTCGCCGCTTCGACTCCTTTTCCAACCCCTCTGTCTAATTTGCATCGTCTCAACTGACTGCTTTCCCAAGAAAGCTGCTGAGGTCACTGGTACAGCAGGACGAACAAGGAGGCAAGACATAGCTCCTGGGAACCACTATCCATCCTTGTCTGGGTCGGATTTTGAAATCCTGATCCTGTGTAGAAGTTTGCAGCTTGGTATAATGTTTTAGTGCCAGGACTGAGGTGTAAACTGGTATTAAGCCTCAGGGTGCTGGGTGCTGTGAAGAAAATGGATCGTCTTCTTTCTGGCTAGAGACTTAAACAGGCACAGAGAGCGCTCCCGGTAACTGGAACTCAGCCGTCCGCATTGCCAAATTGCTGGCACGGCCCCTGGCATGGTTTTGGTCCAGGCCAGCCAGCAGCATCGCAGAGGACTCCTGGGCAGAGCCTTGATTTATTATGGGCCAGGGATCCTTTCCCATAGGCAGCTTGCACAGAACCGCCTTGGTCTGGAGGGAAGGAGAGCTTTGTTGCATGGAAGCAGGGCACTGCGGACCAAGCAGCCTCAATATCAGGGAACTTTTCTGAGACATATCTAATTCCCTGGTACAGAAGTAGGCTTTTTCACCAAAAGTCTGCTCAGGACTACTCAATAGAGAGAAGGGCAATCCCCTTCTGAGGCAGGCTTTCCCCAACTGGGCTGAGCCCCATAAAGGTGGGAGACCTTCTCCTGGACTTGGATAAGGCCTTTGAAGCAGGGAGGGAATAAACAGATCTAGTTGAGTTTAGCAGCAGAACAAAGAATCCAGGATATGGGGGAAAAAGTCCGTTATGCTGTTAAAAAGTGGGTGCTGTAGAGCCTGGGTGGTAAGAACAGAGGTGACAAGAGAAGAGTTCAGCTCCGGCTTGCATGCCCGTGTCTGGGAAGCAAGGTTCAGTATCTCTAAATAGTCTTAAACTAGACTGGCTTGTTATTAGTGGAAACCAAGCCCTTGCATGTTATTAGTCAGCAGATGGTATATAAATGTAATGTCAGGAACCAATCTAGCACGACCCACGGCAAGAAGGAGGATGATTAAACAGGGAAATGAAAAGGAGTCGAGGAATGTCACAAAAGAGTCAACACAGAGGGCTCAGATCCCCAGCAGCACAGGGCCTTTAGACCAGAGGAAAAAGCTTTGCCAAGGAAGAAAAGCAAGAAGTGATTCTGTAAACAGAGCTGACCACGGGGGATGAAGATGAAATGGAAGCAGACTTTTTTACTATCTCAATCAGGGAGAAAAAAGTGACAAGAACTGACTGAGACGCTGAAAAGTGAGTGATATGCCATTGCCAAGAATAATGCTCAAAACACTGTAACAGCTGATAGAGGTACTGAGCGTCATGAACCCACACAGAATAAGACTTCAGAGACATCTCTCGGTTAAAGAAAAAAACAACCAACAAACTAACTGAAAGCCTTCAGCAACAGAAAAGGGAGCAGATGTTAGTGCCGAGAGCACTAGACTCCACAGGCAACTTTGAGACTGCCATCAGTGACTCCTGGTGGAAAAGGCAGGTGCATCTCTCCCTTGGAATACAAGCGCAATAGGGTCTGTCCTTACCCCAGCATACTCACAGTGAGCCCTCACCTTTCTTTATTCTTATCTAGGACAAATGACGTCCCTCAAGAACTAGCCCAGAAGGGCCAAAAAAATCTCTTTCTCTTCCTGCCCCCTCACATCTGTGCAAGAGACAGGGTGTTTGCCCTCCTCTGCTTTCCCACTCTTTCTCTGCTCCAGTAGCCCCATTTCCAACAATGTTGTTCAGACTCAACCCAACAGGTTCTGGGTATGTGATTAAAAGAAACCTGTATCTGACTCCTCCCAGAGAGAATAACAGGTAATTTTCTTTTCCCAAGAAACTCAGGGCTCTTTTCTAATTCTTCACTTAACTTTCTGGAGAGGTTCAGCACCCACCTTTTGCTGCCCCATATAACCTCCTTGTCCAGCTGGCTTCAGGCAGAAGCCTCCTAACCTAGTCTTGGTGGCGCATCTTCTGTTCCAGCCCCTTCAGGCAGGTGGAGAAGAGGATAAACCAGGTCCATCAGACCTCTGCAAGTGCAGTTGCACCATGAAATGTGCAGATACCCGAGTTAGATCGAAGCAAGCTCAGGTATATATATCAGTGCACAGCCATGTAGAGAGGCACTTTTGGGAGACCAGCCCTGGCTAGCTAACCCTGCTTGCAGTGCGGCACCCAGGCAGCTTGTCATCTTCCAGAACTGGTTGCTCAGCTCTGCCTTGGGCATCTCTTTCAGAATTCAGCATTGTGTCATGCAAATACACCTGCAGAAGAAGGCCCTTCGATGATCTATGGCCTCCAGCAACCCAGTGCAGCGCTCAACGCAGACCCCAGAGGAGGTTCCTCTGCTCATGGTGGGTGTATTTTTATTTATTCCTTTTTGCAAATATACGTTGTCATGTATAATTAATGCTTCCACAGTGTCTTTTTGATCTTGCATGTGATTTTTATTTTTCCCATCGCATCTCCCTTGCCTTAACATATGCCATTTTATTTCTTATTTTTCTCCTCACGGTCAACCATCCTCCCTCCCCATCTCTCTTCCCCTTCAGTTTAGACCACTCTCCCACCTCTCTGCAATATAGGCCATCCCCCCCAATCTCTCTCTCCTTCCTCCATCTCCCTCCCTTCCTCCTTCCCTCCATCCCTCCTTCCTCAGTACAGGCCATCCCTCCATCTCCCTCTCCCTCTCCTGTCAGCAAAGCAGTTTATCGGCAGTTGCAGTCTCATCTATCAGTCCAATTCATCTTTCCCTGCAGCCTTTGGGGGAGAGCGAGAGGAAAAACCACAAGCTGCCTTCCTAAAGAAACCAGTGGCAGCCACGGGCATTAATATGAGAAGCTTGGGAAGGTGTCGTTTTTCACTCAAGCTGACATTTAAGCTGTTTCATAAATATGAAATCAAACCAAGGGCCCAGATGGGCCTCCACCCCCTCCTCTTTTGACTAAGAGCGGCTGTGATACTCTCTTCACCAGCTTAAAACAAGGGGATGACAGGAGCAAATCCCTGGGAGATGAGGGATAGAAGGAGCGCCTGTTCGCAGTGATGGCACCTGTGGTGTTTACACTACTTTCAGCAAAGAGCCACCAGCCAGTACAGGAGAGCCATCAGTCACTATTGGTAGTGGCAGGTTTTCTGAGTGGGATTTCCCTCTGAGTGCACAAGGCAATAGGGTGGATATTTTCCCTGCTATCTCCACAAAGGATGGTGGATCTCTTTCCATCAACAGTTCTCTTATCACCATAGCTCTGTTTCACACACACACAGAGCCTGATTTCAGAAGAGAAGGAGGTATAAATCTCTGTTCTAGTCCTTTTTAGAAATCTGGCCTGCTTACACCACCCCAGTCCCTATGCAGCCTGTGGTACCACCATGGGTGTGCAACACCTTGAGCGCAGCACATCCCAGGGAACCAGCACAGTTTTTAGGAGAATTTACTGGGCCAGCTGGGAGGGCTGCAGCCTCATCCTCCCCTCCACTCCCATGAGGAAGCAATTCCTTTCACGACTGGGATGAGGAAGGGGTGTCATGGATACCTATTAATGACCACAGATCCCAGCAGCAAGGGAAAGGGGGTAGATCCTGCTGCCTCTTCCTCTTGGTATGACAAGGAGGGTCTCTGAGTTTGTCTGCAGTGTCTGCTTTGTTGTGCCCACCCTGCTGGCACTGCTTCAGACCACCATCCACCCCCCTGTCCCTACAAATCTATATTGTACACGCAAGCAAGGGGAGAGGGCCACAGCCTGAGGAGAGGACACATGGATATGGCACCTTTATACATGCAGCTAGATGTTACTGGCAGCAATACAGCTCCTTGGGATCCACGCCTTAACTACAACTGCCCTGAAGTTGCTCACCAGCCTATATAGGATTCGATAGCAGGAAGTGACCTCTCAAGGCACTAAGCTCTGCCTCTTGGCTTCACGGAGAGCCATGTCATACTGACTCATCCCGCAACACAGCATGCTCATAGTGCCTTATACTGTCTGTCCCTACTGTAACCCTTGAAAAGCTATGATCGGACTGCTCTCCTCTGACGGACAGACACCATATGATTCCCAGTACAAGTTTAGCTGACCACTTTAGTGAGAACAGTGAACTTCAATTAAAGTAGGTTTTCTCATTCCCTCGTGTTTGACCCAATTTTGTGTTTACAGAGAATAATTTTGTCCCCCAGTCTCCATTTGACTAGACTAAACAGGGCCAGCTCATTTCCTCTGACATGATGGGCTCACCGTTCCCCTGATCATACAGGTTTCCTGTGTTGGCATTTGCTCCAGTTTTAATTCTTCTCTCTTGAAAATGATTGACAAGAATGACACCAACTGTTCCAGGTGATGCCTACAACTCCTTCATAAAACTACCATAGTACTCCCCTTGTGTCTAGCATGTGCTCCTCCCCTGGCACATCCTAAGATCTCATTTACTTCTTGCATGGCCGTTTCAAGTTGTAAGCTCATAGTTGTACTGTGATTGACTGTTACAAGCAACTCTGTCTTCTGTTTCCTTGTTTCAAACGGATAAGCCTTCAGTGTGCAGGAGAAACTCTCGCTCACAGTGCCCGAATCTGTGGCCTTGCATTTCATGCTGCTGCATTCCCTCACATCCCTGTTAACCCAATCCCCACAATACCGTGTGTGATATTCTGATGATCCTAGGCATTGATGATGCTGCCTGTTAACTCACTCCTAATTTGAGGCCAAAAGTCATCATTGAAAACATTGGTCCCAAGACCAAGTCTTGAGAACTTGCTTAGCAACCTCCTTCCAGAACAGCTACCTCCTTACCCTCTTTCACCAGTTCCCTACTCACCTCACAATTCTTGTACTAATCCTCATCTTCTCCCACTTAACTAAAAATTTCCCAGATGGCACCATACCAAATTTTAATGAAGTACAGATAGAAGAGATCTACTACTTTTCCCTTGTCTAGAACATCAGTTACCTTATAAAAGACAGATATCGAGTTAGTCTGGCACAATCTCTTTTTGATAATGGCATATTGCACTATATCCCATTTTCTATTCCATGTCTTCAATTACTCTTTCCGACATAATTTGCTCTGAATCCATCTATGCCCTTGAGGCCAAAATAACAAGCCCGCAGCTGCCTAGACCATTCTCCTTCCCTTTCTTAAATATGGGTAGTACATTTGTTATTATCCAGGCAGAAGAACCCCCAGTGATTGGACAGATTTATTAAAAATCCCATCTACCAGACCTGCGATTTCATGGGCTAGTTCCTTTTAGCATGCTGGGCAGGGTGATTTCCCAGCCTCCCTGGTTTGAGCACAGTAAGCTCTCTGAATTGCTTCCATCTTGCATGCAATCATTACCCTTTCAGTACACTTATTCCCCTTAGTCCACCTGACTTTGCCCCCACACTCTATATTTCTGCTCTTAGGGGCAAAGTATCCCCCTAGTTTAGAGCTGTGCAAATTTTTCTCACAACATACAGAGGCTCTGTTTCTTTTTTCATTTATAGTGTTAAGGATCCTTCTGTTGTTTCATTTCCTTTGCAGGGACTAACTCAGTTTGAGTTCTGGCAATTCTCACTTCATCCCTGCACTTCCTGACCTCCCAAAACATACTTTTCTTTGTTGCTTAATCCCCTTTCCAAGGCTGCCTTGATGTGCAGGTGGACTAGGCAGTTATCAATGCAGCAGACTGCTGGAGGGGTAATAAAAAGGCCATAGACCTATGGCTTGCTTGCCCTGCGCCAAGCGCTGCAGAGTTAGCCTTGCTGCGATTGCCAACACAGATAGGGTCAGGGTGGCTGCTACTGCTGTGGGAATATGCCCTCCAAGCAATGGGAACTGCTGCTTCTATCCTCTGTTCCTCTGGATGGCAGTCAGAGAAGTAAGTTAGACCTTTTTCTGACATCCCCCTCCCAGTCCTGATTCTTCGTTTTGTCTCCCGGAGGCACAAATCCCTCTTTCACACAAGCCACCACAAGCAGCAGCCTGAGAAGCACAGAAATAGGACACTTCTGTAGCTCCTTTGGGGGTGGGGGAAATAGAGGTAGATCTGCATTTTGAGATGACAGTGGCTGCAAGGGTATTGAATAGTGGAGGGAGAGAGGAGGACTCCTTTCCCTAACTCCTTTCCCTAACTACAGTTCCTTGAAACTTCCCACAACTCCTTTGCAGCCTCCTAGCTCATCTTGTCTTCACTCACCTCACATCTGCTCTGCACTGCCACCACAAATGACTTCTTTGATCTTCATATTTAGGGATGGCAACATTCAGAAATTTGTTAATACTGTAGACAATGTGCTGCTTCTGCCCTCCTCTGTTCCTTCTAAGCTCTCTGCTTGTGGCTGAGATGTTTTTAAAGTTAAGCTTTTAAAAGAAGGTGGTCATTCATCTCCTCCAAGTTTGCTCCCTTCTCCTGGGATGCAAATTCCAAACCATTCTGCACTACCCACTTAAATGTATTCCCCCGCTCCTCCTCCTTTAAAGTCTGAGTTCCCAAGTCCAGCTGACTTACTGATTTCTTTGCTTGCACTAAGTTTGCCCTTTGGAAATAAAAGGAAACTCTCAGTTATGATTCATTCTTATTTATCCAACCACTCAGTTTGAACTGAACCATATAGCTGTAGGACTTGCAGGGACCTTGAGAGCTCACGTAGTCCATCTCTGCCCCAAGCGATGATCAGCTGTCCAGACCTCCATCACTCCTGACAGGCATGTGTTTAACCTGCTCTTTTAAACCGACACTGGCAGAGACTCCATAACCTCCCCAAGCAATCTGTTCCTTGTATTACTCTCCCTGAACTCAAAAAGTGTTCCCCAATGTCTCATCTGAATCTCTTTTCCTGCAATTTAAGACCATTATTGCTTGTCCTGTCTACCATGGATGCAAAGAAAAGGTTATTGTCTTCATGGCAGCTTCCTCCTTCCTCATAAACCCTTTCAATCTTCTCTTCCCAGGCTAAGCAGCTCCCAGCTCATTCACTCTTTCCTCACTAGTTGTGGTTTCTACATCTCTGAGCGTTCCTGGTTTTGCTTTCTGGACTAAGTCCAGGAAACCCACATCTTTCTTAAAATGTAATGTCCAAAACTTGGTGCAGTCGAGGCCGAATTGAAAAAGGATTAGTTCACATATCTGACACATGACACTCCTATTTATACATCCCAGCATGATGTTTGCTTTCTTTGCAACAGGTGATTTACTATTATTGACTCACAGGCAGTTTGTGATTCACTGTAACCCTCTATATCCTTCTCAGCAGAACTATACCCGGTCTCTCCCATTTCGTGCTGGTACTATCGATTGCTCCTTAGCACCTTGTACTCATCTTTATTGATTTGCATCCCATTTTTTGCAGATTATTTCTCCAATCCATCTAGATAATTTTGAATTTGAATCCCGTCCCCTGTACCATGTACATGTTTTTCAATAGGGTATTCTATCATTTATTAAGGGCACACATTATTCCATAACCTAAGTCATCAGTGACCATGGTACCCAACTTGATGCATCCTTCTAGTCACCCAGTGAATCACTGATAAGTGTTTTACAACTACAGTTTTCCAAACAGTTTTGAATCCATATCATAGTAATTTTATCCAGGCTGCATTGCTCTAGCCTGCTAATGGAAGTCTCACATGAGGCAGTGTCAAAACCTAACAAGTCAAGGTGCTTTGTCGTTATCTACAAGGCTTGTTACCTGTCAGAGTAGGAAATCAGGTTGGCTTTATACAATTTGTTCCTGACAAAATCAAATTGCCTGTTATTTACCATGTTGCTATCCAACTCATGATCAATCTATTGTTACGTCCCACATAAAGCTCTCCTGTAAAATTCTCTCTGCCAACTGAAATCAAGGCTACAATAGCAGCACTTTTGATGGGCTCAGTGATTATTTGGTGATGAAGTCTTTTAGCTATCACATTCAAGAATAACCAGGCCCTACTTTTATTAATAGCACTTATTTTACAATCTACATTTCACAAAATACAGCCTTCTAAACTGACTCAATTCCTAGTTATGTTTCTCTCTCTCTCTCTCTCACACATGTTGAAGTGCTTTATGATCCCATGGACTAGAGCAGACACCCGGGGTAACATTTTTCCAGTTCCTCCCCAAAGTGATTTTAACTCTAGTCAATTCTCTTTTAGCTTTGCTACTACTTATTTGCCCATCACACCCTTAATAAGCAGAATCCCAGCTAACTTTATATTTGTTTCTGTCTTTCCTGAAAACCATATACCCTTCAATACCTACGTTCCAGTCGTGACTGTTACTCTAACATGCTTCTATAAAAAACAGTTAATAACAAAGAGGTATTTTGCTGTTTTTCATGTTCCTTGGACTAATGTTAATGCACCTTGGCTGTTTCAGTCTAATCTTGCCCATTTTTCTAGCTAAACAAGCATTCCCCAAACAGTATCACTAGTTTCACTACTATTCCAGTCAACATTTGTACTCTCATTTTCTTTGCCTTTTTGTTTTATTCCTTGCTGTACATCCATTTACTGCTATATATCCTTTCATCCAGTGTTGCTCTTTCTGTGTATTAAACAAACAAACATAGGGACAAATATTGTACAAGCCTTTCCCGAACTACCACTCTGTTTCCTAGACTAAGATCTTATTATTAATTGTGCTACCTCAATGCCAGAAATCAGTCTCTCAGGCATACAGGAGTCATCTCTCCTTGGAGGATGGCTCTCCTTTTGGGAATGCCTCTCAGTGGTTAGGCTGTCTGAAAACCTACCCAATAACATTAGCCCTATGACTCTTACACAAAAAATCCCACTGTAGTTCACCTGAGCTTCACTTACTGCTCTGAGCACTTTCCTTAGCATGGCACAGACATTTTTGACCTTCTCTGGTGGGATTCTGGCAGCAACACTTGCCCCGACATGAAGGTCAGCCACCAGATTTTTCACAGGACAGTCTCTGGGTTCACATATCCTCAGGGTGGGATTCACCACTGGATGTACCAGGGACCAATATATCTGTTAAGACAAAACAAAGCCGTCAGTCCTGGGCTGTGTCTGTGGAAACACACTCCACACCATACAAAGGCCACATTTTCAAAGGTAAGTGAGTTGCCAAGCTGAGCATCTTTCTATGCCAGGGCCCAGGTGGAAGCAGTCTGGACAGGAAGGCACGGCAGCTGCAGGCAAGTGTTCAGGGGATATTAGTTCCCTTGGCTCAGCCACTTGTGATCCTTGCAGTCATGCAGCAAACTGTAGCTCAGATGAAGGGGGAGGAGAGACAGTCATTCTAGCAAGTACAGAGCAAGGTAGGCGGAAGGGGAAGGTCTGGAGTGTCTCTGCTGTATGAGAGGCTCTATGCTATGGATGCTTTTCTATTCTGTCCCTGTAGCCTGCTCTGAGAGGTATGTGGACTGAGAAATTCACGCTGCTTCAGACATTCCTTGGAAAACAGAGCAAACCTTTGAGACTTGTGGCAGGGTGCTGTCCTCATTTGCTGATTCTTCTGCTTCGGGTCTTTCTGTTTTCTCTCACTTTCCTCTGTGAATGACCCTTATCTTTCTTGTGTGTCCCCAACTATGTCCATCCTTTTTCTTTTCTTCAGATTGACTGATTCTCTTGCTATTCTATCCTCTGCCTCTTTCTCCATTGCAGTCTCCAGTGCAGCAAGCCTGTTCTCCACTCCATTTTTCCTCCACCAGCCAGTCTCTTCCTCTGCACATATCCTCACCTAGCCTACACTCAAGGTCCTTCCATTCAACTGGGATCATGGATCTGGAACACTGCCATATAACCATATCTAACCCTCGTGGAGAAATCTTTGCTGAACAGAAGTGAAGCCCAGTGGTAGCCGGGGAGCTGGTCTGGAGAGAAGTTTGTGATAATGTGAAGAGCAAAGTATGCAGTCACCTGAAGAGCTTCTCCAAAAGTCTGGAGATTTAGGACATCAAGAAATTTTAAAAGCAATTATAAATACTCTTGAGCGAAAATTAAAGAAGGAGAACTTTTCTCTCAAAATGCCTAGCCTCACAGATTATTAGAAGAAGTTATTAGGGAAGTTAGGGAAAAATGACACAAGATCTCTTGAAATGCAGTTTGCAGTTCAGTAAGGAAACCAAGTTATATTCCTATATGCCTGGAACATGATATCCATAATCATCCAAAAAAAAAAAAAAAAAAAGAAGAAGAAGAAGAGTGTAGGAGAAATAACAGAGGAAGATAGGGCCCCAGAGACATGCTATTAAAAAATTATATTTAGAATCTCTGAGTCTCCAAGGAACAGCAGACGCAGAAGTCAATTAAACTACCTCAAAGGGAGATTTCCAAATACCATACCTAGAGGGAAATTACACAGACTTGACTCCCTACATGCTTGCAGCTCCCATGATCTTTTCCATTTCACAAGGCAATTGTGAATCTCTACCACTCTGGGGTGGCAGCTTTGGCAGGGAAGGTGTGAGTACAACAAACATTAGTGTGTACATGTCTAATCCAGTGATTTAATAGGCCTGAACAAAATTTGGAATCTCTATGCCAAAGGAAGTTCTGCAATTTCAAATTTGCCTTTGTTAAAAAAAAAAAAAGTAAAAAAGAACAAAACATATAAAGTCTTGATGAAGAATTGTTCATTTTAGGCCAATCAGAATGTTTTGTCTGTATCTTAACTTTAATGTTACATTATACTGTAGTTTCAAAGAGAAAATAGGAATTCAAACAAGGAGTTATAAAAAAGCCTAAATGAAACATTTCAACCTCCTGGAAGTGTTGATGTGTTTTCTGAGTGAAATTTCATCAAATGGGGCACATTTCTACAGACCCTGAAGCTTTCATAAAATCAGCCTTTACGAATGGAAAATTGTTATACTCCAAAAAAAAAAATCAAGTATCTCTCCTATTGAGTTTCTAACCTTCAGCACTGGAAGTACAATCACTGTCACTTGTGTCACTAAACAGCCTTCTAGGTGTGAGCAGCAACAATCTCAGCAGTTCCTCTGGCCAGACACTTGAGAGAGTACGTTCAAATTCATGTGGTTTCACACTTGTGACCTGCAGACTGCTGCAGGTCCACAGCCTGTCTGTAAGAGTCTGAGTAAGATACCTACAAAACACAGTGTCTTTTTCTAGGTTTGAACTTGCTATGTGAAGTGAAATTTCCACTGGAAATATTTGATTGTTTCTGATTTTGAAAAGTGTGGCTGTTCCCAATGCTCAGCTGCCTCGCAGGGCAGCAGAGGATAAAGACTCGCTGCACCGAGCCTTGCCCTGCCACAGGAGCGGAGGAAAATGTGCTGGCCAACCACACAACAGCCCCAGGAAAAAACCTCCTCTGAGGAAGAGAAAAGCTTTCCAAAGGAGAGAGTTGGCAGCTGCAGCTTCCTTTGAAAGCCACTCTCTTCCCTCTGTCTCCAGGGCAGGCACGGATCTGAGATTATTCCTCTCTTTGGCTTTCCTGGTTAATCTCCACTGCGTGTCTGATGTTACTCTTCCCTTGTATTTCTGAAATTTCTCTTCCTTCTCTGTTGTGCAGTTACTCTCACCTCTGTTTCTGGAGAGTGATAAATACATTAACAAATGCAGCTCTCTGCCCATCAAACCTGGAAATCAGGGAAGCTGCGAATTCAGAAGATCAAACTCTACAAATCCTAGCTGCTGAGACGCAGCAGATGAAGGACATTAGAATACAGCGGTTGTATGGATACTTACCACCTGAGTGAAACATTTGGGCTGTTGATGCATCAGATCTATCCTCCCTGCTCAACAGATCACGTACAACCTAGGAAAAGTTCTTGAGAGAGAGAATCCATAGCCCACTTCTGTCACCGAGACCTTTCTTGCTTCATTCAGTGGCAACAAAGTCACACCCCTTATCTTCAGAGAGAAGTGTTTCACTTCAGGTCAAGTAGCGGTCTAGTATGAGTGGAGAGTGAGTAAGACAAAAAATTGGTCACCATCTAGTAGCTAATGAGTGGACCGTCAGAGAAATCACTACAGCTTGTACTTCGCTGACCATTTTGGACTAGAAGAAGGATTAATTACAGTATGGACAGCGGGATTTGCCCAAGTAAATACAGGGACATGCGCTGTAGAAATTTGCATCTGGGGAAGCCATCCTAAGCTTCCCTTGTAAGTCAGTAAAGCTCTAATCAATATAACTAATGCTGTTTAGGGTGCAGTTCATTGTGTCCTAAAATAAACATGTATGTTTTATCTGCTGAAGCACTCTCCTCAGTATCCATTAACAATAATGGCATACGGACGTCTAGCAGGGATGTATCTAGGACATAGACACCTGCTTTGTAGATACCAATTGCTAAGCGAGACAAGTCCTCCCCTGCCTTCCTTTCCAAGCTATAAATGGGGTCCTGGTAGGCCAGCGGGGAATAGGCTTGCATTATCTGTGCACAATTTGTTGGGGACTTTGCTTCTATATCCTCTCATAGCTAATGGTCGGTTCCATTAATTCTTAAGGTTAAGGTGACCTTGTAAAGCTAAATAAGTGCATTTCTCAAATAGCACACAGCAAATATATGGATGCACACATTTATATATTTGTGAAAGAAATTAACCCTATCTCTCTAACTCATTTCCCACTTTTCTTTCAGTGGCAAGATAATCCACTTAAATAGAGTTCCCAACCTCTCTACAGGCATAAAACAACATGAAAAAGATGGAAAAACCCAATTGGTTGGTTCCTTTCTTGTTCATGGAATAAAAAGAATAGTTATTTCCTTATTAAACGAAAAATTAAATATTTTCTAAGCTTTCATTCTTTTTTGTCTTCATTATACCACCTCTTAAAATAAAAAAAGAAACATGAAACTTAATAAAAATAAACCAAAATAGATGCAAACAGAACAATTGGCAAGGGGTAAAAATACTGCTCGTATCCTGGAGACAGACTGCATTGTTGGTCGTTTCTTAATTTTCACCCTATTAAGGTAATTTCCTGTGACTGTGGCTTTTTTTCCAGCAGCCATTCTCACACACTGTCATCCCTGCCTTCTTCGCATGCTGGATGGGGTGTGTGGTTTTTTCCCTGATCAGAAAAGAAAAACGCATGTATCAGGTCCATTTCCCAGAAGTCTAGAGGCAGACATGCTGGTCTCTGAGTCCAAGTGCATGGAAGGGAGCAGTGAAAGTAAATTTCCAAATGTAACTTTCACATCACTGTAATATCTGCTCAACAGCACCTTTATTGGATGTCTCCTATGAGAAGCCAAGGTTTAAGGCAACACTGCACACTAAAAATTTTGGCATTCTACCCAGAAAAACATTTGCGTCACCACCGCAGCCTAACTTGGACCCAGATCCGGTTCTAAACTTACAGCAGACTCATAGCAATTTGTAACCAGGATAAATCTGCAAGTGTATGAGTTTCTGTGGCCAGACTGACAGCCACATGTCAGTTTTCTTCGTTGCTTAGTTTCTTCCCTTGCTTTCTTCCCATGCTCCTCCTTATGAGCAAGAGATGTTGGTACAATCCATCAAGGCCATTACGTGTACCTGCCGTAAGATGTAAGCACCTTGAGGAAGTTTATAACTAAAGCTAGATTTTGCAGAGAGCTGTCCCAGCTTGAAATGAACAGCATGTCTTCAAATATGCCAGGAGTGACATAAGGCCAAATTAAATTGATTTTAGAACCACAATGAAATTCTCATATTAAATAAGACTAAAACCTTTGTCTAAAACTCTGACTGCCCTGCCTGAAATCATTTTAGAAAGCTTTGCAAGTCTGGGAGTGGAAAATGTCTTTGTCCTCTTCACCTTTTCCATTTTCCTCCTTGCTTCCAGCTGCAACTAAACATGGAAGTGTGGAAAAGTTTTAACTGGAAGCAAGACTTATCAGATGTTCTCAAACTAAAATTTACTGCTTGTGATCAGAACCTGGCATAGCAGAGCAGGCAAAGTGCTCTTCCATCATTGTTTGTCCCTCCATCTCTGACACTTGCTATTCCTCTGTGTCCATGCATTTGTGTGACTTTACAAGGACTTTGAAAATCCACATGAATTTTTTTATTATTATCTAGATGTCTTGTGAATATTTTCCAAAAGTATGTTGGAGGTTGTACACAAACTTTCCTGGAAACGAGTTATGTTCCACCATATTTGTCTTATGTTCGCATTCATCTGTGCACAGGAGAACTGATTCACAACCTGTTATTTGTGGCATAAAACTTTGGTGATCAAGTAAAAGGTACTCTCTTTCTTTACTAGCTTTGTTCATCAGGAATCTCTCAGCCTTTGAGCCTTCTATCAGTGATATCAACAGCTCATGTTCTCTTTTGAACCATTGGCAGGCATAAAATAGCCAGGCTGATATCACTGAATCTGATTTTTTGTTTCAGATGCATTTGACTATAAGAGACAGATGTCTCAGTATGTGCTGCGTGTTATTAGGAGCAGGCATGATCTGGTTGATGGCCCAAAAGGAGAGAAGGGGAATCTGGGTTCCACAAGCAGCTCTTGCCACAGAGGTGGTGAGATCCAAACTTGCAGAAGGTACTGCATCTCTCTGCCTCCCTTCTGTCCTGCACAGCAGTCCTAAGTGAAAGCTCACTGGCTTTCTATGGCATTTTCAGTTTTGTACATCAAAAATACTAAATAAAAAGCATGTGTCTGCTTGCAGTATTGCCCAATTCTTTCTGTTCTTGATTTTCTGAGGAGCCAAATCACTTCCACCATTCAGGACTATACACAAATGAGAGATTAATACCATGAGTATGTCTACAACATACAGAAATGCAGATTTACACAGAGCAGCCTGAAAGGAATTGCTTTAGGTTAGAGAAACAAGTCTAACCATTCCACCATGGCAAGTGGAATAAATGAGCCAGTGAGAAGGCAGTTCTTTCCATTACCCAAGGTTTTGAGGTAGCACACAGGTCTTTTACTGTACCATGTTATGGTATATCACTTACCCATAGCCATTCCTCCAGCTCCCCACTCTCCCCAGGAGGTTCCATCTCTTTACCAATTTTTATCAGCAAGCACTAAAGCCATTGGGGGAACTAGTAAGGTTTTAGTAGGAGGACCCAAGTTAGCATCTTAACGAAACTGCATGTGGCCTGCAGTCTTGGAGCACAGGCCACATGGTCCTTTATGTCTACTGGGCACTGGGAGAGAAGATCCAATCCAGCTGTGCACTATTTAACAAGAAGCTGGTGCTTGTTTGCAAAGGGATGATTTCATAAACAGAGGAAGGGATTTGTGCCTTCATCACCTGGTAAGATCCCATTTCCTATAATCCCCTGTATCAGCAGTCATGTGGATTTACCATTGCTCCTGGGATCCCAGGTCCAAAACTTTCTAACTGATCCTTCAGCTGGTGAATAATGCATCTCCCTGCCTCCCACTGCCTGTTGTCTGCACCTACCGTGTACTGGTGATGACCACCAAAAGTGTGAATAGTTTGGGACTCAGCTGTGTGAGAAGAACACTTGAGAATTATTGCTTTGGAGCTAATGCCCCCTACACTTCCCAAGGAGCAGCTCTGAACCTATAGCAGGACTTTGCGTTGGGAGTTGCTATTTCTGATGGATCCTTACAGCCACAACTTGGTGACTTGTTTGTGGCAGAAGCAAGATACGTAACTCGTAAAGGAGGGCTGGAATCATCACTGCTCAGTGCAGACTCAGGACTTGAGACTATTTGGCTCTTTAGTGCAACCATACTAACTCATCAGACACAGCTGTTACTAAGCTCCCTCCATAGGATGCCCTTTGTGTCAGTCTATAGCAACCCCCTCTGGCTGGCTGGAAGAAAAGCATCAACCTCTTCTGGAAAGCACACTCACACCTCAGTAAACCTGCACCTGAAGGGTCAGGGCCAAAGCCAACCATAGATTCAGTAGCCTGGGAGGAAAAAAGAGATCTCTGAGGCATCTGATGAACACAGCATGCAGGACCTAAACTAACCCAGCTCCCCAGCTGCACCTACATGTCTCCAGTTTTTGCGCTGGCCTTGTTCATGGCTACTGCCATTTGGAAGCGCAGAAGGTAGAGCAAAGGCAGAAAGAGGAGGTGAAAAAAGAGATGAGGTAGAAGGGCAGAGAGCTGGCAAGAAAAGTAAAGGCTAGAAATATACCCCAAATGGGCTGGGGCAGGCTTTTTTACAGTAGCAAGTTTTGCAAAGTTCCTCAGGGAGGCACAAGCAGATAGGCACAAAAGAGTGAAAAGGGGCAGCTAAACCACTGATAAAATTCCTGCAGTCGCTGCAAAGCATGTGACAAGCAGCAAGTATGGGTGGCTCCAGAGAACACGTACTCCAGCCTCCCATCTTCCTACTGCATTTCCACTCCTACACCAACAGCCTCCAAAGTCCCCAGAAGACTATATCAAACAGGAGACCAGCCATACCAAAGACCAAACCACACCAACAACTAGAGACAGCCACAGGAAAAAAGATGAAAAGACCGAGAACATTGCCCAAGTGGTAAGTCCCAAATGAAGCTTAGCAAAGGAGAAGTCAGGAGACACTCGGATGGTTCTCAGACACAGCCCCTGCCTCATGCTATAGGAGAACAAGAAACATATCCATGGGCAACTAATAAAATCTGTTTTCTTATGTTAGTGTGCCATAGGTCCCCAACTTTCTGCAGATATATTGCCCATACTCTGCGGATGCATTGTCTGATTTTTCTTTTTATTTTCTCTCTCCCTATTTCTGTCCTGTATTTCACATTCACTCTATTTGTTTTTCACTCTACCTTATTCCCAACTGCGTTTTCACCTCATTTTTTTTCAATAGCTGTTTTCTCTTTCTCACCAGTCTCTCTGCTTTTCTCTTCCTAAGGGGAGCATGGACTGGGAAACATCTGAATTAAAATGTGTGCACATCTGATGCATGCAAGAGCTTGATATGAGGCATGAGAAGTTTGCCATAACCCTAGCGATTAGCTCTTTGCCATCTTTCTAGCAGCAGGATTTTCTTCAAGAGGAAGTACATGGTACAATCAGCTCAGTTAAGGGAAATTAAATGAATTTGGGATTGATAAAAAACCCACACAATCAAGTTCTGAAAGAGTGAAGGAAGATGTGTTTTTGGTATCTGTCCTGACTCAAATTGCTTTTCAGCACTGAAAGTAAAACACATCCCATTTACAAAACACAGAAAAAAAATACCAGAACCTGGTGTATCCTAGACAACTAACGTTTAAAGACGTGAATATGGAACTAGTGCAAATTCAAAAGGATTCTCTGATTTCGTACAAACAGTTAATTACCTGTGTCAGGGAGTAGACCAAACAGCATGGAAACTGTCTACATATTGAAATTAACTGAAGTGGAAAGAAAACAAAGAAAGAGTGAGAGAGAAAGAGAGAAAAGATATACATATATTTTAACACCTGATAATGAATGGAATGTTGTAAATTAGAGATAAAGAGCCCTATTCTGCCGAGAGTTACACCAACGCATAACAGAGGACAGAGCTGGGCCCAACTGATGCCACAGGGATTTTTGCTGACCCCCTGTGAAGTGGAGTTGCTGCTGTCACCTTGTATTCATTTTGTTTTCCCCTCCCTTGCCCTCCCCCAAGGCAAAATCCCTGAATCAGCCGTATGCAATGAAGGCATTTAGCCACTGTACAAGCAAAATGGGGAGCTCTTGAACGCTCTCATGGCACCCGTCCCACATCCCGCTAGTATATTTCAGCTGTCAAGTGGATTAAATATCGCCCTTTAAGCAAACTCATGAAAATGTAAGAGCCTCGCCATTTCGTCTTTCTCAAGATGAGTTCACTGTCACAGGCTAAAGGTGGGCAGGAGACAAGTTTATGCCATCTGGACTCGCTAAACACCCAACGGTTTAAAGGCCAGGTATTCAGGAGTCTAGTATCCAGTATGGATCTTTCCAAAGGTCAGCCCCTAGTAGGCCCTGGTAGGAGGCACCCAGATTTTTGGATGCTCCCAAATTTCAACACACAAGAACTGCAAGGGTTGAGGGTTTCTGAGTACCCTGCATAGCTCAACTACTTGGATAAGCAGTGGTGCCAGAAGGCTCATGCTGACCAGCAATCACGTGTCTTTCTTTAGCCAAAAATACCATAAAACTAGATTGTTTAGTGTTGTTCTGCAGATCCCACACTCAAACACTGACAGCTCAAATGCAGCTGTCACTGAATTTGGGCTCAATTTAAGTCATTTAGATGCATAAGTACTTGATTGTGCCTGAAAATCAAATATTTAGATCTTCTGAAAGGTCTGGCTTTGGGTGACAGGGAGAACTGCCAGCATGAAAGCAGACACTCCAGCTGAAAATTTGGCCCTTTGTTTCAAAACTTTTTCAGAAAAGTCCAGAAATGTCCAGCGATGATGGGAAGGTTAAATGCCTGCGCCACATTGGGATGTTCTGTTTCAGTCTAATCACTCAGGGATTAATCATCTGCACAGTTTCTACATGCCGCCCAGACAAGTTGCTCCGTGCCTGTGGGAGCTGGTGACTACTTTAAAAAATTGCCTCAGTACTGTCTCCAACTCAGCATCCGTCCATGAGCCTGACATTCTCCCCTGAGCCAGCAGAAGTCCTCAAGGACATCACGTTCACCACTGCTGGAAAGCGAGTCCGTGAATGTGACAGCATCCTGCCACCTGCCATGGGCCTGCCTGGCCAAATCAGACTTTGACGTTAGTTCGTGGTGAGATGGGGTTTTCTATGTCCCGAAGGAGAATGAAACTCACTTGGAGTTACAGGCTTACGGTCTCAGAATCTTTCTGCTTCAGCTGATATATTGTCTAAATCTAAAACTTATTTAAAAACCTGTCTGGATGCGACGGCTTTTAATTAATCTTCTCTTAGTTTTTATACTATATAGTACCTTGAAGACGCAAGATCAATCACTGCTGTATTGTAATGTAGAGTTGGGAGACAGAAAGATAAATGAGCTATCAAGTTTAGCGTTTTGATAGGTAAGTTTAATTTTAACTAACTCGGGAACATACTGTAGATAGGTGGATAAAGTCATGAGATGGAGCATTCGTCTTTAGGACCCAAGCTGGAGTCCACCAGAAAGGAACAGAAAGAGTTCCTTAATGTCTGGTCAGTCTCACGTGGACTTTTCAGAAGAGTAAACAATCAATGAAAATAACAAACATCATCAAACAGCAAAAATAAAAATCGCACAAGTCTGATGGGATGTGACTATATTTGGCACTTTTCATCTGCATATTCTACAGCTTCCGTTCATAAAGGCATTGGGACTATTTCCAGTGCATAATATTAGGCATACGCAAGAGTCGTGGCAGAAAGAGGGCTCAGTACCTTATAAGGAAGGGTAAATACAGCGTCAAGCGCATGATGGGGAAAAGAGAGGGAAGTTTATCACTCAAGGGTACAAAATGAGTCAGCAACAGAGCTGGCAGCAGAACCAAGGAATCCTGACTCATCATTTACTCCATCCATGAGGCTATCCACAGCCCTGCAACTAAGTGATATAACAGCCAGCCAACTCATTCATCCTTTTGAAAGTGCCTATGGAAGGATGGGGCACGTTCAGGTCCTTGTGACTTTCATGACTCACAGTGACTCAAATTCTGATATATTTCACAGGGTCCGTCACAGAAACTTTAATTCCTGTGTTTTCTGCTTGGTCCATTGTAATGATTCTCATTCTAATGCAGGCCACGCATCCATCACGGTAGCGACTTCTAACGTGCTCCACCCAGTCCTACTGCGATGACTAATGCTAATGCACTGCACCAGTCTGTGAGGAATTTCCATCATGCATCATTTTAAGATCACATTGTATTCAACAGGACGTTCAAATTAAGGCAGCTCTTGTACATGCGGTTGCTCTGAATCTTAACTCTGGCCTTTTTCCATTAGACCAGTAAAAAGGTTGAGCAGGGGAGCTAAATAAAAAGCAGCTCTCTTTCTGTCTGCATCTCCAAGAAATTTTTAAAACACCATCACCCAAGTTTTGCACAGGCTAGGTGAAAGTGTCTTTTTGCCAGAGGTTTATCCTGATCCACTGAGGTGAGAATTACTGAAATTCACAAAAAAACAAAACAAATGCTGAAATCACTGTTTCTTGTTCCAACAGGTCAAGTGTAACAGTTGGATTTGGGGTTTTTTTTTGGTTGGGGGGAACTGCATACCTGTATATGCTTTCTCACGTAGTAAAGGAAGTGGATGCAAGTGGCATGACTGATAATATGTATCTCATCCAAATAATTCAGTTTTCAGTTACTCCTCTGGTATGATACTAAGGCTCTGAGCACATGGTTAATAATACATAGCATCCATTATTTCACCAATGGGTCGAAAATGCTGTGGCTACATGACACAAAGAACCAACACGGTATTAATTCATTCAGCTGGTTGAAAATTTGGTAGTTTAACTTTGTCCCAAAGGGCTGTATATGGTATCAGATACCTGATGTCCTCCACTATGTGTCACTAAGCCAGCATAAGAGAAACCTTAAAAGCCACCTTAGACTCCGTAGCTTGTGCTCTTGCTAATTCAACAGACAGGTACTTTTTTGCCCACATCCGATCCAAATCAAAAATGTAACAGGAACGTATGCAGCAGAGTTGAGAGATGCTATTTTCTTCCCAGCTCACTCCATCTCCTTGTCAGTGCAAGATTATGTGCTGCTATTGCATTGGCACAGGAATTTTAGCCAGTCTATTCCACACTGCGGAACTTTAGCCAGTCCCATCACATGGGGGCTTTGCTACTGTAGACATCCTGGGAGGACCTGTCCCAAAAGAGGGCTCGTGTTCTGCAAAGGCAGGCTCTCATTACTAGAGCCAAATGTATATAGCAAAGACATGCAGGTCAAGGTCAACCATTTCTAATAACTTAGAAATAGAATATGACTTTGGCCATTTTTATTCTCTGTTTATACTTGTTTTAGAGAGCCCTCATACGTGCAAAGTCTCATTGGAACAAGAGTTCACAGGGAGTAAATCTCAGGCCTGTAGCTTAGAACCACTTAATCACACAACAGACTTCATTTCTGGCAGAAGTAATTAACAAAGGTTCAGCCATCTAATCAGGGAACAAAGGCACGTCTCTGTCACCTCATTGACCAATCATGCCACTCGAATATTGAATCATGAATATTGACTACTCACAGCAAAGAGTTTGCAGGTAGCTCTCAGACCAAAACACGCATAAACCAAGGCTGCAGGTCAGTCAATGCAAACCTACAGTGTAAAACTGGCTGAGCACAGACCACTGGCAAACACGGGAGGGAAAAAAAACAAAACAAAACAAAACAAAGCAGCAGCTAAATTTGCCAACCACTGCAGATTCTGCTTAGCTGACAATAAAACAGTGAGGAAGAAAAGGGGGGTGGAAAGAAGGGTGGGAAAAGAGGGAGCTCCCTGCACTGTCCTCCTGATAAATGCTGTCCAGAGGAAAGTTCAGAAGTGTGGGAGCACTCAGGTTTGCACAGGGCATGTCGAACAGCAGTGAACTCTTGTCTAAAAGCCTGTCTTGCAGGACTCCACACCATGTACTGATCCTCCCAGACAGAGCATTCCTCATTCACTTTCCTTTTCCATATGCTTGTTTTGACCGGTGCCAAGCAAGGGCACTCTGCCAAAGCCCATTTTTCCTGCCCTGCTAGGGAGCTTGCTCCTTTGCACTGTGTCCAGGCTTCCTTCTTCATACTGAGGAGAACTCCACTCTTCTGCAGCATAAGAAAAGTAAAGGGTGGGACAGGGAGATGGCTGGGGCTCAGAATATGAGGTTATTCTGGGGCAGAACTGAGACTGAGCAGCCTGAGACAACGAGAAAGTTCTCATTCAGATCATAACATCACACCATGCTCTTGTCTTTGCAGTGTAATGAATAATAGCCCCATCATCCAGACTCCTTTTTTATGGGGGAGCCATCAAAGGTGGAACCAAACTGAAGAGCTCAGGTTCATTCTAACTTATCATGTAAGCCTGAGTCCCAGACAAACACTGTCTTCAGAAAGGATTCACACCTTAGGAAAACAGCCCCAGCCCCGTTCACAGACCTTAAAAATAAAACCAAATCTAAGGAAACCCTGAAAGAGTTGGAGTGGAGGAAGGCAGTAGTTCATTTAGTTCAAAGGGGTGTAAATTAAGCCATATCTTCCAAAAGATCACAATGACACCAACAGAAGGCTGTGGTATGAAAGAGAGCAAATAGAGAGTAAAGAGCTGAACGGAGAATTTAAGTTCATACATCCAAGTATAGCAAGGCAGGCAATGAGAAATTCTAAGACTAACCTGGTATTGCAGTCAAAACACTATGCAGAGAAGCTGGAGAGCTGGGCTTTATTTTCAGCCCTGGCACAGTTTTTATAAATGACTTGGGCACCATCAGTCCATCTTGTTTTAAACTTTATTTCCTTAATGGTAAGAAAGAGCAATAATGCCAACAAAGTACTTCAGAAGAAGCAGGAAGGACATGGTAACATTTGCAAGGTGTTCAGACAATAGTTTGACTGAGGAGACAGGAAAGAACAGGAAAACAGGGGCTTCCCTGGTCCTCTTCTGTGAGGATGCAGTCAAGCATGGTGGAAGGTGCCCAGCTGCCCACACAGAGACAGACACTGTTGGGTCCAGTCTGGCTGCTGTTGGTCATGAAGGGTAAAAGTTGAGGGGAAGTCTAGGTGCTAGTCTTGGTTTGCCGAATCTGAGGCCCAATTGCTTAGCTATTCAGCATGGGTCTAGGCGTTTATCTGAGTGAGGTCATAACATGCTGGGTTACACTCAAGGTCAGGAAAGCTTCAGCAAAAAGGGGATGAACTGAATGCACAAGTGAATGTTCAAAGCCAGGAGACCAGGCCAAACTGACAGGGGAACCAGGGAATCAATGTATGGTTTAAAACCAAAAACACCTTACCCCCACTTTTCCATCCCCACCTCAGATGTCATATAGGAGGACCGAAGCAGGATCTGATGTGGAGATGATGATGATTACCGTGGAGGTTGGAGGGCCTCTGCACCCTTGCAGCCCTTCCCAGAAATGACCGGTATCATGCTGTGATAATAAAGAAATAAGTCAAGAACTAAGACAGTTTCATAGTAAAGAGGTCTGAAGAGCAAATTAACTCACCAGAGTAACTCATCAGCCTCCTGTAGGATCAGTCCTTCTGGGTGAGGGTGTCTGCATGAGTATGTGTATGTAGGCAAACAGTCCTCCTGTGAGGCTGTAAAATCAAGCAATTAAGAGGATGTAACAAAATTCGCCTGTAGGGAAAGCATCATCTCCCATTTTCTACCTCACAAGAATCTCTCCCCCTTTACTTCTTCCAGTCCTTCTGCTTCTGGAAAGGAACAGCGTACTTTATTTACTGTTTCTTCTCCTAGCCTCATCACTTCAGCTGCTGAGCACACATGGATGGCAATTCAGTGTCCTGTGCTGCAATGCAGCTGGCACATGTCAGTCTCTGAATCAGTGCAAAGAGATGGCCAAGAGGTGAGAACATTTCCCAGAGCAGTTGCAGCTGACCCATTGCAAAAGACACTCCGAGTCATTCACATGAGGACTTCACTGTTATAGACTGAAATCTATAACACAACTGTTCCTGAAGTCAAAAACAACATAGCACCTTCCTTCCAGGGTGAGAAGAAGTTGCAATTACTTCCCCCGAGTGATTACTCTAACCAGGGAACTGCTAAATAGCTTTAATTGCTGGCAGCAGCTCAGCTTCTCCAGCACAGGCCAGTGAATGTTGACAGAGTGGTTACAACCAGTTCTCACGCCTCTGCCTTGCAGGAACAGAGCTTTCTCCATTTGAGGTATCACACGAAGAGAAATGAGGTAAATGAGAAGGGGCACCGTTTGCAAAAAAAAGAAAGATTGGGATAGATGAACAACAGCAGAAAAACCACACTGATTACCTCACATCACCTGGCAGAGGAGATTAGATGAAGAGCAAATTTAAGCAGGCAGGGAGAAGGGAAAGCGAGCCAGGTACTCTGCCTTGCCTTCCCTCACCGGCCTGCCTCTCCTGCTTGTTTGCTGTAGCTCAAGTGCTGCCACATTGCTGTGGACCAGAGAAACCGCGGTGCTGCACGGGGAGGACAAGCGATGCTGAAGTTGCAGCAGGGGAGCTGGAAATGGGTACCAACAGGGAGCTACAGGTTCTCCTTGGGCCGAAGTGGTGGGACAGCTCTTGCAACAGCAGCGCTAGGTTGGCTAGCTCTCCGCCAGAGCACCAGCCTGTGGGGAGCCTGGTCTCCAGCCGTGCCGGTCTCTCACGTTCACGTCAGGACTGTGTCAGCCCCTGGGTTACCCACACATCAGAGTACCCGGAGAGTAAAGGAGAAGCTGCGTCTTGTTGTCAGCCGTTTGCTGCGTGCCAAGATAGGGCGGTTCAGAGACACAGCTGGAGGCGTTGAGGAGGGGAAGGAGAGAGCTGCAACACTTTTCAAGGATATAACAACCTTCAGAGCCAATCAAACCAATTGTCCAACTGTTGTAACACCTTGTCTCAGGCGGTGGCTAGCATCAAGGATAGATGTAAAACACTTAAAACGGGAAATAAGTAACTAATATGTCCATTGGGGAAGTTTCTTTATAACCCCAGGCAGTTAGTGGTTGGATTTATGCCCTGAATCTCAAGGGCTGATATTTCTTATAAATTTTTTATTTTCTCTAATGTAACTGTGAATGTTCTCACTATCCACAGAAATAGCTTCCTTTTTTTTCTCTTTTTTAACTAAGCCTGTGAACTCAGTGTGTAACACCCTGCAGCAGGCAGTTCCACAGTTTAATAGAGTATCATAAAAAATAATATTCTCTACACTTCCAGATCTGCGTTGCCTTTCAGTTTCAAAGGATACCCTTTTGTCCCAGTACTGAGAACCTTTTAAAAGGTTCTATATATACTTCTAATATACACCTTCTTATTCATCTCTTCTCTGAACAATATCTTCCTTCATCTTTTTCAGTCTCTCCTTATCTGAAAATCCTTCCAAGCCTCCAAACCATTTTCACTGCCTATCTCCAAGTCCTGCTGTATTCTTTTTTTTAAGAGGAGTTGATGAGAAATTAGCTAAGTATGAAAGGTGAGAGTTTATCAGTAACTCTGTGATGGTATTATATCTTTAATGTTAATTTCTATCCTATGCTGCAGATATTTTTGCTGTGCATCTAGTTATGCTAAGTTCAAGGAAAGATGGGGGGGTCTAACTTCTCTGAATAAGCATCTTTGTGCAACAGCTATCTCCTCACTGTTCCTCATGCCTCTGAATACAGCTTTCATCTTCTGTCTTAGTGCACCTTATCAGGCTGTGTTTCTTGTTGGGGATTGTCATTAGAATGGTGATCTGCTAGGGTTATATAGATGCCCAACTCCTATCAAACGAGAACTTGAAACATATTTCTATTATTTTTAAATACAGCCTTGTACCGCCTCGTTTAACTTTAATGTTCTGTTTGAATGCATTTCTCTGTAGTCATTTAAGGGAATGCTCCACAAGGAAAAAACTTGCTGTTTTTTTTTCTCTGTTAAATTCTGCTCTGAAGCGATATTCAGAGAGGGAGGATTGCCTGGGTGATAGGACTAGTGCAAAGCACTATGGTAGAAAGAGTCAAATCCCTGCTCTGCTCTCCCATCTGCTCCCTCATGTGATCTTGTTGCTAGCAGAGGCTATGGGTAGGCAATCACAAGTGGTGGAGTTTCTGATGCTTAACTAGTCACTGTTCATCAGCTGAACTGTAGAAGCAAAGATGTCCACATTTCATGTCCATAGAGATGATAGCAAAATAAAACCTCTCACTTAAACTACCTTCTAGGAGCACACCAAAGGGCAATTAAAGCTGGCCAGCTGTCACTCAGTCAGCTATGAAAGCACATCCATTCTCTCAAGGTTTCTGCACCTGTAATGATTCCTTAACTCACAAGAGAGTGGGGAGAAAGCAGCAGGAAAACTGCAAGGTACATGTATAGAAAAATGTGTCGCAGCACTGCAGCCACATGGCTACGTCTATATTGCATGCCTGAGAATTCAAAGCAGCAGCGGGCTATGGCACCAGACAGAAAGCGGCCTCTCTGGTCCCAGGTTCACTTTCTCTCCTCCCCTCAGTAAACCTCATCTGAGATCAGGAGAAGGATAAGCCCAGTCATACGGGCCAAAAAGAGAAGGTGTACTGGGGGAGGTCTCGGATCCAAGGCGATGCTCCTGACACTGCCAGGCAGTGAAGGATGGCAGCAAGCACATGTGCTAGGATGGACTGGCACCACAACGTCCACCTCTGCCCTCCATTCTTGGGCGGTGTGCAAGCCGGAGGAGACACTGCTGCTGAGAGAGGCAAACCCCACATCCTCCAGGAAAATGCACAGGCAAAGTAAGATGCACGACTAGGGTCAACGCTTGGTTAGGGTAGTGCTACAGTTCTAGTGCAACAGTTCTAGTGCAACAGCCCATTTTGGCTATCCTTGAAGCCAGCTCTGAGCTGTCATGACACAAGTGCTGTTTGGTGTGAAAGAGAAACATGGAGTTGACAAACATGGCTAATAGGAAGAGGAAAAAAAAAAGAACCTTCTCCTTATTGCTCCACATTACTGTATTATTTTCAGGGCTGGTTTTTTGCAGGTTTGGAAATAATCTCTGAGCTGTTTTGCAAACCCTTCATATTCAGTGCAAACATCTTATTTTATTATCTGCCTTTTTGTTGTTGGTTTTCTTTCTTCCTCCTCCTCCTCTTTTTTTTAATCCATTCAATGATTTATTGGATCTTCTATTCTCCAGTGTGCATTTCTTCTTTGCTACACTATCTCCTGCTTTTCACAGATAAACACCTCACACCTGGGAGACAGGCTCCTCTAATTAGTATTAAAACCTGAAGTTTTTTTCCACCCCTCTTTGAAGCTTTCTAGGATGCCTTTTCATGAATAATAATGTCCTCAATTGAACATAATGCAACACTCAATCAAAAGGTGCTGTAGCAATCACTTCCCAACAAGACACATTGGCCCTTCCTCTTCCTCTGTACAGCTGCTGATGAGGCAATAAAAAGTCCAGCCTGGAAGAGGTTCTCAGAAGTTGAGGTTTCCACTTGTGGCAGTCTGTTGCCCTCAACATGCTCTGTGCAGAAGGCTTGGTGTGTTTTGTCACCTCTCCAGCTCCCCATTGCCATTCTCCAGCGTGACAGGAGTTCTGGCTGCCTGACCTCCTCCCAAATAAATCCCTTTGAACAGCAGTTCCCTCTCAGCCAGCCAGGCCCTCTGCACAGCATGGGACACCCACAAATCTCTTCACTCTGCCCTGCAGATCACTTGTGGTCCAAGTCCCAGACTGCTGCCCTAGGGATGCCAGCTGTGCAGCTGCCTGCTGAAGATACCAAGGTCCCAGACACTATGGATGCCCACACTGCAGACCAGTTCCTTCAGAAATTCACAGCATCTGCTATCCCACAGAGTGTCTAGGTTGCAGTGGATGGAAAAATCAGTGTTCTCCAACAAGAAGCTGTTTCCTGGCAGTTTTACTATGCACTTCTGTTCAGAAACTAGCTAGGGTCACAGCCTCTACTCCCTGAAGCCAGTCAAGTAGTACCAAAACCTTCACAAATGGTGCTGCCAGAGAATCACTGTAGCCAAGGCTAGATAATGGCTGTTACAACACGGGTCATCTAGTCCTACAATCATAAGGATGATTATTGCTTATATTAATATTTTAATAGTGAATTTCTTTGTGTTTGTGTGCACAGGCAAACACACAGAGAAATGTTTGCAGGCACATGATAAAGTGTTGAGAGTGGAACTTGAATGCTGTTGTAGGAACATTTATAACTTGGCACCCTTCCACAGGGACCAGTCCTACTACCCTTGCCCTGGTGGGATGGGAAGTTCAAAGGAGCCTAAGTGACTTAGGAGTTTCACCCTTCTCCTTTCCTTCAATTTTCATTAGAATTGCTCTTCCAGTTCCACACAGCTGATTTTAAAAAGCCCACTCAATGAGTAAGATTTCACTCTACTGTACATAGCACCACTGAACTCTGTGGGGCAAGCTGCAAACTACTACTAAGAATGACAAGAATTAACAATAGGTATGTTTTAGAATAAAATGGTTAATTGAAGACAGTATTCAAATGTCAGGGCAGAGGCACTGACAGTTTTTATCTCCACCGGAGGTTTTGAAGGCTCTCTTAGTTTGCTACTTCAGCTGATCTCAACTAGCCACATCAAGGTAAATCCATAAATATAAAGGACTGAAGAAAAAAATGCCTTCCCAATGCCAGATGCCAGTTTCTCGTGCAAGTCAGGTAAAACATCCTTTTTTTTAGTCAGTCCTTAAGCAGATTCCTACCGATTCCAACAGATTTTGTCTAAGAGGTGAAGAAATTCCTTGGGACCCTGAAGTTCTCCATGGATGGGTCCTTCAAGACTACAGGGCCAGGTGGGAATCAGTGCCTGAGCAGTGCTGCCCTCGCGGGTGCACTGTGACAGCGGTTCACACGGGGACACTGTGCTGAAGGAAAACTATCAGCTAGGGAGAAGGCTTGGGAAGACTTGCCACTCAGGACATTTGTTCCTTATTGCCTCAATCCTAGAAAGCTTTGAGGACCTCAACTGGTCCAAGGGGAGCTAGGAACTAAAACAGAGGAGTAGAGGGACTAGATATTTTTCTGGACCTGGAAGAACAGGAACAAATCCTGCAGATATCTGGAGAGTGATTCAAGTGTATAAACATCAGGCTGTAGTACTATCTGAGATGCCCCAGGGTTGCCGAGATGTCTGTACAGGATGAGTGGATGTGACAAACAACCCACGGGAGAGCCCTGCCCTTCCAGAGAGGCAGCTGGAGTGGCTACAGAAATGCTCGCCTGTCTGGGCATGTCTGTAGGCAGTCAGTGGAGAAAGGCAGTCAGAATTTAGGCAGCTGGACCTGTGCTCTGTGGGGTTTCTTGTACCTCCTCAGGCATCTGATACCGGACCCTGTCACAAGGCCAGATGCCAAGCTGGACACGGTGCTGGTCTGATGTACAAAGACAGTGCTGGATGCCAAAGATCCCCACCCCTGATTTAAAACGTCAGGGGAAACATGAGAATGCAGCATGTAATTACTACATTTTGCTTTTCATTAAATGTTTCTTGCCACTCTCCCCTTCCCCCATCCCATCCCCCTCCTCCTCCCCCCAAATAAAGAACTAGCTAGGCTCAATGCAGTTCTGAATGTTATCTAAATGCCCACTGGGCTGAGGGGTCAGCTAGTTCACCAACCATATCAATTAAGTGCCGATTATTACCCTTTCATTATTATACAAACTAATCCTATACATCTAGTGAGCTGGTGTTGAGGTGACTTCACGCCTCTTAAAACTCATACCATTAATTAGAGTGCAGCCAGCTATCCTTTGATTTGCAGCCCTCCTTCTCCTCACTACCTTTGCATCCCTGTGTCCCAGTACCCACCCTGCTCCTGCTATCCCTCGCTCCTGCCTCGCAGCTCCCCCTCTGCCCCAGAGCTGGGGTCCCCATTCCCAGCTGTGCCTGTTTTCCTTGCTTTTCCCCCTTTTAGCCCAGCCCTGAGCTCCCCTCACACAGTACTTACGACTGTACTGTACTTGTGACTGTATTGTAATTTGAAGCCTCTCTCTCCACTTTTCTGAGACCCTTGCCTATTAAACCAGCTTTTGCTTGAACAGAACCAGCTAATCATATTGAATTATGCCAGATTTTAATGTGGCTTCCTTACATAGACACATGCCCATAGGGATGCAGGCTGAGAACACCAAGCCCACATCATCTTTGATCTAAGGCACTACAAGATATAAACCCTTGATCATACTCCTAATGTTAATTAGTCATCACCTTCCCCTTCCTAAATTATATGTGTCTAAGAACATTGTTGCTGATTTGGTCACAGACAAATTAGTCATTGTATATGCAGTGTGTAGTGGCATTTCTATAAGAATGTTTAGTACTAGTGAAGTGGTTGCATCAAATCAAAAATTATAAACTTTTCCAGCTCTCCTGTAATTGCTATTCAGGGAGTCATTCTAATAGCAAGCCTCCAAGAGGAAATGAGCAGCAGCATTTTTGTAACGAAAGCAAAATGTCTTCCATGAAAACCATGGCCCCCCTCTTCTTGGAAGAACTCTGCATTATATCCTGAGAGGTGCAGACTCTGATTTAAAACTCAGACTCTAGCCCTAAAACACCTATTACTTTTGTAATTTCTACACAGGAACTACTATCATGTAAACCAACAATTACAAAAACAATAATGGTGCAGGTTTCCCCACTCCCATTATTTTCTCTGAATAGTAGCGGCAACATATCCCCCAGCCACTATTAGGAATCACACTACAGTTCATGCTCTTATGCTACTGCAAAATGATCTTACATAATGAACCACATACGGTGTAATTGATGGAAGCCATATAACTCATGCAAACAAATGGATGTCTCACAAATAAACACATCCAAAATGAACCTGCGCTATTTGTGTGTTCAGCTGAGATATGAACTGCATCTGCTGCAGGTGACAGACAGAAAGTGACAGAGACTGGCAAAAGAAAATGAAAATCTAAATATTTACTAATTTAATCAGTTCTTTCTTTATTCTTTATGTCTGGTGGAATGTACTGACTAGCAGTCTTAATTCTAGTCCTAAATCTTAATTCCAGTCCTAAGGTTTTGTGGGATCTAGTATACAGGCTTCAGAATTGCTCTATAGCTAAGGTTATGTATGGAGATTTCCACTAGCTGAAGTATAATTACTGAATTCAATTTTCAAATTTGGCACCAGGAACAAATGGATTTATTAAATAATTGCTTCAGTTGAAGATTTAGAAACTCCTACAAAGTAGAGAGTTAAAGATGTCCATTGAAATTCAGGCCTGTTTTTCTCATATTTCTTTGCGTTTCACTATCTTAAATCATATATGCTGTGCACACATCACATTTCACCCAGTACCTCATCTTTACAATTTTTCAGACATAGGGCAGGTATTGGGACTTGAAACGAAGACCTTTAAAAGTTATTTCTATCATTTTTTGCAACTGGATTTAGCCTGGCAGAGAAAACCAATAGATGTGAGAGCTGTCATCAACACCATGCTCTGCTATGCATCAAGGTGCAAAAGAGACCTTTGTGCACAATGTAGTTTATGGACATTGCATTTCACTTAATGAAAGGGAGTAAAATACAGATGCTGTTTCCAAATAGCAGGGTCTCCTCTTGATTCCCTTTCAAGCATACTGTCAGTGTAAATGGAAACAAGCAAAACCCAACCCCAAGCGGACCATGTCTTTGTTAGGAAAAAAAAAGTTAGGCTCTTAACTCGTTGTAACAGCATAGGTGCAAAAGGCTTGTAAAGATGGAGCCACTTTCAGAAAGTACAAACTAGTACTGGATCCCAGCTCCTTACTCATGTGAAAACAACAACTGCTTTGTTTCTCCTAAGATTTTCTCTCAGGTTAGCTACTGTCCTTCCTTGCCAGGAGAAAGTGCTGCCAGGAGAAAATACTGCCAGGACGTCTGTAAGCTAACAGCAGAAAGTGCTGTGGGAAGCTAACTCGGGCGCACATAAGCAAACAGCTGTGGTGGTCTCAGAAGTCACCTCCTCCTAGCTGCCGGCTCCCAAGCCAGTCTGCTTGCCGCCGCTGCCTGCAGCAGAACTTGCCTGGGCTTTCGCTGCTGCCATACATATCGGCAGCCCAAACCCACCTTCACCAGCAGCTTCTGTTGGCATCTCGGGCTGCCAGCTGCAGTGGCCAGAGAGCAGATATGCCATCTCTCTGCTTTTTTGGTGCCAGAGGCAGATACATCCAGCAGAAGAGTGGGGCAGGCACCAGGGGGTGGCTGTGGTGACAGTAATACCTGCCAAACACCAAACACCACAGCTGACAGAAAAATCAGCTGTTAGCCACATTGAAACACGAACCCCAAGTGCCATCTAAGGTCTTGCCTGCAAGGGAAGGCTCCAGCCATCATGTTAGTGGGGATGCAGATGTACAATTTAGCAGAATGAATCCCAGCATGAACACCATTATCCCCATATGAGAAAAGGGGGCTTAGGGACAGAGGGCTGGGGTACTGCAAACACCTTCCCAAGTGACATCAGCTAACCTGAAATAGGCTCCTCTAATAGCCAAAAAATTGCACCCTGCACAAGGATTATACCTGTAAACCTTATCAGTTTAAATCTACCTCTGCAGTCATATTAGAAGGATGTTCCCATACAGGCAGAGTCTAAAGAATGGATAAAACACACGCCAGGAGGAGCTGGGGACACAGCGGCCGGTTATGCAGGGTCAAGGGGAGAAGGGCTGAAGCACAGCTTGAGAGAAAAGCCGGGGGGGCAGGTCTGAGATACCAGTGGTTAGGAGTGTGAGGGAAGATAAAATGCCCTTCAGGAGGAGGTTCTTGGGGATTATAGCTCTACACCCTTGAGCACACTGCCGTACAGCAGTCATGGTAATAATTAATAACAAGGAAATGATTCTCGCCCTGTTCTGGTCACCTTATTAAAGCGAGGATATTGTGGAAATGGAAAAATCCCAGCAGGACAGCACCTGGGATGATAGATGGATGGGATGCATTTTTAACAGAGTTCACTACGTTTCAGGAAACATATTTCTGAAGGGAGAGTGGCTGCAAAGCTTTTATATTCCTTTCCTACTCTGCTGCTACCAGCTGCTGTCAGAGACAGGACAGGATGAGGTAAGGTGGACCCTTGCTCTGACTGACTGGTGGCCAATTAAGTTATGCTCAGTGGCCCTAAAACACTTGGTTAAACCAGTAACCTTGTCTTTATATTTTTGTTGCCATTCTGCTTTGCTCTTTGGGTTGTTAATGAGATAAGGAACAGAAGCTATTAAAATAATGCGAGCCAAGATGTTCTTTCCACATGTCCAGAGTGGCCCACAAAATCTGGAAAGAGATGCTGTTTACCCTGAAGGACTCCTAAAATCCAGTTTTCAACTGTTAGGCCAAGCTGTAGTTTCTAATTTAATAAGGTATGTTCTCAAGTAGTCTCAATGCACAAGAAGTCAAAATAGGCTTTGGGTGGGTATCCAGGTGTGGCAATCGTAAACACCAGGACTCTCTGACTTACACAAATGCACAAGAGGGAATAGATTTGGCAAGGCTGTGCTAGGCTTTTAGCCCCAAACAGTCCCCTCCTAGGGGCTGTGTAAAGCCCAGAGGTCATTTCCCTTGCGTGAAAGCAAACCAGGATCCCAGCAAAGAAAACTTTCCATGCGAGCTTTGAGCGCTTTCTGCTCTGCCCCTGCAAATGCAGCCCCACACTGCAGCTCCTCTTGCCAAGGCTTTTAGGTGACATGGTGGGCTAGCAGAGAATGGGCCATTCACCCTGCTCCCGCTGAGCCATAAAGGACAGACCTTTTGCAAGGATCTGTGTTACAGTTTAAAGGGGAGGGGAGAAAAAGAAAGAGAAAGAAACAAAAGAAAACCCTAGCCCTCCAAAACAATTGAACAAATATCTCCCCGGTTAATAAATAACAGGCTCGGCTGGGGAATTGTAATTGTGTGTATAATGCATCTCAGATCTACGGTATAATTACACTCTGGAAACCATTGACTAATAAAAGGCACCAGCCAGGGGAAAGGATGCCTTCTTGCCATGGGTTGACAGGCAAGCAACAAACAAGGCGCACTTTTTCACCTTCTATTCAATAAAATCAGTGTATTAAATATGCAGGCAGAGCACCTCCATTAAGCAATTCACTTCCTTCCTTTTCTTTCTCTTTTTTTTTTTTTCTTTTCTTCTCCTCCTTTTGTTTCCATCAAGACAGGGAAGGTTAAAAAAAAAAAAAAAGCTATATATGAAACCCCCGGCTATACGTGAGCTGTGTTTTAATGAGGCTGCATCTTGGTCCCTCTGCTATACTAAGTAAACATGTTTCTCCCCCTGCAAAGAAAGGCTTTGCTTGCCTGGGCTGAAGGGAAAAGAGCTTGGGGAATACTAGGAGGCTTTTTCTCTGCCCACAACTCTTCCTCCATTCCCACTAAAATAAACCCCCCCTTACAGAATGAATGCTTGTTCACAGAGTAAAGGTAAAATAAGCTATTTTCATACCACTCACAATGGATTTGGACCTTTACAGAAAATCAGAGACCAGGGCACTCACCTGAAAATCACCTTTCAGTTTCTAAAACTTATGGAATCACACCTGGATTTAAATAAAACAGCCAGCTCCTTTCCTCCAGCATGCTCTGAACTGAGGCACTCGAGTCAATGCATACCTCCAGCCACTCTGACCGCTTAAAATTTCAACCCTGACTGGAAAACTGAAAAACAAGAGCCTTACATGACTATTCTGAGGCTCTGGGAAACATCTGGTGCAGTGTTTTGCTGTGAGACCCCCAGCATTGTCCAGAAGGGACAGCGTAACAGGTTCAATATACAAGTATAACATAAGCCCCTTTTCAGCCCTTCATTGCAGCACTGAGCAGGACCAAAGGACTGGAGCATGGCCATCCCTTTGCCTCCTCTGCCTGGAAGCCTAGCACTCAGCTGGTGCTGCCATGTCTTTGCAAGGAAAGAGGTGGCGGCGTGAGCCCCCACACTTCCAGCTGCCCTGGCACACGGCAAGGAGAGCACTAACATGAATCCTTGCTTTCTTTGTCCCTGACCTGCCCATCACAAGCCCCTGGCGTAGGTAACTGCTTGGGTTTGAGGTGGGTGAACACAGTGAAGCAGGCTGAGCTGCTTCACCCTCCTCATGCACCCTCTCAGCCTGTGGCTGTGGTGAGATGTGTGTGTGTCTGCAGGTATTTGCTTCTGCTCTACTCCCAAGGAAGGAAGCAGAAGAGACATGCTTCCCACAGACTGAGGAGTCAGGTATTAAACTAAAAACCTGCATCCACATGCACCGACTGGGTGAGCTGCTAATTGAGAAACCCTACGGCTGATTAGCAAGCACTTCTGGTTTCAGATGCTTCCAGCTGACGCACCTCATTTCCCACCCGTGCCTGCAAGAGCGCAAGTCCAGTAATGACCCCGCTGAGCTCCCCGGGATGCGGAGCCTGGCCTTGAAACACGCAAGGGAGAGCAATTGAGCTGGGCTCGCTGTCGCTGCCTCCCTCCGGGGGCCTGGGGAGGGAGCAAAGAGAGAGGAGTTGAGTTGGGAACGTTTCCTGACTCAGCAGCAGTGCGTTCATTCGCGGAGGCACTGCTGCTGCCACTGCTAATAGGTTGTGGTAATGGAGAGGCGTCTCGCAGGCAGGACGGTGGGAGGCTGATCAGCTCCAGCAGAAGAAGTGAGGTCAGTGGTAATGAGCGACAGCGAAGAGGAATGCAAATTGCGGGAGGATTTATGGAGCAGTTTCTGCTCAGTGAGCAGATTCCAGATAAGTGGACTGTTAATAAGGCAGGCAAGCTCTTTGGCTGTGCCAGCTGTTAGGCGGGGACTGGCATCCTTTTCTAACTGGCATTCACACGAGAGCAGGTGCAAGGGTGCCCACAGCACAGACACCATTGCACACCGTCCCCTCACTGCACGCACGCAGGGGTGGCACGTGCATGTGCTGACACGCGCTGCATTGCTCTGCCGCTACACGGCAGGTTACGTACTTGTGCCAGGACCAAGGAAAGCTGAAAGGAAACAGGGTGGCAGGGGACTGCTTACCAGCACACAAGGGAATGCTGAAAAAGAGTACGACTTAGCAGGCCCAAGCCCTAACCAAAGCCATTTTTATCCTCTTTTCTTCTTTCCGTCCCTCCCTCCTTCCTCAGCCTCAGAATATGCTATGGTGTTAGATGAGTGTCTCTCACCAGCCCCCCAGAGGTGAAGTGACCTGAAGGCATGCACAGCAAATCCCAGCAGAGCCGGGAAGGGCAAGCTTACCTTGCCCACCTCTCGCCTGCTCGGGCTTGAATCTCTCAGGAGCATTGCTGCTGTGAATTACTAATGGTAGGTGTCACGGTCTCTGCTGAGGAATGCTACTCTCGGACCAGCCTGCAGTGTGTTGGTGACATACTGGAAATCTTTTTTCTTTTAGAATTATTCCTTCTAAAAGCTGTGGGATTTTATCACAATAAGCCTCTCGGCGTCAGGAGAGTAGCCAGTTTCTCAGCTGTAGCATTGCCACCCTCAGCTGCTTGGTGTGGTGACACTCCAGAGCCTGCAAAACTTCCCTCCCCACCACTGGCCTTACACCTTTCCTCCAAGCAATCTGCCTGCCTGCAAATTGTTAAATCCTGGTCTCCAGATTAAGAAGGCCTCACAGACTAGCTGCCATTGAGCCCTCATTGTTGGTAGGAGCAAGTCCACCCCAGCAGAGGAGGTGAGCTGTGAAGCCCCACTCAAAGTGCTTGTTGTAAATCCTAAGCTGGGGCTGCCCAGCCGGACTGTGCTGGGAAGGTCCTGCCTCAAGAAGAAGAGGTGGTGGGAGCAGTCACTTTTGGAGGGACCATCCACAGGAGGGAGAAACGGTGAGGGACCCTCTCTAACACTGGACAAAGCAGAGCAAGGTTCCAGGCTAAGGGGCCTCCCCTCCCATCCCTGTTCTGAGCCAGCACACAGGGCTCCCACAGGCACGCACGTGCTGGATGACATGATAAGGGAGGATGAGTGACATGGACAGGGGATCCTGGGTCATTTTGCAGCAGTCACTGCACAGACTGTGCTGATTGCAGGACCCCGGCAGCTGCGTGTGCTCCTTGGCTTCCTGGCAGCACCAGACCTCCTGGCTACATTTGGGCACGTCCTTCTGGAGCAGCAGAGGGTCATGGCACTGCACATCTGCATCTTTGCAGCACAACAGGGGAGTGAGAGACAGGAACCAAATGAGCTAATTTCATCCTGAATACATGAGACTTGACAAGTCTATTAAAGGGCTGGAGCCTACTGTGTCTCATTATGAAAAATTAGTGCCGTCCTATAAAAATACTGGAGACAGTGTGTCACTTAAGGAAAAGATGTCTTGAGGATATGGTCTTTTCTTAATAGGCCCTACATCATCAGGGACATACATGGCTCAGGAATGAGCCAAGGGGATTTGGACCTGGGAGCTGGTACCTCTCAAGTCTGACATTTTTAGGATACTCTAGTTTGCCCATCTCTTTCTGCTCGAATGAGGAGAAGTTGGAGTAGGCAGGGGTCAAATGGACCAAAGAAGGATTTGGCTTGTTTGTTGCAGTGTCTCAGTGAAAATCCAGTAAGAAAAACAATAGGTTTGATTCAAACAGAAACGAAACTTTGCAAAGGTTTTCAGCAACATAAAAATAAATCACAACCATTTCATCTTGGGCCAATCCCAAATTCGGTCAATCCAAATACGATGTTTTATTTCTTCCCTGGGTTATTCAAGCTGCTGCCTAACCTTTTATTTTAAATTTAGATCAGTGTTAATGCCATTTCAAAAAACAAATCTATTTCTGTAAAAAGAACATCAAAATTAAACGTTTGAGTGTTTTAGAAATGAAACACTACAGTCAAAACCAAGATGCTTTGACATTTACAATAATTCTTCTTACCTCTTCTCCCCCTGGGTTTTTTGGGCGTTGTGGTGTGGTGGGTTTTTTTGCTAAAACTCTTTGCCAGATTTGGGTCAAACATATCCACAGTTTTGGCCCTTCACTTCTCTCCTCGTCCCAGACCCTCTTTTACTACTTTTTAAAGAGTTTTGCCTGTCTCTGTTTGCAAGGTTAAACCTTCTCATGGCTCTAGGGTCTGACCCAGTGTAAAGATAAGAGACAGTTTCACACTGTCTCTTCCCAAGCATCTGGGAAGGACCCTGGGAACTCAGACATCTCTGCCATCTAGCATCTTGCTAGCTTTGCTATGACCATGGGCAAACAAACACATCAACTATACGGAGGCGAATGATCAATGGAAAAGCAGGAATGAGTCCCACTAAGTTGGGGATCTTTACTGGAGGAATGCATAAGCATGATGGGCAAAAGAAAACTAGTTGCCCCTGCTGAAGCGCATAAAAGTCCTACCAAGAGAGCTATGGCTATAATGGGAGAAGGGCTGCAGAATCTCATGCAGTAAGAGAGGCACGCTGGATTGGTCAGCACCCTCAGACATCAAATCCTCACATCTCAGGGATGTTCAAACAAAGCTTAACCCAGTACATTTTGCTGACCTCTTTTCTTATAATTAAAGTGAAAAGATTTCTCCTACCAGCTACCTCTCTAGGAATGTTGTCATCCAGACACGCAGAGGAAAGAACACATATGACAGCTGGAAGAGCTCAGAGAAACCAAAGTGCTTTGTCTCACAAAAGAAAATACAAATGAGCAATCTGAATGCCATCAAACCTGCTGTGAAAGGGAAAGAGAGAGAGAGATCGAGGTAGGATCAAATCCCTTGTTAGACCTTAAGCTCCCTGGAATTAGGCCACTTTAAGAAGAAAAGGGACTAGAGTTTAAAGGATTCAGAGAATTTCCCATTTCTTGAGACAACTCTTTGACCTTTGCAAAGAAAACTACAAAGAACCCAGAGCATAAAGGAACAAGACTTCTGTGTCTTTTCTTTCCTTTTCTTTTCTTTCCTTTTTTTCCCCTCTCTCAGCTTTCTTTGTAGAAACAGGTAATTGTGCTGCCCTTTCTTGGAAAGATGCAGTTCTCCCTCAGTTAGAGCTTCATAAAACAAGTGCCAGTATTGCTGCCCCTGACCTGATGGGAAATTTGAATGGACAATACAGCTGTGTGAGACTCATCATTAAAAGAACTACCTCCACAGTATGCTCTGGAGCAGAGGCAGAAATGATCCAGGGGCTGGGCTCAAGCCTAGCCTAAATCCATTAAAGTCTTAGCCTAGATCCACTGATGTCTAAGACAATTGCCCTTACGCAGATAGACATTTGCTAGCATAGGTTACTACCTCTATTCAAAAGCTTCATAGCTATGCAGGCATTAAATGGTCAGCGGTGCATGTTTGAGTTCTCCTGGGAGCTGGTACCTTCTGTCTACTGATGCTCCACTCAGATTTGAACATGGGTGAGGCAAATCCATCTGTTGATATGTATACTGTGCCTTTCTGTCAGTTTACCACAAAGTTTCACATGCTTAGAAGAAAATCCAGCCATAACTGGCTATAGACAAGTAACTAGAAGTCGCTAGTATGTAAGCCACAGGAAACAGGCATAAGGTGAGAAGGGAAGGGGAATTAAAGAGCTTGTTTGCTATGGAAAGAAAGAGTATATCTCTTCCACACGTACAGATACAGAGAGCACTGTGCAATCACAGGAGTATCGAGCACAACACACCCATCACATGTATACAGCAACGAAGGTACTCCCTGTGGTACCCGGGTACACAGACTGCATGGGCTCACAAGTAACTAGAGACACTCAGAGGGACACCCTAAATGGAGATAGTCAAAACCCAGACTTGCAGACTGACAACTATTATCAGAAACTCAAGTGTGAGTAAAAACATCTATGGACATGCAGTCATTTCCATAGGCACAGACAATTCCAGGCATGGAGGCCTGCAGCTACACCATGGTACAAGCTACCCACACTCTACGCGACAGACCTCACACACCATGGCATGCTCTGAGCAACATGCACGTGTTCCTCTTCCCAACACAGTTATGTATGGTGACTGGTTTATAGCAATACATCAACACAAATCCCTTGTTCCCGGTGGATTTCCGCACAGGTTCAGTAACAAACATCCACACACATCGTTGGATGACTGATCTACATCTGCAGGTATTCCCGGCCGCAACCCACACGTGCACAGGCAAATGGGACACTTGCCCAGCCAGATGCAGATCAGTCGTAGGCATAGGAATACCTGCTTACCAGACTGCTGCAGTGAATGACATGTATGAGCAGGAATCACAGCCTCATTGTTGAAGGTCTGCCTAGCTCCCAGGAACTGACCCCTTCTCTTCAAGGTTCAGCTTCTTCATCAACTTGGTGTTCTTCTGTGTCTGCAAAAGCTCTTTCCCTCCCTCCATCCCTCCTTCCCCCGGAAGCTCTCTTCAGAGAAGAATAACACAGCTGAACTAATAGCCTAGCACATAACTGTCTGATGGCCTTCCCTTCATGCCTGCCACTTGCCCACATGGAGAAGTGCACATCTAGCTGCCAGTTGCAGCACAATCAAAAAAAACATTAGAAAGTAAATGAAAGGGAGAAAAACTTCAGGGGTAAATCCTTCATTGGGTGCCAGGCAGCTAAAATCAACAGCATAACACCAGGGCTGAACTTGGCCCAGTGTGGTGTTTTGATGAACTAAACAATTAATTAACAAATATCTCCCCAGCAGATCTCTTCTTGCAGCAGAGTATGCGAGGAACACACAGATCCATGTAAGAGCTCTATCGCCACCATTACATGCTGGAGAATAGCATCTAATTAATTATAATGATGGCATAGATTAGATCCAAATTCCTTTACACAGTGTGTACACAGCCCAAACAGGCAAAATAAATCAGAGCGCCGTATCCTAATCCAGCAGCTTCAGAGGATTAAATAGGTGCATTCTAATCACAGGCTCAGAGCAGCCCCACTCAGTATGCACAGAGCTGCCCCTATATGCAACTGTGTCTCTAAGGGATCCTAGGAAAGGTATCTCACTTCAGATGAAAAACATAATTTAGGCCTTGTCCACTTGCATCATTTATGATCTCCTGGCTTGCTTTCCCTCCCCAGATTTTAGCCTACATACCCCGGGCAAATTCCAGGGGTAATAATTCATCTCTCTCTAAGCCCCTCCTACAATGTCAGCTGGGGAAGACACTAGTTTTTATTGCTCTACTAACATGCTGTTGCACTGTTATCTGTTGCTTAACAGTAGGTGCACCAATCTAGAGGTGGCAGCATTGCAGACAGAATGCAATGGGTGGGTTTTTTCCCCCCCAAGACATTTTATTGAAAGGGAGATGCTTTCTTTTTCTTAATTTTGTTAATATGAACTATATGAGAAGGCTGGGGGTACACTGCTCGTAAAACAAGTCAGTCTGTTCTCTGTCCATCACAAATGATTTTCAAATTCCAGTGAAAAAAATTACTTCTCAGAATGTAAAAAGAAAAAAAAAGGAAAAGAATAAAGAAACACGTCTTTTCATGCAATGAGGGTAAAATTCATTAATTGTGTCACTAATCGTTAGGTTAGCTTCACCCCTGGGGTGGCTGAGATGGAATCAATCCTGTTACACCTACTGTGAAACTGAGCTCTTATGCTAGCTAAGAATAGAACTGGGTGGTCCAGCCCATGAAAAACACCACAATTTGTTGGCATGAAAAGCTTAATTAATACATACTTTTCCAAAGGAACAAATTTTTTGAAAAAAACAACTGGAAATACAGTCGTTTTTCCACTTCACCAATCCAAACAATGTCTTTTGACATTCCTTGAAACCAAACATTTCATTTTGGGATGTTATACTGAACATTTCACAGCCTTGTTTTCGCCTGTGTTGGAACTGATCTTCCGTAATGTCTGGCTGCTCTCTGACTTTCACCTTGCACTATTCAGCTTTGTCAGAGCAGATCTGCAGTATATTATTGGAAATGTATTTCAGACAAGCAGACCAGTCCGTAAGAGCGCCGTACACACAAGGCATCCAAACTGCAACTCCCATGAGGCGCTGCAGCCCCATGGGCAGGTGCCACTTGGTGTCAAATAAATGTACAGCAAAATGCTTTGATTCATTTCAGCAAGTGCAAATGTTTGAACCAATCCAAGTCAAAACATTCTGTTCAGATTCTAACATTTTAAAGCTGTCAAATGTTGCTGTATTTTATTTATGATAGTAAAGAAAATGGTGTTTTCCCTTGGAGAATCATTTCCATGGGAAATCTTATGCCCGGGGAAGTTCTGGAAGCTAAAAGACTTGGGAAAGGCTCCTCTTTTCTTTCACACAGGGTGCATCTTTACTGCAGTTAAATTGCAGGGTAAATTGCAGGAAGCATGGACATACATGAGCTAGCTTGATCTCACATGCTGTTGGTATGAGTAGCAATAAAGTTACAAGTAGCCTGTGTAAGTTCAACTGAGAAGCTATGTAAATAAATAGTTAGCCCACTCTAGCATTCATGAAGTTCAAGACTACTTTAATTTAGCTAGGGTGATTATTTCTATCCATCCTGAAATCACACCTCTGGCTCCAGCATGAACATGTCACCCACAGGCCGGCTCTGTATCTCATAAAGAACAAGGCACAGTACCTAGGAACATCCCAAATGGCTGAAATGAGATCTTCCAGAGGAATTTTCCTGAGAATAGTTACCCCACGCATGGCCGCAAAGAAGAGGTGGCAGGATACTAAAATAGGGTGAAAAGAGAGAGTGGATCCTTAGGGCTCCATAACACATGTGAAGAACTCTATCCACGTCAGAAAAAAAAGAAAAAAAAAAGAGAAACAAAATCCACATGTTCTTGCATCTCTCCCCCTCTCTTTTTGTCTTTCGAACATAAAAGGTGTAATATAACCTTCTGTCCTGGTTTTGGCTGGGATAGAGTTAAATTTCTTCCTAGTGCTGTGTTTTGGGTTTAGTATGAGAAGAATGTTGATAACACACTGATGGTTTAGTTATTGCTAAGTAATGTTTATTAAGTCAAGGACTTTTCAGCTTCCCATGCTCTGCCAGGTGCACAAGAAGCTGGGAGGGAGCATAGCCAGGACAGCTGACCCAAACTGGCCAACAGGGTATTCCATACCATATGACATCATCCTCAGCATATAAGGCTGGGTGAAGAAGAAGGAAGGGGGGGATGTTCGGAGTGATGGCGTTTGTCTTCCCAAGTAAGCTTTATGCATGATGGAGCCCTGTTTTCCTGGAGATGGCTGAACACCTGCCTGCCGATGGGAAGGTGTGAATGAATTCCTTGTTTTGCTTTGCTTGCGTGCGCGGCTTTTGCTTTCCCTATTAAACTGTCTTTATCTCAACCCACGAGTTTTCTCACTTTTTTTCTCACTCTTCCAATTCTCTCCCCCATGCCACCAGGGGGGAGGGAGCGAGAGGTTGTGTGGGGCTCAGTTGCTGGCTGGGGTTAAACCGTGACACCTTCCATCATTTCATCACAGCCTCATGCTTTGAAGCAGTCAGTATTTTTTATTATCACTTATTATCACAAAAGCTGCAACACTCTCTAATCCATCAAGTATGGAGCAAGGTCCCATTCCACCTGATGCTGTACAAGCAGAGAACAAAAAGATGGTCTTTGCCTAAAGAAAATCTAAATATAAGGCAAGAGAGTGGGTGGCTAGAGACAGATGGGGAAGAAGGAGGCAATGAGGCCATACATGTCACTGTAGCAGGCAGACCTCTGTACACTGAGTGCCTAACAGTTATCTTGCTTTTGGTTTGGGGTGGGTTATTTTGGCTTGGTTTCTTTGAGAGGGGTGAGGAATACGTGTTACAATAAAGATGGGTTTGAGGGCAGAACACAGAGGTGCCTTTGCAGATACTGGCAGGGAGGAGGGAAGAAGGCAGAAAGATGCTCTTCTGCAAACCTGACAAGCGATGCTGGCTGTGGTGCCAGCACAGAGAAGTGACCGGGGGACAGAGCTGACCTGCTGCGGCTGGGCAGGGAGGCCATAATAGGCCTTGAATTAAAAGCAAGCTCATTATGTTAGAGAGAGGCTGAGGAAAGTTGGGCTGAGGGTTGTCAAAGCAGAGCAGCAGAGGGTAGACTTTGCAAGTGTCCTGCAAAGTCTTCGTCAATGTCCAAGCAAAATGTGCTGTGACGCCCAGGGGAAGGAGGGTTTAGCTCTGAGCCGAAGTCCTGGCTTAGACATGCTGTTCTTGAGAAAGGATCTGCAACTGCAGAGGTTGGGATGCGTGTGTGTCTGTGTTAAATTTTGCCCTTTAACCATTATGCTGGGCCCAGCTACTGCCAAATACCAGTTGGAAGCAAAAAGAGAAAGGCTGAACATTCAGAGGACCCCTGATCTCAGCCCAGTGCTGGGTTTCAAGGGTGCTGATGTGCGAGTCAAGCAAAACCTGTGTCATGGAAGACTGTATTCTGAAAACTGAAATGCATTTTAAACAGCAGCTTTCTCAGAGCTTCCTCCTGAAGTGAGCAGAGAAGCATTTGGTCTGCCTCCTCCTTTTTCATTTTTTCCCTTTTCCTTTGTATTTTTTTCTTTGTGAGGAAACACTGAAACCAGAAGGATCTCTGAGACACCAGACCTGACCAAGCGTGGGGCAGAATCTGCTCATTCCAATTATCTGCCAGCCTAATCATAAAAACATCACGGTGCACGCTCCATATGTCATTTTTATTGAATTCATTCAGGAGTTTCTCGATTAATCTTTTATTATTCCTTTCCAAATCCCAAGGTTCCCATAACAGGGGCTGATCATCTAAAGCAATTCTTGCACAGAGAGGAAACGTTGAGAATTACCTTGGCTCTCACATCCTTCTGTCATGTCACCAGAATTCCCTATGGCCTCTTCTTCGAGTGCCTCCTGTGTGAAGAAGATCCCAGGCCCTCAATGCCTCTTAGCTCCTTGGCCCTCACCCCTCCATGTAGGAGAGCCCGACCCACCCCAAGGCCAGTGCTCAGGTACAATCTTAGCAGCACCCCATCTGAAGGAGGCAAAGCAAACACTCTCACACTGAATACCCTCGAACACAAGAGGTCCTCTCTCAACACCTCTGGGGAGATGCCTGGCCCAGACCAGTAGCATATTGGTACTTGTACTAAACTTAGCACCAATGACACTGGGTAGATCCAACACAAGATAAAAAAAGGGACACTGCAAGGAAAAAATGTGACCCTGCTTCAACCCAACACCTCCCCCTTGCCTCCCCTGGTCTGAGAAACCTGGATCTTCCATGGATCTAGCAATGGCATCCCTACACGCGTGATTTTTGCCATCTCTGTTTATGTTAGCAACTTCTACACTGCCACATGCAGCAGGGAGGCTATAGCAGCACTCTTGTTCTCCCCAGCCAAAGCTTCTTCATCTATTCCAGCTCAATAAAAGAGGCAATAAAGGAGGTTTCCATCCCACATCTGGAATGCATCCCACCTGTGCAATTCCCTTCAACTAGACAGAATGAGACCTAAAGGTTCTAAGAGCTTCCCCAGGCAGCAGTGTTGCCAGTGAAAAAAATACTACTGGGAGAAGAGTAGCTAACTCTTTATCTCTGGGGTGGGGTATTCCTGTCCCAGTATCTTGTCTGGCATCTTCATCATCACCTCATTAAAGCTGCAGTTCATTAATTAAATATTTAATACATTAAATGAGGTTCCTTCTGTACTGAGGAGATGAGATCTTGTTGCTGGTGAGCGTGATGCTGTGTATCCTCCTGGGAGGCTCCAATTTGCCATACTAATTGCACAGAGACTCTTCAAAAAGCCCTACGCTGAATCTTCGGCTGCTGAGCAAATTGTACACTCCATCTCAGCAGGAGAGGAGCCTGAGCTGGAAAAGGCACAGAGCAGCAACTTACTCTTCTCCATGGCTCCTGGCATTCTGGGGAGCTCATCCATCTGACAGGACACAGTGCACAAGGCAGCAACCCCAAGACTGAAAATAACCTCTACTACACTGGTGTGAAGGGTGCAGCAGTCTCCAGCTTTGCTGAATCCAGGATGAGCCTTGCTAATTAGGGCTGTTAGGTGGGAACCAGTTAAAAGCTTTCTATTAGCATTTTAGAAGGTCCCGCTACTGCAACAGAGATTTCTGCTCCCTTGGTTGTATATATTGCAGCTGTACAGCCAGTTGACTCAATGCAGCAAAGATGGACAGAAGCCTCTGGTAAGAGCAGAGGTGCAGCAAGAGGAGGTTGGAAGAAAGGAAAGGGGGCAGGAATCTCCCAAAGCAGATGGGCTGCTGGTGGAACAGAAACTTGGACCAGCTGTAAAACCATATTGCTGCCCTACTGTGCCCTCACCTACACTTTCTTGTCCCCAGCCTGCTGTTTGCTTCCACCTCTGTTGCTGTGGTGAGAAATCAACTATTCATGTGGCTGAGCTGTGATAGAGAGGGTTGACATCTCTGTGAAGAGAGGGCAGAAAAGCTAATCATTTTTGTAAACCTTTGTTCAGCCCCTTCCCCTGCCTCTCTCACGCACACCCATCCCTGATCATACCTATACAGAAAAATTAACAGCCTTCCTTCTATTGATATCCACATAAAGCTAAGGATCCAAGTTCCCTGTGGAAACTGCAGTGGCCTAAACATGTGGTTTACCTTGTAGGCCCATTTCCTAGATTGAAGGAGGGACACATCATTACCATACCATTGGTAGTTGTAGTCCTGTTTGAAATCCAGTAGCTAAACTGGACATCTGAACATGAGCCGGCAGTGTGCTCAGGTGGCCAAGAAGGCCAACGGCATCCTGGCCTGTATCAGAAATAGTGTGGCCAGCAGGAATAGGGAGGTGATCGTGCCCCTGTACTCGGCACTGGTGAGGCCGCACCTCGAATACTGTGTTCAGTTTTGGGCCCCTCACTACAAGAAGGACATGGAGGTGCTGGAGCGCGTCCAGAGGAGGGCAACGAAGCTGGTGAAGGGCCTGGAGCACAAGTCTTATGAGGAGCGGCTGAGGGAACTGGGGTTGTTTAGCCTGGAGAAGAGGAGGCTGAGGGGAGACCTCATCGCACTCTACAACTACCTGAAAGGAGGGTGTAGCGAGGTGGGTGTTGGTCTCTTCTCCCAAGTAACTAGCGATAGGACAAGAGGAAATGGCCTCAAGTTGTGCCAAGGGAGGTTTAGATTGAACATTAGGAAAAATTTCTTTACTGAAAGAGTGGTCAGGCCTTGGAACAGGCTGCCCAGGGAAGTGGTGGAGTCACCATCCCTGGAGGTATTTAAAAGACGTGTAGATGAGGCCCTTAGGGACATGGTGTAGTGGGCATGGTGGTGTTGGGTTGACGGTTGGACACGATGATCTTAGAGGTCTTTTCCAACCTGTATGATTCTATGATTCTATGATTCTATGATTCTAAACTGCAAAGTCTATGGAGTGTAGAGATTGGGACCCTAGGCTTCCAGCATCAGAAATAGGGCTTTTGTAAGATAAAGAAATCCTCTACAAACAGGTGGCAGAAGGAACTGGAAGGGACTTGGCTCTCCATGGGAAAAGATGGCATCTACCTGTCTGAGATTTTTAAAAGGAACATCTGTCTGGGAGGTTTAGGTAAGGAAGTTTAAAAAGGAGTTTAAAAGGGATATTGGGTTTGAGTCTTGAGGTGGGAGGGCTCCCCAGGAAGGTGAAAATGTAAGTGGGTTAAGGCATCACTCTGGGAAGGCAAAATGGGAGGAGGAGGGTGGCAGACAGAACACAAATTACGGTAACGGGTTGAAGTACTGAACACCAGTTAAAAAACCAGCAGGAGGCATTAGGTTGTCTGTGTCTGGTTAGGACGCTCTTTAAAGAACAAAATCAGGCTGCTAAACAGGGGCAGCAAAGCCCTGTCTTACACAGTGATACAGGGGTCTTCCTCCCTGAGGCAACCTGCAGCCGCAGAGTAGGTTTGTCTTGGCTACAAGACACTTGCCCCAGACTGCTGCTTCTGCTCCTGCTCTTCAGTTGCCTTTTCCAAGCTGGGTTCCCCACAGCTTGAGTGGGAGAGGCCCTCACGTGCCTGGATCTTGAGTAGATCCCCCTCTTTCCTCTCCTATTTACCAGGGGAACCAAGGTAACGGAGGAGAGAAAAGCATGCCACAGGACATAGGTCACTGGGCAGGCCGCCATAGGTCACCCAAAGGGACTGGCTGCCGAGAAATCAACTTCTCAGTGCACAGGGAGGGGAGATGACACCCATGTTAGGGTAGGCAACTCTTGCTGGCTTCTTTCTGCCCTGACACATTTTTCATTTCTTTTTTTTATTCCTCCTTTTAATGCTGTGTTAAGAAAAGGAAGCTCTATAAAAATAAAAAAGCTGAGAGATGGAGGGAATATTAAAAACTGCTGAAGCGTTTGGGGAAAGACAGAAGTGATTGTCCTTTGGGATGGGGAAGCCACCAGGTGGAACACCCGCCTGAGACACCCTCTGCGGCAGCGAAAGGCTGCTCTCCCCAGGGGTGGGACGTAAGGGGGGTGATGGCTTCTTCCTTCTGGATACCAGAGTGGAATCAGAGTGCTCGGGCACTGGGCAGCACACAGGAACCAACAGATCGATACAACAGGTGAAGAAATTTGTCCACAGTTAATAAAACATCTCCATGGGGTTAGGTACCCTTTGATGCTTAATAAATAAGATTTAGTACACTGACAGTCCACAACACTTCAAGGGCTATTTGGCCATGGGAAGGACCATTAGCTACAGATGTAGGAAGTAAATCACATAGACAACACAGGCCTCGTCCAAGATCACGCTGCAGATCAGTGATGAAATCAAGGATCCAACTCAAGTCCGCTGATATCTGATCTGCTCTGTTCAGGAGATCTACACTGCCTCTCACTAAATCCAAGTGCCAGGTACGAGCAACCCTATTCAAGTCAATGCTGTTACACTGTCAAATGTTTTATAGAACTGAAAAGGAGTTGAAAGGACAGAAGGTCTTCCTTAGCCCAAAAACCAAGATGAGGAGGAAGAGAGTCTATTGGTAAGGCTAGGTCTGGATAAAGGAAAGTTTGCTCATACGAAACTTAGTAGTGGTAATATGGGTCCATCAGTCTTCACAGTCCTCAGTTTTGCCCCTTCCACAACACTAAATTCACCTGAAACCATGCATACTTGAAAAATCTCAGTGATGTCTAGCCAAGCATCTGTCTTTCTCCAGCTTTCTTCAGAGAACATCATCTCCCATGACAGCCAGAGATCAATTTTTTTCATGGTGAACATGATTTTCTGTTGATTTTTCTGTTAATTATTCTAGAAGGAACAGTTCTGATGCTGCAGATCTTTCTCAAACAAAATAAATATCTACCTGATGACATATAAGCCCAAGCCGTATCTCATGGACATAAATTGCAAGATCATCTGTAGTGGACTTTGGAACAAGGTCTGAATGTCCAGGATCACAGAATGAGACGAGTTTGAAAGCAGTGTCAAAATACCCCCATTACATGGAAATGAGCATGTACCCAGATTTCTGTTTGTCAAAGCTGCTGTGACATATACTGTCCAAAGCTATGGTTTACTGGTGAAGGGTGCAAGGGTTTGCCAAAAATATATATATATTTTCCCCTGCTAGCTCTAAAAAAAAAAAAAAACAGATAAGGTTTACAGTTGTTACCACTTTGGATTGACACATTCTATTTGCCTGGATCTAATATTTTTCATGCCCTTGCTGCTGATACTGCTGCTGTGCACTAAAGCTGTAATAAGTTAGGTAAATCCCAGATTACTCTTTAACAAACACAAGCTCTGGGTTATGAACATTTCCTTCTCAGCCTTTTTGGGGCAGGGAAGCAGGGTGGTAGTCTCCTTTGTTCCAGCTCTTCTTTCCTGTAATACTGAATTGTTTTGAAATCAAATCATCTGCTTTTTATATCCCGAACCACAATTCCACCTTTTTCCCCCATAAGACTCTTCCTTTTAAGGCTGTTTTCCCATAAAGAACAGGAGGCAAAATTTTCCCAAGGTGTAACTCATTGAAGTGATACTAGTGGAGAATCTGGTCATACTTGGATTCGAAGCCCATTAGATGTCCAGCTCAAAGTCCTGCCTGGGGTGAAAAGCTATGCGGTCCGTGCCTGTGCTGAAATGACAGCCATGATACTTTCCCATCAACAGTCCACACTCTAGCAATTTATTGTGTTTGGATGCAATTGCAGGCAATGACTTAACTGCCAGCATGGACATGAGAAATTACTTTCAGCATCATGTCAGCTCTTTGTGATTAAATTGTGGATCTTAGAAGGCCCAGCCTCGTGGGATCTGTGTATAAGGACAGACAAAGCCAACCATGGGTGTTGCCAGGGCCACATCTACGCGTGAAATGGATAGGGGCACAGCTCTGCACAGCCAGAAAACAGGGGGAACAGACCTGTCTGAGCCCTCTCCTTCAGCCTGTGTGGGAAATTCATGCCCGAATGTTACATAGAGAGACGCCATCTGTTTAGTCTGGATCAAGGATATGCTGCCCTTCGATTAGGGTACTTCTGAGCAAGGAAACCGAGGGAGGTGGAGGCTAAAGCCAGAAGCAGGGAGCTAGAAAGGACCAAATTTCCATGCCTGTGGGTCTGATCCAGGTAGGATCAGGTGGTAGGGTGAGGAAGAACTGCCAACTGAAGTGAGCATGGGGACGGGGCTCACAGTTCCCTGCCTTCCCTGCCCAGAGAATGGGAGTGAGGAGGGGTAGAAAGCTCCTGCCAAGCGTGGACCAGGACTTTGCCACAAGAAGAAAGATTAACTAACAACTCAGGAACTGACTGTAACGGCAACAGCCAGTTCAATCAAATCACTTCCAACACACAGTAACAGTATTTATCAGGTGCTTACACGCTACCCAAAACCATAGTACCTAAATGCTTTCTGCAGATGGTGACAGATCATTACGGTTAGCCCCGTGCTTGTTTGCCCAATGTACTATCCACAGTACATTAGCTACCCCACTATATAGATGCCTAAAGAGAAGGCAGAGCTGTGTGAAACAGCTAAAAAACATACTCAACAACAGAAGACTGGTTTAAACAAGCCTGGCCTCCCCTTTTGTTGTCCATAAACACCTGCTGTGATGGTTCTGCATGTGTCCATGCAGCGTCTTGCAAATCCAGAGTAGAATACGTTTTGCAAATGAACAGAAGCTATAAGTTAACAAAAGACTAAGCAAAGATGGTGGAAGTAGCCAAGAGTGATCTCCCCTTCACCCTTGCACAGATAAGATACAGCTAAAGGCAGACAGAGGACAATTCTCATTTCAGTTATACAGGGACCACCCTGAAGGCAGTCCACAGTCCTTCAGAGGGCATTGGTATGATTGTGATCAAAACCTGCCCAAAGGCTGCTAAAAGTGAAACTAAATTCTTTAAATATCCCAAATCTCAAAGAGTAGTTGCAGTAAAAGCAGAACCATGGTCTCAGGTAGAGGGTGCAGAATTACCCAGATTCCTGTATCAAATCTGCCCTTAGCAGTAGCTCTAACACTGTGTATTAAACTAAGCAGATCTGTTGCACAAATATTTCACAGAATTTGCCCACTTTTTTTTGTCCCTTCAACTAAAAATAATGAACCACACACACTCCTCTTGATTTCATTTTCATTGCATATAATATAAGCATTTATCCCAAGGTCTACAATAGACAGAGGCTACAGCCTTTGCACAGTATAAGTAGACGGTCTGTGAATCACTGAGCTATCATCTGGTGACTGAAGTTGTAAGACAGACCAAATGTCTACTGGGTTACTTGAAGATGCTGCTGTCTGCAGGGCCTGCAGAGCTGCCTGTTACCAAATGCACAGGGGAAGATGCCACCTTCTCAGACCTGCCAGTGAAATTGCTTGTGTGATCATTCCTTAACCCCCGGCAGGTGAAACAAAGCAGATTAGACCCGAGTGGGATCATTTTGATGGGCACTGGTTTGGCAAACCGCTCACATTAACATCTGCGTGGCATAGCTGGCTGTAAAGGGTAGGCAACCTCTTCCACTGCTCCAGCTGGATCCAGAAAAGGACATGCACTCTGAATCAGACTAAGACTAATCTTCTTATTTCTAAAAAGAATCAGAATCTTCCTTTTGGCTTAATCCCTTCATCTTTCTAGCTACTTTTCTGTCTCCCAGGACACGCTGCTGCCAGTTTTCAGAGGAATGGTGACGCACTCCTGCAATGGAGGGGGAGGCTCGCAGGAGAGGCCTCCAGACTGCCTGCCACAGTGCTGAAAGGTACAGAAGCTACACGGGGGAATCCCACGCTGTCTTTCCCTACAGAGTCTAAGAGGACTCAAATCAGTTGCTTAAACACATTCCTCTAGAGCCATGGGGCAATATCCACATGACCTCAAGCTACCACTCTAGAAGGGCACAGGCGTCCTATGGGTCTTTGGTAATCCACCGCTGTCTCAGATACCCTAGAGCATCTTTAGTGGGAAGAGGCAAGTTTACACAACTGAACTGAATGATTAGCTCAGCAATTCAGAATTTTTTTTCTGACAATGGTTATGGCAAGCGACGGCCAGAAGTGAAAGTTGCCAGGCCATATTCAACAAATGCGTTTGAAAATACGGTTATGCAAAACAATGTGGGCTCCTGAGGAATGTGGGCCTGCATCTGAAAGGCCAAAAGATGCAGCTAGACACATACTGGGATTTTCAAAACTATTTAGCAGCCAGCATGCAGGATTCTAACTTCTGCTGAAACTAGTGCCAAGGCAATTTCAAGCATCCTGTTAGATACCTTCGGTGCCTTTCAAAACTCATACTCCTCAGACTGCGTTCCAAGCAGGAGCAGAGTTTACAGCCCCCCAGACGGAGGCCTGGCACAAATACAGTCGGGCAGAACAGATAAGAGCACACAACTACATCCTCTGCAGCTAGTGCTGCACAACGCTTTCCTAAAGGTCGTGAAACATGTGCGGCTAGGCAAGCCGGGCAAGGACAGAGCCACAGCTTTGCTACCGATACTATGCAATCAGCTCTGACGATTACTTTCCATGAGTGCAATGGGAAAAAATTATTTCAACTCTTACTCCAGCATGTAACTTTTTTTTTTCCCCTAGTAGTGGGGGCTTAAGTTTAAATCCATTTCCCAAGAAAGAAAAATCAACCCTAATTTCACTCCTCCTCACTCCTCAAATTATTCATTCCCTCTCCCAAAGCACAATGACTTACGTATGCCTTCTTCATTTTGTTAATTACAATTACAATTACACTTACCCAGTCAGAGGCAGCGAAGTAGGAGGAGGCCAATGCTATGCGAATGGATCTGACCAATCATCTTTCATCACAGCAATACCAAATAACAAACACACTTAGGAAATCCAATTAGCGGGGAATCCACAGGTTGCAATTTGTTCATAAGCAGCACTCATTGCATACGTTAGCAAATACATGTGTAAAATTAAAGTTTGTTCTAGAGCAGATAAACAAGCTGCATTGATTAGACAGGCGGCTGTTAAAAGTTTGTTTGTCTCTCCCAGATTAGTCAAACGAGAGGATAGATAGACAAGCAGATAGGCTGACAGACAAACAGATAGATAGAATTGTTCCTGCAAACCTGAAGGTTGCATTTTCAGGGAGGCAGTTTGGGTGAAATCAATAAACCAATTTCTGGAAGCTGGAGTACTGCTAGTAATTAGAAGAAGGCCTCTGCAGCCACCCCATGCTCAGCTGTGAGATCTCCCTCCATGGGTTTCAATGAGAGTGAAATTGAGTGACTTCAATAATTTCATGCCGGGTTATGGGAGGGAGGTGAGGAAGGGTGAGTTCCCAACCATCTAATAGGTCTCTAACAGCTCGATAATTGGCCCATCCCGTGGGTGATTAAGGATGAAAATAACTAATTTCCGCTCATCTTAGAGACTAATCAGATCACCTCACCCCTATCATTTTCTCCTCTATTTAAAGAGACAATCTCTTTCTTTCTGGCATCAAAGGCTAGCAGGATGCAATCATTTAAGCTAGTAAAGAAACTGGTTCAGGCCAGGCTGGACTTAGTGTGTTTAAGATACCAGCTCTTCAAGTGGTTGCTCTGTAATAAACCTTTTACTTCTGGTTTCTGCTGCAGTGCTTCAGCCTCCTCATGTGCAGCATACGAATCCTACTCCATGAACAGAGTGCTGTGTGCTGGAAAAGGGGAGGGATGGGCTCAGACCTGAACACAAATCTGGATGTCGCAATGCTTGGGCATCGTCCTTTGACTCTTCCTAGCCACACTTTCAAGTTTTCACATGGCAGGCAGTTCCTTGTCAGAAAGGCCACCTTTCAGCACTATTGCTGATCCAAACTTTCCATATACAGTAGGTTAGATACAAGGTGCACATCCTGTGCAGCTCCACTGAGGCTTCTTGGCCACTGGGAACAGGTAAGAGGCTACAAAGATGAGATAAAGGCTGGACAAATCATACTTGGACCAGGGATCTCATTTTGCTCCTTGCATCGGAGCCCTGTACCAACCCCAAGTGTGTTATTTCTTACATTGCTCAGTGCAGCACTAAACATTTTGTCCCACGTTTCAATGAGTTCAGACAGTCCTTAACTAGATTCATTGTTGTGCCTCTACAGACCCTGTGCTCTTAGGGTGATTCATTGATGTGGGTCCCTCATGTCCCAGCTGAATACAAAGGTCTAAGTAAGTGTCCTGGTTTATATGGACACTAAGAACTTCCTGGTTCAGTACTAAACTGAGCACTGGCAGGGAAGGCACAAGCAATGGGAAGATTGGTCTGATCAGCAAAGCAGCAGCTTTCCTTGACTAATGCACAGTATCAAAGGAGCAGTGAGGTACTTCTTCACTAGAAAGATTTGGACCTGCTTTTATCAGAGACCTTCATGGCTCCTGGGAAGGACTCGCGGCGGCCTCAAAGAAGCACAGGGAAATCCCTCAAGCACGTGTCCCTCTCCTCATGTAAGAAGCCTGCGGTACACTACTTTAAACCACCAAATTCATTCTCCAGCCCCTTCTGCTGGATGCCTTGGAAAAGTCCAGTCTCAGGAGATTACAGCATAGGATAACCCATGCCACTAATGAAGAAGAAAGCAAGACCTTTCCTGAGGGAAAGAGAAAGCTTGATGGAGAGAGGAAAAAGCTAGCTGGAGGAACCCCCTTATAGCATGCTTGTCATTCTAGGTACCAAGCATGCTCTTCTAAAAGCCTGCAAAGAGCAGAATACGGTTCATACAAAAAACTCAAGCACAGCTGTTTCATTCCCATGAGTCTCTGTCAGGAGAACAGAGATCAAGACGGTGGAATTGAGATTGAGACCTCAGTGGTGGCCTTGGCACTGCTGTTCCTTTGCATTGAGCAATTAAGCAGTATTCACAGATGGAGAACTCCAGCCCTAGAGTTGAATCGGGTCAGCTCACTGGCATAATCTTGATTATTTGCAAAGAATGCCAGTGTCAAGCCCTATTTCCCTGAATGTAGCAGAAACCATAATGAACAGCAGTTTTCTCCCTCATTATTTTCAGGTCTGCTTCTCTAGATAGTTCTGTGTCCAACACATCCTATCTACCTGCTTGCTTTCAGTGCCATATTCACAACTGTTTCCTTCTCTTCATTTTATCCCTGCTTTTGCTGCTATTACCCCAGAAACCTCTTGGCCCTCATAACATTTGCCTCATGCCTTAAGCGGTAGCCCTTTCTTCACATCCAGAAAGGACAGATGCATTTTGCCTGGAAGGAAAGATCCAAGTCACAGCCACTGACTTTCATCATATCTCTGCCAAGAAGGATGTCACTGTTGTGGCTTCTCTGTGAGACTTCTTTTTCAGGCAGATCCTTCATTGCTTCTGCTATGGAACTAAAAAGTCATCCCCTCCCCAGAAGCAAGTCATTGATGCACGCATAGTACTACACACTCTCATTCACAAGAGATGAACAAGGTTGTAGGTATGACAAGCCAAAACTTCCTACCACTCATCCCGCTCTCATCAAAAGTACATCTTTGTTCAGGACATAACAATCCTATAGCAGAAATAACTGCTATTATTCCCTATCATCACAGCTTCCCTATTTCTCACCAAATGTACCCCGTCTCCAACCATCATATGCAGCCCGGGCAGGCTGCCAGCTCATTTTGTGCGCGCTGCTCTGCAATGCTAGAACTTTCAATCAGGAGCAGGCCTGGTAGCTAATGGCAAACATGCCCATGCAAGAACATCTCCTGCTGTCTTGAACTTCAGTCTGGGCTCCTGTGTGTTTACTAACACCCTCAGACAGCCCATCAACAAAGATGATGGAACACCAGTCATTTGCAAGGCAGGGACTGAAGGCTGAATTCAGCTTTACCAAGGCTTTGGTGGCCGTTACAGTATGCAAGAACATTTGCGAGTGCCCTCTGGGCAATTGTTTCAGAGGTTCAGGGAACTGTAACTACAGGGCTGTGGAGCTGTCACAATCTGAATGACGGAGAAACATGAGTGAGATTTTAAGCTTCTCATCTGAAACGCGCGGCAGAAGTACACCTCAAAACTACAGCTCTGAGAGAGGTGAACCCTCCTGCCCCTTTCAAGGGCTCCCATATCTCGCTGGCAGTAGAAAGGCCACTACTGTTAACTGTTTCACTGCTAATTGATAAAAGGAGAAAGCAAAAGCACCATATCGAGAACTACAGTGTGGATTTTATCTTGGCACCTCAGCGTGGAGTTTGCAGCTCATGGGTGAAGCTTGGAAAAACATTCCCATTTTCATTCCTTTTGGTTCTATCCTGCCCTCAACATTCGCATGAGGTTGCAAGGAGACCAGAAGCGGGCTGGGGTCTCCTGAATTAACCAAAGGGCTAATTCACCCTTCGACAAACTAAGACAAATGGTAGCAAATTATTAATAAAAAATATTTTACTCAATGAAATCTGAGTCTTTTTCTCCCTTCTGTCCCAGCTCATGGAAAATCCCTGTGCACATGGCAATTTTCCTACATCTATGTTATCAGAATTTATATGAGAAATATCCACATTTTATCATATATTTTGAGGGTGGAGTGATCCCAAATATTCAGTTAGTTGCAGTGCTTAGTCTCATTTGGCCACACTTGCCTCTTGGTAACTTCCTGCTTACCCTTTGGGTGAACTGATGGGCATTTCCAGTGTGAAAACCTACTTGTGGGTTTTCAACTAAATTCTCTTGATTGCAAGCTCTTTCTACGAGTCCTCAAATTAAGTGAGTTAGCAATTCACTTCTTTGTATCAGTAATACCTAACACACCTTGTGTTCCCAGACAGCACAGTGGGAGAAGGGTCTGGAGGAAAGGAAGGAAACCACATGCCGAATGAGCCTATTTTGTACACTGGAGGAGAAATTTACACATTTTTGTAATTGCACTTTTTCTTAATGGTTTCAAGCTCCAGGGTAGAGTCAGCAGCAAGAGAAGTAGTGCAGGGAATCTTACATACTTTCAGGTTTCCTTGCAAGATCTCACACAGCTCCGGTCCTCCGTTCAGTGCACACTTGAGGATGTGCTTAAAATTAGTCCTAATGCCCAGAAAGCTATTTCCAGTTTTTCCAAGAAGTCCTATCATAACAGTCTTCAGCATATGCATAGAGACACATGCTTATGCACACGGCTGAATAAAGGCAGAGTGCTGAATTGAGGTCTTCATTACTAATATGTGCATATGTACGCACGCATACATACATGCAGGACGCGTGGCTCTGTCTTGCCTGTTCTGCTACACTTTCCCTTGAGAGTCATCACCGCAGCTGGGCTTGCATCCCTTCTCCAGCACAACGTGCCGCATTCACTCACAGAATTGATCTGCCCTGAAAACCACTTCTCTCACATTTCTAAATCTCTTGGCGTAAAACCTGTTATTCTCTTGACATTAGGCTATTCAATACCTGTCACTTCCCCCCCTCAGAAAAAATTGACTTCCGAGTGACATTATATGATAAGCAGTTATATACTGAGACTTCTAACCAGATGGAGCCCTTCCATCACTGGAGACAACACAGAGCACATGGGATAAATGCTCGCCATCACATAGTCCCTCTGCTCGCTGCCTCGCAGAAGGAGCTGCTCCTTGCCTCGCAAAGCCCGGCTGTTTGAACCTGTTCCACAGCTCTGAGGAACAGACTCTCCACATGGACATCTGCGATAGTCCAGTGCTGGAAAGGCTGGTGCTTTCTAGGGCATATTCACAGCCAGATTCAAACCCTCTTTTTTTCCCACTATCCCATTTTATCAATTTATACCTTGTGTCTCAGCCATTATTGCTGGACATAAATCTGGCCCCGCAGCTTTTGGGTCTGGAGCAAGACCCCACAGACTGTTTCAAACCTGGAAATACATCCATGGTGTATCTCACCCTCACCTCTTTCCAAACAAAGGGCATGTAGGTCATTCAACACAACAGAAAAACACACATGCCTCCAGACTGCAAAGCAATACAGAACCATGGTACACGTGAGTTTGGACTGAAAGCAAAGCAGAGTTAACGCTTCACTGAAAGTGAGCTGCAAACTGTAGAAGGAGACTAGGTACGACCAAGACATTAGGACTCAATATCTAGTTTTCTGATTAGTAGGTCCAAGACGTCCCAGGATGTCACTCAAGCTTTGCAGCTCGTGGTAGGCACTTCTGTCAGCCCAATGCCCTGTCCTGTTATGCCAGTACAGAGGACTTCTGGTTAGGACTCACCCCAGTCACCCCAAAACTCCCTCACCATCTTGTGTATTGATGGGAGTTGCAGGACACCTCAGAGGTCAAAAATAACTAATATTATTATTAATGTAATAGCACTCAAAATAGGGAAAAGGAACTCATACTTTCAGCATCTTAAAGTAGAGTTTTCTGGGTTGTAAAAACAACCCACCCAGCCAGACGTTTGTCATGGAGCTTAGTTCTGCCATAAAATGCTAATCAGCCTGAACAGTCACGTCCCCCTTGCGCCATATCTTTTTATGAGCACATTAACATGGTCGTTAGGAAGAGGGGACTCATATGGACACAAACACGTACCGCAATCATTTATTTCCCCCTCAAACTCCATCCCCAGTGACTCTAATTCATTTGCAGGAAGCAGTTTTCCTTCCCCTCCATTGAGGTGGTTTCTAGTTTCCAGAAACCCAGACATGTCCAGACCACCAGGCTGTTGTGTCACCATACTGCATCATTTATCCCCTGAGACAGATGTCGCAGGAGCAGGTAGAGCCATCTCCTCCATAAAAGAGAACACACATGCTCTTTGAGATCTTCACAGGGAGTCATGTCACGTGGATCACTAAATGCAGCTACCTTTTTTTTGGAGTAAGAACCTGGCAAAAATTTGATAAAAGTCACCTTTTTCTTTTAGACACCAAAACCGATCCCTCTGTATGTGATATAAAGATAGGGTTGGGAATAAAGTTTGGTAATTCAGATACAGAGATACAGGTCACTGCCACTCAAGCTAAGAGAGAGCTAAAGTCAATTTGAGGAGTAGATAGCCAATCTCTAGAGGGCACCTTCATACACACAGGCTGTGTGATGCAAAGAAAAGGAGAGGAAATAAGGCAGAGCAAAGAGCACAAGGTTATTTTTCTTGTGGGTGTAACCCCCTGACTGGCCAGGGAGACTATGACCCCCGCATCTGCATTCATGGCATCCAGAACAAAAGCACTGCAAACAGACCCGGGGTGTCACTGCATCCTGCTTGCTTAGTCTCCTTCCTACCAGAGTTAGCTGCATCCACTTGGGTGAAACGGGAATAAGGCAGTAGTAGCTTTAGTGCAAATGATTTCTTTTTTCCCAATTCTTTCTTTTTCCCCCATCAGTGAATTGTCCCCTCCTTCCATCTCCTATTCACTCTCTATCTCACTGTATGCAAACCACAATCCCCCTTTTCTTCTTTCTGCTTTATTTTCCTGAACACTCATTAACTACTCACAAAGGACGATGCCTGGCGGATCGGAGCTGCAATTATCTCCTGGTTCTGACCCGTGTTCAGCGGTCAGAGATTAGCATCAGCAATAATAATGGAGTGCGAGATGCAGGCAGCTGCATGCTGGGGATTTGACAAGTATCCAGACCGCTAGAGCCAACTTGAGGGGAAGGGAATCCACACAGGGGACTGCGTCCTCAGGACGGTGGACGTGAACATTTCTGTTTTGTCAGGGGGAAATTCCAACACAGCCCTTACGCCTGTTGAGGGAAGATGGTCAACTTGTCCTCCAATATTCCAGCTGTAAATCCCGCCTCTATTCCCACTCATTCTGGTGCGCCCGTGAACCTAAGGCAAGCAGGAGATTGTTCCTGCTACAGTTACCTCCTGACTTCAAACTTCACACATTTTTTTCATTTGCTAAGTGCAAAAAAACACCGGGAAAATAGATCACCAAATCATGTGCATTAGTGAGGAAATATCTCCTAGACTGCTAAAATAAACCATCCTTCCTTCTCCCACCCCCAGTAAAGGATAGGGAAAATATTAGACTGACTGTACTGACCTCTGGAGTGCTTTCCCACTGAGGGTTCCCATGCACCTTTCATCCTTTCTGTCCACCCACTCATCTGTTTAAGGCATCCATCCATCTCCACCATCTCAGTGCACCATACTGCAATTAAGATTCCACAGCAGGCTTCAGTGTGGGTCTCCTTCTCATTTCTCTTAGCTTTTCAGCAGCTTTGTTTGCTAAATTCTGTGGTTTTGTTTGTATATGGGTTTATGATTTCTTGTTTTCCGTTACTGCAAGCAGGCTCTGACAAACAGGCGAGTCCTGTAATATGCTTGGAAAAACAGTCGATCTTTGACTCAATCTTATCTCCTCTATCCATCAATACTATTAGGGCTGTCTCTATGTCACATCCTTGGCTGAACCTTCATCACAAAAAGTCCAGGTTGTCAAAACTTTCCAGGCAATGTTGGAATTTGCTTGTCACTTAACGTCTTCTGCATACTACGTTTTTTTCCCTCTCAATGGGGAGTTTGTGGACAAGATTCCTAAGTTCAGTGACGTATGAGTTCAGAATAAAACTTCATCTGTTTATCTGTTCAGGAATAACATCACAAGCTCAGCTGGTAGGCAACAAAAAATAATCGATGCAGGTACAGCTATTGAGATTCTGGCTCTGGACTTTGTTCATACCCCCTTCCAGTTAAGATGCTTGATCCACTCCTGATCTCATTTGAAATATCCAATCTTCTAGAAAACAGGGACGGAATTCTCATCAGAGCAAATTTTTTCAAGAGAAGACTTCAAATGCATCCTGCTTCTGTTTAGCTTAGAAATAACAGAACAATAGACCCTATCAGAGCATATCAGTGCTCCCTGAATCTGGTATCTGCTGATACCTGGACATTTGGAAGTGCAGTGATAATGAAAAAAAAAAAATGAAAAAGTTAATTGAAACTTTCTGAACCTGAAAAACTGTTCGGCTTGAGATTTGGAGAGAGTTCAAATTCAATTTGTATTGTAGCTGATTAACCCTGGTCATCCTAAAAATATCCCTAACTGTATTTCACAGTTATAAGACATCTGAAAAATGACACAAAGAAAATGCTCAAAAACAATTGCTTGCGTTGTTAAATGTTTGTAATTCAAGCAGCCTCACACCCACTTTTGTGCACTGCTTTAAATATCAAAGTGATTTTTTTTACTGGCACAAGAACTGTCAGCAATTAACTTTAAATATCTGTAGGCAAGTATTTACACCACGAGCTCCTACCTGCTTGCTGCCCTTAAGTAAGAAGCAATGTTGTGAGTTAGATGACCAGTCACAACTGCAGACTGAGTGAAGACAGAAAGAGCTATGCGGTAGAAGGAAAAATAAAAGGGGGCAAAGTAGCAGCATTCCACTTCTCTAAACACAGAATATGAGTTGAACAATGTTCGTAATCAGTTCCAATCTGCCAATTTCAAAGGTAAAACAGGTTCAAGAAGATTTGTAGCAACATCTACAGTTTTTGCTTGGAGGATACCTGTTCCAGGCCAGCCACAGATACATTTTATCATGTAAACCCTTTTTAGTTACTATAATGAAACCGTTAATTGATCATTTATTGCCTCCTTAGAAATCAATGGGTAAGTCGCCACCTCTGCTCTCGTCCTTGCTGTTCAGAAGAGCACAGGATTTTGTCTCTGAATGGACCAGGGAAATAACCCTAGTCCTTCACATATATGCAACCTTCTAGCTATATTAAGTCCAAGGCATGCTGCTACTGCTGAGTGAAAGTCTGCATTCCCACGCATTAGTTATTCCCATTTGGTATGCGAACAGAGGATGCTGCTTTGCAGGGCTGTCGATCCAGCATGAAATTCACTTCGGAAATCTGTTTTTAAAGAAGAAAATATTTGCATGAGGGAGGGGAGAAGGTGGGGGAAATAAATCTCCTGGTACTTTTGTTCATTATTTAAAGCAACTGCTATTTTCTCTCTCACTTTTGCTTTCAAATTTGATATCCAAGAGACAAGATTTCTTCTACTAGGCACCACTGGGGGAAACAGACCGCGCGATCAGAGTTTCAGAGAATGCTTCATTTCGGCATTTCAGGCAGGAGGAAGGTCCAGAGGAGACGGAACAAGGAGCAATGGGGAATCTGAAAAGGCTTTGAAATGCAGCTCTGATCTCTGCTGGTTTAAACCTCACACGAGCCACTGCTTCAGGTGCCTACGTACCTCATCTAACACTACGAAATACAGAATGCAAGGAAGGGAAAACTAGGAAGTGGGGTTTGTTAACAGGAGGGAATTTATCAAGGCTCCTCCTGCCAAACACCGTTACAGACAGCCACTGTAATGAGCATCCGACCAGTGCACTCAGCTCCCCACATCTCTGAAATGGTCTTCTTGTGGTTCATCACTGACTGCTCTGCTCAGGTCAGGACTCACCAGGTTGCAAAATACAAACATTAAAGAAGCTGCAATGCCTGATTGTATCCTTCGGTTTCTTCCAGAAGCTAACAGCCCTGTTTCTCAGATGACTTCAGGTGGTGCTGGGTGGGTAACTGTCTTTACTGAAAAAACACAGTCTGGGCTCAGAGCTGAACTTAGGACCCCAGAGTCAGCCCTGATGATACTTGGCGCAGTGTCATAACTGAACTTTGCAGCTGATCCTGTCCCTGTAATGAACCAAACAGGTACTGGATCCAAACATGCTACTTTGTGCATTTACTTTTTTGAGACCAGCAATTAGCCAAGGGTAATTCATGCACTATAGAGAAAGCCATCAGATAAATGCAGACTGCATAACCTGGTATGCCTTTATGAGACAGGGAAAAAACGGTATATCATGGGATTTCAGGTAGGGAGTACAGCATCAGCAAGCTGGAGGGGAGAACATTATTAACGAAGCACTTTCACTGAGCTACTTGATAAGTTTGCATGAGGTAAGCGGAGTCTGGAGGATGTGTTAACTTTGTGCATACATAGAATGGGCAAGCCTTGTGACTGTTAATGGCTTTGTTAAATCATTTCTCTTAGCAAGTCTGTCTGTAATAAAGGATTGCTGCAACTTCCCTCATTTTTTAAGCTGCTTTGAATCTTACACATGGAAAGTATTAAGTGCTGGCATTACATCTGTAAAATTAAGGCCCTAAAAAGGTCAAAGTCATCAGCTTAATTTTTGCAAAGAGGATTGAGCAACACTGAGATCTCAGGGTTCCTGATTAGTTGGACCTTACAGGTTTTTTCTGTTGTCTACTCTACCTTACTTTGACTGTTTTCTCTCCCAAAGGTTTGTGGATGTTTTAAGTTAATTTTGTGGTAGCATAAGGTACCAGACTGCCAAACTGCAAGAGTAAAGGGATCCTGCATGTTTAGATCTGCAAGCAATATCAGCACTAGCTTCTCTATCCATTATCCCATCTCTCTTTTCCTCACTCCTTTCCTACCCTAAAAAAACCCTCAGCAGTTAAATTAAGAAGGGATTCACAGAAGGAAGAAAAATTGCAATCTTTGTGTCCCATTCCTTCCCAGTCCTTTCTGGCTAACTGCCCAACAGGAAGGCTATTTATACCAGCAGATTTTTTTCCAGGAGGTGGGTGAAGAGCTCTGCTGTATCTCATCTACCCATCTGATAGGCAACTAATCAGCCATCAAATAATAATGATTTTCAGATGTGAAGCAGAGTCAGAAGCCACAGGTGAAAAGCATTAGACAACCTGCCAATTTGCATACATGTAGCCACAGGAGTGCTTGAGCTCTGGAGGGTAAAAAGTAACATCCACCAAAGAGAGCGTGAACAATGAAAAATGTGATCAGAGCAGCCTCTGTTTTGACCACAAGCTCTCTCTCCAAATCATAGAATGGTTTGAGTTGGAAAAGACCTTAAAAATCATCTACTTCCAACCCCCCTGCCATGGGCAGAGATATCTTCCACTAGATCAGGTTGCTCAAAGGTTGTTTGAAGGAAGTGGAAATGTTGACAAGCAAAGGAGACAACATCCACTCCAGCACACTGTCACTGTGCCACAACCATCCCAGCCTCAGAGGAGAAAGCAAAGAGTGAGCCAAGCCTTTTTAGTGTGCTACAATTACAATAATTTTTCAGAGCATGCTAAACCTAAATGCTCCAAGAAATCTACGGACACTGTCACCTTGGAAATCCCATCTTCATTTGATCCGTACGGGGAGCCCTTGTGTTATTTATCACACAGAAAAACATTGCTCTGCAGGACCATCAATCCAGCCTGAAATTCAATGTGTTGAAAGAAAAAGAAATCTGCATGGTGAAAAACAAAGGCAAACCAAAAACCTCCCAAAGATAGTTGACACCAGGGGAAGCAAAGATGTGGTTGTTCTATCTCAAGGCAGGGGAAAGGGTTGTCTATGGTGGGCAGAGGAGAGGAGAAATAAACATGCTGGAGAAATGGTTCTACCAAAAGTATTCAAGGTTAGGTTTCAGAGCAAGATGGAAAAAGTCAATTAAGATGAACAAAGCCTCTATATAACCCTTCAGAGGTGTTTCAGGCTGTCTCCAAATGCAGGTGGAAACCACTACTCATCAGAGTTGATTTACATGGGTTTAGATTTCCCTTCCCTTTCCAGTAGGAGGACTGGAAATGGATGGAACTTTCTATTTCAGTACCAAAATTTATCACAAAGCACATTTTCAATAACCAGTGGGCCATATAACCAGTCTGACCACCTTCACCTATGTCCTTTTAGCCACATAGACCTTCTTCTCCCCTGGGGCCCACTGACCCTCTTTCTTCAAATCCAGCTTCAGAATCTATTCCTTCTTGTATTCTCCCAACAAGCTAGTGCAAAAATCTTTCCTCTTAAGCAATAAAATGTGGCAAAAATATCCTGATATGAAAAAAAAAATAAACCCACACATAAACACCTAAAACCTATTCTAATCAATATCACAACATTTGTCAGAGAGAAGGAAAAGTAATCATTTGTTCCCTTCACCTATCATACTGCTGGCTCCACTAGCCTCTGCAGAAGGACTTTTCTATCCATGGCTGCAGGAGTTTGTATCTCGGTCTTTCTCAAAGAGGAGGACACAGGAGCATCCTGTGCTTTCATCAGGCAGCCTGGCTAAAGAGAACTGCCCTTTGGCAAAGAGAATTACAGCAACAATCCACGGGGTGGCTAGGGTGAGGAGTTCAGACCTAGACATCTAAACTGTAGATGTTTAAAGTCTTGGTAGATGAAGCTCAGCCTCTATGTCCCCATGAGATATGCTGCCAGCTTGCAAAAAAACCCCATGATCTCAGGGACAGAGTTCATTTTAGGATCCCAACTTCATTGACACCCAAACTACAACTTTCTTGATACTACAGCAGCACTGTAGCATCAAACTCTTCTGAGTATTAGACCAAATGTTTCATTTTCCTCCTTAGAAAACTATGCTATCTATCTCTGGCAAAAAAAAAAAAAAAAAAAAAAAAAATCCCTATTTTTGCAATCAGCTCTTGGAGAAAAACCGATCTGACAGAAGTCAGTAGGCATAAGAGTTACTTTATCCAGCATGTAAAGTACTGCACACACAAACACCCACCACAGAGCAGACAACTAAAAATTAAGGGTAATTAAAAGAACAAGATGGATCTTGCAGAAAGTTGGAGATTCTCAAAAATTTCTAATACCGAGAGCCTCATTCAGGAGAAAAGAGAATCAGTGACCTGTGACTCATCATACTTGTCTTTTCTCTTGCTGTGACTTACAGCTTGATAATACAGTGCAATTCTATTTTACTGAACTTCCCTTGAAGGGATCATTTGACTCAAGAGATCAAACCTGACTTCCCCACCAAAAACTAGTCTCTGTGTGTGGGCAGATGTCTTTGCCCTGTTGATTAGAGAGCCATCAGCTGAATCAGATTGGAGGTGATTTCTTTCAATACTTTCCAAAGATAGGAAAGAATTTGACATTTCTTCTGTAAGGTGCTAATTAAAGCCAATTAGAACCTGACTGACCCATGATGGTATTAAAATACCTACAACAGAACCAAATTGTGTCCCTGCAAAATGGGGATTTTGCATTTCTGCATACAACATGTGGGGAGGGGAGAGAAGGGAGGGAGAGAGAGAAGCTCCCTGCTGTGCAGGTCTTCTATCCTTTGCCTGAAATGATCCAAATGGGTACACCTGGATGGCATGAACCCTGACAAGGAAATTCAGCTGTATAGAGACTTCAGCTCTCTGCATATTCCACTGCTTGGACGGGGGATTTCACATGATGAGCATCCCTCTCACATACCACATCAGAGGGGTCACTCTCAAAATGACAGTCAAAAGACTAAGGGCAAATATGCAGATCTGCCTCCTGAACACCCATCTATTGTTTATGTAATTATCTACTTTTTAATTATTGAGCTAGCCTCCACAGCTTCATATCACCCACCCTCCTAGACAAAAGTCCCTTCACAGTGCTTCTGGACATGCTCTGGTCCCTGCCTTTCAGAAGTAGTAGGGCCACAAAAAGCCATGTCCTGTGCTAATGCCACCTGTACGCTTAGAGGGGAGACACCAGGCTATAGCTGCTGTTTCAGTACCAGCCAGAATGGCACACATGCTCAGAGCCACATGTCAAAATATGCTTAAATCCAGACTCTGAAGTGAAGGCGCAGGATGCCCCTTCTTTTTCAAGGAGATTATACACCAGTTTACAGGAGAAGCAGGACATGAGCTGGGCTCTCTTAAACCCTAAACTGTCGTATTTACTGCCGGGCTGCTTTTTTCCTCTACTGATTACTTCAAGTTGCTACTTCTGTTGTTGCTGTTCTAGTTAGAGGAGGAAAAACAGTACAAAACAGTACCTGAAAACTTTCAGCCGAATAAGACCAACCCAGCCTACTTCTAGGGATTCATGTGCCCATATTCTTCATAAATGAAGAATCTTCATTTCACACTGTTGTTCATGCCAGATAAGTTGTCTCTGCCAGAAAGCTTTTGGAAAGAGGAAGTGTCATGAGAACCACTGTAATTATAGATCCAAACCCCCACCAGATGGGTCAGTGCAGCCATTTCAAAAACTTTTCGTGGCTAGGACCATGTGTTCATATACATATACCTCTATTTTCATGTATGTCTGTTTCTTCCACTTTTCTTTGTTAAGCAAAGGCTACCACTCTCCACAAATTCACAATGGTTTGCTGCTAAACTCTAGATGTTTGCAGCAACGTGATGTTTGCAGCATACTGAAAACAAACTTGCCGTGCAAATACTGAGTTCATGGCATGGGTGCATTTTGGAGCAGTGCTCCCTGAAATCTGTGCAGGGATGTCATACAAAGCAGTCCTCAGTAGGCCCGTGAAATTGTACTGATCCGTAGCACACACAAATGCAGTGGATAAGGTAAAGATATAAAGGAGGATCCTGGTGAGCTGTAGGAAGAGCTGAGTTTTGCCAGAGCATTGTCATAGGGCTGGCTGTAAGCAGCCACTTAAAGACAAGGTTTCATCTATTCCTTTCAGGAAGGCCCATCTTAAAAATAAACCTATCCCAAAAATGTGCGTGTTTGTCTCCACTAATTACACAGGGTGAACAGTATAGTCCAACTTTCAATTTACCATCCAGTTCCTCTCCGCATGATCCCACTAACAGCAGCTCCAGGATGGCAGAAAGGGCAGCACAAGGGGCAAGAATTGTTTAAAATCCTAACACGTTGTCCACGTACAAGAACAGCCAAACAGCCCTGGGAAGGCACACCTCTTTCTTTATTTTCTCCTTTGCCTATGCCTACACATGCCTCACCATGAGGACAGGGGGGTGCAAGAGGAAATGTGAAAGGTGCAGTTGGGGGCAGTTGACAACCTGAGCAGGGGCCAAATGGAGTCAGCAAGGCAGACGCAAAGGATGGAGGAAACAGCCTGCGGCTGCTCCAGGGTGAGTCTGTCCCCCAAACCACTCTACGTCGTCTAGGCAGTGAACAAACCTTGAGCCAGTTCTGGTCTGCTGACTCAGAACATCTCAGGGGCATTCTTCTGGAACATGCTCTTGAGTGTATCCTGCCTTTCCACAGCATTATGCACGCTCCCCATGCAAAACCCTCCTGGATTCTATCACAAAATGGAAATTCAGGGATAAAAAAAACCCCAATGCTTTCAAAAGGAGTCAGAGCCTGATTTATGGCTTTATGTCCAACCAGAGCTAGCTTGGTTGGGAGATTCAGAGTTTCTGCAAGCAGAAGGTTGTTTTGAAACCTCCTGAACTTTTCTGAGGAAGAAGGTAGTCTGAAAGAAAGCCTTATTTTATTTTCTTGGTGCTCTCTGTGACAATCCCCCGATGAGACATTTGCTCGCCAGCAGAAACAGGGATTCAGTCTCTCTGCATTAGTGCAGGATACAAACAGCAGTATGTTACTGCTCAGGCTAGGTCAGGGCAGGCTGAGTGGACCTGTCACAGCAAAAGCAATTTGCCAGGCATGCAGTGGCTTAAAGGTGCAGTGGCCCCACCTTTGCAATAACCTGTCCACCCCAGACAGCGTGCCAGGGGAGATGTGGCAGTGCTGTATACGGAATGCACGGCTGCACCCAGACCTGACAGAGAAACTCCAAGGCAGGTAAAGCAGGACTAGGGCCCTGGCACAGCATAAGCACTTCTTGGAGGCTGGTTTGCCCACTCATGCCAGCCACTGCGCCTTCCTGCTATGCAACAGGCTGGACTGAGAGTCCAGAGCACCTGAAAACACCCCTACCCCTCCTCCCACACATTATACACCATGGGTTATTTTTACAGCTGCCCTTTTTTTGCCCCTACTACTCCTCCACCTGGTGCATCTGCCTTCTCTGTTCTGCCTCTCCAAGATCTCACGCTGCACGCTTGGAGGAGAAAGGCTGCTGTGCTCAGTCTTGCCATCCCTTCCAGCATGGCTCCCTCTCTTGTACCCTGCTAACCATGAGGAACCCTCCCACGCGAGAAGCCTTCCTCAGGATACTCAGGTGTTGCAGTAGGATGTACCTTGCACAGAGTATGTCCTGAGAGACAGCCCTGGCTGCCTCTGTGCAGCATGCTGTCCTTACCTGCACACCTCCCAGCCCACCCCAGCCTCTGTGCAATGTCCACTCAGGTGGTCTAGTCATTCCCATGATTCTTCTAGAAACTTTGACTTACGGGATAACAGGCAGAATGCACCTGTGATTGTCCCCCAATTCCCACAACCCTCCCTGGCATAGATGATGTGTGGTGGTTTCAGAGCTCTACTTTAAAACCTCATGAGTCAAACCCTAGTATCCCTTAATATTTGCTCCCAGCATGTAAGTGGTGCCTCATGCTGTTTCCCTCCGTGACCTCAATATCCAATTCCTGTTCCCCTTGGTTGCTTCACTTGCAGGAATAATACCATCTGTGGTGAAGATAATACCCTGTAGCAGCTCCTCAGTACACGTGGTCATTCTGATTTCTTCCACCAAACCCCCTACAAGGCAGAACGAGGTGCCATGTGTAACCCACATGTTCAGCTAACACAAAAAGCCTTTAACAGCAGCTCTTTTAAAACCTCAGACTAATCCTATTAACTCCTAGCAGCAGGTGCGAAGGGGTTGATACACCCAGTCCTATGCCTCCCACAGGTACAGAGATGCTCATGGGGCGCTCATACCCTCACAGGCAAGCACACGAATGTTCGCCCACACGCAGACCTGTTCACACATCCACCCCACGCAGCGCTCGCACGCAGTTCTGCTCAATAGCGTTTTACTGGGAGAGATAAGCTGCACATACGTTGTTATGGTGTAAAGAGAAAGCAGAGCTGCAGGTCTCCATCAGAGGTAGGCACAGGCTTCTCAGAGCAAGGCTTCAATGCGTGGCTGTGATTTTATCTCCCGTGTCCATTTGTCATTAGCATCAATTGCTGATTTGGTGACATACGGATAGCGTGATGCGATCTCTGTTGTGTCTCTCCTTTCCCCTGGGGTTAGGCACTGCTTTTTCTCATTACCTTTTTGCTGAAAAGTGTTTATCACGGCAGATAATCTGAGAGAAAGCTCCTTCTTGAAATCATTTGTCTTTTAGCCATGGGAGTAGGAAGTGTCTCACAGTTCCAGTCTCTCCTCTCATTTTAGAGAGTCATTCTTCTTTCTTACACTACTGTACTTCAGCTCTGGCTGAAGTCCAACTCTAAGTTGTCATCTATATTTTTGCACACGTAGGCAAAAAAAAAAAAAAAAAATCAGACTTGGAGTGAAAATTTTGGGTGTAGGAGAAGCAGTAGAGGGGTCACATTCCTTAGTTCAGGCTCCCTACCTGCCTGTTGGACTAAGTCTATCTGCCTTCACATGGCAGGTTCGATGTTGGCAGAGTTACAGCTGCCCTCATCCCCAACAGTGGGTGTCTGCTCCACCGGTAGCGTGGTTAGGCGAGCAGGCAGAGCTCTACAGAGCACTGCTTTCACTACACTGCTTTCACTCAGATTTCAGTTTTGTACCTCTGATGCTTTAGAGCACAAATCAAGTGACATGAAGTGCAGCAGCCTTTTCCGCGCTTTGATTAGAAGTGGGGAAGGAAAACAATTCTGTTCTGTAGATAATTTTATGGGAGTCGCTGTGTAATATGGAGAAAAACTTAGTGAGATTAAGACTTTTTCATCTCTTGGGAAACCTGAAGACTTTTTTCATCGTAAGCTGGTGATGAAAAATTGAAATTTCTTTTCTTCCCCATGGAAGGGAAATTCCAATTCAGAATGTTGACATTTTTGATCAAAACAAAGATTTCTGATGATCTCAAAATCAAAGCATTTAGTTTTACAGAGGTAGCATGAAGCGTTCTATTTTAAATTGTTCCAACAAACTAAATGTCCCTCTAACACAGCTGCTTGCAGGAATTGCTTCCTGGCCTGATTACGGCTCCAGTAACACACTGAGACACAGGTCTCACACAGGGTGCTGCCTCAAGTTGACCAGACAAAACTTACTGCATTGCCTTATGGGTTTATAGGGCTTCAGTTTTACCTAGCACACAGTCGAGAAGGGAGTGTTGGAAAGGCAATCTGTGAAAGCAATGCCCCCTGGGGGGGGAAACACAGTTTGGAATCAGTTCAGAACAAACCTGCATTTTGTCCTGGGGAAAAAAAAAAAGTTTGTGAGGAACATTTTCACACAGGTCTAGTACAGGTGGCACTGGGGAGGGAAGGGAAACAAGAGGGGTATCTTGTGTAAATATACCATTATAGAATTTTGCTGCTGCTGTAATGACACGTGTAGTTTGTTACCTTTTAAAATCAGCCCCATTCTATGTCCACGCATGGCAGAGCGGACCCACATGCCACCTCTTGCGCAGGGATCCACACGCAACAGCCTGCTTCTACATGCACACATGGGTCAGAGCTCACATTGTGATAGCTCAAACCCACAACACAGAGAAACCTGCAGGATTCAGACACCTATACAAAAGTCAAGAACAGGAGTAACATACTCTGACATCCTATATATACATACATAGTCTTAAACACATCCATGCTAAGATGCATGCAGGACTTGCAACACCTTTTCCTATATTTTCTTGGAATTGCCCTAGGACAAGCCATGCTTACTCATCAGTTTAATTCCAAACACACATAGCGTTCAGTCCTACCACTCACAAATCATCCCAGCTCCCTCGGGAGAGGGGATCTGGCAGCCCTGTCTCCGCCGAGACAGAGGCTGTGGTTTGTGCCAACAAGGAGAGAAATCTCGCCAAAACCTTGAGAACAGCCCTCTGCTCATTCACATTTTTTTCTATTCCTGAGGGGAAAGAAGGAAAAAAAAAAAAACCACACCAAAAAAACCAGCTGTGAATTTATTGACTCTCCCTTAAGAATCTCTGGAGCAGTAAATTCCACCTTCATGGCGCTGGCTAATTAGGCATTTATTTAACTCTGTTGCTGTGGATTTTTTAATGACTCTCTGCTGTTGTTTGAAGTTCACTGTCTATTATTTGCAATAAAAACCTCTGTCATATTTTTGCCTCATTATTCCTAACAAATAGTGCATTTCCTGCCCCCCCCCCCCCCCCGCTCGCTCTCTCCCCCTCTGCATCGCTCCCTGCCACCCTCACCTCTCTGACTAGCACTCCCAGAGTTTCAAAGACCAGCTGTTATCATTTTGTCGACAGAGTGCTTTTGAGAAACTTCTGTCATGGGCTCCAGCACAGCAGGGGCTGCTGAATAAAATATCAGCCCTTCAAAAGGGAATTAAGGCATAGAACAAAAACAGCAGGGAGAACAAGGAGAGGAGAGGCCAGTCCTGCGGTCTCCTCCCGCCCAGTAGTTTGAAAAAGGGAGCCCTTTGGTGTCACAGGACAGATGCACAGGACAGCTGTGGTGGCCAGTTACTCGATAATTGCCTTTGGCACGAGAGAGGGAAGAAGTAGTGCAACACTCTTAGTTCAGTGGCATCAAGCTCTTGAGCACAAGTTTTATCTGCTCCCAACTACCACTTGCAGGATCTGACTCCACTCTGACTTCCTTACACTTGCGCAAGCTTCACTATGGAAGCATTTCTTCCAGCCCAAGAAACAGCTTTAAAACTTGTTAATATTTTTTCCAGGTAAAATGCAAATTTTCCCAAACCAAGTAAAAAAAGGGAAGTGGATTGACGCACTTGTTTTCCACTGATAATTTCCAGATCAGCAAACACCACTCCTGTCTTTGAGAAGGGCAAGAAGGAGATTTGGGCAATTACAGGCCCATCAGCCTTATTTTGATTCCTGGGAAGGTGATGGAACAAATGCTTCTGGAAACCATTTCCAAACATATTAAGGATAAAAAGAGTAATTGTGAGTAGTTAGCATGGATTTATGAAGTAGAAATCATGCCTGACCAACCTGATGGCCTTCTACAATGAAATGACTAGTTTAGAAGGTGAGGGAAGGGCAATAGATATTGTTTATCTTGACTTTAGCAAGGCTTTCAAAACTGTCTACCATAACATTCTCAATGGCAAACTGATGAACTACAGACTAGATAAGCGGAGAGTGAGGCTGAAATCTGACTGAAGTGCTGGGCTTAAAAGGTTGAGATCACAAACACAAAGCCTGGCTGGAGGTTGGCCACTAGTGGTGTACCCCAGGCAGATTTAACATCTTCATTAATGACCTGGAATATGGGGCAGAGTGCACTCTCAGCAAATTCACAGAAGGTACAAAGCTGGGAGGAGTGGCTGATGCACCAGAAGGTTGTGCTGCCATTCAGAGGGACTTTGCCAGGCTAATGAATTGAGATGACAGGAATCTCAAGAAATTCAAAGGAAAACACAGAGTCCTGCACCCAGAGGAGAAATAACCTCGTGCACCAGTACACGCTGGGGTCTGACTGGTTGGAAAGCAGCTCTGCAGAAGCAGCTCTCTGAGTCCTGTTGAACAACAAGCTGATGACAAGCCAGCAATGTGCCCGTGTGGCAAAGGCAGTCAGCAGCCTCCTGTGAAGAAAAGCACTGACAGCAGGTCAAGGGACATGATCCTTCCCCTCTACCCAGCACTGGAGAGGGAATGTTTGGGGTGCTGTGCTCTGATCTGGGCTCCCCAACGCAATAAACACATGGACATACTGGAGTGAGTCCAGCAATGGGCAACTAAGATGATTAAGGACTTGGAGCGTCTGATATATGAGAGGCTGACAGAGTTGGGATTGTCTAGCCTCAAGAAGAGAAGGCTTAGGGTGAATCTCATCCATATAAATACCTGATGGCAGACAGTGAAGAAGACGGAGTCAGACTCTAGTTAGTGGTAGCCAAGGAAAGAGCAAGAGGCAGCGGGTGCAAATTGAAATACAGGAAATTACCTTTAAACATAAGAAATACAAACCTTTTTTTACAGTGAGGGTGGTCAAACACTGGAACAAGTTGCCTAGAGAGGCTGTGGAGTCTCTAGCCTGGCAGCTATTCAAAACCCATCCGGACACAGCCTTGAGCTACGTGCTATACTTGACTTCGCATTCAGTAGGGGAGTTAGACTAGGCAATCTCCTTCCAGCCTGAATAACTGACTGGAGGTTCTCTGAACAGTGACCATGCTTCAGACAGATTTCAGAACAGTCTGATGAGAACTAGGAATCCAGAATTTTTCATTTATCCTAAAAATGAGATGCCTCAATAAATTCAGAAGGATTCCAAGTTGAAGAAATCGTCAAAGCTCACCCCTTTAACCACAGCTTCTCTTTGAAGATTTTGTAACAGAAAAGTGACTCAGCTTGCTCTGCTTATGCTCTGCCATTATGCAGCATGTTTATCTGGAAGAAGAAATATTGGCCCACTTGGAACCCTTGGCCAGTGCAAGAGAGTTTCCACAGGGAGGGATGTGTACCCAGATTTGCTGCTGCTCTTTTTCAGGCACATTAGAAAAGCCCCATGCCACAGGATGCCTTCTGTCTCACCAAGGAGACCAGTTGGCAAGTTAAGACATCTTACCATCGTGCAGTTTTCTACCATGCATTGTGAAATTTTAGCTTAAGTGGCTATTAAGATACCTTAATCAGGCCTGTGCTTTCCAGGTTTTACAGCTCTCCAAATATCTAGACAATTAGTGCAAATTCTTTCTTCATAACTTAGCTAAGTTGTACATATTGAAATCTGTCCTTGTAAATAAGGTCACTCCAACCCTTGACTATGTTCTTGCTCTGCACTCCATTCAACCTGCCAGATATTCTCAAGTCAGGTGTCCAAACTGCAACGTTGCATTTTAAAAGTGATTGCAGTAGAGCTATGTAAAGAGGATGTTCCTCCCACCTCCATGCCATGACACTTTCACACATCAAGTAGCAAACTGGAGCACTCTTAGATTTGCCCTCTGCTTAGCAGCTTCCATAGCCGCTTTCAGCATCACCAGCTGCTGCTTTTTTGCTTTGTGCAAGATAAATGCATGTTTTGGATGGGATAGGTAAACTTTATATATATATCTCTATATAAAAATGTTACATACACCTATGAATGCATATATATATTCCTCCTACTTTTGAAAAGAAGCGATTCGGAGCAGAACATTTCTAGAACTTATGTCCAGCTCACTCAAGTGTACTAGTTAAAAAACACTTTCAAATTTCACCACATCTCACTTCAATGTATTAAAAGCAGAATAACATACTTTGAAACAACATTTTACTTAGAATTCTAAATTTTCTCAGAACTTTAAAAGCAAATCAAATCATTTCACTCAGAACCAAAGAATGTGATCCCCCCAAAAAAACCCTGAAATTTTTATCAGCTTCTCTCAAAAGACCAATAATTTCTCTAAAAAGAGGAACAGCAGAGACTTTTTGCAGACCAGGTTCTGTATTCAGCCTTAATCAATTACAATGGCTTGTATTTACCAATTAAATGTCATCTCACTAGTTTCTGTTTTCTCTAATGATCTGGTTCCTCATTAGTGAGTTTACACTAACTTCTCCACCATAATCCATGCTCTCAAATTGTTATTTGCAGTACCACACCTAGTTTGGTGACGTGCTGCCTCAGGACAGACACACATCAATTACAACTATTCCAGTGGAGAACAGGCATGACTGGAGGTGTACAAAATATAGCTAAAGATAAGAGGTTGGGCTCATTCAGCAAAAGAGAAGAGATAGGGGCAAGATGACATGTAAAACTTCATTAAAAAGTTGAATGATTAAATGTTCTGTATGTCTGTGGTAGACCAAGAAAGAACCTCCAGGATGTAATTGCAGCAAAAGAGATTTGATTTAAACATTAGGAAAAGCTCTGTCGCTGGAAGGATAGATAGAGACTGAAGCTGCTTAGCTAGAGATGGCACTGAGGATATAAATCTGCACAGTGTAGTGTTGACTCAGCCTTTGAGAATGGTGGGTAGCAAATGAAGTTACAACATCACGGGCACGATATGACACCTCAGAGGAGAGAGTGTCTGTTTCAAAACCAAAACTGATTTTTCTCACACTGTCTTTGCTATCTGTTCACAAAGCACTAAGGTACATGCGTAGTAGTGGTCTGTCCAGCATTCAGACACCAAGGCACGAGTTAGTTTGTCCACTTACCTTCCTGCCACCATCTCTTCATAACTTGAAGGCTTTCCTTTTTGTCTCCCCTTGACCTAGGCATCCTGGGAAGCTGGAAGTAGATGGGCTGTGATCTGAATGACCTGCTACTCTAGGTGCCAATACCACATGCCACTCTTACAGCTCACCTTCTCCTGGTCATTCTGGTCCTTCCACATCCAGACCTTCCCATTACTTCTTCATTCATACCAGTTTTGGCATACCTATTAGTTCGCTTCCATCCTTTTCAGTTATGTTACCCTTAATGCACCTTTATTGTGGCTCCTCCCATTCTAACATAAGAAATGCACATTATTAGTCTCCCTCTTCCCAATCTCCCCTGGTTCCCTCAAAACAGCTAGGGAAATCCGCAATGAGGACATAGAAGGCAAGTGTCATTGTCAGGGATAGACTGAGAATTTCCCAGAAAGCAGTGGGGAACCAGTTCCTCAAGTAGAGAAGAAAGCAGCGTACCAATCTAAGAGTCTCTCTCTTAATATTAATAATCTGCAACTTATCAGGGCCCAAAAGGCATTTTCACACCATTGCTTCTGGTTTAATAACACCAGAGCTGAAGAGCTACACAGAGTATTTTCTTTCAAAGAGGGCTAGCTGAAGCAAGTCTGTGAATACCAAACTATGAGGGATGCCACCCTCACATGAATAGCTGCATGGGCGTGTGGTGAATTGAGGCATGAAGTCTTGCTCCTGGACAAAGCAGACAGTATGGACACAGAGCAGCATTAGCATACATGGCTCTGTGGCTAGATTTACCGACCTGCTCTCTAAGAAGAGATACATTAAAAGGTTGGGAGATGCAGCTGGATTTGGGACAGGTAAATAAACAGGAGGCTGCATTTCTGCCTAAAAGAGATAAGCCTGACACTAGAGGACATATAAACATCAAGGCAATCCACACTACCGTGAATGGATCCTTTTGTTGCAGAGCTTTAACACCATGATGGGAAAGGCAGAGTGGAAAGACCATATATTACTTCTGCCTGTAACAGTACTTTTCAGCTCGATCCTTGGAGTTCTGGTATAAACTGTTCCTGGGGGAAATCTGAAAAAGGTGACTTTGAGAATTAAGTTTATTACCAAGTGGGGCCCAATTCACTGCACCAGGATCTATGCCACCCCTGGAATGAACACATCCACAGTGCCTACGAATAGAAAAAGGTTCAAAAATGCCACTCTAATGACCACACTTAAATTGCTGATCAGGTTGGGATTCAGGAAGCTAAAACTTCAATTCCAAAACATAGCCTGAGGCCACAGCATGTCTGAAGCACAGGTTTGACAGAAGGGGCTCTCACAGTGCTTCGCTGACAAATGGGATTAAAGGGTTTTCATTAAATCAGTTGTAGTTATAAGGCTTTCACCGTATTGCACTTGCATCTTAAAAAGATGTTACTGTACGATTTGATACATTTGATTCGGAAAAGATTAGCAGCCAGTTTGAAGTTTTCCATTCAAAGTAATCCAGTATCAAAAGCCTCACTTGAACCCCAAGGGTTTGGGAGTGAGGCTGTTTTGAATTTTGCTATTCGGACGTGGACAAAGATCTTGCTTTCTGGCTTCTGATCAGTCGAAGTGCTTTTCAGCAGTGCAAATTTAAAGTTCTTATAGGTCCATTTATGAATACATTTGATTTAGGTCTGTAACTATCCCAAATTATACAAGAAGTTAAAATTTTAAGAGTTTCGAGGCATATCAGGTCACAGGCAGGAATCTGGTAACAAAAGTAGGTAGAAGACAGGTGATGTAAAACTCTCACTGATCAGTCAAATGCTAGATTTTGTCCATTTCTGCTACACTATACTTTCCATTATGTCTGAGAGATCATCTACTGCCTGTTGGTAGTCTACTACTAGCAAAAATAGTTCAGGAATTTCACAATGGATTTGATGATCAAATTCTAAGACAGACACTGAGTGTAAAGAAAAAGTACCTTGACTAGTGGCTAATGCAGATGAGGAATCGGAGGATGCAAGCCCAGACTTCAGAGCTGTCAGTCACTCGATACCATCTCAAATCTATATCTTCATTTCTCCATTGCAGGGTGTGAATTAGCTATGCATATTAATAAAAAAGTCTCAGTGTTTTGAGGTACCTCATTAGGCAAATGTAAGGGGAGAGCAGTTTATTAACATATACATGCACATTTCCCCAAGTGTATTTCCTCAGGTAAGAGGACGGCCCTGTCGTATCTACATAGCATGAAGTCAACGCCTGCAATGGGAAAGATGTTCAGCATGACAGCTGCAGCCTAAGCATCTCACACAGGTTGTTACTGAGCTACTAGCGTTAACAGAATACGATACCTTTTTCACTGTAGTCTCTGCCTACTGAAGCATTTGCGAGACACATTAGAATGCAGCAAGATGCACATGGAGAAGGCTTAACGTTATATTAGAAAGCGCCAAGATCTCCTCAGGCAGTCATATCAGCAACTGTATATTGTCACTATACATTTAAGGAAAAACAGTAAGTACCTTTTGTCACAGTCCTCCATGGTCACAGTATTAGCTGTAGCTGCTAGTCAGAAACTACCCAGACTATAAACAACAGTTGAAACCCTACCACCATCCTCCTTTACCCCACCCATGGGCAGCTACAGTCCAGATTTTCTGGACACCTAGGTAGCAGGGCAATAGTCTTAAGCCACTCAGGAAGAGCACAAGTTTGAAAGTGTCAGCAGATGCTTTACCGAGCATCTTGAGCAAATTTCACAGTACATGGCTGTTACAATTAGTAGCACTGTATTAAAACAGAATATGGAAGTATTTGGAAAAAACTTACTATATACTACAAGAGTAGTTCATGCTAGGATTCTGTGTTAGTGATCCAGTTCAGCTGCTCCACTCCCTGCTCAGGATGTCAGGAAGCTGCCTGTGACCTATCCCGCTCAAGGACCCCCAGACCATGGGTCCCTGGGAATTCATTTGCCACAGCAGTAGTCGGAGATCACTTCAAGAACAGCCACAGTCAATATTTGATGCTGCAAATAAAAGTTGCCCAGGATATTCAGAAAGATCATTTTACAAAGGAGAAGACTGCCGCCTCTGTGTCCACAGAATTTTTTGTCATGTCAGCAAGACCCTCTCCCTCTCCTCACAGGGAAAAAGGTTGCCCACATTATCTTCGTATTCGCTGGAACAAGGGTGTGTATCTGCTACAAGAGAGCTGTACGTGATGGTATATCATGCTCCCAGAGCTCACATAACCATAGGGAAAAACAAGATTAGCAGCCTCTATTGCCTGGGCCATGCCTTTCCTTCTAACCAGGACGTTTCTGAAGCATTACTCCAAACACTTCAGTTCAGTCACTCAATACTTTCATTGAACTACTGTGCCCGTTTGGCTACTGCCCAGTTTCTCTGGGGAAACAGCCTTTGTTGAGGCACAGAGTGAAAGACTGAGCAAGTTACTAAAGGAAAGAGGAAAAGCAGGAAAATAATCTTGAGATTCTTCTGCATATATAACCACTCCTTTCAGGAAGGTAACCGAAAGCAAGCCATTGACAGCAGAGGTGAGAGGGAAGGAAAGCATATTTCAGTGAAGAGATTTATTAAGTCCTGTCTTTTCTTTAACTGCAGCTGTACACAAGATTGACATATCCTGTAAGCTACCTTCGATAAAGTTCCTAGTCTTGCTGCAGCAATGCAAGGAAGGCCATTTCATCTGCAGTGCATTTACAACTGTAGTTTACAGGATTTTCTACTTTCATATCCCAGCCTCAGTTGCTAGCTGTCTCTCAGGTCAGTGTTTTACTAGCTTGTAGTTTGTCAGCTAGTGCCTGCAGTATTCACTTCCTAACAACTCTTCCAAGATAAAAAACAGACTAACAGAGCAGGGTAGAGTTCAGAAAGAAGATGACTCTTGAACCCAGACCCTGAATGGGAGACCTACAAGCAAGTTTGAGTTACATTGATGCTGGAGATAAGTAAAAAGATGGGCAGAGACTGTAAATTCTGGATGTGTCTCCAATACTAGCACCCTGGAGGACAGTATTGGCACCATGGCAACTGTATGGTCCCTACCTAGGGAACACAACTTGCAAACAGAAAGGAATAAAGGAGAAGCTGGCGCAGGAAGGTCCCAAAGCCACTACTAATTTTTCCTGAATGGCAGTTTTGATTTAGAAATTAAGAATATCTGCTCTCGAGGTCAAATGAAGTAGTCACAATCTGATTAATCATTGACAGATCATGATCACATAGGGCCAGAAAGCCCCTCCTATCCTTCCTTAAGGAATTAGAGACAGCCCTACCTTGGCTATTTCTGAAGATCCTTATCCAACCACTTAAAAAATAAATTGAGGATGATTCTAATGCCTTCTTGAGGCATCTATTAGAGTGAATTGTCTGCCCTTACTTTATACTCTCCTCACCCACACAGAGGGTAAGTTGCTTAACATTCCCCCCCAGCCCCAAGTCTCCAGTAAATGACCCCTCTTATATTCCCCTCTCTCTGTATTTTAGTGCTTCCTCTGAGAGGCTGTCCTCACAATGCTCCTTTTCCTTAGAGTCCATTTCTTCGTAGGTGTTACCAAGGCTGAGCAAAATGCTCCAACTAAAGCCTCCTTAGAAGTACTCCCCTCCTTCCCTACATACAAGCATTACTCTAATCCTTCCTTCAGGACTGTTTCTCCCCTCCTCCATTTTTTCCTTTGAAGATGGAATGAGACTCTTGCCATTTGCCAGTCATTTAATCCAACAGGTCTTCCTTAGCACTGCTGCTGAGAGAGTCATCCCCCATTTGTGTTGATGCATTTGATTTCTCCTTCCTAAGAGCAAATGTCTACACTTGTCTTTAATTCCATCTGGTTCATTTTGGACAGTATCTCCACTTGATCAAAATCCTTTTGAATTCCAAATCAATATTCGCAAGCCCTTGCAGTCAGTCTCAGCTAGCCAAAGTAGTGCTAGAGTCTAAAACCAGTGTGGAAGGAATAGAGAAAGGTTGCACTGCAATGGAACTAGTATCACTAGGCCACAAGATGATCATACAGTGTCACCATAACTAGTCACATGTGGCTTGAGTTGCAACAAGAAAGAATCATGCTCAACTGCTATCACACAAATAGCAACGCATTTTGTTGCTATTATAGGTAGAGTTTCTGAATATTAATGTTTCTTTATTTTCAAACTGAGGTTAACCTTGTGGGAAAAACAGTACTTGGACTTTCCAAATTGAAGCAAATACATGGTCAAAGGGCTACAAAAGATTGTAGGGGCTGTCTATGTACTTACACAGACATGTCTTATGTCACCTACTCACACAAAAGCATAACTCATCCGCCTCCAAAGAACAGCCATCAAAAGTTCTTAGGATGCAGTATGAATTTCAGGGACAAACATCAGCATTGCTCTAAGAGGGGCTACTCTTTTCTCCCCACCTGCTTCATACTCTGGAGCTGCAAGATCTCTTATTTTCCAACTCCCCTTCAGCAGTTCTGGGACCTGTGTCTATAGTATATTCCATACCTTTATGATAACACAGGGAATAGTTCAAACTCAAGTGCACCTAGTAAGTACCTTGACTTATATATTAGGAAATAACACTAGCTACAAGCATATCACCGTCCTCCCATTCTGCCTTTGACTTCAAGTTCTGGGTTAGTACCTGGAGCCTTCCCATTTTTCAGTGCTTGTTTCAAGTCTACATTTTGAGATAATCCCCCAAGAAGTAGGACTGGACAGGGGAGGAAGGGTGAAACGAAAGAAGAAAAGATTTAATTCTCCCCAAAACACTTCATAAAAATTGTGTTCTATCTTATAAGCAGGAGTCAATATTCAAAGTGTGCAAATAGGTTTCACACTGAGTCTTAAATTCCCCAGACATAAGTAAATGGTATCATGCCCTGCAGACAGGAGACTTGTTATAGATTTAACCAGGCCTTAGAAGAAATACTTAATGATCACAGCAGGCAAGACTTTGCCCCTTTCCTAACCAAGGAACAGGTTGGTGGTAAGAGACTGGAGCCCTTTCTGCTTATATTCATGAATATTAAATTAATAGACCAGCAAGGATCTTAGGCTGTCAGAGCAGATGAATACAAGAGTCTCTGCAGAATGGAAATGCACTTTAAAGGATGTAGGAGAGAAGGAGTTTTGAAACAGGGGGGGAAGACAGGAGCAATGCTACAGAATTAGGGCCAAAAAAATCTGGGTACAGGAGAAGCAGGAAGAGAAAAACACCGGAATTTTTTTTATATTCATACAGATCAGACGAACATACTTTGTCTACAGAATCATCATGTACTCTAAAAATATTTTTAATGTTCTAAACACTTTAAAAAACTTCACATACAAGGTAACAAGAGCAATTCAAAGATTATCAGTGCTATGGTAATTCAGAGATAGGGATCCAGCCGCCACAGGTATCAGAACTAAAGCCATCGCTTCAGATAATTCAGAAGCAAAACAATGCTTAAGCAATGCTTACCTCTAGAGCAACATAAACTACTATGAGAGCTGGTAACAGAAGCCTTCTAATGAAGGCCAGAACTGCAACAGGAGACAAAGGATCATTCTTCTGCTCTTCAGGATGGCACTGATGTTACAAACATTGGTTGCTATCTCTCAAGGTCAACCCTTTGTAAATATCCACCTTAAAGTTGGTATTAAGGCAGACACTTTACCATGGGAGGACTCCTGGTTACTTAACTCACTTGACTCTACAGAAGGAGACCTCTTATAACAACAGCCCATGCAGACTCTACAGAAGAAGAGCTCTTATAATAACAGCCCATGCAGACTTATAATAAGGAACTTACAAGTTAATCTCAGCTATAATGCTTTTCATACTCTATAGCTTGCTGCAGCTTCAGGAGGAATGCAAGAAATTGGAGACATCATTAAGCGATCCTGTGTTGAGAGCAGGTTAGAGCTTCTCTAAGATGGACTTGGATCCTGATGTGAAATAGGAGGCAGAACACAGATGGGCTCAGCCATTCCTTCTCCTTCCAGTCAGTTGGTTAGGAGCACCTATCCACAAAAAGAACCAACTAAACCCACCAATTAGTTAAGCTCTCCTGTTTATGTATGAGCGTTTGAAAATGCTTATGGCTTTCCATGCCATCTCACTTTTTAGACTGGATGGCCTTTAACACCATTTCATTCTAAAAGGATATAGTGGTTGCCTAAAAATCAGTACAACCCCACGTCTTGACTTCAACCATAGAGGCTCCAGAAAATTCAGAGAAACTTCCTGGAAGGCTAGTACAAGCACACAGATACATAGATAACCTTCAGCTTTTGATACTGTATGGCTGAAGAAATCCCTGCACAGATTTACCTACATCCACAGTATGAGCTGATACCCTAAACTTCAGGGCACAGGCATTTGAAGCCACACCTTCACTACAGAAAACAATGTTGGTGCCTCCTATTTTTGTACTGCCTCAAAAAAAAAAAAAAAAAAAAAAAAGCTTTTACCTCTCAGGAGGTCAGTGAGGTATGCAGGATTTCATAGCATCTGCGACACAGGCTGATGCACTACAGTGAAAGTAAACCTAGGAAGAAAGAAGCAGAAGGAACTGAAGTGAATCCACATGGGCTATTAGCCCCACGTTAACACTTAAATAGCGCATTATTTCATCATTTGCCAAAGCTTATATGAGCCAGATAACTTAGGAGGAACTAAAACTGTGGGGGTAGCTAGGATGGTTTTAGCCATTTGAAACACTGACATGAAAACAGCAAGGTCTGGATCAATAGATAGAAGTTCAAGGATAGTCTTAAAGATCCAATTTTAAAATCAGGAACTACCTCAGGCTGTTTTCAACCCAGACCTCCATAGAATTTCTGCAGAGGAGTTTGGTGCACCTCTATCATATCATAAAAGTGACACAAAAGCACAGAGCTTACGTCTATTGCTGTGCCACTTCCCCCAGGAAAAAAAAAAGTGATATTACAGAAATATCAGAGGGATACTACTGAACACCCTCAGTTTCTGTATGGGTTTTCTTTACAACCAGAACAGCAAGCCTTATGCAGGTTGTGGAGGAGCTTCAGACTAGATGAAGCTTATCAGTCGATTAAGAGCCTGCTGGAAGATAGAATCCACCAAAGCCAAAGTGCTAACAATTAAGCGCTTTTCAGAAGAAACTTGCAGAGAAAAGAGTTTGTCAGGTCACCTGTACTCTTTACATCCCCAGGGCAGGATCATCTATCCTTAATGCCTCTCCTGTACAAGTCTTCCAATAAGTTATCTGAAAATGCTATGCTGTGCAACAGTCCCAATGTTCTGGCTTTTCACATTGCTCTCTGCCACCAGCTGATTCTCATATCCTGTGGTGTCCAGCCTCCTGCACAGGAGGGAACAGAAATAAACATTACAGAAGTGTCAAAAAGGCATGACTTCAGATGGAAATTTAAACCCCCTCATGAGCATCCATCCCTGAATATCCAGTGACATGGGGAGGGTGTGGGAAGAAAGATGAAAGGGGACACTTTCATGACAGTCTCACTAGAGGAGTCCAAGCCACAGACTTAAGGAAAAATTTTCATTCCCATTTAAGTTAAGAAGTACAGCTGTAAAAGATAAAGGTGATTCTACTGCATTTCTTTCATACACCTGATTTTTTTTATCTTAACTATCTGAAAGAGGCAAGAATCTACTTTAGTTCCTTTCTCAAGGGAGGCTGATCATATTTTATAAGACTTACCTCAATCCTAGATTACCTTGAATATAGAAGTTAAGATCTTATAGAAAAACCTTCACCAATCCCTTCCTACCCAGAATATGATTCCACCAGCAAAGAGTGGGAATTGTTACTGAACAAAGGCATCATTTTTGATGGCTAGTCAGCAGCTCTCACCATGTCTCCTGGTTAGATGCAACGAGTCCAGGTTAGTGGTGGCACATTCATCCCTCTAGAGCCCACAGAGAAGTGACCATCAGGTGTACACTGGATTATCACCGAAGGATATCAGGCAGTCCTTGTAAGTTACCATTTGAGAGCTGCCATCTATCTTCTTCTCATAGTTCCCTTTGGTCAGGAAGAAGAGGAGCAGAGCCAACTCTGGCTTCCCTCTTTCTCAAGGACCAGTTTTATACATATGCCCCTTCCCCTCAGACAATTTAATGTTTCCTACTACTAGCCAACAAGCAATCAGGCTACATTCCTATGGTAGGTTTCAAGAGAGGGAGTGTTAATTGCCTGCAGCTCTTCAGGACAGAAATTGTGTTCTATTAGGATAAGTTATACAACATAGGACCAGCTGTAGCCAACAACATACTGGGTCTGCCAAGTCAGGCACATGTTGAAGAAATCTCTTGCTCATCATCCCTGAAGTCTGCAGGTGCTGCCAATGCCCAGCAGCCAAGGGTGAGGTGATATCAGGACTACCACAGCTGGTTCTGATAAAATTGTCTCACTTAATGACATCCTGGAGTAAGGGCTGGAAAGCTGTCAGAAAGATGACACAGTTTTTTGCCAAAAAAAATTTGAATTGCATATGTGATATACATCAGTTTCGACAAGAGAATACTTCTGTGGTTTAGAAAGCAGGATGGGGGCATGGGGGAGGATCACACCAGAATAACCAACATCCCAGGGATTGCACTTCATGTATTGTAGTTAAGTGCCCCTGCTCTACCAAGTTCAGAACTAAGACATTGAGACTAACACACTCAGTAAGGCAGCATTACCTTATGGCAAAGGCAAGCCCAGAGGTCTTCTGCCTGGACTGTTTCATTACAGGGTCAACATGAGGGAAACAACTCACTCAGCTGCTTATCTGACCTTTCTGGAAATGGCCATAACCAGCAGGTGACTTAAGTACAGGGTTGGTTTGAGTTTTTTTGAAAACTAGCAGTTTATTCTATTACTTTCCCATTTTAGAGAGACTTGAAATGATTCCACTCAAGTTGTGGGAATAGGAGCGTGCTTTCTCGCACAGTTCCAATCACTAGATATAATATTTAATACTGCCTCCCTCCCAGGAGGATATCGAACCAGCTACTTCCCGAATCAACATGAAGTTCACAGAAAAGGAGGTCTCTGCATTTCAAATCCTAATTGCAAGCCTGCTTAGGGCAGGAGGTGAAAGAACATATGAGTAGCTGTAGTTTGCTTTCCATAGAAGACACGCCTTTTAGGAATTAATCCTGAAGGGTGTTTTTGGGGGTGTTTGTTTGTTTGGGGTTTTTTTGTTTGTTTATTTGTTTTTTTAAGTTAGTTATGAATACTGTCTATCTGCAGCCACCACAAGGGTCACACAGAGTTGTCTTAAAAAAGAAAAGATTGCTTGTACCACAGGAACAGTACAAACAAGTCAGTTTAATTCATGAACTCTTTAGGGATGTTCCAGAGCTATCTAGGAGTGATCTCCTCATGTTGAAGGACACAGACTATGAATGGCTTTTTGAGTAAATGGCATTTTGTTTTTATACCACAAGCTACTAAATTAGGCACAAATGTTACCTCCAGATGTTCCACTTAAAGTGACACGAGCTCTGCATCGAGATGTCTGTAGAACTATTTAAAAGACTGAAGATCTCTCATGGTTAGGCCTTGGTATCATGCTCCACAGGACTGTATGAATAACTGATTATGAAACTCATTCAGTTCTTCCCCATTACTTACAGTCCTTACCAGTGTCATTCCAAACCACCTGTGTTTCTATAGTGAGCCAGAGAAATGCAGACCCTTGGGTCATACCAGAATCCTTTCCTTTACATCCTGCCCAAAAGGAAAAACAATGCACTGCAAGGCAGCTTGTCTGGAGCAGAACAGCACTGCATAGGCTGCTCTTTGCAGCATCTACAGCCAGAGAGGGGCAACAAGGGGTTACACCAGCTCCACTTTCACTATGCGTGTGGTTTGCAGAGAACTATAGAGCATCCTTGTTTTTATTATCCTTACCCGGAGAAGCATCTACACGTTTTGTTTGAAGTGCAAAGGAGGTCTCCACAGAAGTCCCTCTTTGCAACATTCGCAAGTGTTTCTCTGCTACAGATGTTCTAGTTGACATGGCACATGGTAAGCCCAGAAAGCATTTCAGTTCCTCTTCATGGAAAGGCATCTTTTCCTTTGATCCAAAAGGATATTCCAGAGAAGAAATAAAAACCTAAGTCAAGGCAACTATGTGTCCTAACCCTCACCTTATTTCTAAGAGAATACTGCTGCTATCCACAATGGCAACATTTCTCAAGTCTTCAGAGTTTTTTACCACCCTTTTGCCTGCTTTGGAACCATTTGTCATCTAGGTGTCCCCACCCACCTCCATTTAAACCCAAAGAAGGTACCTTTCTCCATCAGAGTTTTTCTCTTGCAGGAACTATCACAGCCATCTCTTCAATTTAGGAGTTGGCAGCTTTTCTCTGAGGTAGTACCTTGTCTTCACACTTCAAGAATCACACTGAAGCTAGTCAGTCATGCTGCTACCACACTGATCTCCACTTCTCAGAGGAGGAAGCAGCAATTCTGTTCTTCCAGAACAGGGAGCACAGGAAAAGCTAGAATTACTCGCTACAAGTATTTGTGCTAACCAGGGAGCTGCCAAACACTTTTTATTGCTGCCATCAATTCCATTCCTCCAGGACAGGGGTATACATAGCTCTTTTGGCTCCCACAGCTGGTTTCTATCTCCCCACCCTGGGCTATTGAGTTGTTATCTTCAGAGAAACAGTGAGTTACTTAACAGCAGCTGAGACCACCTTTAATTTTTTTTTTTTTTTTGAGATTCTCAGGAGTCCCACTGTCCAAGCAACATTGTATGATACCATTCATCATATTTCCAAGGCAAAAAAAGACACAGCCAAAGCCATCATTCCATGGTTTATAGGCTTTCATTTTCAATGTAAATGAGTCTGGGGTTAAACTGTGACCGAGCAACACAGTCAGCCAAAAGGTAAAGAGCCAGACCCACAAAAGAGACTCTTAACGTCCGTTTTCTCTATACCTTGAGAGGCTTGACTTGTGTCTCCTTTTGATCCAAATGTTCTAGAAAGAGGCAATGGGCACCAGCAAGACTAGCCTAAGCATCTCCTGTGCCACCATGCCTCGACCACTTATCCTACCCAACCCAACACTCAGAGGATGGCAAAGCAGCATGAACAATTCAAGTCAGCATTGCCAAACACTGTCATCCAGCCATTGACAATGGATTCATAGCATTTGAGATAGTTAAATGTACAAGCTTGGTAGTCATGAGGAAAAGGTTATAATTTTCTCTAGCTTAAAAAGCAGGAAAGATGAAAACACTTTGACAAAGGCTTAAAGCTTTGCTTCAGTTTCAGAAGCTGCCACCTCTCCTTTCTATCTCACAGTCTAATACCTAACAAGTAGTGTATCATGTCACGCTAGGCAGTGGCAGAAGGTCTCTTAGCTCAAAGAAATGTCTACCTTCTAGGTCACTTAACATATAGGAAGGGGAACAGCAACTATCACAGTCCTCCTGCTGCTGAGATTAGACCACCACCAGCAGCATTACACAGAGGATTACACTAGAACATCCAGGCAGAGAAGCCGCAGTTAAAATACCTTAGACTCCCAGGTGATGACTACAAGCCAACAGCCAAGTTATCCATCTTCCCATCCCTGTTCCAAGGGGAGCGCTTATAAAGCCACTTCATACAACTAATAATCTTTTCAGAAAGCAATTACTGTTTCTCACTCAGGTTATTGCAATCAGCTAGCTCTATGCAGAGAGCAGGTTCTTTACCATCGACTGCAGGTTTCAGTCTTACCATTTCCACCACGTGAGCTCAGAAGAGAGACCTGCAAAAGAATCTCAAAGCCTGCACATACAAATGCTGTGCAGTCAGACAGCAAGGATGGTTTTGGAAGCTTGTGCTTGTCCCAGACCTTTCTTCCTTTCACCCAGAAAGGTCACAAGCTGTTGCCCCCTGTCATGCCAGTTTTAAGTGCTCACACACCATGCTGAAAACCTGATCTCTGGGGTGAGAGGGTAAGAGTTGTTTCGGGAGAGTTTCCACAGGCAAACTAACAATCGTATTACAGTCCTGGCCTGGAAAGAGGTCATTTTTCTGACCCCCATGGTTAGGTTGGTCTTACCGCTGAAGCCTCTATAACATAGAAACTTGTTACAAACCTCCACTTACCTACAATGGAAGCAGAGGCTTAGTTTAGCAAGCTGGCACACTACTCCAGAGTCCAGTGTTCCTGTATGTTTACTCCTCCCTCCAGCCGTACAGCAATCATAGGTACTTTCCTTATAAGCTTTAGCTCATCCATTTCTAATGCTGGTTCAATGACCTCTAGAGTAACTGGGTGAGAGATAACCAGCTTTTATTCCTAGCTGCTAATGTGATGTACATCCCACCAATTGCCCTTCTCTTAGGAGAAGGATCAGGCCTTAAGAGCAGGTAGGATCAGGTCTTAGAGAAGCTTACAGCAATCAGAAGCTTAGCTGCTCTAACCAGAGAGGGGCTGTTTACTGATATGGGGTCTGAACACAGCTGTGAAGCGGGTGCCGAGAGTGCACAGACCTTGCAGAAGGAGCCAGCCACTTCACAGCTTTGTCCATATGCATTATGGGCTCAGTCTTCCCCTTAGAGAAAGCATTATGAGACCTGCTGCACCAGTGAAACAGAAAGAATAACAAGGGCAGAAAAAACCTGCAGCCCTTTGGGCCACAGCTTTAGCAAGCAACAGCCGTCTCAGTGGGACAGACAATTCACACTAAGGAGCTAGCAGTCTCTCTTTTATACTGTCTTCACATCATTTTAAACTGCAGTGAATCAGGCCCCACAGGTACGCAACAGAGAGGACTAAGGGAGGGCAATGATAGATTGGGAAAGCAAAGTTCTCTCAATTTTACACTCGGTCACCCAGCTTTATCTAGAGACAAGAGGAAATCTCATTCCATGTAATTCACTTACCCACAGCACTCAGAAGGGAAATCATTGCAATGCTGTTTGTGGGAAGGTGAGAGGCATGCTTTTCCAGCAGCAGCAAAGGACGCGATGGTGTCCCAACATAATCACATCTCTAAAGCTATTAGGAGCCCCTAGGATCAAAGAAAAGAAGCACCAGAGCATCCAAAACATCCTTCCCAAAAGAGTCCCTTTCCACTTTACTAGCTCCATCCTGTTCTTGCTGCCCAACAGTTCATAAAAAAACCCCACATGCTTGCAGGATAACACTTTTATGCTCTTAATTGAGCTGCAATTGGACAGAACTAAGGCTTGTGTCCTGCCTGCCTCAGGTAAGGCTGCTACATCCTCCATGGGACAGGCAGTGAGAAAATCTGTTTGCACCTTGCAACCACTCCTCCCCATTTAAATTGTCAGCACCTGCTCCACACTTACCCACTTTTATTTGTTCTGAAATTAGTTTCCTAAATCCATCCCTATTTCCTAAAGAAAAATAAACAGATTTCAGAATGGAAATAGAGGAGGCAGCATCTGAAAAATACTCTCCAGTACCATTACTGGGTAAGAACAATATTAAATGTTATGTCCCCCTCCAAAAAAAAAAAGATAGATGAATGTGTGCTGAGCAATAAAACATACTACTTGACAAATAATGCAAATGCTTCCTATAATCTTATACGCATGTATGTGCAGCATTTTTAGGTTCTGTGTAAACAGAACAATTTGTGATCACATCTCAAAAAGAGCTTACTGCAGTGTGCGTGTGAATACATAGACATATGCATAAAGCACAATGAATAACAAAATCAGACGCATTCATTGTAAGAATTTGGGAAGTAAGTCCACTACCACAGCCACACAGGCAAACATCTACAGCCCCTCCAAGCCTCTGTGGCTCCAGGGTCAAAGAGGTGCACAGAAAGGGAGGTAGTTACCACACTGGGACTTTGGATGCTTTCACTTTGAGACTCAGACTTTACAAAACATAGCAGTGGAGCAGCAGGTTAAAATTTTAAAAGCTCATCTGAACAGAAGAACAGTCCCATGCAAAAAAGACCCAACTAAAATAGAGAAAGCCTGAGATAACACAGAAGCATGAGGGAGGGAACAAAGCTAGAAGCAGAAAAAGTTCTCAGCCTATAAATACTGCCTTCATCCCTGAAGAAGTTGCTTTGCTTCTCAACCCCTTCCCATCCAATGGGTAGTTGGTCTAGCTACCTGGAGTGGATTAATACTGCAGTAGCTAATCTGTGGTAGCCGCCCAAGTGCACACTCTCACCGCAGTTTTGGGATCATATCTACAATGAGGTAAGTGCAAGCACAAAAAAAAGCTGCCATAGAGCAGTTAACGCACAGCAAATCTTCGGCATAGCTTACCACACAGTGATTCATTTCTGTTGACATACTCCATAGTCAGCTCAACTAGATGCAGGAATTGAAAATATAAAAGGTGCTTGCATATAAGGCCAACTTACGAAATTATCTTGCTCGTGGTATGTTTTGGGTTTCCAGGGTATCTGTCTGCCTACAGAACCACAGTCATTCTCTGAGGCAGAGTCATGTAGATGTCACAGAGGACACAGATGTTTTGATCTCTTCAACTGAGACCTTTTTACTTTTTTTTTCTATTTTAATGTAAAATAGAAACACTTTAGATTGAAAGGGCATGGAAAAGTCAAATAAAAAAATCACTAGTTTAGTTATATTGTCCGAAGGAGGGAAATACAGCAAATAAACAAATGACAGATAAGAAACAGTGGGAATTAGCTTTTAAAAAAAGCTTTCTAGTTTTAGTTACCTGAGATATCTTTTGTTTATTTCAATAGTTCATTTTGTGTCTGAACTGCCTGTCTTGTGTGAATAAAATCTTCATCTCAGGGACTTACTACCATGGATTTTTTGCATAGTGAGTGGGATTTTTAAAACACACTAACATTAACTCAGTTCTGTTTCCCCCTGAAGTCAGGAAGTGGCATTTTATCATCAATGGCAATGAAAAGAAAATAATGTTGATCTAGAGTGCTTCTAAAAATCACCTTCCCACGCATACTTTTCCTCTTCTGACAGTTTGCACCTGTGAATGTGCATGTACCAAACATGCTGAGGCGCTTAGGAATTTGGGACACAGGAGTAACATTTATGGATTCATGTTGAAAATACATTTAAAAAAAAAAAATAGGAATTGTACATAAACCAAAAAGAAACAAAGAGTTTTTGTTCAGAATTACATAAAGTGTCTCCGTTTGAAAAGCTAAAGTAGCAATAGTCTGATGCAAGACAGACTAGTTAAGGATAATAGGATAAAATGAAACCAGAAGACATTTAGTCTGAATGAAGGCTCACTGAAATTTGTAAGCTAGCTTTTTTTACAAGAGGGAGTAAAACAAACACAGTTCTATCCAGTTTGACAGTTGCATCCAAAGAGAGTGGCACAACATTTGTTATCTGTAGTTACAATTCTGCATCACCAAACAACCTGCTGTGGTGTGCAGAAGCCTCAGAGTTGCTTTAACTGTGCCGGCTGCTTGCAGAGGAGATATGACGCTCAGCAGCACGAAATAAAGGAATATTATGAATGATGATAAATTCCATATTTTATGTCTGTGAAAGCTGGTACAGAAAAGGGAAATGATGTGTCCAACAGTCTAAACTAGATCCCAGGTCCACAATTTTTTTCTGCTCCCAGTAATGAGCAAGGCATTTGGTCCTGTCAGACTTGCATGGACAGACTGGTACTGGGGTACTATGATTTTTAATTGCTGCATTCCTGTGCCTGGCACAGTGGAGGAGAGGCAAGGGACAGGATAAAGCAGTTTCCAGACTTGTGCCTAAGAAGAGGAACTCGGCTTTGTTGCAGTGCGCTCCTGCCCTAATCCCCCACAGCTCCGATTGCACAGGCAGCATCCTGAGGGGATGGTTACTTCTCATCGCTATGCAGCCTGAGCAGTGCTGGGGTTCGCGGTACGACAGTGGGTTGCACTTGTCATCAGCATCGATGCGGGATGAGGAAAAGCCCCTGCCACTCTGACCACACAGGTCCGGGGCAGCAGAGACCCAGTCCTACAAGCCTGACACGCTGTTCTGCGTATTAGCAGTGGCTGTGCGTCCGCAGCAGCGACCAAGCCAGGCCACGGCACTGGGGCTTGTTTGACAACGTGTCCTTGTGATACAAGCTCTGCATTGGAATAGGGCACCTCCGAGGCAAAGGGGACGAGCTGGAAACTTCTCACCTCTCCCACTGGAGATCTAAGCCTGGGAATGAGTGGGGAAAAGCAGGAAGCATTTCCTGACACCCCAAAAGAAAAACCTGAGTGCCTTGGTGTCCGGTGAGCCATGGTCAGCAGCGCAGAGCATTGGGACATGCTGTTAGGAGGCAGGATAGGGAGAGGGGAAAAGAGGCCAGAGAGATATTTGCTGACGTTGCAAGCATCTCCTGGGCATGCGTGTGTGTTTGCCTCTCTGCTGTGAGGACAGCAGCCACTGCCCCGTCTGTCTCCCTCCTTCTGATCATGTAATATTCATCAGCTTCCTTTCCCCTTCTGCCTGTGGGGACGTTGGGCTCCGGCGGCAGCAGCGCGATCACACACTTCTCCAGCACCGAGGCCTGCCGAGCACTCGCTTGGTAGCATATGGAAGGGAGACCAAAACTGAGGGGATTGGGAAAAGCCCAAAGTTTGAGGGCATTCTTCATTTGAAGACCTTTCTGCATTGGGAGTCCTGGAGCACCTCTCTTCCATGGCCTTGTGCCAGGTTCATCACACGGGCTGCTTCCCTGATTTTACTCTGGCTGGGCGCAGACCACGGGCGTGCAGTGTTGCACCAGCAGCTCTGCTGGCACCACTGGAACTGCTCAGGGTTTTTCTTAGCTGCCTGAGACTGCAGGCAGCAGTGGTTGGAAAGGGCATAGCTCTCAACTCATTTGCTCCAGATCTTCATGGAGGAAGGCAGGCATAGATTTTCCTTGGGACTGCCAACATGTATGCTTTATCCTCAAGCTTAAGCACAGCAAAGGCAGAGGCTTTTAATTTTGCAATGGGACAAACCTGCCGAAGCTAGACTGATGCTTTTGCCTGGGGTCGCTGAGGTAAAGTGAAAGTGCTGTATTTTCGTTGCTTTCCTTTTTGGCATACTCACGTGCATTATTACAATGAGGTTTAAAAACCCTTTCACAAAGCTATTTTTGACTCCGTGTGTCTGCGTGCATGCGCCTGTAGACACACAAACTTAAACCTAGGGTTGCTCATCCTCTCCCATTTCCTACTCCCCATGGCATCTGTTTTTCCTCTTACTAAGGCAGGAAGATATTAATTTTTTGCTCTGCTAGTCAGAAGATTAGAAATATTAAGATGTATGCAGCATAACAGTGTTTATTTAGTTTGGTGTTTTTTTTTTTTTATCTGAAGGCCAAAGAGAACTTCATTTAATTGGTGGGAAGATAAAATAGGGCTGCATTTACAAACAGGTTATCTTTCCACTGTCAACTCATCTCACCTGCTCTGTCAATCGGTTGAATTTAATTGTTCCAGGCCTCCTAGTTTTATAAAGCTTTTCCTCTCCTCTCATTCCTCATTACCCTGCCTCTGCATAATATATTCTCTTCGCAGGTGACTGCAGGTCTGTAGGAAAGCCTTGAAGGAGTGCATGATTAAAAAAAGACATGTTAAGCAAAGCTAGAAAAGCCTAGGGCCAAATACTTGCACGTACTGTACTAATATATTACTTAGAAGATATAGCAGACTCTCCATGTGCAGCTATCATGTCTTGAGACTGGTTATTTTTCCAAGAGCTGCTTACAATTTTAAATGATTGAGGGGAGAGGTGATGGAGTTTAAGACTCCCTGTTTTTGAACATGGCTAGATGAGATGGACCACAATGGTCCATTCTGGCCCTAACTCTGTGATCCTATGGATAGAGAAGGCAAGACGCAAGCAGTTACTTCTCCAGCAAAAAAAAAAAAAACAACACTCTGGCATGACTAAGTGACAGAAATGCCAAAAACTCTTTTTAGTCTAAATTCCCTTGAGTATTTGACGCAACCTGCACAGTGGATTGAATTCTGTCTCCGCTGTGCGTAGCAGAGTCATGGCAGTACAGAGCTGAGCGTGCGCAGTTTCACACGTAGGTTTTGCGGCCTGGCCTGACCTCTGTGTTGCAGCAGCTACAAGCTAGCAGTATGTGAGCCGGCAAATGCATATCTAATTCAGGTATAGCTGTAGGAGCTACAGCCATATCTCGATTAAAATTAGATTAGCCTACCCTACAGTAGGTAGGCTTCAGCCAACTCACATATGCTTCAGAAAGCTATTTCCCCAGTCTCTCTTTAAATCAGCAGCACCACCATTATCAGGTTTGTCAGCACTTTTCAAAGATTTTTCTACATTTTTAATGACTGTACCCACACCATCCAAGGGAAGATGCAGCCTGGGCTAGGAAATGACTTCTTCAAGTCTTCAGACGAAATAAAATAACTCACCAAAAGTCTTTTTAAGGCCTGGATGGGCTCATACATACTAGTAAGACAAATTGATACTTTGAACTGTATTTTAAATGTACTACAGTCACAACCCAGGACAGAATAGCAGCACATTGGGACTTTCCATCTGCTCTCCTCCCTATACTTGCATTTTAAAATAATCATATCAGTCTGCTTCTCAAATCTTGTTCGGGACACTGGAATATATCCATGATTACACAAGCAATTACACCTTAGGTTGAGTCTAACGTTCGAGGCTGATTTCAGCACCCTGTGCTCCTGATCAGTACCATCCCCATACTCAAAACTTGCAGCTTGAGCAGTTTTCATGCTCCTTCCCTTCTTCTACTGCTCCATCGCTACCACAAAGGCAACAGGTGTTCACTAACAGGGTCTTACCTCGCAGCAAAGAGTGAAGGCAATATTCAACATTTAAATGGGATTGGTGGCTGAGAGAGGCCTGAAAGCTGAAAAAATCCAATGTGTTAGTGAATGTCAAATGTGATAGATAGACCCTGAACTAGTCGAAGCAATTCTTAAGAGTTCAGCAATACTCTGCTTATGAGCATGCAATATCTTGATCTCCATCTCTCAAACTGAAATGAAGATGTATGCTGTATGCCTTTCTGATCCACTTGACTCACCTTACCTGGGATTATTTACCACAAGGAATGTACCTGGAATCTGCTGTGACAGTTAAATTCCTCTTTGTCTTCCTTTTCTCTTTTTGCTTCTCTTCCTAATTCAAGTTAGCCTAAATGAGATCAGAGAAGTCCTGCCTGGATTCCTGTGGTGATTCAGCCATGTCACAAGCTCAATGCAGAGACCAGTGAATCAGTGGGAAATGAAAAGGAACAATTCACCCACCCTTTTTCTTACCATCCCTGTCTCCTAACCCTCCTTTGCCCATGAAAAAGCTACAGCGCTCTCAAGAAATCCATTAAGTGGCAAAGTTGTTCTCCCCATTGTCAGAAAAAAGATTAAATCCAGCTCAGAGGTAAACAGGGAGGAAAGAAGGAAGCATAGAAGTAAATACATCCCTCCAAAACATAGCTACCTTTATCATGCAACTTCACATTTGCTGTAATGAGGTTGCAATGTAGCACTAAAAGAGAAAAAACTGACAATTCATTTCCATCCTGGAGATGGAAAAGACTTCAGAACATCATACTACAGAGGGACGGAAGCCAATCCTCTCCCGGTGCAGGCACCATGTTAGATAAACACCTTTTTCAACTGGTCAAACAACACCCTAAAAGCAGTTCGAGCATTTGACTCCACTGTAGCAAGAGGAGTCAAGCCCTAACAGGGTGGGGACAAAGAGAAAGAGAGGGAAGTCTCAAGCTGTTTCTCAAGCACAAGAAGTCTCAAGCAGAGTCTCAAGCTGTGGGAGTGTTCACCCATCACTAACGGGGGGCATAGGCACTCCTCATGCCTCCTTCCACCTTTGTAAATGTATGCCTCATCTGTACCAGTTATCTAGGCTGCTCTAGAGCCCCGTTCCCCTGGCGGTTAGTCACTCTCCTCTAATTTTCTGCACATTTTTATTCATGGCCAGTTTATACCCATTTGCTCATGTGCCAACATTGTCTTTTAGCTTAAATAGCTCTTCTCCCTCCTTGACGTTTATCCCCTTAAACGTGTTTATAGAGAATAATCATATCCCTTCTCAGCCTTTGTTTTGTTAGACAAGTGAAGTATTTCTGTAGTCTCCTCACGTATAACAGGTTCTCCATTCTCCTGGACACCCCCACAGCCTTCTTCAACATCTGTTCCTGCTGGAGCTCAGCTAGCCACATGACTGACTGGTGCTGAAGACGATGTTCCAGATAATGCCTCAGCAAAGCCTCATACATTGACATTAAAGATTCCCTGTCTGTCTCGGAAATCCTTCTCATCCTAAGATTGCATTTGTTTCTCACCTGCATCCCAGAGGTGGCTCACGGTTGTACCAGCTGATCACAGGATGACTAATACCTTGGTCCTTTCCCCCTTCTGTCATTTCCGATTTATGAATTTATTTATTCTGGCACAGAGCAGGAATTCTCATGTTAATCCCAAGAATGTAACCTTTCACTCTGCACTATCAAATTTCATCCTGTTTCTATTACCCTCAAGGTCAACCAATGCTTCCTTCACAATATCTCTTTTGTCTTGAAAGTCCCTCAGTTTTGTTTCATCAGCTAATTTCATCAGCACGCTCCTTCTTTGCAATTTTATTCCTAATCCCTGTCTTCTCCAGCCTTCGGTAGTAATTTCCCATGTGATATCACCTTCCTGAAGTCCAAAATAAATGAGATTTGACCCAGTTTTTTTCTGTCTAGAAAGTTGGTTCTCTTCCCCAGGGAAAGTACCTGGTTAGTTTGTGATGGTTCCGCTTTGGCAAACCTGGACTGCATTCGGCCCACTTACCTCCCTGCTTGTAATTATCTTGACAACTTCCTTTGGTTCTTTTAAAAATGGGCCTACACAGATATAGACATCTACACACTGTTAAAAAGGGGAATAATTTAAAAAGCACCAAATAACTGAAAACAGACCCAAAAATAGTTTCAAGCTGAACCAGGGTATTTTTCTCTTTTTTTTTGTTATTATTTCACCCCTCTTCCCCACCCCCTCAAATCCGAGAAATTCTTATTATGATTCAACCCAGATGAATAATTTCCCACTCCTCTCTAAATTATACTACACATTGTTAGCCTGACACTGCTGTAAAACCTTAGGAGTTTCACAAAGGGGCCCTTCAGCAGATAGACATTGCTCATCAAGAGGGCTGCTGGAGAGGGCCAGGTTTGAGGGGTGGGCATTGTTGGTTAGGAACGGGCAGAGGGGGGTGGGTTATCTGCATACAGCAGGTATTTCCATCTCCTTTGAAACAGTGGGAATCCACATGCTTCATATGAGCCAGGAGCGTGTTCTCACAAATAATGATTTGCATTAATAATGTTGTCAACTCCCAAGTGCTGGTGGCCTCTTTCCAGGTGCTAGTGGCTGAATTCAAAAGGGCTGATTCACATAAGGCCTGGAAAATAAAAATAAAAATCAAGAGGCTTATCAGAAGCTTTACCAACCCTTTTCAGCAACCTCATTAAGCTAGCCAAAGGGAAATGTTTAAAATCCTAGCTGCCGCTGGAGAGATGTAAAATCAGCTGGACAACACAGAGGTGAATAGGCTACAAAGACCAAGTGTATGTAGCCTGGTAGGCAGCAACAGGGTGAAAGAGCTTAGCCCTAAAACTAGTGCTCCCATACATTAATTAATTAAACAAACGCTAAATTCCAGGCAAGATCCAGTGTGCATCACCCACTGGTGAACACCCACTTCATGTGTGAGGCTATGCTCTCCTGGGCAATGAGGACTGCAAGGTAAACCTGCAGTGTAACCTCTGTGCTCTTGTACGTCCTACCAGCACAACCTCTCCCCATGCTGCCATCCCAAAGATCCTAAGGCACTCCCCACCAGAAGAGGTGACTGATGAAGAATGATGCTGCTCACCTGTAAACAGCACCTATTTCTGCTTAATTTTATCCTGATTTTCTTTGGATCGTGTGATCATACTGTCTGTATGTGAGTCTCTCCTAATAGCTATTGAGTCAATTGGCTAGTTTCAACCCAGTTTGGCAGAGCAGCACAAGTCTCAAAGATATTAAACTCTGAACAGTTTCGTGCAAAAAGCCAAACAGGTAGAGGAGGGCCTTTTAATGTCTTTATGGACAGAACAGCTGTCATGTGTGGTGTGCTTGCCACTTAACAAACACTGGAAGACCTACGCGGGGGCTCAGTCTTGAGACACAAATCTGCAGGACACTAAGCTTCTTCAGTTTCTCAGAACTAAGGTTTACATTAGACATTCAGGTCTCATCTGCCCTGGAAAGCTGAAGAAGTGGATGAATTACATTTTTATATGAGACAATAAAGTAAAATTCAAATGACTGCAATAAAGAAAGAATTTTTGGGCAGGGGTGAGACTCTGAATGAACCCCAAGTCATTACATCTGCCCTTTTATACCCATCTGTAGGTATAGTTCTATGTTGGATGCTATAGGACAGGGAGGACAAGAGCTACATGACAGCTACTAATTTTTTTTCACAAGCCCTTATATAAAAGATGCATTGGGTTGCCCCAGATTTTGCTGTTGAGGTACTGGATGGCAAAGTGCTGAAGAAGTTGCCAAAAGTTTGGTCTCCAGACTACAGTCTTCATGACACAGACGTTTCTCTTGACCTGAAGTAAAGCCTATTCTTACCTCCCAGCTTCAGACTGTTTCTGTCCTCCACACAGCCAGGAGGTGCTTGAGAGACCCTACTGTTAAAAGAAAGAAATGTCCCTGTATCCATGCTGTGAGCCATATGGCTAACTCCTGGAGTCAAATGAAAACAAATGGGCCTCGATTTACTTAAACACTACCCTGTGTTCTGCTAGTTCTTCTCAGCTTCATACAAACATCTTACTTTTTCTACCTGCCCTTTTTCCTAAACAAGTATTGACAAAACCACATTAAATTTCAGGAGCTAGTTAACATCTTGGTAAAAGGAAAACCTTTCTTAAAGAATTCACAGCCGTATCCTGCAATGCTTACCGTAAACATGCTTGAGGTTTTTCTCTACTGAAATGGGGCAATACTAGCCAGAACACCTCTGACATTTCTAAATATTTTCTTCACACTAGCATATACATTGCTTTAATGATGGAAAAAACCAGAACAGCCCCTTAAGGCAGGCTCATTTCTATTTGCATACAAGTAATAGTCCAGTTTGACTAAGCTACACAGCTTTCCAGCACTTTTACGTTAGTGTGACTGCATCCGCACTAAGGGTGGCTGATAAAACAGCATAAAATCACTTTTCTAAATTAACAATTAGAAATGGACACAAAATTTGCATAGAGATAGCAAGCTAGGGAGAGATGAAACCCTTCTCCCCTTTGGGTTATCTTTGTACAGCAAGAAAATGAAAATTGGTGCTAATGCTTGTACAATTCTATAGGCATATGAAGTGGTATAAAAGTATTACCAAAAAGTCAGGTATCAGTGTTAATATTATGGCACATAAATTAAAAAACCATTGTGGTTTCAGGTGTAGTGTAAAGCAAGAGGGCCGTCATGACAGCCAAAGTAGAGAGACATTCATTGGAGTGAAGTTGGATTCTGTCTCTACCCTGACAATTTCCTCTTTATTCAAAGCGATTGTTTCTGCCTCTCATTTGCATAAGCACTTTGCTCATTAACATGCTGTAAAAGGAAAAATGAGCTGGGGGTGGGGAGAAGGAATGGGCCACTGATAAAATAAAAAACGTTTTAAACCAGGGAATCAAGAAGTCACATCAACCCCAGGACGATAAGAGCTGAGGTCAGTGAAGGCCATGGCACCTCGCTGTCAAAATCACTCAGAAAAAGAAGATGGAGCTGACGCTTATTCATCACTCTTCTATATACACGATTATCTCCCCGCTCCAGTTCTCCTTCCCTCTTCTCCTTCCTCCCATCACTTTCTCTCCATGCTGCTGCCTCTTTTAAGCCAGAGCTGTTTGGGCCAATTCTGCTCTCATCCCAGCTGGTTTCCAGGAGTCCATTTTCATCTCCCCCAGCAGAAAAAGAACCATCCTTCCAGGTTTATTGGTAACTGCCCTTGAGAGACAAACCCACAGCTAGTGTAGAGTGGAGCTGAGGATCCACCCCCAAAATAGCCCGCAGGGGGGCACAGAGGAGGCAGTTCGGGCTGGAACAGCCGCTCTGCTGTGGTATGTGTTAAAATTTGCGCTGGATTTGTGACAGCCGTGGCAAGCGTGCCCAAGGGGGTGGAAGACAACAGAAGCTTCTGCCTGATGCTGCGGGCAGGACACATGGACAGCTCACGCTCTCAGCCAGTGGATATTGGCTCATGTCACTGGCTTGAGACAACATCTGGCTTCCTCACTCTTGCTCCTTCCCACTGGCTCTCTCCTATTACAAGGACAGTTTGCTGCTAGTGTGGCTTCAGCCCAGGAAATAACTCCATTTTCAGGGCTGGCCAGAGTCAGACTGAACAGCAAGGAAGCAATAGAAGGAAGAAAAAAAAAAGAATAGGAATAAACAGAGAAGTGGGATGAGACACTACATAGTGCCAGGAATAACAAGGCTGAATCGGACATCACAAGACCGTAGTCCTTTCTGATGTCCTAACCATTCTCACCATACTTGTCTAACCATGTTCTTAAGAAAACATCAGTAATGGAGACTGCCCCCTCCCTCCTTGATCTGCTCAAGGGAGTCTCTGCCCTTACCGTTGGAGAATCTATCCCAGTGAATTTCTCTTGTAATAAAGACCTGCTAATTTTTGTCCTTATCAACAGGACAAGGAGAATATGGTTGCCTTTGGTTTTGCATCAGCTTTCAGCATTTTGGAGGCTATTTTCACCAGCGTTCATTGGCACGCATTAAAGGAACAAGATTGCTAACTGCAGCATCGACAGGACTCAGACATAATTGGTCATGCAAGTGCAACTGACAGCAAATACTTGAGACAGGAACACACATTCATGTATTGTTTATATTAGACCGTGGAAAAAAGTGAGTACCATGTGTTAACTAGCACATAGTGAGAAAAAACTCATAACCGCCTTGCATGCTTTTGCAGTGTAAATGATGCAAATGGAGGAAGTATTGATGGAGAGCTAAACCAGGGAGCCTAAAACTCCTGTACTCTCTCTCCTCTGCATTTCCTATACCTTTTGGGTCCATTATTATGCTGCTGGAACTCATCAATAACACAGGTCAGGTGAAGGCTCTTGACCTGATATCTCAGCAGTCTTTCAGTAGTCAATATAGGAATGAAAAAAGATCCCTCTCCAACCACCATCAGTGTCCACAGAAGCAGCATGTCCTAGAACCCAGCAAAAGTGTCCAATAGAGGGTGACTTCCAAACTGTATGAATAAAGGCTTCCTGTCACACTCGGAAACATACCATTTCAATTTATGAGTTTGGGAAGAATCAAAGGAACATGGCTCCCATCTTCATGAGTGACACTATTAGCCTAAACACAGCAGTGATGATTCCCACCTCTGTGAACTTTACATGCTAGAGCAAAACATAATTGGTTCAGTGGTCAGTATGATCTATACACTTTCACAACCTTGCAGCTTAGAACCCAGTCTGCACAGAAACGGTAATTTGGCCTTTCGCTAATTAACAAAGCTAGTCCACGCCAGGTGTGAAATGTTGGAAAAATCTGCACCCACAGCAGCTTTGGTTTAACTACACTCCGTTGGAGGTGTGATTACATCATTATCGCATTACTGAAGGTGTAATAACAGCACATGCAGACATGCCCTTTTTAGCTTTCAACGAACAATGAAGCCAGTGCGACATGGAGCTCATTGAGAGCCAAGTACCCCCCAAAATACCCAAGTGTTTAGAAGGCAGCACTGAAGGCTATGCTGTACCATGGCTGTTGGTACCAAAGACAGTTTGGTAATGAGCAGAGCTAACCATGCAGCTATCAGATCTCTGTGGAGACACAGTAACCCTCCCAACTTTCAGGTAAACCGATACAAGCTCTCCTGGCCTTGGGAATCGATGTCCACATCGCTTAATTCAGCAAAGCTCCACTGCGCTCAATCGAGTTACATTATTTGCAGCACAAACACGGTCTGTGCTGGAGAACCAAAGCCAGATATTTATTGAACAATATGAAGGAAGAGTATCATCCTACAGTAGACAGAGAATTACTTCATTTCTATAGGCCACATTATTATGCAAATAATCATCTTTGCTGTCATAAAACTTGATAGATCAGGACATAAAATTTAGGAGGTGATGAGCTTAGCATGCTATTCTCTGTAAGTGCAGGTGTAGCTAGTGTGCCTGTGGTTTGTCAAGGCCATGGGAACTATGCTCCCTCACGCCTCTACAAGAGATTTTCAATACCGCCCTGCAGCTTTGCTTTTTAGGCACTGTCTCTTTGTTTTGTTTTGCAAAGGGTCAGCAGCACACTATGCTCACAACAGCACCCTTCAGGCAGCCCATCACCACGGTGCTGCTGACGTTTCAGTGCAGAGTGCTTTAAAGCTAAGAAAGTATTTTTATGGGGTGTTAATAGTCCCACGCAGTTGACTTCCCCAGTGACCCAGGCAAGGTGTAGCAAATGAACTGAGTTGTTTTACTAGACACCACCAATTGTGATAGAGACAGTGTTTAAATCTTCAGAAGTGTTCGATTGGAGAGAAATCTTATTTGGCATGTAGTCAATAGCCCAGTGAAAGAATAGAGTGTTGTCCAGCAACATCCCCAGAGGTATCTGGCACATGTAACAGAGGCTGGGAATAATAAAAAAAATCCCCAACTTGGATTTTCAGTATGCTAATCAGGTTTACATTTCACTGGAGGAAAACAATATTTTCTGGTTTTGTCTATTTCCCAAGGCTGTTGAGACACCCAGAATCTGTCAACCAGCCACAACAAATAAATTGAGAAGTGTGATGTTGCAGAGGAAGGATCTTATCCTATGTTGGGCAGAAAAGCCACCATAAAAGGGATTAGACATACTCTGCAATTGGAGCTAAACAATATGGACTATCTGTTCAGTGGGCTGAACAATGTCTGACACAGGTAGTCCATAAATTGTCGATCCCTGGAGGCTAGAAGCACATCCCAAAGAAATAATTTCTCTATACTTGCCTGTTTTTCATGCGCTTCCTGGAAAAGGCTGGTACTGGCTACTGCCTTATTTATCTGTTTTTTTTCTATTTAAAGATATTTTATTTTAAGATGTCGTGTTTCAAGTTGTTCCATTTCAGGTCCTTAGTTGTGCCTAAATGAATGATTGTTGTTCCTTGAAAAGAAGTTTCCTCAACAATCTCTGTTTTATTGATAGATTAGTTGTGGCTCAAAAATAATGGCATCACTCTGTTTCATGGCTTTCTCAAATACCTGGATCAAGTCACAACAACATACCCAGTGACGTTCCCAGGGGATAACAGCTTTAAAGTTTGTAGAGTCGGTACCAGCTTCCAAAGAGCATTGTACACGTACACATAAACTCTTGCCTAGGCCATATCTCTCATTTCCCCTTGTGTCCACTCTCAGGTTTGAGGCTGGCTGTAGCCGATGTGCAATGAAGATTTGCTCCAGATCTCTGACGCCTCCTGACTGCAGCCCTGAGAAAAAGGCAGCCAGGTGCCTGCGAGAGCAGGGAGCAGATTTCAGAGCAAAACATTCCCAACAGAGCTTGTAGGCAGGCCCATGTGGGCATTTTACTAATCGATGGACTGGCAGCGCTACAGTGCTTCAAGCTATAAAAAAAATCACCATGAAAGCTGGGACGGAAAGAGGGGGGCCATCTACCAGCCACAACAGAACTGTGTGCACCGGAGCTGTAAAGAAAGGGATGGAGCAGCTGGAGAGCATGCCCAGAGGGAGGGCAGGCAGTGAAATAACACATGAAGGGAAAAACTGCTTTGCCCTATCCCTGAATATGGTGTGGCATCCTTTAAGTCTAAGGGTTAAAAATACAGGCATGGCTGCAATTGTGTACTTCCTGAGCAGTGCTCAATACAAAAATGGAAGCAAGAGTGAAGAAATTTGAGGCAATTTCCTGGAATCCCTCAGGAGAGATTAAATTTAGCTTGGCTGACTTGCCCCCTGCTGAGAAAAAATTATTCTTCACTCAGAATAATAATACTAATTATTATTATTATGACTGCTTACATAATAGCATTACCTTTCAGTTGCCACCAAAATCCAAAACTTGTCATGTTGCACATTTTACATACATTTTCCCATCTCCATGAGACAAGACGGGATAGGGGAAAACTTACTATGACTCATGATGCAAGAGAGGTAGTATAGCCAGTCAAGTAAATCTCTTCCTGTGGTATCTTGCAGTGCCATTATCTATCTTCTCGAGTCTTCTGTCTGTTTGGTTGGGCAAACTCCAACCACATTGAATTATTTTTCACCTCTTTACTCACTAAGCCATCAAGTTAAAGGAAATGCATAAGGTTATGGCAAGCTTTCAGTTTATCCCTCCATTAATTCCACTCTTTCGTCACTCTGCACCATGAAGTTGACAGCAATGGGTTTAGTTTTGCCCTAACGTGAAGAGGACATAAGGCGATACTGAAGGTACAAATATCCACTATGAAATCTAGTAGAGTGGTTTAAGTACCAGGTTTAGCTCTGTTATTCCTTTTTAGTAGAGGATACAGTCCCCTCAGCTGGGGCATGGGAACTGGTCATTGGTGTCTCCCTGCTCCAAATTCTGCACAGTAAAAGCTTTGTTTAAGCTGCCTGACTTTGCACTGAAATACGTAAGGAGTGCACACAGGCTCTGCTGCATAAACTCTGAATAACAGCTGGAAGCTGTTATATCTCCAACCTTCCAGGGCAGATACATTAGAGATCTTCCTCTTGCCTTTGAAACGCCTGGACTTTCAGCTGAATAGTTCTGAGTCTTGTGATGCTATGGGTTTAGCAAAAAAGTCTGTGGGAGCTTCCAATATTAACCGAAGCTGTTTGCTCACCAACAGTGTATGATGTGCATTGCACATGACAGACAGCAGAGCCTGAAGACATAGAGCTATAAGAATCGCTAACAGTCCAGACATTGAAAAAGCATGCAGACCCTGAAGAAGTTAAAAAAAAATTCCCACTGGTTCCATTTCTTTGTTCCCTGGGGGGGTCCTCTCCATTTTTAATTTGTGGTGTGCTTTGTTGCTGGCCAGAGGGTGCCACAAGGCATCCAAGACACTAATCTTTCTAATAAAATATTTCCTTCTGGATAGAGAAAGTGCCAGAAGTTTAAAAAAAGAGAGAAAGAGAGCAATCTCAAAATCAACTTGCACCTGATAAGAATAGAAAGGTCAAGTTCTTCTCAGCATAGGTGGTATTTGCTTTCATATTCACATCTCATTGCCTTGCCTCAAGAACAAAAAGAATAAGAAGTGAAAAACTAGTCTCACGGATCAACAAGCGTCACCTGCCATGAAAGAAGGTTCATCCCAGAACCAGGAGTCCAAGTCTGTGCGCTGAGACAATTGAGTTGCCCAACTGCATCTGTCACTGACTTGTACATCACCTTTTCTAGCAATGTCATGAGTTTTCAAACTGAGACAGAGCCAGCAATGCTTAGCAAGCTCATGAGAAAAATACTAGCTGCAGGAAGCAGAACCAAGAGCTTCAGGTGGCTTCAGCATCCAACTCCATCAAGCAATACACAGCCAAAACCTCGGTGGTCTTTTATAACCTTCTGGAAAAGTGTGGTTAAATAGCACCCGTCAACAAAAGAGACAGGAGGAGCAGCAAACTGGTTAAAGCACAAGTCCCTGGAGGTCTCAAGAAAGTGGCTCTGTGAGTTATCTTCTTAATTTTGCCAAAGGCTTCCAATTTCAAATGGAAGCTATGGAAAGCAACTTTTCTGGAAATCAGATCCAGAGTGCCTCAAATTAGAGATTGACTGCCCCCACCCACCCGCCACCTCTAAATGAAAACGTCAGCCTTAATTCATGAATGGTTTTTAAAACCTTTGATGGAAAGGACTTGAAAAGCGGCGGGTATTACCACAAGCGTTCAGCGCTTGGTATCAAGCGTGTGGCTACTTTATGAGCATGCAGTGCTCTCCCCCATCCTCCCATCCTGGAAAGTTATAATGTATCTCTGGGGCAGGTTGATATTTGCACTTTGTTGACACCCAATAAATAATTATCCAAATATTTGCACACATGGAATATTTTGTGACATTATAGAGCTGACAGACCCTGATTATTCAGGAGCTGCTTCGTGCGCAGAGCTCCCATTGGTTTCAAAGTAAGTGCGGAGTTAGAACAGCTGCAGAGTAAGACCCGTGACATTTATGTTTATGAAATAGGAGAGACCTTATCATTTGCTGGTTCTGTAGTCACAAAGCCAGAATAGCTGATGAGGGGCCTTTGCCCGTATCTTCAGTATAATCACAATGTACACAACGGAGGTGTCTTGGCAAGTAGTAAGTGAGCCAGGGAAAACAAAGGGAGATTAGCAAGGGGTGCTTCAGGGCAGGAGTGGGGGCACTGGCAGAGCTGGTGAGGGGAACCCGGGGCTGGGAAAGCTGCAGGAGCTGGGGGACCGGAGGGGGCACGGACAGCATTGGCACGGGGAGCCCTGGGCTGGGAGGTATTGGGGGGCTGCAAGGCAGGAGGCGGCACTGGAAGAGCTGGGTGTGGGGCTCTGGATGGAAACAGCAGGACTGCTTTGTGGGGGGCACTGGCGCAGGCACGGTAGAAGCTAACAGAGCTCGTATGCCATCTGCTGCTACGCTATTAACTGCTATTAGTCACTGAGCTTCATGAGCATGAAATTTCCTTAGTTGCTGAAAAGGAAGGAGAAAAACCTAGAATGTGGCTTAACTTTGATTAAGCACCAACAAATTTGGGACAATTTAAACAAGAGGGATTTCAAACATCTCATTGAAGCATGCTGCAAAATTCCTTCCTTGCCTGGGGCAGGTACACACACTGAGTACACCCCATTGTACTTCTCCTTCCACAGCACTTTTGTCAGCAAGATAAGGAGAAAGTATTTGCATGTGGTTAGGGAAGGAGCTATGTATTTGCTAAAGGGATTTGTATCCTGTTCGGTTAGAGTGATATGGTTCAGCACATTCCAAAAAAGATGGAAGTAGACAGTGGTACGAATAGAAACAGCTTTCTCAGTTATGCTAGTTAAGATAGATGTTGGTAGACTTATTAATCCTCATGCTTCAGGGCTTTTGCTGATCAGCAGCTTGGGTCAGGAAGAAACATCCTAAACCTTGTCATGGTGTAATGCCACACAATTAGAATTGATGTCTCCTTCTCACCCACTAGCTTTGGCTATTTGCTGGGATAAGACACAGGGCCTCTTGTGACCACACAAGGGAAAGTTCAACTCCCAGAACTGCTACCTTAATGTACGGAAAGACGTATGCAAAACAGAACTGTTGATTTTCTTCCTGTGAGCACTCGCCCTGGGAGCCAGATTTGTACTCCTCCAGTTGAGCAGGGAGGGAGACGGAAGGTGGGAGCAGAGGCAACCTAATGTGACTGTCACCCAGCCACAACATGGTGACACAGCTCGATTTAAACAGCAGGCTGGAGAACTAATGCATTTGCAGATAAAAGCTGAAGGCACTGCTTTGAGAAAATTATAATCTCCTTCCTCAGACAGAGGGAGAAGTGAAATGCATCTGCCAGATTATTAGCTGTGAACGATTTGCTCAATCTTACTGAGAACACAGTACATATAGCAAGATTTGGCCACAACACGGGACCAGCCAGCATCCAGCAGTCTTATGCAAGTAGCAGGCCAGAATTTGGTGACAGCCACACCAGCCCACCTGGGTGCCAGGCAGAAAAAACAGACCTTTTTGTGCATGTGGGAGTCGTAGGGTATAGTTGGACTATGCAGTAAATCTGATTCTGGGGCTATTAGGACTGGATCAAAGGCTCTGCAGCCATGTCAGGCGAACTGCTGAGCTGGTATAAGTTCACTCTGTTGGAACAGATTTGTCCAAAGCATTTTGACAAGGTAAGGTTGCGTTCAGCCAGTGCTCACCAGTCCTGTCCCGTAAGAGACCCTGTGCTTCCCAGCAGCTCCTTGCATGTCTCTCACCCGCTGCTATTCAGGATCGGGCTCCCCTTGCCTGGCAGCCAGGCACCCGTGGTTTTCAGCACAGGGCGAGGCAACTGGGAATTCAGGCTTTCCCAACTAACCACATCCCAGCTGAGGCACTGAAGGAAGCTGTTCTCTCTTCACGACCATACATTACAGCCATTGTTAGTCAGTCATTGTAAAGTGCTCTTGGAGCAGTGGCAGATGTCCTATTACACTGAGAGAAGTAAGACACCTGGGTTCGTTACCACCTAATTAGGTTCTCCATGTGATTAACTACTTGTGCTGCAGACAAAGAAGCAAACTACCCAAATGAATGCCAACAGAAGACAAGCTGGCATGGCAGCAGCAGGCACCTGACAGGCACACGCAGATCTGTAACTCATCTGGCTTCCTGATGGAGAGTGAAGGATTTTTAGTAAAAGTTGTAAAACTATAATCAGAAACTCTGATAGCACGTGTTTCGCCTGAGTCACAGTTAGGTCCTTTGTGACCCCCACAAACCCTTGTCATGTGACATACAGAATCCATCCTGATACCTACCTCTGGCCCATCTGACCTACTTAAACTTTTATGCCTCCTCTGCAGAACCCTCAGCATCTTCCAGACACCTCAGCATCCCCTCTCCTCAGAGCCACCTCCATCTTCCCAGCAGGAGACACTTCTCTGTATCTTTCTGTACTCCTCTCCTCAAAGCCTATGCTGTCCCTCTGCATAAGACCATTTTTATACCTTTGTCCCATAAGAAAAGCTTCTGTTGGGGAAGCCCTTTTGGCTAGTCCTGAGATTTGGCTGTCTTCCTCTTCCCCCCATTGCCTAAACCCAGCAAGGTAACAAAGCAAGTCTGCAAAAACCTCTCTCTCTGTTGAGAGCTTCCCAGACTGCTAGAGCTGAGGCTGCAGTATTCCTGTGCAAGCCCGAAGGCAGCAGGCTGGATTTCCTCTTGAGCGCCTGATCCAGCCCAAACACAGATCCACATTCAAACTGTCTGAAGCCTCCAATCAATCAGTGAATTGCGCTGAATGCCCTTAGGAAAAAAAGATCTTTGATGAGGCTTTGCTGCTAGCAACCAATCCAAATCCATTAGCTTTCACATCTGGGGCTCCAACGAACAATAAAAATGAGCTTGATGGCCTCAATCTTGTCCTCATTTTTCAGCATCACAATAACCTGGCTCCACTAAACACAATTCAGCATGATTGCCTGACTCTGCTCAGACTTCGGGGATACCCAGAACCACTATAGCTGCCAGAGAAGAAGGTCAGGACAGAGGGTGCTTTGGCAAAACTCCGCGTGTGTGTGCACATATGCATATTAGGGAAAGATAAGAAGAACTGGAATTGGAGAGGACACTGCAGGGTAGGATCAGCGGTATTGGCAGAGCTTTATGATATAAATCCACTTGCTATTTTCTCAGTCATACACGAGTATCTGTACAGGACTATCGCTTTTACAATGTAGCCACCTCTTGTCCAATTTCCGCCACTTCTTGAAGCGTGATTGTTATTTCTCCCCTTGTGGACACTGATGCTGTCCCCTCATAAGCCCACCCAAGCCTGCATCTCCACCCCTAGGCCACGGAGGGCCTTGCCTTGCAATTGGGCTGTAAGGGAGGAGGGCTTGCCCTGCCTCCCAGGACACCCGCAGGGAGGACCCAGCTGATTCCAGGGGATCTGAAATGCGAAGAGGTGGCAGGGCGGAGTGGACGGAGGCTGGGGTAATTGCATGATTTGTGCTCATGATGAAAGCTGTTCCGATGCCAGCCTGGGCCACAGGGCTTGGACTAGTCCCAGTGCCGCAAAGGGCCCAGGACGGCCCTGCAGCTGTTGAGCCAGTTGCCTGGCAGGCGGGCAGAGCCTGCGATCCAGAGTACCAGCTTTTAGATGCTTCCCTTCCTTTCTCCGGGAGCTTCCTATGCCGCAAAGGGTTATTCTGGTTTACTTCTTTTTTTAGTTGCGTTTCTGAGGTGATGTTGGTGCCAAAGTGAGGCGGAGAACCTGATGGCAGCCATTACGTGAGGGACTCTAGTCCTCCCACTGCTGCGTGAGCAACCAGCCCCAGGATTTACCCGGTTTCGTTCAGCCTTATTTCCAATTACCTTGCCCCGCACACATACCCTCCAAGAGCCCTCTTGTGTGAAGGGCAGTTGGTAGTGGCTGTGGCTTTTCTCTTTCCTCCTTTTCTTTCACACCGCAGCCCTGGTCCAGGCTCCCTGACCCCACCTCTCTCTCCTTGCCTTTTACAAAGAAGGAGCCCATGCTGAGCCTCGGTGTGAAACCATCAACAGCATCTGCTAATGGGCAGCCTAATAGCCATTTAATGGACCTGGTAAAGCTAATAGATTTGTAAAGAAAATATGAGCGACAATAGCCAAAGAGGAGCGCTCAAAAGCAGGCAAAACTGGCAGGGTCTTTCCCACTTGGACTCAAGCAGCTGAAGCAATGCCTGCAGCCAGGCAGGGGCTTCGCTGGCTTTCCAAAGCTGTCACGCATTCCCGGGAAGGAGACTTTATCGGAGGACGACACTGTCTGTCCGGCCTGCAAGGTCGTATGAAGGATCCCCAGGCGGCCTGTAAACAGCTCTGCCAGATGCTGCCACCTCTGGGGTGGAGCAGACCTGCCGGCAGGCAGGAGGTCAGCCTCTCCCGGGCTGGGGAGCCGGTCACCGCTGGAGTCACCGCTTTTAGTGTACTCACAGTACAGGGAAAGGTCTGTTAAGGCCACAGACCCCTCTTCTCCAAAAACGGCAGAGTCTACCTATCAGGAGCAGCCGGATTTATTTGATCCTGCCAGAATTTATACCTAAATCTTTTAATACTTATTTTCCTTATGTGTAGCCAAAAGTTTTATGAGACACACTAACCGCTGCTCAAGAAACAGACAATATATTTTGAAGGGTATTGTATCTAGCTGACATATGATATAAATTCCCTTTGCCACTCTGGTGCCCACCTCTAGTGATACAGCCACCGTGGAGTGAACACCAGTCCATATCTCTCACGGGGTCCTCTAAAGGCCCTTATCACTCTGCACATATGCTGCCTGCGCAGGGATGCCCGCGGCTGGAAATAAAAGCTGAGCTGAAACGAGTCAGGTTGTTGTCAGACGATCTTGCTGTTGTTGGTGTCAGCGTTAGCGGCACTGCCAGGATAGGATATGCATGATCTTGACAGACTTTTCCACACCTCTGGAAGATGCGTGGGGTCAGCAAGGGAGCCATATGGTCAGCTTGAGGACGGTCTGCCCTGGTGCTGCAAGATGGGATGTCTTGGCACTGCAGCGTGACTGGGCTGTCCTTCAAGCTGTGTATGCAGCAGTGGCAGGAGATATGCTCATACTTCACCAGCACGTCCACTTGAAGCATGCACCAGAGTTTACCAAAAATGTCAGGTACTCTCTCAGTACTGCATCATGATATTAGTCTTATGCACAACCCTGACTCTTCACCTGCTCCCCCGTCCCAGCCTACCCCAGGGCCAGCTCTGTTTCAAAATAGGACAGCAGAAAGGCAGGCTGTGTTTCCTCTCATATTTCCCTGGCCAGTGGCTCTCCATCCTCTCTCCAGGCAAGTCCAGCAGCACAGCAGAACCGCGTGTCTGGGATCAGTGTGGTCTCGTGCACTCTGATCCTGGAGTGGGTATGGGTAAGGGGTATGAGATAAGGATACCATCCCTCACAGTATAAGGGAGAAAAAGTATTTTTCACTCCTTTTCATCATAACGTGAAATCTCTGAAAGACAGGTCCTGGCCCTCAGCAAGATCAAATTGATTGCCACATGGGGAATTATTGACAGGAGAGAAAAAAACCACCTCTCTCCTATCGCTGCATCCTAAAAGCTCACCAAGTCCTTATCCAAGAAGTGCAAAAGCACAGCAATGGTGTGACAGATGTGACAGTTTGGCCCATTACTAACAAACAAGCACATTAAAGGTGATTGCATTTCTTTTTGTAGCTGAGTTTAGCGAACTATAACTGCCTCACTACTTTAAGGGGTAAAAAACATGTGTTTAGGTCCTGTTAAATCTGGGATTCGGGGTTTGCTAGTGACTTCAGCAGGCTACTTGGACCTGATTGCATTTTGGTAGTCCTGGAGGAGGGATTTTGAGTTGCCATTACAAATATTAAATGCATTGACCAAAGCAGATCCTACAGACAGGAGCACAGAATCTGTGACTGCCCAGGAGACAGCTTGCACATCGATGCTTGAGGGATACATCCCCTGTACACCTGTACCACCCAGCCCCGAGCAGCAGCGCAGCTAGCTCTTGACTGGGGTGGCATTGAGACCTGGAGGACAAGGAGCTGGCAGACAGGGAGCTGGCCTTCGGCAGCAAGGCAGAACACAGCGCCAAGGATGCCCTTCTCCCACAGAGAACCGGAGGCTACCTTTGCCTTGGCAACCACAAAGAAGACGGGGATTCATAGCTATAGGAGCTCCCTGCAGCCGGGGGTTTGAATAATTCACTTCCCAGCAAGAGACATCAATCGTTTCTCCGCAACCCCTTCTACCACCTCATAAGATGTATGAGGGAAAGGCGGGAGGCATTTTTATTATTTTTATTTAGTTTGTGGATGTTTAGTGTTCCTCACTATGGGCTATATTCAGTCCTCACGTGCATGATATTCTCAAGACCTTTATCAGTTAACTATCCTTGCTTTAATTTTCCCCCTGTTCTCACCCTTACTTTTCCCTCTTTATAAATTACAACATTCAGGCCTTTGCTGGCGATAGAGAGCACTACATTGTTCTGGAATAAAATGGACTTTATTCCATTATAATGACTCTGCTTCCAAAGGGGAGTAGTTATACTAGAATAAAAGTATTTTTTATGCTCCAGTCTGGAGCATAATTCAATCATAAATTACATCAGAAAAAAGTAAACCATAATAATAAAATGGTAGTTTGTGCATTGATTAAAGTGAAAACACTCTTCATTCTGGAATATTCCCCGTATAAAGTGAAGTTAGTGTGCAATAAGCAAGGGTGTGATTTTTTTATAGCACACTAACTACCCTTCATTCATTCCCTAATGGATACCCTGCCAGAAAACATGAGTGCCTTTAGGTGAGGCGGATTTGAAAGTGGAATAAACTATTGTGCATTAATGTGCACTAGGAGTAATTCATAAGGGAGCATGGGGAAGTCACCAGTGAGCTGAAAATCCACCACTAACTACTCCCCCAGTGACACCCCCAGGGAAGTCCAGGCAGGTCCCAAGGCTGGGACAGCTCTTGTGGAATAATTCTTCATGTTTTCCCACGGAAGGAGATTTTTCCAGGCCCATTGGTCCTCATGAACTGGGTCTTGAAACAAGTCGTGGGGCCTTGACGAGTGAGGAATGTGAAGCTGTCTTATTCTTGGAAATAGGGATATGCCACCAGGAGGTGTGTACTGCCAAAACCATCCCTCTTAACCCTTACATCAAGATGCAGAATGTGTTTCAGGCCCCCCAGACCAGCTGACCAGCCAACTCAAGAAAGATAGGGCTTTGTATCTGTGCTGGTACCCCAGAAGCATCGAGCAGCCAACATCACACATACACAGCCAGGGGCTATACTTAGGGCAGTTTCTGTTCGCTTCTCTTGTCAGACATTAATACAGCATTTGTACCCAGCATCAGTTTGTATCAGCCAAGAGCTCTTGATCAGACTTCAATGTACCCCATACAGCAATCGTTTGCAGGGAGCAAGGGAAGTGATCTCCTGGCTAGGAGACTTCCCAGGGAGTCTGTCATTCTCTTTGATGCCACTTTATATTTTTCTTTGTATGAATTTACAGACTATGAGAGTTAAACAGTATGCACATTTGCTAGTTTTACCTAAAGAACAGAAGTATGCTATTGTCGTGGTTTAACCCCAGCCTGCAAAAATAAACGCCACGCAGCCGCTCGATCACCCCCCCCCGGTGGGATGGGGGAGAGAATCGGGAGGGCACAAGTAGGAGAGTCCCGGGTTGAGATAAAAACAGTTTAATAATTGAAATAAAACTAAGCAGAACAGTAACAGTAACAATGAGAACAACAACAATAACAGAATACACAAAGCAGGCAATGCACAAGGCAACCGCTCACCGACCGCCGACCGCGTGTCACGAACGGGGGGCGAGCCCCCCCCCGGTTTTTATACTGAGCCTGATGTCCCATGGTATAGAATACCCCATTGGGCAGCTGGGTCCACCACCCCGGCTGTGCTCCCCCCTCCCGGTGCAAGCATCACCCAGCAACAGCCAAAGCATCAATGGGCCATCAACGCTCCTTTCACACCGAACCCAAAACACAGCACACCCCCCAGGCTACTGGGAAGAAAGTTAACCCTGTCCCAGCTGGAACCAGGACAGCTATAAATGCTCCTCAACTGATTTCTACCAAGATCTGCTAGACAATTATATCAAGGTATACTCAGCAGGGACTCAGGTGCCAATCCCAGCTCTGCCAGGGAGGCACTCCCCGCTGCCCCCACCACTGAGGAAGGATGGGTCTGAGTACAGTAAGACATTTGGGGTCCTCCCAAGAATAGCACTCTTAGGCCCTTGACAACATCTGGGTAAAATTTACTCGTGGTTCAAAACTGGAATGGCCTGCCATTTGGGAAGCCTGAACATTCAAGACGTCCACATTTCGTTACCCAAGACCTGGGTTATCCACAACCAGACCTGCCATTGCCCCCACCTTGCAATCCTCCGGATCTCCCAGTCCAGGGCTCCCCACATCAGCTCTGCATTTTTTGTTAAGAATGCTAAATCACTGCCACACCAAGAGTTGGCCTCAGCTATGTCTCCACCAGTAAAAAATATCCTCAAAGCCTCATTACTTAACACATTTTCACTAATGTGATATTCAAGTATCACTCAATGCCTCATACAGAAAAATGATATTCTGACACTTTAGCTACGCATAGCTAATGTTAAGGTGCCTTGACAAAACAGCATATTCAGAAACATCACTGCCCGTATGCACGCTAAAAGGAACATTGCCTTTGAGATCGTGTTAGTTACAACTGAAGTCCAACTTCCATGGAGGAGGTAGTCCAACTTCCATGAAAGTCCTCCTTCCTTCAGGAGGAGGTAGACACCCACAGACCTCCAAGCAATCTGAACTTCAGGGCACGGGCAAACAAAGTCTTATGAATTCGCCTATTTCTGCATTATTGCTCTCTATGCTGAAAATTAATTTAAGCTTAGCTAACTTCTTTTGCACTGAACAGGGTCAGGAGAGCTCGCACAGTCTCCTGCCAAAACTCAACCATCAGGATGGTGACATTTAATGAGGGGAACAAAATTAAGGCAGGGGGAGGAGAGGGTGGTTAGCATGTTCAACTACCAAATTGGATTCTCAAAAGCTCATACCTTGAAGGTCTTTTCCAACCTACGTGATTCTACGATTCTATGATCTTTTCTCTTTCCGGCATGTGATTCCTAGTGTGGAGTGTGGAGAAAGGAGCCTGTGGAAATGGCACAGTGCTCCACAGGCAGATCAGCCTGAGGCCATCAAATAGCGTTTCCCTAGTGCTCAGATCAAGAGTTGAACCCAGCGCTGTGCACTGACTTGCTCACTGCGCTCCTTGGGCCCCTCGCCGGAAGGTTAGGGTGAGCACTAAGTGAACATGGAATCTGAGATGTGGATTATATCAACAATTACAGTCTGGAGCATAATTCAATTATAAATTAAATTGGAGGTAAAAAACCCCACCATAATAATAAAAGGGCGATTTGTGTGTTGATTAAAGTGAAAACATGCAGTCATTAGCCTGTGTTTAAATCTTGTTAGCTGCAAGCAGAGCTGCGTATTGCCATTAACCTGGTGAGTGCCTGTGGGGAACTGGCACTTCTCTGGGTGTTTAAAGCATAGATGTGCATCAGGACAGCTGCTGCCCTCTGGGACCTCAACGCTGGAGGTCAGGCAGGAGAGTGGTAAATATTTACCGGTAATAACAATCATTCACGGTATACATTTTGTAATGCCTTGTACACATCTGTTTTCACGGGACAAGAGCTAGCACAAGATCGCCATTTTTCAGCGGGAGGTGTGAAGCTGAGACAAGGGCAGATGATGGGAGATGCATGCTCCGTAGACCATAGGCCAGCCTTGTTGTGACTTTAGGGCTACACACAGAAAGGGGAGGGAACTGCAGTCAGCGTGTGAGAAAAAGCATGAGGTCTTCACCCATCCCTGGTGAATCTCAAGAGGGCAATAAGGGCCCTAAATGAAAGGCGCATCCTCTGCCAGCATTTCTGCAGCCCAGAGCAGTGCTTAGAAGACCAAAGCTAGGAAATTCTGCTCCTCTGCATTTCTCTTAAAGGCCTACAGGAAGCCTTGGGGGATGCAGAAAGCCAGACCCTCTTGGCCCCTGCCTCACAACCCTGGCAACCTCTTGCCGCCTCTGATCTGTGTTGTGGACAGGGCAGAGGCCTCAAAAGCAGGCCTGCTGCATCCTAGACCTCCTTCACATTCGCCATTAAAACATCAACACACCCTCCTCACACACAGTGCTGTATGTCCTTCCTCGCACACCTGTCTCGCCCCACTGGGCTCGGGAGCTTGTGTCCTCCCTGCACATTTTGAATAACCTTCCTGAGTAACCCTGCTGGGACGCATAAAGGCTACTTGCAGCCCCTTCTTTCTCCTGTATTTCATACCTCCCCTGAGCCAGGCACACTGTGTTCCCATATTATGAGAGAATAATTGCTTTTCCCCAGTTCACATCCATACAATTTTTTTCTCTTTTGTTTTACAAACTCCTCTCCCAGAGAAATATGCCCCTGCACGAGAGCATTAGATCGAATTTTTAGATCAAATTATCCTTCTGTTCTATAATACTATCTGTAATTACTCCCTGTAACTTTGCTTTTGCTGGTGATCTCAACCATCAGGCAATTTTCACACATCTCGCCAATAGAATTCAAGTACAAGAAAATATTAGAGTAAGTGTGAATTTATTTTTATTTATAAATTACTTAACATAGAAAAAAGAGACAAGCTCTGAGCACTTAGCAAATTACTGACTTGAAATAGATTTTGCAAAATTTGCCTATGTTGTTTTCTCCTGTGCCTTGCAAAAAGGAAAATAAAAAAAAAAGGCATACGTGCTCAGATACTGGAAAGAAAGGAGAGGAGCTGTACAAGCCATGGCATATTTCACAGTGTAAGGATGCATACAGAAGTCTTGAGTTTTCAATACAGTGAGATTCCTCAGCCCCTCATAAGCTTAGGCACAGACTCAAGATACCTCCTTGAGAAAGGCAAGCTTAGTATTTCACCTGTTCATGTATGTCTGAACTGAATCTCCTTTTGGGTTCTCAGTAGCTTCACCTGGGAGCGACTCAGTTACATCTGACTTTGATTTGGTTTGGAAATGATTTTTCCCCAGATTCATGTCGCTTCCTGCAAAATTTCACACAGAGATCTGGCCAATGGGGAGTTCAGCTCTAAATTAGCCCAAGTTCAGTTGAAAATGTAGCAGAAGAAAAAAAAAAAAAAAGAAAGATGCAATTAAAACCCTGCTTTTGACTCCAGCTCAAAGTGTTCAGTTCCAGAACTGAATCCAAAACCAAACTTTGTGGTTTAGACCCATCTGCCGCGAGCCCTCGGCTCACAGGTGGAAGCCTGTAACCCACTGCCAACGAGGGCATGTTTCATGAGACTGCAGCAGGAAGACTTGGCTGGCAGAAAATGTCAGCGTCTGCATTCTCCAGGGGCAACAAGCACTGGCTTGCTCATACAGAAACTGGACATTGGGCAAGTAGGAAATAATCAAGACCATCACAAAAAATTGCAGCACAGGTTTTTTGTCATTTTGGTCAGGCTTTTCCAAGCCCAAGGGGAGCAAGAGCCTAGCTGTCTTAAATGGGCTTCTCTTACTACCACCAGTAAGCAATAATTCCCTTTGGCATGGATTACCAGGGCTAATCTTAGATTTGAACTGGGAAGTCATGGGGAGGTTGCAGGAAGGAGGGCTTTTGGCTAAAAGAAGGCTCCCAGCAGTGGACTTTGCTCACTTTAAACATCAAAAAGAGAGCATGCTTAATGACGTTTGGCAAGCCTTTTTCCAGCAACCAAGTTGCAGAACAGATCAGGTTGTGGGATCTCCGTTCTTGGAGGTTTTCAAGACTCAGCTCGACAAAGCTGTGGCTGACCTGGATCTAGTGTTGGTGATGGTCCCAGGGAAGCTGGATTATGTGATCTCCAGAGGTCCCTTCCGATCAGTCTTTCTATGATTCTGTAGCAGACATATGGCCTTCTTGATTTGGTTCTCTGTATAAATATAAAAGGTAGGGCTGAGTCTGCATCACCCCTCAGCCAACCACTGCAGGTCAAAGCAGGGCCAGCTTAGATCAGATAACACCACAGCAGACTGAGGAGAGATCAGAGACTATTTCCAAAGGCCCACCAAAGGTGACTAAGAAAACCACCTTTATTCAGAAGGTTTACTTATGCTACTGGGCAGCCTGCCAAACATGTGGTTCCTAAATGAGCTCACACCTCCCCCTGAAATATTTTAGGATTCCACAAATCAAAAAATGAAAAAATGCTGTCTTGATTCCACTTCTAGAGGGAACCCCTGTGTTCATCAAGCATTAAAAATGGAGCTGGAAGGCACTCGGGAAGGTATCTAGTCCCTCCCTCTGTCCAGGAGCAGAATCCCCTGCAACCATGGCAGTTCAGATAGAACTTGTCCTTCAAGCCCTGTGAAAAGAGAGAGACCCCATGGTGCCTCCCAGCAGCCTTTTCCAGTGCTTCATTCTCCTTGCTATCATAATGCTTCCCAGAGTTTTAACTTAGTCTCACCTCCTGCGGTACAAAGGAATGGCATCTTTCCCTCTTCTTCACGCACCTTTGGTAGGTTACCATCACATTCATCTGCAAGTCCTGCAAGGCAGGGACACAGCCTCATGGATACCTGTACAGCATCTAACACAACTGGGCCTTTCCCTTTGGGTAGTATTTGTGAGACCCAACCTGTGCCAATGAATGCACTGACCCCATAAAGCAGGGAAGTGTCATTTCAGAGATGAGAAAATGAAGCAGAAAGACAGGCTGCATAGCAGCATGCCAAAGTTCACACAGAAAGTCTGTGCCAGGCCCGGGAATCAGGCCTTAGTCAAGCATCTTAATGTTCTCTCCTCTCCTTTCGGCACTGCTGAGATATGAAATAATAATAATCATGAAGTGTGCCCAGACACTAAGAAGATCATCACCTTAATGCAGATAATAGGAATAGCCAGCATCTGTGTAATGCAGAATCAAAATGGTTTATAATGGGGAGAACAAGATGTAGCTTAGAGTTTAAAAGTAATTAAAATTTCCTACCTAAGTTTCTTTTGCTTAATGTACTTCCAAAAAACATTCATCTGCTTGCAAATGCCTGACCCTAGGAGTTCAGGTTTCAATGCAATGGAAAGGCGTATGTTGGCAGAATGACAGCAACTGAACGGCATCTCATCTGGATCCAAAAACGTAAAGAAAGGGAAATACTCATTATTCTAGAGGCTCAAAGACAATTTCAATCCATTTTAACTCTAACAGGTCCCCCTGTGGCCTCTTAAAACCTACTGAATTGGAGCAAAGTAGTGTAAGCGGCAGAGTTTCATCTTCAAAGGTGCAGTGAAAATATCCAGGTTGACAAGAGGGCTCAGTTCAGGAGGTTTTGTGGGGTTTCACTGTGGACTTTTAACAATGCTCTTCTGCAGCACCTTTTATCTGTGGATCTCATTGCACTTTAAAGGTATCGACTGATCTCTCACCATGTTGTTCCTGTGAGAGGTGTATTACTATCTCCATTTAATTAACGGGGAAACTGAGGCACAGTGAAAGGAAGCGATTTGCTTCCTCACAGCACACCAGTGAAGAGTTGGGATTAGATACAAGCTCTCCTGATGATTTAGGTGTCCCTACTCATTTTGTCCTGCCCTGTTGCTGCTTGCCTCTTCAGTTGCAGTCCCCCCAGTCCTGAGTTGTCAGGAGCCCTGGGGGATGCGAGAGGTGCGCTGAGCTAGACAGTGATCACAGCAAGACAAGCAGCAACCCTGCCTGCTCTTTCAGAGCAGTTCTGAGCACGTATAGATAAATCTCACCAGCCCAGACGAGACCTAGTAGCTCAAACAGCCCTATTCCTAGCCTACCAGTCATCATTTGCAAAGGTATACAGCAAAGCGAGAGAAAAATTCCTCCTTCCTCCCCTGTTACTCTAGTGTTGCACAGTGCAACTGCTGTGCCAAAGAAGTATATGACTTTCCTTGAAATGAAGAAAAAACATTTCTGAGGCCTGGACTGGAAACTTCAGTTGTACTGGAAGCTCTTGGCATTCATTGAACTCTACAGAACTACCCTATCACCCCACAGTCACACCTGTTTTATAAAGCTGTATGTGCTATTTATGCACATACATATATATATACACATGCATATATATGTGTCTATATATGCGCATATAGTTTCAAGCAGTTATGACTGGCAGGAGTGCAACAGATGCAGAAATAAATGTTTACGCGACTCTCCAGAGAATAGAGAGAAACAGCCCTGAGAATAGAGAATTACTACTGTCATCCAAGCAAGGTCTTCCGCTTAACACCCTGACATGATAATTCAAATATCAGCATTGTAAACTGTGGTAAGATCAGCATGTCAAAGTATATATATCCCCCTTGCCTGCTGAGGCAGCCTTGGCAGGAGCCAGCAGTCCTCTAGACATGTTAAAACATGTTATCTCATGCTTGATACCCCACTTGCACAGAAATGATGGTTGCTAGCTCGGATCCATCCAGTTCAGAGAGTTTTTTTCTGATTGCACTTGAACACATAGATGTGCCTGTTCATGGGAAAAAGGGAGTGGAAGGAAGGTCCCCTCAATTTACCTTTATCCCATTGCTCTCCGTATAACATGTGAGGGATATAACTATATTTATGCTGACAAGAGCAGGCAGTGCAACCTATACTGTGCTCGTAATATGGGGGTTGATACGATGTGATGGTGTCCTTTTGAAGACATCCCAGTGCAGAGGTTGGGCAGCTCTAACAAAAGAGCTCTGGAGAAACTGGATCTAAGCTGAGGGGAGGCAGGGGGTTAGGGTGGGGGCAATCTCTGACTGAAGTGGATTGCCAGGTAGGACATTAGAGAGATAGTTACACAGCCTTAATAGAGCATCGAACATAGATGTGATTCAGAGGACCAAAACCAGGAGTCTACTCTATTTCATTACAGGAGAGAAGCAGGTGCCTCTAGAAGGGAATTCAGGACTCCTGAGGTGATTGCATAAATGTTTTGTAACTCACTAATAACAAGCACAACCAAAAAGGCCATAGTTGAAAGATACCTCTGGTTTCGCTTTGCTTCCTTAAGAGAAGCCAAACTCTAAGAGGCCTTGACCCTATTCCAGGGAACAAGAAGTCTCTTCTCTCTCCCACACGGGGCTGCTTCTGAGGTAAGGCAAGTCCAGTTCCCTCACAGAGCTGCATGGGAGATGATGCCAGTGGACACTGGAGACTGCTAAGACTTTCTGGCTTCACCAGCAAATTGTCATATCCTGCCTATTGGTTAGACTCAGTATTTGCTAAACAGGACGCGTAGTCCCCACGCTGATCATAATTAGCAGAGATGCTATAGGTTTTTTTAAGTGGCAGGTGCCTGTTCCTTTGGAACAAGAGGACCTGAGTTATATCACTGGTGCTACAATGAAGATAGAAGTCATCATGATGTACAGTGTAGAGACAACCAAAAATTATTCCTATGACCATGGATTCATCGAATTACTTAACGCCCTCACACAGAATTCTGGAGTTTAATAACGCTAATGGGGTACTTTGAGATCCATATACAGAAGAACTAAAGGAGGAAAATGATCATTATGTTCTCCCACTGTCATCCGCAGGTTTCAGAATATATTACAGTCCTTCACTAATCGTCACAATGCCCCACTAAGTCAATATTATTATAATCATTTCATAAGTGCTGAGAGACTGATTCTGATCTCACTCACATGGGTTCAGTCACGATACCACATCCCAGTTAGAGGGCTGTCTCTTGCATTTCGGAGCTATGGGAACATCGTGGGTTGGAAACTTCTGCTGCAGAAAATAAACTAGCTTTGACCACAAGGGACCAGATTAGAGGACTGTCATGTTGCCTCTTGTGCATGGCAAGTCTGGCCCACCAGCTCCATTGCCTTCATGATGTTTTACAGCACAGGTCCTGTCTCACAGGAGAAATTGGCAATTCTAGGCACGGTTCTGAGGTTCTTGCAGATGAGGACTTGGGAGCTGACCCAGGGGCTCACACCTTAAGGCAGAACTCCCCATTTACATCACTGCAAATGACAACAAAATCCAAACAACGTGTTCAAGATTGCACAGTGGTATCAGTAAAACTGCTCAGAGTGAAAGCTGAGAGTCCTCACCTTTAACCAGCAGATAACCCTTCCCTCTCTGTGCCTAATGTGCTGGCAGCAGTCCAAACCCAACATCGTACATCGCTGTAGGCAGGGATAGGGAGTTAAGAATTCAATTTCTGAGAGTTACGAGAGGTCCCTTGTCAAAACACTCACCTCAGCGGGTGACCTCAGTATTCGTCTCCATAAAATGGGGAGAGGAAAACAATCCTGCTTTATACGTTGCTTTGAGATTCACAGATAAGACATATTTTCTAGAGCTCTGATTCTTTGTTAAAAAATTCATAGCATCATTTTTCCCCTCCTGCCCGCCATTCCGCTAACCAAAATTCAGGGTCTTATGGGTTATTCCAGGGGAATCAGGAGTTGGAAAGAAGTCTTTCTTTTATGATATCTTGTTTATTTGCAAAGAATGCATGGAGTCATATTTTCTTCCATACAGGAGAAATCAAACAGGCCAGAGACAGTTTCTTTGCTTACAGTATCAAACTCTCTAAGCTTTTCCTTAGGGTCAGGCTACTAGCTGCTTAAACAGGTTGTGCTTCAACTCCCATTTTCCTCCATATTTGTGCTGAAGTTTCGTTTTCTCTGTTTCACATGCATACACACCCTCCCTATTTTTTCGCTGCCCACTGAAGTTGACTTTCCTGAGCGGCTAAAGTGCTTGTATGGCCTCTGGCTTGGCTAGCAGCCTGCTATCATTTCATAGGAGAGTTTAACCATTTACCTAGAGTGAAAAATGAAATTTTACTCAAGCTACAACGATATTGGTGATCCTAAAGTCCTAATAGCAGTGGCCAAAGCTATGTGGTACTCTGCTTCTGAGAGCGTATACTCAATAACATGAAATTTGCACTTGAATTGCTGTGAACCTTTTTGGGATAATTTCTTCACGGCAGTTCAAATGTTTCTCTCCATGGCTCTGGCAGCTGCCCAGGGAATTTCTCTGAGGTGCTCTGTACCGAGGCTCCTCTGTTAACTGGCAGGGCAAGCTTTTCCTCCCAACAACACAACTAGAAAGTCAGCCATAGCAGGAAAAAGGATGCAGAAAAGGGGATGTTTGGAGTTGTTTAGGTTTCTTTAATGCAAGGTGACTGAGTGCAGCAGAAGCCGAGAGAGGCAAAAATCTGAGAATTTCAGAGGCAAGAGGCAGAAAATTATATTGAGGCTCTGTTATGACTTACTGGGACTTGACTCTACACCTAAGATCGTGAACTCTAAAGAGAGAACCACAGGAGAAAAGGGGAGGAAGGAAAAGCAGAGAAAAGCTAACAGAAGCAGGAAGATACTTTTGGGAGACATGGGAGAGGCAGCGGGGGAAGAGGATAGGTGAAAGTAACATGAAGGAAACAGAACCTGAAAGGTGAGACCAAAAAAAAAAAGTAGGAAGTGGTAGAAAAGAGTTTGACCAAATAGGGAGAAAATAAACCAGTCAAGAGAAAAGGGAATAGAAAAAGAAGTAAGCAGGCTTTTAGCCTAACAGGTAAGAATTTAGGATGCTGCTTCCTCCATCGCAAAAAAAAAGTAGCACCTTGTTTAGAAATGGCTTTGAACTTAGTTTCGGATTAGATCTGAGCTCCGGGATAATCAAGACCCTGGGAGCTAGTGGCCAATTTTGGAGACACTGGCTGCACTGGCCTTCTTGCAGCACAATAAAGAATTGCTATGTCCAAGAGCACCATCAAGTGGTGAAGGGAAAATGATATATAAAGCAGCCAAAGAGCTCTCTTTTGGCGCAGTAAGTTCGCATAACGGAAAACTACACAGAACAATTTATTTCCGTGTAGCATCCTTCACACTGAGAGTCCTGCATCTCATTACAGAGGAGAGTAAAAGAACAGATAAAGGTCTATACAGCTAGCTATAGTGTTGCATGCACAGCACATAGATGGGGCTTCTGACTGCAGGCAGAGATGTGGGGGAAACAAGGTGGGAACGGCCCAGAGAGGAAACAAAAGGGGCAGTGATGGAGCAGGGAAGCAGTGGTAGTAGGGAATGGAGAAGGAAGGAGCAACCAGGAGAACATGTCTGGGGTCAAGTGTAACAGCAAGGGGGAAGGGTGAAAAGAAGCAGCAATTGGGGGGGTGTCATTGATTGACACTGATACAATCACACACATGTCACAGGTCTTCACAGAGGGCATGGGAAAATCAGAAAAGCAACTCAGATCTGGGCACCTCACTGGGGGATTACCTCTCCTCAACGCTAATCAACCTCCCCTCAAATTGCAGTATTCCTGACTGCTGGTGCTGTGCCCAGCATGGCTTTGAGAAGGATAAGACAAGGGGTAATTGTGAATAGGTCAGTGTGATGAGTCAATGACGATGGATTTTAACAAAGGAGTGGATGTGGCAAAAGCAGCTTGTGTGTGTGTGTGTGTCTGCACGCGTCTGGGATGCTGGAGGACGAACCTGACAGAAGATATAGATAAGGAAGTTGTGACTAACATAAACATGAGATCTCAGTAAACCGTGGCAATAGAAGCAGCATATTGACAATTATCCCTCACACTTAATTGCCAGTTTTCACTCACAGATCTCAAAATGTTTTAAAAAGGCAGATCAGAATCACCTTCTTTATTTTACATCTTGAAAATCAGAGACATGGAGAAATAAGTCATTTGCCCAAGAAGCATAACCAAGAGCATAATGTCTATGCCTTGGTTCTGTGATGAGTACCCTGCAAAACGGTCCATGCTGCCTCCACACAAGGAGGAAGATGAGCATTTCACCCAGGCACAGGCAGTTCCTTGTGTGAAGCTTGCAGAGGCAGGAAGTTACAGTGGAGCTGAGACACGCTAGTGTCCAGGCAGACAAACAATAGACATGAAAGGGGAAGCTGAAGGAGATGCGAGGGTTGAGTGTGGCTCACACAGGAGTGACACCACCAGCCTTACAGCTAGCACTGGCAGGGGAAAAGGGAGCAGTGTGAATGACGGGACTTGTCTGAAAGGCAGAGAGAGAGGAAAGAGGGCTCAAACAGCAGTGAAAGAGCAGCAGCTGATGAGGCACAATTCACACCAGGAGGTGAAAGAGAAAGAGAACACTCAGGGAAGACTGCCTTGATCAATAGCACTGAGAACCATGGGGAGGTCACAGAAAATGAGGGGGAAAAAAGGGAGGGGTTTGTCTTACAAGAAAGAAAAAAAAAAGGAAAAGGATAGCTTGTTACTGAAGCACCAGTATGATCATTATAAGAGACTCCGATTTCTGCTGGGCAAGACCTACTTTATATCACCACCAAGCACAGCTACCTCAGTCAAGTATGAGCTTCAAGAAAGACTCTGACACCTTACCTTAACTTTGTGGTCACCTTAAATTCACTGTGGGTTTTTTGTTGGGGTTTGGTGTTTCATGGGTTTTTTTGTTTTGTTTTTAAACTTTTTTTCTTCAGATGGCTCCCATTTAGATACGTCTCTTCTTAGATCTTGCCTTTAGGCCTATCTCTTACTTTGGCAAGGAAGAATCAAAGTCCCAGGGGAGCTTTGCCATCTCATCCACAGAGGAGTTCTGCTGTGGTGACCTGTGGGACAATGCAGACTTCTCCAAAGCACTGTGGGACACATTTTTGCTTGTCTCATTAACCAAAATGCATTTATAGCTTCCAGCTGCCTCAGAGCAGTGCTGAGGTCAGAAAGGGGAGCAAATAGAGATTTCCAGCATGTGCTTGCACATGGCAGGCAAAGGAGGGAGAGAAATCCTTTCTCCAGTGGGCTTCAGAGTCTGTTTAAAATGCAGTAATAAACGAGTCAAATATTTCCTCAAATCAGACTCTGGAGTCTCAACTTCCTATCAGATTATTTTCTACCTCTTATCATGTCTATTCCACACAGAACCAGTAATTCTCCTTTCTGTCTTCTTCTGTTGGGATGATTAATAATTAATTATTACTAAAAGGAAAAGGCTGAGGGGCCCAACTTCCAGTTTTGCAACCAAAAGACCCAAACCGACACTAATCATAATCCTAGTCACTTTTCACCCTGCTAGGCAAAGTCTGGGTTTATGCCAAAAGGTTGTTTGCTCCTGACTGTATCTAAAGCTAATGGGATGGGGAAGGATGAGGAAATACAGCATGTTCTCATGAGCATTAGAGGCAGCTCATATGAGGCAAGGCAGAAATGAAGAGGTCTCAGCTTTCAGAAACCCCTTTTGAGAGCTGGTTGGAGGAACTATAGCAGAACTGACTGCTTCTGACTTCTGCTAATACCCCATGTTGAATATTAATGATAAACATAATAAAATATGTATATAGTGTAATAGGAATAAAAACGTGCATGTAGCACCACAGATTTATAATACTGCTTTACATATACATTCAGACAGCTGAGTAGCTGTGGTGAACATGGAGCCTGCTGCAAGGAATAAAAACGAGCTCCCTGCTCTAAATACTTATTCATGCTTATGCCAGTCTTTTCCCACATCTGCTGCATAGCTTTCAGGTCTCTTTGCTTTCCAGTTCCCAGTGTGGTTACAGTGTCTGGGCAAACTTAAAAGCTTCAACTATATAGTTGCCCTAGCACCTGGAAGTATTTAAAGCTGAGGAGAAGTGGGGGGGTAAGGAGCAGGGTTGCTAGTGTTCAGTGACCCTGTCCCACAAGAGCTGTCAGTATCAAACCAATGAATTGTAATGGCTTAAGTCTCTCCAGCAGATGACCTACCTCTAACTCCTGCCCTACAGCTGGGTACATTCTAGCCTTGTCACCACTGTGGATCTGCATAGAGCAGTTCCCGACAGCTAGGGATTCCCCACAGCACCAGAGAGATGTTTCCCATTCACAACATGGCAAATGGGAATATGTCCTGTTCTAAGCTTAAACAGTCACCTATAGGAATCAACGCTAGAGAAACCTGAACAGAAAAGTCTGAAAAGAGAGCAGAGTTTGGAAAGTAAAGATGCTGTCGTAGCCACCTTCTCCTGTGGTCTCCAGCGGGGACCACATCAGGTTTTTGGCTGTTGTGCGAAAAACCCTACGCCTTTTTCCCAACTGTATTATTTGGTCTAGTAAAAGAAGTTGCCTCTTCCTAAAAACTTTGTCTTTCTTACTTTGAATAAAGTTCTTACTTCTCCTTCAATTCCAGTCCCTTTCTGCCACTCTTTTTCCACATCCTTCATGCTTCACCCATTCTTTGTCCTCCTTTCACTAACTTGCATTGCCAAGACTGAAGACCACTGTCTATTTTGTGTGGCCTAGAAGTAGTGATGTTTCCAATTAGGATTAGTTAGTTTTGAAGAGGACTCTTTTTGTTGATATATGACTGTCTGCCCTTAAACATTGCAATAATGTGAATACCATGCAGAGTTCCTCCATAGTGTGTGTAGGACTGGACTTGGGCCTCTCTCTGTGACGGCAGTTCCTCTGTGAGGGAAATACGGATTTTAAGTACTGCTGGAAGAGAAGTGAACAACCAGAATGCGTTCCACAATGCCTCTCTCTCACCCAGCTGCTTCCTACGTCGTCTTCTTTACCACGCTAATCTCTTGGGTTTCTTGCAATGCAAGCTCTTTGCACGCTGCTTTTGTTATCCATACCATTACCTTTCCCACTAAAGGCAGCGGGAACAAGAGGGATTCCAGAGTTAAACTAGACACCGTACATAAACCAAGAAGAAAACATACAGTCATACTTTAACCTACTGAAAGGAAAAAAGCCATGGTTCAAAAGTGTTGTGAGCTCAGCAATTTCCCTCTTTAGAGGAAAGTCTCATTAGAAGAGGGGTGCAGTCCCAAGGAGTGGGTTTGAAGATTCTGGATGAGAGCAGCTGTGGGTACTGCCACAAGCCTGCTGGATGCACCAGGACAAGTCACTTTCCACACTCTGTCTCTGCTTTTCTCTTATCTCACAGTTTCTTGAGGCAGAAATGGCCTCGAGATGTATAAATGGGAACTGTTACACAAAACCTGCAGAGTAGGAGTAAAAGTAATGATTATGGTAATAACATAATGCAGGCAAACTATCTTAACATCTGTTTACAAATAACAACACTATCCTTTAAGGTACTTGAGACATCCCCTGTCCTGTAGAGTGAACCTATTAATCAGATAGGCTGTCTCCACAGGTCTGACCTGAACCACTGAGCAGCTTCATTTTGGAATTAGACCCCCTCTGAGACTTAAAGCTCTGGAAATTATTTAAAGTGCTTGCAAGCAAATCCATTGTGCCTATCAAACAGTTCCCCAGAGACAGTAGGAACAGGGGGAATATTTTTCCCGTGGAGACTCTGACAGTGATCTTGAGAAAGCACCACGGGAAGCAAACAAGTCCTCACCTAAACACAGCTAGAGTTATCTATTTCCATTTTCCGCTATGATCTTCAGCACCTTTGCTTGCTAGCTCTCCAAAGAGCTGTCAGCAGAAGTAGCACACAAGTGAGACGTTTTTTAACTAAGTCTGTCCACAGACTTGGCCAACTCAGCACTCTTACAGAGCCATTTTGTTCTGAACAACTCCTAGGTGATTTATGCCCGAGGAATATGGTACCATCCTCCAAAGCATTTCAGCTACTGGGGCTCAATGAGTAACCACACATTAACATGGCAGCTGTCCAAATAAAGATTAAGACTGCACACAGGATCTTCTGCTGTATCCAGTAAATCAAGGAAAGGGGATCCTTGCTGTGAACTGCCCTCCACCAGAGGTTACTGCCTAGTCCACTCTGCCAGCTTTGGGACTTTCTATTTTAACTCTTTAAGCCAAACTAGCTCATTTAGACCGAAACAGAGGGGACCACTGAGACAAGCAGCTCAACTTGCAAGTCTCTGAGGGATGGCACCACCAGCACTAGGGGGGCCGCGATCAGCAACCACAGTATCTTCCACTGACTCAGCTGTTTGCAGAACCATCCATTGCTCTGTGCCCTCAGCCCAGCCATCAAGTAAAACATGTTCACTGAAACAAGTGTCACAGCAGTAACTTGATGACTTCACATTGAGTGAGCCTGTTAGTATGAGTCATTTAAACTATTTTTTTTTTTTAAATTGCTTTAGATATCTAAGTTGACTCTGTGAAAGTTCCTCCCCTTGTGTAGACTGTCTCGCTTAGCCCTCTGATAAGAACATCACCCCAAGAGCACATGAAAAAGCAGTTTCCACAAAAGAGGGGGAAGAACCAGTTCATCCAACTGGCTTGCAAATCACCTGCACTCAAATGGTACAAGTTTCTTGTGCAAGCCAGGTGATAGAAAAACAACCCTTGCCCTTAATTAGCAAAGATGAATTCAAACTGCAAGAGCAGGTAAGTTTGACATCTAAGCTGATAAGATCAGAAAAGTTCGATAGAAAAATCTATGCACACAACATATACCCAGCGGGATACACACAGAGCCCCCAGAACAGAAGATGGAAGAATTTCCATCATCAAAGCAGAACATCACAGGCAGCTGCGGGCAGCCTGAGGGCAGGACACAGTTGCTAAGCAACTCTTCCTTGGGTTGGATGTCGCATACACTCCCAACCCCAACAACGCCAGGCGCATAGAGGATGCCTTGCACTCGGGTTTCAATAGGAAGGCATCTAATGAGGGGGTTGTTTACCCATGCTTTCCCCTAGCACCTTCTGTGCTTCACATTGAGCAGCTCCAAGGACTCTCTAACCAATACTCCCCTTCCAAAAAGACGACTGGCCTTTGGTAATTGGAAGTGGCATTTGACTGAACCAGTTGCTCATGGCATAAATATTGACATCAGGACCAAGGGGATGTGTAACATTCCCACTGGTGCAAACACTGAGGTGTTCTAGCCTGGTAATGTTTTACATGTGTGGCCAAAACCAGGAAGTTTAGAAATAGACAGGTAAATGAGTGAGTAGGGGGCGTGGTTAGAGATAGCCAGAAGTGATATTTCCCCTCCCCACCCACTCCCCAAAAGAACTGTAAGCTTTATTTTTTTCTCTTTTTGTAAGAAATCTTCCTTAATTAAGATGAAACCACAAGAGGTTCAATATTTTGAAGAAAGCAGAAATATTTTAGGACATCCCATCTTCTCTCCCAAGTATTTGGCTCCTGGGGCTAAGCATCTGCCCAAGAAGCTAAGAGGGGCTGGGTAACTTGCAGAAAAGGGTTCTGCAAGAACTTCTTCTGCAAGAGAAGTTTGAAGGGCTAGTGACCTCACAAAGCAGAGAGCTGAGAGAAAAATCTACCTACAAAGACCTGAGAGCCCCAGCTCAGCTAGGCCTGGAAAGCCAGAAGCACGCAGCTCAGCAGAAGACCCTTAGTGAAAAGAGACATTATTAGGGGCACTGAAAACATACAGGGCATTGAACTATATTGGCCGGGCAGTACATCTGTGCCTTCTTTCTCCTGCAAGCTTCAGCAGAGTTCACACCCCACTGCAAAACATCTTGGTTCCAGTGGTCCACCATTTCATGAACAGATGAGAATTTCCTTGTGAACATTTTGAAACAGGTCTTGCCACATTTGTAAGTTTTGAGTGCTGCTCCAGCCTAAGTCATGGAAGGCTTCCCCTGGTTACAACATTATCTTTGGGCTAAACAAAGACATCTCAAGATACTTTAAAATGCCTTCTGGCTTTGGGGAACAACTAAGACTCAAGTGACCAAATTTCTGACCACACTACCTTTGTTCTTTTACGGAGAGAGAAGAGAGGTAGCTGCCCATGCAAGCCGCAAATATTAGCATTCATTCCCTCTGCCCCTGCAGAACTGAGCTGTCTTGTCTGAAAGGTATTTATATTTCCATAGATCAAGTTTTATCTAGTGCTCTGTAACCACCATAAATTCTTTCACACCACTCCTAACCTACTTTTACTAGAACATTTCTCTGTAATTATTCATCAGTGGTCACAGGTCTGTTGTGCCAGGCATGGGATAAGCACACACTGAGAGACACCCCTGGGCCATTAAAGACAGAGTTACAAGTATTTGGTATTATTAATTTCATTCTATAGATGAGCAGCTGAGATTCTGGGATCCTTAATCAGGTGTTCAAGGTCTTTTGTGATGCTCATGGAAGAGCTGGACACATTTCCCGCATTGCCTGAACAGCAGAGCAGGGTTTTTTCCCTATGCAGGTTAGATTATTCTTCCTAAACTGGTTTTCTATGAAACTCCAGACATATTATTAATGAGCTGTTATTCATTAGAAAGGTAACTGGCCTTTTGTTTGATATTCCAGGGAGCCAAAGAGAAAACCAGGAACTACTGTAAGCACCAGAACCAAGGGAAGGGCAAACCCTCTCCCATCCTCCCTTTCACTGGAGCTTGGGCCTTGAGGAAGAAAAACAAATCTCAGCAAGCCTTTCCTTCAGCAGTCCCTTGCAGTTGCCCGTCAGGGTGTTTATATGAGGCCTCTCTCAGGCCTCTGAGAGACTTTCCCAGCCGGCAGGGCTCTCACCAAGCTCTACGTGTATGATAAGGGCCTTATGGCTTTGCCCAGCTCCAATAGTTTTGGACTTTCACCGCAAAGATTTATTCTGTCCCTTTGGGACAAAATAGCAGCATATCTGGAAGGCAGGTAGACAGCTTGCAGGTAAACAAAATATAACTTCAGCCTTTCAGCTGAACCTTTTTTTTCCTCTTTTTCTTTTCTTTTTTACACAGAAGACTCTGGAGGGGGAAAGAGGCAAAGCGAACAGAAATGTCCACAGAGAGAAGAACATGTGTGGGGGGAGGAGAGGTGAAAGGATACAAATTAAAATGATGGATAGAATTTGTGTAATAGTGCATTATGTATAAAGACAAGTTCAACTGAAAAACATTCCTGTCCAGGCAGGGAGAGAAAAAGGAGATAGCTCTTTTTAGTTCACCGTGTTCATTAGTGCTATCATCCCAATCTGAGTGCCAGATGCACTGTCTGCAAACCAACTAAGGATCATGGCTGCAGCCAACCATGCTTTGCATGGAACGTCTGTGGCTTACGAGTCAAGATTATGAAAGAAAGTCAAAACATTTTCACAAGTCTCACATGCACATTCAAAACCCCCATACAGGATCAGCCTCCAGAGAAGCACAATAACAACAACATTGAAATATTAGGGAAGAGACTCTGACCTCTTCAGTGATCTTCCAGTGCTACTTTTCCAGGAATGGAACCAGGAGGAAAGCTGTCAGGTAACAGTGGGCATCTTCCAAAGACTCAAGCCCCAAGTTTTCCTCTGTATCGTGGGCAGAGATATGAGGATTCCCTGAAGCTATTGCCAGGCCAGGAAAAGGATGGCTCCCTTGAAGCCACATGAGCTGTCAGTTTAAAAAAGCCTTGGTTTCAAGCTCCCACAGACAGCTTTCACTCTCCTTTCCAATAGTCCTCTCTAAATTCACTTGAGCTAATACAGAATGAAAAGCTGTCCAATATTTTGCTACAATCCATGTGTGTTACATCTGCTCTTTGTCTTCTACATTTACACTCTTCCAATACAAAAAGCACTTTCATTAGCCTAACCATGGGGTTTCTCTGTAAAATTTGCTCTTGCTTACAGTTACTCTATTACTTATGAGCTTTTTGGTGATTTTCCAAATATTCTATCTATTATCGAGCTGAAGACAGAAATTAGACCGAAAAGATGGTTACTTACAGGATCACTTCTTTCCTGAAAGTCACTCACTTTTCTTAAAGCTTTCAGTATCTCCTCAGATCTCCCTGCTTTTTCAGAAATAATTGCCAGTATTGCAGCAAAGTTAACTGTAAGTACCCTAGCACACTCACACGTGCAGCTGTTTGCCTGTGTGTAAAGCAGCTGGCCAGTCCCTCCAGTCCTGAGAGGACCTGCTAATAAACTCCACTCTCTGCCACAGCACCCTCTCATCTTTTACTCATTTTAGCCAAAACCATTCTGCTACTGTTCCTGCCTTCTTCCCCCTCCTCTCAAATCTCTTAGGGTCTGTGATTCCTGCAAATATGGATCATCTCCTGTGGTCACCTGCCAGCTCTGTTCTGAGCCTTTTATCGAGACTGCTTTATGATCCCAGCTGGGTCTGACTAGGGCTGGATGGGTCCTGAAGGCCCAAAGCATTCTGGTACAGTATCTCGCCTAGAACATCTGGCCTACAACACATCTTGTTGCAAGCCTCCCATACCTGCTCTTGAACAGCTATTTTACAGTTTGCCCTTTTTATTTTCACATTGTTCATTTTTTTTTTTAATCTTGCTCAAGATGCTTTGGGGGGAGGGAGAGCCAAATTCACAATCTCAGCCATTTTTGAGCCATCATTAATTTCTTTCCCATCCTCATTTACTAATAGACCTACTTTCTCCCTACTGCTACTTTTTCCTCTGATCTGTTTGTAAAAGCCTTTCTTATTCTACTTTAACCCATTAATTTCATTCTGTTTCTCATCTGGCAAGCCATACCTAATCCCTCTGATGGCATGTTTTATCAGCTAGGAATTCATTTCGTTTCTTTCTATTATGCAGCATTATCTCAGCTGCCTCACTGAAATCGAAGCATAACAGATCTCCCGCACTCGCTTTTATCATCCGACTAAGTCTCTGATTCAGCGAGGTAATGCCACCTCGCTTACTGAATTGTCTCACTGAGGTCAGGCACTGAAAGTTAGAGGGATAGTCTTAAGACCCTTGTTCAGCAAGGGGAGGTAAAAGCTCACTTGCTGCTTCTCTGTGGAAAAAAAAAAAATATGGAGGGGACAAGGACAGAGGAAAATGCTCCAAAGGGGACTTTCCTCTATATTCCTAATCAAGAGATGTAGTGCCTGTCCCCTGCTCCATCCTCCTGCTGACAGAGGAAATCAGGGAATCTGCCCAGAAGCCCTGCTGATCCTTGAAGGTCTGTTTGGATCCCAGAGGAATGGCATAAGCTACAGAGGACTGGCACAAGGACTACTTACAGATGTCAGCTCCATCCTTCTGGCATTTCCCCTTGTGACTGCTGCTCCCAAAAACCAACAAATACTCTGTGGCTCAAATGGGGCACTCTCTCAGGAGGTGCTAATCCACAAGATGCTCTCCACTGGTGGTGGGGAGGGAGCTGGGGGTGGCGGGAGTTGCATGTGTCTTAAGCAGTCAATGATATTGAAAAATAGCCCTGTAGGAAGATTAATTATGTGATCTGGAGCAAAGAAAATTTAGCAAAAAGAGTGTTTGAAAATCTCCACTACTGTCCTGTCCTACCCCCGCCTCACTTTCTCATTTGGAAACGCTCTCAGATGCCTCGCTCTCTGGATGTTTTGATAAGGCCTTTTCTTGTTTCTTTCCCCCCCAAGCAAGTGTAATTTGATTTGGCCTCTCTTTCCTCCCCTCCCTGGTTTGAGGTGTGCACTGGTGGCTATCTGTTCAATTCCATCTCCCTGCTTGTTCATTTTCTATACAATTCCTTTATACACCCTCCCTTCAGCCAAATGGATTTTTTTAATCTACCTTGTATTTTAAGTTGTCTTGATATTGTTAGCCTTTGGGCTTACGAGACTGTGTTTTTAATACTTCCCTATCCTCTCAATGCTCCGTCTGCAGCTCATACTAGAGGACAGCTTTGCATTCCTTTCTATCAACTCCATAATTGGTTTGCAGAAAGTTTTAGCATCCTTATTAGAGATATGTCAGAACCAATACCATGGGCCTGATTCCCCAGCAATAGAAAGTGAAGAACTACCAAGGCAATGAGAATCATTTATCACCTGCAAGGGCAGATTGAAGCCACTGCATCCAAAAAACTGTTTGAAATTGTGGGGTTGGCCTCCCCTCTATAATGAGCTGAGCTGAAAGTCCAGACAGAAATGCTTTCAGATCCATACTTTGCTCTTCAAGTTCTGGTCTGGGATAGGCAACATTAAGTAGATTGGGATGTTCATTTGGATATGGCAATACCTCCAGAAGGCTCACATGCTCTTGCGGAGTGGACTCTTGGGTTATGTGGACAGTGATTGCCTGACCAAGTAAATTTCAACCCCTACTTTCAGCCCACCACAGAAGCTGCCCCTCCCCAACCTTTCTTACATCCAACTGACCACCAACTCAGAAGCCTCTCTCTTACAGTTTGGTGGTTTTTTTTTTTTTTAAATCTCTTGCAAAAGAAAATTGCTGGCCACTCAATGTATGAGTGTCTCTGATGAAATATTTCTTTGCCAGCAGTGTTTTTCCCCAATAAATATTTCAATAATAATAATAAAACCCTCATGCTTTGATTCTAAAATATCTGAAAGCTTTTCCATTATTTCCTAATGGTTTGATCAGGCTTTTCTCAGTTTTGAACTTTTTTTTTTTTACAATGTGTGACCACTATATGAAATATCTCCTTATTTATTTTTGCCACACTTCAGTACTGAAAGTTCGTTGTTTGTTGCAGGTGTAATTGTTACATTCATGGCACAATGGCCTCTTTCTTTGCCTTATTTAATTCCAACATACTCCAGTTGGGGTAAACCAGAGTACATAATATCATTGTCCCCAAAAAATAGCACTTTAGTTTCTCAATAAATCCAAACCAAACTCATTGTGTGGGTATGTCTAAAGAGATTTACTTTGACCATCAACTGTGAAACATAGGTTGGGACCTGTCAGTGAAGCTGAGTGCCTTTCATTTCACACAGAAGTGGGAAGAGACCAGCTTCCTCCTCCACAGCTATTTTTGGCCCTCAGGGTGCTAATGAAAATAAAAGCTTTATGTGCCTTATGAGCCAATCATAATGGTGATGCCCAGAGAGAAGTAAGATGGAGGAATACCTCTAGTCTTTTTTTTCCTTTTTTTTTCCAGAAAGACAAAAAAGAGACAAGACTGCCTTGCCAAACATTCACAAACTCTTCTAATATTTTGATCCACTGTTTTGTTTCTGTTTGGTACAGAGACCGTTCTGAATTAAAATCTGTAGCAGTAATTCGAAGTCCAAGCTCTCTGGACATGAGAATTGACCTCATAACACATACCCTATTAGAAGAGGTCAGGTTAAGTTTTGACATGTCTATCTAGTCATGATCTATCTAGATGTCAAAGCATTTTCAAAATATTTGCTAATGAATCCTCATAGCCCACAGTGAAGCTGATCAGCATTATTTGAACCATCCAATCAATGAAAAAAACAGCAGTGATTTGACCAGGCTCACATAGTCAGTTGATGGCACAGATGGAAAGACAGCCAAGGGAGTGTTCTGATACCTACCCACTCCCAGGTCAAGCTGCATAGGAAGGGCTAAGCTGGGCAGTTTGCCATGCTCTGCTTGTTTCAAGAGGTTAGAGGGAGCCCCAGCTCACTGCTTCAAAGGAGATCACAAATTTTTTGCCCTGTATCTGCTGGAACCACACTGACACTCTGTTCATCATGCTGTAACTATAAGATCATGCTTGCAGGATCATTTAAAAAGGAAACATGTTTCTAACGAGTCTCTCCTTTTTTAAAAGCCATAAGCTCTTCTTTTTATGACCTGACTTTTTGTCTTAAAATACAGTGGGCCTGATTCCCATGGGAATCTCAGGTCAGAAGTTCTACAGAAGGGAAAAAATTTGGCTCAAAAAAATTTGAATTACCTTTTTGATCCATCATTATACAACCTCATTTTCTTCTGCCCTTTTTTTTTTTTCCCTCTACTGTTGATCATATCTCCCTTTATCGGTATTCTAGTCACATTATCCCACCCGGTTTCTGTAATGCCAACTAAATCATCATTGTTTTCATGCATGAGAACATCTCACTGTTCCTGCTTAGTCATTTCCCTGATTTCTTGTGTTAAGACACTGAAGAAATAGTTTTGTCCATTTTGCCTCACACCTTTTAACCTCACTTTCCTTTTTGGTTGACATTCCCTTTTCTTAGTCCTGGACAAACCTAGAGATGTAGTCAGACCATACCTCCTGCTCCCCTTTGGGTGCATCTTCAATAGCAATTAATATGCTTTATACCTGACTGCAGCTTAGTTCAGTCCCTGTGAACCCTACGGTTCAGTCCTCCCCGCAAAGAAGTCATCAGTGACCTCCTGCTCCAACTCACTTCTCATCGTAGATGGCTCTCCAACACCTCCTCTTCTGTCAGCTATCACAGTGTTCTCAGTAGAGTTGGCAATAGGACTTCCACCTTCCTTCCCCTTCTCTGGCACCACCAGCCCTCAGAAACAGAAAGCAACATGCAGCCCTGCAAGTAGCTTCATGCCCTCTTCTCTTGGCCACCCTCCTCACCAAATCTGTTTTCCACCCGACCCCACACCACACCGCTGGTTCACTCATTTGCTTTATTCTCCTGTGTGGTCTCTCCCCATCAGGCTTGGCTCTAATAGGCTAGAGCCACCAAGGCTTTAAATTTTCTGTTCCCCTGTTCCCAGTAAAGTCAGTGAAGGAACTCAGTGGAGACTGGAGATGGCCTAAAAGGACAAACCCTGCCACCAAGCCCTTCAGCTCCTTCCCCAACCACATCATAAGAATGCTCCTGATCCAAGGATGCCCCATGCCTGGGAGTTTGCCCAGTTTTGGCCCCTGCCCTCCTAAAATTAGTGATTATTCTCCCCACCATCAATATAACCTTATCTCTGCTACATAGCCACTGCTGTTTCCTGTGATTCCCTTGTGACAGTTTCAGGCCCTGCCTTGCAGTCATCCACCTTTCTCCAGTCCTCTTCCTTTATTCCATCCGCCCATCAGCTCCTGCACTAACAGTAAAAGGAATTGCATCTCCGTGAAACTGGCAATTGGAATTTTTAATAGTACTAAAATAATTTAGTCCATACTACAGGTAATTTTATTAACAGTCAATATTTTCTACCCTAAATGACAGATTTATTACAGCACATTATTTTTATTATTGAGTGTAATCATATCCCCATGCTACTGAAATCCCCTGGGCATCCACAGTGCTCTAGCAGTAATAAATAACCAATGCACACAGAAAAACTTTGCTAAGGTGAATTTAAGGTTGCGGGCACATATCAGTGGTTTGAGTGCATATTGCCTCTCAAGAACATTGGAGTTAACAAGTTGTTTGCAGGCAACAGCACAAAACAATTCTCATTTCTTATGTATGTCTGTCCTACATCCCACGTAACCCTCTGTCACAGGGCTTTTCTCCAGCTATTCTCTTCTCTCTCCTATGGACATACTTTACTTGTACTGTCTCCCTGTGTTTCCTTGTAGCAGTGAGCATAAGTTAAGCCTAGTTGACAATGATGTTACCATACAAGTTTTAGTTAACCTTATGGGATAAAAATAACCTAGATTTAAGAATGGAAGAGTAATTTAAGCAAGAACATGTCAAGAACCACTTGTCCAGATGAACAGATTGAGAGCACCAGCAGTGCAACAGAGATGTTGAGCACTGAGGGAATTTAAATGGGCTAATAGAGCATTGGGTAATCTCTACCAAAACCTATACCTGACAGCACCTGGAGTCACTCATGGAGAGAACCCAAACAACCCCACAACCCAGCACCGGAACTATGCAGGGCGCAGCTGAAGCTGCTACACTGACCCATGTAAGATTTGTTCTGGGCTGTGTCATGTCTCCCACAGAACAGAGAAGTTGTAGAGAAGTCATGTAATTCATAAAAATGCATATATGTGTGATTAAAGAGTTCTGGTATCTAAGGCCATTGAGTCTCCGCAGTATCATTTGGTCCTAAATGGCAACAGCCCTGTCTCCCTGTGTGCACAGCTATGCAGTGTCCCCATGGTCACCTAAACGAAGCTAAGGCAAGAGGCAGCACACGCTGTGTTTGCTCTAAGTTATGCACATGTTCATCAGCCAGCTGACAGGCCACACTGGGCAAGTCACACTTCAGCTCTCACTATCATCTTTTCTCCCAGTGAGGGCACTCATTTAAGTCTGTCTCCCAAGCCCAGCCTCTAGTTTTTTTGGTATTTATAGGAACTTCATGTTTTTTGAATCACCTATCCCATTAGGAAATTTGGCTGAAATCAGCCAACCAATACCAGAGAAGAGCAGGACTAACAGGCTGACATGAAGGCAAACAGAATGATTGCCTGCCCCTTGCTTCTTTAAGAAGTCAGGATATAAAAAAACCTGGAAATGTAAGAACTCCTGTTAAGGTGAACTACTCAAACATAACTCCCGTGCTGCTCAAACTGCATTCCTACAGAATAAGATTTCACCTTCATTGAAGAGTTTTAAAGCTATGCACCAGAAGGCACAGAACTATTTGTTATCTACTCCAAATAATAACCACACTGCTTTGTTACCACATTAACCTTTGGTCTTTTTCAGGTGAAAATCTTAAGTCTCACAATCAGGGAAGATGAGCTTTATCTGTGGAGGCAGGTGAGTGCAGCATGCAGGAGTTCTCAGACAGCAGGGCATGAGGTGGAATTGTCAAACTTAACCTCATAGGCTGCTAAATACCTTCTAGAGCAGCTGCCTGACCTCAGCATCTGGCAAGGTCACAGCCCTCCGCTGCACAGGGAAAGACTGTCTTCAGCATGCTGTTTGTGTAAATGAGGATTTGTGTACTATGTATGACTGTAAATAAAGCAATAAAGTTCCCTTCCCTGCTTAAGCTTGGAATATTCTGGGTCTTCATAGTCACACAATGGACTAAAACTACTTGAGCTAAGTTCAGCTGCATTTTGCCTTATGCCAAGGCCTTTCCACAGAGGAAAAGAGACAGAGAACTTAAATGATTTTGCTAAGACACTCATTCTTGTCCCTCCAGTTTCCTAACTCTTTATTTGTACTGCTTTTTAAAACACTTGCATGTTACATGCTCCAACCACACCAATGAGCCTGCAATAGGAGCTGAGCAAGAGATGACGTTTCTACTACTGTGACAAAAACTTTTTACTGTTTTCAGCCCAGTAAAACTCAAAGCATTGATGTTCCAGCAAGAAGAAATTCCAAAGGAGAGGAGAAGAGAGCTTATTTAACAGGAAAAAAAGCAAAACATTTCCTTTCAAGCCAAACTTGGAGCAAACACAGCATTTCTGTCAAGTGCTGCACAGCTTCTGGGGTTCAAAGCCACTGTTCTTCCTAGTGGGTCACATTCCTTGGCTGGCCTCCCTCTCCCATGATGCACAATAGCTTGTGAGAGCACACCTACCACCTTGCTTCCCTCAGGACACTTCATGCTCTTCTATCATGCAATACATTATGAAGTAGCATGGGAAAAAAAAAAGAAACAAATCCAGCATCTTTCCCTTTGCAGATCAGCACAAATACATTGTGGAACTCTGATTCTTCATGTGTCATTAAGCCCTCATGCTGTTATGAGAGGGAATAATGCAATTTTTAACTTATTTGTTAATAGACATAGGCTAGAATTTAAAAAATATTTAATATTTTACAATATCTTCTATGAGTTAAGCACTCAGTTCAGTGGGATTTGGGTGTCTAAGTAAATAGGGTCCTTTGAAGAGCTAAGGCATAAAGAGCTTTGAGATCCTTGAATGAAAGAAGCTATAAGTAGCACAAAGAATCATTGGCTACACAGGCAGGAATTGCCATTATCATCTTATTTTGTGATAGCAAAACCCTGTATAACAGTTCAACATATTAGGCATTAACAGAGAGATAAAATATTCCCTAAAATAGGAAGCTTCCTTTAGTAAGACTCTGAAAATTGCTGAGCTGATGGAGAAATTCCTATCTTCTTATTGCTTTTTGTATTAGATCTTTGGCCCACTGGTATGTTACTCCTCAGAGTGGAATTGGAAAAAAGGTTCTGCAATAATGAGCGTTCAACGGTGTCATGTTCATGCTCAAAAGTACTGCACAATACACCAGAACACAGCCCATGTGAAGAGGTTGGAGTTGGCCCTTGGGACTAGCTAGGGCAGTGAGTCTCCCTCTCAACCTTCTAGTACCTCGTGCAAGCTTAGCACAGTCCATGAAGCCAGTGAAGAGCTGGGAGAAAGAGAAAGAAGTGTTACAAGACAGAAAGCAAGAGGAGGACATTTGAATTTCATAAGACAGGTTAACCCCGCAGGGCTGAGAGAAGCAAAAACAACTTATTCTGAATAAACATGATATGGAAATTGCAGAGATAGAATTGAGCATGAATTTATCCAGAAGGCTACAGCACAAGTTGGTGTGAGATACTATCAGGAAAACATTGTGAAAACTGAAGACAAGAGAGGTGATCTTACCAGCCACATCTGAACCCCAGGCTCCCTGTTCCCAGAACCCATAACTTTTGGTATGAGAAGTAATTGGAGAGTGGGCATCCCTATCCCAAGGCAGCTCCCATTACAGCCCCTTTGCTCAGCCACTAAGCTGAAACAAGTCCTCAAGGAGCATATTATATGCTTTATGTTTGCCATCTCCTAGATCATGTCCAGGCATCGCCAGTGGGAATGCCAGTCAACATGTTCTGAAACAGTGGCAGGGAACAAGTTAACAGTCAAGCAGCAGAAACTGCTGTGGGCCAGTGCTTGACTCTACGTCCCAGACTTCTCCCACTGGTTAGCGGGGATGCAGCAAGTCACCAAGCCTAGGTGCTTCATTCTCTCTCAAGAGCAGGAAAGATAGTAAGGGATAACACAGATGTACAACATGGAAGCAGGCATACTCTACAATGAAGCTTCATGCCCTTGTCCCAAGCTGTCCTCCTTAGCATGACTGATGGTTCCAGGCAAAATAGAGTCAATTTACACACATTCTGAGTGTATAAAGGTATTTGACAGATGAGCTCCAAACAGCCTAGCTGATGTGATTTAAGATGTTACCTCTCCCCAGCTGTCTGCCCTGTCCCTCTGCCAGAAGTTACTGCCCCAACAGCAGGTAAAGCTGAAGAAATGTGTGCCTGCACCTTGAATGCTCTAGCTTAGGCTGGTGTATTAACATAAACTGCCTATGAAGGGTGGGTTTGTGCTAATATATCAGATGAAAGCTGCAGCCACTGGAGCACAGGCGTATGTCTCATTCTGCCAACTCTCCAGTCATCTCCAGCAGAGGAGCAGAAAGGACAACTGAGGGTATTAAAGTCATGCGTGCTGGGTACAGCTAGTCATATATATACACAGTACTCTGATGAACACACTGTTTTCAAGTCCATTTTTCTAAAGCCTGGTAATCTGCAGACCCACTGATGGACAGCCTGGACAACAACTATCAAGCATTGTAAGACAAGTAATCAATGCTAAGGAGTGCACTTAAAATGGCACAGCTACAAGCCTGCGTAGGGCAGGGAGGGAAGGGTGACTTCAGTCACCTCCCTGACAGACCTCTTAAACCACCTGGGAAAATGCCAGCTCATACCCTGGCCCAGCATCATCAAGATAGTCATCACCCAGCCAAAACTTACTTAGAATTATGAAATCACAAACTAACAATTTACTGGAAAAATTCCAGGGGTGGAAAAAAGGCAGAAAAATCTGGTCAGCTCGTTCTGATATCCATTTCTGTTATCAGTGTCAGTGATGCACATTTATGCTAAACGTTTCTTTATCTCATACAGCATAGGACTTGCTTTTTACATGAAAATCATTTGTGCTTTGGAAAATCCTGTAATGCGCCGATTTGCTTTGCTTTCTGTTGTATGCTCTCACTTTTCTTGTTTGTTTTGTGCTTGTATCTCTTGCTTATGATCTTTTTGTATGCTGAAAATCCAGTACAAATATTTAGTAAACAATAAGAAGCTCATTGCTGCTTTCAAGCAGAAAATTCGCCTCTGCCTCACAGAACATCTATTTTTGCTTGTATTTAATTTTTTTAATAATGTATGAATGTATATCTATAGATCAGATCTTTCCTTGCTTAGATTCTTAGTGGTGGGTGCTTTATAAAAGTCAATATAGATAGAATCAGCTGTAATCCATTTATGGCACACTCATCTTTGATCAGAAGATATATCAATTGTTCCTTTTCATATATGACAGGCATAAAACTCCTTTTTCACTACAATAGTCTAAAAGCTTTAAAATTTTGTAAATTTTAAGGATCCCTGGATGATCTTCTGTTCTGACACTTCAAGAACACTGGGGGCAGCCCTGAACTAGAGACCACAAAGAAAGAGCCATGACATGGATAACATAACTAGCATATTCCCTCTAAACTGTTGTTCTAGCATAGACTTAATGGGTAATGTACAGAGATGCAGGATGGAGCGCTAGAGCTCTCCTTTCACAGGGTAGATTTATCATCCCAGTCAGAGTCTGTGTTGGTAATTCACTCACCTCCTTTCCTTGCAATTTCAGCTAGAGCCCAAATGCTTTTGAACTGCCATGCTGACACATGTTCATCCCTGTGAAATCTCAGGTTAATCTATTTTTTTTTTATGGTAATCTGATTTTGAGTGCCCCGCTACATACTAGAGGCCACAGTGACTTCACTGATTATGGTATCTAAAGTCAAGAGGTGGATGTGAATCTCAGACTGCCTTGGATACACAGCTGTCAGACCCAGGCTCCATCTACTGTCAAGGGAGAGAAACAGTCATCTTAGAAGAAAAATTTGGAGCACTGAAGCATGTGACTCTTCCATGGACAATATTGCAAGCCAGACTTTGGTAGCCCTGGAAAAGACTTGGTCCATTTGTTGATCCACTGCCCATCATTCTTTTTTTAACTTAGTCCCCAGAATATCAGGCACATCTGTCCCTTTTAAGCATTGTAACAGTTGACGTGGACGTAGCTATCACATGCCTCAGCCAGTGCAGCGAGAAAGGGAAGGTATCTAAAACAGCAGGAGCCTTTGCTGAAAGTGTTGATATTGCTTGCAGTCTCCGAAGCAGGTATTAAGACCCCAGTAGGTGAAATGAGGAAGCCTCAACAGGTAGAGAATAGCTGCTCTTCCTGCCTCTCTCCAGCTTTGAGGCTACTCGTTGTAACCAATTTAATCCTGTTCTTAGATTCACTTAGATGATCACTAAGTGACAGGAGACCCTCCCTAACTGAGCCTTTCCTGGGAAGAATTCTGATGTTTCTGTATTTAACTTGGATATGTAAGAGATCTGTTGTTATACAAAGCAAAATTTTTTTTTTTATGACAGAAGCACCATGGCTTCACCAGTTTGGATTGGAAGCAGAGGACTTTGAGGCCACCCTGGGGGTTTTCAGGCAGAACAACTGTGAAGCTAGAGCTATAAATTTAATCACTGTTTATTGATGTGGTGATGTTGGGTGTATTGATGTATTTTATTGCTAAGCAGTGCATTCTCCCCATGCTTTTCCCCCTTGAGCAGATTAACTGCAGATTCCAAAATACTGTCCATCAGAGACATGCGTGTCATACTGTTTTCACTTTGCTTGCCTCCCACATAAAAGAACAGCTGTGAATGTCAGCTGAGGCTGATTTCTCCTGCACAATGGCCTATCATTTTTGTAAAAATAAATAAATAAGTGGCAATAATTCATTTTTTTCATGGATATAAACACTTTGGGTCAAACTCAAAGTGACTGAAATGATATTGCATTTTACCTCAGGTTGATAAGTAGTTGTAATTTACAGGCCAATAGAAGTGGGTAGATAGAAAAGCAACTACCAAGTAGAATTAAGATAAAGAACCTCCCACTCTCACTTTGTCTTACACCTTTCACTGAGCTGCCTTTGCTCCTGCATCATTTATTTCCTGACTGTACGCTCTTGTAAGTTACACTAAGTTGCTGCCAGGTAGCATACAGCATCATTTATATCACCTTTGAGCAGTGCCCAATTACAGAGCAAGATGCTAGAGTCACTGGTTCAGTCCCAAACACACAATCAAAGCAACTTCTGCAATGACAGCAGGCACAAGATTAAGTCTTTGTACAAAGCTGCAGAAATTGAAAGCACAATTTCTGGGTAAAGTGCCACCCATATATAGCTCTCCCTTAATAATAAAGGCTGATTGTCATAGGATAGGCTCTAAACATCTAATGGTATCTTTTACCCTTATTCTCTGCACAGAACTCTTAGACTTCCCCAAGCTATCTCCAGCTGATATGATACTTCAACTTGGTAGTGTTGTGCAGTTGCTACAACAGGACTCCAGACAGTAAAGCCTGTGTCAGCAAGATGCATTGTTTTCCTCTCCAGAGGTAGCTTGACTAGTACCTGCTCAAGCATCTCTGCACATCACAGAGGAGGCCTGAAGGATCAGGCTATACTAGGTTTGAATAGCAAGGATTTTCTAAAACGCACGGTGCATTCAAGTTGCCATTGTTTGGATCTTGTCCCTCCTCCCAGTCCACATTTAAGAGTGGCTTTGGGCGAGTCATTTCCCATTTTTATCCCTCCATTGGTCCCCATAGCATGGCAGTTTTGTAGAACCTCATGAAGGCAAGCACTTCAGGGCCATGCCAGTACCAGGACTTGAAGCCATGCATGTAATTGCCATATTGCAGTTGCTATTGGATATATGTATTCTTTGGAAATTATACTGAGCTTTTTCTTTTGAATATAACAAACAACAGGAAAAGCTCTCAGGTATATGTATTCAAAAAACCATGTTCGCAGTGGCACCAGTATGTTAGCATATGGTAAGACCCATTTGGGTTTACGAATTGTGGAAGGATAAGATTAAACCCTCTTGCATTAATACCTGCTGCAGTGGTTTCCCCCTTCTCTCCTACAGGAGCCTGGGAAGATTAATTGTCACCTGTGAAAAGCCCATTAAAAATACAGAGCTCCCCATTCACACTGGTGCTGAGTATTAATAACTATTTTTTCACTGGAAGCCTGGAGACCACATGTATTCTTGCTCACTATATCCTTCACCTTAACAGACCTCAGTCTAGGGACACATCTTTAGGACTTATTCATAACACAAAAGTGGCAGAACAACATTAAGGGCTATATCCAGTGTATGTGTAATACTTCCCATTTTCCAGATGAGTGGTTTTCAAACTGTGGTCTGCAAACCTCTAGGGCCTCGGTCTATTTCTGTCTCTGATGTGCATTGCAAGGATCTGCACATGGGAATTTCCTAGGTGTCTGCACATCCCTTCAAAGTATGAGGCATCAGCCAGTTGAGAGGTGGGGAAAATCTGTACGTAAAAAGCATTTTTTTGAGGACAAATGCATCCATGATGAGAGTGGAGAGGAAAGAATGGGTGTCTGAACACTCCAGCTCCATGTGACCCCAGGCACTCCTATACACAAGGTATTGCTATCAGCAAGGGCTAAGACCCCATCAGCCTCCTCCTTCCTCTTTCCTCCTGTAAATCCACAGCTGATTAAAAACATTAATTAACTGTCAAACCCTCCCCCGCTCTCCGTCAATTAAATCTGTTTTATGTCCATTTTATCTATCCATCCAGATGCTTTAATTAGTCTCCATGATTGCAATTCATCAGCGCTTCCTAGGAGTAAAACACATCAGCAGTCTTCTCCCTCTCCCTCCGCACAATTTACGCAACACCTCACCTAATGGGGCTCTGAGCCTAACTCATGTTTTGGGCTCAACTACAATGCAAATAACAGTAATGATTAGTACAAAGGGAACTGTCTTCCCATTCCCAGCTAAAAAGTTGTTTCTTCATAATCCACAATACAATGATTTAATAGTGCCATTTGTGTCTTCTGATTCCCTAATGTAATGACATAGTACTGCAGGGATATACACATTATCTCCTGTTTGTAAATTTTTAGCAGGTTTATAAATACAGCATGGCCTTACTATGCAACCTCACGATCTCTCTGAACCCAAAAAAAGTTTAAATTAATAATAAATGATAAAACTTGGGGAAAAAATGAATCAGGCTTCATTAAATGATAAAATCCATCAGGAGCCGAGGGCAAGGACAGGGGCAGGGACTCAGTTAATTTGAGAGTAACGTAATTTTGAATTGTTGGAGAGATATAACAGTGGAAATTTGTAATACAGTTTTAGTTTGAAGGTCATCCCAAGGAGAGAAGGCCAAGTAGCTATCTGACCTTCTCCAAGAGAGAAAGAAAGAATATATTCCGTTAGATTGGCAGAATTCAAAGACTTATGTGATCTGGAGCAGTAATAATTAAGAAATCAAACAGTTCAAACAGCTGAGCTGCCATCATTCCCACTGCAAGAGAAGACCTCCATGCAGGTCTTCCAGCTGTAAAGAAGTGTAGGCAGCCATTCCAGAAAATCCCTTGCCACCTTCCACCTTGCTCAGTGCTCAGCACAGAGAACAGCCATATCACAGCTTCAAGTTTAAGATTCCAGTTCCACAGCAGTAAGACATTTTCACCATAAAAGCTCTCTGGTAACCTTACCTCTACCCCATGCCTCCACAACAATGCATTACAGCAGTTAATTATTTACATTCTGCTTATTGTCATTGTGCTGTCAGAATCAGGCTGGGCCACTAAGTGTTAGTATGAGGCTTCCTACATTACAGACGTTTGAATTGCAGACAGTAATATCTGTAGTGAGGGGACTTTATTTTCCTCTACCACCATGTGCAAATACCATCAAGTTCAATACATCAGGACATGCTAGAAAATATCTCTTGGAAAGATATCCAAGCTCAACAGAAAGACTCCAGAAGATGACTTAACCCGTCTCCTCAGTAAACTCCCATGGCAGATGCATTACCACTGTAAAAATTTGTATCCCATTTCTGATGTGGGTTGTTTTTTTGTTGTTTTTTTTTTTTTTTGGGGGGGGAGTATTGTTTGTTTTTTGTTTGGGTTGGGCTTTTTTTTTTTTAAAGTTCAGTATTCAGCTTTTAGCATTTCTTTTTTCATTAAATTAGAGGGGCCCACACTTTGAGGCAGCAGAATGACATGAAAAAGTAAGAATAGGTGTAGCATTAAAAAGAAAAATAATTAAAAAGAAAAATCAAAATACACTCATTTGGAGTTGGCAAGTATGATGTCGGCATCCTAAATCCTCTTCTTTTGTAACCATGTTAGGTATTTCTCTACTCAGGGGAGCAGGAGCTTTATATTCCTTAGCTGAAATCTTTAAAAACTGTAGAGTCTTCTGTCAGAAAATGGTGATCTGATATAACTGAGCTGTTTAGTGTCTGCATGAATATATTGACTGTATAAAAAGAATCACTCCATGTTATCAAAACACCTTTGAGTGTAAATACATATTTCACAATGTATTTCAGATATCTTTAAAATATGTATGTTGCAATTAAACTAAAAATACTTAACATGTATTTCACAAATTAAGCCAGTAAACCAACTGGGGCTTTCATTCCAGTTTGACAACATAAAATTTTGAAATGTCAAAACCGCCTTCAGGACAAAATTTCCATTTCTGTTGCCAGCTGTCATGATGGCCCTCAAAAGCTGCAGACCATACTGCTCTGATCTCTCCAGGTGAGGAACTTTCGATTGCTACTTCCTACCTGTTATTCCCATTTTCACATGGGAAAGAAGAACTCACTCAAGACCACTGCGTGTCAAAGACTCCTTCAGCAGGCAGAGAAAACCTTTCTTCAACTGGGACTGTGCCCACACATCTTATGTGGGCTGCAGCTGGGGACTAAAAAGTTACCAAGCCCAGCTACTCATCCACTGCCACAATTTATTGTCATCTCCCATCTCCTGACGTACACATGAATAATCACTCCCTATGTAGTCCACTCATCAGTTTTGTCAAGAAGTGTAGCTACACCAGAGGATGGTAACTTCTGGTGATGAGCAGCTGAGATCACTAGCCATCATCCAAGATTGACTGCTGCTTTGATTTAACTCTTCAGTTGCAGGTAAAACCTAGGCTGACGCTTGGCCTGGAGTATGTAAAGAAATGCAAGCGCATGGAGGTTGCACTCAGTACGCATTGAGCTCTTTATACAAATCAAGGCTTTCCAACAATGAAAAAGTTGCATTTGAAAACCCACAAAACAGTAATTACATCAAAATATAGCTAAGTATAACCACCTTACAAACATCTATTACATCTGAATACAACCCAGACATCCTCCTGCCAGAGTTTTCACATTCTGATTCTGGTCCCTTAGAGATCCATGAGATATATTTACAGTTCCCATAAAAATAAACAAGAGAGACTGTTATGTTAATTCACCATACAGGGGTCCTCAGTCTCAGGAAATTTTGTGGGGATTTGCAAACTAAAAGAGATTGAAAACCACTGTTCTTTACCAACTCCCCAAGAATCTATATGGTGCTGATACTAAATACCTCCATATATTATTTGCATACTCTGCAGATGTTTGCATGCTGTGATTATGTAGAATAACAGTGCCTTGAATCTGTAAAACACTGGTCTTATTTATATACAATGCCATACTTGGTATTTTATGTTTATATTTTCTCATAAGCCACCTTTATATATTGCATTGGTGGGAAGCTATCAAAACAGCTTTGAAAACAGCAAACACTCAATCACAGGTCAATTTTCCTGCCAATTCACTTTCATGTTTATCTGGGGAGGGAATCTTGGCTTTGGTGGTGTCAGAGCGAATTTCCTTACTGACTTGAGTGGTCCCAGAATTTCAGTCAGTGTGTTATAGTATTTTTATTGCATCTCAGGCAAAGTAATTTCTAGCCTTTCCTTTTGGAAACTATTTAATAGCTCAATGAAATTCACCATAAAGGTTTTCTCATTCTTTTTTCTTCCCATCACTGCTAGCTCTGCCCAACACACGTTAACTAATTCTTTCTCCACTCGGTGTTTACACACTTCGAATATTCATAGAAGGCTACACTCCTCCACATTCCCATCACTGCCAGATGCATTAACTTTCATTTTTGCCAAGTTGAACCTTCATTTGTTTTCATACCAAGTCTCTAATCTCTCTAGGTATCTTTGTATTACTACTATTTAATTTCTGTTAAGCACTGACAGTATGCCAGGTGCCTTCAGTTCGCCAGATGCTGCACAGAATGGAAAGGTACAGTTCTCCTCCTGTGGAGCAGGCAGTCTAAAAGACAAAGCAAAGATGGGACAAAGTGTCCTCACAGCTCGGAGCATATGGTTAGGCTGAGAATATGGGGGCAGCTGTGAAACTAGGCTGAGGGATGAAAATAGGCAGGCCCTTTCTGCAGTCCTGGTAAAAGAAAGAGTGAGTTTCCTGACAGCATCGGAAGGAAAGGTTGTGCTAATTTTGTGGGATTTTTAAGGAAAAGAGGTGGCACGAGGCTGAGAGGATGAGTTGGGGAGCAGGGCAGGGTGCAGAATGAAAAGCAGTGCAGGAGCCAAACCAGCACCTGTCTCAGGTGCAGATAGCACCAACAAAGGGAGCGGTGGCATGCATGAGGAAAGTACCCTAGGCCCCTTCCCCACGAGCGAAGGCACTGAAATAAAAGGATGGAACCACCACCACAAAGGCAAGAGACAACGAAGGGGTGATCAGAAGGACAGCCAGCCTGAAAATGTATGAGGAAAGAAGTGAAGACAAGAGCAGCCTCAGAGGATCACAGATGAGACCAGGAAAGAAAATGCAGCCCAAAAGCTGCCAACACTGGGGACAGCAGCTTTACTGTCCTGCCCTGCACCCTCCCTGCAGTTCTACCTGTCTTGCTAGCATCCATGCAAGAGACATGGATGTGCTATTTAGTCATTATTCTCTCTATAGCCATAGTCCACTTTGGAGTAGACATCTTTTTTCTCCCCACTGCATAGATCTATGATCTACCCAGGAAGTGCTCCTTCTCATATCCCTCAAATCTCAGAAAAGCAGATGAAGTTTTATAGCAAGACTCTTCTTTCAAGGCCATGAACATTAAAAGAGATCTTGGCTCTTTATTCATGAGGCAAGAAAGCACACTGAAGGGTCTCGTGGTTTAACCCCAGCCAGCAAATAAACCCCACACAGCCACTTGCTCACTCCACTTCCCCCCCCGCCTCCCCCGCCATGGGATGTGGGGGAGAATCAGGATGGCACAAGTAGGAAAACTCCGGGGTTGAGATAAAAACAGTTTAATAATTGAAATAAATGAAGTAGAACAGTAATAATAACAATGAGAACAACAACAATAACAGAATATACAAAGCACAATGCAACTGCTCACCAACTGCCGACCGCGTGTCACGAACAAGGACGAGCCCCCCCCACACACCTGGTTTTTGTACGAGCATGACGTCACATGGTATAGAATACCCCATTGGCCAGCTGGGTCAACCACCCTGGCTATGCTCCCCTCCCCCCAGCTTCCCCTGCACTTGGCAGGGCGTGGGGGGCCAAAAAGTCCCTGGTGCAAGCACCACCCAGCAACAGCCAAAGCATCAACACTCCTTTCACACTAAACCCAAAACACAGCACACCCCCCAAGCTACTGGGAAGAAAGTTAACTCTGTCCCAGCCAGAACCAGGACAAAGGGAACTGGAAGTTTCCCCGCTGAGAACAGACTAGAGGTCCTCCCAACCTGCTTTCCACAGTCTGAGAAGGAACAGCTGAGTGGAAAACCAGGGACCAACGCACTTCCCCTCAATGAGGCCAAATTCTGGCAGAGGATCCTAGAAGTACCAAAGATCTGCTCTGTTACCAGGAAATGGCCTGCATTGTTTCCAACACACAAATACATACAGAAGTAATACGCACTCATTACTTGTTACAGCAGTTCTCATGCCTGCTCCTTAGGCAACCTGGTCCTGTTCCCTGGACCCCTACCCCAAAACAATTTCAAATGTTTTCTCCAGCTTTAGTAGAGATGAGATCTGGAAAGCTGACAGCCGGCACCCCTTGTAAGTGCCCCCCACACACATATGCACCTTTTCCAAACAATCCAGCTTCCCAATAATGTTTCAGGCTCCTCAGTTCTGCAATTATCAACTAAACCTGAAATCTTGCTCCCCGATTCCTGGTGGGAAAGAGTACTAAGCACATGCCATGATCTCCCATCCTCCCTCCCACCTCTTCTCCTGCTTCACCCTAGAAGGCATAAGACAGAGACAGGACCAAGCAGGTCCTATCACGGAAAGGAGGGAGACATGAAACACTAAAGTTATATTTATTCAAGCCTTTAAGAAGCTCTTGAGCTCCTAAAACCTACCTTAAGGCTTCTCCATACACACAGGTACCAAAGTACTAGCCCTCAAGGAAATAGAATACTACATATAGTACTGCACAGATGCAGAAAAGAGTTAGGACTTGAGTCCAGAGCAGAATCATCCCCCCCCGACTGCATGAAAGCCCGAGAAATAGCCACTGCCATTCTATTTCTCACAGAAACAGCGCTTTTTGCAAAGAGCACCCCCCTCCTTTCAGACATCCCTATTCCTTCCCTCCCAGAAACCTACAGGCAAGGAGATAAACTGTTTATAAATAGCAGTTTCACACCAATTAGCTCCACACTTTGCAAACAGCATCACAGACTCAGTGTGGTGTTTCCAAGGGCTTGTTATTTTGGAGTACTACATATATATTTCTATATAATTGATCTGTTCTACTTTAAAGAGGCCATCAGGAAGATATGTGGGCAATTTATTGTAGAGGTAAGAGAAGGAGGGGCAATGGGAGTTAATCTCAGATTAGCTGTGTTTACACAACAGTGTTTTACATTCCCAGCTCTTGGAATGAGACCAGAGCCCACACCATTCTCCCCTGCCTCCCCAGCACCCCACTTTCCACTGGAAGGGAAGGCAGGCACAGCAGTAAAAAGTCAGGAGAGCCAACCTCACGGTCTTGACAGGGCCAAGATAAGCACACAGCTCTGCCCCATAGCATGGATGCCATCATTTGGTACAAGTTTTAATGCTGGATGTCACAGAGCTCAAACATAACTGCCTAAAGACATAACCACATGGATATGGCCTAAATTAGGTACCATTTGGCTATAGCAACTTGGCAAACCTGATGTTGTGGTTTAGCCTCAGCCAGCAACAAAGTACTACACAGCCGCTCGCTCACTCCCCCCGGTGGGATGGGGGAGAGAATTGGAAGGGTAAAAGTGAGAAAACTCACGGGTTGAGATAAAGACAGTTTAATAGGTAAAGCAAAAGCTGCGCACACAAGCAAAGCAAACCAAGGAATTCATTCGCTCCTTCCCTTCAGCAGGCAGGTGTTCAGCTATCTCCAGGACAGCGGGGCTCCATCATGCATAATGGTTACTTGGGAAGACAAACACCATCACTCCAAACATCCCTTCTCCTTCTTCTTCCCCCAGCTTTATATGCTGAGCATGACATCATATGGTATGGAATACCCCATTGGCCAGCTGGGCCAGCTGTCCCAGCTGTGCTCCCTCCCAGCCTCTGAAGAGTCCTTGACTTTTAGCAACAACTAAAAACATCAGTGTGTTATCAACATTCTTCTCATACTGAATCCAAAACACAGCACTATGCCAGCTACTGGAAAGAAAATTAGCTCTATCCCAGCCAAAACCAGGACACCTGAACAACAAGAAAGCTGGCAAATATACAGAGTACTGGAGTATCCCAGAAATGCTAAGGTCCATGGCCTCCGAAATCCCTTCCATGCCCTGAAGATAACATCCCATGACAGGAGCAGAAGAGGCAGGCCACAGAACTATGACTATCAAATACAGACATGAAGAGCAACCAGGGCTACTCTGACCTCCTACAGAGCACAGGGCATAGCCTCCACCAATAGTTCCTGCGTCACACTCGTGGTTCACATCATGCAACCTGTGTAGAAGGCTGCCAGGGCTGGCAGAAGACTTGAGTGTTGGTGAATTCCCCTGCTTCTGACAGAGCTCTTCCAACAGCTCCTTACTCTGCTGTGCCTTATTTCCACTCCCAGTTTGTCTAGCTTCCATCTCCAGTTCTCGGATGTCTTCACACCTTTGAGTACTAGATTAAAAAGCTGTCTTAGATCAGACAAATTCTTCCCCCCTTGGCTTTATTCACTGATCAAGACCCTTCACTTTGATAAGGTAAATAGATAGAAATGTCCATGCCTTTTCTGCAGATGAGAATATTCCCAACCCTGAACCTTTCTTGAGTTCACTCTGCCATTTTCAGCTTTTGATGTGTGGACCTCAAAACTGAAACAAGACCTGGAATAAGTACACCAATATACATCTCCTTAATTCATTTTTCTGAAGGCTCTGCTGCAAGGAGCAATATAACACATTCAGCTCTGCCAGACCAGCCAGGAAACACATGCAAGCATCACACCTTGGAACAGAGTGAGAGACCAAAAACCTGGTAAGAAACAGATTTCTCCAAAGAATGTGGGAAATATATCTGGGATCTTGGTGAGGACTACAGAATTGGCTTGTAGTCAGGATCCAGACAGGATTTTCCATTTGAAGGGTTCTACAACAGTTCTCCTGCTGTAACCCAGTTCCCTGCAATCACTGGCACCACTTCATAAGGGGACCACTGTACTGCCAGAGTGCCAAGGTCAACATTTACAAACATGGCTATCTGTCCACTAAGATGAAACACCTCTCAAAACAGAAGACATGGGGTAAACCTGCTACTTGTCTCCTACTCTGATGTCCCGGAACAATGTCCCAAGTGCTTGTGTTCAGCCCATTAACATCAGAACCCCAAAGTCATTTACCAAATCAGTCTAGCACAAGAGACAGTTCCCCCGGCCAATGCCTGCCCCACAGTCTCTATTTTGCCATGCCTGACTTCACAGGATTAATATACATCTTGCTTAGTAGTCCTTATGCATTAGTCCATAGAATTGGCCTCACCCTCTGCTATGTGTAAGCTTTACAAGCAGTGATTCCATCATCTCTTTCCCACAGACACATCCGTTTTGTTATCGTAACAAGTGAACTTTTCCATTTCTTTTTAGGGGACGGGGAGAAGGTCTGCTAGTTTTAAAATAAAATAGCAGCTTGATGAACAGACCTTATAGGAAAGTATTAAAAGCACATGAGGGTGACAGGAAAGATGACAAACCTGCCAGTGAAGGAAGAAGTTGAAAGAAGTGATCACTGAGGACAGATCAAGGGGAGAAGCGGTAAAAGCAAACCAAGTCAGAAACATAAGCAGGAGCCATGAGATGTAGGGCCCTGAGAACAGAAGCTGATTTTGATGCACAGCACAACAAAGAGGCACTGAAGTGATTTAAGGAGGCAACTGTATAATTAAGAGATCTCTAGGCATTTTCTCAAAGATGTCATGACTTGTAGTCAGGGTGAGCTAGCAGAACAGCAAAGCAATACTGCAGGGGCCATGAACTTGTTGCTTTTCCCCCATCCAGAGCTTCTATATTTTACTGGAAAACTTCAGAAGCAAGAAAACATGGGCAGAAATGTGATCTTTTTTCTACCCTTTTGAAGTTATTCTGTTGTAGCATCTTGGTGAAAAGTTCTGTGGAAAGCTAAGTCAGAGATCCACACAGATAATGCAGAAGAAATACATCCGTTGGATAGGAGCTATTTAAATATTTGATGGCTAATATATTAAATGTTAATTGAATACTACAATGATTTTCTCCCCTGGACAGCGCACAATTAACATTTAATTTGTTATAAAATATTTAAAGTTATGAAATATCCGAGGGCAACTGAACTGTCTCTTCCACCAAATTGTCTTGGGACAATGTGTTAAGGGGACAAAAGGTCAGGTTAGCATTTTAAATTCCTCCAGTGATCTGTACAAGAGACATGGGAAAAGGTTTTAGAGCTGTCACAGCTCAAGGATATAGTCAGAGGACATGAGGGGACACACACGGGTATCTGATTCTGTCCCATCCAGGTTAAGCAAAATCACAAGTCCTCATGGTTACAAAGCACCCAGCTTGAAAAGTGCTGTGATGACTATCCATTCCTCAGAGAAAAAACAAATGCTGTGCACTTAGACCAAGCATCTGTCTTAATGTTATTTGTTCCAGAGATGCCAGTGAGGGATTGGAGTCTTAACTGCTCTGCACTCATTCACTCCAAGGCATATTGACAAGAATAGGATTCAGATGATACAGAGCTACCTGCTTTGGCTGTGCCCAATGCTTCATTAAGCATCAGGGATGGTAATCAGCTTGGGATGTTAAAATTAAGCCAGTTGTTTAGGACCTGAATGCGAATCTATTTCATTTGCTGTAGCAGAGTTGAACATCCCAGCACTTCAGAAACTTACCTTACTCCAGTGCCTTATTTAACAAGAGGGGTAGGAAACCTTTGCTAAGACTTAAAGGTGGAAAGGGACTTTTTAATTAGCGCATAATGAATCCTCAGGCAAATTTAGGAAAGCTCAGCCTCAATAGTCCTGATATTTTCTGAAGCAAAGCTCAAAGAGCAGGAAAAAAAAACATCAGAGTTTCACTGTATATCATTCAGGAGACAAAGGCAATTCATATACAAGAAAACCAAACCTCTTTTGCAGGTACCCTTAATTAAAGAAGTGACTCCCATTGCCAAGAAATGCTGAATATGCCCAGGGGTACAGACCTGGGCTGTTCACCTACTCAACTCCACATTGTTTGGCCTTGACTTACCTCAGCTTTAAAGGTAATACATGCTTTGTAAACCTGACTCCTTAATGCAGCTTCTTTCAAATTCCTAACTTTCCTGGGCTTAGACTTTTTATTGACCATTTTGCTAAAAATATGCTAAACAAACTCTAAGCCTAAGGCTTGTAACAATGGATTATTTCTACCTAGAAGACTTTCAGCTTCCAGAAGCTCCTCTCATTTGCTGCTTAGAAAGGTTTGACTAATATGGGGAAAAAACACATGTTCATTTCATGGCTATGTGGAAAATGGTACTGGGGAAAAATCCAGGTCTTTATCAGATGATTCTGTCCCTTACTGCCACTGTCACAAAACTATCAAATAAACATATACACTTTTTGGTCATGAAATGACAAGAAACCGGAGACTATAGGAGTACTAAAGGCCAGAACTGGTATGCTTTTTCAGAGCTAAGCAGAGCAACTTCAGAATACTTCTGTGACGAAGAGGTGTTGGAGCACATGAATGGTGGGCATGAGCAGACATATGTGTGGAAAATATAGGACACAAGCTAGTGAGGTTCTTTTGCTCACCCTGTTTGCCAACCAGATCTTTGATCACACCTTGGGCTTCCATCATGTCAGATCGCCCCTTCTTGTTTCACTCTGTTCTCATCCAAAATGGATTTGCCCAAGCAGGACCTGTTCTTCTGGTATGGTGGCTGCCATCTTACCTATCCAGTGGATCTAGCCTTGTAGCAGGTTCCTGTAACACCATAGTATATCAGTGTCATACCTAATTACCATTCTCTGAGGAGTGAGCCCATTAACAAGCTGCACTGAAATCAGCCCTGCATACTAATTAGGGAGCTGCCTTGGAGGATATTAATTAGGGGTGACACTTTCAGGGCAAGTTTTACTTTCCTTCTTTGTATCCCATTTGAGACATGGCTGGGAGGTGTGAGCACAATACAAATAGACACAAGATGGGGCATTATAGCGACAGCCTGTTGCTGCATCAGAAGACAAGAACAGAAAAGTTATAGCAATATTCCTTTTAGGACTTGCTACCGTCTCAAGGAAGATTTTAGAAGGCCCCTGAACACATTTTCCGCTACCATTCCTTTAACCTAGAAAGGAAAGATGTGAGGAAACTTGTTTCTTTGTCTCCGCAGAGGTAATCCTCCTGCTCCTTTCAGTCTTTAGTACAAAGATCTTGCAGAAGTCCAGCAGCCTTGGCAGCAAATGGCTCGGGCACATGGAAGGGGATCGAGAACTCAGTTTCTTGTCCTGGCTCTGACACTGATTGAATACTTGTTCCTCAAGTTCTCACTTCTGTTTAACATCTTTAGTCTCATACAGCACCTTCCTCACACAGCCCTGAGCACTGTCTAGCTTCACAGCCACAGAGGCCCCCACTCCCACCTCCTACAGCACCACCCTGCACCTACAGAAGCCTCGAAGAGCCAGCAGAAGAGCAGGTTCGCAACTTACTCCAGAAGCCAGAGACAAGCTTTATGGCACTTTACAGATTGCTGAGTTTTATTCTTAAGACTGGAGGTGGAAAATAAGCAGCAGGAGTGAGAACTCCACAGCAAGGAAGACCCTGTTTAGAAGCATGTGCCACTCGTTTCTTCACTGCACAGCTTCATATATTGTGTTTGTGCACAATTCACACGTCTGTCAACGCATCACTGTACAAATAATTTCACCCGCCACCTCACTTACTATATTCTGAAGGCATCCCCTGTCATTAGTTTCTGGGTGTCTCACAAAACGAAGAAATAAACAAAATGACTGCTAGACTGGATCATGTCTGCAGGCCATGCAGTGCAGGGTCCTGACTCCTGCTGTGATCAGCATGAGAAGCTGCAGAAGAGCGTGTGCAATTATGCAATTAACAACCTGCCAATAGGGGAAGTTTCCTCCTTAATGCCATCAGTTATTAGTGAGCTGATACCCTCAAGCATGAAGGTTTGCATCCCTTCTGCATTTTTAACCTGTGTAATGTAATTGTGTATGCTCTCACTGGCTATTTCAACATCCCTTCCCCTTCTGAATTCTGCTGAGCTTCTGACCCCAAAACTGTCACACGGCAGTGAGTTCCACAGGTTAGTTACACTGTAAAAATGTACTTATTTTTCCCCTCTTAGAATGGAATGCAGATTCAGCAGCGCAGATTCCCTGCACATTTTAATGCTCATATATATGCTTTACTTCAGATTCTTTCTTTAAGAGGCCAGATTCTAGCTCCTGATTTGTAAGACAGACTTGTTTAAGCTATTGGCACCAGAGACAGTAAAAACAGGTGAATAAAGAAGAGAGCTTGGCATTTCGTTTCCACATACAAAAAACTGGAAATCTGTCTGTCATTTTCTTTTAGTGATCACTTACTCTGAAACCCTTGATTTCCATAACAGAAGCAATAATGCACAGGTAACTTTTTTGAGTTCAGCAGCTACTGAAGAAGCCAACAGAACACTCCACTTTTTCCACCCTTTTTCCTTGAGGCTGAGGTCACTCACCTGACATCAGGAGGCAACAAAAGCACAGCTACTCCACAAGGGAAGATAAGGCAGGAGCTGAGGATACTCACAGTGTCCTCTCAAACCAGAGGCACAGCCCCATGGTATCCAAAGACGGCCAGGGCAGGAGTAGGTTCTGCTGACAGTCCAGTGATGAACAGCAACAAAATGAAGCAGGTCCTGAGTTCATGCAGGAAGTCCTGTCAGTTGAAGAAGCTAGAGATAAGGTTAACCTGCAACATAGCTCAAGCCAGGACTAAGAGTCTGGGTTGGAGCCTAAAAGCAATTCCTGGACCAATGGTGGAGGGTGCATGGGTGGAGGGTCCAGGTGAGGCTGGTCAGGGTTGTTAAGCCACACAGGTGCACTCCAGGCCTTGATACACAAGTGATTAGCATGGAGTCCCATCTGCATGTAAGCCTCAGTGGCAGAAGGCAAGCCCTTTCCCTCACTGTGCTGAGGCTCTGTAAGGTATCAGCAAGCCAAGGAACCTTTTCCAATTTTATAAATTTCTGTAAGACTCAATGGATGCAAGCAGGTTGGAGTGACTGTTAGACAGTGGGCAAAGTTAGTTGCATTGACTCTTATACTGTTTTTTCGATTGCCTAAGTACCATCACAGCTGACAACTTTCCAAGGAGTATGCAAAATACCAGGATTTACTTTTGGTTTATTCTCTTCCTCTTGCCATAGAGAAAACTGTGCATACTCTTTGTTTCAACAGGGTTTGGGGCTTGTATCTTAAGGTCTACTGCACTTTTTTTTTGTGAGGAGGAACGCTTGCACTTTGAGGAGAGGTCAGTGGGATGAGAGACAGGCCTTAGCTCCTGTAGGAGTTCAGTTCATCTCAGAGTAGCTCCTGTACAGTGTCTGCTGCCTTCAGACAGAAACTTAGGTCTTGGAGTCAATGATTCCTATCCAGCAATATGCATCCTGTCTCTGTCTGCACCCTCAGCCACTGATACCTTAGAGGACAGCCTTGAGATTAGCCATGCCTAGCTTCCGTACCGCAAGCTGTGAGTGTAGCCTCAGGCACAGTGGAGAAGCATGCTTCCCACCGCATGTGGGACCACAGGAGCCCACATATACCCAACACGATACCTTGCTGCCAGGCATAGCCTCCAAAGCAGACCCATGGGTTGACTGTGAAGGAGCCACAGAGCCCAAAGCCAGGCAGGGTGCAAAGCATTTGTGCTTTTTTGCACAACTCGCTTTCACTGAGGAATAGATGTGGCCTGTGTCAGCCTTTGCTGCTGCCTTTATCCCATGGGTACAGAGCAGTGATGTGTTCAAAGGAACATTGCTGGATTCTATTCCCGGATTCATCTGTATGCTAGGGATGATTTCCCCAGTGGTTTTCTTCTCCAACGCTGGTGAATCATCCCCCCGCCAGAGATGACGTATCCCAGTAGCTTCCAAACATGCTTTGGAAGCGCATATTTTCTGTCTCTGGATTATGCCAGATGGCATCAAGTGATTAGTGGGTTTAATATAAGAAACTTCCCGGAGGAAGAAGCTCCTAGATCCCACTAGAGGGTCTTCACCACTCCTCTGGTCCTTCCCCTCCCAAACTTCAAATTACAGTAGCTGGGCCCCTGCTGCACAGCTGAGTCCTCTGCTACTCTATCAATACACTCTGAACATTTTTCAGGAACTAAGTGGAAAGCATTTCCAGCAAATGCTTTTAATGTCACTTTGTTTGCCAAGAGATGCTGCCTCCCGCTTTGGTTATCATTACAAGAAAGCATCTTTGCTTAAATAGGAAAACAAGTGATGATTTTTCCCTGAGTCGCTCATATCTCTAGCTAAGCAGCTTCTGCGCTCCCTGGCAAAGGGACATGGCCTGTGCTGGAGGGAAGAAAACATTTGGAGTCCCTTTTTAAAAAAGAACCCCTTTGTAAGCATCACCTCACCACTTCAGATAAAACCTGTTGTCAAACATCTGTCTCCCCTGTCTTCCTTCTCTCAGATGAGATCAGATAGATTGTGTGACCGGTATTTTTTGGGCTGTAACCCATGTTAACATGTTGTGCTCCTTGCTTCTCTCTTGTGCCTAGACACCACCTATGAACATGTAATGGCCTCATATTTCAAGTCAGTAATTTTGGATACATTTCAAGTGAGAGGTATTGAGAGAAAGCGCAGCTCCCTTCATAAGAAGTTTACAGCAGATAACCAATAAGCTAACTGAGTACCTTTCCCAACAGTGATCCATTACCTCATAGGAGTAGTTTGGAAGGGTGATGCTCCCCAGTTGCCCATCCTTGAGGGGAATAACATCTCCCATGGTCCAATGTACTCCCACCTATGACTGAGTGGTACAAGGCACTAGAACATGATGGGTTTCTTCAGATTTTCTATTTCTGGAAGTTTTCTGAGCAGCTCTTTACTTCAGACATAGCCTCGTGGCTCAAGTAGTAGCTGCTCACACCTTCCAGTCTTTGTTACTGTTATCCTGAGGAAACATTTAAGCAAGGGCAAACGTCTTTCTTGTGAAGGAGCAGAGTGAGGACCTCACCTGCATCAAGCAGCATGACCATTGCCACACCAACTGGCAGCTCCCAGGGGCAGCCTGGGTGTGACATTCAACAGCCATTTAGCTATGGTACCTTTTGCTCAGTGGGGATTTTAAAGTTTGTGACAACTGAAAATGGTGACTACTTCTGTTAAACAGGATGATAGCGCAGTTCCTACCTCTTTCACAATCTGTCTTGAGTGGTTGACTGCAAACTGCCTGCATGGACAGCCCATTCCCCCATACAGTGCCCAGGGTCAAAGATTCTGAACGTTGCTGTAACACAGAAGCCAAGTGATCACAAATTCAGATTTATAGTACATCTGTAGACAGTTCCTCTTTTACTGCCACACTAGCATCTTTTTAGACTGAGCCAACATTGTTTAAGAAGATAGCAGTGCCTGCTGTTTGTTACAGCCCTTCATATGAGAGGGCTGCCCTCACAGCTGAAACCTAAAAACATTCATCTAAGCATGTCTAAGGAGTTGTAGCCTTTTACTCTGCTCCAGCTAGGTCTGCCAAAGACACCTGCCTGTGCTTTCACTACCAGCTCTGTCACATGCAACTAGTGCCAATCAAGGATATAACCATTGCAACACCTTCCTTCCCACGCCAAGTTACAATCCAAAATGTTCATGCAAGTGCCTATATTTGTCCTTTGCAGCATAAATGAAGAATATGGCATCTAAAACAGCTTCCAAAATAGCCATCATGCTGAGCAAAGAGAAAAAATGAACATTGTACATAGTAACCTTGAAGGACAAAGGCCATTCCTGAAAGAAAATGATCCTGAAGACATGGACCATAATCTATATACTAAAAGGCAGAACAAGGGCATATGGTCCACAACTTCTCCTTTCACAGATCTCTGTGTCATTTAAGCAGCTCCACTGGTCTGGATGTACCATGACACTGCATATCTAAACATCACATGCCCGCTTAGTTGAGGAGCCACAAGGAAACCACAGAGAGGAGAGTGAGCTCATGCAGTGGGAAGGGGGGCAGCACACAATGGGGAAAGGGGACACGTGTCATATCCCTTTTTCAGAAATTCAGGAGGGGAAAAACAGAGGTGCAAATGCTGAGAGCAGCCCCCAGTGCGCACTCCGTCAAGGTCACGCCTCCTTGCCTCATAGCAGCACTGTATCTGCCTTTTGCTATGCTTGTCCCTTGCCCACTCTGCGCCTTCCAAACTGTAGCTTCTTTCAACAGAGAAGAGCTTAAGTTTCTAAAAAACAAAGTGGTCATACTTCCCAGACACTGCATCCCATCAATGGCCACATTTTCCACAGCACAGTATCCTGACAGCCACATCACAGTGAGGATCGTGTACAAACAGCTCTTGTGTAAAATGTATTTGCTGATACTGCATATCACTTTTGACTCAAATCTGAAGTTTGTCTGTGTTCGTGCAGCCTCCCTCTATCTGGTCACCTTTCTCAGAGCAAGTTGCTATTCTCGTTGACACCTCGTTCCTATTCTCTCTTCCCCCCGCCTGCTGCTTCCTCAAAACAGTTTTGTGCCAAGAGCAGCCATAAATGCATATAGTGGAGTGTGTTCTTCATCACCTGAAACTCCCTCAGTGGTTCTCCGGGCCTCGGAAACAGCTGAAGAAACACTGAGTCTCTTCACTGTTCACTCAGGATACCTCACTTTTTGCTTCATCTTTTACTGGCTCTTCCTCCTCCTTGCACGCACCTCCTTCACCTCTGCCTAGGCAGAAGTAATCCACTCTGCAATGCTACTTAACCACAATTCCAGCTAAAACCTACATGAAGCTAAGGTCTGGCCAGAGGGTGCACGGCTGGGGCTGGGACTAGGTCTCAAGGCCTCTGCTCTTCTTTTGGCTGGCTGGCTAAAATCTGTAGCACTACATAAATGTTATTGCTGAGTGCCATGGCCAAACTGCTCCCCAGTGATCTTCCTACTTCTTAGCTCTATTCCAAACTTCCCTACTTCCCTGCCTTATTTTCTTGATGTTACCTGTAGCTACGTCTTCTCCTCTCAAGCCTGGCTTTCAATGCCCTTGTGCTTGCGCTCCATAATTTCATGTGCCCCATTGCTTGCATGTCTCAGACAGGTGCACTGTGCAGCCACTTCACCTCTCAGCGACCTACTGCCAGCCTGCTGTGGAGAATAGCAGGCATCAGTCACAGGCCATGCTCTGCGAGCATCTGCAGAGGGCAAGAAGTGAGGATGCCCCTCCTGTTCAGGTGGCAGCACTGTTCAGGCAGGTGGTACTCAGCTTTTTACCTGAGCCATCAGACTGTGGGTATTTGCATGCAGCCCAGGATACTGATAGGCATCTGGGAAGCTTTGGAATAAATAAAAATTGAGTAACCTATGGATCTTAGCAGCTGCAAGAGCTGGACAGTAGCTGTGACTACATGGGAGAGTGACTACATCCTAAACAAAAGACCAGAATTTTACCTTAGTCCTACTCTGGGCATCAGATAACGTGGTCCATAACATGTCTCTGAACAGCCCACTGAAGAAACCTCTCTCCCTCCCCTGACTCTAAAAGGAGCCAAACCCCTTTCCCTACAATTCGTCTCCCCTGACACAGAAAGATGTTTGTAGGACTCAGCCTGAAACATTTTCTAGCCTCGCATCCATTGGCACATATTTGCCCTGTCTCTGCCACTGACTGATGATGCCTCTCCAGTCAGGCAGAGACATATCAGCCTTGATAGGATGCCTGTAGTAAGTAGGCTTGGAGTCACTTCCCTACAGCTGGGCAGCCAGCAGTGTTTGCTGAACATATCTGGCAAAGCAGAGTCACCCAGCTCTCAGCTGCTTTGCCTTTTCCTTCAGGTCCTGTCCAGGAGGTATCCACGCTCTCTGCACTGGCACCAGGAGGCTCGTTGGCAGGAATCTGCTACCTCATGCCCACTGTGGTATCCACTTCAGTCCAAGCCACAGCGCCTGGAGACCGAGGCTCTTACCTTAATGCCTTGCAGCTTGATCAAGGTGAAATCTGATCTGCTGTTCTGAGGCCAAGAAATGCCAGGATGGCAGATGGCAGGGAAGAAAGGTGAGCGGAGCTCTTTACTAGCATCCAAGATCCTGGGAGAAACCAAACTGCTCCTGCAGGCGTCAAATACCAGGGCGAGTGAGAAGAAAAAGCTGCCAGGAAGCGTCTTGATTCTGTTAGAAAAGTCAACAGTGAAATATTACAGAGAGATTAAAACCCAATATAATGACTTAATTTATTGAGAGTTAATGTCCTGGTCCCTCATTGACAAGGAAGAATCAGAGGGAGGTGAAATTGTTAAGCAACATAATTGCCCCCAGCTCGAGCTCAAGCTGTCCTCTTCCCTTTGAGACTTTCACAGCTCAGAGAGGCGTGAGATGCACAGCAGAGATGGACGTCAGTGAACACACATGCATCTGTGCTGGTGTGTGGGTGTGTGAGGGAGGTTGGGCAGGGCTCTGCCCAAGAACCTGGCATCCTCTCCCAAGTCAGCCGCTCCTCTAGGCAGCAGTAACAGCTGTACTGTTTAGTGTTTCTATCATGTTTGCACACATAGATCTCCAAGCACTTCACAGGAGAGGGAATCCTTCTTGTCTCAGTTCACCCAGTGAGAAAGACTGCAACAAGCAACTGACCTCCAAGATCACCCAGCAGTTTAGGAAGGCAGAGAATCGTAGTCACAGGAGGCCATTAGCTCAGAGTGCTACCTTCTTCATTAGATTGCCTCTCTTTTGGTAGAAAAAAGGCAAAGATGAAGTCTCACAGCTTGTCAAAAAGCCCAGAGATGAATGGGAACCAATGCAAAATACCAGCAACTGTACAGATTCAGAGAAGAGCAGTAAACATGATTAAAGGGCTGGGAAAATTGATTCCTGGGGAGGGAAAGAGAGCTAAATATGTATAGCTGCCTAGCTATACCCAGAGGAGCATACTTAACCTGCTACAAGTATTTGATGGAAGAATAATTGTCCTGGGAGGAATAAAGGTCTTACAGCTATGAAGAATAGGGTGAAATTAAAAGGGTGGAGATTTAGCCTCTGATGGGCACACTCGATAATGGAGATGCTGACCCGTCTCCCAGAGGAAAGCCTGTTGCTTTGCTCATGCGGAGCTGTCTGGGAGACAATCATTCTCTGGCACAGCAGTGGTCTCCAGAGGTTTTTCCAGCCCTATTTTCTTGGTTTCTGTGGACTAACAGAGGTTTCCCATCTCAGTATCCTGTCACTAGGGGTCAGGTGGGTTTTTGTTTTATAAATTCTGATGACAGCTAAGGGATACCTGGCAAATCTGTATCACTGGAGAGTCTAACCAAACGTCCGCCTCCAGAAACAGAAAGCTACAGTAATAATATACAATGCCTCTAGCCCTTTGCTCTAGAGGAATAGGTATTGTTACTCTTGTCAGGAAACTGAGGGACTGAAATATAGCATTTCTTATCATTAAGGAAATATTGCAGATGGTTGGTTGCTGTGAAATGTCATGATGGCAGAGCTCAGAGTAATGCTATGTGAAATCAGGAAAAAATATAGCATTGTGAGAAGAGGGCATTGCAGTATATAAAGGAGGCTTCACTGCATAGAGCTGGGGAGCGTAGGTTTAGCGCCCTCCAATACCTTGCAAACCACCACCCACTGCTGAATGCAGTGAAACCAAATGGGCTGGGCTGAAGGGCGCATAAGGGAACCAAGTGCACTACATTCACCTACCTCAGGCAGTGGAAGAAGACACATTCTTTCAATATTCATTGATTTACTCTGTAAGGATGCAGAGTGTTGGGCAAAAACTGCGTGTCTAAAATGTGAAATTAAGTATCTGTACAGAAGAGGCAGAGAACAAAGGTCAAAGGCATTGTTGAGACCAACTTTGTGCAGGGCTTTCTTCCTAGATCTCCAGACCTCAGAGTATCTTGTGCCCCACACTTGCAAGATGAGGTCTGTATCTTTTCCCATCTCTCCAAACCCAGAGTACTTTCCGCATACACTGGCAAGGGTTGTCATTATAACCTGCTGTCTCCTCTGGGGGAAGTTACTTTTCCACCTGTTTCTAACCTTCAGTCTCCTCTGCCTAGCACCAAGACAAAGGAACACAATGGTTTTGGGAGAGAGTTGCCCATTTTCTACACCTACTTTCCTCTCCTTTGGGGCTTGTTCTCATACTCAGAGGAAATCTATTCTAAGGCCATATCTGTTTTTCATTTGGTGTAACTAAAGTATCCTGACCTGAAGTGCATGCACACTGCTCGTTGACGCTGACTTTGCCATATGTGTGGGGCTCCATGTTCACTCCCATTAACCTTCAAGCATTTTAAGGGAATACGCCATGGTACAAGATTCTGCTTTGCTCTGCTCTACACTCCTTGGTCTAATATATATCAAGATTCGTATGGGATAACACAAGAAATGTGGGGCTGGAGCGGGGATTGAACTAACAAACTCCAGTTTTCATCTCCTATGACATCATGAACGTTTCCAGCAACATTTTCAAAATATTGTCTGATAAAATAGATGCCACACAAATAGATCCTGTGATCAGAAGAGGCAAAATATGGTTGTGATGGCACACAAGTATGAGAAACCACGAAGTGGGAAGATTTGGATTTAGGATTTCATTAGGCTTTCAATACCACAGCAGTATGAATGAGAAGCAGGACTTACCACTTACTTCCGCTAGACACTAACTGGGATCAGTTTTTCTTGGCAGAACACTGCTTCTCACCTGAAATAGTTGTGACTACAGCAATAGAGACAGCAGGGATGACCAGCCCTGTCTCTTCAGGAGGCCAGTGCAAATTTCCCTTCACAGCTCCTTGTGGGAAGGGTGTTGAAAGCTTTGCACAGATGATGTTCCCAGACTGGGTAGAGACAGCTTAACAGTTCTCTGTCTTTATTTTCTGTCCCTCACACAACAGGCAAAAACATTATTGGACTTATTTATGACAACATAAGGCCTCATTACTCTCTTTGTGTGGGTTTGGTGGCACATCCACAGTCACAAATATCAGGGCTGGATGCCATGTCCTCTTCCAGCTGCAGCCAAGAAGACATTATTGCTTGGTCAAATCTGCTGACCAAGATGCTCCCATGGCCAATCTCTTCCCCATTTCAGGCAGAAGGAGCTGGCTTAGCTTTAATAACAGGTCATTGCTAACCTAGTTCAGATGGCTAAATTGTGGGGTCCTGACAAAAAAAAACACCTCAGGAGGCAGGTATGAAAAGAAACTTACCTCAGGCAGAGGGGCCATGCCAGAAAGCTGGAGTCAGTTCGCACTTTGCCTGGCACAGCAGCAGCCAGGAAAGGGTGTGTGATCCGCGCCTCAGCTTGACAAGGTCTGAAAATCAAGGCTCATGATTTCAGGAACATTGGGAACAGGGGCTGGTCTGCTGTAGGTTTGCTTCAGCAAACTGCTTGCTTTCTTCCTTCCCTCCTTTACAATTCTTCCTTCGAGTGCAGGAAAGCCAGCCCACCTGGTTTGCAGAGCCTGTCACCGGGCTTTTAGACTGGAGGAACAAGCGTTTCCTTGTAGAATGTCAGCAGCACATGTTTCTGGGAGACTGAAGGGCAGGTGGTACTGCCTTATAAATCATCTAAACATGCCTGGTGTGATAAATGCCTGCTGTATTTTGCATAACATCTGGGACAGCACAGGAGAGACCTTGGGGGTTGGGAAGGAGCAGAAAATGAACATTTTCTGAACGTTATGAATTGACAAAGACAGAGATGGTGTCACCATACGGTCAAAGAAACAGTCAGAGATAGCCCAGTCCGTCTCTTCTGAGGGGAAAGGCAACGGCTGGGGCACGAATGTACAGCAACCAAAGAGTATTCATTCTGTTTGGTTTTGTCAGGATTTGACAGCGTTAAGAATAGTATGGTCTCTGTGTGGCGGGCTGAAAGGACAGAGGGAGAGTGAAAGAGGAAGAGGAATTGTGTGGCTTTCAGATGAACTAGTTGGTTAATTCCTCTGGGGTTAAAAGGAGAAACATCAGGAACAGCAGAAACCAGCATGGGGAAAAGGACTTCCAGGAATCACTACAAGAGTAACAGGGATCAGGACAAAGAAGGTTTAAAGAACAAATCTGAAAAACAGTTTGAAGCCTGAGCATGATTTTAACACTTTAGTTTGACCAATCTTCAACCATCTCCATCTATTCCTGAATGTGATAGGGCATCTCTTGTCACAGAGGACATCTCTTGTTTCAACCTTCCTGGCTTCCAGCCCTCTTCCTAACACCTTGCTCCCACCACAACTGGAAGAGAACCCACCTAAGCATATTTTCAACAGGCATTGGAGACCATTACTCAGCACAGCCCAAGGGAGCACTGAATCAATCGTCTTATCACACCTTGTGTGATTGGATCATTCTTCTTGCCTTTGACACCAGTGCTCCGACCCAGGTATGGAGTTGATTGAATCCCAGGCACATCTGGAACCACATAGAAAAAAGGCATGGAGAAACCTCAGGAAATCATCTAGCTCATCCCTTGCTATGAGGTAAGATGAACTAGAACTAAACCACACTTGGCAAATGGCCTCCTAATCTGCTCTTAAAAACCTTTCGAGTGATGGAGCCTCCACACTCTCCCCAGGCAATCCATTTTGGTCCTTCACTACCATGGCCATTTTATTTCTAGCCTGAATCTTTCTCACTGCAATTTAAGCCATTATTTCTTGCCCTATCCACCATGGATGAGAAGAACAGTTTATTGTCTTTTTCCTTGCAGCAGCTTTTTATATACTGGAAGACTGTTACCACCTTCCCCCTTCAGCCTTCTTTTCTGTAGGCTAATTAACCCAAATTCACTCAATCTTTTTTCATAGGTCGTATTTGTCAGAACACTGATTACTCTCATTACTGTCCTCTGGACTCTCTGTTCAGGCTCCTGCTTTCTTTAAGAGTAGTGCTGGGGAAAAAAAATTTTAAAAGGCATGCCCATATACTTCTGCAAATAGGTGTTTGGGTTCACTGCATTTCTACTGATCCTAAGTCAGCACCATGGATTCACTGGATTATTCTCTCTTGGTTTCTCTTCTATTACTTTTTTGTTGTTTCCCAAAGATATTCACAATATTTCTTGCCTCTTCCCAATGCAATAACCTGTACTGCCTGCGTAGGCCTTGCTCCTTGTAGCACAAAGGTGGACTTCCCCATGACTTTACAGTGCCTCACACCAGACAGTGGATGAAACAAGGGTTTTCCAGCCCAAGCTTAAATAATGGCAAAGCAGCCCTAAAAGATTGCAGCATCTGAATGTGTGTGCTATTATTCAGAAATTTCTTTTATCACCAGGTAAGATTTCAGGATGCAAGAATATGTTCACTTAAAAACATAGGTTTGCAATAATGAAAGTGAGTAGTAAAAACATAGAAAAATGTTATTAAGATCATGCTTAACCTAAGAATTCTCCATTTTGGCTTCAGGGTAGTTTTCTCTGGTCCCTATCCCTCCAGATGAGTCAGAATTGGAAGCAAAATGTTTGCAAGATAGGCAGTTCCAGGAAAGTTGCTTTGCTATGCATTGTTTATACCAAAATAGAGCACTATCATTACTGTAAGTTCTCTTTTTTTGACATCTGAAACATGCCACAAAATTAATAGAATTCAACAGTAATTGTTCTAAAGTCAAATGCCATGTAATACTTCAAAATCTTTATGCATTTGGAAACGTTTTCATAGTCCAATCTGGGCCATTTATTTCCTGAAACATCAACATTACTAAAAGCAAAGATGAAGAAGAGTAGGAGCCAACGTACCTTTGCTCTTGCTGTCTCTGTTTCTATTTCTACTGCTACCATAAGCAAGTCTGTCATGCAACACACTGGATTAGTTAACCTCCCATGAGGCAACTGGAGCAGGCCAGGGAGGAGATGTGGCAAGTGAGCCACGGTGGGTAAATGAAGGGGGTGGAAGAGTGAGCAGGGGGCGATAACTGAACATGGAAACAACTATGGCCAGTGATTGGAAGGGAAGGAAGGTTGAGATTCATCTTCAATAATATTGTGAGAAACAGAGGAGCAGAACAAACCGTACAATGCAATTTACTCCCTGTAGACACTTGGAATGAAATGCCACACCATATCTGTAATTAATCTCCACCACATTCACAGGCAAACTTCCTCTATAGCTTTCCTTCACGCGATGGCTGTGTGCAGCATGTATCTCCTCCCAGCTGGACTCAGCTTAGAAGCTTTTAGTGCATTTGGGGATAAAGAGCAAAAGGAGGATGGGCTTTGCACAAAGCTCTTCATTGCACCACTTGAGACTGCTTGCAGAAGTGCTGTTCAGGGTTTCCGACACAGAACAGGAACATTTTTAGTTTCATTCTGGGTTATCATTTTCTGAGTTACCTTGGATTCAGTGTTGGTTCCTTTCCTTGGATTCAGTGTCGGCCGAACTTCAGAAGTCAGCTCCACTTGAGCTTTGCCAAAGCAAAGCCAGTTCCTGCTGCTGCAAAGGAGTGGTATGGAGCAGTTTCTGTTGCCTCTGTCATGTAGAAGCATTGAGCTGGTCCCACTCCATACTACTTGCCAGGGAAAACAGGCACTCAAGGCTGCTCATAAGCATTTGGATATATGGGTAGGAACCAGCCAAAGGGACCCTGCAGTAGGAGAGGGCATGCACAGAAGGAGCAAGCTGGTCGTAAAATGGGACAATGCAGTGTGGAACAGCATCTAGATGACCACCAAAGACAGAATAGTTAGGAACATCTCCACATGAACCTGAAAGCGTATTCACTCAAAGTGTAGTTACTGTTTCCCCAGGAGGACTTGTTAGTATTAGCACCATGTAAAATGCTGTGGAATAGAGGCATAAAGGCATGCTGCGCCTAGCTGCGAGGCACTTCCAGGCACATGAACATTTAGCGCCTCGAATATATAAATACCCTTGTTATATAACAAGGTTTGAGTTATGTTTCTTACAGCCTTGGTGAAAATCGATCACAACTCAGTCTCTCAGTGAATATCATTGCAGAAGCGAAATGACTCTCTCAAACGGCTGCCAAACCTTCCCATGCATAAGCCCTACTGTTCACCCCTTTTGTCCTCAGTTACTGCAGGCAGCAAGAAGGGCTGATTTCAAGCCTTAACGTCTGCTCTGAAGAGCCCAGGAGCACTGCTGGAATCCAACAGTCCTTTCCCGAGCACAAGCCCTTTGCGCTCTCTCTGTAGCAGGTGACATTAACACTTCCCCATATAGCTGTTCAGAAAGGAATGTTTTTTCACAGACTATTCATTGACATATAGCTCCCACGGCTAATCCTAAAGTGCTTTCTAATACCATAAACTATACACGTTATAGAGATTAGAGCTGAACAAATATTTCACTATAAATCATTTATTCAATAAGTTTCATATGTTTTTTTCTTCTATTTGTGAACTGTCTGCAAACTGAAAGCCAAATTCCCAGATTCATTCATTAGTCAAAATTGCCCATGAATTTCTCCTGCAGATAGTTTTTGCCCTGCAGGCCATTCATGGACAGTTTGTTATGAATAGCCTCAATTCAATGCTTGGTTGGTTTAGCTGCAGTAGTCATGTGGACGTGCCTCTGTTCTAAATGAAAATTCACTTACAAATATGAACCAATATTCACACTGAATTTCTCCTTCTGTTCACTCAGCCCTGGTAGGAATCAGCCTATTCAATCTAACTGGGTGGGTTAAGTTGTCCACATCAGCACAACGGGCTGGAAAAGGAACAAAGCGATTCCCCGATGAAATTTTTCTCTATAAAGGCAGGATGGGAATACTCCGCTGGACAGTTGTGAAGCGTCAGAGTTGATGCCCTCACTCTTTCCTGAAGGGTGACCACCAGGCATAACTGGGAAGATGGCTACATCTACAGTGCAGCACCTCCTTGTGTAGCACAAGGATATCTGTTCTGCTGTTACCCAAGAACGATGGACGCTTTCTCCTTACTAAATATTCTCATAATGAAGTAACATGGGTGAGCTTTGAGTCACAGCCAGACCTAGCTCCCTCTTCCCAACCTGCTTTCCAGTGGGTTAATCCATTCAGCATGTTTCCAGGATGTTTGTAAGTATCCTTCGCCTCTCTAGAGAAGAAAGTAGATGAAGTAGAACATAATATGTTGTAAACACTAGTTTGAAGTTTGAGTTACCGTTCAACAAGCCTGCAGGCTTCTCTCGTCCTGTTATCTGTCTCCAGCAGATGTTCTTCACATCAGATCATTGTGTTGCAGTCCCTGCTGCTGCCAGTACTGCCAAAGCCAAATCCAGCTGCTACTCACACAGGGGCTCTAAACAGCCACTGAGCTGCACCTGCTGGTCTTGCTTCTCCATCAGCAGCACATCAGGGCAGCAACACCCTGAAAATCTCAGGCAGGTAACAACAGGGGCTATGTGTGTCTGTCAGCACCACTGGTGTGCCCTTAGGAAGAAATTTCACAGGCTGATGCAACATTGCTAATTGTAAGGCTTCTTTTCTTATTTCTGAGGCTTGAATTGCTCCGTGTAGCTATCTCATGACAGAGAAGCAAATCCAAAGGCCTTCTCAGCTGAGATTTCCGATAAATATGTTGGCAGCTAGGAGAGAATAGTAAATGTCCCCAGCTGGAGAAAATGTTGACTTTATGTTGAGAAACTCAAGGCCAGAAGAAACCAAACAAGGTGGTGGGGAGAGGGAGGAAAAAGAAAAAATAGCCAAACCCAGCAAAAAACTGCCAAACCTGAAAACTTTTCATTTTGTGATGAAAAATATTTCTATTCCTTCCCGTGAAAAGCAGGTATTTGCTGTGAAAATATTTCACAGAAATTTCATATGAACTTTTTACCATCTTTCTTTTTTGGCCAGACAGTTTTGAAGGAGGTCTAGTACAGGCTGAATAATAGTTACACGTCTCCAAGCTGCCATTTGAAAGGTATTTGTATTCTTTGTAGAAGAAAAGCCCTGTTACAGAACCTTCAGAATGTATACAAGATACCAAAACCTTCTCTAGACCCGTATTACCTTGAGCTTTGACCATGAAACGTGTTGAGCCTCAGTCTATTCAAGACACTGCCATTACCCTCTCCAACCCTTTTGCTCAAAACATCTCCAAGCCCTTTCTTCACCAGTTCTCTTTCCCCTTTGCAGTCTGCTTGAACCATTTTGCCCTCACCTTGAAAACTGATCTTCCACCCGCTTCTCTGCACCTGTTTCTTCACTCAGCTTTCTAGTAGCACCTTTGCTGAAACCTCTTGAGTAGTCACTCTCTCACCTCTTCCAGAAGGGTCCCATGACCAAAGATACATCCCTGATCCCTTCTGTGAAGCTGTTTTTGCCATTCTCCAAATCTCTCTCTCCATGAGATGTGGTTTTCCAAGGTCTTCTCTCAAACGCCTGCGAGCAAATCCAGCATTCCTCTGCTCCTGCAAACACACATACATTACTGGACAGGAAACTACAAAGGCACACATGAAATGGGCCTGCTTATTCATCTTACTGTCAGTCTTCTTGCATCCTTCAGGAGAGCAGACTCTAAACTCCTTGGAACAACCGCTATGGCCTTTTTCTATCTTTAAAAGTTCCTACCGCTTTTATCATGATAAGAAAAAAACAAACAAACAAACAACAAAGAAAAAAATAAACAGTACTTCACCTAGGATGGAGATGAAACCCCCTTTTGGTTTGCAGCAGCAGCTGTTAAACAGTGAACAGCAAAGCTGCACCACAGCAGGGAAGAATGAGAGGGAAAATCCCGTAGCTGGTTAAAACTACTTTGGTAGGAATTTATGGAGGTGAAATAATTTACCTTTCTAACCATAAAATTTAATCAAATTTCATATTTTTTACTTGCTGGGACATCTTGGTGGGGGGGTCATAGCTGTGAGTCTTGTCAAAAACAAACAAATCAAACTAATCCGCAAACAAAACACATGTCATTTTTTAATAACTGGGAAGACATTGAGCACTCACTCAAAATCATAGTGCCTCCCTCTGCGTATTGCCTGCTGCCACCCCAGCCTTGTAGCGGCTCAGCACAGCCCCTCACCCAGGCAGGCCCTTCTCCCTGTGAAAGCGGGAGAGTGATGGATCCCAGCTAGAAGCACATCTGCCACTCAGTCTCCTTCACCCCTTCCCAGGAAACATAGAGGATTTTTCCTCTCCAACATTGGCCTTGGAAGACATGAAGGTTGCACCCAAGGTTATATGAACGAAGGGTGCCAGGTCCTCCTTACGCAGCAAATGAATGATTACAAAGCTATTGTACTAGAAGGGGAGGGGAAAAAAGCGCATTGCTGGCATCTCTTTTACTTGATTTTATTTTTCCCCTCCCACCCTTTCCTTTGGAGCTATGTAAAACGATAAGAGTAGGGAAAGGTTTAGCTTAAATTAGGTTTACAAATAGCCCAGTGAATAGGGAAATGAGATGCATATGCTGCATGTTAAAGTGTCACCGCCACGCAGCCCGATGCGGCTGGGATTTGGAAAGAAGCCGGGTCCTGAAGATTAGGTGCAAAAGACTGTCAGTCAGGGGCATGCTGGAGGAAGGCTTCTCGGAGCGCAGCTTCCCAAGCGCTTGATGCTGCTGCCCCCCGACGGTCCCTCCCAGCAAGCTGCCTGCACGCAGCCCCGCCGCCGGCGGCTCAAACCGGGCTGGCAGGCCCTGCTGCTGGGCGGCGGCGGGGCCCGGGCCCCGGCGCCGGTGGCCGTGTCACAGCAGCCAGGCCAGGGGAGCCGGGGGCGTGCAGAGGTGACCCTGAAAGGGAGCGTCGTCTTCAAAGGTTTTAAGTGCAGTCACGGTCTGGAGGAAAAAAAGTCTATTAAAAATGACGACTCTGTGCTCTCTATTTATTCCCTGTCACTGAGATTTATTTTCTGTCCAAAGTTTTTCTTTTTTTTTTTTTCAAACTGCAGGCTCCACCTGGCAGCTGAACATCAAGCTCTGGTTTTGATACCTTGCAATAAGGGTACATGTTGATAGTTGAAGCTGCTACCTTGGCAGCCCTGGAGACCAAACCCCTCTGTCCACAAGGTATCCACGTAGTACAGGCTGTCCACATAGTACCATGGCTAGCTTCTTCCAAACACTGGCTCCTCCCAGCTCAGCTCACACTCTTTGTCTAGCAACAACACCCTGTACCAGCTCACCTGCCTGACCTCCTTGCTGAGCCTGCTGCCGGGGGAGGCCAGGAACAGGGGCTGGCTGTTTTCATTACTCCTTTTATTTACTACCCTTGATGAATGACAGGCGACATGAAGGCTGTTTATATCTCCATTTACATCTCTCTAGAGGAGGGGTGGGGAAATTTGGATGTAGATTCTCTCATCATTTGGGACATCAGGGGTTGTTATCAGCGTTCATAAAGAAGCTCTGCACCTTGGAGGCAGGGCAAATGCCAAGAGATAAGCAGCTGCCTATTACACGGGGCAACAATTTCACTATGTTGTCACCATTGATTTACAGAGGAGTGGACAAGATTAAGTTGTTCTCTCCTAAGAGATGGTAGAACAGTCATTGGGTGCTGGTGAAATCGTTGGACTCACCAACTTTACAACCTGCCAGCCAGCCTCCTTGAGTTCCCTCAGAGGCTCACAGTGGAGCTAACTGGGCCTCACCACAAAATTGGGAAAATCGGGAGAGATGGAGGTAATTGGGAGGAGGCAGAAGATGGATGAACGGAGGAAGGAAGGGTGAAGGAAAGCCCATAGAGTGTAAAGCCAGAGAGAGAGGGAAAGGAAACTGGACAAGAGGCTTCAGCCTCATGGACTGGGAGGAAAGGACTGAAGAGTGTAGGAGACAGGGAAAAGAAAGAGGGAGGGAGTGGAAGAGAAGGAATGGCAGAGTCCACAGAGAGGGAACAGACCTGTCAGCAGTAGGAGAGGCAAAGCAGAGAGGGGGAACAAGAGAAAAGTCCTCTCTGAGGGAAACACCAAGGGAGGGAATAGCTTGGAGAGGATATATGGATGGAAGAGGGGAAGAGATGGAGAGAGCCGGAGGGGGCCTAGGGCTAAGAGCAGGAGGCTGAGAGAGTAGCACACTGTGCCTTTGGGACTTGGCTTGAAAAGACAGCTGCCTTGAGGATGAGGCATATGAGGAGGGACAGCACAGAGGAAGATGCAGCTGCCCCTGTCTGTGCTGTGGCTGTCACAGTGCAAAGGAACTGTATTCACTGCGAAGGCTCTCAGTGGCTTCTCCACAAACAGCTGTTTTCACCAGCTCACCTCTGAGCACACTCCCTGGTCACAAGTAACCAACGTGTTGGGAATCTGTTAATGCTGCAGCCATCTTGCCAGGAGCAGCCCGGGCAACTGAGCTGATGCTTCTACCTGGTATCCTGAAAGAAAGCTGAACCACCGCACAGTGCAGCATTGACAAGGTCCTGACACCAGTTTACAGAGAAAAGTGGCCTTTGTGCCACTCCACAGAGAGCAATGCTCGTTGAGTCAGCGGGGCAAGTCTTAAAATCCCACCTGCTGCTCCCCAAACCCAGTGGACGGTCCCTATTTCAAGGCCACACGACATGGCAACCAAAGCTCTCCATTTCCTACAAGGAGCACTAGAAAAATGAAACCCATAGCTCCCTCTTTTTCTCCAATTAGCAAAAAAGGTTTGTCTTTCCGTCCAGGTCTGAGGAGGGCTCGGGGGTTAGCTGGGAGCCTGCAGCTCCCAGCCATAGCTGGGAGTGATAAGACTGCTAGCCAGGCGTATGCTAACCACAGCTCTGCCTGTGGAGGTAATACACAGCTTAGGGAACACCCCCGGGATTGAGTTTCCTTGATGCTAGATAAAACCAGCCCCCCCATGGCTTTCCTGTCCCCTGGATGAAGCCACCAGGTTTGCCAAAGGTGACTGGAACTGAATTAAATCCCTTCTCGCATCTCTCAAGAGCTAGTCTGAGTGTGGCTGGTCACCTACTTTGAAAAGCTGCAACCCCGACAGAGAGGAGTGAAGAAACTAGGCAGTCTTGAAAACACAAGTTAGCACTAAGGAAAGTCCTAGTCTCTGGTTACAAGTAAATTAATGAGAAGTACAGAGACCTGTATATTCCTAGCATACTCCCTCTGCAGCATCTGGCAAAGTTAACAGCCAGGGCTGGCAATGTGCATATGAAGAAATATGTAGATTATCCTTAAAAAATAAAACTCTTGCAAGGCAGTCAGTCAGAACCAATATTGGAAGCATTCCCTTTTATCCCTGTGCCTAGTAAGACTGTGGACTCTCTGAGCAGAGATCTTTAAGAGCAAGTTAACCTTCTTTCAACAAGGGATTAAATATAGTTGAACCTCTTAGGTTGGACCCTGTGGGGGTCGTGTGCGCACGTGCACGCGTGCATGTGTGTGTAGATTAGATGGGGGTTTTTTAAGTCATTTTCAAGCCTGTTTTTTACGATTATATCAATTTTCCAGATGGGGAACAAAAGTTTCAGAGACACTAAAGCCAACATTTTCACTCTCAGGTTCCTATGTTCAGATTAACCAATGGGTCTGTCTCTGACATGCACTCCAAGCATCCAGTTGTGGCCCCCCAGGATAGGTGTCTGCATCCCTACTTACCTCGGGTCATGCAGCAAGTCAATGGCAAGATGAGAGTGAAACCCAGGTCTGACTAGTACCCCAGCAGCACATTTGCTGGATCACAAGCGCCCAATGTATTTGTCTTCATTTAATGTGCTTTTTTTCTATGCTCTTGAGTAATTTCCTTCCCTTAAGGATATAAATCACATACCTACAAAGTAAAGAATTATTTAAAGAACATTTATATTTAAGCTCAAAAAGGAGTCTCAATTTAACTCCCTAGTGGCTGAGATGTGACTGGCTAGTGAATATAACTTGGGTTCACTGTACGAAGATGTATTATGGCTTCAGTACCAGCTGGCCTTCAAACCAGTGTTCAGTACACTGGGGTGCTACTGTGGGTAAATACCCTTGTTGCAAGTTAACTTAATACTGCCTTCATTCATTTCACCTAAATTGAACTACACTGCTCTCAGCCCCAAATGCACACACACAGAGAACAGGCTTTGCCCCAAGTTAACTCAATCAGTTTAACAGCTCCATTTCATTGCATTTCACTCTCAGATGGAGATAAGGTAACAGAGGTTTCTCTTTACTTCTCTAAGTCACACCACAATTTCATTTTGTCCTTGATCCTACCGCTGATAAAGACTGGGGGGGAAATGCAGGAGTGGAGCCATTCCCAGTGACTTCAATAGCATTGACAGTAGCAAGTGTTAAAGGTAATCTGTTAGTATGAAAGGGGATACTCTTCCTGTTTAGTAAGTATAGCTTAGCAGCAGAAACACCACCAGAAGATTTACATGAACAACAAAAAGGACCTAAGAGAAATTAATACATTGGGAAGAATCATAGCGACCATGTTCTAAACAATCTAACACCTAGTACCCGTTCTCTCCCACTACTACCTTGTGTAGCAGCTGCATTTGCGTGACGGCTGTTCCCTTCCCTCTGTGCTTCACTCTAACAAGCAACGGATTTGCAACAGCTCTGAATAACACAAGTCTAATGCTGAGACTTATGTTTATGAGATCCAAAATATGATGAAAAAATGCATGGCCATTACATCTACAAGACAGACAGTCACTGATAATTTCCAAAAACCTTTGTAAAAGAAAACAAAAGAAAAATCTACAGCCCAAGAATACTTTGTGGCCAACAAAAATAATTTAAAACTGGCAGAGACTGATTTGATCAATTTTAACGCAGACCTTGAACTCCATGCTCAGAAATATGACACAGCCGTCAGGCACTGCAGGTCCCTCCCAGCCAGTGGACAAGGAACTTCGTGTCAGTTGAAAGAAACGTTAGACCTACTGTGTATCTGGTGTGCACTGGGGAGAGATGGGGGCACGATGTTTATATTAAAGCCTAGCTGAAAGGCTACCAGAAAAGCCCCATGGGTTGTATGTTCTTGACTTGACTGACAAGAATAGAGATGAGGGCATGACATGGAAATCCTGATTATAAGCTGCATTTCTAAGGCAAACAGTATTTGTTGAGTAGCTGGGCTTAGAACTATGGTTTGGACCATTTCGTAGACTAGCTTTTGGTAAACACAGATCTGGAACCAAGCTCTGATTTCTAATATCCCAGGATCCCACTGCCTGGGTATGGAGATGGCTCTGTGTAAAGTGAAAAGCTTTGGAGTCTTGGTCACATCCAAAATCTATTAGGGTCATGTTTCCTATTTCCCATCCGCACATAGTTGGAAAGAAAATCAAACTTGGGAGGTTTGCATATAATTACCTTGCCTTTTGAAGCAAAGCCTCACCAGACTTGCCTGAGCAAGTACTTTGCTCTCATATCTGAACCCAAACTCTAAATGTCCTTGATGTTGCAACTAATCTGGGCCCATTACCAGCATGGGGGCTGGTTTCACAAGGTCATTGAAGCCTTGGATCCCCAGAGCTGGCTGGCAGGCACGTAAGACAGTTTGCAGTGGCTGTTCTGCTGGGTGCTCTCCTAAGCTCTGAAGCGTTGCTCTGGTGTGGAGGAGCTAGAAAACTCAGCCCGGCAGCTCCTCTCAACCTCAACAGCAGGGCAGAAGGACAAATTTAAGTCAGTTGTGAGCCCATAAGAAGTCAGTTGCACTGAAGGATACAGTTAAATCAGGAAGCAGCAGTTCTTTACACTAGCTATTTGTGTCCCATCTGTTCCCTAGCATTGCACATGTACCAACCCATTCCCCATGCCTTTGGATCACAGACCATCATAACAAGAGGAGGAGCTGGGAAGCTAAAGGCAGGCCATGGTGAAAACCATTTGCTTCTGGGACACAGACAAAACACTCAAGCCTCCCCACCACAGTATAGCAGACACCACAATACTGAGGGCAGATCCTAAGTAACATTCGTAGGAGAAAAAAAGGAAGAGGTGTTCATACTCAAGGCACAGAGCAGTTTATTTTTTGCAGGACCACAAGGAAAAGAAACCAATCTACGAGCTAGTAAGGAGGTGAAGCCTGGTGCGGATAAGCTGAACAAGTGAACAGGAGCCGATGTAGTTCTTCATCCCTCCAGAGGATGTCATCGTAGAGCCACCAAAAAAAGGCGAGCTTTGTGACCCAAATCTGGAGAAAGAGTGAATAAATGCCTAGTGTTCAGCCGCTCTTCAGACAATAGCCCCAAACCTCCCTATTTACTTTTCCAGAAGTAACCAACTTTCCCTAGGCCAGCGTGCAACTTGTGGAAGGACAGGAGGAGCGGCAAAACACATCGTGATTTGAGGGAAGTGCAACAGGTTAACCTGAAAAACAAATGAGATGCGTGCTCTAGGTGACTGGGCTGAGCAAAGGCATGGGGGCTTTACAGTCATGCCTGCTTTCAACCTTTTTTGGTGTCCCTGAGCATGGATGGGTCTCACCATGTGGAGAATGCATTCACACACAAGGAAAACAAGCAAAGAGAACTGTGAACATGGAGATTGTGTTCAAGGATAGCAGGAACAGACTGTGTTCTGCAGCCATTGAGCAAGCGCACCCAGGAAAGAGCTGGTGGGGGGGTCTATGTGCTTGTTCACCCTCTTCACCTGTATCTGTGGTTTGTGTGCCAAAAGGTAGTCTTTGGTTTTGTGCATATTTGTCCCAGCAGCAAACCACAGCCAAAAGGAAGAAGCACTAATGACGTTCATAGCATGTTTCTGTAATAGTCTCCAGCCCTAATGATGCATCGTAATTTTGAGAGTCTAATGCCACGCTAGCTTCTCTACTGAGCTAATTCTAGCCTCTGCTGCCTTTGGTCCTTCATGTGGGACACAGGGGCATACATGTTGCCGCCACAAGCCTCAGTCTAAGAAGACAGGAGAGGATCATGAGTGGAAACATTGTATCAGTGATGCAGAGCACTAAAAAAGAGTCTTTAGGCTACTGTGCAATCTTAGAAACTGCCACAGCTTAAAGTACTGCTGCTGCAACGCAAATCACGCACCTTTTCCCCAACTCAGATGTCCACATGGATAATAACCTGGTGATTGCTATACGCAGGTTGCCAAAGTGTCTTGAGATCCTTCAAGAAAAAAACTACCCGAGAGAAATTCTGCAGTTATTGATAGTATCCAGAAAGCTGGAAGGCAGGCTGTGTAGCTCAGCCCCTGTACCAAACACAGTGGGTTTAAATACAAGAGAGCTAAACAACAGAGCCCCTGGGCTTTACTGTATCAGGCCCCTTAGCCAATGTTTCTCTGTGCGCAGGTACCACACCAGGTTTCCCATTAGAGCGTATGAACTGGAAGCAAGTCATCATCCCTTCTCAAGTATGATTTAATAAGTCCAAATAAGAGATGACCCAGACTACATCCAGTGCTAAAGAATCACTTGCCAGCCAGCCATGCAAGCTGCGTCTTAATCTCCTCTCTTCTTTGCTGCTATTTGTTTCGGGGGGTTGGTTTTGTTTGGTTTTTTTTACACAGATAGATTAAATTTTCTGTCAACCCACTTTCTCATTTAGACATGTTACAGAGGAAGTGGGGGGAAGGAGGAAATCACGAACAAACAACCAGCAGAAAATGGCATTAGAAGGCTTAGTAAGAGTCTGATCCTTAGCCATGCGCACTGTCCCATTCCTACAAATCAGCAGTGCTCTCTAAAGCAAGGGAGCCTCGACCACAGGGGAAGGAAAAGAGTAGGTGACCTAATGAAACCTTTCTCTGCGCTGCCCACCAGCTGGCAACAAGAGCTCTGGGCTAGTGCCAGGCTCAGGAAATGCCTTGCGTGTACCCCCCCTCCCTTGCTTAGGAGATCACAGAGCTGGTAATTGTCGGTAACATCCTCCCAGCACTTGCAATATGCAGAGGCAGACATGGAAGAAAGCAGACTGAAAAAAGAGCCATAACTTTTCATTCCCCCTGCTTTCAAGGTTTGCTTTGTCCCTGATGTTCACCTACTCCCCACCTGAGGAGAGACATAGCTCAGTGACATTGAATTCCCTTTCTCAATACCCATATTCCTGATCCTCATCAGTACGTCTTGCCTCGGTCCCAAGAGCAGAGCTGTAACAAGGGCACAGTGAGGTAACCCCCGCTCAGCTGGCATCAGGATAGCAAGCTGCAGGCAGGACGGCCAGCAGCACTTGGAAAAAGCACGGAGAGACGGGCAACTCAGTCATCAAGATACCTCGCAACAGCTCTGCTCCAGGCCTCCCTTTAACAGAGCCTCCCTTTAATAGGAGGGCTTGTTGGGTTTGCTCTGAAGTCAACAGGTGAAAGGAGTCTGCTTCCTCGGTTTTCCCTGCCCTCTGTCTTAGAAATGTTCAAGACCCTCTTAACAGAATCTGCTGAACCGTTTTGGGTACACTTGGTGTTGGCACACATATGCACAGACTCATCCATTTGCTCACAAACCAGCAGTGCCGTGGCTCGGAAGATCCCAGTTAGAGTGCAGACACAGAAAGGCACTTACGTGCTTAAAGCAGATGAAGCTGGGATGCAAAATGTTGCTTCCAAGAGAAATCCAGTAACCTGCAAAAACTTACCAATGTGTTTGATGAAACCAGAAATTTATCATGAAAATTCACTTTCCTTTTGGGGGGATCAAAAAATTTCAGTTTGATTTCCTCTGCCCAGTACCAAATCGATCACACAGTTACCTCAGTCCTGGGTGTCATCTGAGGCTACCCTGATTTGAGGTATTCTTCATGAGGACCTAAACCATGATATAAGGAGGATTGATCTCCTGCGCATCCCAGGTCCTCATGGGGAAGCCAGGCAGTCTTGGGCAGGACACCATCTGGTAGACTGGCTTCTGCTGGAAACTCATCTGTGTTCTGGCAAGAGTTTGCTAAAGTGCATGCATCTGGGTAATTTTATTTTTTTTTAGTTCAGATGAATCAGCAGATCCAAGTCCAAAAGCTGTGTAAGTTAAAAAAATCTCCTGGTAGTCTACAGACGAGATTTCCCCAATGTTTTAAACTGAGCTGCCATCTACACCAACCTCTAAAAAGAAGTCCACTTCTAAAGTGCAAAGCATCCTCTCATGGTTATTTCTCTGTCTCAGCACTCAAATGTACAGTTAATCCTTGTGCTAGAACAAGTTTTCTTCTGATATCCTTTGGTGGAAGGTGATATAACTGATAGGTACTGACATGTAAGTAACATCCATGGCACCCATTGCTGTGGACAATCCCTACCACACAGCTGGGGTTGAAGGCTGTCAGCAAACTCAAGCATTTCAGTAGTGACTTCCACTTAAAACTATAATAGCTTGAACCTTTGTTTGCTTTTTAATGATAGTCACTCTGGAGCTCTGTCAAAACCTCTAAATGGTATTATTTTTGGCTAGATATTTTCTATTGCAGCAATACCTCTCTAGGTAGAATTTACAGGCTAAAACTCCAGCATACTAGGTGCTACACAAACCTAGCAAACTATCCTGTATCTTAGGAAATTCTGCTCTAGATAATAGACAGAGACATGGCAGAAGAATGACATAAGGGGCAAGCCAGTGGCAAGGAATGGATAGTATAGCAGAATACTGACAGGGCTATCATGGGAACAAAATGCAAAGATGCTATTAATGTCACATCAAGGTTGCACAATCAAAAGATGAAAAATGCAAACATTAAGATTCCTACGGCAGCTTTCCGAAAATGGCAATGCAGTGATCTCATTTACTGTAAGGCCTATAGCTGAAAACACATTTACAGGAGTATTTTAAACTAGCTGTTGAAAAATACCATGGAATGAGAAGACGATGCATGTGCAGCAGTGCTGAATTACCACTGCTGTTGGATCTGTAGGTTTCTGGTTTTAATAATCATTCTCAGAATATCTGGGGGATTTTAGAGAAGAAATAGGGAAAATGAATCACAGAGAGAAAAATGCAAAAACTTTGGCAAAACATCAGGTTGCCCTAACTAATAATAACCTTCTGCTAGCAGTTGTTGATACAGACTAAGTGTGTTCTTCTCAGTCCCCTTATGCCCTGGAAGTGTGAATGCTCTGACACTGAAATTTCCCATGCTCTGTCTACGGGGATCAGCACTTTTGTTAACTTCCCCCATCAAACTTATTCAGACACCCAAGAAAGTCAGTGAGGATCTTCCTGGTGACTGTCTTAGATTTTGGATCTGGGTTGAACATGCCATGTTTCAGACTGGAAAACCAACACATGAGCAAAGTTAGGCAATTTTAAAAAACATTTTCCCACATCACTCAAAGCAGCAAAGGATCTCCCATGCCAAATGACAGAAAATAAAACTCACCTTTGTCTAGAGAAGTAGAGACCTTGCAAGCCAGGGAAATTGTACCTTCAAGGGCAAGATGTCAGACTATTATGAATGAGAAAAACAAGGCTATAGTACCAGGGTTCACTACCAAACTGGCTGGCCTAATAACATGCAGGTCTTGGTTGCACGGTCGCTGCTTACTGCCAGTCATATCAAGGATGAGTATTAACAGCCAAATTCATTGTAATTACACAATTAGGTAGGGGGGTAAAAAAAAGCAGCAGCAGGCAGTAAGAAGTTCTTTTTTTATATGAATAAAGTTTTATTGAATTTTAGACAATTAGAAAGAACAAAGAAAGAGGAGCAAACAGTCTCATGGAGGGTAGGAACCAGAAGAGCCTTCCCAGTAGAGGAGGGGACCTGCTGAGGGCAGTGTTCCTGCAAATGTTGCACAGGGGTTGTTATAAAAGCACAAAGAATGTGTCTGGGCTTTTCTTTGATTGTTTTTTTTTTTTCCTCTCACATTAGGGTTTCTAAAGCCACTCTTCTTCCCCCTGTCAATCCTACCACCCATCAGCAAAGTGAGCAGACAGGCAGGAAAGAGGACTGCTCTGGTGAAACGTGTGTACACACACACAGAGCAACTGCCTGCCTGCACGGCCGCAGGGGTTTGCACCCATTCTGTATGGACTTGTATAGGAAGGGGAAGGAAGGGAGGCTGGATTTTTTTTCTCCTTTTTCTTTTCTTTTTTATTTTAAGCAAAGAAGGCACAAAATCTCAGCCAAGCTGCAAACCTAGTGCTGCCTGGGAGCCCCCAGCCTCCCAAAAAGCCAGTGTGTCTATGTGGGAACCCAGCCCTCACCTCTTCCCTCTCTTCCTCAGAGTCTGTGCTTGCATTTGAAAGGTACCGCTCAGGCAGAAGGCCCTGCCCAAGGTTTGTGCACTGCTAAGGAAAATAAAGCCGTGCCGGGACAAGGAAAGTGGGGATGAGGAAGAGTCTGTTGGCTTAAACAGACCCTTTTTCCAATGTGAGAGCTACGGAAAGTCACCTGTGACTCCCCACATTGCTTTTCCAAGAGTAGACCTGGAAGGGCTCTGGTACTTTTGGAGGTGACCACTGCCTTTACATGTGCAAGGGTTGCTGTTATGCAGGAGGGCTGAGACACCCATCCAGGCATGGCCCCTTTGAGCCAGTGCTCTCTAGGAGGGTAAGTCCCAGCCCTCAGTCCAGCCCTCCAAATGGCACCAGGTTCCTTCAGCGGTTTCAACTCTTGGCTTTGATTAAGGCTATTTAGTTGCAATAGAAAAAGGATAAGTGCCAGCCACAACCACCTCTCTGGCTGCGAGGAGATGGCAGAGCCACTGGCAGATGCCACTAGTACCCGGCCCTGGGGTATTGCGGGAAGTAGGGGAGGCAGAGAGAGAGCACATGGGCTTCCACAGGGTTACCCCCTCCATTAAGCCCCTGCTTTCACTCTAAGGAAAGAGATTTGGAAATGAATCCTGCCAGCTTCCGCGTCTGGGAAGTCTGTGCGCGTGGGAGAGCAGGAATGAAAACTGTGATGCCTCTGTGTGAGGGCCCCAAGCACAACACGTGCTCTGCCATGCCGGCCAGCCCTGGATAGCCCGATGAGGAAAACCCACCATACAAACACCAAAGCTGTGGGGTTTGAAGCCACTTGTCCCAAACCAGAGCAGCCCAGGGGCAGCAGATGCCTCTGGACCTGCCTGCTGCTCTGCCACGCCACCCTGCTCCTCTCTGCCTCCTGAATAACTCCAGCAACACCCCCCAAAAAAAAAGACATGAGCCCTACAGCAGCAGCAGCAGCAGCAATGCACCCTCACCCTGCATGGAGCATCTTGGGGAAAGATGCTTAGATGGCTGTGTCCTCCACAGTCATGAACAGGGCTCTGGTGGCACCCTGAGCTAGTGCAGGAAAAACACGCAGTCTGAGGAGGACCTGTGTGTGTCTCTGTGTGTGTGTGCACGCGTGTGTTGGGGTGGGGGAAGAACTGCAACAAATAAAGACAAACGCTCCCCAGTCTGTGCCCTCACCTAGCCATCCCCTTGACCAGGCTGGTGGCTGTGCTTCTGTCTCGCCCTTCCAGCCTGGCCCGTGCCTCTTCACACCCGGCCCTGGCGCACTGTCCTCCCTCGTCCGGCAGCGGAGCTGGGGCCTCAGGGAGAAGGCCAGGGCCGCCATGTTGAGGCATACCCCACCTCAGCACCCCTCCCCGCTCAGCCCTCCCTGCCCCGATGCAGGCTGTCGTCCTCTTGTAAATAAAACAGCAACAACAATGGAAAAAAAAAAAACATATGTATCTCCCCAAACCTCCCTGAAAGACCCAAATGGATGGAATCGACCCTCAACAAAACCAACGGGAAACAAAAGCAAAAGTCCCTCCCAAGGTCAGGACCAGGCGCACGTCCCGGCCGGGGCCCAGCAGCTGGGAGCGCGTCCCGAGCTCCCTGCTCCCCTGGCCTTGGCACATCTGTGGTGTCCACCAGCGCAAGGAGCCCCAACAGCCGGGGGAGATGCGGCACAGCCGGGGCTGTCCCACCGGCTGGCAGCAGCCCCGAAAGGGGAGGGCAGGGGGGAGAGGCGCGTGTGTGTGTCCCCGCTGCCTCGCCGCCTTTCAGGAAGGAGTACGGTCTCTTCGCCCCACCGGGTACGAGAGGCCCCTTGCTCGGCTCTTGGCCGCTGGCATGGCCCTACACAAGGGAGCCAGCCCGGCTCTGGGCGGGCACCATGACGGGGACAGCCCCGATCCGCTCCAATGTGGCCTGGCTGACGGCGTAGGAGCGGGTGTGTGGTGGCCGCGGCTTCCTGCTGACCGAGCCATTGCTCCGGATCACCTCCTGAGGGGACGGCGCCGTGCTAGCCGTCACCACCAGCGTCTTAGGGGGAGCCGGGGATGGGTGGCCACCGTTGGCATAGACGGGGCGGGTGCTCGTGCTCCCCGAGCGGGAGAAGGGAGGCTGGTGGGTATCGTTGCTGTTGCTGAAGCGGGTGAAAGAGTCTGTGGCGTGGTTGGCTTTGGGGTCGTTCCAGTAGCGGCTGTTGTAGGTGTTGGAGGAGGTGAGGGTGTCGTTCTCTGACGAGGATGCGTCGGCGTGGAATGTCTTTGCCGTGGAGGAGCATTTGGGTGGCAGGTCGTCCTCCCTGGGAAGGAGAGGGTGTGAGGGCACATGGAGGATGCTGCCCCCCTTGCTCAACATCCCGCACCACCACACCCTGCTGGGGTCAACACCATCAATTCAAGGTGAAGGACAGCACCAATGTGAACCAGCATTGCTCCTTGGCCCGTTTGCTCATCCCTCTTTGCAGGACCCAGCTCTGCGCACACTAATTGCTCCGTGTGCCTACTGCTGAGGCAAACGACCCACGCTCATATGTCTAGGGGGGCAAAACCAGTGGCTGTCACAGCCAGTGGTACTATGCAGGCAGTCAGTATGACTGTACCTGTACAACCAAGGAAGCTGATCCTCAGGGGAGCTGCAGGAGGCTACCAGACGGAAACACTGTGGCTGTAACACCAGAGAAGATTGTATCTCCAGAGTATCTCCGGAGTTTTTCAGCTATCACTGTCTGGTATTGTAGGTCAGGATCCCCATCACGTGCAAAGTCACTCTCCTACGGAGCTAACAATGTCAAACCAAAGCTCTCAATAAAGGCAATACTGAAAACAAAATCTGTCGCTACCATTCTTCATTTGCTCCCTCCTTTTTCTGGACTGATACGGACGTCTTCCCCTGGCCCAGGGGAACACACTCAGGATTAGCAAGAGTGAGATTTCTGGTTGCCTTCCTACCAGCTGCTGCTTTTGCTGGGTGATCAAAGATCCCCTGCCAACAGCTTTCCCTGGCCCTTACCTTATCTCATTGGGAATCTCCTCCTCTTCTTCTTCTTTGTGTTTATTTTTCCAGTAAAACAGTGCCACGGCCACCAACACAATGCAAACAACGAGCACGACGGCGCCTGTAGCCACCGCTCCCGCAATCAGGCCAATGCTCCGGGGGTGGGCTGTGGGGACAATTGAACAGAGAATGGAGAAGAAATCAGGGCTGGGCTGTGGCCATCCATGAGCGTTTGAAGCTACCGTGGCTTGGGAGGGGGGAAAGGCAACATCCCCATTCCAGGGCACAATGATCTTCTGATAGAGAGGCACATGGTGGCTCACAGCAAACATGGTTACACACTTTACTCTCACATGACAGAAGCAGGTGGCCAAGCCTCCCTTAGCAAAATACTTACGTGCAATGACTTGCAGGTCCAGAAGGCAAGTGCTGGTTCCAATGGCATTTGAAGCCACACATTGGTAAAGCCCTGAGGACACAGTGCTGATATTTCGGAGAGTGACAGTGCCCTGGACTTGGTCTAGTCAGAGAGAAAAGAAGGATTTAAATCCCTCCCCCCCTTGATGAAAACCATGAAAAGGCAAAGCCAGCAAATAGAGAATTTTGGTGTGAGACTCTTAAGAGAGAAATAAATTAGGAAATAACCTTGAGATGGAAGCATTTTGCACACACACACGCAAGATTAGGCCTTAAGGAGCTTACGCTAGATGTTTCTTTTTCTTCTTATAGATGAACTTCTGCAAACGAAAGCTTGGGACTCTCAGCATTGTGTGAGAAAAGGGAGGAAAGAAGAGATGTGCAATTACCTATACCCAGATCTACCTGTTAAATTCAATCCCACCCTGCAGAACCCCTGCACTCCCATCGTGGGACTCCTCACCCCCTGCTCTGCCAATTTTCCTCATTCCTGAATCATGTAAAACTTAAATGCTTGTGTATTGTTAAAATATAGCAAGATAAAGGGCAAAAGTACAGCTATCACTACTTGGTCAGGACACCTAGGCTAAGAAATCTTATGGATGAGACTTGGGGTTGGGCAATACCCGATCTGATCAGAGCCTTGCTTTTACACACATCTGAAATGCAGCTCTGGCAGCAAATTATTGGAGAACAGTGACCTCAGTGTGAGAAGCTGGCAGTATTTTCCTGGGATGATTCTGGCTCCCTTCTCCAAGTTTCCAATCTATGAGCCTTTCATTTGGTTTAAAATGCAGGTGAGTCGGCAGCTGAAATCTCCAGCCACATGCCAACATCTGGCAACCATGTTCTCTCTCTCCTATTTGACCAGACCCTTGTTCCTCAATGGGGAACATAGTTCTGTACCAAAAAAACCCATGAAAATTTAAGGGGCCACTGGAGGGTACCTAGTCCACCATGGACTCTAGGAATCTTCGTTCCAATAAGGTGACCATGCAAGTGATGGCAGACACTCAATGAGCCATGCCACCTCTGGCGGCTAAGACAAAGGAAAGCCCAGGCTGTCACCTGGGAAATAAGAGGATAATCAACAGAACGAGCACCTTGTGTGGCAGTTGGGGGCAACTTGGGAACATTGTCCAGTTTCTCCCAGAGGTATGTAGGCCGGGGGATGCCTTCTTCCGAGCTGCAGGTCAGTGTGATATCGCTGCCCACGTCCAGGGACCCCTGGATTCTGCAAAGCGGGGCAGAAGGAGGAACTGCGAGAGAAGAGGGGAAAGCGACAGCAGATCAGGAAATATGACCAAACAGTGGAGTGCAGGCTCTTTCTGGACACGCGCTGCTGGTGAAAACAAGGACACTGGCATAAGCTGAGAAGGGGACAAGAGGGAGGCAGCAGACAAAAACCCATTAAGGTTTGGGGGATGACAATTCACAAAGATTCCTGACCCTCCAGCCCATCAAGGTTACAGACTACTGCTGATTTTCACAGGACCCAGTACTCTTAGATCCCTCCCTAGAGAAAAAGAAAGTGAACATTTCTGTGTTTGAGACAGCAAGGGTGGTGAGAGCTAACAGAGCTGCAGACAGAATTTGCTGTGGTGGGGTTTTGCTTTCATATCCCTGTAATGGCACACACTCTGGAGTATTTAACATCCTAGAGAGCATCCAGTACTAATTGCTTTCACGAAAAGGAAGCAAAGATCTAAAATCATTCTCTTCTTCTGTTGCTATGTGCAAAACTCTTATGGTCCCTTCAGCTCTCCAGGATGCCCTTGTACTTTATTCATGCTTCTTTGCAACTTCACATCACAATGCTGCCACAAAAGCCTTCTCTCCACCATAGTTTAAAACTGCGTTATATGCTACCTGCATATGAAGGCTATGTGCCCTACAAACTCCCACAATACCCACAAGGCAGCCCAGCCCTCACCACAGGATGTCCATGGGCTCCAGTGCATACACTACCGTATTGCTCTGCTATGATGCACTATCATGCACAGAGGATCCCCTTGTCCCTGTTCCTCCCCTCTCCCCCGTAATCCCAATAAACACACCCAAGACAGTAAGTCCAATGACTCCAATATTCCTGACACCTCGGTCGGGAAGATTGTTGACCAAACACTGGTATGTGCCAGTATCCGATAGCTGAGTGTTGTTGATGAAGATGGAGGCACTGGTGGTTGGCATTGTCACAGCAAAACCCACTCGCCCATAGAACTGGGGTGCGCCACCGAAGATCTGACCCCCTTGGTAGAGAATAACCTGGAAAAGAAAGGAAGGCTCAAACAACACTGTCCAGGAGCTGAGCAAGGAGGAAGAACAGCAAGCAAAACATGGGCTTCCAAAGCCAAAAGGACCCATTCCTAAAGCATCTCTAAATAACCAGACCTCAATATATAGGTGTCCCGGGCAGACCCATCCTACCAGAAGTGTTTTCTCTAAAAGAGGAACACACTCTGAAGCCTGTTTTATGTCAGTAAAAATGTCCACAGACCAGATAGATACCTAAGTCTTCTGGCATAGCTGGATTGGCAGTACCAGCCTGCTTCATATAATAGTCATTACCCATCTGGACAGGATCGATGTAGAGAGGCAGAGACTCTGCAGGTCAGTGAGTACTTTGCTGGAAAGCATCTGCCCAGTGGACAGTATCATTTTGAGTCTCAGCCAGTAAGATATTGCCATGATTTGACACTGCTTACTGAAGATCATTGGGATGAACTGAATGACAGGCAATGCAACCCTTGAATCTACACAGCCTCTACCAGTCAGACAGCTTATATAGCAGTCTGTATTCCGACCAAGTCCCTGAGGAGCAAGTACTCTGCAGTGCAGGTTCTCATAACTGAATACCAAATGTGATGGGAGCAGTGTGACCCAAGATAAATGCATTTCAGAGCAATGGCATTCTTCTGCTGTCAGATCATGTGGGCAAAAACCAGGCCAGCAGATCTCAGGTTATGATTCTTGTGCCCACCGCAATAGACTCTCATTTGCTAATGTTCGTAAGAATGGACTTGCATAAGCAACAGGCAGTGAAAAAGTAAGAGGGGAAGTAAAAGGGGAGATGAGCCTATGAGAGGCCGCATGTTCTGGCACATTTTACATAGATTTCACAGGTTTAAGCCTGCAGCTGCCTCCATATCCTCCAAATCCCATATCCGGGGCACCAAAACCTGGATTACATCTTGTGCTCTTTTGAACACACAAACCACCAGAGATCCAGGGTAGCTGTACAGTATCACATACACCTGCCCCAATTGCACATCCAGCCAAGGCAGCCAAGGACACAATGTGCATCAGTTAACAAAGCACTGAAGAAATCAGATTCATGTAAGATCCAGAGGGCATGTTCAGCGATGAAGGGAATGTTCTGGGACAACCAGAGACTCGGCATTGTAAAGGGACTACCTCCAGATCAGCGTGAAAAGGATAAGGAAAAGGAAAGCCCCAAAGAAATGCATGTTCCAGTAAGAAAGGACCTACCTGCTGAGGCTGGTTGGCGTTAGAAAGAGGAATGACCATCCAGATGACATTAAGGTTAGTGAGAGCAGCGTTAGTGGTGAAGGTGCAGGGCAATACTGCTGTCTGGCCTCGGGCAACCTGGATACTCCCTGAACTGACTGACACCTCCAGAGGACACACCAGACCTGGAAAGAGAAGGACATGCAGTTCAAGCATTGCAGGAGAAGGACACCCAGTTCAAGCATTGCAGGTAGCCCCATACACATGCAGTTCATGACAGCAGCATCCTGTTGTTACACAACTGTCCCTTACCAATTACCCTACTTAGGCTAAAAAGAATTATATTCCTCCCTCAACAGATCAGGCCGCTCTCAGACATTTTTCACAGGCAAATGCAGATAGGTGGACCTGTTAAGTGAGAGCACTCTAGTTTCAGAGCCTCTGAAAACAACAGGTTTTGTTTTGGCGACGGGGAAAGAGCCGGAAGAGCAGCCAAGCTGTGTCTGAGAGATAATGAAATATTTTTTCAAACCCATCAATCTTAATGATACCCAACATCACTGAAACAGAAAAGGAAACTGCATTCTAAAAGTTTTCACCAAGGGGTAAGAAGAGAGAACATGTATCGTTAAAGAAGAAACACAGCTCTCCCCCCACTTCTATCCCTCATAAAGTCCAGCACGAGCAGAAACATTTTAGTGCTATTTTTAATTTAAAGGGTTAAAAATCTAAATCTTTTCCAGTCCAAGTATTTCTATCTAGCTGGTGAAAAATGACTACTGATAATGGAGGATCTCATCAAATCTCATTTATTTTCCAGCATTTCCACCATTCACTTCTTTGCATTCCACGCAGGCTGGACAGAGCTCAAAGCCTGATAAGACCCAGCTTCCCAGCGCAGCAGCTCAAGGCTGCAGTTTTCAGACTGCAAGGCACATAGGGAAATATCTCCGTTCCTACTGCCAAAATCTTGTCAAATGAAACTAACCAAGGAGTCACCACCTTGCATTTAGTATATTTTGAGTAGCACTAAAATTCTTTAAACCATTTTTCCCCACAAAATCAAAATATTGACTACAAAAACATCTCTCTATATGACAGCTCACTATCTTCTTGTTCAAAGTATGTAGGAGGCTGCTGGAGGAGAAGGCAAGAGTTTTCAAGATCCAAAGCAATATCAGAATATTGCTAGCACCCAGGTGGTCTATGAACCACCCTATTCTCTTCCTGACTCTAGGAAGGTCTGCCAGCAAAGTTTCTATTTTCTGCCAAGAGACACTGGTTTGCTGAAGGTGAAATGCTGCATGAGAATAGGTTTCTATCTGAACTATGAAGAAATCGAACAGGATAATTTCTGAGAAAAAGGTGAGTGGTCTCCACATGCTTGTCTGCTGGGATCCTTCCCAGCCTACCTAATGGAGAGATGGGGCCCTCAGAACCTGGAAGCGATGCGCTTCAGATGCTACAGATCCAAAGTTTCTACACCTGAACAGCCTATGATGAGTTCTTGCGTTCAGACTGACTGCTCTGGAGCTGCAATACCCCACCTTGCAAATCCTCAGCAACCTCCTCTGGACTTCTGTTCCCTCCTCCATATCTCTCACCTCCAAAGCCCCAGGTAGTTCGAGGAGGCTCAGAAGTGCTTTAGAACAGAGCGAGGCAAAATGCCATTTTAATCTCTCCAAGTGACATTCATTAGTTTCTTTGCAGAAAAAAAAAAACCAAACAAGTCTGACTTTCCTCACAGGCTTGGAACATACTCAAAACTACGGAGCATTTTGGAAATTCCTGGGGAAACAGTTCATCTCTGGTGCTAACATCTCAGAGAATTAAGTGCCTGGATGAGGAACAGCTGGTGAAAGCTTAATCCATCAATCTCCTATGCAGGGCTGTCAGCAGCAAGTAGAAGTAAATAATTGGAAGAGCCAATAATAAGCATCACCTTTATTACAAGGTATCTGCCTTCCAGTTGGGTCTGTGGTCAACAGACTGGGAATGGTTTTGGACTCCTCATTTGCTTATGGTTGGCCAGGCAGTAGCAGTAGCCCAAAAACCAGAAGTGATCCACGTCAGCTTTGGAGATGTCTCTTACTGAATATGACCCTGGCAAGGGATTGTCTTTCCTGTAGGCCTAAATTTGAAGGCTACCTTGCCATGACTGCTCATCCAGTCTAGCATCATCCATGTGCTAAACAGTGTGCAGGGAGTCACAATAATTTTGACATTTATTGGATTAACCTCTCTCTCCAACATGGTGCAGAAAGATCTTCTGCCACGCTCAGCGTGGATTTAATGAGATGCTCTCCATGAAAGGAAAACTAACTACTCATCTCATTTGGAATAGCAACATGTGTTCTTCAGCCCCATCCCTTAACCCCTCCACTTTCCCCTCCAAGAAAAAACCCACACATTCTTGTCATTCAGGAAAAGTAATTCTAAAGTGTGAGTATTCACTAATAGCAAATTTACTGGAAAAGTTAGTGTTTACAGTTTGCATTGCAGGATTAGTTACATCAATCACTCAGTCATCAAGATTATGTGATTTTCATACCTAACCACCCTCTTGCTACTCCTAATATTTACTATTAGTTGGCTGTAAACATCCTGCAGAATAATAAAAACACTAAAATAGAACATGCGTAATTTCTTCACTGTGAAAATAATTTTCAATACATTTGAGAATTTCCCAACTGACTTATGAACAATTTAAACAAAGGAAAGAAAACACGTAATATTCCCTTTGCTCTGCCAGTGCCCCACTCTCACCCTGCAGCACCCCACAGCCCCTATAATCTCCTCCCCCTTTCAAGGCACCACAGCATCCCTTTTAATTTGAATGCCGTGGAGTAATTTCTGTGGGGGGGCCACTAAGGAAGAGCTGAGGTCCCCGTCCATTTCTCTTGCCAAGGGGAACTGCTTTGAACCTGGGCATGCAAGATGAGCACCCCCCACCACCATGCTGTCCTGTCTCTGTCTTGTTAAACCACTGGGCAAGCCGCCTCCTCAGACTTGCTTTTCCCTCACGCATCCCAGGGCCCGTCAGCTGCTCTTTGGCCCAGGATGCATGCAAGGCAGGTGGCACAAGGACTCATTTTGTCAAGCTAAGTGGCACCTGCACGGCTACAACTGGAGAAAACACACACAACCGCTTCTGACAAGTAAGCTTAAACAAGGTGACAGAGGAGTCAGGAGACGAAACGTAGTCCTCTTCCACCAGCAGAAACAGCGAGGTAGGCTGATGTCTTAACACAGCACCGGGAGGGCATTACTACAATGTGACTGCTCTCCTAGGGAGACAGCTGAAAGAGCAAAGATCAAATCCTCCTCAGAAGCTACAGCGTCTTTCTTTATGTCTCAGACTGCTAGAAAACATAACACACTTACACATGGCCCTTGTCCATCTATGCAAGTATCTACGTGACTGCATCCTTCCACACCAATACTCATGGCCCAAAGCACAGGTGGATGCACACAAAGACACATACACTTATAAACCTGTACGCCCAGGACACCTAGTAGGAAAACTCAACCAAATGTTACACGTTTAAACATTTCAAAATTAGGAGTTGCAAAAATGTGTCTTTGCATTAATGCAAAAGCAGGGAGACGGGGGAGAGAGGGAGGAAGAGATTTCAAATTTAGCATATCTATTGGGATAAGGATTCTTCAATGTAGCCTAAGGAATGAGGACTTGAATTCCCTTGGGTAGATATAAATGCAAATATAAATATATGCATACACATACAGCCCAGTCTACTAAGTCAAATTACAGATAAGAGGTCAGAAAAATCAAGAAAAGGATGTTGTAAGGGGTCTCCTTTTGCAAAGGTACACAATCCAGGTCTTTTCTAAGCATTCAGAGAAGTTTAAGGACTTGTGAGAGAAAACAAGAATCGATCACCACCAAATCATCTCTTAGAATTGGATTACAATGGCCATTACACCCTCTCTTGTATGTGCAGTCTCCTCCTTACTTAGTAATTAAGCATCCCTGTAAGCAGCATGCCTGGAGGAAGAGCAGGGTACACCACTGTCAGCAGAAAGAGGAATGGGCCCTTCCTGCACATTGGACACTTTGATCTTAGCTTGATTCTGCAAACGGCTTTCTCCTTTGATCCTGATGCAGCGAGCTCCCATCACTAATTAGAACAGATGCTCCGTTTTTTGTCCCCCATCAGGGAACCAGCCAGCAGAACAATGTTTTTGCTACAGAGGCTCTTTTAGAGTTTCTTCACATTTCCAGGACCAAGTAATTATTCTGGCAACAGATCATTCTGATTCCATTTTTGATGGGTCACTACTGCTTTTCCAAGTAGCACGCTCAGCTCACTCCCCTGCAGCATGAAGGAGTCCATATAGGTAGTTCAGACAACATGACACAGGCATGTAGGGCCCAGTCCCGCCACAACCAGCATTTGCCTCCCTGCTGGGTATGAGGAGGAGGCAGATGCTGCCACATGTTTGCTAGCTGCCCTACTAGGTTTGCAAGCCTGAGAGGCTTCTGAATATACCAGATGCAGAAAAGCTGAAAGACATGGGCACGTCTTAGCACTTTGACTCATACTAAGTTGACTGAAAGTGTTCACAGCTCTCGCCCGCTGCCACACCTCTCTGCCAGAGATCACCAGCAGGACCAGCAAATCACCTCCGCTGACAGCTCCGTGAGTGAAATGAGGACTTCCACCACCATCACTTCACATCAATAGGCCAGATTATAACATGAACAGCTGATGCACAATCACCAGTCCGTATTACCATGATGGCAGATAGTCATAGACCACAGGGGCCTCAGAGGCTGCAGAGGCTGTGCCTTCAGGAAGCACTGTGGTCACACTGTTGAAGTTGTGCTAAGGGCACGTCCTCCTCTACTGCTGGATCATCCCCAGCACCTGGTTTTCAGAGGCAACCATGCTCAGCGAGATATCTGGGTATCACTGGCTGTGTTGCAGTATAGTGCACAGAGAGGTCTTCTCCCACTGTATTTAGCTTAGGAGTGTTGATCTCCCAGGACCACAGAAAAATAGAAGTTTCTTTGGAGGGTCATTCATACCATGAAAGTCAAGCTCCTACCCTGCTTCACCTTCTGGAGGACACTCTCTAGTTTGCAAGTACCCCCAAGAACTGTTGGCCAGTCAGCAGCATTTGGCACCTGCTAGCAGCAACCTCCTGGTACTCAACGGCATGGGAGGCTGGGCTAGCATGACTTTGCATATGCAGAGGCTAGGGTACAGGTTCACTCTGCAGTGCTGGCAAGCCAGGGAAGCAAATGGCCAGGGGAGAAAGGAGGAAGGGAGGTGTGAAAGGGATTTAAAAAACCTCAGCTCTGTGCATTCTGCATCTCCAGACCTCCAGGGAAAATGTGCAGAAATATGTGTGGCTGGGGGGAAAATGAGAATAAAGCTTCAAGCTGTATCAGCTTGCATCCGAGACCCAGGGAATGGCTCCCCCCATCCCAGTGCAATTAGCAATCCTATTGCCATGTGCTGGGGAAGATGCCTTTGGCAGTATGACATTTTGGGTCCCTCGTTAGAGAGGCAAGATGAGGTCACTCAAAAAAGTTTCAAGAACAGGGTAGGAACACAATGTTCAATCTGGCAACTGTAGGCAACGGAGGGAGAAACTGCAGAGCAGTCTTTTTCCTGAGATGAAAGGAAAACACAAGTCGCTGTGCCTTTGGCCTGCCTCGCATCTCTGAGTCTGGGACCAAAGCTGCCTTCTGTGCTAAAGAAAGAAACATCTCCCACCCCAAATGAGCTGAGGTACGTTGCCGACTCAACACACTGAGCAGCAGCAAAACCTATAGCCCAGGAAGGAGTGACTCACAGCTGGAGAAGACAGTAACAGATGCAGGAAGCACTTCTGCCACAGGACCTGCTGGTGCAGCAACCATTCAAAAGCCCCCGAAGGAGCCTGACTTGCAGTTGCAAGCACTGATAACATTGAAGTTATCCAGCATGATACAACAGCATCCAAACAGGCTGCTCAACAAGCTGTCTGAATACTGGTCTTGCCCATTCTTACCAGGGACTGAGTATCCTCCTGTCACTTGCTAGTTCAGAATCTATCTAACCAAAAGCAGTATTTGTTTACCCAGCCTAGTGTCTGGAGGCAGCCTGCAGTAGACTCCACCCTGCTTGTGGAATGAGCATCACCAAGCACTCCAATGGAGCACAGATCTGAGTTAATGCCCAGCTAGGCTGAATTATTTCCAGTTCACTAAGGAAATTCTATCACGGAAAAACTTCCAGACTCCAAAGTCATTCTGCAGGCCAGGCATCTGGGACAGATGCACGCTGTCATAGTAGAGTGTACCTCAGGGCCAGTGTGCCCTAACACAAACTGTCCTGGGGAGGATGCATTGTAGAGACCTCCTTTGAACAATTATACTGGGAGCTGAGAGCAATGGTGAGAAGAAGGGAGAGCTCTACCACACTATAGCCCCTCTGCCAGCTCACAGCAAGGAGAAGTCAAACTTTGGTCCAGAGACATCTGCAGGGTGATTGCCTCCATGCTCCAGTTTGTGGGCATATGTTATACAGGTGCTACAGGGAGCCTTCCCAGAGAGCCTGCGGGGCATACTGAGGACACACAAGAAAATATCATGCTTCTATCAGAAAAGAGGGACAGAGACTTTCCAGCACAGCTCCTCCTCAAGACACAATCAACACTGCCTAAGCCATTCCCAACAGAAAGTTTGTCTAATTTAATCTTTAATGCTCCAGGTAATGTCTGTACTGTACAACACAACTTAGCAGTCTGGTCTAGTACTCAGTGCTCCCTGCTTTCTTGTAATTCCCAGAGCTCTAACCAGTGGTGCCTCTGGGCCCCTGTCTTTCCCCCTCTGCAACCCAGCCATGCAAGTCACACTTGCCAACCTTGTCCCTTCCCCTCGCCCTGTCCAGCTCTTTCTGCACTATCCCCATCACAATGATGGGCAAGTACATAGCTCAGACCTAAAAAGAGAAGTTGCAATTGGACGGAGTTTGGCCATTTTGTTCTCTGAAACAGCTGCATCAAACTTTTAGTATCTCAGACACCAGACTGAGAATTTATTAGGAGTAAGCCCATTCCCTTTATTTGAACAGGGACAATATCCCAAAATAAGGCTCATGTTGGCTCTTTCTGGCTCACAGGTCTAGCAATAGGATAGTAACCTGACAGTGTATAAGGCAAAATAATTTCCAACTCTTTCCTTCCTATCTTTGCTGGCTCTGCAGGACAGACTGGAACAAACAGCAGGAAAATTATCACATCTAGTATGGTTTTAGAGCATGATCTCCGTAACACAGGTGTTAAACCTACACTGACACTAACTTTTCCTCTGAAGCGTATACAGTGTTACTCTCTCTGTTAAATGCAGATCAAAAGCCAAGTTAACTTCTAAGCACCTTTATCCCTGAAAAAATCATCAGACACAACTGGTGGGATGTAGTCATCCCTCCAGCTTGGAGCCTCCCAAATAAATAGATCCATTGTACCACAGTAAGAGCAATCTCAGGATTGCTGCTCACCCTGTAGGATATGTGGGCTAGCAGACACTAATCCAGGGAGAAAACACAATGTCAGAGTCTTGAACTCGAGCCCTGCAGCATTTCTTGCCAAGAACTAGACCAAGTGATCAGGGACACTGGCTACCTGTAAATCTGTGCTGATCACACTGACCCTTCTCCTCTACCATTTATAACATCATGTGAACTAGACAGAAAGCTAACAGTGAAACTTCCTGCTGACCCACTCTGCTCTGGCCTCAGCTGTTGGCCTGCTGAATAGTGGTCACTACCACCCCTGTCATCCTCCCTTTTAGAAATAGATCTTTCTCTGCAGGCCAGCTGGGACGAGGATTTCAAACAACTGTCTGATTGAGATGATATGGAGCACATCTCCCTGCCCCTGACCTCCCCAACCTGCAGCCGTAGGGGGGGATGAAAACTGGACTTTAAGACCAAAAAAAGGCAGGAAAGCTTTCAGCTATACATACTTCAAGAATGGTGTCTGTTCCCTCCCATGTCCTTGTCAGAGGACCTGGATTACCTCTTGCAGGGGTAGAAAAGAGGCTCTCACACTGAGGAATTTGATTGCTTCCCCATTTCTGGTACAGACTCCTTGGGCCCTGCTGAGCAAGTCGGTCAGCTCCAGGTGTCCTCAGAGGGTCCCTGTTAGTGTGAGACCCTCATTTGCTCAGGTTTAGACCTCAAGGGTTTGATTTGCTGAACTGTTGAGCATTCAAACCTGCTGGGCAAATCGAGAGGGGCTGTGCTCTCCATGTAGCAGGGATCACATTATGTTAAGCTCTCTGTGTAACCTGAACGGTGCTCTTCCAACAGATCTTAATGCTTGTGTTTAATTAGTCACAGTCCTGAAATGCAAAAGAGGTTTTTGAACTGTGAGAAGAGCATAGTGTTAGAGCATAGTGTTAAAGCATAGTGTTAGAGCATAGTTGTACACTGCATAGTGTACAAAGTGGGAACAAGAACCTAAATCTGGTTTTCAGAGGCCCTGGTGATAGCAGGGTCAGGGGCCCAGTGACCCAAATGGTCCTTTCCAGTTCCAGACTCCTGCTCTGCTCCCAGTACTGGCTTCTCTTCTGTGTCTCTATCCAGCCTGGCTGGAGCTGCCAGGAAAGCTGCCTTCTTCCCAGCTCCTTCTAACTGGGATCTTGCATCTCTTGCATCTCTGCTGCCTTGGATGCAGTATGCATGCAAGTTAGAGATAAAAAAACAACTGCATTGTGTTATAGCAAGATTATAAAAATAGGAAGGGACATTGATAGGAACAAAAATAACAGCTACAATGACATTAGCTAGGATAAAACTAATCAATCCCTGTGCTCTGGGGCATGCGTTAATCCCCTCTCCATGGTATAGTGTTGCACAATTAGGTACATTATGGGAAGTTTAACACTTCCCTCCGATGCATGCGGCATTGGCTGGAAACAGAGACTGCTGCGATCTGAGCTGGCAGTCCTTGAATTCACAGCATTTGCGGAGGACTCAAGGAGCAGCTGCGCTACGGAGGTTGGGGAATTTTTTGCTTTAGCAGATGAGCAAGACCAGAGGAGACCCAGAGGAGATCAGGAACTCACTCAAGTGCTCACTCATTGCTCCCCTGAACTGAAAGAGGGGAGGGCTGGCTAAGCCTATTTCAGCCCACTCTGTAGGACCGTTTGGTGTCAACTTTGCCCATTCCTGGCTGTGCCCAGCATCAGTCATCAATGACTCATCGCCCCAGGACTCAGGTGGGCAAATCAGGAGCATGCAATCTGTCTACAGAAGATGGCTGAAGGCCGCAACGAGGCAGCATACCCAAGGTACAAACAGGGTGGTGTGTCCTTGCAACAGGGTGCCAGTCATTTCTTTCCCTCCTAAGGTCCTCCAGAGATGCTTGAAGCACCATTTTCCAAATCACAGGCACAGGCACAGACACAGGCAAGGAGGAAAGTGAAAGTTTAGCTGGGCACAGAAAGGTATCTCCCTGTTCTTTGTCTTTTGCAAAGCTGAGACTGGCAAACACAGTCTCTCCTCCTTCACCCCTAGTCCCGTGATAGATTAGCTCTAGGGAATCCTGCTGCAGTAACTTAAGATGTTGTCATCCTCTGCTGTTTGCCTTGTCGCTCAGCACAAGGTTATTGCCCCAAAACCAGCAAAAGCAGAAAGGAAGCTGTGCCTCCATCTCACAGCCAGGTATTAATTAGCATAACCTGCCGAGGAAGGTGTAAGGACAGGCTAACTTGCTTTGCTGTGAAACAGGAAAGCTGCATTGCAGATGCGCTGTCCTGTTCTGCTCACTGCTACAGTGGAGGCATCATCCAACAGTAATGAATGTCTAGGGGTGGGAACATTTTAAATGACCATGGCCAGTTACTTTAGCTGAAGTGATTTGGGAATGAAAGCTTATCAAATGTTCATGCAAGCACATTTAGGGTGGGAAGCTCAGCTTGAGTTTGCAAAGAGCCTGCAACAACAGCTCAGAGCTGCAGACTTTCCCATTCATCTAGCTCAGATGCCAGCATAAACCTCCCACATCCCTCTTCTTAATTATCTCACTGCTTGTCACAGCACATCAGTAAGGAAAATGCACCTTTTACAGCAAAGATTTATATCTATGTTTCCTAAAAGAGGGACAAGGCACAGAGTTGACTGGGAGCAGCGAAGGCATACGTTGGCTTCATTTTCCTGAAGCAGGTTGCAAAACCTGGCAGGAACCAGCTCTTAACATTTGGGAAACACCACCATGGCCAGTCTCTGAAAGCATCCTCAAGCATCCCCATGGGTACCTGTAACCACACCTGAGGCCAGCTGAGCCCACAGCATGCAAAGTACAGGATGAGGCTGCATGGGATGAGATGAGAGCTGTGTGTAACTTGCTTACCCCAGAGCAGGAGTCTAATTAGAGCTCCTCCCAGGATCTAAAAGCAAAAGTAGCCTCAAGTTCCCCCCCGCCCATCTTTGCTAGTATTCTCCCAGCACAGCCCAGTCAGCAGAGATGCGTCGCGCTGCGGTTCAGTGCCAAATGCTGGCAACAGCACGTGACATTGCTGACGCAGCAAAGTTGCCTCCTTCAGGAGAAGGTATCCACTGGTGCCTCTGCAAGAGAAATGTATCTGCTCCCAAGACTGGGGAACAGAAAGTCAGGGTTAGGAAGCTGAAATCAAAACAGGTCGGCAAAGCCCTACTAAGACACTCACTCCTATTTTCTGTTTGCCGAGCCATAAAAAATACATTAATGGCCCAGCAGCTTTGTAAATGATTTATGGTCAACAGAATAAATTTCTTCCTTCTCTCCTGGTTAAAAAAAAAAAAAGTGCAACATAGTGATAAACTGCTTAATAAGGGAAAACAACTTGAGGTTTAAATACGTTCAGTGGTATATTGAGTGGGAAGGACAGAGCCCATAAGGAATAAGATTAAAGCCCAGTAAGGGGAGCCGGCACAGGGGAAGGCAGGATGAATGGGTGGGCAGGCTGGAATATATGACTTGTGTGTGGTGGGGAGAGGCAGGAGCTTGGGGTGCAGCTGCACGGGAAAAGAGGTGGGGATGGGGGAGGGAGAACCGGCTCATGAGTGACTTTTAACACTTTAGCACAGAATGCATGAAGAGATATGTGTTCTGTATAGCCTTCCACCTCCTGCCCCCATTTCAGGAAAAATGCCATTGAAACACAGACTGCAAACTCACACCTGAGTGGCTTTTTCAACTATTCTGACACAACCATCATTAGGTCTAACTCCAGTGCAAATAGTCCCTACCTACAGTTTAATTATGATTCAACTACTTTTACCCAAAGCACCAAGAGCTATGTCCATCCTCCCACAAAACACAGAAGAGTAGAGGGTGATGGACAGAAAAGGGACAGTGCTTGCCCTATGAGGCACAGGCAGAGTGAAGATGCAGGGACATGCTCCTGCATGGCTCCCTCCCTGCAGACACCACTGATATCCTCTGGGAGTCCTCCGGGAACCTCAGGTGGCCACGTGAAACCCAGGCCTTGTTGGTGCTGCTATATCTTCTGGAAATGACGAGGCAGCAAGATAGCAGGAACACGATGCATCCACCCAGCCAGATGCTGATGGGCTCCACCACAAACAGGAGTGCACCCATGCACGCAGGGGTGCGCGTATGGCACAAAGCCACTGAGGCCACGGCAGGGCTTGCATCAGCAATGAGGACTCCAAGGAGCTGGGACTTCCTATATGAGAAAGCTTCCCTGCAAGAGGGAGAGCGAAGGCTGGGCCAGACCTAGATCAGGCTGAAAAGGGGCCAAGGGCAGCCCCAGGAAAGAGGTTGTGGGAGAGGAATGTGGGGCTGCAGTAGCAACGTGGCAGCTGGGATTGGGGTTAAGGAAGTGCAGGGGACCATGAATAGCAGGGCCTGGGTGTTGGAAATAACTCCCCAAGAAATGGCCCCACATCTCCAAGCTAAATGCAGGGGAGCTCCCCCAATGATTCCTGGGGTACCCACCTTACCTGCCTTCCCCCATTACCAGGGTATTCCAGCACCATCATCACCCCATGACTGCTTACGATGGCCAATGGGGGGTTATGATGGGCAGGTCCTTCAACAAAGGGGTGACTAAGACAAAACAAAATAAAATTAAAAAAATCAAAATAAAACCAACCCCCGAGGAGACTTTTCTGAGAAGAAAAGTTTTCATTTATAGACTCATCCCATTCTCCTTGAAATCAGGAAGGACTGTCACCAGGATGAGTATCAGATTCTTGAAGGATCTGGTCCAGCAACCCACAACTTTTGTCTGAGGCAAGGCCAACAAGTTGGCTATCTGCTTTCCACCCCAGTTTTGTGTCTCGTGTATGGAATGCTCTCATCCTATGGAGTACACAAGCTTTGTAAGTGAAAGAATATTTGGCAGGTGTTCGGTGTTCACCATGCCTTTGAGCTCCTCTAAAAATTTTCCTGCTCTGTGACTCGGCTGTGAGTGCTACCTCACCTACGCTGCCGCTTGCGTGGCCAGCAGCATGCCCACAGCCGCTCGGCCAGACACTGATGCCCGGGCTGATTTGATATGTGCTAGCAATTCCACTAAAGATAGTTAAGTCACTGGAAATACACTTGATGTTTAAAAATTAAGCACATATTTAAGTATCTTGCCAAATCAGGGCCTAAAGGTCTAATCACATTTGCATCTATTTTTATAACAAAACTCCTGTGGCCTGCTGGTATGAGAGAGCACCTTTAAGTGAAAACATGCACAACCACAGTGAAACTTCCCTGTCTCATACATGATGCTCAAAACAAGCCTGATAAAAGCATAAAAGCATAATTTTCAGTCTCCAAAAGCGGTCAGATTGAAACTAGCTTTCATGGGGATGTTCAAAGTCATTAGATTTCCATACCTTACACTTTGTAATCCCAGACTACTTTGGATGTAAAATTATTACAATTATTAAAAACAAACAAACAGAAAAGAAACAAAAACGGCAGGCTCTTTTTCATTTAAATTGAAAAGAAAAGAAAACCCAAATTTGTCTTCTGATCTGGCAAATGTCAGGTCAGTAATTGAATGTTTCAGATTATGAGTTGAGCTGTCTGAAAGAGGTTGTAAAAGGACAATTTTCCACTGGGAAAAAAAGAGTTTTCATTAAAATCAAAATAGGTTGTAAGAATATCAACTTTGATGACATTTTCAGTGAGTGAAGTCAAAATGAATTGCTTCGACTTTCCCATTTAATTATGGTAATATTGGCATACTTCAGTTCAATAAGGTAAAAAGACTTTATTTCAATCCATTTAAACTTTTACCATATATTTAGATATTACATAAATTCTGACTTCATATAATTCTATTCAGTAATGGTACAGTGTTATACACACACATATATTTAATATGCTATGGTCTTTCAACATCATGTAAACAGTATCTTCTTCCAATGGAAATTTCCCCTGATTTTTGTTCCATCCACTAAAAAATCTGAACTCTCACTGTGATGTGAAACAAAACAGAGAGGACACATTAGGACCTCCCTGGAATAGGTGACCAGTTCATTACCAGCTTTAGTTACGAACAACTCCAGCCCGATCTTCACATGGAAACACCCAGAGTTCAGGAGCTGTAGGTGTTTCCATGTGAAGTTTGGTCCTGATGTTGCTCAAGTGTCCAGTGTCAGGCACAGACACTTCCACACATGAGCCACAGGAGCTCATCTATTTAAGCACTTTGCTGTCCTTTACCTGAATGAGACTTGCTCCGTGCTCCCCGTCCTCAGGGAGCTCCATCTTCCCCACCTCCCTGCCCCAAAACCCAAAGCTTTGCTGCGAATGTCGCTGACTATAAATCAATTCCTCGCTCTCCAGACATTTGGGCTAATCATTCCCACATTGCACAATGGAAGCAGGACCAATATATAAAATGTGCACAGCCAGATTAATGCAAATCTGTTGTCCATCTGCTGCATGCCCTTTTGACATGCGGGTACGTGCCAGCACAGGGTGCAAAGGGAAACAAGTCCTAATTCTGGGAGGTTCTCCCTGCTCACAGTGTACCCGGGGTTGAGCCATCTGCAGCTCTAAGCGTCTAAGCTGAGATCATTGGGCCTGACTTGTCACAAATGCTGAGCATCCTCATCACCAGCTGGTCCCAGCCCTCCTGCTCTCTAGTCGGGTACCCAGCATCATGCTGGAAAAGCTCAAGTGCAGAAAGTTGCACTGGTAGCTCTAAAATATGCTAGCAGGTAAGGCACCGAGGCAATGTAGAGAGTCTCCATTTTGCAGTGAGGAAAACCAAGACAGAGAGAGGGTATAACTCACCTAAACTCTGCACAGCAGGTCAATGGCAAGACAAGAATAGGACTTCGGGACTTGATTCATGGGCCTTGCTCTGCCTATTCATCACACTCTCCACCACTGTGCCAAGTATTAGTATTGATTTCAAATTAACACACACATTTCTTATCAAGGAGAAAAAAAAATAACCAAGAAGGTTCACTGTGTTCAGCTCTGTTGGAGGCCAACCTGATTGTAAGAGCAAACACTTTCTGCAAGAGGCCCTGTCCCGCAGTGCTCCAGGCGGGGAGGCACGCAGCACCACCCTCAAGGAAGTGTCAGATGCTCACAAAATGCTCCAAACCTCTGAAGGAGATTTTCAAAAAACATAGAGTATCGTCATAACGTGCTTGAAATGCAGGAAAGAGGCTTTGTGAATGCAGCTGCTGCTGTTATTGTACATGATAACGTGCCTCCCTCCTTACCACCTTCTTTTCTAATGTCAGGTCCTGAGAGTTAACTTTGGGTGACCAAGCCTCAGAGTTCTGTCTGATTTTATGCTTGCCATCTCTTCTTCCCTTCCCCTGATGTCCTAAATTCCCTTTCACAAGAGCTGCTAACGTTTGCAAACATGAAGTCGCTACAGGCTTCCCTTGTCTTTTAGAGTTAGAGTCTCAGGAAAACACTTTGCAAATTTTCCCTCCATAACAGATGCAAGAAGCTGCTTATGCTCAAGCAGCAAAGTACACAACTGCTCTGAAGTGAGAAAGATGCTTTTCTGCACAGCTGGCTCACTTTTTCACACAGATGTTATCGCTCCTGCCAAGTCTAAGAGCACACAGAGCAGCATTAATATGAAGAAGCCCAATTGGACACAAGTTGAAAATTCCCCAAGCACAACCTGGATGCTGGGTTTTCCTTCTCCTTTGTTTTTTGCTTTAATGCACCCGGGGGGGGGGGGGGTGAAAAGTAAAATAGAACAAAACTGTAAGAAGCCACTAAAGGAAGTCTTAGCCTTTTGGGGGTAAATTCCCTTTCTGAAATTCAAAACACACATGTTAATCTTTAATGTTAAACCCTGGATTAAAAATTCATTCAAAAATCACACAGTTTTGAACACTTACAAGTCCATTGCATTATTAAAAGCTCAGATCAGTGCTACTTGCATAAAGAAGTCTTTCCAAAGTCTTTCCTTTCTCTTGAAGCCACGAGCAGGTACTCACTGCTCTCCCCATTTATCCTTTAAGCTCAGAGAAGTCTCGTTGTGGTTCTCAAGAGCTGGGAAAAGTTCACTCTGGGGGTCTCTGGGTCCCATTTCAGAGTATTGCCACTCACTCTGTGGTCCTGGGGAGCAAACCTGGAGCCAGTGGGAACAAGTGGCACACTCCAAACAGCACTCCCCTGTTCAGCAGGGGTTAGCAGTGGTGCAAGGTCACGGCTTGACTCAACCTGCCCAGTTATGCCTTTTTGAAACCAGATCCTATCCACAGGCATCAAAAACATCACTGGCCTCAACCTTCGTCCAAGTGCCTTGGCAATGCTGGAGGACTCACACCAAATTCTGCAGGTCAGCCCCAGAGTTGAGCTTGCTGGTGCCCGCAAACACCCCCAGTTTTAACGAAGTGACGTGGGATGCACAGCCCCAAGGAAAGAACCATCTGTGCTCGATGTGGTCCAGGCTGCCACAACTTACTGTGGCAGAGGAGCTTTTTCGGAGGACTCACCGAAATATTTGGCATCATGGAAGGAAGAATTGTTCCCAAACTGCCCTGTGCCACCTTGCTACAAAGGTTCTCATTTAGAAACACAGAGCACGAGGCTGAGCCCTCAATTTTACTTACTTTTTTGTACTCCCTTTTTGTTTGCCTGGGGAGGGGGGACCGAGGGACCAGGCAGCATGTGCAGAAGTGTTGCAGTTTTTACAAGTATTTTTGGAGCCATTTGCTGTCTCACCAGCTGCAGTCTTACAACACTGCAGTAGGCTGAGCAGTAGATTTCCATCTCTAGAGTCTGTGGTACCATGTCGTTTACCATAAGGGGTAAAACTGACTTTTTAAGCATCAATGTTTTTAACAGCCACCTCAGCACCGTTGTGCTAGTGGTTACCATCAAGAAGCAGCCTTCCTCCTACCCCCTTTCCTGCACTGGCAGGCTTGTTTCCTTCCAAATCCTCCACCTGAGACCATCCCCAGGAGGCTGCCTTCACCTGCAGCTAGCTGGGTCTGCGCCAGAGGAACCACCATGCCAGCCAAGGCAAGCCCTGCCCACACACCTCCCAGGCGAGGAAGGTGCACGGGCAGCGAGCACAACTCTGGGAGGGGGTGTCCCCCTCGGGGACGTGCTGATGCCTCTCTGACCCTCCAGATGCCATTGGAGGAGAGGACCTCTCATCTGCAGTCGAGGCTGCTGCCTGCTGCGCGAAAGGTACCGTGTGAGACCAACTACGCTGCGCTGCACAACGCAATGCGCAACCCTGATGTCACCAGACTCTGGGCAAAAAGGATGCAATCTGTCCCTAGTTTTAAAGCAGTACTTGCCATCAGGGAGGAAAAGAAAGAAAAGAAAAAACACACAGAAGAGATTAAACACGTCCAAATCGCACTTATCTCTCCCTTGTTTATCATAACTTTTCCTGCCATATTTGCTAATGGCAATAATAATAATCTCTGTAGTAGAATCATGCTTTGGCTTCTTTCCCAGCTTCTGCTCTTGTTCACCAGGCAGTGAAGTCATTGTATTACCAAAACTTCACAGAGACCTGGCTTTGCAGGAGGGACCCCACCAGGAAAGGTTTCGACAGCTTCCCATGGAAGCTGAGAAAACAGAAGAGGGGTGGAGGAGAGCCCTTGTCTCAGGGACAGGGGAGCGCTAGGCAGGAGGGAAAGAAGGTGGCAAATCTCCACTATATTTGCCAAGAGTGGAAAGTAAGGAAAGTAACAATTATGAACATGCAATCCAGCACACAAACAGTCCTGCTCATGACGCAGATGTGTTCCCCCAGCAGGATCTGAGCACCACTGGGACCCAGGGGAGGCAAGGAGCAATAAGCCCAGGTGACTTGCCCAGAGTCTTGTGGGCAGAGCTTGTGCAGAGCTAGACGTGAACCCACACTCTCCACAGCCCAGCTTGGTAGTTCATCTCCCAGATCATCTCTCCTTCCATAAAATCAGTCTTCTACTTTTAAACTCATGTGCCCATCAAGTCAGATTACAATTAAGACTCTGCAAGTATGGCAAAATACATTCATGAACATCTGTTTGAATAATAAGCCTGAATTTGCTTTGACGTATTCACCCAACCTGGTTTCCTTGCCTTCTGTGAGTGCTCACACCCGCTCTCCCTTGTTCAAAGACGACGACATGAGGGAGAGGCTGCTGCACACACTCACATAAACGTGAAGATGTTTCAGCTGGTGGAGGATGGGTTTTCAGCCTCTGGTGCACAGTCCTTTCAGGAGTTGCAGGCTACTTCTTAGACTCCATAAAAAACAGCTAAGATAAATAAGCCTAAAGTCAGAAGGCTAAAATTTGCTGCACCAAGGCCTGGTCTACCACTGAGAAATCTGTATGTGAGTTTGAATCCTGTGCAGTTTGGACTTGCTGGGAGAAGAGGGTAGTTGCTTATGCTGAGGCCAGACCTGCTCCTCTGGCTGGATGCTCCCAGGGGTGCAGGTAAGCATCCCTCCTGCTCCTCATCCCACACTCTCTCCCTCAGATCTGCCAGCATAACTGCTGGTATAATAGCTCTCCCACATAGCTCTGGCAAAAAGATCCTCGTTAGTGTGTAAGAGCAAATTTTTTTCTACAGTAGGTCACGCTGGGAAGATCAGGTTAAAGAGCAAGAATGCAGGCAGCCGTGCTGGCAACCTGAACTGACCGTAACCTCTGGCAGGGGGAGGGACACAGGGACAGCCTCCGATCTCTCCATCCACCTCAGCGGCAGTCAGGGCAGTACATCTGACTGCAGCCTCGCTCCCTGCCTCCATTTGCCTGGCTGTGAGCTGGGGCAGTGTCCCCTCACCCCACCAGCGCTTTGTGCTGTTTGGGCACGTGGTATTGAGGGAAGGCCGGTAAACAAGCAGAGAGACTGATGGAAGGAACAGAAACCATACCCCGAGGTCTACATGCAGGTTGAAAGTAATAAATACTCAATAGGTTGCAAGCTAGAATATGACCCTGAGAAAAACATTTCTTGACAAGCAGAGAGGAATAAACTCAACTGTATACACTTGATGGCCAGCTGGAGAGAGATCGTGGAGTTAAATCGGCATGGCTTAAAACACACACCCCACAGAGACAGATGGAAAGGCTGCCCACTGGATGCCTCTGGAAGAGCCCCGTATCGCCACAGATATTTTGGCTCTCTCTAAGCAGTATGTGGAATGGCTAAAGAACAATACAGAAGAACAAGAGAAGTCTCTGAGCAGGAGGAACCAAGAGTTTGAGAAAGACCAGCACCACACTGCATAAATACTAGAACAACAGAAGCTCAGAAGGAATCCTCTTTTGAGGCTGCCACAGGGATGCTATTTATGTTCACAGTAAACACAGGCCACAGGGAAGGAATTCAGCTCTAATGACAAGGTGGTATTGTGGGAGGCTGTGCTGTTCTGAGACTGGCACAAGGCTGCTGCCCATCCAGGGACGACTTTCATCAAAGGAACAGTTTTTATAACTGCTTGCCCAGCTCTCATTATCATAGGACATACTGATATGTATTTCTACACTTATGTCACAAAATGTTAAGGTCTTTTCCAAGCTCTAGGAAGCAGGAAGATACAGCAGTGGAGGAAAGCACTTCTGCTAGGCTGGAAGATGAGCATTGCTTCAGACAACACATGCAGCAATAATCCATAACCACAGAGGACAGATGAAGAAAATACAGCTACTTTTGGAGAGTGGAAGTCTAACAAATGAAAACAAGCTTCCATTAGTCTTTTGGCATGAACATCCCTGGTTCAAAGTAACTACACGGGTTCGGTTCATACTATTTCTTTTAATTGATCAAGAGGAATGGTGTTGCTGCCTCCACACCACCATTACATCTAAAATGGTGACTAGCAGCTCAGCACTTCCCTAGCAGAGAGAGAATAACCTTGGGCATCTGCTCACCTACCCTCTCTCCTGCAGCCCTGTCAGCGACCCTCACAAATCTCCTCTCCAATGCCAATATTGCCCCCCGCCAGTGAGTCCCAAGAAGACATGGTTCAAAGCAACGTGGTTGTGCCCACCACCACAACAGTGCAGCTGGCCATGGCTGTGAGAACCACAGGAAGGGGCTGAGGGGAATAATCATGCCCCCGAGTTGAAGGGCATCATATGGATCCTCACTCCCCGGGACCTGCGCTCACTTTGCAGGCCATACCTCCAGCTCTGTGCCGGTGAGACAGCAAACATGAGGGTGTGGGACGGGGGGTGGCAGCGCGCAAGCTCCCTGCCATGACAGCACCTTCCTCCCCAGGGCAATGGAGTCGGGGTGCTCGCTGGAGCTGACAAGGCCATGCAGCACCGATTCGGTGTTTTGCATCCTCCGAGAAGCAAAAAACAGGAGGTGGCAAGGTGGTTTCCCCCCTGCTTTCTGGATGCTTGGGTTTCTGACAGATTCCTCTGTGAGGGGCTACCCAAAAGCTCCATGGAGCTGTAGTGTCAAACGTTAACACTCAGCACTTAATTTGCGGTGCAAATCCTGTCAAACCCGATTGCGTCTCTTTGCCCCTCCAAGGCATCCCAGGCCCTCTCGACTTCTGCAGGGGTCTGAGGCTTTAAGGAATGACCAACTGTTAAAGCAAGCCTGCGAACCGGCAAGGATGCACAGCGTATGCTCCAGTGCCAGGCATGCCCTCTCCCCTCTCCTCTCCCCGCCTGCTCCATGTACATATACAGAGCGGTCAGCAGGGAATACACCCCAGGAGGCTTAATTAATGAACATATTTGAAAGCTGCAGGCATCATCACACTAGAAGAAAAGAATGATAACATTAGCATCTGAGCACGAGCTGTTTGGGTTAAGAGAGGAGGGAGATGGGGCCGGAGGCGCTGGGTGGCTGGCTGGGAAGCATCCCAAAATCACAGGACCCTCTGCAGGGATCTGCCATACTCATCTGTACCAGACACAAAGATACCAGAGGGGAAGGAGCCTTCTAACAATGGGGGGTCAGGCAGGATTAAGTGGGAATCCATGAAACACGGCAGACGCTTCTTTCTGCCCCCTGTGAAAGGAGAAAGTGATCATCGTGGAGGAAGGAAGGTAGGAAATGAGATAGAGATAGGGAGATACATCACAGGGACAGAAAAGAAACAGAAGAAAAATAGATAGAAAAACGCTAAAAGATAAATGTAGTATGTTTTTAATTTGCATGAGAAAAATAGTTCTCTTTTCCCCACCTATCATCTTTATTAACAACAAAATTTGCAGTGAGATCTCAGACTAGCTATCTAGCTATGACAACAGCAAAGCTCTGAAACAAACTGCTCCGGGGAGGCTGTGAAAACTCCACCTCAGGCAGCTTTTAAAGGCAGGGTGTAGGGCTGACTGAGACTTAATCCGGTACTTTGCCCGAGCGGCACACAGACCAGATCAGTGGTGCCTGAACATTTGGCCCACTATCCACTATCTGATTTTTGGAGAGCAGCTGCATGAAACCACTGAGTTTGTAAGAGCTACTATTTAGTACAGTTTACCTACATAGTGCTCACCTCAGTTTCACAGACCACAGTCCGCATATCACTGGCCTAAAAAGATGCCCCAAGATCTTCTCAAGCTTCTGCAGCTCTACCTTAGTACATGCTTCAGCTGCAGGGACAAGGTCCAGGAGAGGTGAAGGAGGCCACAGGAAAAAAGGGATGTGTAGGAAGCCCACTTCGCCCCAGGGACCTACAGCTTGCTCAGCAATAACGCATGTGGTGTATGTAGCCACACTGGGAGGTGCAATCATCTCCCCGGTGCTTCCAACCCCACTTCTCAGTCTAGCAACCCCCTATCCACCATCAATGCCAGCTTACAGCGTTGAGCCTGGAGGTGGAGTACATCAGGCTAAATGTGTCATTTTAGATCTTGGCTGTGAGAAAGGAAGCCAATGGCACACCCTGGGCAGGGGAAGAGGTTGGTGGCAAGCAACTCTTCCTTCATCTCTCTCTTCATGACACTCCAGGAAGGAGGTACATGGGAGAAGATGCCTTCTTGAACATCTTCTTTCTCTGAGTATCTGCTACAATCCAAATTCCAACCAGTAGTCCAGTTATGGGGCTAGACGAGCCTGAGGCAAGACCCAGCAAAGCCACTGCTATTAAGAGAATGGAAAAAGCAGTGGCTAATCTCAGGCAGAGAACAACCATGGATAAAAAACCTCCAGCCGGGAGCACTGGAGCATGACAAGAGGTCTTAAATGTCCCTGCCTGGCACCATTCCCTTTTAAAATCCTCCTCACTCCTCAAGCCAGCAGACTTGATAGGAGAAGACCACCTTCCTCTGCATGCAGGGAGGAAGAGAAGGGGGAAAATCTCCTGCTTCTTCCAGGAGAGGAGGTGCAGCTCTGCTTGCTCAAGCTTGCCTGCTTACACGAAGGCGTGAGCAGATGGGAGGTGATGCTTTCTCCAGCTTTGGCTTAGCAGGCTGACACCAGCACAAAGCCCATCCACCAGCTCTTGGCTCAGCAGCTTGCCAGACTGGTGACCAGCTTCAGAGCTCAAGAAGAGGTCACCAGCTTAGCTTGCAGAGCTGATACCAAGCACATTTCTACCTGAGTTACTGTGTTTTCCTGCAAGTTTCCTTTCCAACCTTCCATGCAAATATCAGCACTTGTGGCTATTTATGTTCTTGGGAAAGCGACTGCCTGGGACGAGGGAAACTATGAGAAAGGAACACAAGAAATAAAGGGATGAAGAGGAAGACAAGAAGAAAGGTAGATAAGAGTTTTCCAGCACCAAACTTTGATGAAAAAGCAACAAAAAAGGTTTCCTTTCCTTTCCTCCCTTGACTTCTTTCCAGTCCTCTTTTCCCTCCCTTTTCCTCTCAGTGAAAATTGAAAACTGTGTCAGAAAAAATTAAAAACCACCTGTCCCACTTCCTCCTCCTACCCTGACCATTTTCCATAGAAAAAAATTAAATTAAGACAAGAATGTAATGGAAGCTTCTGTGAAAAACAGTCTTTGATTAAAAAAGCCATTTTTCATCAACACATACAGCTGAAGGAAAAACCTGGACCAGCTCCACACAACATTTGGGAGATAAAGGCTAGCCTCAAACCCACAAGTATTTGTCCTCAGTGAAAGGAAAACTCAGACACAGCATGAGTACCTGTGTCTATACTAGGTTTAATCCAGCTAGCATGCTAAAACCAGCAGGGACGCCATGCTGGAAAGGACAGGGTGTACTTTCCTGATAGCAGCTCACAGCGAGATCTGTGCTACCACATCCTCCCTCTGACTGTTACTCATGCTCAATGGAATGGATGCACCAATGTCATCACACCCTCCTTTGCCCAGGCAGGCAAAATCCCTAAATGCACCGATTCAGTGCTATAACCTCGTCCAGCAGGTATCAGAGACCCAGCTCCTGGCCGGGAGCAATAGAGCAATTCATGTGCATGGGGCTGCTGTCAAAGGCACGCATCTCTGTGAGGTTTATTGGCTCTCTACATCCCGCTTGCTGGGAGGAAGCCAGGATGCAGGAATTTGTGAACTTGCTAACTCAGCATTTCTGCCTTGCTGGCACAATGTCTGGACGCAGCCTTCTGGAAAGTCTTATGACCACTTGTTAGTTGCAGGACCAATGCTCAAGCCCAGGTCTTTTGAAGCTGTTGCCCCAGAACATCAAGGCTTTACGCTATAGTACAGGTCACGAGATCAGCACTACAAATTCTTTAGGGAAAGGAGGCCTGCGAAGGACCTGCAGGGCACAGGCAGCAGGCACCGCTGCCCACCCTGGCAGCCACACTTAGACCCCAGGCGGCTGGGTCACGGTGCAACACAGTGGCTGGGGGAATACAGGAAGCATGCCAAGCAGAGATGGGGTGCACCAACATTAAAGTGGTGCATGTGGACATGCACTCAAATAGCCGAGTGCTTCTGCTCATGTATATGCATAAACGGGGGAATGGCACTGTTTCCTCTAGATCTTTCTCTAAAGCAGATTGAAGAGAACCAGAGGTGGGTTCTCACTTTTCCTTCAGTGCAGTGGTCCAGCAGGAGGGAGCAGAGGAGGAGAACTGGCCCAAGGACACATCTTCCTGTAGAAGGGAAGATGCACTGCGGACTCTCCAGCCAAAGTACACTGTTGTTCCCATTTAGGACAAGTACTGCTGCACCCGTAGGCAGCATCCTTGCATTCCCCTCCTGTAAAAACGTTTACCAATTTCTTTCTTAGCCAATTTCTCCTTTATTTCACCCATGAAAACACAAAAAGAAGCTGAGCTCTGATATACTGCTGCATCCTCCCTTTTATCCCCATCCTTTTCTCAGCACAATATGAAGAGTAATGACCTGAACCAACCCCAGCTTAAGACAATGGATGTCTGTGTATTGACTTCAATGGAATTTGGATTAACACGGGATTGCAAAATCTCCAAAATTAATGCAACTGTAATGCTGTTAAAACAACGGCTCAAAGGTCAGGAGATCCCTGAAGTTAAAGGTTTCCCTTGAAATTAAGTAAGCCACACCGCACATCCTGCATTGCCTATGATTATACTTTCATAACAGAGAATGAAACCGAGTGCTGTTCATCTGAGAACAAAACCCAGGAATATAAAACGCCGTGCGTGCAAAGCAAACATTAGGAGTATAAAGCAGTAGCTATCTACCTCTTTCTTTATCCCCCAGTTGGTACTGATATCTTGTTCACTGCAATGCTTTTTGTTCTTGTGCTTTTCTTGAAAAATTAATAAAACAAAAATGTTAGAAGACAACAGCGCATGTAGAACAAATACTCCTCTGACAACAGTTATTCTACAACAACAGAGCTCAGAGAGCAGCAAACTCAGCCTCAACCTCAGCTCCATGTAGCCACAGGATGCCACCTTTGAGCCCCCTTTCCAATTCACCAGAGGCCAGGCAGGAAAGCAACACGATGTTGAGGAATATGCCCCCAATAATGACAACTTCTTTCAGAGCTTCTCTCCGCATACAGGGAATGTCCTTCTGCATATTATTATCCCAACTGCACAAAAGAGCAACTGAGGTGCCTGGCTCCAGTTTTAATCAGACCACCCACTAAATTGTGACTGCTGACAATTACGGATGCCTATCTTTAGACAAGAGATGTTAGCCAGAAGCCGAGTACCCGCAGTTCCTGCTGAAGGCAGCGAGGGCTGGTGGCTTGCAGTAGTCCTTTCTCCAGTTGTGTGATGATGCCATGATAATGCCATGTCTCAGTCTGGCCCCACAGCCTCTCCTGCAGGTTCCAGTGGAAGTGGGGGAAGACGGATGGAATCGGGGAGGGGGGGGAAAGCAGGCATCCACTATTTCCACTATTTGCTCATCTTTTGTGAGCTGCCCATTTTCCTCAGATCTTTCCAGGGAAATCCTGGCTACGTTCAGTTAGGCTGGGGTACAAGGCTATTCTTAGGGAAGCAAATGAACAGCCGAAGGTCCATTTTTAATTTTCATTTAGATTGAGGATTTATATTTTATTTGTTAATTTTGCTTTAATCTCCTTGTCCTTCATTACTCCCTGACTTTCACAGCAGGGGAGAGGAGGGACACATCGAGGAGGGTGAGGAGTAGGACCCAGTGATGAGGAACGTACTGAAAGAGGGAAGAGAGTGAGGGGAAAGAGTATTGTTGACAGCATCTGATCCTCCGATTAATGTATTTCTAAGCAGATTAACCGAATCCCAACTGCTCTGTGCCAGGTTTCTTCTCTAAGCTTCTCTCTCTCCCATGTAAACAAAAACACATTTCCTCTGACCAAATATCCAACATACTGACCAGAGCTCTGGCAGACTCCCTCATGTAGCACAACACTATAGGGCACAGGAGAGGGGGGGAAGTATGGGTCCGTGGAGGTAACCTCTATTTTTAAGCATATTTTGTGGTCTTTCTTTCACCTCCTCAGGACTTGGCATGACTCCTGACTTGTCCATCTTCAGGAAATGTGGAAGGATGCCAACAGTGATGTGGGAAGATGAAGAAGCAATGGATGGTACTCTTCTGAGAACTCGTGACCTCATTATGCCTTGCTTATCCATAGCTGCCCTCCATGGCACTCACACAGGGAGGAAGAGAGGGAGAAAGGTGGGTAAGAGCATCCCCAAAAGACGTGGCAGGAACCACTAAACACAACCCACTTCTTCCTGTCCTGCCCCACGGAAACCTTCACACTGACTCCCTACAAGAAGGAAACATTGCAGTTTCAACCCAGGTTCTTGGAGCATTTCACATCAGTAGTTGGTCAAACCCCCACAACCTTGTACCATTGTCCCCATTTTATAGATGGGGAAACTGAATGCAGGAGAGACTTCTCCAAGGTCTAGGTCAGGTCAGTGGCACAGCCGCATTCACATGAGCTGAGTTACAGACATTTTTCCAGGTCACAAGATCAGCCTTGGCTGAATAGGTCTTCTCTAATGAGCCTCCAAATTTAGCCTCCAAGTTTATTTGTTTCCAGCCCTTGTGAAGCAACCCCTCCACCAGTCAGTCTCCAGCCTTACTCTCCAAGGGCAGGTTTGCCATATTTGCTAGCAACAGCCATGGTGGTCATGGGACATTTCTGCCTGCCTAACACGCTGATGGAGCTCAAAGACCATGCCTGCCTTCAAGCGTGGCAGTGTTGCCAACCCGGCTTGGAGGGGAGCCTGGAAGGATGGAAAGACCTCCTTCCCCCTCTCCCCTCTTACAGCCGCTCATTTTGTCAGTCCAGGTTTCCTCCTCTGCCTTCGCCTGAGCAACAAGTGGCTGAAACACTCACAGACCCCCACCACCCTCTTCAGGTTAGAAGGACTCCCTTTAAAAAGGGAGGTTTTTCCTATATCTCTGACCAGGGAAGGAGAGCAGCTCTGGTAATGAACAGCCAACACAGCACAGTTGATGAAACCACTCAGAAAGACGAGGAATTCCCATTTGCTCAGCTGCCAGTCTTCCCCTGCTCAAGTCATGGTGAGAGCTTTAAAAATTAAGCCAAAGACACGCTAAAACAAAAATGCTGGCGTTGCCACACAGTGACTGTTCCTAACACAAATTCTCCCTGGGAAGGCTCCACCACACACAACTTTTAAATGAAACACTTCAGATCTTATTGCACTGTACAGCACGGTGTTTTCCTACTGATGCCTTTTCATTAAGAAAATCACAAGAAAAGTCCTGCGCTGCAAATGGAAGTGGAGATTGTGACTAAACAAGAATATACAGAGTCAGTTAAGGCTGTTGGGAAAAGATAAGGGCAAGGGGAAAAAAGCAAATGAATTTATGTTGCTTAAGGCACTGAAGGGAATAAGAAGGGATTTACAAATTCATCAGGAGGAGAAGCAGCACCAGAAAGAAGGTAAGTTAAGTTCATTAATAAATGAGGATGAGGATGAAATTAATGGTTCAGAAATGGCTGAGCAGCTTTTTTAAACTTGCCCTTAGCCAGAAGAATAAAGAGAGGAATTTTGGACCAGAAAGGAGGGAAAAAAAGCAAGTTTAAAAAAAGCAGAAGCAAAAAGAACTTGAAGAATGATATGTCCACAAACCAAATAAAGCAAACAACATCCTAGAACTTAATCCAGAAAAGACAGAGACATTTTTTAAAAGTATTTTTCACTTCAACAGAATTAATACAGGGCTGAATATTAAGCAATCTATACATATAAGCACCTGCATAAATGTATGCAGGATCAGGAGCCTTATTTGTAATGCCAAGGCATTGAAAAACGTATTATCCCACTGACAAATAATCTGACAATTTACACTGAGCTAGGGAGGCTCCACAAAACTAACCAAAAAGCAAACATAATAAAGATTTTCAATAAGGAATAGAGCTGGCAATGTTTAATCCCAAGTCGATATCTATCCCTAATGAAATAATGAAACAAATGTGAAGGGTCATTAAGAATCTAAAGAATAAAATCACATGCAATACACAAGTGAAAGTCTTTTGCTTTTTAATACATGTACCCAACTAGCACCCAGAGGAAAGGCAGTAAAGGGAATTTGAAGCTTTAGGAATTTGAAGGGGTTGACATTGCCCCACTGTGTCAATTTGACCAGAACCAACAGCCCAGCCCACAGATCAAAAAACTGGCCAGAGCTACCAAAAGAAAATACGCTTTGTTGGACTGGGAAACGACAAATTATGTGCCAAAGGGTTTGCATCCATGTTGGTCTTATAAAACCAATGTCACAGGAAACCAACACTAACTGTCCATGAAATTTGCAGCTGACGCCCTACAGAGAAATTGCAAATATAATGGAAGACAAAGAAACAGGCCCTAGATGAACACAGAGCTCCATAAAATTAAGCATGCGTGGGCAATGGTCTGAAAGTTAAAGCAGAGAGTAGCATGAGTGGGACAGAGGATGATTGAATTTAGACTCATCAAAGCCACAAGCTGAACCCAACAAAATAGAAAAATGCAGGTAATGTCCCTGGAGAGCAATAATCCAAAAGATGGATACTCAGCAGGAGGGAGAAAGCACAGAAGCTGTTTTGTTCTCTGAGACTTGAGGTTACAGAAAATAACAAATAAAAAATCTTGACGTGCTATATTAGCAAAACAGGCTCTTGCAATTTTGGGTGGTGAACAGAGGGGCAAAGGGAAGGAGAAAAGAGTTTCTGCACCAGCCCAAAGATTCAATTTTGTTCATTCCATCAGTTTTTCCTCATCAGCAATAAATTAGTAGCAAACTAGAAAAAAATCAGAGACAATTGATAAACAGACCTGGAAGAATTTATGAAGAAGACAAAGAAGGGTTAAATGTGTACAGCTTAATAAGGAAAAACCCCAAGGAAGTAAACTAAAATATACTTGATGCATGTGAATACTGCAGAGTGGGAGGAGATAATAACTAGGAGTTATGAGATTAAACTAGAAAGAAAAGAAAAAAAAAAAGAATAGACCTTGTATCAGGAAATAAGTTGGCCTGGTTCTGCTTCTGCATCAGCAAAAATTAGAAGTAACTCAACAGAAAGGAAAGAAGGGGCACAGAAAACAGGCACTGTGAGCACATCCAGAGAGAGTGTTTTGGAGATCCTTTCCCTCTCTCCCAGTCTTTGCACTGTCTGAGATCTCAGCTCCCAAGCTCCAGCAGCACTCTTGGTTGCATTGATTTGTTCCTTCCTTTTGGGAAAAGCAGACACTTTACCCAGTATAGGAGCACTGGGCAGAATTCAAACCACTGCTGAGGCAAACCAGCATTGCCGGGTGTTTCAGCAGCTCTGGCTAATCGTATGCCCATTAGCAACATGCATAGTTACGTAAAAGAGATACTAAGGCTCTAATTCCATTATTCATTAACATTATTAATACAGTGACATACAAATACATAATGAAGACCTCCTGTCCCTAGGGAGGTCATGTTTCCAGATGCCTGCTGACCACAAGAAGGGCTGGGAGAGGGGCACAGTTTCTGAATTCCTCTAAACACTACCAGGCTGCATAAACAGACCTGACCTCTTCTCCTGGACAATGATGAAAATGAACATTCTTATCTCTCGTTGAAATTTAAGTCAGCCCAAACTGCAGGTACACCCACAGAGCACTAAATCGAGGGAGGAACATCCTCGGGGTCCTACATATTTTCAAAAAGACAAATCCACCCCCCAAGTCAGGAGATGTCCATGTCTGTTACTTAAGAGCCAATGAAGAAGAAAACAAGAGTAATAGTGCTCGGCAGCCCTGAGGACCTTCATCTAAGCTGCTGTGAAAGGTCTGCGCTACTGCAGGCACAGGGAAGGACAGAGCACACTGGAGAGAAAAGTACTGGCAAGCGCCGCTGCTTGGTGGTAACTCAGGTGACAAATTTGGCCACCCGTTACGCCTATTACCGCAAGATGAAGGAGTGCTGTTTTGGAGTCTTTGTCCACTTACTGAAATAAATAGGCATCACCTGCCTGAGAGGTGTCTTAATATCCTTACTATATTCATTCCTCATTTTCTGAGGGCTAAATCCTGGCTTCCCCTCCCTTCATATGCTGTAGACTCAAGCAGATGGGATGCATACGTGCATTCCCCACTATGTATTTTAGGCAGGGCCAGGTGTAGCACAGCGTTAAGTGTTCCCAGGTCACCCAGTGGCAACAATACTCAGTTGCACCCCATGGTCCCAGAGAAGCAAGCTCAGCTGTTTGGGGGCTAGGACTGGAGACCCACCTTCCTCTTAATGTCTGGCAGAAGCACTTCAGGAACTGCAATGCTTTTATCCAGCAAGTGTAAAAACTTCTGTACAGCTCACTTGCCCCACCCAGAGGCATTTTGCTCTATGTCGTGCAAATACCGAAATCCTGCAGCCTCCAAGTTCCACAGGAGAGGGGGCAGATAACAGCCGTATCACTGAATTAAACCCAAGAAGTGGCAATGACGGTAGTGAGGGAATCCTGCAGACCTTGACAATTATCAAGTTCAGGCCCTCTGGAGCCTTCCTTCAGTCTCTCAGAGTTGTGGAATTGATCTGGAAACCACTTTATTAATGTTCTTTCTTTTCCTTCACTTCTCCCCAAGCAGCATCATCATTTATTAATTTATGATTAAATGAATTATTGATTCTCACTGCACCTGCAGTATTCGGCATTGTCCTTCTTCCCCAGAGACATCTTTGACTGATGTGAGAATGGTAAGATGTCAGAGAGACAAAAAGAGGCAGAGAAGAAACTCACTGCGTATGGGACCTCAGACAAGCGTGCTCCCCACTGAAATGCCGAGCTGCAGAGGATGGACGCAATGCACCAGGGCACAGCAATGGTGCCACCTTCTCAGATGGCAATGAAAAAAAAAAAGAAAGTGCAAAGCCAAGTTGCTCCTGATAAGGAGGGAAGGAGTAGCAGAGCTATTCATAGGCATTCAGCATGTGGGGAGGTATTAAAAAAAAAAAAAAAGAAAAAGTCTGAACCAAAGCAGAAGCTTTTGTTTTTATTCAGAAAAGTCAAGCTGCGGTTCTTTGAATACATCACTGAAAAAACCTTCTAGGCTTTTGGCTTTTGCCTTGCAATTACAATCAACAGATGGTGATTATTTCACAGGCTGGGGCATCTGGTCAGCTCCTAGCCAAACATAAATAAAAGACCTTTGCGTGATTTTATTGGACATTCTGGTCCAGAAACAAAAACAAGGTTGGGAGCAAAAGAAAAAAGGTAAAAGAGAAGAAGTGTTTAAAGTTCCCTGGTTTTGGAGATACTTCCTTTCCAAGAGAAAAGGCTTGGGGAGTGGGCAATAAATATAGTATCTTTACTGAAATGTGCCCCTTGCACAGATGATCAGAGCTCAGCTCTCATGAAAATGATGGAAATTTCTGAGCCAGAATCTCCCTGTCACGAATTAAACCTAAACCTTGACCCTTTATCTGGGCTTTGCAAGCCAGATAAACCTGCACCCTTCTTTATAGCATCTTTCACCCAAGCCTTGTAATGTGCCTCCCCCTAAAAAGCCAGGCAAGTTTTACACCATCTGAGAATGGGAGGAATGCATCAAGGTACTGCTCCTGCTTTTCGTCAGGGAAAAAGGATGACCAAGCTACTGCAAGGAAACATCCTCTCCCCATGCATCCTTCCTGGCCAGAAGAGCTGCAATATTCTCCTTAAACTAACTGCACAGAAAGCACGCCTCCCGATTTTTGTCCTTCCTGCAGCCCTCACCTCCCGGTGAATCACAGCTCCCCTCAGCACCACGCGGTGCACGCTGGCTCTGTGCGCCTGACCACTGCCCTCCGAGGGGCTGAACCCACCACAGCGAGGGAAGACCTAATTGCAGCAGAGGAGTTACCCTCTTAGGTGGGAGGTGAGGGGCTGTGTTTCGGGGAAAAGAATTCCTGCATGACAGAGGCTTTGGGCGTGCATGTGTGCAAACACGCCCGGAAGAAATGCAGTGACCACATCTGTTGTTCCCGCACCCCGATTTTGTTACGCTCTGTTAGCCCACAACTCTCTTTCATCCCAAGCATACGTGAAAGGATCGCAGGTTTTACCTCCGAGCAGCACAGGCACGACAAACCTCAGGGAGGTAAGAGGAGGTTATTACTTATTACCTGCATCTCACCCACCACCCCGACAGACTCCCCCACTGCTTTGCTGCGTATGAAAGCAGCTTTTTCCCACCCCCCTGCTCTCCCCCTTGCTATTTGTGGCACTGCAGACCTGCCTCGCCTGATCTGCAGAGAAGCTTCAGAGCCCTCATGGCTGTTTTGTACTACAGGATGGCGGCTGAAAATCTGGAAGGCGCTCGGCCAGAGAGCAATTTTGTTAGGAAAACAAGGCAAACGTTTTCTGTTCCAGCCTTACACATGCCTCTGGGTTACTCAGCCATTATCTGCTAAATTAAGGCCAGCATGGCTGGCCTTAAGAGCCCGTCCTGTACCAAAGTCACGGCCAACCGTGACTTCCCAGCCATCGCCGTGGGGGACACGCGGCTGTCTTGAACTCTCCAGCAGCTTGTGCAGAATCCTCACCCGCCACTCGTGAACATGCAAGCCCTGCTCCCACGGGCAGTGCAAGGAAAGAGATGAGGATCTCCTCCAGGTTCCCCACCATCACAGCTCGCATTACGACATACCGCTGAATGGTTTCGGACTGCCTCCCGGGGAGAATCGGCGGAATTCGGCCATTTCATTACATGCTCGGTAGGACTACAGGCGAGAGTGGAATTAGATGCGTGCTCTCTAGCTGAGGAGGAATGCGAGGGATGCCCTCCAGCCCAATTTATACAGCAGCATCGGAAGGCAATGGCAAAACAGGGCCCAAGGTGGGGCAGGGGGCATGGACGGGTAATACAGGAGTGAAATCTCTGCAGAGAACACACATACGTCGTGGGATGAAGGAAGGAAATTACATTACACTCTACATGTACAGGGAACAAGCTTGGCTCCGAAATAAGAGCAGCACGCTACCCCACCACCTCCTATTAAATTGATGGACTACGTGGCTGTGCCGAGGGCTTCTCAAGATAAAAAGGTTCATTTCCTTAGAGAGCAAGGTTTTGACCTTCATGGCCTTACTGGGCCTGTGTGCGTTTACCCATTTTAATTTCAGATTAGCATCTTGCATTTTCAGTACCTAGGGGATTACTGTTTTCGCCTGTGCAGCAACTGCAGTTCATAAAAGTATCGGTTACCCTCCCCCTTGTTCACAAAATCAAGGCAGATCTGACCAGATGGCACATGCTCCTGCGCTCTGTGTCAGGCTGCATTAATTCAGGGGAAATGAACTCTCCTCCAAAACTATATTTATTTCAGACACCGCCATGCCCAGTTGCTGGGCTGTCCTCAAGAAAACCTAGAGCCAGCTCTTTTCCACGAGCTTAGCAGGGGAAAAAGGACGGCAAAAGCTTTGCTGGAAGTCTCAGATGCCAGGAAGGAGAAATACCTGCAGGCTCGCAGGTGGCTGGGAGTATTTCAGTGCCCCTTCCCCAGGGCTTTGAGGCAATAGCTGCTTCCCTAATGCTCAAAGCATCACGAAGCACAGGATGCTCCCACACCTCGCTGGACCAACCCGGTAACATCTTAAGGCAGTGCTACTGAAACAGCTCAGCCTTTTTGGGAAGGTTGCATTACACTGCTGTGCTAGGATCAGGAATGGGATTCCTTCAAGCAACAGAGAAAGGCAAAAGCTGTTCTGGAATGGTGTGCAACTTGAGTTACTATGTAGATCCAGCTATTCGACAGGCCCACCTCTGCAGGGTTTAGGCAAGGCATATCACCTATTTAGAGCTCTGGCCGTGCTGCCCATTGATGGCCCATTTCCTCCACCTTCTGCTGGAATAACTCTCCCCCGTTGCTGGAGACAGTGTAGTGTAAGTGCTGGAAAGAGAGTCTGATTGGGTAAGAATCAGGGTAAGAATAAGAATTGGGTAAGAAGAAGGCCCTTTGTTCCTCTCTGTAAAATGTTATTTACCGTCTTATATAGCACATATAACAACACCTAAGTGCTATACTATAATTAGTAAAATCATGCAGAGAAACTGTTCATGTGGATAATGATACTTTGCGTCCTCCCATGTGGGTAGTTTAAGGTTGAATTAATTCATGTTTGCCCAGCTTTGCGAGATCTATGGGAGAAAGGCAATTGTTATGCTAATAGTTATTAATAATGACTCCTCCTGTGCTGCTCCCCATTAAATGTGCTCAATTTATAAGTCAAAGTGTTTTTCTCCTTACTGCAAGACGAAGTGGGTTCCATGAATGGAAATGTTGGTGTCAGTGTACCTGGCAAGGGAAGACAGCTCTGTGTCAGCTCTCTCCTTTCTGAGATTGAAGGCTCAGCTTCTGGCTCCTGCTTTCTGTTCCACAAGCAATACATGTGACCCTGGAAGTCACTTGGAAGGGCGGTCACACTGCCTACTCAAGGCATCAAACTGAGGCACAGTTCAGAGGATCTCAACACAGACACAAGCCCATGCAGAGTGAAATTCAGACTACCAAATACTATATAATTTGCCCACAGGTGAATAATTATCTTCATTTTACAGACTGAAGCACAAACACCTATGACAATAAAGCAGCTCTTAGAGGTACGGTGAGTATAAATACATCGTACGTATAATGCTCAAATCCTACACTAAATAAGGACAAGTGTCTAACAACAACAATTTTTAAGAACACCAGGGTCTCAATACAATGTAGGCATGAGGGGCTTGGTATCAGACCCACAGTCCTTTGGAACAGATGTGCAAAATTGCTCCACAGCTGGCTGTGGTCCCTGAGAGGTCTCCCACTGTGGATGAAGACAGGACCACACAGAGTAAGTAGATAAGGAATTTCATATTAGACAAGGCTTCTCCCAGGTTGCAAGGTATATAGTGAGCCACACGGGTCACACCAACACAATGCCCATAGGACTGTTGCATGACTGGATGCCTTTCAGCAAGTTCTCTTTTTTTATCCAGGAAAACTGTGAGGGCAGAAAAAGAGAAATTTAGCTATTACCATAGTCTTTTTAGACCTTCATCAGCCCTGTAAAGGAATAGTCTGACAGCTGATAAAAAAGAACAATTTGGTCCCCGTGCCTGTGCAAGGCTGCTTGCAGCTACGACACATCAGCTTTACTGTGCTATTTCCACATGGGAAATAGCCATCAGTGCAGCAGGTCTGATGCGTCCCAAGCCCTCATGCGCACTTACTTTGGTGAGGGATTTCTCAAACAGAAACACAGAGAAGCAATAATTAAGTTACACCTTTGGCTCCCAAGGCAGTAGCTTGTGTGCATAGGGCTCCTGGGCAGGGTAGGCTCTGACAGATGTTAACAGGCCCCCTGCAAGTGGTCACCCTCCATCACTGACCATCATTTTTGCAGGCTCCCACTGCACCGAGGCCTAAGGCAAGACACAAGCTAGTAAGGTTTGAGACGGATGTCCTCCTGTATCTTCAGCAGCTGCAGACGCTAGAGTCTGCAGTCAGAACCTAGCTAAAGGCAGGTTTGAGGACCACAAGAGACAGAAATGATGCCTGCTCATCTCCCTGCTGCAGTTCTGCAGATGCAATCCAGCTAAGCATCAAGGAAAATTGATTTGTGCCACATGAACGAGCAAGTATGAGGTGAAGGCACTCCTGAACTGATGTGGTAGAAAGAAGGTCCTCCTTCTCCATTTTATTTATCTGCTGCCCTGCTTTCCCAGTAGCTGTGATAAATAGATACTAATCATTGCCACAGACAGTCCAGCATTCAAATGTATGCCCTTCCCTGAGGCCCCTGGAAGAATGCATATTGTGTGCGTTTGCATAAGAAATACAGCCAGCCCCACTGCTTGCATAGGCCTGCAGATTTGCTCATTCAGTCATCAGTCCAAGGCACAAACACTTGCAATCCACCTGCAACTACCCAAAATCTTCAAGAAACAGACCAAGGTGTTGTAGTGTATGGGTGCTGGTGTAGCTGCCAGGAAGAAAAGTGCATGCCCTAAGCCCTGCAGAGCAGTGCGTCTAGGATCTGGTGTTTAAAGGATTCCCTAGTGATTTCAGCAAGCCGATAAGAAACATCCTAGAACAAGTCTTATTTGAACCATAGCAAATTTAACCTAAGAAAGCTCTTCCTCACTGTCTTGTTTTCAGCTAAGGGAAAGTCAGAATTCTGAGTAAGGTTTCCAGTCACCAGGAGTGATGGCTTTATTTTCTGACACACGTGAATCCCTTCAACGTTAACTCCACAAACAGCAGTAAACAGGGTGGGCAGTAAGGACATATATGGCTGACATTTTAGATAGGTCTCAGTAGTTCCATCACATACGGATTTTTATTCCAGTCTGAACAGCTTTTCCTTAGGCTGTTTCTCACAAACAGGTTCGTGCCACTGGAGTCTGCTGTAGTAGCCCACTTTGGCTAGGATAAGACATCTTTGATTACAGAGGACTTCTGTAAATGGACTTCTCTAAAGACTAGGATCAGTCTTCAAAACATCATACCTGGTCTCCCCTATAGAAAGTAGAGATCATAGGGCACTTTCTGTTGGCTGACCAGTGTCCTAGAACTGGATGAGGAATCCAATTAATAATCTTAAAAGATCCAAAACCATTATATGTGTGAGAAAAATATTCTGTTACCTACACAGCCACAAGTCTTTAGCTAGAAACTTGCATCTCTCAGGGGTTTTGAAGACTTTTAGGCCTTTTTGTCGAGAAGAAAACGTGAGACCGGCACAGGAGAGAACACAAGGGTGGTAAGTCCAGGCGGGTCACAAAGATAAGAGCTTCACTTTTTTTTCCCCCCTCTCTTGGACCCACTTGTCTAGAGCAGCAAAGAGAATATTCACGGGTAAGAAATATACTTGATTTTTTGAAATGGTAGCAAAGATGCCAAAACTCAGATGCAATTAGCCTACAGGTAAATCTCAAGGTTTTCAGTTTGGCATCCCAGGTAAGGATGCTATTAATGATCATGCATTGTGCTGGTAAATCGCAGAAACGATGCAAATTGCCAGGGTCACAACAGGACAGCTACTTCCTCAGCGCTCTGAGGAAACTTATTCTTTCAAAGAGAAAGCTTCTTGAGCAGCTCTTGCTCTTCCTGTAGAAAGCGTCTCTTTCGCAGAGGACTGTTTTGCCACCGGAGTATGTTTACTACCTGGAGCCTGTGGGTTTCAGTGGTAGGGGAGAGGCATGCACATGCAGCTCCCATCAGGGCACAGGCCCGAACAGAAGCATTCAAGAAACAGAGAAGCATGCTCTTTCTTGGATGCACTTAGCTGTCTGATTGCTCTCTTGTAAGACTGGCCCTGGGGGATAGTTGTGACATACGACTGCAGTGCAAACATTGCAGGTGTTCCCTAAGCTGTGAGTTACTCAGGATCTTGTACAACTTTCATGTTACAGGTAACATATGGGCAGCATCAGGAGAAGAAACACTAATCAGATGACTTATGAGCCCTGAAAAGACCAGGCAAGAGGTGAAACAAAAGGCTCCCTTCCAGACCTGGAGCCTAGTCACTGACCGGTGAACTGGCATCAGTCTTGGCAGTCATTCCTATCAACTCCACTATCAGATCTGCACAATGCAGCTTGAGACTCACGATGAACCACTTCATGTAACAGACACCCCCAGCACAGATGAAGGCCAAAAATTTCCCGTACCGTGGCTGTCAGGCTGTGAGAAATGCCAATACATTGTGCTGTAGCAGAGGCACAGCTAGGTGGAGGAAACCAGTTTCCAGATTTCACAGTTCAGCAATCTCCTAGACCTGCCGAGGAAGAACATCTCTGCTCTCTGCAAGTTTTAATGGAAAAGGAGAAAGACCTAAAATATTCCTTGCTAGTCCACCAGTGCAGGAGATCCCACGACAGCGTGGTTACAGTGCGCGTCAGAAATGCAGGTCTTAAATGTATGGCAAGATGCTTTTCCAACTGAGGAATGTGCAGTTTCACTCATTTACAGTAATGCTCCACATTCCTTTCCTACTCTACCAGCAGCTCAAAAGATGCACAGCCAGCACGAGACAGCTGTTTCAGGATCAGCCTTTGTCACAGAAAAAAATGCTGTGAATAAATCATATGCTCCTGAGTTATTCTGGCCAGCAGGATACCCCAGTATAATTAAACCCCCCATTTTACATGAGACATGAAGCATTGACCTGACCTGCCATGATCCCACAGGCAACGAATGACCAAGGCAGGAGCAGTGGCTCTCCCTAGCCTCCCAAGAAGGCACACAGGCGAGCAGGAATAAAGAAGGCACATCTGCTTTCTTGCTGCTCTGCATTGTCTTTTCTAAATCCCTCCTTCTGTTTGCGGGCTTGCGATGCACACTTGGCACTCATGTCAGCCCTCCACATATACCATTGATCACAGACCAGGCTTCACAGGATGCTTCCCACTTGTTTGTTTGCTAATGAATATTATTTTTAAAAAGTAAGGGGGGGGGAGGAAGAACGAGAGAGCCCAGAGTGAAGGCTGCCTCTGTGCTCAGTCTCTATGGAAATAATCCACAATGCTAATACGTCCTAAAATGGTAATAAAGCCTGTGTTCTCTTATGTAATCCCATAGTAAGAAAGAGCTCTGTCGGCTTGCCTGACAAATGATATCTCTGTAACCTTGGAGGGGATTATTACTAAAAAACACAGGGTGGAAAAACAAAGCGACACACACACACGGGCGCACGCAAATCCATCAGATGCAGCAAAAGGACAAACAGTTCCAGCTGGGCTCCTGTGTGTTGACCCCACGATATTATGTCTCTGCCACCAAACGGGGAAAGGACCTCTTGGCAAAGCAGCAGCTCTGCCCCGGCTCCTCCTCTGCTCGCAGCCCCCCCTCCCTCCCCCGGCACCTCGGCACCAGGAGCAGGCGGAGGGCAGGTTTTCCCCTCTTCTGCCCTCCCTCCCTCCCCCAAAATGAACATTCAAAGCCCCGGCAGCTGGCCAAATCCAGTTTGCCTGCGTCACCGATGCACGTGGATCCACATCTGTCCTGCCCAGCAGTGATGGAGCCAGGGCTACGTGCATCCCCGAGGAGGATTCATGCCCCCAAATCCATCAAGTTGTGTGTCAGCAAGGCAGGAATCGCAGTTTTTCTGGGCACAGCTGAACGGCACTGTAAGGCTACCCAGTTTGTCTTAGACGTATAGGGAGACAGGTTTGGAGGCTGGGGTACGCTCATTTTGGAGCTGTCTCTAAGTTTGGCTGGTGAAGCATAAACCGAAGCCAGGCAGCTCTTTGCTCTTGTGCCTCAGGTGCAGAACAGAAATCAGGCACCGCCAGATTAAAGCCATGCTTCACGACGTGAACCGCAGCCTACGTCCACGCAGGTAGCCCTTTCACTGCCTTCCTCTACTCCTCTCTCCCCCCACAGAGGGTGCCCCTCTGTGAACATGGAAAGGGATCCACCAGGTCACCCTGGAAACCCATCAGATGTGGAGATCTAACACAGGAGCAAACACTCCTGTCCTCATGTGCACCAGCCAGCCCTGAGTTCCCTCCTCCAAGACATGGCAACTAGAGAGTCAGGAGGCTGACCCCAGGAGACAAGTCACACGCAGTAATGTTAGCGCCAAGCTCTTATCTTGGTGCCAGCAAAGGATGGCGACTACTCCAGTATCTCTTTCCCACAGATGAAAGCATGGGAACATTTAGTGGAGCGCCAGAAAACTTTCTTGGGAATGAGAGATGACATCAGGCGGGTTTCCATGCCTGATTGAACATTCACCCTTTCACGATAGGCCGCGTTTAAGAGACTTTTAATGTTTTCTCAGGCAGCAGGAGGTAAATGAATAGGGAGTATCAAGTTAGAGAAGACTCCTGAAGGGAGGAGAAAGCCAGTTCTGAAGAAAAAGCAGCCCTACACTTAAAAAGACATTATTATGACACTTAAAAGACATGTTTAAGGGAGGGCAGCCTTTAACAGTCAGTGTATGTAGAGCGCTCTAATTCATACCAGATGTATGCAATGTGACTGTCTGGAAAATAAAGGGTTACAATCATTATTCACAGCAGTCACATTTTTTTAATTAATAACCTTGTAATTGGTATCGACTTGAACCAACTGATGACAGTCTTATGATGAGCCATTCCCAGCCAAGCTTCCTACCCAATTGCCCTGAGGTCAGGAAAACAGTGAACTCCATTATCGGGCAGAGGCTTTCTGCCCCACACCAGTCTCCTTACTGGGCCACAGAGAGGTCACCCCACGTACGAGACGCAGCAGCCACCCTACCTCCGCAGCCTTCCTCCAGCCCTTGCTTGCTAGCACCATGGCTGCACTGAGCCCCTACCGTGCTGCTGCCTGGCTTCCACGGGCCAGTGTCTAGAACACCAGGACTTTCCGGTGCAGTGATTTCCCTATGGGGAACTACGATTAAAAACTGCTGATCCCACAGTCAGGGCTGCCAGAGCCCCTTCCCAATGCCACCCTGGCAAAGAAAGCGAAGGCTAATCCACCTCCAGGCATTCATTTCTAGGAAGCAGAAGGAGCAAATCTCGCTCCCCTGTTCAAACACGGGCTCAAGCAATGGAAGTCCCTCCCCAAGGTCTGCAAGATATGGTAATTTTGGACATCTCTGACATAACTGCAATACGCAGCTTGGACGTGCCTCTCTGAAGCACAGGGAAAAGAAAAAGGGCAGCGCTGACAAAGGGCAGCGTTGTCTCCGCAGCAGCTCAAGCCACGGCCTCACCTAAGAGACGTCACAGCTAAAAAGAAAGCCCTGGGGCAACATCTCTGGCCTGAAGCTCATTTACAGCAAATTTCGGGAGAAGTTTACTTCCAAAATGAAAAGCCCGAGTCACCTGGGTACAGAAGGCATCACAGCAGCCCCTCTGCAAGGCTCTCCCTGGCTGCAGCACCAGGCACACCAAGGGGATGGAGAGGCGAAACGACGGGTCTGGCATCAGGGCTGGGCTTCCCCCCCTCCCCGGCGGGACCGAAAAAGCCCCTTTCCCCCACTAAGCCTCGACAAGGCGCCCACGGGGCTTCCTTCAGCCGGCACCCTCCGGAGGGCTTCCCCCCTTCACTACCAGGGAGCAGCATTAGAGGGCAGTGCGCTGCCTTGAAAGCGGGATGCGTGTCCCCCCCCACCCCCGGGCCAGGGCCACCGGCAGCCCCCAGGGCAGGGTGTCCCCCCTGCTGTTCCTCAGCATCGCCGCCGAAGGAGGGGGCCACCCCTCGCCCGGCTCAGGTCCCCACCCCCGCCGTGGCCCTGCCCGCCGCCTCCCCCCTCGCAGGCGGCAACCGGGAAATTCTGCAGGGGCTGCGTTTCAATTAGAAAACGCCGGGGTTTAATTAAATAAATGTGAAGCTGAATAATGCAATCAGGAGAATTGCCGGTGCTTTTTTATTTTGCAATTCAATTTATTTTGTGCTGTCCCCACACTTTCAGTTTTCATATGCCAAAGACTTTTGCATTGATCACTCGGAGCTGCATTGCAGAATTTGCCAGGGACAAAGCTGGAAGCGCTGGCTCTAGAGTAAAGGGCAGTGAGAACTTTTCACAGCTGGGGATGCATTGGAGGCAGCCTGCGTCTGCAGCGGAGGAACTGATTTTTCCAGATTTTTGAGCACCAAAGTTCCCACTGACTGTAAGTGGAGTGCAACAACACTCCTGAAAATCAGGTGCAAAAGAAGAGGACAAGAAAATACGCTGCCCCATCTATAACTAGGGAGAGAAAGCGAGTAAGCATGCACACACGTGTGCCTGCAAGCGAGCGCATAAACCGACAGGGTATGTTCGTTCTGCAACCCTGCAAACACTTCATTGATTTCCTGAGCACACAATTGTTAATTTTAAGGTTCTAGAAACCAAAATTACAAAACAAAACCAAGACTTTTGCTTTCAAAAGCCAGTTCTGGTTGCTAAGTGACTACAATATACTTCTCTACCACATCATTTGAAAAACCCACGCACTAAGAGCAAGGAAATTGCTAGGTTAGGACATCAGGAATGTGCCCTAGCAAGATGATGAATTTTATATATGTATTTGTACTACCGTAGCGCTTAAAGACCCCAGGGAGCCGTTGTCTTTGGTAATGTTAAGAGTAAAAGATGGTTCCAAGGAGGTCTTAAACAAGCTAAAACAGGGCACAAGAAGTTGGTGTAAGAAACCGTAGCACAGACCTGGAAAAAAAGGAGGGCAAAGAAGCAGCTCTGTCAAGAGTGAAAAGAAAACCCACCATGAACAGAAGAAACTGTAAAGGGAGATATCTATGGGCAGAACTGGTGACTGAGGCTGTAATAAACTATGTTTGGATGGAGAGCTGGTGGGGAGCTTGAGGGAAAGAACACAAAAAGGTAAAAGCATGAATGAGGGGCTAAAGTAGGAAAGTTTTAAAACTAAGGACAGAAGTTTGAGAGAGCAGGGGACACCAGAGGAGCATCCTGCAGGAAAAAAGCTCATAGTGAGGGTACAGGCACAGAGTTATAGGTGAAAATCTGGAGGAAAAAATACGAAACTTTGATAGGCTGCAGGCAAAGATGTAGTAAGAGCTGAACCTATCAGCTGAAGCAGCACAATCAGTAATAGCTGCAAGACAGCAGGCGCTAGTTCTGGTTACTGTAGCAATATATGCAAAAATGCTCAAACTGAGAGAATATGATTCCTCTGTGCTTTATCAAGCATCACATAATGAAAAGTATGAAGCGACTTTACTTCGCTTCCCTAATAGCACTGGAATCCTTAAAAAGGACTATTGATTTTATTTCCTAAATACTATTTTCCAGAATGCTTGTCCATAAGAATTATTGTCAGTGAATAAATTAATCAGCTGACTATGCCTGTGAATAGTCTTTCTGCTTGCTGATTCTAAGGAATGCTGGCATCATTGTCTGGTATAAAGTCTGCATGTAGCTATAATAAACCCCGTTGTTTTGTAAATACCCTTTTATTCATGAAACAGTGCTATGCTTTCCCATACGGCTCTCCTACATCCCTCTCAAACAGGAATTTCACATGCAGTGCCAAGCAGGGAACAAAGACAAGCAGGCACAGATATTTTGCCTCGGACTTCAGAGTATCCACACACAGGGTATGTGCCTGGGAAATGGGCAGGAGGCTGGCCCATTGGGACTCTAGCTACGTACAGATGTGATGCCCGGGGTCTTCTCCAAGCCACAGGACCACAGCAGCACTGAGACCCGGGACTCTGGTCCAACCATAACTGCCCACTAAATATCCACCACAGAGAAGCTCAGTAAAGACCAAGAGAGTTTGCATGGATAATTCAGAAGGAAAAATGGCAAAACCTGATTGGCAATGAAATTAGAGAGGTGGACTTGCTTTTAAGCCAAAAAGCTATGATTACTGTCTATATATACAACACTTACGTCATTTATTGAGATCACACTGTGAGTTTGTGTGGGTGTACGTCAGTATTTTGTCACCCACACAGTTTTCAAACCTGCTGGTCAGAAAATTTAACAAAGCAGTAGACACCTCCAAGATTTAGGTTCATGTGAGTTTTGTGACATTGAAGGGATGAGTAGATTTGTGTTGTGACAAACTGTTGTAATAACTCAACAGACAGCTGCCTGGTCTCGCCTGCCAGGCAGTCAGTTGTTACACATAGATCCCAAAGCCAAGTACTTGCCAGACCAGTACCTGGTCAAGCAAATAGGAAGGAGAGGAGAAAGTAAAGGATATTTCCAAAGGTCACAAGAGATGTAGGAAGGAGTTGAGTGTTACCAGTTGGGGGGGTTGGGGGATGGAAAGCTTTGGCAGGGCACAGGGTGCCTGAAGGTGCGTGGACTCTCTGCAGATGCTGTGGTGCTTGATTCTGGGGTTGTCAGCAGAAGAAGATAGCATTGCAGGAGTGCTAGGGATGTAGCACAGGAACCTGCAGGCAGCCAAGTTCCCAAATGAGCTTTTCTTCTTTTGTCAGCAGGTGAAAATACCATTTTCTTTAAGGGTCTATAAAAGAGGGGTAAGTACCAGGTACCAGGTAGGTATAGATGCAAATCAGTGTAAGGCAAGCTCCTTCTAGGCATGCCCACACGCTGCACAGTGATGTTAGCTGTATATGCAGCACTGTCCTCATTCACCCAAATGTTGCCAGCAAGCACAGAGAAATCAAAGCAAGCCCAAGCCAAGTACACTTGCTCGTCATATCCCTGCCTCATGTCCTGTCCCTGAGGTCATGAAATCTCTTGTCTCTATTTCCAAACTGAGCTTCTGTAATTCAGGGGCTTATAAAGTGTGTTGAACAGCACTTTGCATCTGAATGATGCCTGATCATTATCTGTAGAGATATTTGGAACAACTGAGTGTCTACAAGCAACCTCTGCAACATGCATTACCAGCTAGCAGATAAGTTACATACCTACCAGGCCAACTGTGACCAAGGCTTTGGTCATCTCTGTGCCACAAACCCCCCATATCCTCAGACAAGTCACTTCACCATGGCTATCCATGCAAAAAACAGATCTGTATCCACTCCCTCATTGCCAAGGAGGCACAGTAGCGGGGAGTTCAGGAGGAGGAATAACGTAAGGTTAATAGATGAACCGCTCTATGCTCTTTCAGTGCCACTGCTTCGCAGTCTTGAACTGACACATTTTATCTCTGTAATCATCTGGGTAAAAAAGTGGCTCACGCAGCCCTGCAGGTCCTTGGCCATCCTCTCCTGCTCCCATCTTGCAGCTCCTGCCCCCCTGCCCCGGTACCACACGTCTCCCTGCCAGGCGATACCCAAGCGTCTCTGGCATGCCGCGGGTTCGGAGCGGTAACCGAATACGGCTCCTCAGAATAGACACGCTCCCCCCGTGGTTCCCACCACCCTGCATCTTCGGTAACCCTACCCCACCGGGGCAGGGGCTGGAGGCAGGAAACCAGGCGGTTCAGCAACGCAGGAGACGCTCAAGACTCTGGGGATTAACTCTATCCACCAGGCACAACTGCTGCCCGAGTCCTTATCCCCACCCCATCCCCAAATCTTCATAACAGGTGGAGAAGGAGGGGGTGGCCAACACCCCCGCAAGAATCCCCGCACGCATGCCTAAGGGCTGGATATAACCAGGTACGGCCAGAGGCATCCTGGCAGAGGGACGAAGACGGCGAGCCAAATAAAGACATGGAATTCGGCACCCAAGTGGAGATAAAAATACATGGACTTCACCCCTGCCCTGAGCAGAAGGAAGGGCTGAGAGAGCTCACCACCAAACCCAACAAATTTCATTCTGCCCTTCCCGAAAGGTTTCAAAAGACACGGCAAATACGCACTCAACTACAACCTGCAAGTCAGGCCGAGGAGCCCTTCAGCAGCGCTGGCCGGCACTGCTGTGCGCTCGTGGGGCGGGTGGCCTGGACCTGCCGCAGGGGCTCCTCGCAGGCCCCGGGCCAGCAGAGTCAGCGTTACTCCTGGGACACGGATCCCAAAGGGTAAGACTGGTGCCACACCACAGCTAAAGTGAAACTGGGTGTACTAGCTCTGCCAGGTCTGTGCGGGCTCAGAGGCTGGGTACCTGCACGGCACCCCAGGTGCCACTGCCGAGAGGGGAGAGCTGTCCAGGGCTCACGGAGGCGAGGAGGTGAGGGCAGCCCGGGGCTGGCGGATGAACGCGATGAAGCCTGGGAGATGGCCAGGCTTCTCGAACAGGCACGGCTGGAAAAGGAGCCACTGTCCTCGAGCATCCTGCCCCGGGCACTGGGCAAAGTCCCATGACCGAGCGACCGGCGGGTCTGCGTGTAAGCCCAGGGAGGAGCAGGGAGGGAAGCTGTGGGAGAAATGCAGGAGCAAGGGTAAGAGCCCCTGGCTGTGCACGGCTTGGAGTGGGAGGAATTGGGAGACTGGGGGGGATGACAGGGGAGGAGTGAGCCTCAGATAAAACTAAAAAGAAGCAACAGCCACTAGAGAGAAAACACAGACTCCGTTTTTCTGCACCACTGAACTGAGTCACTTAGTCTTTTATGAGACCAACGATGTACTAGAAAAAAAGAGAAACCTACCCTCCACCTGAGCAGAGGAAGCATTTCTAGTGCAGAGCACACGAGAACGGGTCAGAGGGCTACCCTGCGTGATGAGCCAGGCTCATGGCACGGGCAGGGTGGTAGCACAGTGTGCAAGGCGGTGGGACTACAGAGGCAATGAAACTGATCAGACTTGACATGCTGGGAAGGACTGGTGAAGGGGCCAGTTTGGTGGGCTGGAGCCCTCAATCCAGGAGCCTTGGGGGAGTTCAGTCTCAGATCTGGGCTTTGGTGCTTCACCTTTCAGAGGGAGCTCTGAGTATGACCCTATGCCCCGTCACCGTTCAGGCCAGAATTCCATGTTTCATCTGCTCTGCAAGAGACAGAGCTCACCTGTGGTTGCAGCCTTTTTGATCCAGCTGCTCTGCATTACCATGGGACAGACAATTGATGCAGAAAGCCGATGAGACAGTGAACAGGGGAAAAAAAAAAAGGCTATAAGGCTATTATAAAGCTATAAAGCTATAAGGAGGTAACTCTATACATAATTTGTGTGTGATGTACCTCAGACTCACCAGAGCAATGGATCTGCTCCACTACCCAGCGGATGGTGCAGGTCTAACATAACGGAAGGCACTTTCACATGTGAAACAGAGCGATCAAGAAATACAGGGTAACAGAAGTTCAAAGCCTGCCAGTAACCTGGAACAGCGCAATCAAAGTGTCACTTGTGCAGTGCATCTCTGAGACACAGAGAATGAGACATGCATCATTCGGTAGAAGAAGGTATTCATTTAGGTAGAGCTATTCAGGAAAAAAAAAACACCTTTGCTAATGTGGCAATAAATGCAATCCATACAGATTGCTGGAGCAATCAAGTTGTCTAGAGAAACCAATATCTACGGATATCATGATCAATAATGCAGGATTCTTTAAATACCTCAAGAACAAGAAATTTTAGTGCCTAGACTGAGCACTTTGGTTTGCTGGCACTGCCTTACTTTGGAGAAACACTGCCCTTCTCATACATAGGTTTACTGGAAGCAGGATTATGTCTATATTTCACCAGCCGCTCTCCACAGGTGGCTCCGCTCTCCCTCCCCAGGCAGCTTCAAAGCTTCACCAATCTTATGGTTTAGAGGTGTCAAACTGGATCAGGCAGACCCAGTACAGCAGCTGAGAGCCAGACACTGACGAGCTGACAGGGGCAGCAGCCGTGTCACCTATATGCGAGTTTTTAGCAAATCAAATGCAATGTGAATCACACACTCAGTGATGCGGTATCTATGTTAACTGCTTTTACATAAAATGCGCTTTAATTCAGCTCCTTCCTATATTCCTCCTCCCCCCCTGTAACTATCAACGACTTTACAAGAAGTCCCTGAAGCAGAGGAGCTGTCGGGAGGCTGTAGCAGCTGAGCATGACACAACAGGGCTCTTCACACTTCAGCAATACGTTGGAGGCAGTTAAGAGTTGTGGTATTCATACATTTGCTGGATATTATTGCTCAAGTGATTAAGGAGTTAACTATGCTAGCAGTTACATTTTTGGGTTTAGGTCACCCCTTTCTGGACTAAATGGTCTGCTCGACACTCCAAGAGCAACCATTGCAAACTCCTTTTGCAACTCATTGCAGAAAACCTGCTGCAAACTTGGGAGTCCCCCAACACATCCTCGAACATCCAGCTCTGTCTCTGAGGCATGCTTGAAAGGAAGGGGAAAAAACTAACAGAAGCTGAGATCTGTCAGTATTGCTGAAATTCATCAGTATTGCTGAAATTCTGCGAGCCTGGCAGCAGCTAAAGATGGCAGCAGCACTAGGAGAGAGGAGATCAGATAATGGCCTAATGGGAGGGGAAGAAGGAAGACGACAGCTGATCTGAGAGGAGATAAAGAGGGGCAAAACAGAGCACAAAGCAGAATATAGTAACAGATCTTGTCTGGAAACATCATCTGCCCAGGCAATGGTAAACCCTCACAGAAGGAGACAAAAAAACATGTCCTGGAAAAGGTGTGCAGAAGTGCTGTATTTGGTAAAGGAGTTTCTCTGAATAAAATCATTTCCACCTTCAGCCCACTCTGACCACAGAATAATCACCCAGCTTCAGCAACAAACTGTGGCAGCAACCCAACTGGGAGGACTGATGATGAGAAATAGATGACATGCACAAATCAACATATACATATATGCATGCACACAAATGTACGGAGGAAATTTATTGTTGCGTATCTTAGGCTGCTTCAAAACCCCCTCCGAGGCAGAGGAAGAAAGTTTTGCCCTCCGGTGTCTATCCTGTGACATGTAAGCAAGTGGGGCTGGTGGGGGGGCCTTCCTACAAAATATCAGGCACTGGCCATTTTGCTGGTGGCAGGATGCCCAATGCTTTCACATAAAGGAGCACAAGCTCCTGTTTCTACCCAGTTCTGACTGTGAACTCTCCCCGGACAGAGGACAGTCGTACCCCTTTCTTGGGAGTGAAATATTGATAACCTCACACACACACATTTTGGACAGAGCATGCCTTGTGGTGAGCTCTGCAAGAATGGAACCAGCAGTTGGGCACTTCCAGAGCAGCAGGCTGTCACTAGCTAAGGTTAAACAGGGTCCTCTGCCACCACCTTACCACCTGTCGGGGCCAGGGACCTGCTGGACCCCCCGCCTATGGCCAGGAGGACCTTGAGTTCGGAGATTTGCACTCAAATCTGCCACTGTACGATGACCTTGCGCAAGCCAAGTTTCCAGAAGGATTTCAGGCCAGGGAAAATTAAAAGCCCTCAAGCTGTGTATCAGAAAGATGAAAGATCATATCCTTCATCCTCAGTGTTTACAAAAACACATAGCAGACTCAGCAGCAACTTCCAGCTGAGAGACTGACTGATAACCTGCAACGAGGACAAAGGCACCTGAGAAATCACCCAGAGCACGAGCCACAATGTGCAGCCATCTCTCAACTGCTGTTGATTCAGGAAAACTATCATTTGGGGTAAGTAAGCTTCACTTAAGTAAACTTCCCTGTGCAATGGAAAATCTCCGTAGCGGGACCCCAGCAGGTACTGATTTACACAAGAAGCTTTTTGCAGTGAAATCCTGGTCTGCCATTCAGATCAGCTCTTCATGCGGCTCTTCAGGACTACTTACGTTGCACTGTGCGTGTAGACAGGATCTGGGAATGTAACCTCTTCTGCTGTTCATACCTCTCCCAGTACAACATGCAGCTTCCCTGCTGCCCGCACTGCTGCACAGACACTGGCAAAACCTGTTGGCTAGCGGTCCTCCAAAGCCCAAGTGCCCGACAGAGCAGCTCTATACCCTGCAGCACAGACACAGCAGTGCAATAAGAAATGCCATGCTGAGGGAGAGGTTATGAAGGCCACCTAATATAGCTGGGAAAAGGCACACATCCCCTTGCAAAGCAGGAGCAGCAAGCTGCAAGGTACCTGCAGGGCGAGGGCCACGCTCCCGAGGCTCAGCCTCCACCGGAGCACCAGTCCCCGCAGCACACGGCCGCTGGGTTCGAGTTGTGCAGGTGCTTTCCTCTGGCGATGGCTTTGAAGACTGCCCATTCATCTGATTTGTGAGTTATGCAATCACCGGAGGAAAATAGGGTTTGTTTGTTTGCTTTTTGCTTTAATAGAAGTCACGTAATCACTTTAGGTTTAAGCTCCAGTCCAAATCGGACTATTTTTACATTTCGGGCTTGATCTCTCTGGAAAGAGGATGAGTCCTTTTGCCTGGCTTACGAAGAATGAGTTGCGATAACACGGTGACTGCTGGAGGACTACATGGGGAGCAGCGTGTCCCTTCTCATCCTGAGCCCTGGGGTGCACTCGCTGGTTGCTCACCCCACAGCTCCCAGGTAGACATCCCCGGGAGCTGGTGTCATAACCTGAACCGCGTGGCCTGGACAAACCTTGAATACTCTTCCATTTCCCAATTCTTGCTCTAATTTTCTTGCACCTATACATCCCACTGCCATCTCCCCAGAAGTAATGAATTCTCTATTTCATTCCAGGTTTTGAGCTCACCACATTGTTCAGCATTTCGGTCTAAAATCCAGCAGCCCTTGCTTTTATGATACTTCCCTTGACATTAGCTGTCACTGTGCATGCTACCTACCACCTAAACATTGAGATGCTAAGTTTCAACCAAAGGAACCGACAAAAGATTTGCACACTTCACCAAATCATACCTTCCATTACACGGGTGCTACTCTGCACATAGACCAAGCCTTAATCATCTGGAATAAAACAGGCTTCCCCACTGTGCTATGCCTGTTCCCCACTACCACCCCATTTCTCCCCATTTGCAGCAGCGACTGCCTTCTGCTGAAGACAGTCCACACTTTAGAGGTGCTTAGACCTTGGCCCGAGCCATCGTAGAAACAAAATCTGTGTATAGACCTTCCTCAAAGTGCAGAGTGTTTACAAACTGATTTATTGCCCCAGGCCCCATCAGTAGCTGTTTTTGCTTCTTGTCAAACGATTTGGATTTCACTCAACACTTCTTCTCAGGCGGAAACGCCCATCATGTTGGCAGCAGGATTAAAATGGCATGTGAGCCAGCCAGGGTGAAAATGTCCCCATTAATTTTTCATCTTTCCTCAGGCAACTCTGCCTATAGATCTACACAGGTATTAAGACAGCATTGTCAACTAAAGCCATTAGCTCGTCTTCCTCCTGCCTCCCCGGTACACAGCCGGCAGAGCTGCCGGCGCAGCAGTGGAAGGCAGTGACCCTTTTGGAGTGGCTGTGCCCCTGCCATACCGGGGGGTCTGGGGCACCCTCTGAGGCTGAGGACAGGTCCCCGTGGACCGAATGCACAACTTCAGTCACCCTCCTTCCACAGCACCCCCAGGGACAGCTGAGCCAACGGCCGCAGGAGAGCATTTTCCATGGGGAGTTTGATGCCAGGTAGACCTTTGTGCTAGCTACCACTGGGCAACCCCCACTGTGAATCAAAAGTGCTTACACTGCCTAGAGCATCCCCTCTGCTGCACACCCTCAGCACTCTTCAGTGGGGCCCACAGAGGTCAGACCACCCTGGGGAATCGCATCTCTGTGAATGGGCATCTCCCTGTGATGCTGTGACTGAAATCCTCCCATGCTCTGCCCCAAAGCTCTTAACGACCGCAGCAAGGGTGATCCCACCTCCATGTTCACAGAGTTGCTTCACTCCAACCCATACTCGGTCCCCTCTTCTCTGACATCGCGTGTCCCATCAGCCCTCCCCAAACAGAGAGGCACCAAAAGAGATGTCAAAAACAATCATCTCTGTAAACACAAGAAACATGTAGCCACCCTTCCTTAACAGCCCTGATACAGCCAGGCCTCCCACTGGCTCTGCTCCCATACTGGCTGAGCCTGAACAGGCAGAAGCCTATAGCAAAGCAAGGAGACCTCCATGGGAGAAAATAAAATGCTGCCCAAGGTGAGTTGTGCAGCAGGTTGTTCTCTCTGCCAAGCCCGGGCAGGGAGAGCAGCCTCTCCCACAGGAGACCCATGCTGTTGGAGACCCATCTTTCAGGCTAGAGGTAAAGCTGAGGACCAGACCACTTCTAGCCATTAGAGATCCCGTGGGCCTTTTTTTTATAAGATTAAAAGTGATAAGCCCAGTGTCATGGCTAAATTCCAGCTCAGGTGATTACATGCTCCCTATCTTAATCCCCCCCGGCCCCTCCACAGGTCTGACTGGATGGAGTAATAGCAAGCCAATACTTGCTCAATAACTCACATTCATTTTACAGAGGAGGCACAGCAAAACTAGCAAGCCATGCTGAGGGAAGACTCTGTTCAGAGGTATTTGAAGCCAAAGAGACTTTGACAAGTGCAGATAAGCAAAAAAGTATTTTAACTGTCTACCAGGCAGAATGCTGTCTTAAAAAGCTGATGAGAAATTTAGAGATTTGTGTGCATTTGATTGCATGTCTGATCGTATGTCCTATTGCTATAGATCCAGCCTTAAAATATTGCTAAGGATGCAGCCTTACAATACATACTTGATGCGAGGACCATTAACAATGAGAACTACTTAAGTAGTTGACCAGATGGCAGAAAGATTTTTGCATTTTCTCATCATACAGTTACCGATGGCTCTGCACCATCATCATAATAGTTTTGTCCTCCAGCTGTATAGTCATAATTGCATTTTATTTTTTTATTTCTTTGCAACTTAGTGCTAAGCACAACTCTCAAAACGGCTGCTTTTGTTCCATGTAGGACCCTTCCCTCTCCATGCTGGCTCGCTCTAACTTCTGTTGTGACAATATGTTTATCTTCTCTAATATTTGTTTATGCTTTTTTATTCCATCTATTTTCTTTGACATCCATTTTTAATTAGACGCACTCCTCTGCTTTCATTGCCTGCTAACACATTCATTTAGAAAGTGCCGTGCTCACTATTGCTGCAAATCTCTGTTGTATGCTTAAAAGGTCAAGTCTATTTCTTGCAATAACCTTTGTCTGGCCAAGTTATCAGTCATACATCACAGATAAGATAATCCTTAAGGAGACCACTTGTATTCAAAATGTATTCAAATCTTTTCCCTTTGGTGACAAGGATTCGTAAACACGAGGGCTAACACACCACCACAGTAATAATTATGTTTTACTTCTAGAGAGAATATACCTTTTGCAAGGGACATGGGACACTCTTCCTTCTAGACTCATGGTACACCTGAAATCTCTGGAGATGTTGTTCAACACAATGCCGTTCTCTTTGAACTGGCACCTGCTGCCAAGCCCCTGAGCCTCCGAGCCTCCTGTGGGTAGCAAGTTCGCTCACCCTCTATGCATTTATCTGAAATTTCTCAGAGAACCAGGAAGCACTGGAGCCACCTCAGTCAATGCTCCACCAGAGATACCAACCTCCAATTTGTTTTCCCCAAACTAGCGCCCAGGATGAGGTGCAGGAGAGAAAGCGACAGTGCTGAGCGATGAACGCTGCTCCTCCTCCTCCTCCAGCTCTGCGAGAGGGACGGGGACCAGGGACAGAACAGGGGACCACAGCGTGGCTGGGGCGCTCCAGAGACAGCTTCAGCTTTGCAAAACAAGGCAGGTACCAGGTTTGTGCAGTCAGTTGGAAAGCATCTGGAGATACTGATGGCAACAGGCGATACTGACCACAACAGCAGTTTGCCCTTTTAGCCCTCTCCAGGATGGTCACAAGCAGCCCTGGGTGCCTCCACATGGCTGTACAAGGAAGGCAGCACTTCTGGGCTAAGGAGACCACTGAGGCATGGAGAGGTGACCTGCCTTCACCCAGGTCAGTCGCAGAGCTAGAACTGGGATTTGAGCTGGGAGTAGGCATCAAAACAGGCTGAAATCATGCTTTGTGGATGTCATGACTTTGCCCACATCTTGTCACCGCTTCCTTCACGTCAGCCTCAGCCACTGTGCGGATATCTAAAGAGTCAGTTCTGGGGTGCAATTGCAAATGCCAGGACAGGGGAGTTGGTGGGAAGTCATGGATGGGCAGGCAGAGCTTACACCAACCAGACCCACGCCTTGAGCAGCCCTGACTTTCAACCTCATGCAATTGTTACCTCCTCAAGTATACAACCGTTGGACACGTATCTCAAGCCAGGTAACTGAGCCACTTCCAAGATAAGCCAGGCACTCCTCAGCACTGCTTCAGCACTGTAATTAATTCACCAGCCTTTCCCTTTCCCCTCCCGGTGCCAGGTCAGCAAATTCACTGTTATGCCAGTTACTAAAACTGTATCTCCGCTCTCTGGCAGTTTATCAATTTTATTGGCATGAATATGTCTTCCCCAGACGGCCCTCTGAAGTAAACGTATGGTAGAACAAACAGCTGAAAGCGTGCAGGACAGACAGAGCAAAAAGCTTGCTTGATACATGGGGCAGGAGGCTGGGAGAGCGAGACGGAGCCTGTGCACGAGGTGGAGAAGAAAGCACGCATGAGCAGAAAAGAGACATCGCTTGTACCCAACGAAGCTGTGGGACTGCTCCTCTGGGATCAGCGGTGGGCAACACTGGCATTGCTCGTGCTCATAGCCACCCAGTGGTTCACAGGACCCAGGGTAAGATGTGCAGCCCAGGGCCAGCTTTCAGCTAGCCTCCGCAATGCCTCTCAAAGCACTTGCTTTTGCAGCAAGACATTTCTGGTTTCTGGGATGCCGTGGGAAGCCTACTGTGAAACACTGAGAAATAAGATGCATCCAGGCTGCCTGTGAGTTATCAGGTACAAGAAGCACTCTTGTATGATGGAAAACAAGTTACTAAAATAAAGATATCAGCTCTCCAGCCGTGTAACCGGGGTCTTCACTGTGAAGGCACATGTATACCAGCCTTCTCCGCTTTCAAAACGCTCCTCAGATGTCATTACCATCTCAAAGCTGATTATATTTACCCTCCAGGTATTGTCTGCATTGTATTTTAATAATCTGCCCACCTGTTATTATTTTCTCTCCCAAATCTGTCACTCTTCAGCAGTGCTGTAATTTAACTCCAGCTGAAGGCTGCTTGGGTTTGGATGACAACATTTTCTCTATTAGTACCTGCCAGAGACAAAGCTGAAGCTCATCAAATGATAAACGATCATAACTGCCTTTCGCTCTCCGAGATTTATTTAGTTCACGACGCAGAGAGAAAAAGGCTGAAATAAGCTTGGTTGTCGCAGCCCCACTGCGGACAAATGTCGGTCCGCAATCATGACATGACCCACCGGGCAGGGATGCCCACAGGCCTCAGAGGTTTTCTAATGACAGTTGTGGCACCACCACACACATCCAGTGTGCTATTTTCTCCCTTCTCTTCTCTTTCAGGGGAAGGTAAAAATCAAGACCAGATGCTGTTTTTCTGGCAGTATGGTAAAAGGGGAAGAGAGAGATTGTCGCCACATGGTCTACCACATCTCCACGGCATCCAGGCTGTATTAAAAGAGAGGGCAACATCCTGCGCTGATACACCAAAGTAAATCTGATCCTGGTGAAAGTACAATGCACACACACACACCCCCTGCCCCAAACATTGAATGTATACATATATGGGAGGAGAGGGAAGGGAAAACTCCTTCCTGGATTTTGTGGGTGATCAGCAGAAGCCCCAAAGGACTTGGGCTTCTCTTGCAAAATTAAAAGAAGTCTAAAACAGGCTGACTCCAGAAGGCCAAAGCTCTGCTATCCTGAAAATGCACATTCAAGCTAGCTCTCCTATGCAGGCCTCGTATTTCCCTTGGCCAGCATCTCTTTCAACTGTGCGACATGACATTTTACATACCCAGCAATACCAGTCAAGATCTGTAGCATCTCCTCCCTGAGAGGAAAGCAGGGGAAAAAAAAATAATGTATCATTACACTAAAGTAATTCTGATCTGGCCTGGGGGTATATTATGATGAGGTTTCACTCCCTGGTATGTTTCCAGACGTTTCCATTTCCTCACTGTCACTTCCTCTCGGGTAAGTTCGCCTGCACTGTTTGCACAGCTGTCAAGTCCACTGGAGATGCCAGGAGACTGACAGCCGCTCGCACAACTGCACCGTCCTGCAACGCCACTCTCCCGCCCGGCCCCGCACCCCTGCCAGCGCTGCCACCTCCCTCCGGCACAACGCCAGCCACCCGCGCCGCAGCCGCCAACCCGCTCCCTGCATCTGAAAGGCCCGGCCAAGGAGTTGTCTCTTCCCTTGGCAGTGAGCAGGTGGAAGGAAGAACAGGACCATGCACAGGTTTGTCCCCAGGTGCCGAGTCAGCCCAGGGGTGCTCCCTGCTGGCACACACATCCTCACCACCGTGCAATCGCCCTGACTGGCCTCACCGAAGAAGGCAGTCGATGGCTCCCTGAGTGGACATGGCCTTGAACACAGAGGGGGAGGACTATTCTTCTTCTGTATCATCTCTCAGCCAACAAGCTGCTGTCTCACACTGTCCTGCAAGATCTTGTGGGTTTGGGATGCCTTCACGGAAGGATCTTGACCTTTGCCTGGACAAGAATTTTAGACTTTTGTGAGGTGCCAGGATCCTTTGCTTTTTAGACAACCATCTGCCTTCTCTCATAGGTACATGATGACCATGACATGATGACAAGCAAGCTGCTTTTCACCAGACCTTGCCAGACAAGGGACGCAAGACCCAATGACAAAACCCACCTAAATTTTATCCAGGCCAGTTGATTGAGAGGTTCATTGAGCATTGCTGGAGCCAGGACTAACGGCTCAATGGCATATCCTGAAGCAAGCTAAGACCAGCTTGCACCAGAAGCGGGCCATAACGCAGAGAGATGGAGCCTCCCAGCCCAACAGGCCAGCTGCAAGTCAGCAAATATTACAGTGTCTAGCCAGTATGTATTGGATGTGAAATAGCCGATACAACTATACTTGAGAAAAAGACGCCTTCAGTTCCTCAAGACACCAGATCTCAAAACTTGGATATCTGCATCAGCATCATGTTACAGACCCTGATTTTCTGCATTCTGTCGCAGACTGCAGTTATTCAGAGTTGCCTGCCTGTGGGAAGGAGGCAAAGGATCAATCCTGCAGTTGCCGTTGGTTGCATTATTTGGTTCTATGGTCAGTGCCTGTCAGTGGCAGGATTTTCCTCTCTAGAGGTGTCTGGAATTTTTCCAGGATGAAAGCTTCTATCGTTAAGCTGGTGCTGTTACCTCGCTGGTAAGACAAGGATGCACCTCTTTGCTGGTAATTTCTGAGGTGACAGCAGCTGTCAGACCCTAGCAGAGAAGGTGAACATAACAGTTGAAAGAAACTTGCAATTATTCTGTCAGGTAAAATGTCTATGTGGATGCTGAAACATGCCAGGCAAGTGCAGCTTCACTGCTCTCCTATCAGTCTTGTCAGGAGCTCGGTTTATTACATGTTTTGTTATTGCTAGGCTGAGTTCATTTTGGGGCCTCTTAATTACAATGCAGTCCGCTTAGGATATAAAACCTGCATTGATATCTGCAAGCACTCACAGAGCAGAGAATTATAACGGGCAAGCTAAAAAAAGATGTTAGAGGCAAACCTTCAGCTGTAAAGGTCTCCAATTTACGGCCAGGCAGGTTACTGCAGGGGCATTCGAGCCGAGTCACAATGTGTTAGGGTGATGAAGATGAAGAGCAGCCACCCCGGGTAAGAGCAGCGGCAGAGCATGGGCACCAGGTCACAGCATTCACCGTGCTAGTACCTGGTGCTGCGGCCTTCGGACAGCTGGTGCGCAAAACAGGAACGCATTTAGGGGGGCATCATTCAGATTTGGAGAGAAAGGCAGAATGGAGCAGGAGAACAGATGAGGTACAAGGTGAGGAATTTGTGTGCGTTACAGATAGGTTCCCACGGGCAGCTGTAAAACTTGGTAAACGCATTATGTTTTGGAGATTAATGAGGTGAGATGCTTGCAGTGGGAACCCATTCTAGGCAATGCTTTCTGCCAGCAAAAACTCTGCAAGCTCTCTGGAAAACATGCAGGCAGCTGTGGGGGGGGGGGGACACGGGTGTGTCTAAGCATATGGAGGGGATCAACTGTATATGAGGAGCAGTTCCCATCAGTGTACAGGCAGGCTTATTTTTAACTAGTAAGAAGGCTGCAGCACGGCCATCACTAGAAGCACTCAAGTAGACACTTCATCTGTCTGTCAGGAGAGTGAATCCACCTCTTCTGCACAGGCACAACCGTGGGACAACAAAGGACTAACGCGTCAGGTGGCTGTCACTGCGCTCCAGCTGTGGTCCCTCTGAGTGCCTCCAAGAGCACAGACTGGGCGTACAAACCCGTCATAGGAAAACTCAGATCTCTCCTGCCCAAGCTAAGGGAGAACCTCCCTACACTGGGGCTCTGCCACCCAAAGGACAGGTCCGCAATTTTTAAGCCTTATTGAAAGGCAGAGCGCAAGCCCAGCAGCATGACGGGCACACCGATTCGGCAGTGCAAACCAAGCAGCACGTACAAGATCAACATAGGCACGCTCTGAGGCTCTTCTGCCTCCAAGCAACTTGGCACCACCGGGTCTCCCCCCATTTCACCGAGGACAGCTGCTCTCAGCAGAGTCTGCGGGGGTGTGGTGCCACCAACATCCACCGAATCCTTCCCAGACCTTATCAAAGAGACAAGAGGACTGACACGCCACTACAGTTTGACAGCAGACAGATTTAACAGTGACAGTGTGGGGTAAAGCGTTACTGGAAAATGTAACATTTGCAACACTTCTCCACTGTAAATCACAAGAAGCGCTGGTGCTGTTTGTTTCTTCATGTAAAAAAAAGATGTGGAGAAGGGGAGAAAACATGTGCGTGGGCTCAGGCAGTCCAGCCCTGGCTGTGCAGAATAATTTACTACTATGGGGTCTCTCCTCCAGCATTTTCCTGTCTGTGTATGTGTGCCCCAAACAGTGATGTTCTTACTATTGTTACTCATAAGCCAGACCAAAAAATGTCTGTTAGGAGCTTTTCTTAATATTCCACCTACAATTCTATCCCTGAGCTTTATCACATCACTCCTACTTATATACCTCCTGCTACCCTTCTGAGCAGCTCCGCTCCCTGAAGTTCACACCCTTCAAATTACAGAGAGTTAGGTTCCCCCTTTTAATCACCAATTACCCATGATAAATGCACTTAGTTGCTTTAATCTTTCCTCATACCTCGGCTCCCCTCCAGCACCCTAATCCTTGCTGCTTTTCTTCGAACTCCTTCTAACTTGCCTGCCTCTGTGACAATGAGATGTCTGGAGCTGAGCACCGAGGTTTGGGTGGGATCTGACCAAAGCTGCATTCTAATTTCATCGTTAGCAAGATGAGGTGTCTCTGGCAGGATGCGGCTGTTTGTTCATTCACACATCTCGCTGCTCGTGGCGCGGCTGTCCTCCAGCCGTCTGCAGATTCCTACTCCCACTATCATTTGTTGGTTTTATTTAACCAAGGGATTAAAAGCTTTCAGGACAGTAATTGCAATGATCATTTGAGTGCCGGCTCTGAAGCCTGACGGCACGCCAAACGTCCTCTGGTTCTGCGTGCCACGTCCTCTGGCATGGGAAGTGCCTGCAGGGGTGGGTCAGACAGTGTTCCCACTCTCACGGCCTCTGCAAGCGATCTCCACCCATAGCAAGCTAAGCCCAGAGCAAATATGCATGGCTTGAATGCCGTGGCCACAGGCAGGAGAGCCTCAGGGAGTGTATGCAGGAACTTGGTGCCCTCTGAAACTTAAGGCACTGCCTTGCCATCACCGGCCCCGCCAACGAAGACTGCCTGTGCACGCGTCCGATAGCACTATCCACAAACGCAGACTGAATCTAGGGCAGGAAACTCAGCTAGGGATGCTCTGAAGTGGCAACTGCAGTCTTTTACTGTCAATGAAAAGGCAGCATGAAAGCCACCCACACGTGGCTGTAAAGTCACATTAGCTCTGGTATACTAAGCCAGAATGAAAAAGGTATCTGGTGATACACGACCACAGTATCGGATGATAGCCTGTCACTGAACTGCTTGTACCCAGAGCATAGGCTGGAAAGTGTCCTACAGGTGAGTATCACCTATGATAGTCTTCTGCATTATGCCCAATAGGCAGAAAAGCAGGGATATCATATATTTTCAATTTGTTAGCTTTCTGCATATGTTCCAGGAACAAATTTCCATAAAATGGAGCTAATGAGTCTTGCCTGGTTTGAGACACAGAGCTGAAAAGCCCTCCACATAAGGAATAGGCAGTATTAATAATATATTAGACTTCTCTGCAATACCGCTCTCATAGCTGAGAACATATGTGACCCTATGCAAGTTTCATCATCTCTCGTCTCTGTGCCTTGGGGGCTTCAGGGTAATTTCAAACTTTGAAAGCCTTCCCCTCCACTTGCTCCAGTTTCTGTTGTTCCTAGAGAGCCATCCGAATCTCACAACATCACCTGAGCAGTAGATAAGTAAAAATTGCCTCAGCCATAGAGGAGAAATCTAGGTTAATTATGTTGATAACTTAACCCCCGGGCTAATCTCTAGTCCATTAAGGTAAGCAGATGGTCAGCTCACTGCAGGGAAGAGGAAGAGAGGACGGAGTAGCAGCTCCCATTCACAACACGCAGGACCAGACATGTCCCCGAGAGGGTGGGCATCCCCAGCCTGCTCCCTTCCCCCACAGGCGGGTTTTCTTTGCACCCATAGCTGGCAAGGCAATCCAGAAAGGGAAGCAGAGAGCCATCGGGAGATAAACAAAAGCCCACACAAGGTGGGTTTTTTTGTGATTCAAGTAACCAGTGCACTGGCATAGATTGAAAGCAGGGAGGGATAGGGAACGGGAGGCACATAGGTATGGGTCTTGCAGGTTGGCATACCTGAAATGGGGTGATTAAACAATATAGCCATAAGAAATAAGGGTGAGACATGATGTGTCATTGCATGAATGGAAGAGAAGCATTTTCAAAGTAGTCTCCTGACCAAAGCAGACACTGAAAACCCTCCCAGGAGCACTACTGTGTGGCCTATGTCCCTCCCAAGGTGACAGGGAGGGAGGACCCTGTGGTCAGTGCACAGGGCTAGGAATAGGTGTCCCAGCTCCTGTCCCCAATTGTTTCAGTGGTGAATGGATCAAGCAGGAGCAAGGCATTTTGTCTGAGTTTCTCCATCTGTAAAGAATTCCTTTTGCACCTTGCAAGGGGATTTTGCAAAACTTAAATGCCTATAAATTGCTTTTCGGCCCTCGAATGAAAAGCGACAGTGACACCTCACATCTCTGTTAGCAGTCGTCCCATTTCTTCAGCAGAGAGACAGGGATGCCAGGAACTGCTCTGCCTGCCTAAGAGCTCCCTGGCTTCCACTGAAATTGCGGAAGTCTTCAACTGCTCTCCTCCGTAGAAACAGCAAATCCCAGGAGGAGAATAGATGAATATAGGTTTGTGTGCAAACAACTGCGGTGTATAGTACGGACTCTCCAAACTACCCATTTTGGGGATCATTTCTCAGGGCAAAACTGCCCCATCCCAACTTAATCCTCCAACCACTGTAGCAGGTGACTTCCCAAACACTGGCACTCTGCAGACCATCTTCTAGGACACCAAAGGTGTCCACAGCATGGGAATATTCAACCTTATAGGGAAACAGAAATTGGGAGCTTTAGACTAACTATTATTTTTAAAGCTACAGTTCAAGACTAATGGTCATGTTGCAATGTTGCATTGTGATATTTGAGATCCCTATGTGAACTCATCACAGGATCGAACCACAACATAACTGTCAAGTTGCCAAGCTGAGACTAACGTGCAATGTTAAACAATTATTTCTGAAGGAGAAGGGACCAGCTGGTGCAGATTAGAGCCATTTTACTTATTTAGGGGACAGTCTGAGCAGTGTTCACTTAAACATGCACTTGGAGGTGAGCTGCACTTTGGGAAAAGCAGGGGTTATAATAAGAAGATGGCATCAGTGAAGCCACGGGTACATTTACCTGGTGTGTTGCAGGCAGAAGCAAGCCCTGACCATCCTTTGAGCAGATAAAGCTGCACAGCTGTGGTTAGCGTGCTGAGACGCAAGGTGCATTAGCTCATATTGAGTGCTGCACTGAAGCAGTCTCATGGCTTTCAGATGAGCGCTGGCTTGCATCCGCTGGCTCGGATGGAAGGTCAAGGGAGCTTACTTCTGCCTGCAATTTATCATGTAGGCATTGCCCACGTCACCTCCCTGCGAGCCTATAAATCTCCTGCTCCTCATCTTTCCTTTTTGCCCTCTCTGTTCCCTTTCTGTAGTGCAGGTTCTTTTGGGAGGTGGGATCGGATGACACTGAGTGGCACCTCATCACCACTAACGCGCACACACGCAGAGGGATGGTTCACAAAAGAAACCGCCGCCTCCCTGCGGAAACCACACATGGCTTCACCTCCCAGGAGCACCCTCCGGGCAGTCATCCTTTCCCCACTCCACCTCGCGGGAGTGGCAACAAAAGTGCAGCTTCTGTCAGAAAAATGACTGTTACCAAAGGACCCCTTCTTGCTGCTGAGACCTGCTGCCTCTGTGTGCACCCGCATGCCCAGCTCTGCTCGCCCAGATACATTTTAATTACTCCTTATTCCTGCTGGTACTGCACAACGAACTGAGCTGTTCCTCTTCTGGTTTAAATTTCAACATTAATAAAACACATCCTAAAATAATGCCTATAACCAGCAGCACCAGCCCCTTATACAATACTGCTGGCTCATGCCCTGGCATGAGGAACCAGGCATCTCCCCGGGTCCTTCAACCGAGATGGCTCGCCGCCTCCTTCCCCACCATCCCAGCCAGCACGCCGATTTCTCCAGCCTGAGGGACCCCTTGCACACGCTGTGCCCCTTGGCGTGGCAGCACTTCTGTCGGTAGGCAAGTGCCATAACCTCAGTGTCACTGACAGATGTTTAAGCCACAGATCCCTAAATCCTCTTCCAGACGCAACTGGGAAACATCAAGGAAAAGCTAGCAGCACTCCCCTTGCTAAAACTGGCATTACCAGCGGTGGGGTGAGAGCAGAAAAGACGCCTTCTTGCATCTCAGAGCCCTGCATGTGTTGGTGGCACAAAGGCACTAAGTCTGCTCTGGAGGCTGGGCAACACCGGCAGTGCCGTGCACTGACGGCTCTGCACTGAGCCTCGCTGCCCCATTTTGCATCCCCTGCGGAAAGACTGCCATCAGCGCTGGGAAAAGGGGGGAGATGTTTTAAGTAGCAAGGAAACATCTGACAATGGTAGGCATGTCACAGTGATACCATGGATATTAGAAATGGTGCGTGGGAAGGGAGCAATTTGTCTCCCTCCTCAAAATATTTGGTCTTGCAAAAAGGCAGAAAGATCAATTTCTCCTTCGATTCCAGACTGATAATGAGCAAGTGCAGGACCCAGAACTCGTCCCACATGTACACTAGCATTGAGCATGTTGTTTGGCAAGCCAAGGCCAGAGGAGAAACAAGCATTTGTGCTTCCCTCCCTGCACTGGTCCTGCTCAGCCCCCAGTGCCATCCCCTCTACACCTCAACATGGCATGGGAAGAAGATGCCAAGATGCAAAGCAGAAATCCAGCTCTACCACTCCAGGATGCCCCAAGGTGGGCAGATGGCCACCCTGTAGGGCCCTGAGGAGGAGTGGGAAGACATCACGTTTCAGCGAGGCTTTCCTCTCCCGAGTCACTGGAAGGAGGAACCCTGCTTCGGATTCAGTCCAGCCCTGCCCAGTGACAATTTCTAGTCCAGCAGCGGAAGGATTACAGAAAGTTAGAGGAGACAGATGGTGTTGCAAAGACGAAGTCTCATTGCTTGGCTGCAGCCAGTGCTTCCCGAGGTTACGGCCAGGATTTCAGAAAGCTCCACCCTCCGTGTAAGCTGCCACTCGCCCAGGGCCGGACAGCCCCACCGTACCAGCGAGATGCTGGCTCAGTGCGGGAACAGCAGAGGCTGCTGGCAGGAAGGTTTGCAGATGGGCTGCAAGGAAGAGGGATCCCTCCTCTGCACAGCCTCACAGGGCTTTTGGTTTGGGATCGGACGGGGAATAAGGATATTTTACACCCATCCAGCACTTTGCAGAGGCACGAGCGCAACCCCCGTTAATTTGCACACTGCCTCCCCGCACCACAAGCGACTGTCACCCTTCCCAGTTTTACCTGCTGGAAAATGAGGCACCGAAGTTTTGCAGCAAGTCAGTGGCAGAGCCTGGGACAAAGTGCTGGGGGCTGCCCCGGCTCCCCGCAGCCTGCTCTGCTCCCCTCCAGGAGCGCCCGCACCCATCTCGCTCTGCCCCTGCCCGCAGCCCAGCCGGGGCACAGCGGTCGCACAGAGAAAGGACATGTGCCAGCTAGCACCGGTCTTGCTCCCGGCAGGGCTGCAAGAGAAGGATGCTTCGACCTTTGGATTTTTGTTTTTATGAGTTTGCAATAGTCTGAGGCTTAGGTGAAAATTTATGTATGGATGGGTTTTTTACATCTGCTTTTTTAATTCTTTGTAAGACACATTAGAAATATTAGGTCTCAGCTTCCTAGTTCTTGCCAAAGACATCTCCAGTGAGCTAATGAAATAGTCACATCACAAGCCACAGAACTGAAGCCTGAGCCAGGAAGCTGGAAGAACCATTAAAAACTCACCCTCTGCTTTATGTTAACACTTATTTAAACCAGTTGCCTGACAAATGCTTGTGAGAAAAAACTGTTTTCCTGAAAGCCAATGCAATTTTCAGACAAGGATGAAGAAACTTCATGATACACCTTTCCAATCTTCCCAGAAGCCCTCCAGGAAAACCTGGGAGATAGCTTCCTGATATTTCTCTTGTGAATAACAAGTAGAGAAAAGAGCGAAAACATACTCCAGGGGATTTCAGACACCCATGGATAACGGCAGAGTCATCAGCAGCACTACAGCAACCTCCACAAACCAGCAATGGATCAGTGAAACATGCAGAAGTCTGACAAAAGAAACATCTCTGCTTCTAATGGCAGTATATTTTTCTTTTTATGGGACACCTTTAAAACAAGGCAAAGCGAACAAACCTGAGTCACAGCACTTGGTTCTGCTCTTGGCTCTCTCCAGGCTGCACGAACCTCAGCAAAACCTCTCCCTTTCCTACCCCCTAGCCCCCTAGTCTTGCCTGCTGCCAAACAAGGATCTTGGGGACATTTTTGACGCCTACAGATAAAAATGTATTTTGACAGGTCCAGAAGGAGTAAGTGGTACCCCCTAATTTTGCACTGGTATAGCCAGGACACAGGTTCCCCTTCCTGCCCACTCCATGATGTTGCCAGTCACATCCAGGACAAGGGCGGCCCAGGCTTCTTGCACAATTCCAAGCAGTTGCAAACTGAACATGCACCCATGCCCTTGATTTAATAAACAAATAAAACTCCAGAAAGCCCACACAGTGCTCCCTCTCCCCCTTTCAAAAAAAACACCTAAAGCTCAGTGGACCAAAATCCAAGTGGTGAATCTGAGCATGGTCTGAGGGCAGACAGCGCTTTATACCTCCATCTTCTGCTTCAGTGGAATGCGCTGAGGGCGTTATTTACAGCAGAGGCATTGTTGCACACCAGTTACTCTTTCTTTGGGAGTTGTGGAGGCTGCAGGAATAATGAGATAATTATCCCCATTATTCCCAGCAATGGTGGGAATGAGACTGCCTTTGTCCCGTGCTCCAGACTGCACCAGCTCGGGCGGTTTTGTTCTACCAGCAGAGCCACCTTTGCGGAGGCTGCCAGGACGCTTCGGCTGAGGCGGCGCCTGGTTGCACATGCGGGAGCACGAAGACCACAACAGACCCTGGATATCCCCACATAGCAGAAATCCTTCCCCTGGGAAATTTCAGCCTGCCGAGAGCCCAGCGCATCCCCGCTTCCCTCAAAACACACGCCGTGCCCTACTTGGGCGAGGACCGTCGGGAAATGCAGACAGCAGATGGGAGGGAATTAAACTCAGATTGAGAAGAGACTCAGGCCCCCCAGAACTGAGACTTATTCCCAGCAATGCGCAGCTGAAAAGCACTTAGATATCAGCAGTCCTTGTTAATTCACCAGAGGGTATTATCCAAGCTTGTTCCAAGATTGATGTTCACTGTGGTACAATCGTTAATAGTTACCCTCAGCACCTGGCCTGGATAGGGATGCAAAACCTAGTAGCCAGAAGTTGTTTCTCTTCCTCGCTTGATCATTTTGCTGATCCCTTGGCCTGAGTATAATAATCAGATTAGAAGGCTTTCTTTTTTTTTTTTTTTTTTTTGGCCTCTTAGTCTCCTTAAACTAGATTCACACTTCTGTGGGCCATTTGTCATCATTGCCAGGAGCGTTAATTAGAGCCGATGAGAACCTGCATGACCTGCTGTGGCACAAAAATAGCATCATGGAGGAGTAGCAACTACAGAAGGCAGCTTGAACCAGGAGCTCAACAGAGCAGCCACCTTCCCCGGATGGCCCAACACATGCAATGGCTCCGCACACATTCAGGCAGTCAAGAGACTGCTGGAAATCGAGAGAAAGTAGTGCAGCCACCAAGCCTGACAGCAAAAATGCAGCTCAAAGTCCTTAATGCAAAGTTACATGCCACACTGCTCTGCCTGCGGGTGGGCTAGGTGGGCCCTTCCCCCCTAATCCTTTTCACCATCCTGTATTACAGAGAAGACACAGGATTGTAGGCTTCATAGACTGCAAAGCAGCCATCGTTAGGTAACACCTTTCTGCAATATTCCTTTTATTTCAGCGAGCGCTGCAAGCATAACAGCTCGCTGCTCTCGTATAGCTGAAAAGCTCAGCAGCAGCAGCTACACCTCGCACTCGGCAGCCCTCGCAGCTGCAAGTTATTTGCAAAGCATCACCATCCTTTGACTGTTCTCCACCACCACGTCTTCTGGCTTTCACCAGCCCCCAGCTCAGAGGAGCCCCTGTGGGCCTGAAGGCCGCGTGGGGATGAGCACAACGGAGCCGGTCATCGCGGGGCCGCACACAACAGTTGCATTTATGGAGGTGGTGCCTGTGACTCGTCGAAGCTATTTCAGCTGGAAAACAAAAAGCCATTTTTCACCCCCCCCCTTGTCTTTAAATGGGGGCCAGGCACGTGAGAATGACGCCGGCTTTGCACGTAGCTGTAGCACCCGCGCCCCGTGCCACCGGCAGCAGGAAAACCTCTTGCTGCAGGACCCACTGCGGTGGGCACTTAACTACGGAGGCACACACCCCAGTTATACCCTCAGTTGCCCAGAAAAGGGGAAATATCCTCAAGGGCTCCTGCCTGCTCCTTGGGGAAAGCTGCCAGGCACCAGGGTCCTGCACCTCCTGTTTCTGGGGCAGCAGAGGAAGGGAGGTGAGGAGGGACTCTGCCCGGCAGTGAAGGGGAAGCAAAATATTTTTGGCAAATAGAGAACACAAGCAGAAAAACTGGACAAAGTGTGAAGATGATGAAAGTGAAATTAATTTAAACAGAAAAGGCACGTCTTCTAGCGCCGAATTATTCCCCCTGGCACACCCAGGTTTCCCTGTTCCTCTCCTCAAAAATAACTCAGGAAGAAAATAAAATCAGTTCCTTATGATATCCAGGAGGTAATTAGTTCATGAAGGAAAGAGGCATAGAGGTTATGGATGCCAGGGACAAAACAGGAGTTGAAACTCAGAGCTTTGTTTCCACTCCACTTTTCCCCTCCTCTCTGCCAGAATCTGGTGCCTAGGTAAAGCAACAGCCCGCACACCCCCTTCCCAGCCTGCCTTTTGTCTCTCTTTCAAACTAGGTGAGAGTCGTCAGCCTTCCAGCTTGATCCCAGCAGGAAAATCCAGCCCCTGTGCCAGGAAAGGGTTGGCCGGGACATCTCTTCCCCACCGAAACCCTCTGCCGCCCCAGCCCACGGCCGCGCTAGCCATGCAAAGCCGGGCTGCTGACCTTTTCCTGGCACAAGCCTCTCCACGTATTTCATAAGGGGATTGTTGTTTTCTTGTGGGTTACACATTTAAGAACATTATATTTGAAGCATGGATAGAAAGGATCTATTTAACCAGATCTTTTATTCCTCTCTCACCCACACATACACACTTGCTGCTCCCCCACGGCCAGCTCCCTGTGCACACACACACCATGCATGCCTTTTGGCTGCCTCCATCACACTGGGTTTAATTAAACACCCTGAAGGCTTGTTTCTAAACCCAGATTATTGATAGATTTTTTTTTTATTTTTTTTTTTTTAATACGCTGACTGCTGCAATTCAGAACTAAAAGATTCAAATGGGAGAGAGGGAGGGAGGGGGAGCACAGCATCACTCAGATCTGAGCAGCATGAGGACACAGGCTGCACTTGGAGCAGGATTCAGGAAAACATGGTGGCAGTCCCTGAGGAACTCCAATCCCCACCACGGACTGCGAGCATCCCACCAGCCCTCGGATGAATCGCATCCCAGTCACTAGGAACGAATGACTGAATTGCTGGCAGTCTGGCAATGGGCATTCTGATATGGAAAAGTCCCACAAAGAGTAACTTCACCCTCCTTCTACTGTCAGGGGCACAGGGCATCGGAAGACACAAAGCTGTAACTACAGAGTGCCCAGGGACAGGAGGGCAGATGAAGTGCTCCACTAACACCCTGCAAGGCCCTGCTGTGCGTCTTCACCATCGGGAGGAATTTATTGGGCAAAAATGCCCAGAAATTTGAAAGGGTGGAGCATGCGCCAAAGTACAGAGGAGGGGAAAAAACCCAACCGGATTACAGCAGATCCTGCTGTGCTGATCAGAGGGACAAATGCCCTCCTGACCCTACAGATGACCAACAGACAGCTGAAACATGAGATTAAAGCATGTGCAAGAAAGGCTAAGGTTGTAAGTATCATTCAGGTAAACTGAGAAAGCCTGGAAGGAAATCCCTCCAGGGACACCAGCACTCATCTGGAAAGATCCTTTCAACTCTAGTTGGTGCAGGCTTTCCTGCCTAACTGAGGCTCTGGTTTCCAAGACACCTAGTGCACATGACACAGAGAGATGAATCGGGTGTATTATTTACTCCAAAAACCCGCCCAGGATTTATGCTGGCTGCTCATCTTCGTGCTGGATCCAAATCCAATGCCCCTACTGTTGCCAACACTGAAACAAGAAAAAAAGGTTTTACTTTCTGGGAAGGCAGGGAAAAGAAACCATGGCAAATCATGTGCCACTGCTGAATATCTCTGGGAGACCCCTCGCCATCCCCACAGAGACACAGAGGAACAAGGCTACTGGGGTGGGGGAGACAGAGAGAAACTCCAGCTTAATTTTGCAGCGCTGGATATTAGCGTAGCAGGAAAAGCACTTCATTCCCATGCAGCAGCTGCTGCTGCACAGGCCACAGGGGCAGGTGAGGAGGAAACTGCAGCTTGGGGTGGCCAAGCCAACATGCAATGAGTGCCGGTGGTCTGAATGCTGCAAAGAGAGGGAGACTGCCAGGAGTCTGCCCCTGCTCTGCCCACCCCGTGACTCCACAAGTCTGACTACACATGCTCCACTAGCTTGCCCTAGCTTGTAGCATACTTGACCTACCTCCTGGGTTTCTTGCCAGGCTTAACTCAGCATCTGCAGTGGCCCATGATGAAAAGCACTGGCTAAAGCAGTGCAAAGTACTGCATGCACTGTTTCTGACAACACTTGCCAACTGTTTCACTGTATCGCAAGGCAGACAAAGGCTTACTCACAGCATCGAGACTCAGGCTCAGCCCAGTCCAGCACCCATGGCAATAAAAGTCCCATGCCTGAGCTGATGCTGGGTTTAGTGACACAGCACAAACTCCAGTTTATGCTTTAGCTAGGGAAATGCAAAAGTCTGTCGTACCAGACCAGACAGCACCTTATCCTCAGACAGCCTTCTTGTTCTTCCCACTCCTCCAGAGAATATGCCTCTACCGCGCAAAGTTTTATGTCTTGAAATAAATGGGATGGCTTCGTTAAGCACAGGAGCAAGTCAGAAGCAGCATCGATCCATGGTATGGGCTGAGCAGCACCTGCGGGACCTGTGCTGGGGCCAGAGAGAGGATCTCATCTTACCCCTCAAAGGAGAGCAGAGGATCTCTCATTGCCATCGGGGCTGCCCAAGGGATTAGCCCACAGTTGTTGGTCTTTGATGAGAGAGAATGCAGGCATGTGAGCCCAGCTTAGTGCGCAGGGTGCCCTCTGTCAATCAAAGGACTGAAATTTGCAGCAATCAAGGCCAAAAAGAGCCTCAGCTGAGCTGAGCTATAACTGGTAACTACAAAACACAGCAACATTCCTGCTTTGTAGTCTTGTACAAGCTCAGAGAGAGACCTTAAGCTTTACGCACCACCACCACCACCACCACTCCCAAATACTTAAGGAATCCCTGAGTAGCAGGAGTGAAGCCTAGATTCCTGCAACCTGCTGGCTTGCGTTTTCTTATGCCTAATAACCTACCTAAGTTCACATTACAGACATCCTTTCCCACAGTGCGGTTGCTAGTTTGCTTTCCTTGCTTAAACTGGTTGTATGTTTTGATGAATTCTGGCAAATGCAGTATTTTGGAGACTCCTGTCAAAAAGGGCTGAAATTGGCCTACGAGGTACAAAGCTGTAAGAGTGAAGCAGGCAGTGCAGCTTCACAGTCCTTCCCTCTCAGTGAGATTGAAATAAAAATGGATCCTGCAAGTGCACTGTTTAGAAGAACCTGAAGCCTCAAATCCTGTTTGAAACACACAGTTTGGGCTAAACAGCCCTTTCCATTCTTGGCTTCATTTAGGCAATAGATTTCTGCTGAACCTTTCCTGCCCATCCCAGGATACACACGACCATTAGGAGGTGGGAGCACAGGTGAGAATGGAAGCGCTGCAGTGGCATGCTGAGGTACCACTCCCCACCGAAACTCTAGGTACAAGCCCAGGTTTAGGCTGGGGCTGACGCCTAAGCTGTAACGCCAGCTGCTTTGTTGAGCAAGCCCACGCCCTCAGGCTCATTCCTGGCTGTGGCCCTCCCCCCTTCCCCGCTCCTCCCCCCCCCCCCGGCTCAGTCGCACTGGGGTTGTGCTGGATCACCCCTGAGGCCACCACGCAGCCAGAGATCAGCTCCCATGATGGCTACACAAAGCGTGCATGCTTAAGCTTCTTCCACTGCAGTCCTGGGTCCTGCACAGGATGAGCTGGAATTCAGGGTCAAAGCGTCAGTAATTCCTTGGTAAGCATCCAAGTGTTCCAGGAGGGTCAGTAACCCAGCGTGTGGAGCTTGACACTGCTCCTCCATGCTGCTCAGTGGCCACTCTTTGATGCCCACTCACTTTGCAAGCCCCACCAATTTTCAGCAAGGCAAAAACCTGACAGACAGAGCCTCAGTGAGCTGAAGGTCAGAGCTAAACACACCCGTGCCTGACTCCACAGGGGCAGAGAGCAACGTCACATCGTGGCACAAGGACATGGCTCCGTGGGGCATCAGTGGAGAGAAAGGGGCAACCTCCTGGCAGGGAACGGGAGCTCCAGCCAGAAACCCCACGCTGCCCTTTTCCCGTCTAGAGGTCAGGCAATAGAGCACAGGCACCGCAAGCCGGCCACTGTGTAGGCACGAGAGCTGGAGGTGAAGGCAAAGAGCAGAAACTATTTCAGGTTACGTGACCCCATCTCCACCAAATAGGATTGCCAGACACAATCCAATTGGCCGAGGTGGGTCACGGTGCTGAAAATAGTTTTGTACTCTTGCCCTCTTAACTGATAAATAGCTTTCAGCCCCCAAAAGTGCTGAGCTATGCTTTGCATTGGTGGAAACAGCTTGCACAAAAGTGAGATGGCTTGAGGAGGGGGAAGGGGAAACCTGGGCACCTGAAATGCTGCTGCGGCATATTCAGGTCAAAAGGACACCCTGAAAGGAGCCATTAAAAAAAAAAAAAAAAAAAAGAAAACGCAAGAAATTAGTTCAAAATTGCAAACCACTATTTCATGCATGATTTCTATTTAGGCACATCTAATACGTAAAGCCTGTATGGTTAATGCGGGACTAGGAACATAAGAAGCAGCATAGGACAGAATCTACCAGCACACAGAGCCTGGCCCCCGTCATATAATCCCTTTCACAGACAGATTGAGACTCATCTTAAAGACTGTACGGGTGTTTTGCTCCTGTTACTCTGCTTGGAAGCCTCTTCCCAAAATTCCCTGACCTAACGGTTCAGAATTTTGCTTTTTCCCAGACTAGATTACCACAACTGATTTATAGGAGCCTGCACCTTCCCTTAGCCTTAAAAAGTTCTTCCCCCATCACACTGTTTACCTGCTGACATATTTACAGAGCACTCTCGTACTCCCCCTACCATTTTACTCAGGCTAAACGGTCCAAGCTCTTCTAATCTCCCCTTGCAGAACAAGCTTTCCATTGCCTCATCATCCTGACAGGCACCTGCTTCAGCGCAAGTGCAGCTTGTGCTTAGCAAGATGAGCTAGGAGCAGCTCCCTCTGCCCAAAGGAGGAGACAAGGTTTTGGGGGATTGGGTTGTTGTTGTTGTTGCTGATTGTTTTTTGTTGGTTTGTTTGGTTGTTTGTTTGGTTTTTTTAAATAAACTTTCTCCCTTTGTGTTTCGGTCACTAGATTTTTCAATGTCAACACCGTGGTCTTCTGCGATCCCAGGGGAGTTGCATTCTTCGAGCCCTTTAAAAGCTCCTTGCACTCAGCTGTCAGGACAGCCCCACGAACAGCCCATCAGTTGCCTGTCCCCACCACAGGCATTGGGATGATGGGAAGGAGGGGTTGATGCTGGAACAATTTAATTTCTGCTCTCTGGCACAGGAGATTCAAACAGGCATGCCATTCCTAGCTGTCAGCACAGGGCAAAAGAAAAGCGTGCTCACGGCGATACTGAACAGGAGCCGTTATCCCACCAAACTCAGCAGGATGGAGAAGGGAGTGGGGCTCAGCAGGGCTGTCTCCTTCCTCCTGCCCCTGCTCTGCCTAGCACTTACAGGACACGCACGGCGCTCACTCCCTCCTGCTCCGTTTCCATTAGCACGGGATGATGCAACTAGACTTTTACTGCAATTTGCTGAGGAACGCTGCTGTCCAAACTGATGAAACAGCAATTCAGCAGAGGATGCAGGAGGCACTTTAGAGAAGTGGCAGTGACACCAGACAAGCTTTCACCACATTTATCAAAGTGCCTGCAGATTCCATTTCAAGGCGGTAGAGACACTTAGAAATAATGAGCAGAGCTTCTCTGCATCTAGAGCATTTTAATAGAAAAAAATGTAAAAAAGAAGCCTAAACAGCACAGTTGGTTCTGCTTCTGCAACATTTTTGGTCTTCCAGCAATAAATCAATGATTTTTTCCTTTGCAGTCCCAGAAAGCACAACTCTCCCTGGGTGATGGCCCTTTAACACAGGCGTGATCATTCATATATAGAGGCCATGCTACTACACTGTTACTGAGAAATGCAGAGCTCTATATGTGTGTGTGCACACATGTGCGCATGTGTATATGATTTCACTCACCAGCTGTTTGCTCAGGCTTCAGGCACAGAATGAACCAGCACAGCCCCTTCCCTGCACACTCTAACTTTATGCATACTCTCTTCCTTCCAATCACTACTGGTTTTCAGGACGGCATTTTGTTTGGGGATCTGTTTCCTACTTCATCATCCAATTTTAAGTCCTCATGAAGAATGACAAAGGAAAGAGCAGGAAAACATTTCCTGAGACTCAGCTTGGCCAACGTCCCCCCTTCCTGCCCTGCAGCATCCCCACTGCCCTGCCCATGAGCCAATTCAAAGCACAGATGACAAAATGCTTAGCGGTCTTCCAACACGGGCTCAGAGGGCAACGTGGAGCCCATTCACAGCATCAAAGCAACCTTTCCAATACCACGCTTCCTTTTGCACCACTAAAACACAGTCCGACCTAGTAGGACAGCAGGATCACAACACACGTACACAGAGCAGCACAGGCACGCGCACACTGCCCAAACCACATCCCACTCTGCAAGGATGCTCTGCCAGAGCACTCACGTCTCCAGAGGTCCTGCACACTTCTGGGGGCGCATCCTGCGACCAGGCTCGAACAAGGTGCACCGCTACGAGCATTGCGCTTTATTCAGCCCTTGCAAGTCTCGGGGAGAAAAGTCAGGATGGCTCGGTCTCTGCTGCACACCCTGTGGTGCCTGCCCTTTCACGCCCAGCTTGAGTGATGTCCACCGTATGGCACAGTAAGTATGCCCTCTCCGCTAATGTGATTCACAGCCTAATTAAACCCCTGCAGAAAGAAAACATTTTTTCTGCGACTTGCTGCGAGTTATCTGCACAGACTTGCCGAGATGCAGCAGTGGCTGCTGCCACAGCATCCTCTCTGCAAAAGAGACAGGAAGGTGCCATGGGGAAATTACTTCTACTACAATAATTTACTTTGTTGATGAATACTTGGAAGTGCCTGTCCACCGGAGCTTCCCGGTCCCCCCTCCAGCGTGGCAGGGAGCATGAGCCAGGAGCCAGCCCGCTGCAGCCGCTGCCAGGGTCCTGGGTTTGCTGGAGAAATACACCTGCTGTGCCGGTGGGAACCCACCTCTCCTTCCCAGGCTGTTCAGGCAAACATATCTGAATCTAAAACAAGGGGCACACTGTTACCGAAACCACGAAACCCTAACAAGCATAAGCAGTTTGTTCTCCCCTCGCCGCCCGCTCACAATGGCAGTCACTGCGGGTCACGCGGGAAAGCAAAAGAGGGCAAACAAACAGTTCCCAGGACCCTTTTTCTTTATGGGTCCAGAAGGGACAAAAAAACCCCAAAGAACAGAGCAAATCAGATACAAATGTCACCAAAAAAAATTTTAAAAGGGGAGGAAAATAAATAACCTGAGTTCAACTGCCCAAGTATCATTGTGCAGCTGAAGAGCCTCCTCCTCTTGGGAAGGGTTTCCTTTCTTAGTGAATGTGTCCTGCTGAATTACGTGGAGATGCTAGTGAAGGGATGCTCCCTTCCCAGCAGGCGAAGTGGAAATTCAAAGTCGTAAGAATGCAGATTGCAGCTGTCAGAGAAAACACTGAGCTGTTTCCAGGACCATATTTATGGCTGGATTTAGAGGGGTTTATACAGTATTTAGAGCTACTGTTGGATTTGGGTTTTTTTTTTGGGGGGTGACTTCTGCATTTCCTTTTACTTAATTGTGAGTCATCCAGGTGATAACCATGTGCAGACTGGTTAATAAAACTGAAAAGCAACAAGCTGAACTATCATTACAGTCTCATAGCTAAACACTCCTAATCTGGAAATGAAATGCTGAAGGTTCTCATAGTAACATTATCTCAGCGTTTTACACACCCAACATCCAGTGAAACTGCCTTTGAAAAAACACAGAGAAATATTCATACTGAAAATACAATCTTCTCCAAGTGCAATAAAGACAAGATAACATTTCCCAAATGTCACAATTTAGAAACCTATTCATCTGAGACATTAATGTTACCGTAACACAAGCATCTGTATTTTTCTCTCCCTGAATTCCCAATAACCTCCACTTTCAAAAAAAGAAAATAAAGGATCAGCTCAGTTATGTATTACCAGTTATGTATAACTGGAGCTGCTCAGCTTGAACAAGGTCCACAGGCTTACCCAGTGTAAACCCTGTAAGAGGAAGCGCAGCTTTTAAAAGCTATCTAGTAAGAAGGGCCCCTCCTGCAGAGCTTATACACCCCACAGAAGTACAAAGATTTCAACTATCTGTTAGTTGTGTTAAAACTTGCCTGAAGTTTCCATACTGAAAATTGTCACAGGAGGCCGAGAATTCCAGTGGGACTCAGAAACTTATTTTCCTTTGGGCCCCTTGCACTTCATCAGTTGGTAATGTTAATACAGGGTGTGATCCTGCTGGGCTCTGAGCATCCGTGGCGCTCCCTGGGCACGTCCACAGGGGCTGTCAGCTATCATAGCTCCACTGAAGTGCTGAGCGTAAGAGCGCACCAGCCCCTATAGCCTCAAACAGCACCGAGTTGCTGCTACGAACGTTAATTTGTAAACATTTTTCATTCAGTTTGTTTTCTCTTCCTTTTTTCTTCCTCATGGCAAAGAGCAAGAAAGGGTCCCTAGCAAAGAAAACGTGACTGTGAGTTTCTACATACTTTAATTTTGACCCTTTCGTATTACAAATAACCCCTCCCAAAAGATCAAAATAAAGACACCATCCTTCACAACTCCACAGTATCTTCTTCTTCTCAGAGCATAGTGATACCACTCCATCATAAAGACAAGCTCACACATGAAACATTGCCAGATCAGTAACTGGAAATCCCCTCCTCTAGGCTGAGACCAAATTGGGAGACTCCATCCCAAAAAGAAAGCCCTTCTCACTAGTCACGGGTGTATGAAAGCTGAGAGTGCAATGAGATTTCCAGCGCCGATACAGGCAGCCAGAGGACTGCTTGCAGGAGGAGGAATTATCCTGCAGTTATGCCACCAAGCTGGGAAGGTGACTTGGTACCTCTCCCAGGTACTGCCACCAATTTGCTCAAAGTCTGTGCTAATTGTTTATGTCCAAGTGCCGGGAATATTTCGGTGCCTAATTCCCGACGAAGTCAGATGCTAGGACAGCAGCTAGGAGCCTCCGCACCTCTGTAGGTCTGTCTCTTTCTCTCCCTTCTGCCCCTTTACCCATGGGCACAGGCAGGCAGCCACAACAGCCTGTCCTTCACACAGGGCTGGCTCCACGGCAAGAGCATTGGGGTAACCAAAGAGCGTCACTCAGGGCACCTGCCCCCAGAGCCTGGGGAATAGGAAATGCTGGATTTCCAGTGCTTCTGTCGGCAGTAGAGAAGCAGCCACCAATCTGCTCCAAGCCTCCACCACCAACCTGAATGAGCCCCATACTGCCTGCAGGATTCAGTGCTGCCCTCGCACCTCCAGTCCTACCCTGCTGCCAGAGCCGGGGTGGAAGCGGAGGGGATGAAGGCAAGACCTCCAGGCCCCTGCGCACGCTCCACCATTTGCGTGCTGCAGAGGGACGTAGCTCACTTGAATTAATGTCTCCATTAGCAAGGGGAAAACAGGACTGCAAGAACTCAGCACACAAGAGGGCGTCAGCAGAGGACAAATGAAAAGTACTCGGTGGAAAAACCAAGAAAGAGAAAAAGAGGTGCAGCTGAATTAAAACTTTAGGAAGTGGCCAGAAGGAAGCATTACCTTTCCTTATCAGCAGTTTACCCACACTGACAGAAGAGAAAGGTTTCTCATTCTCGTCTGCTGTCAACTAGCGATTTAACACATTGTAACTGGTTTTAGTGGGCTTTGTTTGCTGCCAGCCTTGGCAGAGGTCTGCCTGGCCTCATCACTGTCCCCACGCTCCAGCTGGCTCTTCCTACAGCAGCAGAGAGGGAAGCCTGCTCTGCTGCTGCCCCTTCTGTGCCTGCTTGCAGAATTTAAATGTCATCGGTGTGACACTATTTGGGGAAAAACACAAACAAACCTGGAGTCCCTTACCTCTACCCACAGAGAAAAAAAATAAAAAAGGAAAACGGTTTAGAAAAGCAGCGCCTACAGCCACCCTGGCACGTCACAAAGCCAGGAGCTCCTGTGTGGCTTTGCACTCGGGACTCCTCATGCCACCAAAAGCTCCTGGAAGCTGAAGGCAGCAGGAGAAGTAATCAAGTTCCCCCACACCTTGCTGGGGAGAGGAGCTTCCCATGGCGGAGACCAATCCTTCGTGACACTTGCACCAGCATCATCTGGAGGGTCAACTCCAAAAATACTACCAGAGGGGCCTGTCAGCCCTCATTCATATCCAGCTGCAGTAATGAGACTCCAGCACTTCAAACCCAGCCGGCTCTCTGCGGGGTCCTGCGTGGAGACACGCTCAGTGCGATGGGATGGGGTAGGAGGGTTTGGTTTGCCCAGGCTCAGAGGTCCCAGGGCAGGGGGTTAGATGTTGCTCCTCTGTCCCACCTTTACCCTGGAATCTTGGAAACAGGGACCCTCAGCTGCATGTCTGGAAACAAACGCCAGTACAGAAAGCTACCTGCATGGCAGGATGTGTTTTTTAGAAAAAAACATCAGGGATGAGGCACAGGTCTGCCTCTGACCTGAAGCATCACTGTGAACTCATGAGGCAGGAGCTCTGGGCACAATGCACGCTCACCCCCTGCACGCACCCGTGCATCATTCAAGCCTTTGGCAAAGGACCCTGTCTCATCCCCCATCCCTTGCTGCCACTCCAGTTTGATTTATCCCTCCCTTTTTTATTACCTCGGCGCCGCACGAAAACCAGCTGCGAGTCAAACAAGCCTCTGATAGACCATAAAGCCCTAAGTGGGGACAGGCTGGGCTGCTTAAAATGAGTGGCATGTTGCCCGGGGCCAGGAGCCTGCCCCCCACCAGCCCGGCGCCCCAGGCTTCAGCGGAGGGGCTGAAAAGCCCCATTGAGGACGGCGGGGACGTCAGGGCTGGCTGAACATCCCGTCCAGGAACAGTGGGCTCCTTGTTCGCCCGCCTGGGCAGTGGGGAAGCCTCAGCAGAAAGCCTGCTATTGAAATGGAAATCAGGGCCTTGCACTCAGCCAGAGGAGAAGGAGGAGGAGGAGGATCGCTGGCTCCTCCCGAACAACAACAAGGGCGAGACTTTGGATGGGGGAAAGGATAGGGGGGAAGGGGATGGAGGAGGGGGAGACACGCTCCAGCACACACACTGCACAAGTGGATGCTGGAAGGGGAGAGAACAAAACTCCTTTGGGGGAATAAAGGGAATCCATCCTCCCTGGCGAGGGTGAGGGAGGCGCTGGGTGTAACTGCTTGGCTGTCTTGCTCCATGAGAAGCAAATTCGGTAAGGCTGGGCATCCAATGTGCCCTGATCCCAAAAGCACATCTCAAACGCAAATGACCCACATTACACATGGAGAAATAACAGCCCTAAGGAGTAAGGCCGCCTGCCCATGGACTTGTAGCAGGCCTGGTGCAGAGACATGCTGATAACCCCGTGCAAAAATTGTTATCGAGTCCTAAGAAATTTCTCTCTCTTCTTCAAACAGCAGAACCTGTGAATCCATCCCTTCCTTCTCAGTTTTTTTTCTTTTTTTTTTCTGGTGGAGGGGTAGAACAAGGCGAGAGGATGGGGGTAGTATCATCAGTAACTTGTGGATCATTACAGGATAACACGCCTTTCCAGGCTGCAAGAAAACGCAGTGGCTCTTCACACAAGCCGTCTGAGCAAGCAATTCAGCAATGGAATAAATCAAGGCAAACCCTCAATAAATTAAACCTGAATTAAATTAATTAAGAGGAGGCATTATGACTTCAATCATGGGAAATTCTACAAGCCGACCTGTGGCTTTAATTTCACAGCTGTGCTTGTGCTACCCCGTGGTGCTATCAGTCTAAATTAATTCTAGGTACTCACCCAACAACAGCCTGGGAGACAGTGGCTGCCATACAGAGCCCAACAACTGAGGTCCAGATCTCTCTCCTCATCCCAGTCTTCATCCTGGATCCGGCTTGACCAGGCAGGGAAACATCTCCTCCCCAAGTCTCAAGGGCACTCCTTTCCCATGCACGGTTTCTCTGTGCAGGGCATTGAGAAAAGACAGAGCCTAAAGATGACCTTTAGTTTGCACACTCCATTCTTGGGCAGGAGTAAAAACAAAGAGTTGGTGTTTTTTTGTTTTTGTCTTCAGTGTGGGTAATGGGATAACAGAGAGGCAGTTTCAGAGTAATTTGCTGGGACTTACTCCAAAGTTCAATTATTACAGGACATGATCACAGGCCACAAGAAAAAAGAAATTATACTGACCACTGAACTCTGGTCTTTAATTGGGCTTGCCAGGAAACCCCTGTCATCCACAGGAAAGGTATTCGAAAGAGAAAAATAGAAAGCAAGAACCAAAGGAACAAATGAAACGTGTGTGTGCCTGTCCCCTGCCCACCTTCACCCTTTGCTTTAGAAAGTAATTGGTCCCAATGTTTCTCATTTGCTCTGTTTCTTAACTATCTAACAGACAACAGGAACATATTTGGAAATAAAACTACAGAAAAGCACAGGGAAGGCTTCATTCACCCAGAAACCTGGCAGTCTCCAAACTCCCCTAGTAGGTAAGAAAGCCTTTCTATAAACCATTAAGATAAAGCACGAAGTGCCACAGACAGACACAACAGAAATACGTCTTTTCAAGGCTCACCGAGGTGGGAGGGAGATTGTTCTGATTAAAAAGCTACACTTCCACGTTGGGAAAGACTAATGTGTTCTGCAGAGCAATGAAACCCCTCTCCAGATGTGTATCGCTCCTAGGAATTAAGAGCCACTATCTGTGAGTTTCTCGCAGCACCAGTCCCCCTCATACTTTCAATAGCGACTCACACGCAGCTGAAACACCTGGAGACCGGAGGGCAGGGAAGGGGAGGATGCTCTCCTGTTGCCATTGATTTTTGTAGAAGAAAGTGGTTCAGTTACACTCCAGGTAATGCCTGGTGCCCATTTTAGCTGTGATCCCCTCAAAATACATGGTTTAAAAAATTATTTACTCTCAATTCACAATCAGTTTGAAAATTATTTACTCTCAATTTGCAATCACTTGGTGAATGATTTAAGAAAAAAAAAAAATCTTTCCATCTGAGAGAGAGAGAGTTTGCTTGCACCAGCTTTTTTGGCTGTGACTGGTAACCTCGATCACAGGGTGCTGGGTCTTGACACAATCTGAGAGCAACAGACCGGGAAACCTAAATAGAAAATTTTCTTGCTTGCTCCCAGGAATATCTATGCAGTGAACAGCCATTTCCCAAACACTCATGCAACTGAACCTGCCTGTATGGAGACTTAGGAGCAGGCAGATGAGGACAACCAAACCCCACAGCTTCCCCGCACGATAAGGAATATTTCCAAACCCTGCTCAACAGCAGGAGGCCAGCTCATTGGAGCTGATAAGGTGCGGTGATCTCGGCATACATTTCATGGGCCTTAACCCCTTTTCTCCACGATGGAGAAGCAGGAGCAGGGAGGGAGGGAGAACGCCACACCAGCAACGGCTATCAGTGGTGTGTTTGATTGGCTTCTCCTCTTGCTTCCAATGGACCTGCTGCAGCCCCAGGCACCACGCAAAGCAGGAGGAAGGTGCTCCAGGAACTTCGGTCTCCCTCCTGTTTGCCCCCTCGTGCTGTACAAATTGCTCTCTGCCCAAGCCCTGAAAAACACCACCACCTATCTCGCTTCTGAATGAGGGCTTCTGAGCAAAAGCTTACTAAGTTAGTGTAGGTCAGGGGCCTAAGTTCAGGTAGTGGGAGTCATTTCCATGTGGATCAGACCAACCCTTTCACATTTTTGAGGTCATAAAGAAAGGGACCCCCAACCCCTTAGGGGCTCCAGGTCTAGTCTTCAACAGGACCAAACATCTTCAGCACCTGCTTTGGGACTAAACTTCAGCCTCCCAAGAAAGCAGCTCACTACTTCGAAGAGGAGGTGACTGTTCCTGACGTGCCTCAATATGAATGTAGGTGTCCAGCTTTAGGCACCCAAGTGTGGTATATTTGGCCTAATTGAACTGGCAGGAGTCTCACCATCTGCCTTTGCAAAAGGCTGGGTTAGACAGCCTCCACCACATCCAGCCAAGAGACCATTTTGTCCTCAACTTCCACTTTTCTGAATAAAAACAAAAGCAGGGAAGAGCACTAATGCCCAAAGAGCATCTTTTGACCACTGCCAGGGAAAGCGGCGTCCGCGCCTCACTCAGTGGCTCCTCTTCCCCAGATGCTGCGACACTGGGGGAAGAAACTAGAAGTGCAGGTGAGCATATGTGAGCTCATCCACCACTTTTGGCAGTCCTTGCTGCCAGAGACCCCAGGTCCGATTCCTCCATTTGGGTTACAAACATGTGCTGCCCACCACGTGCAGCTCCTGGGGAAATTCAGTACCTATCCCTTTCATGTCCACCAGCCTCTCCACAGTTTCAATCACCAGCTGAAGCCATTTACTTTGCATTAGAGTCATCTCTCTCCTTTTCCTTCCCATTTTTCTTCCTGAAGGAAGAAACGGTCTCTGCCCATGCTGCCAGCAACAATGATGAAATACTTGTACTGCAGAAGTCCCGCAACATGTTTTGCTGGATGGTCCCTGCACCAAAACCCTTCTCCTGTTAAACGGGACAGCAGCAAACCTCAAACAGGCAGAGAATGACCACCACACCAGTGAGTTCTCAGCACAGAAGTGACAGCAGAAATTTCAGGAATATAATATACCTGCAGGGGAAAGACGAAGGGGGCAATCTACTTTGCAGAGATTTAAACTCTCTGGATTTTTTAAATTCATTGCTGTTTATTGTTACTAATACAAAAATTATTAATAGTTATTACCTTATTATTATGTTAATTCATCTCCTTTTTAACCCCTGTTGTGCAAAGACTAGCCTTCACCAAGGTAGTTTATAAGCAAACAGTCGAATCACTCAAGTATCAACACAGCTCAAGTATTCAGCCCAGATGCTGCCAGAAAAGCAACAGCACTGGACACCATATCCACTGGCACTGCTAAAATATAGCTGACCATGTACTAAAACAAACAAACAAATAAAAATATCACATACTTTTGTTTGTTCCTGTTTCTTTCAACCTCCAGGACAGACAGAAACTGAGCATATATTTAATCCTCTGTTTTACTGACTTTACACTAAATGTGTGACTGCAGCTTTTATTTGTGGTATATCTTCAAGTCCCAGCCAGAAGATAGAATTGCTGAGACCCTGTGGAGGTTTTTAGGGTGCTCGGTGGTGTAGCATCCCACACCCTTCACAAGCAAATTCTAGTTTTTCAGTTCCTCTGGGATGGGATGCTGGTCTGCTTGCCCAGCCAGTCCCAGACTCCTCCTGCCCCTCTCCTCTGAGCCTCATCAGGGTCCCTCACAAAGCACAGCCCCACTCCCAGTCTCAATCCCTCTGTGCGACCGTTGTCTCCCGCAGGAGAGGCTGAGAGAGCTGGGACAGCCTGAAGCAGAGAACGGTCGGAGGGCACCCCATCAATGTGACTCACCCCCAGTGAGTCCCCGTTTCCATCCAGTCCCATTTGGCTCTGCTTCCTCCCTTCTCCCCCCCATCCCTTGGTGCAGTCCCACTCTCACCATGCTCCTTTGTCCCCAGACACCCCTTGCCTTGGTCACCTGCCTGGCCAGCTCCCTCTCTCCTTGAACATGAGCAGGGTGGCTTGCTCCTCCACCACCTCCAAGTATGACAAAGGAAGTCCCCCGAGCAGGTAAGGGAGATGCGGACCCGCACCCCACTCCTACTGCCAGACACCACCCCTAGCTCAGCTCATGGCATCTGGAGAGGAGGTTTGGGTTTGTCCCGGTACCTGCTCAGCATGGTCTGAACGCTGGGGGAGAGCACAAGGCACACCCCCATCACACACAGCAGCTGCAACGGGGTGAAAACTTGGGGGCTTTTTCCTCGTTAAATTCTACAGTGTCTCTCCTGAGCATAGGGACGATCAGATTTGATTTTTCAAAGGCTCTTTATCTAGCTAAATTCAGGTAGATTTTCTCAAAGGTGGTAGAAAACACACCTGTGTCACACAGACCACCCTTCTGCTGCGTTTCAAGGTCTGGCTGCACAACATGGTGGAAAGGCAGCAGCCAGAAGAAAACATTTTCCTTTTCAAACATGCAAGAACCCATTTTTCTCCCTAATCTTATTCTCAAAAATAGGACAGAGGTGGCTAAAATTTTCCATACAAAGTCAGTCTGAGCTAGAATCCGGGGACGGGAAAGTTTCGGCCTATCTTTTTAAAATCTGGCAAGATAGTTAAGTGCTTCAAAGACAGGATAACAATAATGACCATCACAGTTACTCAGGGGGCAATAATTGTAATCAGGGGGATTGTTAACCCCATTTACTAATAGTGAAACTGAGGCAAGAAAAAGTGAAAAGTATAACTGAAAATACCAGGCGTCCTTAAACACAAGCAGCACAAACAGCCTCCTTGATTGCAGTATTTTTTTTTTTATCCTAAAAATATTGTTATCATCTCCAGAGACAATCTAACCAGGCTTCAGATTAACCATGCCATTGATGCAGAAATATGGTGGTGGCTCCCGTCAGGGTTACTGCAGGTCCGGCTGGCCGACTAGCCCTGGCTCTGCGCAGCATGAATGAGGCGAAGCTGCTGCGAGAGACAGATCAAGTGCGCGGTGGCTCGAAGCCTGAGCGAGGCAGCTCTGCCAAGCAGGCAGCGTGCGGAGCCAGCACGGGTGTGCCTGCACCCCTGAGCTGCTGCTGGTCAGGAGTACTCAAGTGCACAGCGCAGAGACGCTTGAGTGACCCTGCGCTGTGCCAGCCAGGTTTGATACAGCCACTCGTGAATCAGAGTGAATAAACTGTGCCAAAGAGCCTCTCCTGCAAAGCCAATTAGGTGTCTCTCCACTGTGATCCTTTATACGCAGTATCTGGGAGAGCTTATCCTGAGACCTAAGCAAATGCATGGAAGCCAGTTCAAGTCTGGTGCTGCATCCAGGCTGCAAAGCCCTCTCCTGACCCACGCTCTAGGGAACACAGTGCAAAAGTGAGCATGGCCCCAGTAGGGCTTGTTATCGGTAGAAGGACCCCCACCGTGCCAAACACATACTGTTTCCAGGAGGACCTTCCAGATGCTATGCTACCCGGTATCTGTAACATCTGGGTGCTTCATGGTCCAGACAACGCTACTTTGAATGACCTCAGTGTAACAAGAGAAGCACTCTACCCTGAAAAGACCGGGGGTAACAATTCCCTGCACAGCAACTCTCAGGAAATCACCACCTTCATCCTTCTGCCCCAAGGCAGGATTTCCTACAGCTCTGTCACCCTGCCAGCTGCCGGCTGAACCTATTCTTAGAGGCCTTCTTCTGCAGTGGAAACTCCATACCTTCCCCAGCCAGCTTCCTCCAACGGTTGTCGACCCCTCCTGCACATAGGAGACCTCCAAGGAAGATGCAGATCCTATAGAAGCCAACAGTACGTACGGCACTCTGGCACCTGGGATTAAGGTTACAACTGTTTGGGTTTCTGCAGGAGAGCATGAGCACACAAGCAAAATGAGCCTTGGGAGCTTTAATAAACCATGCGCTATCCTTACATGGAGAGCAGCCCATAAGATAAAGAATCTCTTCACAGAGTCTCTGAAGTCTTATTCATGGTCTATTTGTATATCTGCACTGATGCTAGCGTAGATACATCTACAGAGCACAACACACCCTTGTACATAATGACAAGGAAGAAACATTGCAGTTCTGCTTGGCTGGGTCTCAAGTCAGGGCAGTTTTGCTGCAAACCTTTATCCTCGTTATATCTTAGGTCATGATCACGGCAGTAATAGTAATATAACACTAACATAATGTTTTTCCCTGCCAGCATCCTCAGAAACAAGCCCTTGTCATTCCCTTCTTAGAGGTGGGAAGAGCAAGGCCCAGGTGTGTGCACCCACCACGGTGCACGTCACCAACAGGGCAGGGGCAAGACACATGGCATCACGCTCACTCCACGCTCCTCTACCACGTTCTCCAGGCAGCACCTCCTCCTGCTCTCATGGCTGGTCAGGGGACAAAAGCCTGAGAACAGCTACGAAATTCAGTCCCAGGAAAAAGAAAAAGCAGAAGAAAAGTAATCTGGAAAATGAATGGAAAACACAGCGTTGGTGAGGTGCTGTGTTTCCCCACAGGAAAAAAAAAACACAGCAGATTTTGCCTACCCAAGTCCTCAGTACAGCAAAAGAAGTCCAAAAACCACACAAAACACTGACTTGCTACTGCTTTACTGGTGTCGACCACTGCAGGACAAAAAGGACAAGGGTGTTCAGGCACGGGCAGCAGCCTGCTGCCAGCAGTCATCCCTTCGATGTCTCTCCACACTGCATAAAAACGCGAGTGGGGACAGGATAAAAGCAGACCCCGCACCTTTCTACCCCACACCTATCAGTGTGCTTGTGCAATGATAACCAAAATAGCTGCGAACTCCTCCAGTGACTTGAAGTACAGCTGCCCCATCTTACCAAACCATCTGCAGGAGGAGGTGAGGACATGCAGTTCTTACCCATTTTCTTTGGTCCTTGTTTAGTTTGTGTATCTGCATAACCATGGACAGGATTTGAAATAATAGCCTGCTCATGCACACATACGTATTCCCCCACCCCACAGAGAGGACAGCTTCAGCCCCTATCAGTCCCCACACTTCCAATGGAAAAAGTGTATGTGGGCAGGGTGGGGGGAATAGTCATGAGCAGAAGCCATGATCTGACTCTGTCAGCAGATGACTTCTATTTGCACTCATTAGCACTGCCCTAGCGTGATCTAACACCACCCCCTCGGGTAATTTAAATTTATAAAAAAAAATAGAGGAGAAGAAAAGGAAAAAAAAAGCCCATATTTCTATATTTAGGAGGTTAGGATAATCGGGGTGGAAGAGCCCATCTGTTTGACATTCACTCCAGCTGCTGTGGATGCGGAAATTTGTCTATTTTCTTTCCCTTTCCCTGTTTCAACTTATCCTGGCTGACTGTGACAGACATACAGAGAGCCTGATGTATGGCCACAGCCATTTAGGTCTGAAACTGTGCACCATCCCAGAGGAGTCACTGCAGAACAAGTTGGCACAACCGGGATCTTTCCCAAGGGAGCGTAAAACAGTTAATAATAATAATTATTATTATTATTTTATTGCTACTATTAACAAATCTACGTTTATAACACTGAAGAGGGAGCAACACAGAAAGGTAGAAGACAAGATAAGACACATCTTAGACCTCTGTAAAAGTCAGTTTTAGGAAGGCAGCCTCCCATCTGCCACATTCTCCTTTTGGGAGATCTCCCCATATAAAGCTGAATTTCTGTGGGATGCCAACTCATCATCAGCGGCACTAGCCACTGGATGGAGACATAGCCACACTTCTTTTCAGACTAACCTGTTCTGCCATTTTCATCCCAAGGCTCTAAGAAAGTGAGCCCAAGCTAAATTCAGAAGTGGTCTTTGATCTCCCACCTTCCTGAGCTGACCAGGCTCTGGTCCCAAAATAACAAGGATGCAATTGCCTCAAACAGTCTCTTGATGCTGTTCCTGTCATAGATACGAGTGCCCACAGCCCTTGCAGGATATAGCATCATTGCCCCTGTAAACCTAATGCAGTGCTACTACTTTTTGCTGCTAAAGGCATCCCTGTAGTGCGTAAGGACACATGGCAGACCGTTGGGACCGTTTGCTGTTTATCTTGCTTGGTATAGGTGATTGCTTTTTTATTTCAAAATGTTCATCGCAGGGTCATTAAAGGTGCCGGGGATGAGCAGTAATCCTGGACAAATTTTATGCGATTAATGTTCTGAAAGCCCTACAAAGAGGAGAGAAAACTGCCAGTGCAAAATTCAGAATTCCACCGCCAGCTTTTCCTTGCAGGGTCCTCTCCAGCCCTGGAGCTGGAATCAAACAACAGGACATGGAGGAGGACAGGTGGGCGAGGAGCGTAGATTGAAAAATAGGAATATAGATAGGGAAACGCATCAGTCCAGGGACTCCCCAGTCCTCCCTGCAGCACACACTGCTAGTCCAGCTCCAGTGCTCCTTTCTTCTGCCCAACAAATGTTCCTTCACCTTCCTAACCACACAGTGCTGAAACCACGCCGTAGATTTCCATATGTGCTAAATTGGGATCTAGGCCATTATCTAAGGGGCAACAAACGTGTCCAGAGGTCCAAAAACTTCCCTTTGGAAAAAGCCCTCTTCTCACGTACATTGTGTAAGTCACTTACATACAAGCAGTTGATGGACACTGATGTGCACATTTTGCAGGCTTGTCCTGGTGATATATCTGGTCTGGGGTTTGATACAGAGCATGGCTTGGATCACATTTCTGATCACTGTGGCAAAAGAAACAACATCTTACTCCTTTGAGCCTCTGCTCCAAAGAGATCATTTTAGCTCTTGCAGGTCAGAAGGAACAGTCGCGCTTCCTCACCCAAAAGTTGCTACCTACTTCTGCAGCTGCCTCCCATACATCATCCATCACCCAGAGATGGCTTTTTCTCTTACCAGATTCCCAGACCCACTGGCCTGTGCTGTCTGTGGTCTTCTGCTAGCTACTCCACTCAATATGCCCATGGGCATTTTGGCCCACAAACAGTTCTTTCCTGCTCGCATTCCTCCTCCGACAGAAGAGTAAAGGCCTCGAAGATGTCACTTTTCTTTCCATAAGGTTGGTTCATGAAATTGGGTGGGCAGGTAGAAGGTGAGATACTCACTGCTAGGGGGAAAGACCAGGCCACACTCAACCCCCTACTAAACATAAGAGACTCGCACACAGGTCAGCCTGAAGGCACAAATGGGAAAGAGATGAGGTCTCACCGGTTCACAAACCCACAAAACTAATTGTTTAACTGTGTTTTTCAGGCAGGGCAACAAAACACCACCTGTGTTACAGAGCTGAAGGGTATATCACATAACTTCAGAAGCTGCTTTCCACAACGTGCAGCCTCCAAAAGATGCACAGAAAAATGTAGACCTTTCCCAGTTTATACTGTTACAACAGCCCTTTAAGATGCTAAGGTAACTCATACCTATTCCTCACAGACCCAGAGAAAGTTCTCCTTTCAGCGAAGGTCACTTTTGTCAAGCATTATTTGATATTTCTGAATTAACTTTTCTTTTTAGAGAGATCAGCTAATAGAAGCACATGGAAAATATACTGAAATCTGAGAAATCTTGAAAGATGACGTTATAAATAAAATAGTAAGTAAAACTAATGGCTGGGTTTTCTTTTTTCCAATTCTTCATGTTATTTCCCCCAATATTTAAGGGAAAAAACCACAGAATGACACGTGTGGGAAACTTCAGATGAACTGTCTTGTATTTGATGAAATCAGAAATGCTGCAAGCTAGTGCAGTATTTATATAGGCGCCTCCCCCCAGCCATCTGAAAGACACATTACCCCATAACTGCAGATGAGGAAACAAAATTCTCTCATATGTTCACTTTCATGAAAGATAAATTTGCTTTGTTCTATATTTTGGGCCCTAATTCAGTAAACCACTTAAACATAAGTTCATCATTGCCACTCTACTACTTATGCATCTACTCAAGAATATGCCTGAAGTCAAGCATATGCACAGCACACTGCTGACTGCGGACCTTAAAACTTTCTGTTCATTTCTCCAACTATTCTAATTTAGTGACGTGAATGTACAAGGAAGTAACACATTTTAAGCAATTTTAGCACACGCTGGCAAAAGTGAAATGTGAACTAGCCTATCCACATAAATAATCTGAATAATTATTAAAAAGTAATAGTTAATTCTTAATACCGTTCAGAAAGAGCTTAATTCTAACAATTACTTTAAGCTGTCAGGATAGTGAAATACTATGGCATGAATTTTTGCTCTGTATCAGTGCCGAGCAACCCAACCTGGAGCTGAAATACTGCTCCCCCTCAAAGGAAACAGAAAAAAAACCCTGCTCATAAGCATGTGGTATGTCAAATATTATTTGTAGAAGCTGTTCAGTAAGTAATTTCAAATAAGTAAAATGCAAAGAAACCACAGGATGTTCACAAACAATTTGCAAATAGAAATGGAAGAGGAATTCATTAAATAAATTATTTGCTATAAATTATTCACCTACCTCTAATCTTACTACCACTTAGACTATAAAATTCATGCCATAAAAGATACAGGATACATAACAAGGCATCATTAACTTATGCATTTCCCAGTGCTCCTTTATTTTGACTGTCCAGTTATATTATTGCATTAAGACAGCCTTTTGTCTTTAACGTACTTTGAGTGTAATACGTTTTTGTTTTAAAAGCTGAGCTAAGGAGACCTGGTCCGATTTTAGACTGTGATTTGATTTTGAGCTCCAAGGCTGAATAACTCTCTAAATCTGAGAGAGGAACCCAAGCCGTTCTCTGAGCAAAACCAAAACGAATTGAAATCTTACACAGTTGGCTAATGGACCCACGATTTGGGTCCATTTCACATAAATTTACAGTGAAGAGCGGGCATTTTTTTTGTGTCTATCAAGCCACATAGTGAACATTTTCATAAAGGTGAGAGATGGAGGAGACGTGTCAGAGAGTCAAGGGGTGAGGAGGAACGAGGAGTGGATCACAGGCAGGGGACGGCAGTGGCTCTCTGGGACCCACCGGCTCTGCACCGGATCACAGGGTCAGCAGCATCCCCACCTGAGTCGCTTTTCCCCTCCTGCAGCTGCAAGACAAGCTGCCAGCTGTGCCCCGGCTATATGGCCAGAGGAAGAAATTCCAGAAAGAAATTTAAAATACAGTATACAATTCTTTTTAGCCATGAAAACAAAATCCCAGAAAGGGTTCTTACTCATAACCAAGGATGAAGGCAGCTTTTTCATCTTGTTTGTGTCCTGACTTGTTCTAAGAGACAGCCATACTCTGCTACTTGTTTGGTCTCTCAGCAGTTTTTTAAATTTTTTTATACCATATTTGTTTACTTTTAAGTAAAATGAGGATGATTGTCACTGAATTTCTCTGTTTGTGGAAAACTGATGCAAACCGTGTTTATTTGGTTATGGAGGAAGAGACTGAAAAAAGGTTCTTGCAGTTGTCAAAATAATCTCCCAATTGTCTCCAGAGCGAATGCTACCGCTGCTGTTGGCAACGGGTTGCAATTAAATGCTACGCCTCACCATTCACACACATTTTTACTCCTTGGAAATGAAAGAAAAGTTGGTTTTGCAGAGCTTCGTCATTCTGGACTGACTCGTAGCAGGCTTAGTTCTTGGCCCAGTGGACATCAGGTGCATTTATCAAGCTCCCGCACAACACAGAGTTGCTACATACAATGTTATTACACGCTAGTATTTTAAAGCGCTCATAAGTACTGTGGAAAGACCCTCAGCAGAGGGCCAGAGGAGGCAAGGGCATAGGGTCCACTCACATCAGAGACCTCTTGAAGACTCTGGTCCCAGCTCCTGACCCACAGACCTTAAAAGCTAAATAAGCTTTACCATGGCAGTTGCTACATCAAACACGGGAAGAACAGCTATGCGCTGCTGACAGGACTGCTTCCTCTGCTTGCTTATTTTCAACATAAATTCACGTCAGCTAGGCTGTTTAAAAGGAACCCGAGGGAGTTGAGTGCTTAATTCCCATAGGTACCTTATAAAATCCCAATTGTAACAGACAACGCTCTATTTTTTTCCATTTCCAGAGTGAAGCTACAGCATGGATAGAGAGTGGATAAGGAACAAGGGCTGCATTTGGCCAGACTAAGGTTCTCTTGAGCAACAAAGGCAATTCTTCAAAACGCAGGAGGACCAGATCCACTCTGTAGCAGTGCCCTGGCTAGCACATCTCCACCATCCATGGCAAAACTCACACAGAAACACAAACTGAAGGCAGGCCAGTCGTGCAGCAGACTGTCCTGAGCCTCTCGAGCCCAGCCTGAGCGCTAAGCTACCCCCGGCTGATCTCGCAGCAGAACCCAGTGGGGCAAGGCTTCCTCCAAAATGTCCTCAAGCCACAGATGGTTTAAGATTGCCACCAGCATCACAGACTGCAAACAGTATGTGAACAGGCAGCAAGCCGGAGGCAAGGAGGACAGACATCACGCACACACAATCCCCTCCCCACTGCCCCCAGTGCCACCTCTCCGGGGGTCTCGTACATGACTTTCATTGTGGAGGTGGCCAAGGCAAGGATGAGAGTAGAACCGCATTCGATTTAGTCACTGCAGATTTTCTTTAAAGACTCAAAATGAATAGCCATCCAGGAGCCACTGCCGTGAAAACTCAGGACGGAAAGTATTCGGCAGGCCGCTGACTAAATCAGCAGGCAGGCAGCATGCTCCCATGGAGAAGGCACGGGCTGGCAGTCAGGAGATGCAGGCTGCAACCCCAGGTTGGCCATGGGAATCCTGCATGACCGTGGGCAAGGCACTTCCCATCTCTGGGCCTCAGTTTTCTCATCAGCTGCATGATAATCTAGATAACACGGCTGTTACCTAAGTCAGTGGAGAGAAAGATTATACAGAGATTAGCATTAAAAACGCGGGTGGGCGGAGCGCATCATAGATATGAAAGGTTCTGAAAAATATGTGGGCCTCCTTCTTCATGCTCCTCATCTCCTTCTACAAAGTGGTTACTCAAAGCAAAAATAACATACCCTTCCTACAAAGGCAGCATACAGACATACATATATTTAGATCACTGTGCAAACAATTACCGACTTTTGTCCGAGGCAGGAAAATGGTACCCTGTGCTACAGAGGGGGAGAAAGACAGAAGTCACCCCGGAGCAAGGAAAAGGAAAAGATCCAGATCTCTGGGACAGATTCAGCTCTGGTATAAACACTGATGCTAGCCACACTCAAGAAAGTCAGGAGTAAAAGACAAAGCTCTCATAAGCCTGACCTGGAAGTCCATCAGGTGCTATAAGTATATAGGACAAGCATTCATCTTCCTGCATGTCAAACAACTCATTTCAAACCCCTAAACAAAAGGTAGAACACTGCAGCAGAAGAAACCCTCAGGAAGGACAAGAAAAAACACCTTTTCAATCATTTTATTTTGCAGCTTTTTTGGTTTGCTAAGCTATCCCCCTTGCCCAGCTGAGGGTGCCACATGCCCCTTTTCCTTGCCTAGGAGACATCAATCTGTCACTAGGGCCACTCCCTTGCCCCTGACCCCCAACGTGTGTTTCTACCCCTTCTACTTGCTCGGAGCATGGAAATAGCAGCACTGAGACCCAGTGGCAGCAGGTGGGAATGGAGCTTACATCTCCCAATCCCCAGTGCTCACAGCCAAAAAAAAAGGAAAAGCAAAAAAAAAAGAGCTCGCCCCACCCCCCAGCGCCTGGTTTCTCCCTTACACGCATAGCATCGCTGCTGCCGAATTGCAGCCTGAGAAAAAGGAAAGAAAGAGGCCCAAAAGACAGCTAGGAAACCCACCGTCCATTGGCTTCCCTCCACGCGAGGCGAGCGGGCTCCTTCTGCTGCAGTGACTTGGCAAGCGCACCTCCCTCTGACTCAGCACCTCGCCGGCACCTCCTGTCAATTATTCCCACAAACTGCTGACGCCGGAAGGGCTATTTGCAATTAGGATGCAATGGAAGCTGATGGCGGTGGGATGCCTCAGCTCCCCCCCATTCACCTGCAGCGGTCCCCTCCACTTCAGCCCTCCGGCTCAGGGCTGGAGCTCCCAGGGAGGGTGAAAGAGGGGGTTAGAGCAAGAGGGCTGGAGGATGAGGACCAGGGTGGGTGGGGGAAGCCTGCCCGCGTTGTACCTATTCTGTGGATAAACAGAAAACTGCCGTCAATGTGGCAGCTGAAATGCAGTCTTAAAAAAAAAAAAAAGCAGCCAGTGGGAATAGGGATGAGAGCAGCAAGAACAGATGAGACTATGCAAAAAAGCTACTGAAGAACTAACACGGAGCATTCCCCAAAGAACAAGCAAAACGCAGCCTTGCTGCAACTCCATGCAGCTGAGAAACACAAGCCTACGCTTTGTGTCCGAGGCATTTTCAGCACAGGAGAGGGAGGCGCTGATTGCGGATGAGTCCTGTAATAGGGACCCAGGGCACACCAGATGTTTCAGGGGCAAAAGGAAGGGCTGTCCTTGACAAGCCAAGGACATGACAATTCTGCAGACAGACTGAGGCTATTCTGTCCCTCTGCCAAGTAGCCAAGGTCCTCTCAACCTCCCTGAGCCTCTAGCTCTCAACACACAGCCAGAAAGCCAAGCAGGCTTGCAGCCTAGCAGCTCCACGACCAGTGGAGACATTCAGACATCAAACCCTGTCAGACAGCGAAGTTCAAACACATGCTCAGCTATGGAAGCAGCCCAGCGGCCACACAAGCCCAGCAGCGCCCTGCAGAAGCCCTCCTCTTGCAGGGCTTCACTAAAACAACAGGGTCTGCCACCCACCCCTCTCTCCTTCCCCAAGGGTCACGGGGTGGTTCAGGCCCCCCTCACTGGCACAGGCGGTGAGACGCAGCAGAGTGAGCGATGCACAGGAGCTGGGGGGACCAAGAACATTCCCTGCAGGAGCACCTAGAGACCTTTTAATCAAAAAGCTGGACTGTATTTTGAGATATCACTTCAAAAACAAACATTTCATAGAGTGCGGATGATGCTGATAGACCACACGGGAACACAGGTTGGTGCAGGCGGGTGTGAAGCTGGAGCAGAAGGCTCCAAGGAGCACCTTCATGTTTGATGCTGAAGCCTTTAGTGAACCATCCCCTACAACACGATGCAACAACCACTTTATACAGTGCAGGAAAGGGATGAAATAGCCATGCTAACCAATGGTTAAAGTGTCCAACACATCTCGAGTTCCATGGTCCCACAACTGCCGAATTCATTACAGGGTGATGCCCTGCCTGGAAATCCAATGTGGGCAAAAGGGCAGAGACATCAAACTGCAAGATGAGTAATGCACAGATCCCATCTAGATAGCCAAGGATGAAGAGGGAGAAAAGTTAACTAAAAACCAAATCTCACTACAGCAACCTGGATTTACCAATGGCCTCCTGATCAGGAAGGGAATATCTACTGCACAGCGTGGAGGGAAAGCAAAGAAACAACAAAGTCAAAGAAGAGAGCAAAAGATGGTGACTTCAGCAACATGTGCAGGAATTAGCTAAGTGTCACAGCAGGTTACAATTTTGCAGCGTCTCAAAGAGCGTAGGTAGGGCTTGGAACAGCCAGTCCCAGGGTACACAGAAGCTAAAACACTGCGATTGATGCAAAGAGCAACCTGAGTCACAAAGTAACGGTGACCGCTACATAATCAAATTTAACATCCCTGTGAGAAAAACAGTACCAGAACTTTGCATCATGCCTCTTAAAGGTTGGAAAAGATGATTACAAGCAAAAATGGTCAAAACAGCCTAACTCCAAAAGCAGGGGAATTAAAGTTGTTACACGCTATATGGTGGCGTGTTGAAGCAATCTCAGCATTGTCACTGAAAAGGTACTCGATACCCCTGAACAAAAAACTGGTGAGAAGCAAGAAAGCACATTGAATGGTCAAAAAAAAAAGGAACAAGGAGTCATTCAGCCTAAGCAGTTGCTTCATAAGATGGTAGCTAGGAGGGCTGAGAACAAAATTGAAGGCCAAATTGCAAGAGTCAAAAAAACCCCAATCATTTCGGAACATTCAAAAGATAAGTCCAGAACAGAACAGTAGGAGAATGAATTTCTCAAGTGGCTGTGCTGCTAGCAAAGACACACAAGCTCTTGCTAAGTCAGGTGTTTCTTGAAGTTAGCAATGCTTTCCTTAAGAGAGGGTGCAGGCTAACCTGGAAGTTGCAGCAGGGATTGGTCAAATACCCTAAGCCCCTAAAAGTACACAACAGGAGACAAACCAGCTTGATCTCTGCTCAAAGGAACTTGTGCCCCTTCAATCCACTCAACTTTTGGAAGGAAAAGGACAGGACTAAGTGATTAATTTGCAGTCACTTCAAAGCGCTCCTGCTAAACAATTCTGGGCAGGATGCCAGTTTCATGCCAGCCCCGTCCCTCGCTTGTCTGGGGTGGGAGATCCCCCCTTTGCCTTCCCCCCCTCCCCCGGGTGGGGTTCATGCCACCCGGGTTCAGGCTGAGTCCAGAGCTGCTGCCCCACAATTCGGTGCCCAGGCTCGGAGGCGTGGGAGCCCCTCTCCCCCTGCCCTTGCTCCAGCCCTGATTACAAGAGATTACCCCCAGGTTTCATACCAGCTCTGGGGTGGTTTAATCTATTCCTTAATATCTGGAAATGAGACAGGGAGCTGGCAAAGTGATTTGGCTGAGACAGAAGAAGATTGAGAGAGACTTCCAAGGGATCTGACAAAGCTTGGCAAGTGGGCAGCATAATGCAAGATGAAATTCAACATTACCAAACGGACAGTAATAAGAACTTGAGAGAGTAATCTGAACTACTCATATACCATGGGGCTCTAATTCAAATGTAATCACTTGAGGAAAATATCTTGGTATCACTGTGAACAGCTGAATGAAAACATCTGTTCAACACACAATAGTGGTCAAAAAAGCAAGCAAGCTGTTAGGGTGTCTAAAGGTGGAGATTGAAAAGGATGCTGGAAGTATTAAAATGCCACTGTGAACACTGACAGCAGCATCCTCAGCTGGTATTGCTGTGGTTACTTCTGGATGGCACACCTGAAAATACAGAAGGCACAGAAAGGTTTCATCATTCACCAGTCAATAACACTTACTGGCCAAGCACAATTAAAATTGGTACAATTTAATCTGGAGAGGAGCTAGAAAGAAAGAAATTATCAAAAGGGTATGAAGAAGTCAACCAGATGCTTCTATGTATATTTTTTTTTTTTAAGAGAAAGACAAAAGATTGTTCAATACAACTGAAGAACAGGAAATTTAACCAGACATAAGGAAACTACTATGATTTTCCTTTCCTTTTCTGTTTTTCCTTTTTCTGCTTATTCTAAACACAGCCTATAATTAACTACCAGGAATGATTAGCCCATGTTATTGTAAAGTCAAGCTCAGCAGAAATCACAGAGGCCTGCACATTTATAAGGATATTGGGAACATTCACAGATATGTCAGGTAGAATGAAAAAAAAAAAAAGAGAAAAAAAAAAGGAGGAAAAGAAGAAAGCACAGCAGCACTACACCCTCATAGTTCCAGGCATTAGCCAACTTCTAATTAACGAGGATTAGGAAGTAATCGCCCCAGCGGGCATGCAGAGAGGGTGTACCAACCGACCCACTTCTCCTGGCAGATGCCGTTAACACGCCAGGCAGGGGAAGAGCCGAGCCTGGACAGCCCACCCGCAGCCTCTGCCATTCGGGAGGCTGAGGTCTGGGTGCCCGGCAGGACTGCACTCCAGCACCCCCAATAACTGAAGAGGCTGCAAGAGGGGGCTCAGTTACCCCAGCTCTACCTCGCTCCTGGCAAGGGGTGGGAGGAATTTTTGCGTCTGTTGCTTTGCCTGAGGAAAGGAGAGGGGATGGACTTTTTTTTTTCCATTCTGCATTGGTAGGAGGAATACCTATGACTTAGTTCATTTTATGGCAAGGAAGTGGAGCGTGGGCACCTCCTGAAATTAAGAGAAAATTGGCTTGAGTAGGCTTTGAAGTCCAGAGCAATACGTACACCGACCTCCTCCTAGGGCAACCTGTAGCACTGGTGCGGCACCAGACTCCTCTTTGCTAAGTGTTTGGTACCAATTGCTCACTGTGGGGGTTTCAGCACACCCCCCCGTTGAAGCAACCAGCAGTCTGACCTGACCCAGCGCTGCTTAGACAGGTCGCTGCAGAAACACACCATGCATTGTAAACAGTGTGTTGTCGTCCCTCCAAAATGACGTTCCTGGCTTCAGCATTTTGAGTAAAACTGAAGCCCAGATGTAACCAAGTGGAGTTCAGACATCAGCTTTCTCCTGCTGGTTCCTCTGAAACACAATCTAGCTCACATACTCGTAGCTAGGTTGACTTGTGAGGGTGTGAGGAAAAAAATGCACAAGTTTTTATCCTTAAGTAAGCGATCTCATCAATCTGATACCGAAATTACACTTGAAATTAACTTCATGCAGATATGCAAAGTACTGCTGTGCTGCCAGGAGGAGAGCTGTGGCTCTGCACACGCACGAGTAGTAAGAGACTGAGCTCGATCTGCTAGTCCTGTTCTGACTTCTCCAGCGACTGCTCCAGAAGGGGAAACAAAGATTAACAAGGGGGCTGTACTTCTTCAATAGAAACTTGTCTTAGTTTGTATGCCACATTCTGCTTCTTTTGGTGCAAATATCTTCTACAGCATGATGAATAAAGAAAGGACATGGGCAATGCCACGTACGTATACGTGTGTTTGCATACGTGTGTGAAGATGGCAAAAATAATGGACAGAGTGTGCCGTTTGCACACTTGATACCGTCAATTGCTGCAAGTTGACTTTTATCACCGTTGGTTTTAAATGCCCTGTAGAAATAAAAAATAGCAACCACTAAGGCTTTAACTGTAGATACTTCCACTGAGGAAAGGAAGTAAAATATTTTGTAAAATCATAACTGTTTCAAAAGAAAAACAGGGAAAATCTGTCAGAAATAGAGAAACATCCAACTCAAGCATCTTTTATCTTTTTGCTTGGGGTATTTTTTTCATGTTCTAATAATACAATTCCACAATGAAACAATATTAGTTGACCTAAGATGGAAATCATCTCAAAAATTTTCTTTCAAAGCCATCAAAACTTCTATTTCCATTCAGAATGAAGCCAAATTCCTCAATCCTGATGAAACAGAACACTTGTCCTCAGCCCAGCTCAAGCAATCAAAAAAAAGGCAGAAGCCAGAACGGACACAAGTGACCTCCAAAATCAAAGAGATGAAAACATATCAGGAAAAAAAAAAACCACAACAGTTCACTGTGCATAATTAATAATATTGTGCTTTCTCCCTGGTGCGTAAGACATGAAACATTTGTGGGAGAAAAGTGGGGTGGCATATGACTAGGAGCCCTGTAATTGTGATTTCTCTAAAGGAGAGGTTGGGCAGATGTCCCACCTGACAGCAAGCAAATCATTTCATCTCTTACACTTCAGTTTTCCATGCTATAAATCAAACTGACTGCTCTCACAAAGTAAGTTTGGAGATTCTCGATTAGTGAATCTTCGTAAATGACTGTGCAAACACAAGGTAGTATTAACCAGGGAACTGTCTTTGTTATGCTACTGTCTGTTAAACAACCAGGAGCTAAATTTCTCTGAACATTTACAAAAGGGAAGGCAGCCTTAATGCTCCACAAGGAGAAAACTACAAAGAACAAATTTTCCGTGCATGCACTTCTCCTTGAAATAAACTGTGTTAAAAGCACTTTACTTAAAAAGCACAATGATAGTAGCATCCTGCTAAATATAGATGACTCACCACAACTTAGTAGTGAACATCCCTGAAGAGTACCATTACAGTATTGCTTAACCTGCTGCATAAATTTAAGCATTTTCCTTACAGTTTGGACCAAGGCACTCAGGACTACTACCAGCATCCGCTGACCTTCGCGGGGTCACAAAGCCTCTCTGAGCCTCACTTTCTCCATCTGTACTGTTGGTATAATAATAAAAACTCATCTCCCCAATGAAGGCAGGAAAAATGATTTTTAAGTTTCTTAATGAGTTGTTTATACCATACTTTGTATATCCATATTACTACTGAGCAGCTAAATATATTTGTTCTTGAGGCACTTTGAGATTCCTCAGAGAGGGGAATCTTATGAAAGAAAATTGGGTTTTAGGCAATACTGAAGAAACAGAGATAAAGAATCAGTTTCCAAAATAAGGGAAGAATGCCCACTTCACAGACGCAAGTAGTAGTTAATGCATCTGTGCCTACTGCTGGGGACCAAGGTCAGGTTGCGAGCAAAATGATTTATCTACACGTCACAAAACCACACAGCTTGACACAAATGGCAATCTGTTAAAAAAAAAAATGCATAAGCATGGAAGAGCAAGGGACTGCCACAGTCCTCTCTTGCTAGGGCTGAGGACCTGGTGCAGGGCCGGGAATGATATGTGGGCTAGCACAAGAGTGCTGCAAGACCAAAACTCAAATGCTGTTTCAGCTGTGATAATCTCAGACTGCCAGGAGGGTGACTTCAGGTGAGGACTAGAAAAGTTGTGTGAAAAGTTGCAGACCTGCTGTTGCTCCGATGCACTACAGCCAGGTGCACACACCCCCCCGACACACACCCCTTTACCCTGATCTTGCAAGATCCAGCTGCAATGGACTGTAATGCACTGACATCTCACCTGTTGCAATACTATGTCACAGGATCCAAACACTGTACAGTTAAAAAAAAAGTTGGTTCTGCAGTTTAGCTGTACCCGATGTGTGATTTCTAACACATTTGACAATTTGCAATATGCTATTTCTGGCTACGTAGCAGGATTGATTTGCAATCACAGGTTTGGTTTCAAAGCTCTAAACAGAATTCCCTGCTATCTTTCCTTAAACTTCTCTAGGGAGCCTGGAAAAATATTATTTCTGCAAAAGTTATTACGCTTATAATGCTTTAGAGGGAAAATATAGACACTGCCCCTGCCCCAGGACCATTAAACATGGGTATTATAGGCTCAAAGAAAGCAGTCATCTAGCTCCAGTTAAAAAGAATCATTGCTATTCTACAAATTGTAAAACAACATAAGAAAATGGGACTATAATACTTGATTGACAAGTCTGACTGTGTTTATCATAGGCATAAAGTGTGCGAATGACAAAATGACCTCCAGGGACCTTTTTCCCCACCACTTTTCATTTGTTTGGCATTAAGCATTTCTTCTGTACATACACTCTTACATCTTCTGATCTTTTAACTTTTAAACCTTTCACCTTTCATTTAGGCATCACTTCGCATATGACCCCATTGTTTTTCTTCTCTACCCTCTAAACCAATCTAAAGCCTCGAAAAGAAAAAAATCCCTCTTCCCTGCCAACCAGACTTGGCAACCCAGAGCAGAAATACACTTGCTGATCTTCTGTAAAACTCTCTCAATTTTAATTCAGCTTTCACGACTGTATGTCTGTTCCTTATACCTTATCAGTTTTCTTTTCAAATTCAAGAACCACCAAACATATGGCCATACTGTGTTACACAGAAGTAACTACCACAGCTATTTTCATCTACCACTGTCTTCTAGAGACTTTTCCTAAGACAAAAAGAAAAAAAATAAGCTTGAGACACAGGTGGTTCATTTAGGTAATCTTTAAGCCTTAAAGGAAAGTGCAAGAAAAAGCATTACACTATTGCAGATAAATATTTCATGGAAAGGTGTGTTTCTGTGCCTAGTTGTCTCCATTGTCATTGTCCCCACATGCCCTCAACCAAAAAAAGAAAATTAAATATTGAGTCAATCTTGCCTAAAGAGATAATTAAATGCCCCTTTAATTTCAACCTTAAATCCAGTTACTATTATACATTTTTGCAGGGATATCGCATAACAGAAACACTTCATCATTTATATGCATTTAACTGCAGTAGGCACAGTAACTTTCTAGCCAGTTACACCTTTGCAATGTCTACAGACAAAAAAATGCAGCATTGAGAACCTGAAAGTCATTGAACTCACTTTCCAAATTGGGAAGAGTTCAGAAAGTAAACAAACATATGACGTGTCAAACAGCTGAGATTATTTCTTTGAATTAAATGCTAATAAACTTTTTTTCCCCATAATTCATCTCTGAAGTCAGCAGGTGCAATTTCCATTTAATACATGCGACTCAGACTCCCAAATGTTTTCTGAGGAGGGGTTCAGGGTGCTTTCGGGGCTGAGGCATTTGTGAAAAGTTAGCCTTGTCCATCACAAGACTTGTTTCTCTGTGGGTCCTGGGCAGAGAGGAATGGCCTGCTGTGCCTTGCAGGGCAGTGAGAGCCAGGCACTGCTACCCAAGCAGCAGACTCTATCCAGATCCAGACTGCGAGGAAGTTTCATCCAGACCTTGCTGAGATGTGTCTGGTATTCTTGTGGGAGAGCCCATCATTTCTTACCATCCTCCCGGTCTCTCAGGAATCGCTTGAAGCAGGTTTCCCAGTTTCCCAGCCGCAAAGGTGACCAGCAGCAGTGCCCAGCTGGCTCAGCTGGCACAGCACAGAGCTGTGCACTGCTCACGACCGAGCAAACCTCCACAAAACTACTTAGTGGACCTCTGCGTAAATGAGCAGACCTTAAGAAAATTACCTTGTAGTTCTCAGTAAAACATAACAGAGCAGGCCTGCTCTAAAGTTTGGAATTACTTGAAAGAAGGCATGGTCACCTGATCAACAGATGAGTCTGAACATTTTGCTCTTTGTAGTTTTTTCTGTTGCCCTTATCACAGCATCTCCTGGTGCTCTCCAGCAATGCACTAAGTGATGTGAGTAGCATCTGTCGCATGCAATTTGTTCCCTCTCCACACAGAGGACCAGGGTACGCACTGCATTTCAGAAGGGGTTCTGGGGGCGGGAGGCGATGGAGTGGTTTGGGTGTGGAGATAGGCACTTTGGGTGTGGTAGGCACTTAGAGCTGAAGGAGCCTGCCATGCACCTGGGAGGAGAAGGCAGAGGAGGCAGGGGGGATTCCCGGGTGACAGGGAGGGCTCTGGGCAACCTGTCACCATTTCTGCAGAAAGTTCCCTGCTGCCTCAGGGCCTGAAGGATAGACCAGAGTTTTCCACCCAGGTGAGCTTATTAAGGGGCTAGGCCCAGACAACTGAGCATGACGTGAAGCCCAGTTTAAAGCAAGTTTTACAGCACCGTAAGGAAAAAGAAAAAAAAAAAATAGTAAGAAGGATGATGCAGGGGAAGCAGCAAAAGGAGCCAAGCAGAGCAGTGCTCCTTCCCCACGCCTGCCTGCAAAAGCGCTCACCCGCCGCCGCATTTCCGAGCATCACCGGCGGGACCGCAAACCAAAACTTCCCCACCGACTCGGCGGACGGGGCATCGCCGTGGGGCCGGCGCCGGGGATGGGGCGGGCGGGGAACCCGCCCGCCCCATCCCCAGCCCCACGGCGATGCCCAGTCCGTGGGTACCGCGCCCCGCTCCACCCGTGCAGCACTCACCTCGCAGGGCCAGGAGCGCGGCCAGGGCTACCGGCACCCACCTCCCGCCGCCGCCGGGGAGCCGCCGCGTCATGCCGGGCCGGGCGAGGGGCGCAGAGCGGGCCGCCGAGCCCTGCCTTCCCCCGCAGGTGCCGGTGGTGGTGGTGGTGATGGTGGTGCCGCTGCCGCCGTCCCGGGACCGCCCGCTCGCGGCGAGGCTCCGCCGTGCCCCAAGCCCCGGTCGCCCGGGGAGGGCGGCGGGAGCGGCGGCCGGCCCGAGAGCGCAGCCTGGCGGCCCCGAGCCGCCCCCGCAACCCGCCGGGCTGCGGCTGTCACCCCCCGCACGTCCCGTCCCAGCACACAGTGGCACATCCCACCACCCTCCTTCCCTGCGCGGGCCACCCACAAATTGGGGTGTTTCCCCGCGCGCCAACCCCGTGCCGCTGCATCCGTAGGGATGCTACGCGGGCCAGGGTGAGGAGCCGCGGTCCAGCACAGGCTGGAGATGGCACCCCCACAGCTTCTCCAGATCATCGCGGCAGCGGGGGGGCTTCTTCTCTCCAGAACCTGCCTACAGCTGCATGGAAGAAGAGGGTAGCAGCACGCAGCAAATTATTTGGGACCAGGCACTGCTGCAGCACACAGTATAAATATTGCTGGCTTGTTGTTCAATGGTATGAACCACCCTAACTATGCTATTCAAGAGAACGGGAGACATGAGTGTTCAGCACCCCTAAAAATCAGACCAAGATACCTCTGAAGGGAGCGAGGCAGTTCGTGGAGGCCCCACAATACTACATAACACAAGTATCACCAAGAAGGGTGTCATTTAGGGTCATGAGTTTAAGTAATTGCAGTCCGTAAGGCTACACAGAAAAATCAATCACTCAAAATCCAGCACACTAGGCATCAAGTGCACATGTAGAGGGTGGGAAGGGAGGAAAGGAGCCCTTTACAAATTTAGGGTGGTCATCCAGGGAAAGGATCAATGCAGACAGCTCACACAGATTGACTCCTTCCACATGCCCAGCTCCCTGTCCAAGTCTGACCACATTAATTTTGCTTTGTGAAAATAAGCAGTTTGGTTATGAAAATCCTCTAACAATTCTGCAAAGTGTATGATTGCTTCATTCCCCTACCCAAAGTTTCCTCCCCACCAAAGCATAAGCTGTGCAGCCTTTGCATCCTGCAGGCAGCCAATCCACCTTGTGAAGCTTCTCCCTACCTCCTTCCCAGCCAGAGGCTCTGGGAGCATCCCCATGCCCAGCCTACCCTATCGCTCAGCACCTCTCAGGTTTCTGCCTCCTCAGTCACCTCAAAAGCTGCATTGACCCTTTATGTGGCTGCACTCCCCCTGAGAAAGGGGGAGCTGCACCTGGGAGTGAAGACAACAAGGAGAAGCATCCAGGGTAGCAGAGCAGAAATGACTGAGCAACAGGAAAAAGGTAAGTTGGTGCCCGTGGAAACAGTAAGTGGGAACCTGGCTACCATCTAACCAGCCTAGGCTAAGCTCTGCCTTGCCCAGCATCATGTTTTGGCACCCTCCTACCAGAGAACTAGGTAAAAACGTCACCACAGCAGTCCAGGTTTACTGATTTTCTTGGTTCCAGAAAAAACCCACTAACGCTATTTATGAGGAGCAATGGTTGACCTGCCCTTACCAGGCAGCAAAACTCCTGCTGACTCCCACATGGGCTGGGATTTCATTCAGTGAGGGGTGGTATAATGAAGTGAAAAGGCACTGCATAGCGATTCAGGGGATGTAGCCCCAGTCTCTTTCCAGGTCTCTCATGTGCCTGCTTCGCGTCCTCAGGCATCAAACCTGACAATGTGGACAGTCTCATAGCTCTAGTGCTCTGGCAAAACACCCTCCACTCCAGCCCTGCCATGGGCAGGCAGGCTAAGAGATAGTTTTGCTCCATTAAGGAGCTAGCTCTTGGGGAAGGCTCAAACAGCTGAAGCACAACATTTCAGAAGAGCACCGAAGGGAGAGTCATAGCCCAGCTGTTTCCCTCATTCTCCAGCAATATGGGGACTGAAGTTTTCTCAGACTCCCTCAGATTGCTTCTCTTTCCTTCAGCTCACATGCTGTATTTTTTATCTAGCAAAAGGATAGAGGAACATGATGTTCTTATTGATCAACAGCAGCTCCAGGAGACCCCCATCCTTGTGGGTACGTGCAGCAACCACACAGAGGAATGCAATGGGTATGTCCATGCTCATAACTACAATGAAAGCCCATGAACGTTTCTTGCCAAACATAACCTCCTTCACCAAAGTCGAGGGCAGAGAGCACGTTGGGCACAGTGGCCTGCCACTACCCTTACTCCTTCAGATAACTTCCAGGGATGAAAAGACAAATCAAGCAAAACCAAGAAAAATTGCATATCCTCCCTAGGACTGCCGCACTGCTTTCCTGATCTGCCAAGACTTGGAAGCTCTCTTGACCTAATGGAAATAAGTGTGTTTTTTAGTATAAGGACACACTGCATTTGGCAAATGCCATCCCAGCTCGTCTTGGACTGTTCCTTCCATCCTGCTGTGCATCAGCTGGCAGGTAAACAGCGAAGATCAGTTCGCCCTGTACAGTGGCTGAATTAATGTGCTTCCTAAAGAGTGCAATAAGCATAAAGTGAATCAAGAGCCTGGTGGTCAGAGAAAGCATTTCTGCCCAGAATGGACCCAAATGACTCCCTTCTGACCCAAGCTAGTAGGCACAGGGAGTATTTTAATCACCTTTAGGATCTGGTCACCACAGCAGATACTATGTCATCCCTGCATAACACAGTGACACAGCAAGTGACTTTAGCTGCTTCCTGCAGCAATTGCAAGAACAATCTGTGGCCACGCTCCAGAAGGATGGAGCAGCCACAGGGAATAATAATCTTCAGATGCACCAGTCAGTCCTCTCACCCTGGCTCCCTCTCCACCTTACCACCACTTCCAAAAATAGCTTGCAGATTGTACAGAAAGGACGTGGATGAGGAGATATTGCTCCTGGAACTCTGAATTTCTACTTGAGTTGCCCTTGAGCCTTCCCCAAAATATTAGGCTTATGCCAACCATTTATTTGCGAGTGCAGCACACTCCAGCTGGTTGGATGCTACAGCTAGGAGCACACATATATTTGCTGCTCCAGCAGTCTATTTTCCCACCAGTTAGCATCTATACCTCTTCCTCGGAACTGATGGAATAGCACATCGTGGATCGAGATATGTTTGCAATATCCCAAGCATCAAACGCTGGCAGGTGACCACTGCAGGACTCTGTTGCGTTACGTTGCTCACAAGAACAGACATGGGCTCCTTAAACTGAATGACCAAGATATTTGCCAAGACTTTACATGCTAGGCTGGGCAAGGACAGAAAGAAAAAAATGAAACCACTCCCACCTGTTTTTTCTTTTGAAAGAGTTATAAGTAATGCAATTCTCATGTCTCAGGGAAAAACACCTTTCTGAATCAAATTTGAGAAAAAGCCTTTTTTTCCACGATGATTTTTTTTTTCCTTTTCCCTTAGCATGGCTCTAAAAAAAAAAAACCAGTGAGGATGCAGTTGGGTTCAAGAGCTGCAATAGATGCCAAGTCTTACATCACCTTTGCTGTTTCCCAGCTTGTAACTGGGTTATCTATTGTCAGGTGGGAATTTATTGAAGGTGACATTGCTTACAAATTGATCAAAATCAGCTTCAGTGAAGTGTCCTTCCAAGATATAAAGAGATGGATAAAATTCACTCAGTTGATCATTAATAACTTCAGTCTGTGGAATTGGTTATCTCCTTTTGACAGAGGAAATAGAGTTTGCAGATTGAACTGGTTTAATCCTATCTGAGAAGAAATATGACAGACCTTCAGAGATACACCCAATTAACTATCTCTGTACTTTTTCAATAAAAAAACTAAAACAAAACCTTAGATTTATTTTGCTGAACACCTGTGTATACAAAACAGGTGTCACTAACCAGAAAAAGAAACAGCGATACTCCTGTCAACTCATCTATCCCAGGAGATTTTTTTTCTCCTGGCCACAGGGATCATTAGGTGGGAATACTGTCCCAAGTACAAAGGTTTGTGTTTTTGAAAGCCTGCATGCTGGAATCAGCAGGAGCCTCAGGCCTGGGAGAGGTGGGTATTTACTAGCTTACTCTCACCTGCCCTCGCCGTCCAGAGTCAGGTGCAGTCCAACGCAGGCACCGTGAGTCCAATGCATTGCCAACGTAGGCTTTTGGGCAAGCACTGCCCATGTGCCGGTCCGGATAATCTGATCCCTGCCACAGCAGTGACCTCTGCTTCCATGTCAGCCACGTAGCGAGACCTTGGGAACATCTGAATGAAACCAGCCCCAAAATAACAGGCAAATTTCCACACTCCTTCGGTGCCAGATGGCAGGAGCAGATGTGTCTGTGGAAACCCAGGTGGATTAGGTGTGCTTTCAAATTCCCGGCACTGAAGTAGGCCACCGCACTGTTTCTTTCTCCAAGGCCACTTCGACCCGCACCTCAAGAGCCGTCTCTCTCTGCCTGTCCCCATGTCATGGGAAGGAAGCAAGACAGCCAAGTTTCACAAGCACCCAGGAGCTGGGCTGAGGCACTGCTTTCAGTGACCTTTCCAGCCTTGTGGGCATGCTGGTTTGTCTGGTTTCTTCATCACAGGCATGTAGCACCTGCAACACACCGACTTTGCTTGGTGGACCGCAAGGTGCCCCTTTCCTCAGTAGCACGGGGAATAAATGCACTTCTATGCCCCCCACCCCTGTGATTTCTGACCACCCCAGAGCATCCCAATGCGCTTTAAGCTAATCCACAATCTCATCAAGTCTCTCCATCTTTTTACATCTTCTGATTTTTCCTTGGCTACTTCCACAGTAAAAGCAAACCTCCTCAGCTACAAAGTCCTCTCTTCTCTCCCCTCCTCCGGCCTGGAGACACCCTGTGTTTCAGTGTACATCTACGAAACCAAAGCTTTTTATTCAACATTTTAAAATCCTTCATCTCTCTCCCACTCCACTCCCCCAAACCCAGTCCATGCAGACACGTTTGGAACAAATTGCTCCCCAAGGCTTCCGTTAAATCTTTTCTTTGGACGTGCTATTCTTGCTGTGGTTAACAACTGTCCGTTGTACCCTGTCAGACACACGCTGCCACCCCTGTTAGCAAACAGTGGATGCTGCATCCACATAAAAGCATTTCATAATGCTGCCATTTACATAATAACTTTCTAAGTTGTACATCGACAGATTTCCCCAAATCATTACAGTAGGTGAATTAAATCTTCCACTAAACACCAGCAAATGGTGGTAATGACAAGTCTTCTAAGTAGCACACCCCATAAAGCTCAGAAAATGGAAATCAATCACTCTTCCATTTTTTTTCCCCAGAACTGCTGAAAGAATTTATTACACACAGCTCTGACAGAAAATAAATAGATGACAAAATTGAGAAAAAATACACTGAAGTTAGGACTCATGTGGACATATTTCTGCAGTTGTGATACAAAATGGGTCTTCAAGAATCTTGTTTAGTAGCAGCGTTGCTGTGACTGTGATGGTCTAAAGATATGTGAGGTGCAATAACTTCTACAGAGAAGCAATAACTTTTACTAGACCAGCTGATGTAGCTGAAAAATATCAACACACTTTTGGGCACATTGACCTGAAGAAGGGCTTCCATGACTGAAAACTTATCTGTTTTTATCTTATTACATCCGCCGGTCTAATAAAAGATATTGCAGCTTTCTGCATTTCTTAACTGTTTGATGGCAACTAGTAGCCATACATAATGTTTTTCAGCCACTTACTTGCTTTTTCCTATGAGGACTAAAAATGAATAGAAAGTCCAGGAAAACAAGAGGGTAAAATCCTTGTGCCCATGGACATATGACCACTTTGCTTAACCTCAGTGTTGCTAATGGCATTTGTATCAATAAGTTATAGATTAAAGTTATTTTTGCAAGTTATCTAGAAATCCCAGAGATATCCCAGGTAATGGTGAAAACCCCTGGGAAATAGAGGACAGTCTGGAGACCACAGGGCAGAGACTTCCACATTCAGCAAACACTGACTTTGCCAAGCCCATAAAGCAATGCAGGTATCTCTGTAGCACCCTCACAGCTGCTCACAATTCAGGAGGGTTGCTTGGCTCAGGGACTACAATATTGTCTATGTTACTCTGCAGCTGAGCAAAGCATCTCAGTTGGACTGAGACAGGAGAGAGCTCAGATCTTTGGTATCCACAGTGCAGTCTATCCATAGATGAGGTAGGTGGCCCATGCAGTCATGGGAGGGTTATGTATTACTGGCCTAAAGGTCAATTTGAGCAGGGTTTTCCACCTATAAAGCATGATGTTACTTGTTAGCATCATATCAAAGTGACTGTTAAATTTTGGGAAGCATGGACCTCACCCTTGCCTGTTAGCACTTTCATATGACAAGTGCTTAGCATCTTCTGGGTCTGCCCTTGGTCCTCCAAATCAGGGAACCAGCCCCATCAAAGGCAATTCCTCCAAAATCTAGGCAGCCATGTGGGAACAATTGAAATAATCTGTGTAGAAGATTTCATATAAGAGATATTTCTATATATAAAAAACAAACTTGCACTTTGACACGACCTGCTGTTTAACATTGCTCGTTGCCCATGTTCCACTTCAGACTCGAACCTCTCCTTGTAGCAGCATTTGCTGTGCTGCCGGGAAGCTGCCCTGAGCCCATGCCAGCTGATCTTCCTTTCACCTGTTTTGGAAGAAGTCTAAACCACCCTGTAAATCACTGCTGGCAGGAATGCAAGTTTCCAAGCTATTGACAGTATAGCCTGCCATTGCTTAGTGTTAGCCATGGGACACATGGTATTTGTCAGAATACATGGCACCTGAGCAGTTAATAGTATCTTGGATGTGCACAAATTTAGCTCTGCTGAACATACTGGTTTGGCACAATATGGCATAGCTTCCTATGCAGGGCAGGGTGTGCATAATTCACGTTAGCCTGGGCCAGAAAGGCTTTGTTACACAGCAAAGAGACAGGGAGCAGAACTGTCTTTTAGAGACCTTACCATGCTCACTACATAATGAAACAGGCATCAGGTGAGTCTATCAGGGCCAGGATTTAAGCACCAGGAGGAAGTCATCAGGGCTGACTTAAGGACAGCAGGAAGGATTAAACTCTGCCCCCACCAGACTCCAGAGCTAGGAGGTCCTAAGAGCCTGAACCATCAGCTACTGCTGGGGAGGAGAGGAATAATTCCATGTATAACACAAGGCAGATTTGCATCTTCCACCACAGTCACAATGATAAAAGGTGAATATTCAGAATGTGTTCATCAATGCTGTTTCAAAGGCCCATTTAGGGATTATAATTCCAGGGTCCACGTCAGTTAACTAACATGGGGCAGAGTACAGCCTCTCTCTCCATTTTGGACTAGGGCTTAAATAAGTTGGCAAATAGGATTTGTAAGCAACATTTTCATGCTCATAAGTAGCCCAGACACTGTAATCCAAAGCAAAGACAGTGCTAACTGCCAGAAGGTTTTGTTGCTGAATCTACTCCCAACCAATTTTTGCTTCCCTTTATGCATATAGTGAGACATTTTCTTCTCCCTCCATTGCACAAAACAGTCATTATAGCTGGCAATTACAGCACCAACACTAAAAACTCAGCAGACTCATAGCAGGTAGTGCCCTCTCAGTCCAAACCATGTCTTCTCCGGGTCAACACAGGAACGCAGCTACAGTCCTGCTATTTGCCTTTTAACTGTGAACATAGGACTTCAGTCTCCAATGCAGAGTTGCCACCCCTGCCTTCATTTAGTGGTGCTTAAAAAGTGTATGCTTAAAAAGCAAAGTTGAGTTATCTAAGTGCAAAGGAAAGCCTCTTAATTAGCACTCAAATCAAAAGAGAGGAAAATGAAGGAAAAGCGTAAAGCTATTTAACATTTTCAAGTGAATTTCCTGGACATTTCCCCCTTCCCTCCACCTCTTTTTTTTATTTTGCTGAATCTACCAATACAACAGCCCTTTTGGGCCGGTTAGACTGAAGAGCACTGTCTGTTAAGCACTATGTTGGGACTGCCAGTTCATTTCACCCTGATGGCACTGATCTATACCAGTGCCTGGACAAGGATTAAACCCTCCATCAAATTTTAACAGCCCCTTGTCCCTTTAACAGTCCGATTTTGAGCAGGAACCCTTCTTAGACCCTGGATGTCTCTATGGTAACACAACAAGATTGTTTTGTTCTCTCTCACAGCATTGTGTGCATATTGAAAAGCACAGTTAAGGTATTTTCAAGTGGGGAGTCCAGATCAGCCAATTCTGAAGCCATGCAAGAAAAATGATTATGCATATTAAACTCCTAAAGGTGAATGGCAATGAATGCTTTCAACAACAATACGGTTACAGTATGAGAAATGAGAGCAGCGGTCTCAGCGAGGCGCCTCGCTCAGCAGTACAAAACCCACTACACCAGTTGCCTTACTTTTTGCTTATCTTAGCAAAATGGTCTGGGACAGAATGGGTCACACCGGCAAAAGCATTTCTGGGTTTTGTAGCTGTTGCTGCAGCACAGCAGAGACTAAGCGTAGCCACTGCACGCAGAAGTCGAGCCTCCAGGAATCCAAATGGGGTCCCTTTCATGTTAGGAGAAAGGAAATAAAGATGGAAAAGGACAGATGCAGCAAGTAGAGTCCTGAGTTCAGGACTGGACTAGCAGAGGCATCAATGTAAGTATCTGCTTGCCACCACCCTTAGAGGAAAACCCCATCTTGCTTATTTCCCTAGTGCCATTTGACTTGTGGTTGGCAGCAGTCTGTGGTATCTCTCACTTGCTCGTTTCTCCAGAAGCTTGGTCTCGTGGAGTACTGCAAGTTGGGAGGGCAGGAGCACGTCTCATGCCAGAGGGCACAAAGCTGAGCCCGAGGAAGTCATTACCTCTTCTGGTCATTGTTTCTTTTTTATTTTTTCATGGCTATCGCTCACCTGCTGACTGCTGCCACTGCACTCAATTTCTTGCTATAGACAATACAGAAACAGGCCCTATATGCAAACCCAAGAATTTACTGTCAGTGTAACTGAAATCTTAACAGTCTAATCAAAGAAATATTATTTGCCTAGATCTAATTATTAGAGGAAAAAATAAAGAAAGAATATTATCTGGAAAAAGTCTGAGTGATAATACAGCTGAAATTGTTTTACACACTTCCTGGCAAGCATCCCATCCTTCTCTTCGCAGGGAGGAGCACGATGCTGATATATTCTTCCTCCTCTATCTAAGGTCCATATGGAGCGGGGTTTACATATTTTCTAGCAACATTTTACATCTCACTCCTCCTTCCTTGGTCTGCAAGGCCGCGCTGCATCCAGATTTATTACATATGGAGAACTTTTACATATATTGGATTTTGTTCTCTTTTCTCTTTAATACTGGTTTTGCCCAGCTCTCATGGCTGCATTTGTTTGTCTGATATGGGGTTTACAGTGGTATTCCGCACCTCTTTTCTCACCATCCCATGCCTGTTCTCCTCTGCACTGCCTCCTCTGTCCCCTCTTTCAAGGCCTCCATTATCACACCATGCCTGCATTTCTCTATATTGGATCAGTACAAGGAGCTGCGAGTGTGTGACATCCACTGAGGCTGTCCTTTTGAAAACAGGGGGCTCTCAAAAAGATATGAGGTAACAGCCGCGGGTGTTGGTCAGCCAGAGAGAGCATGTTCTGCTGGGGGAACACATAGTTCTCCAGCTGGGTTTGAAGGGCTATAGAGGATCAGACTTTTAGGAAACCAATTGGAGCTTTCGGTTTGGTAGCACAGATTCAACTCAATTTAGCTAAATTAAGCCCTTAATAATAAATTCACTTTTTTCTTCATCTGCATGTTCTTCAAAGGGTTGTGCTGGACAAACCTATGGGAGGCTTCATTACCAGCGGACCCTTGGGTGCAACTGGAATATGAATATGAAAATTCTGAGAATTCCTAGTTACCACCCCCACTGATATTCACTCTGTCTAGACATATCTAAAACTGAGCATAGACCAAGTCCAAGTTTTTGAAATGAATTTTTACCAAAAGTGTTTTTCTTCCCATTGCATCTTTTTGTGAAGATACTCCAGTTTGAGCTTCTCAAATACAGAAAATGTTTGAAAGCTTTTTCTTAAGCTTTGAATTTAAAATGTTGCCTATGAGGCAACCAAGGTGAACAAAAAAAGTAATTACAAAAAAAACCCCAACATTTCTTACTTCAAAAAAATATTAGGAAATTAACAATTTCAACAGGGTCAACATTCAATTCAGACTAGGTTGCCTGGGGCTTTGACCAGTCAGTTCTTCAAAACCTCCAAGGACAGACTCCACAACTTCTGAGCTACCTATTGCACTAATTAATTATCCTCAGCAAAAAGGGCCTGCCTCCATCTTCTTGATGACTTCCGCATTGGAAGACAGGTATTTGTTCCCCTGATTCTGCTCTTCTCCAGGCTGAAGAAGCCCAGCTTCCTCAACTTCTCCTTGTATTCACATGTGGTACTGAATCAAAGCCTCTACATCACTGCAACAGTACTTCATCTCAATCCAATTTAATCGGTAGAGAATTATAGCAAGATAATGCTGATAACAGGGCATGTAACCAAGTCAGTTTTTCCTCAGAGTGGTGTCTGCACTAGCATTTTTTAACAATTTAAAATGCACGTAGGACAGGCAAGGTCTACGTGACCTCTCTGGACATACTACCATTTGAATGATAACACAGGTACTACTGAATTTGGGACTGGGTTTACACTTGGGCATAAGGTTATGTTTGGACACCTTGCGTGGACTCCTGATCCTACCTCCAGTGGCTCAGAGCAGCTTTTTCTGAAGTTATCCTTCCCTACCCATTCAACTCCCAGTTTAAGATGGCACAGACTTCTTCTGAGTATAGAAATATCAGCTCCAGTTACCAGGGATACTATGTTCTATAATGGTTTCCAGGAGGTGTCATCTCCAAGGATGAATCCTTCTCCCAAAAGAGAATAAAGCAGCTGGCTTTCTCTAGGAAGGCAAAAGCAAGCAGCTACAAACCAGATTTATCAGAAGCGTCTAATAAAATGCATCTTGATGTTGTGAAAAGCAAGAGCACAGTCCTTATCGTACCTGTACCAGAAGGAGCCCAGAGCAGATCTTGACCCCCCTCAGACAAACAACACTGTTGATTCTTTCCTCCTTAGCCTCATTACTCACACATTGTGAGTAAGAAAATCAGAGGACTATGCAATGATGCATTCATGTTGTTGGATTGAACATTTAAAACCTTCCCCATTGGATTAAATAAATGCAGCGAGTAACGTGCAATCAAGGGCCAGAATATGCCTGGGCCTGTAGCCCAAGAAATGAATCCTTAAGGAGCTGGCATCTCACTTCCACACAAATATAGCTCTTTGCTCATTACTGATCCAGTCTGAAATACTGGGGAAGACTACAGGAAAACAGACACCTGGCAGAGATGCTAAGTTATTTCCCCGCATACTGATTTATGCAGCGATACTTCCTAAATCACTAACAAGGGGAGCACAAGCTGTGCAGTGAACAGTAGCCCCAAGGCGTGACGCGGAGGTGCACGGCAGAGCTGCTACAACAGCCTCGCAAGTCCTACAGGTAGAGGTATAACAGCAAGGTCTTCAGTGCAGCAACAGCAACGTGGGGTTTTGACTGACGTCAACTTTGCAACCATTTGGTGTGGGGGTCCTTCCCTGCAGTGTAGAGGGGCAGCAGTTCAGTTTAAGCCTGCTTTCCCTAGGCTGCTTGATGTTGAGAGATGGGCCCACAGCAGGGGCACCTAATGATCTTACTGGAACCAGGCGCTCCAGCCTAGCTAGCTTTCCTCATCCTCTTGGTCATGCCTATAATGAGGCACAGTGACCTGTTTCTGCCTGGGACAGACTGCTTCCATTGCAGGCAAATTCCCCTCCTTTCCTATAGCCCTGTGTTACAGTTTCAGCCCACCAGAAGGCAGGAACCCGGACATCCCTCATGAGCAAATCTTCAACCTCTGATGACCCTGCCACCCAAACCCCGCATCATCTACAGCATCACTGGACATCCACCTTTGCAGTGCTTCTCCTGCCCCCTTAAGTAGCCTTCCTCAGCTTATTTCTCCTTGGAATCAAACTTGGCCTCCACAGGGGAATGGCTGCAAAGACAGAAACTGGGATATTTATGGAAATAGTCAGGAATTCATTAAGCATGAAAGCTTCAATAGTCTAATATTTCACTAGTGATCAGTATTGCCTTCCAAAATAGCCTCAACATTTTTCAGGTGCACTCTCTCTCCCTCACACATTGTATCTTTATTTCTGTTTGTACAGCACCAAGCACGCCTCGGCTGACATTCAGGTATGGTATTCCTGGGCTCTATGGCTATAGAAATAAATGTGATATGCCTAATTGAAGGTGTGATCCAGGCTATAAATTATACAGTCCTGTCAAAACTCAATTAATCATGTACCTTCCACCAGCTCAGCTGTACTCTACCCATTAATCCATCTTCACTGAGATGTATTCTAGTGTTACAAATAACTCATCAGTTTCAAAGGCACTTCTCCCCAAACTATCCCCACTCAGGACAGACAAGATTCAGATTCAGCCTTGGGCTAGTGATGCTTTTCTAGGCATAAAAACCCTGTACAACAAAAACCCTCTCATCTTGAATGCCTGATGGTCTTGAAGGGACAGAAATGGGAGCTTCATGCTATTAGAGAAGGGCAATTCCCAGCTGCACAAAAGGGACACATGTCCTGAAAAGACTCAAGATTTTAATGCTATGACTTTTTGTGCATAGAAATGCATTTGAGTCATTCTTAAAAGGGAATTAGCTGTGCAACCATTGAGTTCTGCACAATTGGACTCATTGAAATGGAGGCAACTTTGTTCACAGTAGTATTATTGTTGTAGTTGTGAAGGCTTTAGGCTGTAGCTGAGACAGTTTGTAGGGAAAGGAATTAATTTTTGTTAAATCAGCTAAGAGATGGGAGGGCAAAAATCAGACAATCTTTTGGGCACACAAAGCCTTCAAGATTAAAAATGTAAGTCTCTGGATCTGAACACTAGGGAGCCAAGGAGGAGCAAATTCTTCCAATAAACATTTTAAGCTCACTAAAATATTCCAGGGCTTTTTTTGCAATAGCAGTTGGCATGCAATGGGCTAAAAAGTTATCAGAGTTCCTTCAGCAAGAGCCACATAGACAAGTTATTCTTCAGGACACATGAGGAACAACTCCATCCTCAACTCATTCCAAAAATGCTTATCTGGCACACAACCTGCTCTCATCCACGCAACACAGCACAGCAAAGACTTTCCCTCTCCAGCTGACACCAGGCACCTGCAGGCCACTCTTGGCCAAGAGAACAAATGGTTACACCCGAAGAAAACCTTTTCTGCTGGAGTTTACTTAATTTGTTTTGGTGTTTTTTCCCCACTGTTCCTAAAAAAGAAATGCAAAGAGTGATGACATGAAGGGAAGTATTATGCACTGAAGAAGCTTGAAAAGAAGCTGAAGTAGCATACTGTCACAGCTTCAGCTGGGAGCAAGCCAGGATTGCCAGCCCTAACTTTTACAGTGGTTGGAAAGTGCATAACATACACGATCTAATGTTTCTCCAAAAGAGGGCAAGCTCAGCACTCCCTAACCCTTTGTGAGAAGCAAAAGGGGTTGCTTCTTGGGGTCAGTAATGGCAGGAAGAGCAACACTTGTTATAAAAATAATATGCCTTTAGAAAGGGAAGGCAAGAGGATTTAACCTGGGAAGATCATGTATTAAGTGTACCCACAGTCAACCTGAGCCAAAAGATTTTTGCTCTCTTCCAAATGTAAGACATTAGCAGTCCCTGCTAGCTTTGCACCTCTTGGGCTCTATAGACCTCTCACACCACAAAGAGGGGAGGAAAGTCTCTCATAGAAGATCACCTTTGAGCTGAATTGAACTCTAAGAGGCCCACTGGAGACAGACAAAGGTAGTGGCAAGAAGTCACCTCCCTCACTGCTTTCAACACTACAAAACATCTTCAGGTTGACTAGGAAAGCACTGCCCCAACTTGGGGTTCAGACAGGTCTGCAACAGGTTGGTTCAGACTGGTCACCAGTAAATGCCAAATAGGTACAGTGAAATAAGGCAGAGCAGAGTCCCCACCAGCTAGTCCAGAGAGAAAACACTTACCAACCTTTTCCAGAAGCAGATGGTGCAGTGAAGCTTATCTGGGATGGAGCAACAACAGAACCCCACCACAAAAGCCAAGCCAAGCCAAGCCTTTTTTTGCTGCTATTTAAGTAGGCCCACTGACGCCAGGGGATGACCCAACCCAGCTTCACAGTTGGCCCTGTTTATATAATAATGACCATCAGCAAAACTGCAAAGGAAGACTTTTGAGGCCCTGTCGCTTGCCTCTATTAACAGCATTTCCTCATTTAGCTCTCACAAGTTTCCTAGCAACATCCTTGCATGCACATTAACACATATATTAGATCTTGCACAGACACCTGTAGAACAGTCAGGGCTGAAAAACTTTGCTTTCATGTTGACTCTGAGGGGAAATCAATTTGCTTCAAGAAGCAAACCCCTTCAAGGCAGCAAAGGCTACCAACACGCTCACGACACATTTGTGAAACCATGGAGCCCTTAGCGAAGGGAGAACGTGCAGCATGTGATTTCATTATTGGCATTTTCCATGTAAGAAAGCAGTGGGTTATCCTCTCCCTGCAGCTTTCAAAGAAGGCAAATGTCAATACACAGAATAATGCTCTGAGTAACACATAAAGAAGTCCGAGTTGTCAGACAGGCAGGCACTGGACACAAGGTCAAAAGGAGCACTTCTACACAACCTGTGTCAAACCCTCCTTGTGTCTAATATCTGCTTGTTCTGGCAGCTGGATACTACCCTTATTTCTCACTGCCTGAGACAGTGGCTTTCTTGCCCAAACCAGCTAGCGGATGGGTTCACCTTCCCCAGTACCGCTGGGGAATCCATCGTGGAGGAAGGACTTGTCCCAGTCTGCTGGGTGGGTTCAAACTTCACGCTTCATGCACCAACAGTGTCTGCCCACCAGGGAGATGAGGATTCACCAAGAGCCCAGAGCAAAATCTCAGTAACTAGCAGGAATGAGAAACTCCTCTCTGTTAAATCTCACTTGCAGCAGTGACACAGGGATAAATAACACCCCGGGCTGGGGCAGGGCAGAAATCGCGCCAAGTTCCTCATACCATTAATGTATACCAGCTCCTCCCAGGAGTAGCAGATCAGCAGCATTTACCTACCACATTTGCTGTGTGAATAACACAGAGCTGCATAACTGGCTTGGACTGAAATCACTTGGAGGCTCCTAGACAAACAAGGAGCATTTGGGACACCGCTCAAGGTGATCAAGACAGTCTTGAGGGCTTGGAGGTCACAACACTCCCTGTCCTCCTCACCCTGTGCTCCATTTCCCTTCTCTGCAGGAGTAGTTTGAACCACAATTTTTCACTTGGCTGGAATGTAATTTGGAGCACTCTTTGAAGCCCAAGCATACCCCACATCTTGCCCTGCTGAAGCTTCATGCAGCAGAGACATGCATGGTGCAAGAAAATTGCCTTGAGCTGAAATGCATGCTTTAGGGAGAGTGCTTTGGTTTTCAGGCAAAGACAGCCTGTTGCCTAAAAAGGGGGTCGTAAGAAACATTCCAATTTGCTCCTGCCTTTCAAACGGGGTTTTCAGCCCTGGGAAAGTCTAATGTCGGTGTGCAGAGCTCCTCCAGACTTGGGGGGAAGCCGGTGCCCCGCAGGGCCGAGCCCAGCGGCGGGGAACTGGAGCGAAGCCACCGCCGGGAAGCGTGCGTCTCTTTGATTAATGCTCTCAGGCTGCCTGTTGACAAAAGCAGCAAGAGGATTTGTAATGCCTAAGCTTATCATCATCACGCTTTGAGAAGATTCCTCTCCAAGAAACAGTGTAAATAAGTAAAGTTTTACAAGTTAGCAGACTCTCCTAATTGAGTAACCCTTGTAAATTAGTAACATTGAAGCAAATGTGCAAAGACTATGATGACTTTCTGGAAGATGTCTAATAAGGTTCAGGTTTACTAAAGCGCCCAGAGGAGCTGGTCCCCAAACCTTAACGTAATTTGCTGAGACACTAATGATAACTAACTTCTAGAGGTTTATTCAAGAACATGGGTATAAGGGCAGGAGAATCATCACTAGGTCTTCCCTCCCAACCCAGCCAGGGGTCATTCCAGTCCTTCCATTCCTACTACCTTGCAGTCCCACAGTGAATGGGGGGGTTGTGTCTCTCCTTCCTTCGAGGAAGTCCTATGGCACAACAGCGAAAAATCATCCTTGGAGCATCTTTCAGAGCCGATGTGGAAAGTCTCAGGGGTACCTCTGTGTGTCGCTGTTCCTGCCTGAGGGCTCCACGTCCTCCCACCCGAAGCAAATGCATTTAATGGTTTAGCACCCATAGGTGAAACATGAAAAAATGGTTGGTTTCTATTGCCATTTTTATTGCACCTTTTGCTTTGCCTTCCCCTGTTCCAGCCATTACCAGCTTGGTCTCCCTGAGAAGAAGCTGTGGTTGGGTGAATAATGCAGAGTGAATATACTTTTTTTTTCTTTGGATGAACTTTGTCTTTCTTTGCTCATGGACACTGACAGCAGTTCCTGCTACACCATTCACTGTTGGAATCTATTAGGCCATCCGCACTGTATTTATTTTGACTTTAATGGTTGTGAATATTCACATGCCTTCAGTCATATTGCTCAGAGCTTGCCCACCCATAAAATTGTGCTGGTGTTACATGCATTTAGTTGAAGGCCCCCCCGCCTTCGCTCACACTCTATAGGATTGGAAACAGCTTATGATGATCCAAGTTAAGTCTGTAAGGAAATTATGAATTAAAAAGCAGATGTAAGCCACTTTTATACTGACATGAGATTGCTTAGGGAGGAAATTGCGCTGCTTTAACTAACTCAGAGCAGGGCAGTGAGTGAGAAAGGCCTCAGGCGATGGAGGGGTGGTGCCTTCTCTCGGATTCAGCCATGCCAGTGGAAGAGCAGACGCACCTCATCTTGCTCTCACCGCCCTGCGAGGATGGAGGGCCTACACAGCACTGCTGGGAGACCAGTTCACAGGAGCCTTCCCAAATCCAAGCCATGGAAAAAACAGATTAGCTGAAGCCATCAGAATGGTTGATGTGAGCTAAGCTTGAGAATTTTGCACAACTCGGATGAGGGAACAAAACTCGCACAGCTTCCCCAGCAGATTGGGCAGGGCTGGGAACTTCCAACAAGGCAGCAGCGCCAGCGAGCTGGGGTAGCCATTTTTTCCATCAGTACAGCTACCTCTGCTCACCTGTGGAGGCTTGGGGCAAAGGCAACTGGCATCACCCCCAGACCAAAACCTGTTGGATGCCAATGCAGCCCACACCACTTGCAGCAGTGGCCTGCTGTGCCCAGCCCAACAGCAGTGAAGGGAAGGATGAGAGCTTCCATCATGTGCAGTGCCCAGCTCTCGAGCAAAGTAAGCTAAACCAAGTGGCACAAAGTATGGGACAATGACCCCACTGCCTGCCTCACCTAAGCCAAATCAGCTGGCTGCTGTGCTCAAGCAGGCAGAGGACTTGTAGGACATGTAGGACATGGACTTGTAGACATGCAGGACATGAGAAGAGGAATGCTTCCAATGGCAGTTGCTCCCCAGAGTCCTGGCGTAGCCTCAGTCCTTCATCCCCAAAGCAGTCGATCTTGCTGACATGGCTGAGAAGCCCTGAGATAGCGCTGAGTGCATAGAAATGCATTTTTTGAGTGCACTTTTTTACATGAGTAAAAAAGCATAAAGCAGTCGTGCTGCGTGGCCCTTTGTGTGGGCACGTCTCCCCAGGCAGAGCAGCAGAAGGCAGCCCAGGCTCAGGCAGTGGCCTGATGTGTACAGAGAGACACAGGCAGAGGTGGATTCCCACCTCACACGGACTGAACAGCACCACACAAATGCAACCCTCCTTCACACTGGGCTATGAGGCTGCTCCCCGCGCGTAAGCTCCTGAAGCTCTCTTGGTAAGGAAATGGATGTTAGGATCCAGAGACAGCGGACCTGGTTCAGGTCGCTTTCTCTAAATTCATTGGAAATTCATCACCCAGACCACAGGCAGCCCTGCTGTGACCACAGACAGCAAGTGTTTTGTGTAGCCTGATGACATTCAGCCTAGCAGAGCAGCACCTCTGGAAAAGAGTAGAGTGAATGGGTGTGGGATCAGGGAATGGTATCGGAGCCATGTTTCTCATAGCCTCCATACCCCATTCCCTTTGCCCTCTTACACCTTGGATATGTGCAATAAGGTTCAGATCAAGCCCAAAGTGAGAGAGGAGGGCTTGTCCCCACAAACCAGGTCTTCTACAGAACAACAAAGCACTTCTCTTTGCCGTGACCACAACAAAGGGAGAATAAGCAATGCTGTGATCTTTTGAGGAACATGGAGTGGGATGGGGATGAGGGACACAATGCACAAGACCATAGGACTGCTCTCACGGGGTGAGCTGAGCCTTTGGCTGACACACAGAAACCAGGATGCACTGATCGTTGCAGATTAGGGGGGCCATCACTGGCCAGCAATAGCCCAGCTTTCCTCTGCACACATAGGTATAGTGGGCAAGAGACCATGACTGTCCTCCTGCCTCCTATAACCTCCTGCCCTGGGAAATCCTGTGCCTAGACTGACCCCTGAGCAGCCCCAGGGCCTGGAGCTCGCTGGTGCAGTGCAAAGAGGACTGACAGTGCAGAGCAGCTACTGCCATCACGGCTACCAAAGCCAGCACCTCTGCTGCAGACAGGTCTTTGTCCCCTGTGGAGTGGCATGGCCCTCACAGAACCATCCTTTTTCCTCCTTTCCATGCTCCTCTCCGAGTGCCTGGTCTCTCCTCTGCTTCTTGGTGCAACGCAGCTCATGGTCCACTCCCTTGAGGGGTCCCAGAGAAGGATTCCTGCACTGAGCCCAGAGCAGACAGCAGGAGTGAGACCTCCAATGCCTGCAACAGGACGTGCAGTTTGTGGGTTCAAAACAGGAGAAATATATTCCTTCTACACTACTGGAAGCCAAACTTACTTCTGAGCTTGGCAAGCCAGAGATTCTATGCCATGGCAAGGTCTTGTTCTTAATATTTAAATATGAGTAACATCCCTTTGGCAAGTAAGTGCCTGTCTGTGGTAGAACAAAGAGGCTTTTTTGCCAATGCATCAAGCAGAAGCGGAATTTTACTTGCTTGCATCCCCAAGACGCACGGCACAAAATACGCTCCTGAACTTCAGGCAATATTTAAGTGTCAAAGTCAGTTCTCCGTAAGTGCAATTCTATTCCAGGCTTGTGGCATCTGCAGACTTACAAGCTACATGTCCCACAGGAAAGCACAAAGGAGGAGATGTTCATATAGGGGGAAATATATATTTACAATGCATCTGCGTTGTGCAGCTGTACTGTGTATCATTACACCAGTTTCTCATTTTTTTAAATCAGATCACTGCAGAAAGGAAAGAGCTCAGATGCGATGGTCTAATGGAATATCAAAATATGAAGGTTGTTTGCTTTAAGAAAAAAAGCATGAAAGCTGCTGGTAAATCCAACAAAATTGATTGGTGTATGAAATCATTCAAGTCAATAGATACAAAGGTGAAGGAAGTGGTGAGAAACAGCAGCTGAAGGTGCTCATAGATAGAATAAAAGAAGATAAAGAAGCAACTCAGCAGTGCTTCTCTCCTACCCGAGGGGCTGAACTAAGCTCCTTGCAGCCTTACGCTTCAGAGAAGTGGAACCCTAAGCCAAGCTGAATCCCGGGGCTGTCCTGGCTCTCATGAAAGCCCAGCCATGCCAGTTGCTGCTGGCTAGATCTCCTGCTGGGCTTATTTGGGGAACAGTTCCTCGTTATCTCCTTGGTGGATCTCGGTGCAAGGGGAATGGACCAAGACCGGTTGACACAGGTCAGTCTCTTCTGCTCACAGCCGTCCAGTCCCCCACCGCCCCCGTCGGGAAAGCAAATCAAACTTCTCCAAGAAAGTGAGGCACTGTGCAGTCCTGGTTTCCCCGGTTTTCATGCTACCAGCTGGTCTAATTTCTCTTGACATTTCTTCCGTAACAGCAACTGCAACGTGTCAGGATTAATTAAGCCAAACAGTGGGCGAGTCTCAAAGGAGAACACACATCTACCGTGATCTGCCCCCACCTAAAAGCCAAGGAGCCTTTCCTGGCATGAGGAGGGGAAAAGGGAGAAGGAAACAGGAATGGTGAGGCATCTTCCAGTGGAAGGAGCACAGTGAGCAGCATTGAGCTGGCAGGGTTCAGATGAACACCAGCACGGCTATGGCTCTCCAGCCTGACAGCAAGCGCCTTGCGCCTTGTTTATTTGGCCCTTCAGATAGACACCAGTAGTTTTCGCAAGGCATGCATTAGAGGTCTAGCAGGCAATTAAGGCCACTTCTCCCCAGATCTGAACATGGGACAGAGTTTCTTGGAAGATTCCCAGTGAGAGGGTCAGAGATCAATGCATGTCTGTGCTGCGGAGACAGGGTCGACCCTCCATGCAGAGCCCAAGCAATGGCCTAGTGCTGAGCAGCACAGCTATGCTCCCCAGTCTTAGGCTTGGAAGGAAAGCAGATTCCCAATATAATTAAGAACCAACACAGCCGGTGATGACAACATAAGACATTAAGTGTGTAGCAGCTACTTTTTGTGAAGTCACCTTTCCCCTTCCTGCCTGTGGCCAGGAGAGGGGTTTGCACAAGAGCACGTGCAACGGTAAAGGATGCTCATACTTCCTGACAGTTGCGATAGCCAAATGGTGGCACAGTATCCAGCCATTTCCCCGGGGCCCCCTTCCCAGCTAGAAGGTGAGACTTGGATCGGCCCCTCAGCGCAGGGGGTCTTGGTGGCACTCAGTGCAGAGGCACCTGCAGAAACACAGATCGAAACAGCAGAAAGGACATTGAGTGATCTCGCAGTATTTGGCCACGAACACAGGAAAATGACTGTTAGAAATGCCTGGGATGTTCTCACTTCCCCTTCTTTTTTTTAGTCGCTTCTCTCAATTCCAGCCCTGCTGCCAAACCTTTCATCCTTCCAGCAGTCAGACGAGGAGCCGTGGGTAGTCTCCTCTGTGCTTCCAGTTCAGCATTAATTCACACAAGTTGAACCCTGTCGCTTTCACCAAGGCGGCATGTGGCTCAGTAATACGAGAAATTCCCGCAATTGTTTTAACGCAGGAAAGGTATATTTTAGTAATAAAAAGAAGCTGTCTCAGTAACTGGTAATACATGTAGGATAGACATGTCATAACATCCTGTACAGACATAATTACCTAAATACTAGTATTGGTTGATTATCAAAAATCCTGATCCATGAATCAGCCTTCTGCTTGACTCACTCTGTGTGATGTCGATGTATGTCAGTATCTGGATAACCACAGAAATGCTAGGCTGAATGTCTTCTAATTTTAGCAAAGATTCACATTTGCCCAAAAGACTTCACCAACAGTGTATTTATTATCATGCTCTTAAAATTAATCCTCCCATCAGAGATCACAGAGAGAGACCGCTGCATAACCAAAGAGGCCAACTACAGACAGAACGACAAATAATTCACTGCAAAAACCTGTAACTTATTAGTCAAAACTGTTTATTAATAACTTTTGAGAAAATCTACTGGGAGAAAAACAGGATTGAGACACAATTCATGCACAGAAAAAAGAGCATTACTTAAGCACTGAGCGATTGAGCCCACTTTACTAGGTAGTAATACTAGAACAATAATCTCTAAGCTTTGTTGTACAGATGTTACAATACAGAGTGTTAAAGGGTTTGACCTTATCTGTCATACTCTGCGTTCTTCAAGTGCTAAGACAAAGTCTGAGAAGAGAGACCCAGCCATACTTCTGCTCCCTTTCTATCAAAATAAGTGTTGCTATTTGGCAGCAAGTATACCAATCAAGCCAGGCTGGGTACAGAAGAGGATGGAGGATGCTTACAAGTCTGTGGTTTTTTCTATACATGACGTTCTTGCAAACACCCAGAGTTGTGGATTCTCTCCCTGGCACAATCCTGATGTGCTGGTCCACGTATTATGCGTACAGATATTATAATGGTGTATTCAACTGATTACAGTAAATCTCTTGTGCTCAGACATCTCTAGATATACCTGGATCTTAAAATTCAAGCCTGACTCCAAATCCAAGTCCTTCCTTGCCCCACCACTGATGAAGAGCTCCATCTCTGTCAGGGTCCATAATGAAGAGGCACTATGTCTCCAGAGACACAGCATACAATTCTCAAGGACACTGTATGTCCTTAGGCATACTCCATCTGCATCCACACCCCACAGCTTATTGCACTTTAAGCCTGTCCACATGGTAAGTGGTTTTCTAATACCAGCCATAATTTTGCACCCAGTTGGCATGTGGAAGGCTATATTAAGCCCAGACGATTAATGCTGTCTTTGCTGAGAAGCAAGAAAATAGTCTCTGTGCTATTATACTCTGTCAGCTTTCCCAAACACTTCAGGCAACTAATTCTGAGGACTTTTTGACTGAATTGACATAAAATGCATCCTTCCCCTCTTGTTGCTTTTTAAATGCTTTAGGTTATTTTTATACTGCAGTCTCAGAGGTCGTTGGCAAGAGCATGTTCTGCCTCCCACCAGGCACTCGAGGAAATTTATGAAGACAGTCAGGTCCCATTTGTTCTGGTCACCTCGGTGGGTTTACATGTCAGCATAACATGAATGAGCATCAAATTGTTGTTTGTCATCAGAAGCCCCCTGGGTCTGTCCATGGGGAGGTGTTTTGGAACAGATACAGTGGTTACTGCTTTCAATAGATACAGGAGGAAAATGTGGTCATTGGAAGATGTGAAACTGCAGAGAAGCCACCTGGAAAGAATTAAGTTCTACGAGGTCCATCAGAGTAAAACCGGGAGAAGTCATCATTTATAAGATAGGCAAGGTGGGTTGAAAGGTTTGAGAGAAATACATATTTACGTATTTTTGACTTCTGGGACTGAATGTTTTGTTAACACACCATTCAGAATACATTCCAGCTCAGGATTCAGTTTCCAGATACTTTCTACATCCTCGTGGTGTGAAATGAAGTGGAAGGACTGGTCTTAAATACTAAGCTGATATTCCCAGAGAATGAGGGATTATGCTTTGGTAATCACTTTTTGCAGGAGCTTGCCATTGCTATTGACTGAGAAGGTGCACACCGTGGTGAGGTTTGCAGCTCCGGAGTGAGTTAAACTGTGTGCAGATACAGCCAGTGTGAGGTGTAGGTGTCTGGACTGTAGGTACCTACATGTGAACTAGGGGACAAACATCTGTTTACAGTCAACAAAAACCCAGTCAATGCAGGCTGCGGAGTCTGGAGAGCCATTCAGCCAACCAACTGTGTTTAGTTCAGCAAGAACAGCACAGCTCTCCAAACTGCACCACCTGCATTGACTAGATCTGTGCTGACTGCAACCCTATAACTTTCCACACACCCACATTTAAGCAACGGAGTTTGGAGCTAAATCCTGCTGTCAGTAAGAAGCTTGGGAAATTCCCTCACTGCCAGAGGCCAAGGTGAAACATGCTTCCATCGCTGCGTGTCCAGCTGGCCTTGCCTTACCATTGTGTCCTGTTTTTCTTGTAGGTTGCTCTGACTAAGATTAGGTATTTGCCTTCAGAGTGTCAATTGCAAACACAGTGTGCCCTGGTATCAAATACGTAGGTCATTCTTTTGCAGACTCAGGTTGCTTTATAACATCATAATCAGTACGACTTTAATTTCTCTGACTCATGTCATCCAGGTAATGGGGCTTCAGCAATTTTGAACAAAAATCAGTCTGAGGGCAATCAATCAGACCATTGATTTGTATGCACAAAATGAGATGCTGCTCAGCTGCAACATTTTGACATCCACTAAACAGGAGATACAGTGGTACAGAAGTGAGAACTGGATGTTTAAACTCCCCACTGTAGATAAATTGTCTCAGTAGCCTTTCTCCTGTCCACAGAGTTGCCATCCCTTAACCAAGAGGCACTTTCTATATGGATGCTGTATTTTGCTGGCTGCCTTGCCATGAGCTTTGTGAACAGGCAGTTCCAGTAGTGCAAGCTCCTCACTTGGAACAGAGAGGGTGTTGATGAAAGCTGCTTTCAAGTCAGTTCAATCCCTCTTGGATCAAATGATATTTGGGAGACAGAGGACCTTCTGTTGCAGCAGTTAGAACAAAGTTATTTGTCTTACTGTGGTTTACGATGTCAGCGCAGTCACGTGCAGAACACAGCCAACAAAAGGGCCTGTACCACTGCTGTTGTGCACCACCATTTCAGCGGGAATCCTAAAATCTGGGTCAGTTCCTTGGTGCCTGACCTTCAAAAAGGCCAAAGAATAGGGTGCTTAAATTTGATATCTCTGCGTCTGCTCCTAAGATGTTTTTCTTATGGAGAGAGCTAGCAGCATACTTTATACACCATCCAAGTGGCTAAATTTTCCAGTCCTGGGCAATGTAATTTCTGATAAGGCTAGGTTGCCCATGCAGAAAACAAGGACAGAGCAGTAAAGATATTATTCTCTTGCCATCCAAGATGTCCTAACATCAGAAGTAATCATGTACTCAGTCTTTCTCATTCCTGACAAATTCCCCACTTGCTGGATTGCAAGGCCACCCTCTCAGCTCAGGAGCTTTACTGGTGGAAGCTCCTGGGGGATTAGGTATTTTATGTCTGAAGACCATTGCCTTTACCATTCTCATAAATAACACAATAGAAACTTCAATATGATAGATTGCATCTTTTTTTTCAGGCAGAAGATCACACCCAGTTTCATGATTTATACAAATGCAGATTAGCCATTTGCCTTGTAAGACAGATGGACATTATGGAGATCTTTTCTCTCATGTTGTTGGAAAGCTGAAAGGCAGTCTATTACAAAATCGATACTGAGGCTTCAGCAAAGAGGGAGGAAATAATCTGTCCTCCATACCCTGGCTTATAGGACAATATACTGACAGGGTGGATAATGATAATGAAACACTGGAATAGTTGCTCAGTTTGGGGGTGCAGAGCTCTACAGCTTCAATGCTCTGAGCACAGGTTATACAGCTGGCAGGAAGGGCACCAGAGAAGCTGCTCCTGCCTTTTGGAGGGGGATTGATTAGGATAACTGCTCAAAGTCTGTTAAGGTCTACAGTTCAGTAAAAACTACAGGATCGGGTCAAGATCAAAGCCCACAAGCAAGCATCGGTAACCCAGGCCAGACTGGATGGTGGATGCATTAGTGTGAGACCTGCGTCCCGTGCTGCACTGACTTCTGCGTTCCAAAACACCTGCTGGAGACAGCAGTTCGAATTGTGGGAAAGCAGGACTGGTCCTTGATATTCAAACAGTGAGAAGCTCCTAGGATTTGGGCTGAAAAGAGCTCTCTGCCTCATGCAAAAACATTGCAAAACCCTTCACTTGAGTTACTTGATGCAAAATATCTCTGCTCATTGGTGCTGGAGCTGCTAAATTAAGTGTGTTACTTTCTATAAATCCTTCCTGTTGTCAGTGGGTTGCCTCTTACTTATGGTCATTGTCCCTTTTGTTGCTACCAAGGAAAGAAACATATCAGAGAGCTTTTGTTTAATGAGCCATCACATTTAAACATCATTTGTCTCAGTTGTTTTCCTTTTCTCATCTACCTTTGCTCATTAAACTCCACCCTGCTTGGCTGTTAACAGCATAATCATGGGGAGCAATAGCATCACGAGATTCCTTGTACCAGCGTGATGCTGCTACCCCCGCTGCTTTCCCCCTATTCACCAGCTCTTATGGGTCTGTGCTTGCCTAGCGTTAAAGCCAGGGTAGCAGCAGCTTCAGAGCCAGCTTACTCCGAAGGCTGAACAGCTGGAACTCTGCTTCCCCATATGGAGCAGGGTTTCGGATGGATTTTCTTGGTGCTGCCTGTGACGTTCACCTTGTCCTTTTGCACGTCTGTCGCAGCCAGTCATCAGCCTCTTGCCTCTGCAGAGGGTGGGGGGCGAGGGAAAGAGCCATCAGTCTGTTCTGTACAGATGGCATATCAGCTGTGGCAGCACTCAACGGGGACAGGGGACAAAAACAGAAGAAGTGACATAGAGGAGTGGTGTTTGTGCCCCTCTGCAGAGGTGCTGCAGGAGATCCTCCAGCATAAGGGTTCTCCTGTGCTTCCTTCCCTGGCCAGGAACTGCAGCAGTCCTAAGCCAGGCAACCAGGGGAAGCAGCAGCCTCACTAACAGGGCAAGGCTTTGGGATAAGGGAGCCGCTCACTCCGGCCACGCTAAGGCTGCAGATCCTAGCCAGAGCTACAGAGAACAAAGGCAGCTGTGATCTCCACAGTTCTCATCTTCATGTGTGTGCTCCAATCTGAGCCAAAAAATTACCCTTGCATCCCCGAACCTCTTGTTGAGTCAGTTTTGGGGAGGAAGGGTACACCCATTAACTCTTACCATGACTCATTTTTAGCATGAAGAACTATAATGAAAACTCAATCAGTGTCTGTTATCTACCTCTGTGGCTTAGGCTGCCCATCTCTTCTCAGCTGTCCAGCACAGGAACATTCAGGTCCTGATGGCTGGCACTTTTCACCTGTGAGGGCAGTGCTAGGACCAGGAAGCTGCAGCAGTATCCAGCAGTACCTGTTGCTTGCCGTGTTATCTGAGTGAAGGAACACGCGTGATGGATTTAGCCTGCGGTTCACAGCAGCTGAGTAAGTCAAGGCGCCGGTGGTGGGAGATGCTGACTCTGTCACTCTTCTGGCTCATGGGCAAACAGCTGAGTCTGGAATAGCCATGAGTGGGCCAGTAACCCTACAGTGCTAACAGGGGCCTTGTTAACCTTGTTAGAAAGGCAGGTCCTCAAAGGAAGCGGCCATGTCCTCCCAACCGCACCACCATTAGCTGTCTCTGTATGTTTCTCGCCTATACTAGTCAGATTGAGGGTTTGTGGGGGATCTCATCAGAGAATAAATCAAAGACCCTAAGTTCAATAAAACAGGGAAGACTGGCTGTGAGGAAGACAGTTCTGAGAACATACCGTAGCCTCAAATCCCTGTAAAGATGGTCAAATTTGAGGCTTCTTCCCAGACCACTAGGAATACTCAGCAGACACCATGACCTCCCATCAGTGGGGAGGTTCACATCAACCTCAGATAAAGTCCCTCTGGCATTTCTCCAGTTGTTCCACCTTCCTGTGAGCTGAAGGCAGCCAGGTCAGAAGATATGCACACGTTGGGGGTGTGCATATACCCACTTTTGCTAACCCGCTGTGTGGCAACTCTGCCTTGACCCATGGGTAACCCTGAGCATCTTTTCTTGGGATTTATTGGCCATCACAACTACAAGGCTCACAAGCAAAAGTATTCCTCTGGTAGAATGAGGAGCCAAGAAGCAGTACTTTTCTAACGGATGGCAAGTGTGCTGCTTTGTTACCACCCAAACCACCCCCCACACACACATGCACGCACAGCGCTGAGCCCGTTTTTCCCAAGGCAGACAGGCTGTGGCTACTTTCTGCAGACAGCTCAGCCTCAGAAAGTCAGAGCTGAACATCTGCTTCCTCAAGGCTTAACCCAGTGAGCTCTACGTATGGGGCTCAACCTCTTCCATAGTGCAACCCTACTCCTGTCTTACAGAGGGGCAGAAGAGTTGCAGCTCCCCCATACTCACTAGATGTTCCTGATCTTCATCTCCCCTTTTTCCACCCACTCAGGTTGGAAAACGCTCTTCCAGCCTTGTTAATTATTCTGTGTACCTTTCCTTCTGTCCTGGTTCCAGCTGGGAACTTTCTTCCCAGTAGCTTGGGGGGTGTGCTGTGTTTTGGGTTCGGTGTGAAAGGAGCGTTGATGGCCCGTTGATGCTTTGGCTGTTGCTGGGTGATGCTTGCACCGGGAGGGGGGAGCACAGCCGGGGTGGTGGACCCAGCTGCCCAATGGGGTATTCAATACCATGGGACATCATGCTCAGTATAAAAACCAGGTGTGGGGGGGGGCTCGCCCCCCGTTCGTGACACGCGGTCGGCGGTCGGTGAGCGGTTGCGTTGTGCATTGCCTGCTTTGTGTATTGCCTGCTTTGTGTATTCTGTTATTGTTGTTGTTCTCATTGTTATTATTACTGTTCTACTTAGTTTTATTTCAATTATTAAACTGTTTTTATCTCAACCCGGGACTTTCCTACTTGTGCCCTCCTGATTCTCCCATTCCACCGGGGGTGGGGGTGATCGAGCGGCTACGTGGCGTTTATTTTTGCTGGCTGGGGTTAAACCACGACACCTTCACAGGGAAAAAAGGCACTTTCATAACATCATGTCCAACACTGGCACAGCAGAGCTGATTCCTCTTTTATGAAGGGCTTGATCCAAAGCCAGGGAAGTCTCTCTTGCTTCTCTTTGACTCTTCTTGTCCAGATCCAACTTATTCTTTTAAAGCTATGCTCTTTATTCAGCAATACCCTCTAGATTTTGTCAGTGTGGGGACATTTTACCAGTGTAAACTAGGTTATGAGATTGAAAACTAAGTAGTTTTACTGGTGAATATATGGACAGAAATTCCTTTTCCCCTTTGTTTTAGTGATGTTTTGGAAGAGGCTTAAATTAAACCAAAAAGTCATTTATTCTAAAAGAATGCCTGCAGGGGACATAAACCAATAGCGCCTTAATTATGCTTGTATGCTCATTTTGATTGCGTTAATGTTTCTAATTACAGTGGTAACACTCCTCCCGTTTGACAAGCCGGGAAGACAATTTGGCTCAACCAAGGAAGCTGGAGCATGGGTTATGGGAGATGTACATCACCTTCCAAAATGGCTTTCTCCTGCCAGCTTGGAAAGAAAGGATACTCTCATTGGCATTCTGTTATTTCAGCCTGTTCTTCCTTTGGGGCACTGACGGGGTAGCGTTTTCAATGACAATGCAGTGGCAATGAAAATGCTGCTATTGCCACTTCTGGCAAGAAAACTTTGTGGGCATATGCAGAATCATAGCAAATAAAGTTGAAAGAAACCGCAAAGAATGATCTCTGCCTTCCTTCCGGGAGAAGACAAGATCATTCCAGTGTGTTCATCCAAACTTCTCTACAGGCAGAAGGCCCCGAGCCATTTATTCCTGTGCTTTATTACTGTACCATTAGTAAAGGCTTCTTAATGTTTAACCAGATCTTCCTTCTGTTTAAGCCAATTACACATTGTCCTATCCCCCAGGAGACACAGCACCAATTATTACTTCAAAGCAGGTTAAGGCCAATATAGATTTAACAGTAAACACTGGACTGTGAGTGAGGTATCTAAAGACTGCCACTTATGTACACCTGGATGGAAGCCACAGCCTGGACAATTTTTAAGGGGTCTCCATAGACAGTATAAAGCGCTAAAAAACTTCACTGCAGAAAATTTTAATCCAATTTGCTTAGATGGAAGAGAAGGACGGGAGCTTCTTCCTAATGCCTGCAAAAATGCGTTTCTCTCACATCCAGAAGAATGTTAATTCAGATCCCTTAATAACATAGTCTGAATTACAATTTAATTGGTAAGCAATAGATGATATTTATATCTTAGCAAATTTAATCCTAAGTATCTGACTCCATTTGAATGCTAGAAAGCTTTGAGTTCAGTGCTACCTAGCATCCTCTAGCGATATTCTGAGTAGCAGAATGACCTCTATTGGTATTTTTTTCCAGCACATCCTATGAAATGGTACCTCCGGTCTCCAAGGAAAAAGTCAGTGGGAAGAGGTTACTCCCAGAGCTAACAGCACACCAAGCTAAAATCTACTCCTAATTCAAGAGCTGGGCTGGGGCTAACAAACTAGAGTGTACTACTCCATGCCATTCATAGTGAAGCAGATGAGATCTTCCAAACAGTGACCCATTTCCAAAAGTCAGCCTCTGAAAAGCCAGCATCTCCTCCAGCTGACAATCCCATTTCTCCCTCTCTGTCCTCTATGCCACAGATACTGCTCCTCTGTATTTAAATTTGTGTATTTCATATGTCCCCACACACACTCCTCCCCATTACATTAATTCTACAGTGAGGACTGCAGAACTGTTTGTGCCTTTCAGGAACATGTATCTGGTGAAGAGCAGAACATGGCTGTACTTCCCTCCTATGCCCCCCCAGCCTCCACCAATTTGTGAGAAACAGCCTGAAACAGAGCGTGCGTCTTCATATTTAAAAAGACCTCAGTGGATTGTCTTCTAGCAATTGGGTGTGGGAAGAGTTTCTAGTCTCTCAGCTCCAAGAGAGCAGTGCCCAGGATTTAGGCACATCCTCATGGCCGGACAAGGATTTTGTCACTGTTAATCACTGCTAAGCCAAGACAGTCAGACACAACCAAAACCGCAACAAGGGCAAAAAAAGACAGAAGTCAACAGAGTGTATCATGGATAACTGTATCACTCTGTAATCAGCTCAACACCATTTTTAGTCTTAGACCCAGACCCTGTATGGGACCCTGGCTCAGGTCCAAACATAGAAACCTCTTTATTTCCTTCTGAAAACACTGAACCCATGTCTTTAAAGGTCAGTGGGCAAACTCCTCTGAAGTCAGTGCTCTCTTTTCCTGGTTCATTCTCTAATGCTCTCTTTGATCACCTCCCGAGAAACTTGCCAGTGTCCATCCTGCCTCCTTCCACCCACCACCTTAGAAGATCACCCCTCCCTAGCCACCAGCTCCCTCTGCTCCCAGGAAAGCACATCAGGTCTGATTTCTGTAGGCACCAGACGACTCCCGGTTCTGCAAAGAACAGTTAGTTATTCAGAGCCAGGCGGAACACACGCTTGTCCAAGCCGTGCAGGTTAGGACATTCATGAAAGTTAAGGTAAATTAACCAAAGATGTGAAATGAATGCACATGAATTAAAGCATGTTAAGCCCTGCGTGGACATTCGGGGATGAAGTGACCTTGCTTTGCTTTTGTTTAATTGTCACCATAGTGAACTGAGGCCATTTTCCTTCTGTATCAGAGCACCCACACAGAGGTTTAATGCACTTCGACTTCTGCGCATTAACTCACACCTCACACTAATTTGTCTTAACTCCCCATGTAAACACGCCCTGAGAGGACTGTTTTTTTCCTCTCTCATGTGACAGTTCACTTTATCACAAAGTGAAATGTGTTGGAGAAAACTATTTGCAGTGAATTTTCCCTCAGTTGTGCCTGCAGTGACATCTTTGTCGTGAATTGCTGCAGAACTTCTCCCTCCGCCTAAGCTTGTCTGCTTTTTCCCTCTTTAAAACAGCCATATTGGAACAGCTTATAATTAGTAAAGCAGCATCCCTCTGCCAGGCAGACAGGGAACTGTGGGCCTGGTCTACAGGTGGGGTATGGAGGTGATCCAGGGAGATTAACTGCTGGGCTCTGGATATCTGCAGGATATCTGCAGCTGAGCATAGAAATTGTCTAAACCCAGGCCTCTTTTGCCCCTGGAAATGTCTTGTCTCCTCCCCTCAGTGGATTTTTCCTCATTAGAAATAGTCAACGAGCTTCTTCAAACCTCAGTATCATGCCAGTTGTGTAGGAAAGAAAAAGCAAAAAATTACTGCAATCTGCACGACTCCTATGCAGGGACAAACCTTTCCCTCTCCCTCTCCTCCTTTTCCTCCATCCCCCCTTTTTACTTAAGGAGACCTTCACATTAAGATACTGAACCCATCACAGTTGGAACAGACAAAGCCAGAGTGAGGAGGGAGGTGATGGAGGCTGAGACAATATATTTTTAGTCATTTCGATGAATTATGGAGACATGAAGTTGATAATTTATTGAAGAAGGGAAACGGGGGACTCTATGTAAATGTTTTCAGATGAATAATTAATGTGGCTTTCTAGCATCAGGGGGTCTTTAATTAAAGCCTCTGTTAAACAAGGCAAGGCAGACAGGCCCAGCTCCTTGCAGCAGCTAATTGCACCTTTCTCATGTACAGCTACGATTCAGAGACGAAGCATCATCCGCATCAATAAAGAAGGACAGATCCTACCTAGGGTGAGTGGCGGGAGGCTGGGGAGACCAGCTCAGTGACCCCAGGGCTGAGATGGTTTGCATCACATTTTAAATTAGCTTGGCATACAGGCCAAATGAGGGGGGGTGGGGAAGCGAGGACAGAGGGTGCACTCTGGCTGCAAGGCTTTGAAGAATGCAGAAAGCCACTCAAAACTGTCTGCGGATTACAGCCTCTTCAAGAGGGCCCTACTGATAGGGTTATCCAGGGTCTTGCTGCCACTGTGTTATAGATTTGCCTTCCAAAAGCCTGTCCCATACCATGCCTGCCTCCTTGCTCCATGGCGAAATATGGGTTCACAGCAGCGGGGAGCACAGCAATAAAGCAGCATTCGCAGGATGGAGTGAAGAGGCAAGCCTGTGCCTTCCCACTACCCAGCTGCTATCCTTATCCCCATCATCCTCCACAAGCACCACAAGCACCATTCCCTCAGGTGAACGTCACGCCTGGACGACTCCTTCCTTCAGGGATTTCACAGCTGATGTGGAGGATGGGATGAAGGTTCGCTGTGGACATCAGAACAGAGCATCCGCTCCCTCTGGTGCCACGTGATGGTGAGACCAAACTGAAGCCTTCTCCCTCACAAGGACTAGGCCTTCCAGTAGGTCTAGGAATATATCCCAAGAAAATCTATAAAACCATGATAGTTTCAGGAATTAGAATGGGACAATTAAGGAATGACAGAAGATGCCCCAGCTAATACCGCTGAGGAGCTTCCAGTATAATCCCAAATTTGGCTTATTTACACTCCCAGGGAACAGCAGTAAGTTTCCAAACAGGGCAAAGTCTCGTTTTCCTGGAGAATGTTCTCTAAATTAGACACAGATTAATTAGTTTTGATACCTTGGTAAAGAAGCAGTGTCTCACATTTTTCATTAATTTTTATCACCAATAACATTCATGGTAACATTATAATGTGAGGAGAGAACAAGAAAGAGACAGAAAGAGTTTTAATAGAAAGAGTTAAATCTAAAATAGGCTAAACAGGTTCCCAAAGCAAATATTTCCGAATATGGAAGCTAATAACATGTTTCTTTCCTGCATTGCCAAAGATGGGGCTGACGGAGACCTCAAGGGGTTACCTAGTCCATGCCAGTCATCTGTGAAAGAGATTTGCTTAACCTGGTACAGGTATCTCTCCACTTTCTGAAGCCGTACTTGAGGCACTCCCTTTTGGCACTGAGCACAAGGACAACCTGGAGAGCATCCCCTCAAGAAAGGTCTCTGTTCTCCGCAAACACCTTGGTTTTCAGGAAAGCACTGAGTCTTCGGGATTGCAAGCATGCGTTTCCAGTTTGCCCATGCCAACGCTCTCGACAGGTCTGACATGTGCCTGCGAGCTCAGCGAAGGTTTACTGCTGTGTTTTCTGGAGGCAAGCACTGCAAGAAGGTCTTGGAGGATGTACTCGGAGCTCCTGCGAGCAGCCACGAGGCTCTGCTGCTCTCTGCTGGGAAACGTGGGCAGAGCCCAAGCAAGAGGCCGTACCGGGGGAAGAGCTAGGTTTGCCAGCGTGCTCTGGCTTGGTCTCTGCACACAAACACTCAGAGCCGCCTGTACAAAAGCAGACACCTGGGTGCAGTCTCCTCCTCAACGTCGCTGTCGGAAGCGGGCCCACACCAAAGGCTGCTGGTGCAAGTCAGCAGCCCCAGCCTGCCCCTCTTCCCCTCGCATCTCAGCCCTCTCCACCTCATGCAGGAGCCGGCTTTCTCCACATTGCTCTGTTGCACTTACACCTGCTCGCCTCCCAGCCTGTAATGCAGTTACTTTCTCAAAAACCCTCTGGATGGAGAGCAGCGCAGAGCAATTACCCCACCAGGCAGGTAAGCAACCAACAGGCGGGGCAACCGCGCAACCCACCCAGAGTCACAGGTCAGCACGTGGATGAGCAGAAATGTCTCTCCAAGGACCCCAGCCTCTTCCTCACAGACTGTGTGTTTGATCATTGCTCCGTGCCACAAAGCTGCCCTTCGCTCACCAGACCTCAGGAAGGCTTTAACTACGTCTGGCTGCAACTGTGCTAAACCACCGGTCAGAGAGTCTCGGAGCCACAGCATGTAGGGAAGCACGAGGACACAGCCTCGGGTATCGGCTGGGCTGCGGCAGCCTGGTGGATTGCGTAGCAGGTGAGTTTGCCACTCTGGCCAGCAACCTCAGTCTGGGAGAAAGCCCGAGCCCCAACAGCGGCTCCGGCACAAAGGAGGGGGATGAATTCCCCAGCCTGGTGCTGACTGGGGCCCTCTGCCCCTTTAAGCAATGACGTTTAATTTTCATCTCATTCATCCCATTATGATTTTCAAGTATCAGATGAGGTGACAGGAGTTTAAGATGGGCATTTTTAGGATTTGACTATTATATATATATTTACAGCTCAATAAAATAAGAAGAAATATTCAAAGTGAACAGACTGTGGAAAGTGATTTGTTCCAACTCTTCACTGCAGACTTGCAAGAAACCAATCAAAGAGGCTCAGGAGTGGTTTGAGTGTAATTTATTAACCCAAAAGGGGCCGCATTGTTAACCAACATTATTTATAGTGAACAGCTCAACCATCTCTACTGAACAACTGTGCGATACTGCAGGGACAACTGCAATGACTTACTACACAGATAGGACAAAACCAGCAGCAGATCTTTGTTACAGCTGTTAGAAAAAGTGTCCCCAGGAGACAGACACTGAATCTCTAATGGCTATCTTATTTCTCTGACAATTTATTTAAGTTTTAACTTAACAGCAGGAATGATAGCCACAGTTACATAGTGACGCCCAATAAAGGAGCGTATTGCTGATCTGCAGCTGGTGTTTTCTTATTTATTTCAAAGTCTTTAAGTTCCAGATTTAGCATATGGTGCCATATAAATAATGATATAATAATACGGTTTTGCTTTCCATGTGCCTGCATAGAAAAAAGCCATGTGATTTATGGTACATGAGCATTGTATTTAAGGCATTATTTTGCTCAGAATTTTTAATGCATTTAAAATGCATCTTCTACTTTTTGTAATCTGTTCTTTTGAAAGAATAAACAGAGCAGTGATGTTTATTTAATGGAGTCATTCATCTTACTTCCTTGTACAAAATCCTAGCTTTCCAGCCCCAGCAGCCAGATCCCTGCAGTAGGCAGTGCGGTTGGAAATGGAGAGATCTGCTGTTTACCAATGAGGCACAGATGAAAGGAAGACATGGGGCTCAAGATTTACCCACAGCAGGACGCTATTTGAAGCCAGCAGGCAGCTGAGAACTGCTTAGTCCCGTCCAGTAAAGGATGGAGAGGAGAAACCCATGGGAGAAGTTCTGCGGGGAGTCATGCTGTGGAGAAAACAGCACTGGGATGGCTCAGCACGCAACTACCCATACACACACAACTAAAAGCAGGTGCCTACTTCAGCTGAAACTGTAACTGTAGTTACTACAGCAAACACCGCCCCCCTGAAGCATGACAGGGATGTAACAGTTTACAGCTCTCCTTTCAGACCCTCGATAAACTAGCTCTGTGAGCATTACCGCTGTGCAGAAATACCTAGCTGCAGGGCAGGGAAGATCTCCTAACTCACACCTCAACTGTTTCTGGATGTTGCTGTCTTAGTTTCCAGACTGACTAGCAGCAAGACCTCATCAAGCAAAAACTTCTTCACAGCTACAAGGGTTGCAAATGTGAGTTTAAACATGCACAGATCACTGCAGAATAAACAGAGTATTTCTAAGGGATGTACAAGATAAACCAGTGAATATTCTCCTACGAACTTAAGCCCGCTCCATTGGTTCACAGCTCCTGGAGGAAGTCTGTCAGGGTCCACAAATCAAAGACTGACAATCCCAAGCACCAGGCAGTATACTGTACCTTTCCCATCATGTGAGGACAGGATAATCAGTGGAGGTTGAAGAAGTCAGATCCTGAAATCTCCCTGACAGTCCACCCCACCAACTGCCTAAGACCTCTTAACAACTTTACAGATTTTACCCAAGATCTTTCCAAGTGAACAGAGACCAAAAAAAGCCTATGCTCAAAAAGCCAGTAGTCCCATGCTGGCCGGGACCATTGCAGTCACATGGGAAAGTGGGAGAGGCAAGATGAGCTCAAAGGAGTTGAATAATGACCTGGTATCCCATGAGTGCAGACGGCAGTGCTCCAATACAAGATGATCCCAGTGGTCAGCGTGGCCGAGGATACGGACAACGCTGTCACGAGGTTAGTACTGGAACAGTGGGGAGGCTGTTTCTCTTAAAAGGTCAACAGGGTAACCTGAAAAACACACACAAACTGAGCTGCTCTAAATGGAAGTGACATCTGTTAGTTTAGCACAGGTTTTGAAGTCCTGCATCTCCCTCCCTCTCACCCCCCCATCAACCCCCATGGCAGTTTCAGCCACTCATGTTTCAATCCCAGCTCTTGTCACACTGGAGCATGAACCAGAGTATTTCAGAAGCTGGTTACTGTGGTAACCCAGCACAGCTTTTATCTTTATTCCTTTCATCTCCTCCTTGGGGGAAACTGGCAATCTGTTTATTTGCTTTTTCTGACAAAGTTTATCACGCAGCACACCAACTGTCAGGATTTGTGTAAAACTGAGCAGAGGAGAAAGTACCTCTCACATGAATGCGCATATAAATATTTCTCTCAGTGCTCTCCCACCCTACCTTGTTGCCCCATTTCTCTTTACGAGCTACTTGCCATGTCCTTTTCCATCTGACCCTCCGTGTACAGCTTGTCTCTGCCCTTCTCCTCCACGCCTCCTCACTATCATGGCCTCCTCACTAACAGGGCCAACAAGAGCAAATGGCTACGCTGGGCTTCCTTGCATCCTTTATAGGAGCATGGTAAGGCTGAAAGGCCACAGCCAGGCCACGTTTTGCCAAAAGGACACCGGAATTCACAGTGAAGTGACTCAGCTCCCCGCAAAACAAAAGGCCGGTGGCAGGCTGGGCTATGGGCGACCCCTCGCTTCCGGCCACAGGCAGCCGGCAGCCCCCACAGAGGCCTCGCTGGCTACTGACATGCACCAAGAGACCTCTGTAGCTGCTGTGGGGGAAAGAATAACGCAGGGCAGGGGGTCGCCGCCAGGACCAGGACCAGGACCAGGACCAGGCGCCGCCGCAGACCCCCGCAATCTCCTCACCCCCTGCCCGGCGCTTCCGCCCTAACCCATGATGGCCGCCCGGTACTCGCTGCCCACGTGACCCCGCCGGCACCGCCTACCGAGACAGAGGGGTGGCGGTTCCCCCGGCAACCGCTCCGGCGTTTTCCACCTCCTCTCCCGCCTACGGCGAGCGACGAGCGGCAGAAGAGGCCGCGCCGGTGGGAAGCGAAGCGCGCCCCTACCCCACCATGGAGAGTCGGGGGCTGGTGAGGGCGGGCGGCGGCGGCGGCGGCGGCGGCGGCGGCGGCGGCGGCGGCGGCGGCGGCGGCGGCGGCGGCGGCGGCGGCCCCGGGCCCGGAGACCTCTTCCCCCGCGCCCACTCAGCCCCGGGGATCGCCCCCACGCCCCCTCCCGCTGCACCAACCTGTGCTGCCCCCGAGCGCCCCATGCCGGCCTCCTGCATCCCCAGGCCCCCTGACCCCCGCGGTCTACTGCCCCCCCTGCCCAAATGAAGCGTCCTACCCACTTACTCCTACCCTCAGGCGCAGGCACAACACCCCTCTTCCCAGTTGCAGGGATGGGTGTGGGTCCTGCCCCCCCCCGCCGGCCTCCCCCCAGCACCCTGCTTCAGGCAACACAACTGCAACCGGGAACCCCAAAACCAGCGAGCAGCCGTCATGGCTTCCACCTCCTCTGCCCCAGGCGGTTTTGGGATGAGGGGGAGAAACCTGAACTCAGTCACAGGACTAGGAATGGGAGCGTAGGGCATGGATACAGCGTAGTCCACAGCCAGCTGCTCAAGGGGGAGATGGGTGAAGCCTACCCAGATTTCAGCTGCTTGCTATCAGGGAGCAAAACCAGGGCTGTGCCAAGCAGGAAGACAAGCCAGGAGCTGAAGGCAACCACAGCGCAGGCAGGGCAGTGCCCTTAACCATCAGGGCCCAGGCCCACAGCACTTGGGCAGGATGCTGATAAGAGGGCTCACCAACAGTCCCAGACAAGGCAAGGTAATGAGTCGGGTCTGGAATCCATCCAAGGGACTTCCATCCAGAGAAAAAACTACCTACAATATACACTTAGAGTCCCCCTAAGAAAACCAGTCAGTAGGTGAGGATCAGACACAGCTCCAGCTCTGGAGCTCTCAGCACAAGAAAGACATGGACCTGTTAGAGCGGGTCCAGAGGAGGGCCACGAAAATGATCAGGGGGGTGGAACACCTCTCCTATGAAGAAAGGCTGAGAGAGTCGGGGTTATTCAGCCTGGAAAACAGAAGGCTTCGGGGAGACCTTATTGCAGCCTTTCAGTACTTAAAAGGGGCTTATTAGAAAGATGGGGACAAACTTTTTAGCAGGGACTGTTGCGACAGGACGAGGGGTAATGTTTTTAAACTAAAAGAAGGTAGATTTAAACTAGATAAAAGGAAGAAATTTTTTACAATGAGGGTGGTGAAACACTGGAACAGGTTGCCCAGGGAGGTGGTAGATGCCCCATCCCTGGGAACATTCAAGGTCAGGTTGGACAGGGCTCTGAGCAACCTGATCTAGTTGAAGATGTCCCTGCCCATGGCAGGGGGGTTGGACTAGACGACCTGTAATGGTCCCTTCCAATCCAAACTATTCTATGATTCTATGATTCTAGGTACACCTGCTGCATAGCTCAGACCAGGTGTGAAGGCTTGGGCCTGAGCTTAAATGGAGTTCCGGTGCTCATGGGCAGAACTTGTGGGTGGGACGAGTCATAGAAATTACAGCCTTTTAGTGCGTGCTCTAAGAGGGGCTGCAACGTATTTGCAGAAGGATGCAGTAATGTGATGTATCTGGTCTGTGGGGCTACATGTTTAAAATATTCTTTGTTCTTTATTTGTTAAATATTTTAGCAAGAGCCCAATGATCATTCAGAATCTGAAGTGGAGGAATCTAGCATACCACCAGCTGCTGAACCATCTGAGGATCAGGTACCTATAGTTGAATGCCCACCGTCACTGGATGACTTACCTGGGGTTGAAACACCAGCATCTGCAGACCAGCGATCTGTAGTGGAATTGCCAGCATCTGCAGATCAGCTGGTTATTGAGAAAACACCAGGTTCTGAGAACCAGTTACCTGTCGTTGAATTTCCCGCATCCAGGGGAAACTCACATGAGACCAGATCACCTGTGGGTGAACTGCCAGGTTTCAAAGTCAAGATGTACGTGTCTGACCCCCCACAGGCTGGCGGTAAAACACCTGAGGCTGGGTCATTGGCAACTGTAGTAAAGCCAAGAGAGTCTACATGTGAAATATTGGAGCAGCCAATGGTGTATGAAGACCCCTTTGAAGTGTCCATTAAGTACATGGAGAAACATAATATTCTGCAGATATTTCAGGTAAAATATCTCTTTCCCTTTTCCCTCCAGAGGCTTGCTTGAGAAGCTGGGCCTAAAGTTAGCTTGGACCAAATTATCCCTTCCCTGGATCCCTCCTTTCTTAAGCATAACCTTAAGAAAAGCAGTAGAAAAGGATCCTTGATCATCTTTGGGGATTGAAAGAGATGCTTGCTTTTTAAAATGCAGCTAGTGTTGGAGTAGAAAGTGCAGCCACCCATCCACCAAGGATCAATACTTCTTTTCTTCTGTCTGTCTCTGTCTCAGGACATCACAGAAAAACTGGTGTACCAGAAGCCCGATGACCCTTTGCAGTTCATGTTGCTGCAGGTATGGTGTCTCGCTGGGACTCAGTGGGGACTGTCTGTTACGGCCAGAGCAGAAAGCCAGCTTTGCTGAGCACACCGGGAACATGGTCAACCCATGACTTTTTCTCTCGTTGTGTGTCTGGTGACTTGGGAGAAGGAGAAGCACAGGGCAGGAGCAGAGTGCCTGGGGTGCAAGGGACCACGTGTGCTCTAAAAGGAGAGGCAGGAGAGGTATGAGAGGTGGGTGTGTGGAAGAGCAGGGTGGGGGGGGACAACGGGGTGGATGTGCCCTGGAAGGCTGTTATCTGAGAGGTGATGGAAGCTTAGGGACAGAGATAGGGCTGCTCTGTGTCCCTGTGACCCTTCTCAAACTCCCTCTATCCCACACTGGGAGGGAACACTTTTCCTGCTCGCACTTCCCTGTTCAGGAGAGCTATCTCTGCTGATCCTGTAGGGCTTTAAAACAGGAAATTCAAAGTCAGTGGAATGAATGATAGTTTGGGAGTGAGTTAGAAGACGTGTGGGGAGCTCCCTGGGGAAAGGAGGAGGTTAGAGGAAAGAGAGCAGACAGATAAAGAGAGAGGGTCTTTTCCTTCACTGCCTCTAGTCAGTCAGGGGAAGCACCACCTTTGTGATTTGCTGCTGGATTCATGCCATACTGAATGCAGAACTTGCGGAGGAATGCCAAGGTCAGTTCTGGGCACCAGTGGTAAGAAAATAGGCTCCCAAATGGCCCTTTTTCTTTTGCCCAGGTGCAGTCTATGATAAATGCCAGACAGGCAGAAATGGAGGGAATATTGGATGAGAACGAAGATGCGGAGGTGCTTCTGGAAGAGGTCGTGTGCACGCCTTTTGACCCCTGCTGACCTTGCTATTGTGGTATTGCATGGGGCCTTCACAGCACCATGCTTTTGTAGTCAGTGGCAGTAACTTGGAACAGGTCTGCTTGCATCTCCTGATTTTTCTGATTTTTCTGTTTCCTGATTTTTCTGTTCTGTATGCTTGTGCTTCCCCTTGGGTTTAAATCCTGCAACCAAGTATTGGTTTGGACGGACAAACTCAAGCCTTAAAGTGGACCTGCATGCACATATGACATACCTTGAAGAGGCAGGTCTGCTGAACTCCTATGCGGTCTGTGCATACAAATGCATAAATCCCACATTTAGGCCACCCCTAGACTCTGCTTTTCTGTGCAGAGAAAACTCACAGCTCAGACAATGCAAGTACAAAAGCAAGTAGAATTAAAAAGCAACCCTGGACAACCCAGTCGTCTCTTCTTTCATGCTGCATTGGTGGCTTACTGTCTCCAGCTATGCAGCAGCACCAGTGCCCATCTAATACGTGGAGAGGCTGGGTCTGTGGCTTTCCCGCTGACCCCGGAGTTCCTGTGATGCAAGAAGCTGTCTCTCTGCCTCTGCCGCACACTGGGCGCAGCTGTCTCACCCTTAACCATCCCTGCTGAGTTCCAATCACTCTGCTTTTTGGGGTTGCCCTGCTTGTATCATTGCAAGTACGGTGTATATTTTGATAAACAGAACAGTAAAGCAAAAGTTGCATGCACTCTCGTGGTTTCAGAAGACATTTTTACTCAGGAATGTGGGAGGTGAATAAAACTAAACAAACAAAAACCAAGCACTGGTAGCCCAGGAAATTCAGAGTCAAGGTACACTTTGCAAACACATAATTTGAACTGCTTTTGATTCTCAAAACACTTAAAATCCTCATTTTCATACTATGCAAGTGTCTGTTTCCACCCTGTAAAGAAAGATTGTCTTTCTTTTCCTTGTCTCTTGCCTGAAGATTATTGAAAATGTGCAATAGAGCATACTGTTATTTTGGCTTCATTTCATGTGTATGTGCAGTAGGTGCCAGAAAGTTTTTTGTCACTACAGACTTTTCTCTTTTTTAGGCAAGTGCTCTAATTTCATGACGGATGGTAGCCTATTCCCAAATGACTGTCTCTATGGCTATGAAAAGAGCACCATAGAAACTTATCTTCCATCTATCTATTTTCAGCTAAAACTCTGATGATTAGGTTGTGTGATACTCCACAGCAGAGCTTGGGCCCAAAAAGCTTGGGAATAACAGAGGCAAGTATTTGGCATACAAATTCTGTGTCTGAGAAGAGTTGCCTTTCTACCCAAGGTTCTCGAAAAAGATCATGTGTTTCCAGGTTAAAGGCAGGTAAGCACCCCTGTCATTCATAGGGCAGGAAGGTTTTCAAGGTTATTGTGAGCCTAAAGATGGCTCAAGATTCAGATAAAACCTTCATGGGTTTTGTAAGAGGTTTGAATTAGGCATTTAGGTCCCACTAAAGCAGTAATGTGCTTTGAAAGCCCTACTTATCTTCAGCAACTGGAAGAATTGGACACTTAATGAAACAGAGAGAGTGATGGTTTTTCAGCCTGATATATTTTTGATCAAGAATTTATAAGTGACCCTGTGCATACATGCGCTGTGAATGTAAGGGAAGTGCTAATGCACTTCCTGAAACAGGAAATGCAGGGAAGATGAAGATACCAGCTGAAGCCTTTTCATCTCTATGGTCACTTGTCAGCATGTTTTCCCAAGAGATGGAGGGGTTGGCATGTCTTTGAATTTTGTCGTAGAATAGGATTAGGGTGCTTTCGGTTACATCTTTAGCTGTGAATTTCCTGTTTCTATCATTTGTGTATTGTATTTTGTTGTTCTCTTTTACTTATGAAAAACTTTTGAGTTGTAATATGTTCTCCGACTATAGGTGTATGCCCTCAACTTCATGTCAGCATTAAGGGAGTTATGCAAGGAAAGATCCTTAATTTCTCTTTCAGATAAGTTGAAGTGAGCTGGAACATGGTCTTCTTACAGATGACAAAAGTTTTGCAAGAGAGGTCCTACCCAGAGTTCCTCAGCAATAACAAGGCCAAAATTTTCCTTTGGTGGCCTGGCCACATTATCTCATGCTACCAAAGTTGCTGCATGGTAGCAAGAAGTCCTCCCCAGTACATGCAAGAGAGAGCAGCTGTCTTCTGTTTTTCAGGATCAAGGTCCCTCTCCTTTGAGGAGCAGCAGTTGTATAGAGATGAATGTGGCTGCACTCAGGACGGCTGTGTGGGGGCCTGCAATTGGCTTGTGTAGATGGCAAGAGACTGTGGAAGGCAGTAGGCCAAGGACAACCCTTCAGCTTTCACAGATTTAGGGTGGAGTTGATGAGCTCTGAGCAAGGGCTTTGACCGGAAATATTGGGGAACTCATCATGAGCTGTCTGAGGAGAAATGTCACTTCCTTCTCCTCAAGCCTCTCAGATGATTAGATTGTATTTTGAACTGCATTTATTGAAGAAAAAAAAATCCAGGAACTTAGTTTTATGAAAACAAAAAACCATCCTCTAGAAGGTGTGCAGATTATTGTATTTAGACTAATGCAACGTAGCTGTCCTTTTTGATTTGCTTCAGATTTTTGCTGAAAAATACATCTTAGCTGTAGAAAAATTCTACCTTACATTAAGGCACTAATGCACCACCTTTGTTTGTGTGTGTGAAGGCTTTTCTGTGGTGAAGAAAAGAAGAAAAGTTAGATTTAAAATGGAACATTTATTGTAGTCTTAATTCCAGAGTGACTGTCCCTTTTTCATAATTTCTTTCCCATTGGATCCATGTTTCTTCTTCATAAGTGGACATTTATCAACATGACATTAAACTGTTGTTAGATTTCTTGCCTTGGGTGCTCTGAAGGAATTAACATTGTGTGTAACTGAAACTATTCCATATAAGTCCTTATAGCACACTAGGCACAGTATATTTGAATGCGCTCCAGTAGTGTGCTAAGCAACGTGACTAACATCTGTTGTTTGTTCTTTCTCCTCTCCATGAGGGAGATGTCTGCGCACTGAAGTGCATTCTTTTTAAAAGAGTGTTTTGTTTTTTTACCCACACCTGTGTATTGCCGTGTGCTTCTAATGGATAGGGATAGGTCATGGAGTGGAAGGTGGGGAGGTTGGAGATAGTTTGTAATTCTGAGGGGTGTTTCCTCTGTAATTTGAGCTGGGCACTGAGAAAGCACATTTTCACAGATGAGGTTTTTTGGTTGATCCATTGACTGGTACAGAAGCATGACATCCAGTTCAGCTGCCAAATAGCATGGTCTTATGGTGCGCAGACCATTTCTGTTGTGAAACTCGTACTCCCCCAGAAGCAGGATGCAGAGGGGCCAACCAGAAGGAAAGTGTACTCACCGAGAAATAGGTGTCTTGGATCAAAACATGAGTTTCTTTTTCTGCCATCTCTGTACGGAACTTAAAATGACTCATATGCCCCAAGCAATACTAAAGTTGTCTCTGTACTGCCTTTGACCAGTTATAAAAAATAAATAATATTGTAACTGCTGATTACACAGTCTTTGAAAAGTTCACACAGACTCTGCTCTGCTTCTTAGGTGAAGGGCATAAGCAGGATAGCTCTTTAATGGCCAGCTACATATAGCATGAGACATTTCATTGTGACTCACTGGATATGAATCATTGCTACATAACACCAATTTTAAGCTAGTTTAATGCCATTGATTTCAAAGTTTCACAATCATGTGAAACTCAAAGTAGGCAGCAGCAACTATTCAGGGCTTGCATGTCTGAAAATGGAAAAAATTAACCTCTGGGTAAAGCCCGACAAAGAGCTTAGCTCAAGGAAGTGCTCAAGCTGAAGACTGGAGAATGTGGGAGTGCTTAGAAATGGAATATACCAGGGCAAATTGATCAAACCCTGCCTGACATGCCTTCAGGCTGTATTCAAGGGAAGGTTTCTCTTGACCATTCTTTTGGCCGGATGAAATGCAGAAGAAAAAGAAGAAACATTCCCTTAAGGTCAGGCATGAATATCCATGGCTGCATTCCTTTTTTGGGACTGCCTTCATGGACAACATTGTTGTAGCAGCAGCACCAAGAGCTCATGGCCATGCCTCAACATACAAAAATGGAAAGGGGAACTTTGAGTTGTCAAGGTGAACAGTCACTGGTCACCTTCTCCTGGGGAAAGGTCGTGGGCTGGAATGTCACAGCGGAACAGCTGAAGATAGGCAAAGCAATCCCAAGAGATTTCTATACACATAATTCAAGACTGGGAACTGACTGCAGACACTGTGGTACTTGGTCTGTATTAGAAATGCCTGGTATGAATTAATGAAGTGGCTCTCTCCCTCAAGGCTATCATCCCAGTTTGCCATGCAACTCCTCTCCCAGGTGGGAAGAGCTCACCCTCCTTTGCTGGTGTCATTTCATAAACTGCAGTGAAATAATACCAAGGAAGAAACAAACTATGACATGGACTCACTTGCTTTATTTGTTGTTACTTAACCTCTTGTTCATTAAAGTGGCAAGAGATGGAAGAACACAGGGCTGCACAGAGCTGGACTTACGAAGGTGCACAGCTATCTAGTACAGTTTGCAAAGTAAAAAGGTAGGCAGTGTAGCTAATGGAGTGCAACACCCAGCTTACACTGGCTGTGACAACTTCACTGTTAACTTACCGGCCTTTAAGGCAAATGTCTTATTTGGAATCACCTGCTCCAACACTCAGAAAAACTTCTTACAAACTAGGAGCCAGGATGCGTATTAGGATTAGGGAGTTTGTAAGAACAAGAGGTGACCTCTGTCCTTCCTCCTTCCCATCCCTCAGCTTACCTTCTAGTATAAAACAGGAAACCGTGGTGAATAAAACGTGGAATAGCACACCTGTTTGTTAATGGGAAAAATGCATGTCATACCAGCCCTTGAAGGAAAAAAGTTCCCACCTTGAGGAGCTTTTGGTGTTTGGACAGATGAGTAGACCTTAGGGAGGAGGTTATATTAAAATGCAAGCAAGTGGTCAGAGAGCCAAAGATTTTTAACAGTAACTCAAAGTTGCATAAACATCACGAACACCACAGGAGTCCCTTTGAAGAGCAGAGCGATGCCTGCTCTATCCCGCTGTTGTTTAAGCATCCCCTTGGGTCTAGCATAATATCCTGCCTCTTTGCAAGGAGATTCAGGGAAGTGTTGCCAGTTTGCTGAAACCCCACAGTACTGAAAGCAAGTACTGCTCATTGGAGAACCCAGCTTTTGGCCCTGTTGTTTGAATCCTTGGTAGCATAACTGAGCTATCTTGAGAGATTCCTTGACCATGGCATGATGCCATGTTCCTGATATATGCTTGACATGGCAGATAGGAGTGCATATGGGAGAAGCTCAGCCTGTTGTTGGGAGCAACAGCTCCCTACTTTTTGCCTATTAGATGTCTAAATGTTTCCAAATGAAGAGCAAAGCTCTTTAGAAAGGTAAGAGCTGGGCGGAGACCAGCACAACTATAGACAGAATTACTTTTCGTAGTTACCTTTCAGAGACCTCTTAGAAGTTGTTCATAAACCTTCCGGGCTTTTCAGAAATGGTGTGTTAAAAACCGGCGCTTGAGTAGTAGGTTAAAAAGCATCTTGAAAAAAACGAAGGGTGAAGCTTAACCTTCCTCTGTGTGCCCATGAGAGGGCAGCACAGACCGGCTGAGCCTTCGCTAAAGGCTGTTAAGAGGCGGGGAGACTAACTCAAGAGCTACGTCCAGCCGCCAAGTAGCTACAAGTAGAGGAGAAAAGGTCCACATAAAAGGGCTTGATGGCCCAAAGCACAGCTCCATCCATCGTCCACCTGAAACTAAAACCCAGGTAAATCTGGATACAGAGTTGACTTGGTCAAACCCCAGGTGCACGGCAGGGTCTGAACCTCACAGACTTCTCAGGGAAGTTAGTTACTGAAACCTTAATAGAGAGTTTCAGATGAAGAATATTGGACAGTGCCTACAGTTCTGTCAAAGCAATGAGTCAGTGTGAGACATCAACCACACCCTTGCCAAGGCAGAGGCTGTCACCCCAGGAGCGCTATAAACTCGCCAAAGGCATACATGCTGTTTATTTCTATCCCAATGCTCCTAAGCACCGCACCAGCCAACACCCCTCTGCTATTCTCCTTTCCTCCTGCTGCTGAGACTCTGGCCATGCAACTTTAACTTGACTGTCCTCCCTCCTTCTTTTAGGTGCTGCAGCCCTCTGGCAAGGTGGATGGTGGAGATGCTGAGATAAATCAGAGATATGCTTGCAGCACTTGACTTAAAGCCAGTGTGTTGGAAACTAGATAGTGACAGGCAACCGTGTGTAGATGGCAGTGCTCCACTGCTACAGCCTCCCAGATCAGAAGCAGCTAATGCAGAGGAGGCAGGTAGGATGGATTTGGGAGGAATGAAGTATCCCCAAACACCCTGCAATAATGAGCTGGAACAATTAATGTGAACAAATTTCTTTCGCCCCTTGCAAACAAGCAGTAAAGGTCCCCAAACAAGACCTCTTCTTTCTACCATGTTGTGGCTCGTTAACTGACACACGGGACTTTGGAGGAGAAGTTTTTTAACCATCAGCAAGAGCAATGCAGTCACTGGGTCCAGACAGAACAGCTTGTTCCCAGTCTGTTAGATGAAACTCAAATGAACCACCAGCACCAAAGGACCATCACGGTGCCAAGGTAATTTGGGACCTGGGACCACATCCTAATAGATATATCGACACTGGCATCTGCAGACTTTCAGAGGCCAGAAAGTCCTCAAATTCACAGCCAAGAGCAATACGGAGACACTTTCTAGCAGACCTTCCCTGGACATTGTCAGCCTTTTAAAGGAGCTATCTAAAACACAAGCAGAAAATTTCTGTCTTCTCAAAAGCCTTTTCTCCTGCTATGTATTTTGTAAGATCCCAGGCAATCCTTTTCCCAGGCACAGTGAGATTTCTAGCCTCTCTGTGGTCAGGCTGAGCTGGCCTGCCCTCATCTGAAGATGAGATTCAAGAGGAAGCCACGTCCCATTTACTGACCCTTTTACGCCATCAAGGGCGTTGGCTGGGGAGCGCCACTCTTGCAAGGCTTTGCTCCCAGTCCCCACCAGGAGAAACTCCTGCCGGTGGGAGGGGAGCCAGGGCAGAGCTTGACCTCGGGGCTCCCCCAGGCTCCTCCGTGCTTCTTTTATCTTCTGATCTCTGCATGTACAAAAATGTGACCTGTAGATTGCTGAAAGACCTAGGTGAGATCAGCAGCTCTGAGATGCAGATATTTTGGTCTGGGTTTTCCTTTGCAGAAATTAGCCTCAGGCCTGTGATGAGGCTCTCCTACCAGTTTCCTTAGTAGTCAGCAGAGAAAAAGAGGCATCCTTAGGGGGAGATTTAGGGCCCAAATCTCTCTGAAGGTGTACAAGAAGGCACCCCGAGGGTTGTCTTTATTAACAGTAGTAGCAGCCAATAGAGATTAGCCTTTATAAACATCCACTATTTCTCTAAGCTTTTGGGTTGAGACCACTGAGGAAGGGAGCCACAGCAGCTGGCCTAATTGTTAGCAGTGGGGTACCAATATTTAATTTTTTACTGCCTTTACCCACATGTTCAAATTTCACTATGAGCACTAGTCCAAAACTCCCTGGGAAAGCAGTTCCCAGCCTGAACCCATTTCTTTACCAGACAGAGCAGCTTCTTCCAAGTTGTTTGTCCTTTGTGCCTGCTCGCTTGTCGGAAGGAGAAGAAACGGTCTCTTCTGAAAGGCTGAAAGTACAGATTTTCATGCAATCACATGATTACAGTAGCTTGGTCTTTATGCAAACACCCAAAATTGCAAGTCTTAACAACACCAAAATACAGCCATGGTTATAAGCTCATGAATAAAACTACCCTACAAAATTAGAAAAATAAGGTGTGTTCCCCTCCTTCCCCAAAATATTAAGAAACCCCAATCCTTGAGAGTGTGCTTTATAGCACTCTTCTTAGGAATGAATGCAATATGCAATGCCATATTCATGGGTGGATTATGCATTGCCAAATGCAAAATACCAGGATTACCGGTGTCACAAAGATGCCTGTATCTGGGTTTTCTGTAACACTCTTCACCAAGGTATCTGAGGTTTTAGAAAGAAGTTACTTACTGCATTCCACATTATACTAAATATATACATACAGTTCTGCTTTTCAGTCTATATGTTTGCAGGCTTAGCTGGTGTGGCTAGCCCAGCAACCCAGTGGTTTATCCTAACCCACTATAATTAGCCCATGGTTGTTGCTAACGGTATGCCATTTGTCTCCCCACACTCAGCACTGTTTGGTAAACATTTTCAGGGACAAAGTTGCTCTCCCCTGATCTCCCTAGATGGTGTTCACTTATTTATTCTCCGCACCCCGCAGTTATTTCTCTATCTTGAGGTTGAGAGCTACATAAGTGGCAAAAAAAGGGCAAAAACGTTTGCAGAAAGGGGGAGGCAGCTGTAGCAAAAGCCACAACCCGGCTGGGGAGGGAGGAGGCAAGGCTGGCGCGGGGCCAGGCCAGCTGCAAACCCGAGGGGCGCAGTGGACATCTGTCCCCCAGGACCCACACCCTCGCTCCCCGCATGGATGCACCGAGACGCGAGAGGAGGCGGCCGTGAGGAATTCCCTTCTCCTCCAGGCAGGAGCTGGCTCCCGGCCACGGCACGTGGAGGGCTTGGGCGGCAGGCGCGAGCCTCAAACCCAAATCTGGCTGAGGGAAGGAAGGTCGAACTGCGGACCGGGAAGCAGCTGTTCGCAGCCCTCCCGGGAATGCGGGAGCAAAGCCGGATGGCAGGAATTGGGGCTGGGGCTGCTGGCAGCAGTGCTCCCCAGGGGGGAGGTCGCTGACCCGGCCGGTGAGGTGGGGACTCTGCCGGGAAAGGCGGCAGCCCCTCCGCTCACGGGCAGGGCCTTTGCAGCACGCTGCAGCAGGGATGCTCGGCCTCGCCCCCGGCAGTGCTGCTGCGCTCCGCTGCCCTGCGCTGGAGGGGTGCTCATCAAAAAAGTCCCCCTCTCTGGGACAAACACATGGTGCGTGTCAAGCTGAACCTGTGCACGGGGGCACGGGCTCGGCCAGCGCTGCAGCCACACTGCTAGGGATGTGGGATTTCCTGAGCCCTCTCCCTTAACTGTGAGATTTGATCTCCCTGTGCAACGTTGCAAATGCAGTTAGGAGCCTCCTGTTCATGGATGGGAGCAGTTCCTTTGTGATGCTGGCATGAGGTGGTCACAGAAATTATTCCTGGGACCCTGCTGCTTTGGCCATAACCTCCTTTTCCTCCCTGTGTGCTCTCTCCCTCTCTCCCTCCCTAATTCCTCCCTCTCGCATTCTGTCTTAAATCGCTATTTCCATGCTACGAAGAAAGGAAATTCAAAGGATGCAGGGATGTGAAGGCATTCTCAGAGGTTAGGAGCAAGGCCAGCCCATTGGAATTACCTACAGCATCTAATCAGCCCTCTTCAGCATCCTTGTTCTCTCTTTGGGCATCCTCCAGCATCTCTCCCATGCCAATTTTGAAAAGCCACGGCACACTTAGTGACAGATGTGTTCTCACATTGCCATGTCACCCATAGAGCATGTTGCCATAGTCAAGTGATAGATCTCCTGAAAAATTTCATTTTCCACCTCCATCTAAAAATGGGCCAGGCTGTGGCCTCAGCATCTGACTGCGTCTCCAGATGAAACCCCAAATTGCAGTGTGTCTTCACTCCCAAGGCAGCGCTTTGCCTTTAACCCACACACAACAGAGGTATGTGTGTATGTGGACCTATGTCTGGATACATGTGAGGAAAGCACACGCATGTGTGTGTTTGTACATGTGCATATACATGTATGCGTAGGTATGGCTCGTGAGCTTGTGAGTCTGTAGCTTTCGCAAGTGCAAGAGCTTGCACGAATGTATAGGTCTGGCTATAGAGCAGTGTGGGCACATTCTCATCTAAGTATGTCAGCACAGTCGCAGACCTACAGGGGAGGCTAAAGCAGCTGCAGGCCCCCCACTGGAAGTACCCATGGTGGCACCTGGGCTTCCCACCGCACGGTTTGTCAGCCCTACTGCACTCCCTTGCTCAGGCAAGGTCTCCCTCTGACCCTCTGCTCTGCAAACAAATTCATGCACACTCCCTGCCTTAATAACACACACCAAAAAAAGTGCAAACAAGCAAAAGCCCCATTCCAACTCTCTCCTTCGCAATACCAAATTTGTCTCCAGGTATCACCAGAAAATATTCTTACCCACTAAACCAGATCAACAACAAGCTGTTAGCAGCCAAATGGTGACAGCAGCTTGGGACTGAATACCACCCTCCCCGGCCTCACCCACTCGGCCAGCCCAAACGAGGATTCACGCTAATACCCGTTCGCAGCTTCCCAGACAGGGCTACGGAGCAGCAAGAGATCAGCCGCACCAGGGCTCTCTCCCAACAGCCGCTCTCAGTACTGGTGACTGGCAAGACCATGGACTTCGCTAAGAGCTTCCCCTCCCTTCTCTCCTCTTCCCTCATCTTCTTTTCCCAAAACAGCATTTTCACACTTGCTGCCCCTTTTCTCCTCCCAGCTGAGATGTGGTGGAGTGTCTCACCATGGCAGGGCTCGTGTCTAACTGCTGCCCCATGACTTGCCAGGCCATGATGCTCAGGAGATGCGCTGCTTATCCCCCACCGGTCGAAACGCGTGGTCACCCCAGCACTGCCGAAAGATGGGGCAGCGACTGCAGACTTCACATCTTGTAGGGAACACAAATAGTGGGCAAGTGGCTCCGAGTTATTTAGGTCTAGGCAAATCTGCATCCCTACTCTTTAGCACGCACATGACAAATTTCTTGCCCCCGTCTATTCTGTCAGGCGGGCTGCAATGGCTGGGTCTTCTTTTGCTTATCGCGGTCATACCTCAAGGAGCTGGAAATGCCAAAAGCACTCTCCCCTCTTCAGGGTGAAATCTCATGGAGATCTCATAGGACAGCTGGATCTCTCTTCAGTTGTCTCCAAGTACCAGGGGGATCCATAAAACGTTGAGCTATTGCAGTTCTCACTAATTTCCCACAACATATTTGCAAGGATGGCTACCAAGAAGATATATATATATTCTTTTGATGTTTGCTTTTGACTTGTAAAGGGTTCTAAAAACATGAAGCTCCCATTACCCTTATTCCCATTATTCATTTGGCTGGTTTTAGCACCAGCAGATGAAGAACACCAAGCCCAAGCACATGCGCTTTTGCCAGAGACTTGCTCAAGGTTCCAATAACAGGAATCATGACTTTTGGCAGACTTGTACTGAAATGGGTGAGGGAGAGGAAGGTGAGAGACATTCCTTTTCTGCTGCTCCTCAGTCTCAGCCCCTCTCAGTTCATCACAGGCCAATTAATATATATGTCTGTGCTCGACTTTGCTCAGTCTTAATAAGACTGAATGTGTTAAAAATCCAGAGGGCCCAAGGAAATGCAATAGTCTCCCCATTTTTCATGTTATCCACAGTGTCTTGCAGAGTAGCCAACACCTACACTTCTGTTTCCAAAACACATCCCAAGCTAAATAAAATTAAAATGGATCCAACCCAAACCACTGGATTTTCCCCATGCAACGTAATTAAATGAAAACATAAAAATTCATCTACTCTCTTTTTCTAGTCAGTACACTCTTCTTATATGCATGTTCAAACAGCAGTCCAACAATCCTAATATTTATATTTATGTCCTTCCAACTTGCTTATCCTCTTTAAAGTTCAAGTATCTCTTTACGAGTGAGTCATTCATCCACCCTTTCGAGGGTATAATAATAGAAATTCTTTAAAGCTTTGCGTTTTCAGCACAACGGCATTCCGATACGACCTAAGAATCCAGGAGACACCCTCTGGTCACACAGAGGACCGGGGAACAGGTTTGGCTAGAAAAAAAAGTTTTCCTCATGTGATGGGCAACCTACCAATCACACAGCACTTTCCTCAAGCAACCTGGGCTTTTTAAAGCCCAGCGGAGGTGGGAGACAGGGGCTTTTGCGGCTCTGCAGGTGGGTCGGGATTTCTGCTGGGAAGCATCACGAGAAGAGAGGGGTGAGTGCCTTGCTTTGGCCATCATCTTCCTCTTAATGAGGCACATGAGCGATAAATGTCTGTTAGGAGAAAAGGAAGCTTTTATGTTTAATGGTTTTTATTCTAGTCCCTGGACTGTGTTTAGTATGTGGGAGTCTGGTACCTGGATAAGGTTAACTGCAGAAGATTATTAAGTATTTCATTTTTCTTACCTCAGGCTGCATCTTCTCTATGGCTGTTTTAATTTGTTTCATATTTTTTCTCCTAAAGACTGGGGAGGAGGGAACGGGAAAATTAAATCTGTTGCAAATATATCTGAGTGTAAAAAAAAAAAAGAAAAATTGTTGCAGAGAAAGATGAATCCTGTAAGTCCCCCTCACAGGGAAATTAGGAAAGGCAAAAAAAGAAAAAATCCTCTTGTTTTGTCTGTGCTGAACTAATGAGGGAGAGAGGAAAAACCTACCTCCCAGCTCTATTTCCGAGGTAATTATGCCTGATGATGATTTACCAGCCACTCCACTGTTCACACAGGCTTCATTTCATAGCAATCTCTCTCGAAAGGAAACTTAATTAGTCTCTGACCCTGCTTGATGCTGAGCTTTGTTTTTGCTTTATTTTTTCTCCCATGGCAGCACAAAATAACTGGCTGGCTCTTCCTTTTCTGCGTGGGGTTGACTCCTGGCGCACACGCTGTTCTCTGTCAGAGGCGGCTGCATTTCGGGGCAGGTGGAGCGATGGGGAAAGTCCGGCGGGGCAGGAGGAGTGTGTGGTTTTGTGTGCGCTGGAGGTATTTGCTTTAAAATAAGTAAACGAATGATGAATTGACACTTGTAAAGCATTTGGCTTCTTACAGCAGAGTCCAAGCAACTGATCAATAGCATATTTAATTGCATCCTCTTAAAAACTGTGTAACTCTGAAGATGTCCCAAGCACTTGGAAACTACCTTCTTTTTAAGCCCCTTGGGGGCTAAATTTTCCACTAAAGCCAACTGAAAAAAAAAAGTAGGTTTATTGCTGTCTGGACCCTCACGCCTCAATGCGTCAGAGCCTGCAGCAGGTCAGGGTGTGGGCAGGTCTGTGGCCCGCGGAGGCTTCCCACGGCACCGGCACCAGCACCGGCACGGCACCTCCGGCAGCGGTTCCAGCCCGCTGGTTTCTCTCCGTCAGTGCCCCAGCCCCAGCCCAGGCATCTCGCTCCTGCCTGTAGAGACATGCTCTCCCGCCGGGGCCGGGTGAGTGCGAGGGGCAGGAGGTGTGGTGCCCAGGCTTCTGCATCGGAGGCGGTTACCGGCAAGGATGAGGTTTCTGCTGTTGCATGACTGAGTTTGTTTAGTTGTGCTTGAGTGGCTTCGAGCCCTTCGGCCAAGGCGCCTGGAGGCTGTAGAGCCCATGAGTAATAAAACAAATGCGTCCCTTGTCTCTGCCTCCTTACACCAGGGGATGAGAATGCAATGCCCTGTGCAGGGACGCTGAAGCAAAGTTGGGTAGCAAGAGGTGAGGTGAAGCCCCTGTAAGCCCTGCCGCCATGCTGAGAGACCTCTAAGGGCAGGGTGAAGAAACAAATGATGCTCGCAGGGGTATTTTTGGACATCCCTTGGTCACAGTGCCATGACTCCACCATGACAACTGGCACAAAACGCAAGGCAATCAAAACGGGACCCACTTCTGCATGGGGCAATGCCAAACCAATTCTTATCCGTTGGCTTGTTTTGGCTATAGATGGAGTAGGACTAGGCTAAGCAGGAGGCATTCGTCTGTAAGGTTACTGAAATCCTGTCCCAATCTATAGAAAGAGGGTGTGGAGGCTTCAGAAGATCAATCAGCCCAATGTGTGTGAGGGATGCACAACAGAGACTGAATCCTGCCTGTGAATCCAGGCACAGCTGTGAACAGGGCTTCCTTTGGAAGCCTGCATGGGGTTGGTCACCTAAAATACAAGGGCAGAAGCCAGCCTCTGCAGAAAGGAGCTTCCTTTTTGGCTGCCACACTCGTGCTGCAGGTCTTGCAGAGCCCCTGTGAGTAGAGGAAGGGAGGAGAGGTCAAGAAAGCTCTAAGGGTATGGAAATAACAGGTCTTTGGGCAATCTGTGGAGGGACGGGGGAGGCAGGGCTACCACTGCTCCTGTGCTCTGACAGGCTCAGCTGGACCCCCATGAATGGCAGGAGTGTTTTGGGGGTGTGGGGAGAGAGGAGAGGAGAGAAGTTGCAGTCTGGGTTGTGACCAGGGCTGAAGGATGTGCTTCAGGAGGGGTATAGGTTTTTGTGGTAAAATGGGAGCAACAGACACCTTTCCAAAGCTGCTTGGAGCATGGAGCAAAGTCCGTGGTAGTGATAACTGAATACCTGGGAACTCGACAGGTCACGGCTAAATTGCAAGGTGCCCGGGATGTGCTGAGGAACACCAGGTACATGGAAGCTCAAGGCTGAAATCCCAAGACCTGGCCACCTTCTTGTATGGAGGTTTTGGATAACGGTTGCAGCTGAAGCTCAGGTTTCCTCAGGAGTTTCCCTGAAGCCCCAGGAAACTGTATTTGGGTTGTAAAACTAACCTTAACCAGCCCACACAGAAGGCTCCTTTATCTCCAAACCGATTTGTGTCCACAGGCATGAGCTGCTGGCGCCTGTCTCTCTAGGGGCTGGGAAGAGGACTGCCTACCAGTGTCACACCCCATGGGTGGTTGTGAGTCATACTGGCATGCAGCTTGCTTCGGGCAAGCTGGCCAAGGTTTACCTTATACCTCTGTAGTCATGCACCTGCTCCAAGTGCTGTGCAAGTTGCTCTTGCTTAACGCGGCTTACCTCTGAGGCGTGAGGAGCCGGCAGCAGGTGGAAAGCCCCAGATCTCCCACGGCTTCTCCTCTGAGGCACATTGGAGGGTCAGCTCTCCAGCTGCCCAGGTGTTGTCACGGCCTTGGAGCACCTCCCCAGTCTCTCATCCGTGATGCCAATACTAGACCCTCTATGACAGAGAAGGGGCCAGACAAGGGATTGCCACATGTGGCATACGGGAACAAAGTAGACACCGAGAAATGGACTCCCTCAGTGCTAATCACTTGGAGGCAGAGGGAGAATTCAACTAATATGGCAACATCATGACACTTGTTCATTTATAGGTCTACAGTAAAGGTTCTTCCTTCCCTTTTCTTCTTCCCGGTCTCTCCGCTTCCCCCCACCCTGCAATCCCATTGGACTTAGGTAAGGTACTGGAGAGCCTTAAGTTGCCTAGAAGTTTGCCACTCCCCAGTGATATCTGTGTGGTGGTGACCGTGTCCAGCTTTCCTCTCAGCTACGGTATCCTTGGAGATGGGCTTGGCCCAAGAGAAGAGGCTTGCTTTCTCAGGCTGGCATGCCTGCAGTAATACCTGCCCAAGGAGAAGCAAAAGCAAGCTAGGTCCTGCCTACCAGGGAGGAGAAGAAAGCCAGCTTGTGGGGAGGCAAGCGCATGGGCTGGGTGGACAGCCCACATACAAGGTGTGAGTGCTGTCATTACACTGCAGGGGGGTCTGTAGGAGAAAAAGGGAAGGAGAAAGAGGTTCCTGAGATGTTAAGGAAAGGGTTGTGACTTTGTTAATCACGCGTGGTGTCATCTGTCATGCTAGCCACATGGCACACTCAACCCTGCTATCTACACGGCAACTGGAGCAGGCATGCTTTTCCATGTAGTAGTCAGAGTTCACGTGCCTGCATTTGAGCAGTAAAGATTTCCTTGCTTTTTGGACTGCCCCCTGACTTGTGATGTCTTTTAGCCGGCAATAACCAAAGACTTCGAAAATCTCCGGAGTTTGCAGCACGAAGATCCATGAGCCCAGCAGTGGTCTCTACAGCTTTCAGATGAGTAGAGGACCAGTGTTGGTCTCAGGTTTGGCAGACTCTGCAGTGTTGTATTACAGACCACATGTAGCCAAACATTGCCCAGACCCAGATTTGACCTGTGAGGCAGTTTTATGTGGCCCCCAGGCATGCTGGTTGGTCAACAAGTTTGGTAGGGGCAGAGCTTCAGGTTGACCTCATGAGCCTGCCATTTTCAAGTACAGAGCTGTACAGCTTCAGATGTATTGGGCTGGCCTCCAACAGCCTGGCTGGGAATAAAAATGGCTTCTTACCTTGGAAATAATGGCCATTCCCACTCACGCTATCATGCGAAAATACTTATGTGCTCTGCTGCTGGTATAATGGTGAAAGCACTGGAGACCCCTCCATGCCTAACCCTCAAACCACTGCAGAAATGATGGTAGGAAATTCTGGTTTTCTCTCTGTCACTGTTGGAAGTCCTGCCTACCCTAAAAGGGCAGCTGCTGAGGAGGCTGAAGGTGGCATTGTCAGAGAGGTCCCACAACGCTCTATTGCTCAAGAAACTCCCCTTCATTGACAGCTGTGTCTGCCCTTATTTTCCAACAGCTTCTTTGAAGAATCCCAGAGTCAGTAACCCCAGTGAGAGAAGGCACTGGTGCAGGTACTCTAGGAGAAGAGAGGTGTTCAAGCTGCTTTTCCTGTTTTCTGCTCAAGTTGGGCCCTCTTCAGCCTTTCTTTCACAGCTTGTATTTTCTTAACCACCCAGCAAATGCAGCTGTCTCGGGGTTGGGTGTTTTTTTCCCTCCCCCTCCCCATGCACACACGCGCTCCGTCCCTTTGAAAGAAGGGTTTCGTTGGTGCTGGCATCTGGGCTTGTTTCTCCAAGATGTCTCACACCTCTGACTAGTGCCTTTATGCCGCTCTCTCTGGAAGGGGATGAATTCAATGCGGGGCGCCTGGCCCCAGCCTGCAGGATATATCGCTCTCAGGAATTTGGTGGGAACGCTACTTGGCCCGGCTCCCGTGAGCCAGCTGCAGCCGGAGCAGCTCCCTCCCTCCTTCCCTCCCTCGCACCTGACTGGGAACGGGGGGCCCAGCTCCAGTTCCCAGCATGGAGGGGGAGATGGGGCTACTCTTAGCAAGGTGCTGCCAAGCCATGTGTGTGGCATACAGCTAAAGTGCCGTGGTTGCCAGTTCAGTTCCGTGGCAGTGGTGGCCGAGAGGAAAGGTCCAGTGGGGTGGATAGCGTACTCTGGGGTAAAGCTGACTCCTTTGGAAGAGGAGAGAGATGAGGGCACTGAACTTGTCCTCTGTCCATGCTTAAGCATGGTGCCTGTGTGAATGCTATGGACCTCTGGCAATTTACCCCCTTGCATGAGGCTGCTTCCAAGAACCGTGTAGAGGTCTGCTCCCTCCTGCTGAGTCATGGTGCGGATCCTACGTTAGTTAGGGGTAGCTGGTGTTTCTAGCCAGGTGGAAATGCAACACCATGAGCTGAGGTTTGCATGGGTACTGTTGTGATGATGAAAACCCTACCCAAAAGGGAGCTGAAGACACTGGCTGCCCCCAGAGTGGTCCCAATCTTCTGTAGCTCAAGTATTGGGGAGAGTTTGAGTTACCAGGTTCACACCTGGGGAAGTTTCTCCTCCGAAACTACTATGAAGCAAGGGGTGGGAGGTGTACAGACAGGCTGGCAGGTTCTGTCTATCCTTCTCCTCAGGGATAATTTCTACTTTTGAGTGAAGCCTATTATACTGGTCTAACTGAAGACTGTCTGGTTTTTCCCAGGTTACATGAAGAATTAAAGATGGCAAAAAGTGATGGTGGCATACGCATCTTGCAGGGTCTATTAGTCTTTGGGAATGTGGTCATTGGGGTAAGTAAGTGAAGTGGGACAAGTATGGGTGGAGGCTTCCTTCCAGTATGACACTTCTTAAAACAGCAGTTCCCAGCCATGAAATCCCTCTTCATGTGTGAAGTCCACATATAAATAGACCAGTAAAGCATGAGAGGAGGGGTAAAGGAGAGCTGTGCTAGCTGATCAGTTGGGTGGAGAGGGGACAGCAGGGGACAGCAGGGGCTGATCCACAAGACCAACATGAGTTCTAGCAGACGAGCCCTTGCTGCTGACCAACATCTTTCCAGCCACCTCCCTCCATATAGTGATGGGAAAGGTTCTGTTAGTTCTTTCTTAACATCCTCAAGTCCTAGGCCTGACCTCTCAGGTCTAGGCTGGGTGAGTCCTGCCTGCAGTTCTTCTGTGAAGGCACAATACAAGAGATTGTAGAGTTGGGCAGAGGAGGAGTTGAGTGCTCCTGTTTGGCAGCAAGTTGAATGAAAGGAAAGTGGTCTCCGTCTTTTTCTGTCTCTGCTATTTCTTTGGGGAAGCTTGATCTAATGGACTTTCCAAACTTGTGCTTCTCAGATGTGCGGCATTGCCCTCACAGCAGAGTGCATCTTCTTTGTGTCCGATCCCCATGGTCTCTACCCTCTGCTGGAAGCCACAGAAAATGATGACATCTACGCTGCTGCTTGGATCGGCATTTTTGTTGGCTTTGCACTCTTTGCTCTGTCTATCCTTGGCATCGTTGGAGTCATTAAATGCAACAGGACCTTGCTGCTGGTGGTAAGTATAGCAAAGTTTGCCCAGCCATTGCTGGCAAACTGAAAAAAGTGCTGCCTTAGTTTCCCTGCTCACCTTGGTAATCACCCACTGAGCAAAGACAGCTTTTATTAGCGATGAGGAGCCAAAGGTTCTTCTTGACCATGGCTGTGGTCACAAGGAGACCCCTGTGAGGACACATACAGGAGAATCTCCCGAACCAGGTTGAGGGAATTAATGGTGATAGCCACAGTGGAGGTTTAAGCTGACTGGCTTGACTCTGACCTTGCTCTGAAGCAATGCAGAAGCACTTGTACAATCAGATGTAGCTGGGATGTGGTTTAGATCCTTGTTTCTCCCCACCCCTTACTGCCTCTCAGCTGTCATGTACGATTCAGTTTAGGAGCTGATAAGGAATGACTTCTGTACAAGGCATCAGTATGTGTTACTATACCAAATATGGGTGCAGTTGAGAACATTAGACATCAGCAGGCAGGCAGAAATTACAGGGGTGGGGACGGAAAGCTTTGGATAAGCCAAGGACAATGTTAAGATGTGAACAAATCTCTGTACGATTTCTTACTTAGTCCTTCAGGTTGACGGTTGTGAAACTTAATTGGTGCTTGTATTAAAGATGAGTTGAACTGAAAACTCTGGAACTGGCTCTCTCTTGGATTAATATGGGATGGCAGGTGCCTGTTTTAAACAGCAGACACTTAGAGACCTGAACTCTTGTGCCACGGAATTCGCCATCAGACAGCTGATGGAAGAGAATTCCTTTAACTCTGAATTTTGGTGTCTTAGCTGAAACCCAAGGCTGTGGTATAGGAGAAAAGAGAGGGTACAAAGGGGCAGAAGCTGGGGTAAGAAGAAAACAAATGCCTTGAATCTGAGAAGAACATATAAAATGTGGGAGGAGAAATAGAGGCACAAGAACTCAAAGGGAATATGGGAAAGGTTAAAGGGATTGTGCTGAGAAGGAAAGAGAAACAGTGAAATAGACTATGAGAGGTGATCCTCAGGATCTGTTTTCATGAAGGATCTTTGCTCACAAAGTAGGAGTGCTGAGGAAATCTGACGATGCAAAATCAGGAGGATCTGAAAGACACCTTATATTGCACCTTCTGTTTCGCCAAAGTACAAGCTCTCCTGCTAGGAGTGGACAGCTTCTTGCTGAAAAGCTTGTAGCTGGCAAGCGGAAGTGGAAGGAGGAGACATGGAACAAGCATAAGCTGCCAGAGGGATGCAACAATGAAAAGGGCAAATGTTATTCTAGGACATATCACGCAAAGTATTTTACATAGAGGCAGGGTGGTATTAATGCCATGAGGTTCTGATGAAATCTTGTCTGAGAGATGGAGAACAATTGTGGTCATGCACCTTCAAGAAAGCAGACTGCAAACTGAAACAAGCACAGGGAAGGGCTACATGAATATTCAAGGGAATGGAGAGAACTGATGAGTCTAGGACAGCCTGGCCTCCTTTGCCTTGAGCAGGGTTTTGGGCTTCATCTTGAAAAACACAGAAGTGGAAGAAACTGTTTAACTGTTTCTCCAAGAGCTAACTTTGCTGTCTTTCTCCCACAGTATATTATTCTGATGCTGATCACTTATGCATTTGAAATGGCTTCTTGCATCACAGCAGCGACTCACCGAGACTTTGTGAGTATTGCTTTCCTGATGCTTTCTTGAAACTGCGCTGGGAAATGTTGCAGTCCTAGGGCATGTGGCTGTCCTGCTCAGTGTAGTAAATGGCCTGTGTGGTGGTACAGTGTAAGCTCAAAGGATTACTGCTGAGTTAAAGTAGCACCCCACAAGGAAAGTCTCCAACGTCATCATTCCAATCAAGGAAATAACTTTGTTCTTTTTAACACAGTTTTGTTATTTTTAACATTTTAATATGTTTACAACCTTGCAGTTAAGGAAATAATAGTGTGGGTTAGCTGGCTCATCAATACAGTGTTTAGTCTTTCACCTGCAGATTAATCTATCAATCACGTATGCAGAAGCCAAATCTTCAGCATTGCCCCAGGCAGTGTTACTTGTGAGGGAAAGATTACATGGGTTATTGAAGATATCGGCAGGGGGGGAAATGACTTGTGGTGCTTTAGTTCCAAGCAACATATCAAATGTAACCCATAGCTTCTGCACATCTCCTGTGATCTGACATCTGATAGGGCCTGCTTAAGAGTCGTGCTCAAGATCTTCGTCTTTGTTGCTCCTGCTCCTCAAATCCTGCTCTTTAGTCTCCTGTGCGTAAAACTGGGGGAGACGCAGCATTCCTGTTCTCTAGCAGGACACTGAAACAAGCAAACCAACCCACCCCAAATAACTCTATATTTGCTTTACATGGCCACTTATTTACATAGTTCCTGCATTCTTCTCTGTTTTTTTTTCTGTAGCTCACTCCGAATCTCTTCCTGAAGCAAATGCTGGAGAGGTATAACAAGTCAGATACAGTAAATAACAATGACAAATGGATGACTGAAGGGGTTACAAAGACATGGAATAAACTCATGCTTCAGGTAATAACAACACTGAAAACTCTCTCTAATTACTAAATGCTCTGCAGCCCTGGAATTTCAAGTCCTCCTTGGGGCAGCTTGGTAATAAAGAGGATAGCATCTGCCTTGAACCTTAGAGAAAGTCCTGCCACACTCATCATTTTGCTCGTTTATCAGATGGCAGACTGTCAAAGGCAGGCACTTCAAAAATCTCTCCCATAAATCTGTGGTTAATGCCTAACCAGCCATGTGCAGGGCTGTGACCTGGGACCATAAAGACCGTTCCTTTCTCTCACCCCGCAGAACCAGTGCTGTGGGGTGCAGGGCCCCTCCGACTGGCAGCAGTACATGTCCGCCTTCCGCACCACACACAGCGATGCCGACTTCCCTTGGCCGCGCAATTGCTGTGTCATGAATGACAAAGGGTCTCCCCTCAACCTCGATGGCTGCAAGCTTGGAGTCCCCGGCTACTATAACAGCAACGTAAGATCCTCTCTGCTTTTTCCAGTTAATATATGTTGGTCAAAAGCGCCTTGCTGGAAGGGGAGGAATAGCCAGTGAATAGCCTTCCTCCTCCACTGTAAACTACAGGTGTTCAAAAGTTTTCTGGAGGAGAAGCAATACCTGTAGGGTCCTAGCCCTGTTGCTGGACACGGAATAGATTGTAATAAAGGCTTTCCTGTTGGAGAGAGAGCTATTAAGAAAACTCTCCCAATGCCACCAGTAAGAAGTGACATCTCCAACATGTAGACGGACAGTAGCTAAATCAAACTTAGCCCAAAGATCAGTGCGTACAATATGAGTGAGCAAGTCAGCAGTTCTCCTCCTCAAGGTAAAACTTTTCAGTAGACCAGCTTGTCCTATTCAAACAGATTGCTGGGTCACGAGCATCAACTTCTGCACTAGCAAGCATTTCTAGAAGGCGTTCAAGCTTCCAAATTTGCCTGCAGCTTCTTGATTCTGAAGGTCAACTCTGTGTCGGCTGTGTTTGGTTATATATGTGTACTTGGCAAGTGAATGGCACAGGAAGTTGTCCTTGAAGTGTCTGAGATGGGTCTACTTTGTATTTGGTGCTAGAAACAGGTAAGCTATCTGCAAGTTGTCAATAAGCAGTGTAGCTCTGGCTTGTCTTCTTGAGACCCTATAAGCTACCCAAATTGCAATAGGAGAGGAGCATGCCACCTCAGTCTCTCTCAGAGGTGGATAAGCTTGTTGCCTTGCAGTACAAGCTCAAAGCTGGTGTTGATCCATTCACGGTTGTCTTCCAGGGTTGTTATGACGCTATTTCTGGGCCAATGAACACACATGCCTGGGGTGTTGCCTGGTTTGGTTTTGCCATCCTCTGCTGGACTGTGAGTACTTAAGATTTGCCTTTATTTCCGCTTCTCTTTTCTTGCTATTCCACACCCAGCTGGGTGGAGGTCGATGACAGGACTGACGCATTTAAAATGTCTTTAGATTATAGTTATTCATTCGTCACCAATCTGCCTGTAGCCTGTTCCACTAACAGGGCTACATTTACAAGTTCCCCTCCATTCTGGCTTCCACAGGCGAGGAGCTAGATGGTCTTCCAGCCTGCTGTGGCCTGCTGCCATCTCAGCAATACAACACAGCAAGCACAGCTTGCAGATACTTGTTTGTGAAGGGTATTGGATCATCTAAACAGTAATCATGACAGATAATTCAGTTTCTAGTTCGAAGACTTCGTATGAATGTTTTAAATACTCAGGGTTCAGCAGCTTCGTGACAGATAATCCCCAGTGAGCTGAGTGATCCAGTCAAATTGTTACGGCTGCACATACCTTCTTTCTTCACTGTGAAGCTTCTGTGCAGATAAAAAGCTTTAAGCTTCCTCTGCCTGAATGGACTTTGCTTATCAAGAACTTCTGTTGCTCTCTCCTACCAGTAGGACAAAATGGGGCTGGGGGAGAGGTGGGGAGAAGGAAATGGGGAGCAGAGAAACTTAGAAGTCTTGTCGTTTCAGTTCTGCGTCCTCCTTGGTACCATGTTCTACTGGAGCAGAACTGAATACTGAAGGCCCGGTGTCCTCAGCACTGTCCTGAAGCACCGCATGAAACGGCATTTGTTCGTCTTCCGCTCCATTCTCCTTGTGCCATGGACGATTTGAAGTTTTCCTACTACCTCTCCCATTTTTGCCCCTCCAAAAACTTGACACACAGAGCTGACGACTCCAGGAAAGAATCTTCTTGTCCCTTCTTTGCCCCTTGTTCTGCAGCCTTAATGCCTCTTGGCTGATGCACAATCCTTCTTTCACTGTGCAAGAAATCCTTGGAGCATAAGATAAGAAGTGATCTGGTTTGTTCTGTGATGACATCAGAAAGGAAAATGTCCATATACGCTTGCTCCAGAAAAATGTCTCTCTAAAACTAGGTTGAATGTAAATCATAATGCTAAAAGCTCCAGCAAGGGCTACGTGAGCAAAAGTGTAACCTGCTGTGACCAATAAAGACAAATGCAGCAAGGGAGAAGACTGCAGATCTCTCTAATATATTTTAGCATTCAACTTCTATTCCTGGTCTCTGTCACCCCTTGCCTTAGAATAAGGCAGATTCTCTCAGAGTTTAAGTGGGTCAGCATTAAAGGCATGTCACAGATAAAAAGTCTGTTGCTAGTCAAGCCCAATAAAAGGCTAGCTCACTCCTCAGCAATACGCTGCCTATATTCAAGCCTACCTCCTGTCACTGATGAAACTACTGCATGTGCTCCTACCTTCAGAAGTGCTAGTCCAGAAAAACCTCCTCTTGCTAACAAGCGACTCCTTCAAAAAGCTGTTATGTACTTCACACAAGATTTCACACATCTACGGGCTAGAATTTGTGCAGAACACAAAGGGTCCTGTGCTGTAGTTGGCTTTGTGAAAGCGGCTGTCCCACACCCCTAGATTACCATGCTTCTGGCTTCAGCTACCTGCATGTATATGGTCACGTCCCCTGTGTACTCCCCTTCCACATCCCCAGATCACATAGGACAAACGGCAAATAATGGCAACGAGTAGCTCTTGTGAAAAATGCAAGCAAGGAGCTTGCTGAACCAAATCCAGTCCTTGCATCAGCAGTTACGGTTCTCACTCAGTTCAACAGAGGGTGTTTACTTTGGCCCAGACTGATCTGGTGTCTTTCCTAGTGAACACTTCAGCAGTTACATGTGTTGTGTGAAATATGCTCCTGTACAGAGCGTTTTAAGGTGAAGCCTCTTCCAAATATGTACTGGTTCCGGTCCTGACACTTGCCAGCTGCCTTGATTCTTTGGTTTTGTATATTCACCAAAATACTAATTAAAAAGAAGTGGAAGTGAATTTTTTTTCTTGTTGAAGATTGTGTATTTGGGAAGGGGAAGTGATAAAGCTCTGTATCTGGGACATCTGGGGCAGTGCAAAGGCAGGCTTTCAAGTCCTGTAACCCCATCCTGAAGATCTGAGTGCAAAGCACCATGATGCACAGTGCTACAGAAACGCCGCAGCTGAATAGTCCCTTGCTAAGGTACTGGGAGAGAGAAAGAGGCAGCTATGAGGGTGAACAGCTTCAAGGAGAAACAGGTCCCTGCAACACAGAGGGGTTTTGCTGTATGAGTGTGCCTTCTAAAAGGAAAATATCCATGGATCAGCTGCTCCACTGGTTCAGTGGGGTGGTGACTGATTTGGAGAGCCTGAACTCTCAGCAATTTCCAAATTGGAAATTAATCTTCTGCACTTTTTTGTGAGACTCGAGGACATGGATAGACCATAGAGACTGTGTATGGTCTGGGTTTGGTTTTTAATTATTTGTGTGTGTGTGTGTGTCTGTACGTTGCTGAAAGCCACAATAATACCTAAATCTAAAGAAATATAAAGAGCAACAATGTCCGCCTAAGTTAGGCAGCAGTAGCAAATACTGGGTTCTCTGCTACTTGCTGTGAACTGCAAATGCCTGCCAACTGCAACAGGAGCGAGGAGAGAAATGGGGGAGGAGGGACAGTGCAGGCACACAGCCTCTGTCCTTGCTTGGCCAAATCCCTCCAATAACTCCTCAGTCGTGGCAGCCTTTGTGGATAGCTGCACACCTGTGTGAAGGTCTCTTGCTCGAGTTATTCCTGAAACTCAAGTAACCCTGCAAATGGGTGAAGCGACTGGCTACGGGACTTTCTAGAGACTAGCAATGCCTTCTGCACACAGATGTGGCTGGAGATATGGCCTGTAGAAAACTTTAGGACCATAGAAGCAGGTAATTTCAAATATTATTTTCCTCCTTTTTTGCTTCAGACCCAGACGTCTCTTCCTTCCTGCTACATCTAAATGTGGTGTGATTATAGCATTGCGCTCAATATAGAGAAAATGTTGCAGGATTTTGCAGAAGAAGAGGAACTGAGACTACTTTGAATAGACTATTGTAGTATTAACTGCTCCAACCAGTTGCAAATTATACCATAGACCTATTGCATAAATGGCAGCTTAAGCCAATTAAGTTTGGGTTCTTCAAATTTGCCTTCTGCTTCCTGAGCCTTTCCCTCACGTGGCACATTATGATTTATGTTTCACAAAAATAAAAGCTGTGATGAGCAAGTGATCTGGGCAATGGTGGATCTATGCAGAAGTGCCAAGCATGCAACAATGCAACCAGAAAAACCCAGCTTTATCCACCTGAACTAAGGAGGAAGAAGAAGACTGGACTGATGGCAGAATGATGTTGAGCAGGCTTGTGAAAAATCCTGCACAGCTTTTTCTGGTTTTTCAGCTTCTGAAGGGTGATTCCAATCTCTGCAAGTTCCCTACCTGGGATGTTAGGGGAGGGTGAGGAAGGGATGGAGTCCACGCCAGGAATGCTGGTGTTGGCTGAGGCTTGTAAAGATATCCTGTTTGTTCTTAGCTGTTTGGATTGCTGCCTGAAGGTATGGATGTAAGTGGACTTCAGAGCAGGCAATACGCAGAGATGCATAAAAACTGCTGGACTAAGACAGGATGAAGAAAAAAAATCTCCAGGTGGAAGCTGTGTGTTGTGTTTGCAGATTTGCTCTGTGTATTTCTTCTCTGTAGGTGTGAATATTCACAGTTCTTTCCTGGCAAAAAAAGCATGTTTCAATTCTCCGACAGATTTACCAACTGTATTTTCAGATTATTAATTTATTGTCATATTCCCAGCTCTGAGAAATCAGAGTCTCGCTGAGAAACATCCTCTGTTCATACTTGACAGAGCAGCGTGGCCTCCAAGCCAACAAGAATCCCAAATCCTCAGCTGCTCCCCTCCCGTACACACACAAATATAACCTGATGTCTTTCACATTCTTGAATGTTTGTGGCTGGCAGCACCGAAGGTCTCTGTTCCTTCAGGCAATGGGGCAATGTGGGCTGCCGTTGTGTACTCTGTGCCTTGCCCCCATTTTTCCAACAGGCTTTCCTACCCCTTCCTCCTTTCCCCTCACTACTTCTTCTGCATAAGATCTCTTTGCACAGACTCTCTCAGGCCCTATTTCTCCTTACCTTGATGGTTCATATATGACATACAATGCCCACTGTATGCCATGCTTGCATCTGGCTACCCACCTCACGGTGAAAACCAGCACCAGGCTGTCAGTGGCGTTCGCTGTCCCCTGGCTGATTTATTTCCCATCCTGCTCACTGCTTTGGCATCTTAGCTTTTCACATTCCTTACAACAGGGACTTGTGCCAAGCAAATGTTTATTGGGACCAAGTATGACCTAAAACTAGCTCATAAATGAAGCCGCCTTCTCCCACGCCTTGGCAGCCCTGCCCTCTTCAGCAACTGGGGAAAGCCTCTGCAACGTGTGGTATGCTGGGAACCTCCTGCAAGAACTCTCCTTTAATCTCAGGCATCTATCTTTAGGAGATCCTGCTGCGTGAGGAGTTGAGGATGACTGCTGAGGGTTTATCCTCAACAAGAAAAAAAGGTGAGGGTGTTTCTGGCTGTGTTAGCTTGCATGCGAGGTGAAATTCCAGCATAGACAAGGTCATCTGCAGTTCTTGCACAGTCACTAGTTGAGATAAACTCTGCAAGAGAGCTAAGTGATGAGCAGTGACCTGCTCTGACTACCCAGGGCTGTTACTGACTGTGCGTGAAGGCAGGATTGAAAACCTTCCCTCTCTAAGCAGATGTGCTTTGGGAGAAAACAGGTCCAGTTTTAAGACGTATCTGGACCCAAAGTGCATCACGTAATTCCTATGAATTTTCTAGGTTTGCAAAATGAAGTTCATCTTGCACTGCAGTTTGCAAATAAGACATGAGAAAATAGCTACCCTTTTTTATTAAGGACCAAACATTCTTGTTTTAACACTCATACTGTATCAAACTTTTGGGGGCATCAGGACTTGGCCAAGTCTGAGCTTCGCAGCTCCCATTAATTTCTAATCCTTAACTCTGAAACTGTTCATCCTTTACCCTTGTGGTGAGACATGTTCTTTGAAAAGTTTATCCTGCTCACACAGAAAATGAACTCAGAGATCTCACTGCCTTTCTCTATCTTGGCCATGATGATCCTGTTCTTTTTGCTGTTGTTGATGCCTTGTGCCAGCTTGGCCTAAGTCTCCCCCACTGGGCTAAATTTCCTTCCCTGCCCCGCCTGCCTTCCCTTTGCTGCCAGTCAACCTTAAGCTCCATCCAGTGGGATACCAGCTAGACGTGTCCTGTGTCCCACAGCTGCTGGGCTCCTGTGTTGCAAGGAGGATGCACGAGACACCTGTATCAAGTGCTCTGGCGCTGGGTTAGGTTGTTTCCTGGTTAACAGCCAGTTTGGGAACTTGCTTAATCCTGGTTTTGGCTCAGCTGAAACTATCCAAAATGTTATAGCTGGTGCTTCCAACACAACCTACACAGATGTTTGACCTGAGTCAGATTTTCAAACTCGTAGCGATGGGAAAGCAGGCAAAAGGAATTGACTGAAATTGTGTTCAAGCACTTCCACGTGTTTAAGCACCCTGATTTAGCGCACAGTCCTGAGTGGAGCGTGGCCAGGTCTGCAGTGTGCTTTTTGCTTGATTTTCATAACCATGGGAATGCTGGGGGACAGTTTGAGATTCTCCTCTTGTCTTATGGCCAAGTCATTGCTAGACTCTGTGGCACAAAGAATACAAAAATACTGTTTCTCGTACAGCATTAATAATTGGCTACGGCTAACAACAATTCCAGGTTGAACAGACACGGTTTTCTCTCTCACTTTGTGTGCTGGTTGCCATGGTAAGCAGGAAGCACAACCCAGGCATTTTCCTAAAGGGAAATTGAAGTCATGAAGGAGGTAGGAAAGGGAGTCAAGCTCTGAGTTCAGCTGCTGAGTAGGAAAAAAAGTATTTCATTTAACCTAATGATTCATCTGCTTTTTAAGAGGAACAAAGAGCAGGCTGAACTGCAGGTATGCCCACTGAGGCTACAACCACAAGAATCCCTCTCTTTTTTTTTCCAGGGTAGAATAACGGACAGATACTAATAATATTCATTTCCTCGCTACAGCTCAGAGGTTGAATCAGTGATGGCACTGCAAGAATCCAGAGAACCAGGAAACTTAATTTGTAATTTTTTAAAATTCTTGCTTGTCCTTTACAAATCAACAGAAGTGCACACACAATGCACCAGAGGCTTTACAGTTAATTGTCTTGTTCCAGCTTTGCTTCCCCTCTACAAGCACTGGGATCCCAAAGTATTTCCATACTCTATTCTGCGTTGCTCTACATTATCACAGGCAAGGCAGAGTTCTGCGGGAGATGTGCTAAATGGGAGGATGTGGTTGTGCATCACTGAAACTTCAGCCTGGTAGAACTAGAAATGTAAGAAAAAAGATGAATTTTACCCTTGGAAATTTTAAAGCATTTCAGATAATGGTAATTCTACAGAAGTCTCCAAGCCCCCACTTCATTTTCAGAGTTGCAGAGCAGCTGCAGCCCTCATAACCTCTAATCAGACAAGTGTATGATCAGGCCCTAACCTTCATCCCCACAGTCAAAACCCAGACAAACACAGCTTAGCACCCTGGCCACTCACACAACAAAAGAAGGGCTCAAATTCCATGTCAAAGGAAGACAAATGCATTTGCACCACATTCATAAACCAAATCCAGGAAAAAGAAAATGTTTCAAAACATCACAAGGGCACAGGTCTGTTTTTATAAAAACTCCAGTTTAATCTCATGGCTGAGACCTGGCAAAACATCTTTTTTTTTTGTGGCTGTTGTTTTTCTTTCTTTTTTTTAAAGCAATAAGGCACAAAGGCAGGCAAGTCCACACAGAGAACAAAGCTTAACAAAAATACAATCCATCAGAGCTAGCAGGAGAAATAATCACAAACCAGGGCCAGTGGGATGGGGACAGTCCTTTTCACAGTGTCTGACTTCCAGCCCTTCCCTTGACCTGGCAGCAAATAGTATTTCAAAGGGGACCAGTGCCTGCAAGAACAAGATCTAAGGTCTGGGCTGCTGCATGGAGCCCTCAGGAAGCACTTGCCTCCTGCCATCCTTCCTTTCCAGGGCTGTTAAAGTCCTGTTCCATCTCCAGTTGAACTCAGTGGCAAGCTTTCCATTCCTTGCTTGGAGCAGAATTAGTTATCAACAAGCCTTTATATTGATTAGGAGCAAGCAAAAGCTAAACCAAATTGGGATCAGCTACAGCTTTTCCCCCAGTTCTAGAGATTTTTTTTTTTTTTCTAGAGATGGAGAGAAGCAAAAGGGCCAACTGCAAAACCTGGGCATGCCTGAAAGCTAATATATGCTCCAGTAGATTGTTTGCATTTTCAAGGACTGGGAAGAAGCTTGCAGTGGAAAGCTAAATCAGTTCTTGCACTCTGGTCTCCCCTGGTCTCATCCCTCCTCTCCCAGGACATGATCTGGCTCAGGAAGGCAGATTCAGGCCTTCTGCCCACCACAGATTAGCCAGAACTAATTAGCTTCTCCTCTGTGGGCAAAAAGCCAATTCATCTCACACCCTCAGTGCCACAAAAGTTGCAGCAGAAAACAGTTCCATGCATCAGCCCAAGTTTCACAGGTGTGCAGGATTCTATTTAGGCAATTCCTTCATTTTAATTACATTTTCTTTTTAATATATTTATATAGAATGTTCTTTTTATATATATATATGTATAAATTTAACACAATATTCACCACTACAGGCATTTCAGAATTCATAAAGAAAGAAAAAAGACTTTGATTGCACCATTTGGACTCTGGATGAGGGAAAATGTTGCAGGGCTTTATGGATGCTCTCTAATGCAGACCTAAGTTCCTCTGAAGCTCTAAAGGTGAAAAGAAGAAGTGCTTCAGTCTTTCTGAAGTGATAGCATGGGATGGACAGCCCAGAGGAATGTGGTTTATAAGATAAAACACAATCCTCATTTCTGTTTACTCTCTTACCAATAAGGCAGCTCCCACATGAGCTAACATTATCCATGTCCCTCCTTTCCGTCAGGGGATTCCCATCTTTGCCAGCCCAACCATTTCACTCTGATCTACACTTAACAGAAGCTACACAAACCCCCTGACTATATGGGAAGAATAAGTGACATTTAGTCACTTGTCTCCCATCGGTAAAGGTGCACAAGCAATACATGTATCATGACTAAGACTGGGGCCATCTGCAAACTTAGGTAGTGGCCTTTACACTCTTCACACTCTCAAGGGACTCGAATGTATTGCAGGGTACCTGAAATGATCCTTGCAGAGCTGCAAATGATGTGACAGTCTATTTAGGAATGTCCTTTCCATAATGCCAAGAGCAACCGACTTAGCTTTCCCATATACAAAACTTCAAATTCTAGGCCAGACCCATCTCCCATAAATCTGATCTATCCGTCTCCATAACGCTTCACAGGAAAAACCAAAGAAACCCAAAACCAAGCAAAAACCCCAAAATCCTTTCTTAAAGTCTCTAGTGTTGCAGGGTTGTGCTGGAGGGCAGGAGTTTGGTACCCACAATGTACCACTGCAAACCCCTGAACTTCAGAAGAGCTTCCAATCTCAGGTTCAGTGTTCTGCTGCAGGGTGGCAGAGGACAACCTAAGGGCTCTGAAGCAAAGATGACATCGGGCCTGACCCTGAGGGTGACCCCAGGAATGGCTTAGTAAAGTTGGATCTCCGGAAGCTTCAACCACACAGTCAGCACCACTCAAGGGGAGATGGGTTCTGTTTTCTGAATCTACGCAACTATCAAGTCCTGGTCCTTGAAGCTGACTGCAACTATCAGTATCAACATGGATCCATCATCAAGCATTAGAAACTCTGCAGAAGTCTGGGTCTGGATTTGGGAGTGGTGATACCTGTGCAATGGTGCACCTGGCAACTAAGCAAGTACTCTCAGCTCTGCAGGGTCTGGGGCTTTATCTCAGCTCTCTTGACAGAAGCCCACTTGTGACCATAGAGCTATAGTGATGTGCCTGCATTAAGCCCACTGGCTAGGCTGTTGGAAGTTTGATACATCAGCTGAAGGTTGGACATGAAATTGTAGATAGAGATGGGTTTGAGCTACCCAAATAGAGATCTCATTACAGAATCCCTGCTTAATGAAAATCCAGGACCTGGATCTGAGTTCAAATTCTGAAACACCCTTAAAAAGTATGGTCTGTATACAGATTTTAGTTGAGGCTGATCTTTAATACTAAGTAAAGATTTCTAATAATTTTCTCTTGCAGGAGTTTCACCACTTATGCCAAAAGCGCTATTACTTACTGGAATGCTGTTGAGAGCTGAGACAGTGTATTGTGTACAAATTGCCAGACCTCATTTCTTGTTCATAGATCAGCTTATATGAGAACAAGGGGGGGGGGGGGGAGCGGAAGAACGGATTTAAGGTGCCAAGGTTTCATCACATGTTCTTTTTCTTTTGATACATTACTTCGTGAGCTTCGCTGGCTCTGTTCCACATGCCTTGGCAGTCAAAACTCCTAGGAACTGAGAGAATATAAATCCCTGCCCAAAGTAAACTATTTTGTTGATGCCAAAAAAACCTGGGCATCATCTTCACAACTTTTACTTTCTGTAAAGCCTTACCACAATACCTTGTGTCGCACCTTTCCAAGTCATTTGCCATTAACCCAGCCGGGGTGGTTAAAATCTTTCCCATGAGGCAGTAAAAAAGGCATTTGGGTGCCATGTAAATGCAGGACAGAGCTGTGCTAACTATGAGGAGCATGGAGGACTGGCAATCCCCTACTTTTAATGGGAGGCTGCACAGGCATCTTATGGTCTGGGGGGAGGATAATACAATCGTCATGAAGCTGCATATTCTGGACCTGCCGTCCATGGCTTGCCCAGGTAAAGCATAGGCTGACATCTGTGAGACAACATGGACACAAACAAGAACTCCAGGCTCTCATCTGGTTTAATATTCTCCCTCAACAAAACTGACAGCGCAGACTTAGTTCTCTGCTCTGTTCCCTCTTACATTGCGTTATGCACAAGAGTACAGTGGGGAGGATCAAAGACTGCAACTGACAAGGAAAAGCCCTCTTGTTTTTTCACGCTCCCTTTGGATATGGCAGGAGAAAATTCCTTGCGTTTGTGGGCACAGAACTTCTCAAAAGTACTCTGGCACCTTTAGCAATCAAAGAGTGCAGAGAAAGCACTGTACAGACTCTGGGCCCTCCAGCCGCAATGACACTAAATAAGTGACACATTCAGTACAGACCAAGAGCTCATGGGTTGAGTTTGCTAACAATTTGAAAATGCCAGCACTTCAGAAAAAAAGCCCTGAACGTACATCCATTGGGAAATTCTGACTGACACTCATTAACTATAGCACCTCCTACCAGATGCTCAGTTACTGCTTAAACTGTAGTCCATAATACTCATCCGAGGGCCTACAGACTTAGACATCTCCATGAATGATGGCCCCTGCAAGCACCATTACAGGGACAATCTCAGTGCTGGCAGCAACACCTGTGTTCCCATCTCTTCCATAGTCGCTAGTGACATTTAAATTGCAGAGACAACACGAGCTGTACCTGACTTTGCAATTGCCCACAGTCACATACCAGGCAATAGATGAGCCTGTGGTTAACATAGAGTTAGAGGCTTTGTAAAGGAAGCTTTAATTCTATTCCTGCGGCAGCTGTTGCTTATACAAATGTGTATTTGCCTGTAACAGTAACGGCCCTTCAGCAGAGAGTTTGATTCACTTCAAATCCCCCTCTCAGGATATTGTTCATGATCTGTTCTGCAGTCCCACAAATCATCCTCTTTACCATACTTTTAATCAACCTCAAAGCACTGAGGGCCAGGGAGGTGACAACCAGCCATGCTCTCAAAGAAACAATGTAAAATCACAAGGAGAGGAAGTTTAAAGGAGAAAGAAGCACCTGGGGACATGCCACACAGTGGCAATGAAAGACCAAGGGTCAAAGATATGTCAGTCAGGGTGCAAAAGGGCAATAGCCCAAGGACGTGCAGATCAGAAGATCCTCTTGCTTTTCTCAGCTGTTGGCAGTGTGGAGCACAGATGGAGATAGTTGCAGAGGTGTCATCTGGCTTTAAGCAATGATGAAAATATTTGATACTGGCCTTTGTTACAACCGTATCTTTGCCTTCATTGATACTAGCCTGAGAAGTCTCTACCGCTGGATAGTCAGCTACACACTCATTCCCAAGCCACACGGATGTTGTCTGCCCAAGGAAGGTGTGGCTGAGCACAACAAAACTCATGAGCAGGACTTGGAAGATTAAAAGAACATGTTCCCTGTCCAGCTACTTCCATTGCTTGCACATGCTGGAAAGAGCACATCTTTGATGCAAGGATAGAGCTGGAGGCAGCGCCTTCAGGTTGTATGTTTGTCACTGGAACATCCTTGGGTGTCTCACACTCTGTATGACTTGCTCATGCCAGCTTCACCTTCCTCTTCAGCTATTCCCAGTCTCCTTGCACTGTTCATTTACACTGTCTAAATCAGACAACAGAGATGGATAGGCATGGTCATTCACTGGTGGCTGGAAAATAATGGAAGGAGGTCCCAAACATCTGGACTTACCTCCTCAGCAGATGTTGTGCCCCTGCACCCTGGGCTGCAGTGCTTTGGAACAGTGTTTCCTCCCAGCCCTATTTTCTAATTATACCAAGACTTATTTTTCCTTTTTTCCATAGGGAGGATGAGACTTTCACAGGGCTTGTTAGACAATAAGTATGAGGAAATGCAAGTTCCCTGGGACTGGCTTACAAAAAAAAAGCAGACAGTGAGGGACTGGGCAGGGGTGAGAAAGGGAAGGAAAAGCAAGACAAAAAGACTATGACCCTCTGTAGCAAAATGCTTTGCAGGAAATCGTAAAGGATTCGGGTCCATCTTGCACAAAATAGTTATAACAACAGCAAAATGGCAACAGAGTTGGTCTTGGACACTCCCATCCCATCCACCACGGAAAAGGAATAAGAGAAGCAGTTGCTATTCAATCTGCCTCCCACTTCGTCCATCCAGAATCACAGAGCGCCTCTGGGGCTGGTAAAAGCAGCTAGTAGAGGTCTCCAGTCTCTGGCCATTCTTGGGGATGGTCATTTTGTTCCGCAGCGTCACCCCCTCAGGCGTTGTCCGCGAAGTCTCAGACAGATCACCACAAATGGGGCTTGAAGAGGTGGTCTGAGTGGGGCTCCTTATGGGTGATAACAACACCCTGGAGTCTGCTGAAGAGGAGGGATGGTCCATAATGGGGAAAGGGGGACTGAAGAGAATCAGACTCTGGGGCCTCCCAGGCCTAGATCTATAGGAAGGCTTGGAGAACCCTGATGGCCTCTCCATCTTCGAGGACTGAGGGTTATCTCCAGCTGTCTCCCCCTCAGAGGTGCGCTTTCGGCGCAGAACAGGGGCATCCAGAGCTGGGTGATGACTGGACTGAGATGGCTCCAGCGGAGAGCCAAGGCTGCTGTGCCAAGGACAGGCTGAGTCCTTTTGAGCTGGGTCACTGTTTTCTTTCTCTGCTTTGGCTTTCTTCTCTGTCAGTGGGCTCTTGGGGGCCTCCAGGTGGCTCCACGCAACCCGTTGAGTCTGCCTGACGGCCTGCTTAGTTTCTGCTTCCTTCTTCTCGGCCGGCGGAGCAGCGTTCTGAGCTTGCAGGGGCTGGGGGATCTGGGTGTACTGAATCTTTGGCGGTATTACGGGCACCGCTCTAGCCTGGCACATCTTAATCATGAAAGAGGTCCTGACCGCTGACACGCTGACAGGGGCAGAGTTACGACGGCCAGTGGTGGCGTGGGCCACTGCCAGGTAATCCAAGTCTAGATCCACGTGGGCATTGAAATGAGACGCCCAGGGTACGCCTTTACTGGCAGCAGGGCAGGCAGTCGGCAGGGATGGGACAGAATCACTGCTTTTTACTTCCTTCTGCCCACACAAGAAGTTCCCGGGGGCAGAGGGCATGGACAGGCTCTCGAATGTGAAGAAATCTGGGGCTGGAAGGAGTGAATCCAAGTTGAGGGACGATGGCCTAGTCTTCACTTTGCGAGGTGTTTCTTCACCTTTATTACTTAGCTGTGACTCAGTGGCAGAGCACAATGTTTTGGTAACCGTCTCTCCTCCCAGGGCAGTGTCCTGAGACATGGATAACTCCTCCTTTGTGTTCTTCACCTGTGAAGAACTGCCTGGGCTATTTTGGTATGATAAAGGCAGCTCAGGCTTTGAGCTCCAAGGGTGTTCTTTGCTCACATCCACTTTCTTTTCCTCTGGCTCTGAAAGAGGGATTCTGGAGGGTCCTTCTTTCTCAGCTGGTGCTTCCTCCCTGCTGAAGGGGTACCTCAGCTCCTCAGGTTTCGAAGGTTCTTCTGGAGGACTTGTGCTATTCTCATCTTGCTTAGCTTTGCCCAAATTAGAGGGGGAGATGCGTTGTGTTTTGGGAAGCTCACAAGTCACTGGCAGAATGTCACTGCATAGTTGCTGCTGGTCAGTGGCATCTATGGAAGAGAATGGGATAGTCCACAGACTCATCACTGTGTCTTTACTGTCCAGGGAGAGGCTACGACTGAATCGTGGTCTAAGAGAAAGGCCTGTCTCTGCTCTCTGGCTCTGTGGCTGAAACTCCTGTATCATCTTCTCCTGAATGTCCTTAAAGGTGGGGGAATGGAGTGGGCTTGTGACCCACTGGTGATCCTCCCATGGCTCCACAAGTTCTAAGCTCTGCACATTATCTGTCCAGGTATCCTCGTCATCCTGGTCACCAGCATCATGGGTTCTGCTAACAGCATTGCCCTCCTTCAGCTCCTGGATTCCAGCTCCACTCAGCGCCTTGGAGGAGAATGTGTCCCTTTCATCAGCAGTCATTATCTCAGGCTTCTCCTTCTGAGTCTGGACTCTGGTAAGACTTTCCTTTTCCCTCTGCAGCTGGCAAGTGCTATCTTTTTCTCTCCCTGACTCTGGACATGCTCCCTTAGAACAAGAAAATTCACGACTTGGGGCAACCTCATTAAATTCTGATTGACTATGAAGCTTCCAGTCCAGGGAAGGAGTGACACATTCACTCCTGCTGTCCACCACTGGGTGGTGGTTCTTTGGAGCGGCTGTGCCAGTCGGAAGAGTACCCAGTTTGGGTACAGCTGAAGCACAGCTCTGCTGTGCAACCACATCAGACTGGCAGTTGTGGACGTTTTCTTGTTGTTCCATACCGGCACCAAATAAAGGCACCTGAGTTGTTATCTGTGGTGTTCTGCTTGCAGATTTCTGCTCAGACAGTGTTGGACTCTGCCCTGGGCCAGAGGAAGAACTATCTGTTTGTACTGAAGAAGAGGATTCAGAAATTAGGCCCGTCTGGGGGACAACTGCTGGCAAGAGCAAGAGCTCCTCTTCAGGTTCAATAATTTTCAGTTCCTGCTGTATCTCTGGCCACAGCGGTTCTAGAAGGGCATTCGCAGGGTCCTCCTCAGTCTGAAAAACAGAAGAAATGCCGTGACCTGGCAGCTCACAACTTGCCAGTAAATACCCCTCCAATTTTCCTCAAACAGCCCTCTTAGAATAGACAGGCTCCTGGATGAGCACACTCATGGGTACAGAAACACAGACACGCATACTGCTACCAGTTCAAGGAAGGAAATAAGTTTATAAACAAGCGGGTTTATGGAGAAGATCTGAGGTGCAGCCAAAATGAGGCCTGGACAGATGTACTGAAAGAGTGAGGTGAATGAGTAGCTGGAATGTCTCAGCCTGTTTCTCAGCTCTTCCCATTCAGGCTCGCTTGGCCTTGCCAGAAGATCTGCGTTCCCAAATCGCACACGAACAGGCATGAATAATCTATTCAAGGAGCTATGCCAACGGATCTTTAAATAGCTGTCCAGAGATGAGTATCGCTGTAAGAAACTTGGTGAAAAAGCTCTGCTAGAGATACAGAGGAGGAAAAATAATAATAATTTTAAAAATAGTGTGTAGAGAATGGAAGAAAAAAGGACTGTTCCTCCCCAGGACAAATGGGACAGCAAAAATAGAAGGGGATTTCAGAGACCGTGGGTCAAAATGCTCAGATATCCGGATAGTCTCACATCTGAAGAGTCCCAGAGCAGACAGATTAAACTGACTGCAATTGTATAATTACAGGAAAAGAAGACCAAAAGAGGACAGTAGGTAGTTGTGTAAAGGTAAATCACCACATGGTGGTGTGCACAGAAGTTAAATCACTACATGGTCAATTCTTGACCCTGCTTAACCTAGGTCATAGACTGAGTTTTCATGACTACGGACACACAATGAAACTTTAAACAACCTCCCAGTCACCACCATGACATTGTCCCCCATCTTTTTTCTCATGCCTTCTTCCTTACCACATCTCGTAAGCGCGACCCTTCTTCCATCTTAGCCATCTCGATTTCCTGCTGGCCACAGCTGCCTTCTGAGGAGACATCCTTCATCTTGAGCTGTCCTTGCTCTACCTTGTCTGCAGGGAACGGCCGCGTATGAAACTCTGAGGCTGGTGTTTGTTCCAAGGTGGGACTCTGCTCTGAGGACTGCCGGGGGCTGCTGGTGCTGCTTGTGCAGCTGCTTTGCCCACATAACGTCTCCCGATTTTCTGCTGCTGGCTGTGGAGTTTCTAAGGTCTCGGGTTTCCTGGCTGCCACCAGCTCCTCAGGGTGAGAGCCTGGATCAAAACACAAATGAACGATGTAACTGCTTGTGACTGAAAACATGTGCCCTGAGACAAAGCGCTGCTGTTTCAACCCTATGTCAGCTAACAAAGCTAAAGAACTCCCTCTGGGCACAGTAGGACGTTGCTGGGAGGCCACCCACCTCCCCAGTCTCATTACTGCAACAAGCGCCAACCTGACCTGCTACCATCAACACCTTCCCTGCTACAGCTTGGTGTCTTTCCTGCCCGAGAGCAGGCTAGAGCAACCTCCACACCACCAAGCTGCAGGGCACCTCCAGTAGCCTGGCAGAGGCTCCACATCCCCCTACCTAACACACTTTTACCTCTGGATGCTTCCACTGGCAGGGTGGGCCCCGGCTGTTTCTCCTTCGGCTCCAGCACCTGCTCTGTCCTCGTGTGCGTTCCCGCTTCCAGGGCAGAGGGGCTCGTGTTCTCAGCCACCAGGGAAGACAGCTCCTCTAGGCTGGAGAGGGAAAGCTTCTCCTTGGCGGGCACACGGCAGGGGGTGCTGTTAGTGCTGATGACTGCGGATACCCGGAGGGGAACGGAGACAGCGAAGGGCTCTGAGATGTTCAGGGCTTTCCTCTGGTGACGAGGGGAGGCCTCCAAGGGAAAGAGGCTGCTTGGGAAGCCTGACTTGGCAGCTGTTTCGGAGGTGTAGAACATGCGGCCGCCTTTGGAGGAAGTCTGCTCGTTTTCGGCATCCTCTGCTGCCCGGAAGACCTTCAGCTGCTCAGGGGGTGACTTTGCCTGCGGTGTCCGGGGAGGACTTAGCTCTGAGCATCCTTTGGCCCCCATGGCAGATCCTTCCCGCTCCCACTCATTCTCCTTGCTGAGGTCATATGAGCTGCCTGTGCCACCTGTCCGTATCTTCATTACCGGAACAAAAAATCCTCCAGTAGTCACTGTCCGTTTGAATCTGCTCTTTTCATCCTCCCCTAGAGGTGGGAGATAGGAGGGAGTCAGTAGGAAGTAGCAACCTTCCTCTGTGAGGAGCCCTCCTCAGTCCCTCCAGGGATGAGTCCTGCCCTGGTGAATACCCATATTTCCCCAGAGAGATGGGGACAGCACTCACTGAAGACCTTCCAGCCTCCAGGCCTGGGGCCTCCTTCAAACTGGGCAGGCAGGGCTGGGTAGAATGCCGTGCAGTGGAAATCACTCAAGACACTTATTAGGGGCCCCTCTCAATCATATACAGCCAAGTCTAGGGCTAGCATGCATTGCCCACAAAGATCACAGCTCCAGGCTTTGTTGGCTTATTGCAAGCACTTTTCACTGCTTTATACTTTTCCTTATAAATGGGAATTTTGTGCCCAGAATAACCAAGAATGAAAACGAGGCAATCCCACTGCTAATAAAGATGCAGCTAGGCACAGCGGTAAATCTCAGGTGCATGCACCAACATAAAAGACACAGAAAAGGGTTAAAAATGCAGGCACACAAAGGTGGGGGCACATGTCAGCAGCCGTGGCACAAGCATACCAAGATACACGATACGGTGAGATAGGCAAAGAAACAGACCACCACATACATGCAGGCACAGGGGAAAGCTGAGAATGCAGAGGTGCAATCTTTTGCCCTTACGGTATAGGTTATTGATGTCTCACCTTCCACTGGCAGGGAACACAGCGAGTCCATGCTCTTCGCGGGCCGAATAGTTGCTTTTTCTGTGGAAAATGAGTTTTAGAAACAGGCTTCAGATCCTGTGGCTTTGCAGGTTTCAGCCCATAAGGACCAAAGGCTTACATAGACAGGCATGCCAGGCAGACATCAAAGTCATTTTCCATTTCCAAGTGTTACCCCTCTGTATCCACACCACGCGGCTTATTATCCACACCACTTGTCCACACAGCTGGGGATCTGCTAGCGCTAACAACAGCTTTGCACTTGCCGGACACGTGGAGAGCTATACTTAACCCAGCCAGTCAGCACCATCTCCAATGTGAAGCAGTCAAGCATCCCCAAAGCTGTTATGCGCCACTGCCCTCCCTGATCAAGTCAGGCTATTGGCTGTGGGGACTTTTTAACTAAACTGACATAAATGCCTTCTCACCTCTCATTCCTGATAGCAAATGTTGGGTTATTTTTATGGTGCACTCTCTTTCTCTGGCATGAGCATACCCTGCCTCCAGCAAGCACTCCAGGAAATTTATGAGGGCGGTAAGCAACATATTTTCCTGGTCATCCTCGCTGGACTTGCTTGTCCAGAAATAAGCTGCCGTTTGTCACCAGACACTCTACAGGTCTGTTCCTGAGAGGTTCTGGAGGCATGTAGCTGTTACCACTCTGAAAAGGGGAGATGGGGGGAATGTAGCTGGCAAGGAAGACAAGTTAGTCTCTGGCAGCCCAAAAAGAGTTCATGGAGCTCTGGAAAATGTCTGGGAGCAAAGTTTACTATTTACAAAGCTGCACAAAGTAGGTAAGGCAGAAAGTGAGCAAGCTTGTTGGACTTCATTTGTTTATATAATTAAGGCTTCTGGGACTGACTTTCACATGAGCATAGGAGAAAGTCCAGCTACTTTTTGCATTTATATGGAGTCCTGGCTACCTTTTACGTTCATATGGCATGATGTCTTGAGCACTGGCTCCGCTTTCCCAGAGGAACAGAATTTAAGCCATGGAGATGGCATTTTATGTGACTTGCAGACTCATGTGCATGGACACGCACTGTGTTAAAGCACGTGCTGAGTTTCAACAGCAAGTTCATCTGTTTCCTCACATTAGGCTGTAAGCAAAGAGCACCCAAAAATCCTACATGGCAGCGCTAAAGGACTGCTTCTCAAAAGCACTACTTCAGTGCCTAAATCTCTGTGCACGGTTGCGCATTTGTGTGTCCTGCTGGTGAAAATGTACAGCCTCCTGTCACTCAGTACTGCGCTTGGAACAAGGCTCAGCCCCCACGATCACTGGGCTCCAGTCATTGCTGGGCATCCTTGGATTAGCACTATTTTGGGACAGATTATTCCTTATCAAAGTGAGAAGGTGATCCCATGATCAAAATAGGATGGAGAGCTATTTTGAGGTCTGCCATGGGCACCCTATGCGAGGCCATCTGTACATGCAAAACATGGGGGAAGGCAGGGGTCCAAAAAGAGCTGGATCCAGCATTTGGCTTCACACTCAGTTCTGCTCCAAATACAGCCTCTTTATATGTGGTGGTAGGTAATGTTGCCAACATTAACTATTTTATTTTAAGTCTTGCAATGTTTGGTAGTGCTCCTCCAAACACCAGCTCCTGGAGTCATGAGATTAGAAAAAAAAAATTCCACCTTCATCTTCTTTTCAAAAAGTAAATTTCTTGACTTGGAGATACTAAAAAAATCTAGGACATATAAACCCGAAACACTTCTTTATAAACTCAGGTAAAAAAAAGGTATACTTTCCTTTTAAAAACTGTGATTACTTTTAAGTCAACTTCATGATTTTTAGAACTTGAGTCATCATTTCTGAACACTGGGAATTGGCACTGCCATGTGATTTTCTAGGAAGCAGAGTGTTTAAGAGATTGCAGCTCAGGAGGGGCTAGAACTTGGGATTACAGCCAGGAGAAAAGACAACTTCTCCCTTGTAAATTCTGCAAAAGTAATAGCTTCCCTGGAAGTGCTGAGAGCCAGGAGCCATAGGAACTCTGGCGCCTTATTTTTCACAAAGACACTGAACACAGTTGGTTCTTTAATGCCTTTTAGTGGAAGGACAGCCTAGAAGGGCAGCCATTCACCCAGTGCCATGTAAGGAACATTAGGAGCCAGAGGCTGGCTGGGCTGGAAGAGTGGACTAATCCAAACCTACATAGCATTTCCTAGTCCCCAAGCTTGACAGCTGGGCAACGTGAGCCTGTTTATCACATACCAAAACAGAATATTTACTGTAGCTGTCTAGCATATCATCCTAAAAGGGAGTTTCTTGCCATCACATGAAAACGAGATGTGCATGAAACCAGGCAACAAACAAGACCCCGTTAGACTATCTCAAGTCTAATGGTATTAGTGTCATGTGGATACAGGTGCCCCATGCAATCAGTATTGCAGGAGAAAGCTGCAGAGAGAAATACTTAACTGAAAAGTGTGTTCTTACCAGAAAGCTTCTGTGCCCTTACGAAGACACTCCCGTTTCGACTCAGTTTAGACTTTGATTCTGAGCCAGAACGGCCCAAGTTAAATATCGACTTCCATTTCTTGGACTTGGTAGATAATTTTCTCCTGGAAGGAAAAAGGGCTCAGGAGGTTACCAAATCCTAGAGACTTTTGTCTTTTTAATATCCCACAAAAGCCTCTGAGCTCTCTCCCCTCAACACTGTCCCTCTTTCCTTCTCACACCTCTTTTGATTCTAAGGCATGCAAGGCATAGCTACACAACCAACTCTTGCTTTTCTGTAAGTGATTTATCTGTATTGCTGATTTAACTGCGTCATGGATGGAAAGACACCTAAGCCGACTCTTCAGAGAGTTGGCTCTGGCATCATGCTACAGCAACAGTGATTGACTGAGCGACCAACCATGCTCGCATCCAGAAAGGAGAGGTTTCCGAGGCTAGAACTATCTTGCAATACAGTAAAGAAAAATTGCTTTTTTAATGGGTTTTAATGACGGAATGCAAGATAAATTCCAGAGGACTCATGGAACTGGTACTATCACTCAGTGCACAAAGCTATTCTTTAAAGTCCACATATCTTATAGTTTTTATGAATTTGCAAAAATAAAAGGATCCCTTAATACAAACTAGCTATTAACACTTCTCAGGCCAACATTAATTTAGTCATAGGTGTTATATGATCTTATGCAAGTATAATGTACTAACCAAAAAGGAGGAAGCTTAAGGGAATTAGATCAATTTCTCATAACTGTCAGAGGAAGTGGGACACCAGTTCCCTGTGTCTCTTCGGAAATCTCAGCTTTAAACAGAAAGAAGCTGCTACTCCTGAAGCCAGTTTTCTTCTACGCATATTACTACATGAAGCTCTGTTTCAGTTCCTTCACATACCCATTCTGACGACTCCTTCAATCTCCCCTCTTCCAGAGCAAGAACCCTCTTATCTCCCTGACTTGCTCTCCATAATGGGCTTTCTACCCACACAGTTCTGCTTTTCTTTCAGATCTGTACTCAGAAGAGCACAAATCAGTCCTACAAAGAGAATTAATACCTTGGGGATAGGACTGTTCTCTTCAAGTGAGAAAGGAAAAGGTACTCTAGAGGGGCAATACACCCTTTTGTCTTAAGCTGGTTATCCTCTTGCCAGTATTCTGTTATATGGCTCCTTTTTGCTTTAATATATCAGGTGCAAATATATCAGGTGCAAATATATCAGGTGCTCTGGTTCTTTATGGGTCAGTAGATTAATGAGCCTCCTGCTGCAGCGGCTATAATCTCTCAGAACCAGGCAGTACAGTGGCCATATATTAACAGATAGATAGACCAATAGATAAATACTTATGCTGGGCAGCAGTGCCAACAAATGCAGCAACGTCAGCTGAAATCAGACTCTTCTCCTGGCATAGGCATAGGTGGCATAGATGCCATTATGTAAATATCTCTCCAGGCTAGGAGTGAAAATTCGCCTTACTGCTTGGCTATGAGTGCAGAGGAACCTGGAGAACGATGAAGTTGAGCAGGTCAATGCCAACAGGCGCGCCATGGACCAGCCACCAGCAGGTGGAACTCGTAGGAGAGCTGTGTCCAGACCTGCTCCACGTTCAGCCCATATTTAGCCTAATCCTGAGCTAACACAAGGATGCAAAGACAGTTAATTCCTCCTGCAGGAGGTCTGCAAGATTCTGCCCCGCTGGAGGGATGAGGACTAGTGGAGCTATGAACCCAGCAACTGCAATTGCTTCTCAGGAGCAGCTGTGCCTCTTTTGAGAAGGGCACACAATTTTCTCCCAATGGTGGCTGTAGATTCATGCGTGCAGGTGTGGGGGTATCACACTAACAAAAGTCTCATTCCTGATCATGCTGGGGAACCTGCACTTTTTTGTTTGCACTTTACACTCCTCTTGGCTCTTACTTGCTGTCGGGGAGGTCAACAACTGTGTGGAAGAGGGACCCAGTTACAGGGACAATTTCAGGCAAGCTGTTCTCTCTTCTCTCCTTCCGAGCAGGGTGGGAGGCAGACAGACTCCGTGCCTGTGCTTCTTCCAGGCTCACCAGTTTCATCGGCAGGGAGGCTGAGGGGAGGGTCGGACTTTTCACAACCGATGCGCTCTCTGAAAAGCAAGAAAATACATTCCCGCCTGGGGTGAGGAGAGATGAGAGCAAGAACTTCATGTCTTTATTTGACTGGAACATCTCCTGCGGAGGGGGGAAAGGAGCAGCACGTGCAGGGAGAGAGGCTTTTTGTCAGATGAGTCTTCCATCTCCCCAGCAACCTTATCCATCTGAGTGCATTCCCAGCAGGGGCTACGCTCGCCAGCCAAAGGCTGTGTTGCCCAGACTTGCTGCCTCTGCTGTAGACGCTTCGGTGTGAACGAGGCGTCTCTGAAAACCACCAGGATTCACACATTCCCCTTTCCCCTCCCTCCTTACCTCCCTCCCTCCCCAGATTTTGGAGCAGTTCGGTCCCCGATCCAAACCTGGTGCCTAATTCTTTCTCTCACTTCCACATCTTTCTCCTCGTCTTGTTCCAGGAAGGGGGGCTGTTCTAAAAACCAGCATTACTTTACCTTCCTAATGCATTTCAGGGCTATGGAAAGGAGTGTGACCAACAGCCCTGGAAACTGAAGCTCTCTGTTTACATGTGCAGTGGCAAAGCCAACTTCCCATATGCCGCCCCACCAACAGCCCTGTCCTAAACAGACCTCCTCGACATGCATAAAGGAAGTGCAGTCTCCGTAGTCCATTATGTACTTAGCTGAAGCAGGGTGCAAGCTCCTGCTTGTGCAGGGGGGCTGGGTGAAGGGGCACTTTCCCACTAAGAAATCAACTGGGACCATCAGCATGTTCCTCTCCTGACTCCACACAGCTGTTAAAGGTCAGCAGTGTTCAGCACTTACAAAACTTGGGTCAGTTTTGGGCCAGTGACCTGCAGTACAACCAGAAGCCTTGGAATTTACTAGTCAATGTTTTGCTGCAATGCTTAAGGCAGTACAGAAGCACTTTTTTACTCTGTGCCTTCTGCCAGGGCATAAACAAGGGCATAGGAATGGCACCTGCACCAGCAGAGCAGGGATGCTACAGGTCGAGTAGGGCACTGCACTGGAACTGCGGGCTCCAAGAACAGACTAGCAGGGAATGCCACACGTTAAGGGAAAGGTAGATGGAACAAGATGACACAGGGCTGGAAAGCAGAAAGGTTACTCCCTCACTTCTGCAGGTATTATGAGTCTTCCCAGTGTGTAAAACAGAACAATGCGTATTTCTGAAATTATGTGAGGTCACTGTGGATCCAAGCCCTCTCACTTCCCAGGCTTAAAAGCATTTTGACAACAAACCTCTCACTAGCAAAAATCAGCATCTCCTAAGACTGTTGATGTCCCAGGAAAAAAAAATCTCTTTTTATAAAATGTCCCCAAGTACAAGACATAAGTTTTTAGAACACAGACTTAATTTTTATCTTGGGAGTGTGGCCTCTGACTTGGGTGGATATGGTGGCTGCAGGGCAGGTATCATCGGTATGAGGAATTATAACTGGGGGAGCCTGAGAGAAGAATTGAGACTGTGGCTGATGGGCTTAGAGAGAAAGTTTAGGCCAGCGTTGAGAAGCAATCAGGTGGTCTTCCTTTTGCAGAAAGGGCTAAGCCAAGTGAGATCATGCAAAAGATGAGCCATAGGGCAATCTGCAAGCACACTGAAGGAGGCTAGTGTTCAAAAAGAAAATATTGAGGATGGGGATGAAGACGACAAGAGTAATGAGGGATTGGGTTTAAGATGTGTTTGGGGGAGTCTGTGAGCCCGGTAAGGGTTGATGTGCTTGAAATATTAGTGAAAGGGGATACAGTTAGAGCTGGAGTACATGGCAAGTGACACGTAGAGTGGTTCAGGGAGGTTGTTACCAATGTTGTCCGCACAGCTGTCTTTTCTGTTGTTGTTGAAGATCTGATCCACGTGATTCAGGATGAACTCGATCACCAGCTGCTGCACTCGCACCTCCAGGAAAGCTGCATCCCCATTGCAGCCAACCGCCTCAATCTCCTTTGACCTGCACCAGGAAAGAGATATGCTAGTAGCCAGCATTGCCACACACAGCCCCTGGGAAGGAGAGATCAATTTTCTTCCTGCAAGACTTGGAACAGGGATTTTTTCCCCACTCTTGCTGCACCTTTTGCTCTCGTTCCCTCACAGCCCCTCATCCTCTCTGCCTTTTCACTCTTTTAAAAATTATTTTCCCTCTTTTGTCTGTCACCTCTGCTGCTTTCTTTCCTGCCTGTGTTATTTTCCCTACTTCACTTTTACATTCTTCAGCAGTAGATAAAACTGTGGCTCTCAAACTCCACTCTTCTCCCTCTATGCTCCTCTTTTAGCTATTTCGAAGTTGGGCCTGAAAGACAATGCAGGAGCCTTCAAACACTGCTTCCAGATCCCTACTCAATGCTTCAATCATCTTTCAGTGAAATCCCTTAGAACCCTGCTCAGGTCTTCCCCACACCAATTTTTTCAATGCTTTGCCGTGTGCCCTGTGCTTCTCTGCCCCCTTGCACTCCCACATTCTCACTCTTGCTCTCAGCAAAGAAACATTCCTTATCTTGACATGCCAAAGTGTTGCTGAAGAAATTATCTCTGGGCAATGGATCCTTTGTAAAGTTAATGACTGGTGTGTTAGATAATAGCTTGGGGCATTGCCAAGAGGATAACCCTGTAAGGAGACTGCAGTTGCATTGCTTGCTCCTTTCTTTTCCTCCCTGGGACTTGCACTTAGGAAAGATTGCAAAAGGAAACAGACTTCAGGTTTTTTGACAAGGACAGATGCTAGAATAAAAATGTCTCAGTAGTAAAGATCCACTTTGTGATATTCAATAGAGTCAACATTTGATTCATTTTCAGAACCTGCTCTGCCTGATTCGTGATCTAAAAGGGTGAGATAACTCTTTAGAGAACGCTTTTCAGGCCTGTACCTCTCTAGCCAATGTCCCTCGCTCCTGTCCTCTGCCAGCTCAGGACTCCCCCTGCCAGCTCTGCCAGCACCCCTCTCCTCCCCACCTGCAGTCCTGGACTCTCCCTGCATAGTTCATTCCTGTCAGTACATGGGTATGGGATGGACGGGGAAGGGAATTTCAACAAGATAGAAAATATTTCAATATTTTTTTTTCCAGGTGCTATTTTTTCTTGTTCTGCTTAGCTCTACAACATATCAGCCAAACCTCTGCCTGCATCTTATCCGGGCCTCTTCTCAGCAGAGTGACAGGCATAGCAAACATGACAAACTAGCTGGTGGTCTTGAGATCTGACACTAGGTGCCATCTTAAGCCCACCAACTCATCTCACTTATGCTCAAGCAGATCTGGGCACAGGCCTGTAGTATTATTGCCTTGTTGCCCTCCCTTCCAAGCCTTGCTGTCTCTCACCGCCCCACTGCAGAAGCACTGGCACTGTCAGAAATGTCATTTCCGTTCCACAGTGATGAGCTAACGCCTCATTTTTAAATCAATGTGCTCAACTTGCAAATAACAGCTTTTTTTTTATAAGAAACACTCAAAACCACAAGCTTCCTTGGGTGCTGGCAGTAAGACCTCAGATTATTCAACCTGGAAGAATTTTTTCTCCTTTTAAAAGCTGTTTGCTCTGCTCTACTGTTCCTTTTAGTTGTTCTGCTTTTCCCTGTTTTTGCATTTCCCTCAAGGGATGGGTCTCCAGGCTCAGGTGCTGGTGCTCCCCTTGGAGCTCAGCATTGGTCTCTGTATTAGGGGACTCTCTACTGTACCTGAGGAGATTGGGAGCCCACACCAAGGCCAGGTTTCTGGTGTGCATGTTGGTCATGTTGCTGAAGGAGGCCAGGTGAGTCAGGTGCTTGATCAGGTATTCCAGCGTTCTGCAGTAGTTTCATATGAAGAGAGAAAAGCGTCAAGTGACCGATGCCGGCCCACTGGGACAGCAAGGCTCAGACTCAGCCCTGGCCTCAGAGTTGTCCCCTCCTCAAGGAAGGTAGCGTCTGCAATGGCACCACAGGCACAACAACCCCATAGGACAGAGGGTTTACGGCGCCAGCATTTACACGGGATGGCAGTGAACACCTGAACAACTGTGCTCTGGGGTGGCCAAGGATGGGGCAGGAACCAAACAATCCTTAGCGCGATGGGTGCCTGGAAGATGGCAGATGGATGGGAGAAGGAGTGGGATGCTGCAAAGGCTGAGGGCTTAGCTCTTGCTCAAATGCCTCCAGCAGATCATCTTCTCCTCACACCCAGGACACTGGCCAAGGGTGCCACAGGGGTCGTACCTGGGGAAGGAGGATGATAGACTGCAGCAGGGAGAGCTTGTTCAATCTCTAACAATGGTTTGTTCAATGATATTTAAATGCCAGATAAATTGTCAGATTTGGAAATGGTGAGTCAGCTTTTGGGAATTAACTTCTGGAAATTAACTCCAGCGCTGTTTTGGGCAATATTCCCTGATGATGAGGGTCACCACACTGTTCCTCAGCACCTCGCTGGATACCTTCTCACCTGTAATGCGATGGGGGGAGCTCGTGGATGACATTTTGAATTCGTGCCAACTGCTCGTCCTCGGGGAAGCGTGATACTGCTTCCTGCGGAGATACAAAGAAACAGTCCACCCTGGCAATGGGCTCAGGGGAAAAGGAAGAGGGATAAGGAGGGTCACCCTGTGTCAGAGGGAATGCTCTCTTGTTACCTTACAGAGCTATTGGTAGAAGAAGTTGCTTTGTGTTCCTAGCGTAGCAGAGATTTGCTGCGCTGTTATTTTATGTCGCAGTACACACTTCCCACATGTTGGGACAGGGTGGTCAATGTTTGGGGGAGAGGGTGTTTAAGGACTAAGAGTTTCAATTGGGAGTTACATTTCTTTTCTTTTTTAGTTCTTTTTCTCTTTTTTAACTTGTGCAATGATGGGTGGAATAGAAAAAGAGGTAAAAAGAAAAGTTAAAATAATGAAAAAAAAAAAATAGTGACACCTCTCCCCCCCAAAAAGTGTTAAAAATAAAACAGATCTTTCAAGCCCTGTGTTATGAAAACAGCTGGGATATACATGTTCCATATTCATCAAAATAAGCAATATTTTTGGCTGTCATATGAAGATAGCTATAAGGAGTAGTTTGTGTGAGTTTGCATCTTTTATGATGGGAGAAGCCTTAGCAAAATCACTCTCCAGGTAGATTAATAAATTCTTATACTCAGGGTTAGACTAGGTTAGACAGTATCAAGGTTATACATCTTGGTCTTGAGCAAGTCTCTATGGACCAAGAGCTTAGAGAGCCACGATAAGCTTTTGTCTGCATTCCTAGGAGTTTACTGCATTGGTATTCATCTGTTCAACTATTCCCTTTCAATATTTGTGCTGGGGGAGGACAAACCACCAGCGCGTTCAAACAATGCATGACTGTCTGGGAACCTCCTGCCTACCCTACTGCCACTGGAGTTTGGAGTGAGTTCAAAGAAAGATGCTGGGACCCACGCTGCCAGCAGAAGCTTTGCCTACAGACAGACGTCAGCACTGCTAGGAAAGGAAAGGAAGGAAATAACCCGTCCCAAACCACCCGTCGCTTAAACATTATGGACCTGAAATTACCAGGCACAACTAGAAAAGCATCTTCCTGTAGCAATCACTACAACATCCACACTGATGATGCTGCCATCTCTCTTCTGGTCACTGTCCTTTTCCCAGCAGACCACTTTCTCATGGTCAACCACCAGCAAACTAAACATTGCCAGTTTCAAGTCCAGAGGTGAATATGAATCATGTTTTATTCCCTAACACTGGGAATTGAGATCTATGCCCTCTAGTTTGAACTTACTCACTGGTGTGATGGCAAAGAAAAACAAGTGAGCTCACTAGTTTGGTGTACATGGGATGTGGATGCACTTGTTTTGCCCAAATTAAAGGTAGGTTAACTCCTTTTAGTACTTTTTACCCATAAGTACTTTTTTTTTTTTTTAAAAAAAAAAAGCCTATTACCATTAGCCCAGAAATCCTAAGTATAAGAACTCTGTGATCTTCATACAAGGTTTCCAGTTGAATGGCCTTGTCCACAGATGAAGAGGAGAGAAATACAAACTTTCACTGGTGCATCTAAAACGCTATATTTCAGCTAGATTGTGCACAGTATTTTCTCCCCCAGTGTGATTTTCATTCCCATATTCAACTTCCAGGTCTCAAAGACCTAATGCTTAGCAAGTGAATACCAGCTTCTCTGAGGTCATGACCCATTCAAATCTCCAAGCCACATTTCTGACCCAGACGTGTTGTGCCTTTGAAATCTGAGGCCCCCTCCAAAACTCAGGATTACAGCAGCAGAATACAGAATTCAAGGAAGAACCAATAACTCCATTTATTACATGTCTGTTAATCATGGTACGAATTCACGTCATTTAGGATTTTTTTTTACTCCACTGGTGATTCTGGGAGTGCACAATTCACAAGCCCTGATTAACAAGTGGAATAGAGTCCGGAGAGAGAAGGTAGGCTTGGCCTCCTACAGTGGATTTGCTCTGAGGGAGTACTCAGACCCTCTATGCCCAGGCTAGAACAAGCCAAGCAGAGTCAAATTATCTGTCCTGTGAAACAAGCATCCATCACCAGAGTACAAGATGGCAAACTGGAGAGCACGAGAGGGCATCATTTTGCAAAAGTTGATAGACAGTGAGGTCATGACTGGGATGTTACATCCGTGAACTTGACATAGTGATGACCAAAAGGCCAACCCCTCTCTAGTCATTAAGAATTTGACTTTCCTTAGCCACAAATGTCTGAATCACTCTGGTGACTCAAAGTGGAGCCTATCCCATCTCTGAGAGCTCCGACTGAGTCAGGCTGGGATTAGTATGCATCCTTTACTCCTTCTAGCGCTCTTCTGCCGAGGCACAGCTGCCACCATTCCCTGTCCAGACACCCCATGCATACACATGCTCCTAGCGGTTTTTCTGCTCCTTGGGGAATTGGTCTTTTTTCTTTCTTTCCTCCTGGTATCTGACTGTGCTTCCTGTCAGCTGGGTTACCCATTATAAATCCTTACTGAGTAGACTTACATGAATAATGGATTTTGTGGCTGAGCGGACAAACTAAAAAGCCGGAGATTAAAAAAAAATCCCTTTTAGGTCAATCCAAAGTGATAACATTTTGGGGAGTTGGCACAAGATTTTAAAAAACAGTTGTTCAAGGTTGACCAAAGCATCACACTCAACCAAAAGTGAAAGAAATTATCATTTAAATTTGGGGCTGTTTAACCCTTTTCTGAAAGATGTTTTATTTACGAGTTTGATGTGTTGATTTAATGTTGAAACATTTCCTTTAGAAAGTATTTGTAAAAGAAACATTTAGACAGTTACAGAAGTGTTTTCCCTTTTGATTTTGAATAAAACTATTTACCAAATGTATCTAAGGAAAATCTGCAAGTCATCATCTCAAAACTGCACTTTTCAGCAAACATTGTTTCCTAAAAAAAGTTTCCATCTAAATCTTCGTGTTTCCTTTAGAGCATTTTTCTTTCATAAATCAGTACTGATAGCCACAAAGACAGCAGCCAAACAGCTTCAGCAAGAATGAGATTCATCAGTTACTGTGAATGGTTGAATAATACCCTATATTTTCAAGGTCCTATTCATCCTGACTGTCTCTAGTTTAGAGATCCTATCCTATATCCTTAGGATCCCTATATCCTGAGGATATAGGTCAATTTTTCAGATCTGCTCAGAACTTTGTCTGAAGTTTTGACTATACATCACCTTAAAACACAGACCAATGTTACTTAAAATTTGGTATCGAAACAGCAAGATAGCTAACACTATTGCATATCTGTCAGGCAGCACAGCGAGCCAATTCCCACCTCATGTTCCCCAGCTCATAGTTGTAGTCCCTAACAGCTACCTGACTTCTTATAGCATGTTGCAGCTTGGCTGGTCGCGTCTGGCTTTGCCCTACAGCAAGCCCCCTGGCACACAGCGGGCAACGGGGTGTCTTCGGTGAACATCTTCTTCTTGTGTGGACCCTGGAGGTCTCTCTCAGTGCCTCCTGTGCCATAACAGCGCTGCTTGGAAGTGCTTGATTCAGGACAGAGGCAATGCAGACAGCAACACCTGAAGCTAAGGTTGCTTGCCACTTCCCGTTTCATTTGGACGTGATTTTGCAAAACTCTTCTCTGCAACATCTGACATTTTGGTGATGTCTGTCCCCTCCACCTCCCAGCAAATGGGAAAGAGTAGGATGACAGAAATTCTTAACAAAGGACGGATGTTTCTAACACTGAGGAAACAATTCTTCCCATCCCCCCACCCCAGTGGTTTAAAGAAGCTAGTGAATGCTTTTAGCTGAAAATTCGTACCTCTGGCACGTAAGATTTCAGCCTGAATGACAGGATTTAAATTTGTTGGTGTCATAAACAACTGAAAGCGGATTTAGACCGGTAAGAAGCAGGCAACCTTAACAACAAGCATAGCTTGCTGTGCCACCTTTTAATAAAATATTATCTGTCATCAAAATGAGCCAACTCTCTTTGTGGTTTTATTTTTCTGCTCACCCACAGTCTGCTCCTAGGCTCCAACTGTATCCATGTATAATCTATGGTTGTTTTGCAGAATCGAGTTACTACTCTTTGAATTATAATCCTTTTAAACAAAATTAGAGATTTCTGCTTGGCCGGCTGCCACTTTCCTCTGCCATTTTTATTTATGACATGATCATGATAGCCCTGATATGCCATAGCTGGCATAACCTGTATCATCATTTGCGCTCTGACAAACTGTGTGAAAAATGCTACAGATGCAGAAAAGTTGGTGCTTTACACATGGGCTGAGCAATCAGTTTGTGCAGGTGTCAGGGACTGTTGGAGCGACGGGGAGGAGGAAACTGTACCCTTGTGATTATGATCACAAGCCCCAGGTGACCCAGAAGACTCTCAGTGACGGACAGTAATGAGGAAAAGAAAGAGAATCAGTAATTCTGGGAGGAGGTGCACAGTGGGGAGAAAGAGTAACAGCAGGGAAGCAACGCAATGAAAAAATGAGCAAGACGAAGGGGAAGAAATAGCAGAGAAACTGAGAGAAATAAACATGAAATGGGGGAAAGAAACAAAGACAGGGAAAGAGAGCCAGCACAAGATGAGAAGGGAAGAGCACTGAGAAGTGTTGATACAGATAGATGCACCAGAAGCCAGGACATTGGAGTGAATCCCAAACGGCTGTCATGGAGGAACCTGCAGCACATCCAGACTGCTGGAGAGGAATGAGAACAGCAAAGGGTCTCACCGTGAATTTCTTGTAGAGCTCATAAGTGAGGAGAGGGTTGGGCAGTTCCCTGAAGTACAGCTTGCAGAGCGACCCTACGCAATGGATGTCCTGGAGATAAACTTCCCTTGTCAGATCCGGGCATTGGTCAGAAACAAACTCTTGTCTGAAACAATATGGAGACATAACAATGTACGAAAATAAGAGCTGTAGCATCCCAGTACTCCACCCGAAGTACTCTTTTACAGCTAGAGGAAAAAACAAACTGGAAAGCAGAGATGTCTCTGCAGCCTGGCCCAGATTGTCTCCCGGGATCAGGCCCTGAGTTTTCAACTGGTCTCTGGTTTCCATAATATAGTCCCATGAGTGGACCTCAAACTGATATAAAAAGATTGCTTTGTCTTGAAGTGAGAGAGAACAACTCAGCATTTTTGCTGAGACCCTCCAGGCCTTTCCCATTAATAGATGCAGAGGGAGATATTTTTTTTCTTTGTCATGGACTAATCCCTGAAATGTTGCATTTCCCTGTTACCAGCTTCAAAGGCAGTTTCTCTTCTGCATCAATGTAGAGCTCTGTTGGCCTCAATCTATGCCTGAGGGACTAACAGCAAAAAGGTACCGAGCAGTGTCACTGAATCCCTCTAGCACTCAGATTGCCCTTACCTCAGCTTTTGTATGTTGGATGTCACTCCTGAGAGGCGGTAGATCCCATCCACAATGCCATGAGTCTCAATGAACTCCGCACAGCTCTTCAGCACGTACGGGACTAGGAAAGGAAAGCAAGTCAAGATGTCCAATGAATACACACCGAGAACTTCCACAAGTCACCACAGAGGAGACAGTTTCATGAAACAGCAGCAGAGGCTCTCTGCAGATGCAGGGAAGGATACAGCAATGGGAGAAATACAGGGCAAACCAAAAATAAACCCCACAAAGTGGCTGTAGCCAACTTGCAGAGAGAGGATATGGTATGGTTGGGCCATGCCACGCTCATTGCCATATGACAATGACTGAGCCTGAAGTCACAGAAACATCGTGGGAAGGTAGCGTTTCTCTCTCTCCCTTTTTCTTTTCTTTCCAGAAAAAGAGGCAATTTCATTCTAATTGAAAGCATGAGGTCCTGGGAACCTCCCCCTCCCCAAGATAGAGCTTCAGCCTCACTGAATCGTGCCAAAAGGTCTGATTGGCTTGGATAAAAATCAGAGAAGCATTTGCACTTCCATATAAGCCTACATACCCACAGTTTAGTGCTCATAAACTCCCACAGAGGGGGTATAAAGTTCAAATATTGACTAGATCTGCACACTGACAAAATCTGACATTGGCTTCAAAGAACTCCATCAACATAACCAGCCAAAGACTTAACCAGCCTTAAAGCTGAGAGGAGCCTGAGGCACAACATTTACATCCAGACCTGAACCCAAAGCGTATGTTTATTTTTTTCCCCATAATATAGGTATAGGAAACCCTCGTCCTCTTGGTGAGACCAAGCCTCCCTGTCCCCAGTACTATAACAACCCTAGCTATAACAATAACAGTAAGAGAGCCCTTCCTTATTAGGTGCTAGAAACTGCCGTGTATTTAATGCAATGCTTCACAAAGCCATAAGCACTAAAGTCAGTAAACGCAGAAATTAAAGTTCCCCACTGTAATGCTGACTCTGCTGCACTGCGCATTCAGAAAGCTGTATGGAAGAAAACAGACTAAGCCACACATTTGACTGAAAGGCCAGGCATAGAAATTGCTGCATCTTTGCAACACCACAGAGATAATGCCTCTGGCTGGACCTTCCCTGACTTCTTCTGCTTGAAGTTCAGGACAATAATGACATATTAACATGTGCTTCATCAGGCGGCATCCAAAGACAGCACTCCAAGGACAGCCTGAACAAAAACCAGCTGGTACCTTGTCGTATTTCTCATGGGTGTTGCTGAGTCCAGAGCCAGCTCATGGGTGGACTTGCCCCTACCAAGAAGCCCAGGGCACAGGCTCTGGTGAGGAGGGCTGGTCCCTACCTCAGTGACACACTATTACTGAGCCCAGTCAGTTAGGGAAGTGCTACCTTTCTGCCTCCCGACTCTTACCGAGGGAGGTAAAGAGGTCCTTCTTGTGTGTCCCTTCTCTCCTCTGTGTGGCCAACCCAGATGGAAGAATACACAAAGTGCCAGTGATTACTTGGAAGCCTGAATGATCCAAACAGACTAATTCTCCTTAGTTAAAGGAGCCTCTTCAGAGGCTTCAGGGAAAATTTGACTTTATGGTTTTTTGTGCAGTGACTCATAATGCAGGTACATTAGCCATGCTGTGTCACACTCAAAGCCTGATTTTTAAGACCCTCAAGTTGTTGGGCTAAGACTAACAGCTGAGCTTCTGGCAGGGGCCCTAGCCTACTACAACAACAACCTTCATGGGAAACCATGAAACTGCCAAGAGAACAAGTCTACAGAGTCAAAGCTTTGTCCACAGCAATCACAGAGCTATAGGATTCTCTCCTCAAGGACTTCTGAGGAGAAGGCACACCAGCATCTTCCAGAACGAACATGGGAAGCATTCCTTTCAGTGTCTACAACACCCACTTCCTAAGAGGACTAGATGATGTGGAAGAAGACAGAGCAAAAGAAAAGTATGAAATTTCCTCAAAATCCTGCCAAGAAAAGCCCGAGTGACACATCAAGAAAGAGGACCTTCCTATCTCTGAGTAAGATCTGATTATCTGTAACTGCAGTAGGGAACTCAGATCATATGATGATGAGCATGCTAGAAATAAAAAAAAAGGAAAGGCAAATGACTTCAGGCCTCGTCTTCATTTCTGTCTGGTCAGTCTGTACCGTCTTTGTGGCAGGAGCTATGCATACATGGCATATTAAAATTTCCTTCTTAGTAAGGGTCTCTGGGAATAAATCTAATGTAAACAGCAAAAATGAAAGTTAGGCAGATCCATGTTCACTTCAGATCCATTTGGGTGGGAGAATGGGTGAACCATTCCATGCCACCTGGAAAAAAAAGAATTAATTGAACAGAAAACCTGTTTGAGCAGGACAGTCACGTGACAAGGTTTGTTTAAAAATTAGTCTTTCGGATAGACAAACTTCACATGATGGTGCCTAGCTGCCCCACAAATGAGGTCCGTGCCCACAGCGCCCTTTATTAGATACTTTTTAAAACCTCAGTGTTAAGAATAAGCACACCAACTAAAAATGCATATACTGATGTTTGTTGAGACTAATTTGACCTCTTGAAAGTAAGACCATTTAAATCACACTTTTTTTTTTGCTGAGTTTTAAGTTTCCTTGCGATAAATTAGGTCAAGAGGCCTCAGGCAGGTAAGCAAACCTCTTATACAAAAACCAGAGAAGGCTAGATCCATCTGTTGAGGATGGGTAAGCAAAAAAAGAGGCCTGAAAGGAATAATCTGTAGCAAAAATATAAAATTCAACCCATTTTTAAAAGTGGGTGAAGACTCCACAGCAGAGACAACCTTATAGACTGCAGATGGACAATATGCACCAAGCTCTGCAGATATCTCTTACTCCAGCCCTGCAATCTTCCCTGCTTTTTCAGCCCTGGGCTTCTCACACATCTCTGCCAGTGCCCTTCACTCATCATGTGAGGCTCATCATAACAGGCGGCCCGGGGAAGTGGTTGAGTCACTGTCTCTGGAAGTATTTAAAAGACGTGTCGATGTGGCACTTAGGGACATGGTTTGGTGGGCATGGTGGTGTTGGGTTGATGGTTGGACTTGATGATCTTAGAGGTCTTTTCCAACCTTAATGATTCTATGATTCTGTGATTCTACGATTCTATGATCTATGTACACAATTTTCTGCCCTTCCAGATCTTTGGCTCTTATGAAGAGAAAGAGCCAGCTATGCCAAAATGTGTGGCGGCTTTGTGATGTCAAAAAAAATCCCACATAGGACACGTTTCACTCACAACCAAAAATTACAGACTTTGACCTCACATCCCTGGAGGTGAAGGGACTGCATCAGCTTCCTGCAAAGCAAGCCCCTAAATGCAGCGCTTGTATGAAACTGGAGCACAACAAATGTTTTCTTTGAGCAGAACCTGCAGCTCTGAAATTCCTGAGCAGCTCTGATCTCCTACAAAGCTGAGTCTTTCGGGCATTTGGGGGAGGTGAGGTTAGAGCGGCAGTGAGCAGCTGCCTCCCATTTCCAGCCATCTCTGAGGTGGTTTGATTATTTCAGACGTGGTTCCCGATGAACCAAAACAAAGGCTGTGATCAACCCTGAACGCGGGAAGATACAGACTCTAGCATGCGCTTTACAACGGGACTCCATTGGCGTTACAGGGCACACGTAAATCACAGAGCTGGGTCTTTCCTGAAGGAAGATCGGACGTGGATGAGGATTTGTAGCAGGGGCTGTGCGTGTGCGTGCAGGCACAGAAAAGGAGGGGGGAGGACCAATCTTGACACTTCTATAATTAAAACTGTGCTGGAGGCTTAGAAGTTGGAAGAGGCAGCTGGTGTCACACAGACCCCGCTTGTTCTGCCAGACAGCCAAACTGTCCTCATTTAAAACTACAATAGAAACCAGATGGAGGAGGAGAAGAGAGCATGGAGCAAGGCATCAGGCAGAAGGGAAATTGAGTTATAAACATACTGCACACAAAAGACAATACTTCTCTTCCCCTAGACAAAAATAAACCAGAAGGGCAGTCGCAGTAGTAACTCGTCCCACTCCTGCTGGATATCACCTCCGAGCTCAGCGTACACAGACATTCACGTTCACCAGGGTCTTTTCCGTAACCACAGCTCGTGCCACCTCCTTTACACGTGTGTGGGTCCTGCTAGGTCAGGTATCGTGCCTCCTCCACCTCCCCTCCCAATCCCACTGGCTTGCAGTGCCAGCGATGTGCACTGAGCCTCTCGTCTCCCAGCATTGCTGGGAAGGGGGCATCTCTCCCTTCTCCTGTCCCTTCCCAGCCATGGTGCTACCCCCCACCAAACCTCCCCACCAGCAAGCAAAGTGCTCACTCTGTGCCTGCCCAGCAAAGGCTTCATCTGGCAGAGGGCTGAGCATTTTGGATCAAAGCCAGGGAGACCTTTAAGCATGCACCTAACTAAATCACCAAGCTGCCCTAGTAGGAGGGAACACTACGAAGAGAGGGAGTCACCCCATCTAACGACTGGTGGGAGGATGGCCTCCTGGTCTCCCACCAAAGCCAGCAAACAAGAAAGACCCTAGTCCAACAGGAGATGCAAGCAATGCTCTGTAGCCTTCAGTGCCGCCTTCCAGAAGAAACTTTTAGTCTCCATAGACTACAGAAGGACCCTAGTGAGGAGATTGCTAAGTCAGCCACCCAAACCAGTCAAGGTGAATACTGTCGATATGACCGTGCTTAAAGTTAGCTAACCCGGACTGGGTTATATATTCAGGGTACACTCTACTGAACTGGACTGAATAGCAGCAGGCTTCATTTTTGTCTTTATCCTTCTGTTGTTCCCTCAGAGGTCTCCTTGCAAGGTCAAAAATTAGTGACAGAGCTACTCAGGTCCTCCTTAGTGGTTGGTTTATGCCACATGGAGGAGGTTTCACATCCTCTCTAATTTCATTTTAATTTTAGTTCAAGTAATGGGAGGATAAATGCAGACCTTTCATTTCACCTGAAAAATCAACTTTTGGATGTTTTACTTGCAGGAAATAGTTTGGGGTTTTTTTTTTAATTTCTCCCAAAAATGAATCCTGTGCCATAAAAAAAGTTGTGGGCATTTTTACTTCACCATTTTGGTTTTGTTACTTATTAGTATTTTTTTAAATTGTCTTCCATTGCCCTCAATAGTAGTGCATGGTTTCTATCATGCTATGTCAATAGCATGACAATAAAGGTCAAAATAGTCTCTTGTTTCAATTTAAATGACTAAATTAGGAAATATTTCCTCCTAAAAAATGTTTCAGTCTGTACTAAGCAAGAGCTGCTATTTTGTACAAACAAAAATAACAAAACAGTACACATTTTAGAACATACTAATATATTAACTTTGCCTCCTAATCACAGGAAAGGAACAGCATTGTATAAATGGCAACACACTTGAGAGTCAGTATCTCTGATGTGACATTTTTCTGCATTTCCTGATGCTTCCTACTTTAAATCACGAGCTTTAATGATGATTCACTAGATTTCTTTTTTTTTTTTTTTTTTTTTGCTGATCTTGTTTGATTTTTACTAGGTGTAAGGTTGGCTAAGAAACAGATTCCAGAGGAGATCAAACTGTGCTCTCCTCCCTGAAGCTCGCCCAAGCCCTGGTCCAGCACAGCAGTCACAATTCCAGTTCGCCTCCCAATGCATAGCACTAACCCATGACAGCTAAGCATAAATACTGCCTTGCCCCGAGGTATCATCTCCTTTGCCTTCCACGGTCCCCTTTTCAGTGGTAGCCAGGGATGGAAGGGATCATCCGGGAAGGGACCATTTCGGAAGCATCCGAAATCGCTCCAGAAGATCTCTCCTGCTCAGAGGTGAAGTTGGCAGAGCTGGGGATGGGGAGGGTTTGCCCTGCACCTAATTGCTACAAGGACAAACAGTCTCCAGGCTTCAGTCTCCAGGATGTCTATGCATACTTTTCACCAGCACTAAATTCCTTTTACAGAAGAAGAAAAACTGTCTCACCATCAAATTCCAGTGTTTAGTTTGGCTGTTAGCGCTGAGCTACCACAACCCCACCATGCACACACACACCTGTGTTTGAATAATGTGAGATAGCTAAACAACACCAAACAGGCTTAAAAACAAATCACCTTGTTAGAATCCTCCTAGCCTCTTCCCCCTTAGCTGCCATAAACACAGTTAAAAAAAGACGAATAGCTGGCGCCAAGGTGATCCTGTCTGCATGGACAGCACAACTGAATCACCATACAAGTCACACACTTCATTTTTTTCTTCTCCCTCTACTTCTGTGGGAAATGGCTCTGCAATGTCACGAAGGTTAGCACAACAGTGCCGTTCCCTGCGATGAAAGCACCGTCCCGAATGCAGTAGCGATTCTGCTGGGCAAAGACGTAGGAAAACCAGATCTCGAATCTGTCAGATGCTGCAAGCCATCACCCTCCATAGCCTGAGCGGGAAATGGAAACACTGAGCACTGTTTGGGATGTGGCACGCTGATTTCAAGCAAATGCATTTCAACGCAGCCTGCAGGCCCAGTGTGAGTTTGAATGAAGTCAATGGCACCACTATCAAGGGGTTTTTTCCCGTTGATATTATACCCAGCTTACATCTCACATATCTAAATAAGACATGTAGGAACACCTGATTTTCCAGAGCAGATCTGACAACTGTGATGTTCCAGGCAGAAATGAAAGAGCCTGCGGCAGACCTGGCCACCTCATCGACAACACACGTCAAAGAAAGCCTAAGAGAAAGCACTGCACAAGCAGGTCTTGAATGCTGACTCTCAACCCCGGCGGTCACCATGCCCCTCTGAAATGTGACTAGTACCTTGACATAGCTGGCAGATTCTGTCATGCAGGCACTTTTGAAAAGAGGTTGTACTAAATACTAGAATAATTTTGTTAAGAAAACATCCTGCTGTGGGTTTCCTGCAAAAAAAGACCAGATAACCAAACAGGATATCTCCACTCCTAATTTTTATGACTCTGTGGTACAGCCACCTTGGAAAACAGCAGCTTAGGTTCTGCAGGGCAGGTCAATGAGCTGTGCACATCCTCAGCTAGCCATCTGAATTTGAACAACTCTGACCCACAGCAGATTAGGGTGGATATTGTATAGCATTTTGTTCACCACAGCACAAGAAATTGGGGTAATTAATTCTGGAGGTAGGAGTAATAGGACAATTTATGCTGTCTCAGAAAGGGATAAGTACAGAAAAGGGTGTAAGTATAGATAAGGGTATAAGTATAGAAAAGATCAGAATAGTTTTGAAGCTGCATATAATGAATTGACCTCCGTCTCAGTAAATGCCTAGATACTGTGAGGATAAGCAGGCTGTGTGACAGGAATTCTGCCATTAACCTCGTTTCTGACAAAACATACTAAAAACACTACCAAATTCAAAGGCTGCGTCAGCGCTGATGGAGCGCAGGAGTGAGCAGGGCAATGCCGATGCTGCAGCTCAAGTGAGTGAGGAGAAGCAGCCTGCAAGGGAAGAGCGCAGGTAAGTGTTGAGCGCTGGGAGGGATGGTGATGTAGGCTGCATATGAAGTCTCTTCAGTGCCCGCTGTCTTTCATCCAGATCAATAAACAAGCTTATGGACTGCAGGTGTCACACTGTATCACGTTTTCCTTCCTTTCTCCGCTCTCTTCTTAAGCATGGACACCAATGTAAGCCATGCTAACCTACTGGCAATAAAGCAAGGAAAATATATGGACTTCATAGTTTTCCTCCTCTTGACAGATTTTGACCTCTCTGTTTCCATTTACAAGGACTTCAGAAGCAAGTTAGAAAACAAACAGTGCACAGTCTCCATCTTTTACCTCAGCCTGCTAGCTGATGCAGACCCAGTTTCTTACAGTCCCAAAACTCCTCTAGAGGTGACTTGTAAGCTATTACACCCATTTCTTGACTGTAAAAAAAGTGTAGAAACCAACATCTCCCTTGACATGTGGGAACTCTTACACAGGATTCTTAGGATCCCAGGATCTGGACAAAGGCAATTCAAGGGGATCAATGCATGCTCCCTACCTGGCTGTCAGTGTTACTTGGTTTCTTATTCCTTTTCAACTCGGACTTCAGTGTGCCAGGCAATAGGTATTCCAGGTTTCTCTTTATAAGGAAGCCTTTGGGACTGTTAGAAAGAAATTCTGGGTGCTTAGATCTTGACGTGCATCTGAAAAATACCAGCTACTAGTTAAACAGTTTTGAAGTCCTTTGTACTGTGCCATTCACAAACAACACCTCAATACACTGAAATCTATAGCAATCTCTGTAGGATATAGAATTTGTCTCTAGTTTCTGTGCTGTTCTGTCATGCTACCTCACTGTTAGACAGATCCTTAGTCCACTTTCGTAGTGACAGCATGCTGGTGACAAAGCAACCAATTCCCAAATAGATGCTCTTGAGAGGCTTCAGGAAAAATGATGCTGCTGTTATCCTGCTGGTGAAGAGACAGAGTGAAGCAAGGAGCTGGGCAGTTGTCTCATGAACTCCGGTGCTGCAGCAAGGTGAGCTTTTCCGCAGTTCTCTCTGCGGTTCTTTCCCAGGAAATTACTGTTGTCCCTTTGAATGTGCAAGGGTAGGCTGGAGGTCCATCAGCACTCATGGTTCTCCTTCCACGCTTGCCGCACAGCGCGTCATTTACAAGCGTATATGGCAGCCGTTCCCAAACTTTAAAGTGCACATCCAACTGTGCCAGCTAATGCAGAATGGCAGTGCCAATGAGCTCAGGTGTGAGAAAGGGAGAGCGGGGGCCAATCACCCCACTGAGAGCCCAGGTTAATGTTTGGTAGCAAGGTACAGAGTCACTGAGAAGCTGGTCCTGGACCAAGCTCTCAGGTGGATGAAAAATTGCATGGCTGAATCTCACAGCCCATATTTGTATCTTTTCTCTTCTTTTCATTTTGCCCTCTGTCACACTGATGGACTGATGCAGGCTGACACTAGATTATGCAGCAATGTTCTTTCACTCAGGCCTCTCGCTGATCTTGCCTCTAGGGCTCTCCTAGTGAAGAGTGGATACAGCAATTTCCAGAGGTTATTCCAAATGGGCTGTTTTACGGATAGTCAACAACTTAGGGCAAAGAGCAGGGAAAATTGCTGAGGATCGTTATATATCACAGACAGACAGATGAGGAGCCTAAATATAAACCCATAAAGGCTGCAAATGAGAAGTGAAAGGCAAATGAAAACAGACTTTTGAGAAAAAGTAAATAAGGTTTTATGATGTCAATCTGATTGAAAACAAACATGCGAAGGCACTAGCAGTAATCAGTCATTACGGTTTGAAGCCAAGCAGCACAAAATCCATTCCATCTTTGCTCAGTTGCTGAGCATATATTTAGATTGAGTGTTTTCATTGCAAGGCTGTCTGGGCCTGACCCAAAGAACCGCACTCATATAAAAAATCCCATTGAATTCAGGAGTATTTTCCACAAGAGAAAAAAAAAATCTGTTTGTTCTACTCTCTCTTACCTCTTACCATGGCATGCAAATACTAGCAAATGAGGTGAATGATAGAAGCATTTTCACCAGCTTTACAGAGCATAAAATGATGGTGTGAGGTTCAACACAGAGTGGAGAATTAAGACTGCTGCTGGCAGTGGAAGATCACCTAGAAAATGCTCCTCCCAGCCCTGCTCAGAGGAAGCTGAAAACAAGTCAGTCTTTATTTGAAGAGGATTAAGCTGTGGGTGACTCGGATTGCTGATGTTTGTTTGGTGAAATGAGGTGCTGTTCTACCCATCCTAAGTAATGCCCAGGGCATACGGTCGCCACAGCCTGCGGGCTCAGCTTCTGTGTCCAAGCAGCCTGGAGAAAATTCTGCCAGAAGCAGCAGCTGGTCAGACACACATACCTCTCTATACATAAATAAATTTTTATCTATGTGTATATCAACACATATATGTGTGTGCATACATATACATATACGCGTGTATTTTTACATATACAATTATATTCATTTATGTATGTATATATGCCTGTGTGAGAGGTTTCATGTGCATTACCAGGAAATTCTTCTGAGAGAAATAGCATTTTTTTAATAAGGTGTTAATCAAAGTCTAATACCTAAAGGTGGTATTTACAGAGTCAAAAGCTGCAAAAGTCTTGCTAGGCGGATGTCATAGGTATGGGGGATAGATCACTACACGCTGGTGCTCTTGCTTGTTGAAGCTTGCTCAGCCAGCCAGAGAATAAGCTATTGCCATAGACATTTTCCACACTCTCCTGTCCCAGGCAAAGTGCATTTAGCTAGTGCACTGCCCTGCATGTTGCTACTGTGCTGAAGGCCTTTCTGGGTGAAGTACTTACTCTCAGCCAAGTAAAGCTGTTGGTTTGGGGGTGGATTCCTTAAGCATGCATGGATTTCTACATCAGCAAGTCCAGAACCAGTCTCAGTGGATTGGTTTCACTCAGTAGCTTAGTTAAGAAGGGTAGCCCACGGGATGCGGGTCATTTTGGCTACACCTTTTCAGTTCCAGAGGCTGCAGTCCTCTAAAGTGTACCTTACAGCCTTGATTGCAAGGATCGTATTTTCCTTTCTATACACCAGGGAGGGTAAAGAAGAAGCTGCTCTAAAAGAAGCTGCTGAGCAGCTTGGCTTCAACATCTGGATGTGGTGCTGCACCTTCAGGGTTTCTTTCAGAGGCAGCAGGGAATACAGCACTGCTCCATCTGCCAGCCTTGTGGCAGATCAACACTGCACATATGTTGCAAGAGGGCAGCTCGCTTGCTCTCCAAAGCCTGGGAGAATCATCAAGGACAGCTGAGAAGGCAGAACAGCATTTGCAGATGGTGTCACACAGCCTCCCAGCCTTCTAGAGGCTGATGCTGGGCTGGGATTGTTTAGAAGAAAATATTTCCTGCCCTGCTGCTGGTGTCTACCTCCACCCCAGGATGTCGGCACATAACTACCGAAATGCACCCAGAGCGTACGGCATGGTTTCTCCAAGGCTGACCTGCAAGGACTGTACCTCTGCAACTGCCTGGCAGAGGGGTAAGGGTATCAGAAACAGAAATTAGTTCTATCAGAAGGTCGGTGATGAAAGGAGGCAAAATATGGCTTTTACAGGCCCTAATAAAAGAGGAAAAGAAACAAAGCTGAATAAAATATTACAGCATGATGCCATCTTCTTATTCCCCAAAGAGGCTTCTATCCCCTCACCTAGTAGGGACAAGTCAGGAGAGGTATCTATCTACATGCTACTCTTCTTTCCTGCCCCCAGCAGGAGCAGTTGTCCCCATGACTTTTCTCCCACACAGAAAATCCCCCCCGTTCCACATGGGATGCAAGCCTCCCCCTCCCTTCATCTCTCAATAAATGCGCATGCCAGGGGTTATCAAGCTGAGGGTCATTCTCAGTGCTAACAATGGAAAAAAAAGCAATATCCAGCTGTTACTAAAGTAGTAAATCTAGTCACTTTGCAATTGCACTCCTCAGTTTCCAAGCCCCCCAACGGATTCCTGATACATTCCATATTTTGCTCTTTATTTTGTTTTCCATTTGGCAAAGGACAGGCTCTGAACCGGTGTGAAGAAAAACAACCTTCCCCCCCCCCCTTTTTTTTTTTTTCGCTGCGCTATCTCTGCTCCAAGTCAGGCCAGGTAGTGCTTATCATTTCCTCTGCACTGCAAACACCAGTGTGCATGCGTTTCCTGCCGGCGAGTCCTAAACCGCAGGCCGACATTGTTTTCAAGGCCCCCCTCGCTTGGAGGCAGGAGCAGCTCTGCCGCACAGCGCTTCCTGTTGATGTCAGGCCCCTCTTCCTCCCCAAGCAAAGGGGCTTCCTGCCGGCATCTGTGTCCTTTTCCATGAGGACTAGCAGGAGCCATTTTCCTGCACAGCGGCCGGGGAGGGAAAAAATTTAATAAAAGGTGGTGGAGACAGGGATATAACGGGGAGGAGCAGGGGTGGATGCGTTTTTTTCCATGCGATGTTGAAGCACGTCTGGGGCCCCTCTCAAGAAGGAGGAGAGAGAAGAGATAAGAGGTCAAAACAATAGAGCTATGTCTCAGGGATGCCGGTATTTGCAAGTACCAGAGAAATCATTTATTAGCAGAGAACATCAGAGACTAATTACAGCTGCCGATTTCCCACTGCTAAGGAATGTAAGCTCACAAAAGAAAAGCTACAGCCATGGCCCCCGTGCTCCAGTGGCGCTGTCATAAGCTGTGGGAGATGCCAAGACCTTTACACCAGACCATTGCCTTCGTTTTTATTCTTTCAAATGGAGGAATCTCTACTGCTGCCAGCACTGTTTCATCAACAGTGGAGAAACTGGACGACAACTGCAGAACACGGCTTTTGCCAAGCTGAAGCACTTCAGCTCCGCAGACTGCCATTGCATGAGCCACTGCCCCAGCAGAGAAGGGAAAACCTAACCAGACACCATTTCGGGCCTCCCCACAGTCCATGGCATTCAAGGTTTGCATTTGTCCCATTAGAGAAGCTGATGGGCTTGCCCCAGCTCCCCCCAGGAGGTTATCAGTTTGCTGCACAGTGTAAGAAACACTGGAACGTGTGATTGCAGGCTCTGTCGTGGTGGGGACACACGACACAAGAGGCACGAGGAGCACAGCCAGCCATGGCAGCAGCGTTGCCTGCCCTCCGCAGCATTTCAGCCATGCGGCTCCCGTGGCCTCCAGCACAGGGCGAGGAGCTGGCTCGCATTAGGACACCTTCCCCTACCTAGGGAATGACTGGAGTCCCCCAGCATTTTCTATATCACACTTAAAACTATGGCCAAAATGCATGGAGTGCGGAGGGGGTTTACTAAGGGGTCCCTAGCAATGACCAAACAGGTTATTAGGACCCCTAGCAATTACCAAAGCAGGATCTGTCCCTTAGAGTCTCAACTACTGCTCCTAATGGTCCTCTGGAGATGAATTTCACGTGTATTTCAATATTGTTGTAATATGATTTTCTCCTTCTTTTCCTATCATCTGTTGCCTGGTCACCTTCCTGTGTCATTGTAGGAATGAAGCAATGGGTTACGCTTCCAATCTCTGGGTGTAAATTGCCACAGAGGCTGACAAAATTACTCCAGCTTTATGCAACTGTAGCCAGCAGCAGATGTGGCCCCAAGTCTGGCAGAGCCAGCGGAGTTGCAAGAGAGTGAACTGGGGCTTAGTTTTCCTCACAAGCAGAAATTCTTACTCAAGGTGCAATTGCAAAATCTTGATGGCTGGTGCGGGTGTAAGATGCAAAGGAAAAAAGCCCACCTACATTCTCACAGCAGAAGTTGGCCAGGGCCACTGAAATTCGCAGCGCTGACATTTAGGCAAGCATTCCCGGCCGCAGAAGATGCACTCTGCATAGCTAAACTCAGCTGGCGCTGTGCCGCTGCTCACACATGAGAGCAGGACGAGGGACCAGGAGAGGAGACCTCCCCGCGCTTTTGAGGGAGCTCCAACCTACACGGTGCCAGTGGCTTTTCTGGAAGGTGCCTAGCAGCTGGCAGAGGCAGCTAAAACCTGTGAGCGCTTTGCAGGATGGGGTCCCATTTCCAAAGTTGCTCTGGGAGCAAAACTGCACTTTGACGAAGGAGCGTGCAAGAGAAACAGGCTCCACCGAGCTCACATTTTCCTGTCGTGCTCTCCCTCTCTTTTAGTACGGCTTGCTATTCGTGAATGAATTACCTCAATCCCTCTTAAGCAATGTACTGACCAGGAAAAGGGTGTGGGGATTATTAATGGAAAAATCCTTGAATCTTTTAGCCCTGTAGCATGGCTACAGTTACAATGAAAACAGGATACCACACTGCATATGGGGAGGAGGAAGAGAAAAGGAGCAGAAACTCTAACGATCTACAGGGACTGACTCGCAAGGAAGAACAAAGTGGCGGTGGTGAATAGGCACAGCTGGCCCAAATTACCAGGAGAGAAACGAACGCGCACAATAGCAGTCTGCACGGCGTGCAAATACCACCGAGGGAAAGGGCTTGTTCTGGATGATCAAGGGGTTGTAACTAGGAGTGACTGAATGAAATTATGAGGGGAAATTTAGGTTGAATGGTAGGAAAAACCTCCTAAGAGTGAGACATAGTATCATGTTGTAGAATTGCCTTCTCAAGGGAGGGGGCGGGAGCCACGCTGCCTGGATATTTAAAAGTAGGCAGGAGATTACTCTGAAGGGAACAGTCCTGCACGGGCCGCTGTGACAAAGACAAAACAATCTTGCCGGCCTTCCCATGTCGTTATCAGCGATGCCTTTTAAGCCACAGCGAGATCCCCTGGAAGAGCTTGCTGTGTTGATTATAAAGGAAAGCATATAGTGCCAGCACTCACTACAAGGGACAACCGCAACCAGCAGCTGGAGTTTAAATTGGATACTAAAGCATGCGGGAAGAAAGGCTACTTGAAAATCTTCCAGCAGAATGATTTTCCAGGGAGAAAGTGTGCATTTCACAGAATCAAAATGTTTCACCAGAACACAGGGATTCAGTTCGATTTTTCAACCAAAGAAACACTCAAATATATTGTTTCTAGAAGATTAAATATGTTCACTTCCATATCATTATTGTCAACATAGTATAACCTTTTGGAAAATTTTTATTTAGGGGAAGTTTCTACTTTTTTATTCCGATTCCGGATGAAAGGAAATCTTGCGGTAGGGGAAGATGGAGCACAGTGCAAAACAGGAACCGGCTCTAATGGATATCAAGTGATATCATCAGTGGCTGGCTAGTGTTTGCTCCTCTCTGTACACTTCTGAGGACAGCAGCACCGTTCCTTGCAAGCTGAAGCCCAGAATATTATGTGTGTTTCTCGTCAATGAACAAGAGAAAAAGGAGGCAAGTGTCCTAGGGTTTGCTTTTCAACCCTCGGGATACAAAAAACCCTCATTTGAAATCTCGCTTGTATCTCACGTCCCCTATTGTGAGGATAAAACCCCAGCACAGTCTCACAGAATGTGCTTTGCTTCCGTCAGCAAAAATCTAACCCCTTGGCAAGGAGTCATGAATTAACAGAGGATAAGTATCGTTCTCATCCCATAGGTGCAAAAAATGAGAAACAGAAATGAGTTGGCAGCCTCAGGTCATGCAATGAGTTAGTAGAAGAGCTAAGGTTAGAGCCCACGGCTTTGATTCCCACTCTGTAACTAAACCACGCAGCCAGTTTTCTGGTACCTGAACTCCTGGTAAATAGAAACTTAACTGAAAAGTTTAGAAGTTGGTAAAGCATGCAGAGATTGCAACTGGCTTATCAGAATCACTGACCCAGAAAGCTGGGTTGGAAATCTCACACAGATGTGTTTTTCTGGGAGAGGCTCAATTCTTCCCAGGCTTCTACCAAACCAGAAAGACCCCCCCTACCCAAACTTCTAGCCAAAATCTGGACACACGGACTAAAACCTCAGAAGGAGGTTTGAGTCAGAGATCGCCGATCGGATTCTTGGAGCAACCTTCTGGGCTGGTTGTCCTAAAAGTTAGCCTTGTACCAAAAGACCAGACTTCAGTACCCCTGTGCCTGGGAATGTTTGGAACTGGATCCACGCTTTGTGGCTTGGTCTCACTTCCAATTCTTTTCTTTCTTTTCCTCTTGAGTGGTTCTCTCATAACTAAATACCACAATAATGGCAAGAAGCTACCCAGAGGCCATCTGGGGAGAAACTGCATTATTTCTGATCATTTCAGGGAAGGGAGGTTGGTGGGGGGTGGGAGGCGAGGCCTGAATTCACTGGAAAAGATGTCCTGTCTGTTCACAGATCAGTTATACTTCTTGCATTCCCTGTCTTCTGACTTCTTCCATCTCCTCAACTATCCATTGGTTTCCTTTCTTTACCTTTCATTTTCATTTCACAGGGCACTCTGTTTTCAGCATAATTTTCTTCCCGTGGAGACCAAACTCAAGCCCCACCTTTGAGACCTGGACCGAGGTTTAAAATCCCTCCCCAAGCAAAAAGGCTCTTGGATCTGGCATTTACAATTCAGGCCCATATCTTCCAAGTGCAGCTCTAAACTGGATCAAAGACTTTTGTTCCTAGCTTTTGTTCCCAGCTTTTGTTCCCTTCTCTGTTCCCTTGAAATGTCAGCAAACATGATGGCTTTGTTGATGCCATCAGGGTGGTCTGACCGCTTCCCACACTGGGCATGCAGATTGGGTAGCCGTGGAGCAGTCAGCAATTCACTGGGTGTCTCCTCTAGGATGTTGTTGTTCCTCACACCAAGGCAGTGGCCTGAAGCAGCAACACTACCATGAAATCAACAGAAAACAAATCCACCTCCAGCTGCCCTGGCTCGCATAGGGACACACAGACTGTTTGTTCCAAACCAGCAGCTGCCGATGCTGCCAGGAGGACAGGAAACCATGCTGGGAACTCAGGGCTTTCCTCGGATATTGGGATGGATATCCACCCCTTCAGACATTCCCCGCTTTGTCTGGAGGAAGACTCAAAATATATGCATTACTGCTGCCTCCTGAGCTGACAGACTGCAGGGCTGTCAGAACTCACAGCCCTCACGGCTGTTCTAGCTCTCTGCTGACTTCCAAGTGGAAATGGTTTCTCTCAAGCCCAAGTGGGGGGACATAGGCATGTCCTACCCCAGACACCTCCTGTCACCTCCCCAGACATCCCTGGGGCTGCTCTGAGATGACCTGGGACCTCCCTGGCTACTGGCTGTTCCTTGGTCAGCGCTGGCTGCACTGCGGCGTAGGGGCAGACAGCACTGCCGGCCACTCTGACCCGTCTCGTTCCCTGCGAGGTTATAGGAGAGCCCGTGCAGAGCCCAGCAGGCTCTGCCTGAGCCGTGGGAAGTACCCACAAAACGTGTCTGCCTGCTGCCACAGCATCACAGGGCGCTTCACAGGAAGGATGGGGAAAAAGATAGGCTATGAGTCAACTACCAGCCACAGGCCACAGTTCTCTGCCCCATCACAGGAACCACTTTTAGCCTGCACTGGCCAGTAAGGGTTGCCTTAGCATCACTCCTCTGCCCACCTGAAGTGTTTATACCACGGGGGATCCTCAGGGTTTCCAGGACGTTTGTGCTGCTCTCTCTGCTTTGCCTGCCAATATGCTGCAAAATACGAGCCCTGGCTTCTCAGCTGTTCTGAAATAATGTGCTCGGCTTCAGCCTGAAGAGCCTGAGTAGCGCGGCTCTACTGCACTTCCCTGGTAGCCATCATGTTAAGGATGTGATCATATTTAGGAATGAGCTGAGGCTCTTCCTGCTCTCTGCTCTGCACCTCTCCGGTTCAGTCAATCTCTTCCTACCACAGTGCTTTTTCCCACTGCTTATTACTAATTCATTTTCTCCAATTACAGCAGAAAAAGGCCCTGGCCAAAGAGGAATTTTGCAGCATGTCTCAAAAAAGATCATATTTGTCTGCAGCTTGGCTTCATTTAAGGAAGGTCATTCTGTGGTCAAGCACTCTCAAAACAGACAATGCCTTGTCTCCAGGTCTCCAGAACCTCCCATCCAGGCACTATCATCGAAGCTTTCAATTTGAGTGCTCCTCTGATACATATGCAGCCTCACCAATACTTTCTCAGCAGTCTGTCCCACAAGAGATTTAGGCCAACACAATCTACTTCTCTTGGAGCTGATACCACCACCATCTTCAATGCCAACTGCAGTCAATTACAACAGTGCGGTTGACAAATCCACCTAAAATTTGGTTCTTTTTTTTCACTCTTGACACCAGTTGTGTCCTGGTGCATTCCTTGGACTTCCCTGGAGCTAATTCATGGCTCACTCCAGTGGTAACAGAGAAAGTGTGGGTGTCGCAGAAGCACTTTGTCACAGGGGAGATTCGCAAGTACCCAAGTCACGTAGACATTCCTTTTGTTCTGCTGTTTCACCTACCTAAATCATAAGCCCCTTTACGGCTGGGAACACTTGCTGTATATGCAGATTTGAAGTACTGCCACACCAGTTGGCTGCAGCATCCCAGATTTATGCTAGTGTCACTGAGGTCAGAAGCTGGCCCAATGCCATGCAGCCTCTGCTTCTGGAGGAGCTCAACGGTAAAAGGCAGTATGCTGAAATGGAGGCAAGGTGTCAGAGTGCTGCAAGTTGCTTGAAAAACTTGTCAGAGCCACAGTAACAAAATGAAGACACCCTTTCGCTGCCAGCATGTGAATCCCTTATACTTCTTGTGTCCCACTGTGGGAGACCCCATGTGTGGAACACTTGAAAGGACACATGGGGTACCAAAAGCCACGTGCTAGGGAAGGCCTGTGGTATAAGGTGCAGCCAAGGAGAACGTTCCTAAATGGATCCCTTGGCTTATACTTGCACCATCCAACTTTGCCACACAGCCCTGCACCTTCCCTTCTACTCCATAGCTGCATACACCAGAGGACAGCTGGGCAGGGGATAGCCAGTCAGGCCAGCTGTGCCTCTGGCCCACCTGAGCAGAGCAGGAAAGGGGCTGCAGGGAAATACATCAATACGAATGCATGAAGTGCAGACACAGCTGTCATGGAGTATAGACCAATGCCCTGGTCCCCTGAGCACAGAAGGTCCCATGGAGAGTTAGAGCCCGGTTTCATTGCGTGCGCAGCAGAGACACCTTTGTGCACGGACACACATGCAGCATTTGAGCCATCCCAGGTTTTAGGATGGCTCTGGGTAGAGATGGGAGTCCGTTGTATGAATCACGCACAAAATGCACTACCCTTGATCTAAAACGCGGGGCACGATGGCATGATTTAGCAGCATAGGCTGGTTCATAACTTGGTTTTGCAGTATGCAAGCAGACATTTGGGTGGATGATGTCTTGTTGGACTCAGGTGGAAGGGGAGATGGCAAAGCGGGTGGGAATCACAGTCAGGTGTATATCAGCAAGCTTGTCCTGCTCAGAAGAAATAAAGGAAATGTTGCAAAAGGTAATGATGTTGAGAGGGAATCCACTTTTGAATCTGGCTTGCCTGGCTGCGACCTGAGACTCCTTTATAAATCGCATCAGGAAGGCAGCATTGGCCAACAAAACACAACAGCTAATCATAAAATCCAAAGAATATCCATTATGTGCTCAGCTAGTGACATTTTAAAGCCTATAATTTTTTGCATCTGTAGGCTCCTGGCCTGTAGTATTCACTCTCCCTTCCCTTGGAGCCAAGCTAGAGACAGACTCAGATAAAAACCCTGCAGCTGAACACCCCGGATTTCAGGGAAATTGTACTCAGGCGTCTGTACTTCAAATTCAACCCTGATCAGAGCAACCTGAGAAGAACCCGTCCAAAATGAGCTGGGCTCCAGACAGGCATCTTTGTCTCCCACTTCGGGGAGGAGACAGCAGAGGCCAGTGCCAGACCTCCAGAGTGTAATCCAAGCAGGCTCTTGAGATATGCAAAACTCAGGTGCAACTCAAGTCAGCTTTGTAGACTTGCAGACCTTTGCAGACAAGAGACACAAGGTCTTTTTTTTCTGATTTCAGGCTTTGTTGGGGAAATTTTTGAACTTCGATTTGGTAGCACTTGGGTAACTTCAGCCCTCTTTTACACAACAGCCTGGGCACTCCTGACAGGAATCTTTACAGAGGGTTTGAAAAAGAGAATTGGAAAAATATGAATTTGGGAAACAGGAATGTTATAACCTTGCTAGCGCAAAGGCAAAAGCCGTTGTGTGCACACAAATTTAGAAGCAGCAACAGCAAAATCCTCTGAAGGAAAACAGCAGCGATTTTTATTATTGCCTTATATGAGTTCAGAATGTTGCAAAGTTAAACAAAGCAATTATAAAGCTGGATTTTTAAAAATACTTAATGTTTCACAGTCTCCTTTGAGATGAATCAGGTATCCAAACATCTGGGGGCTGCAAAATCCATCAGGAAACACAGACAGATGAGACACATCAAGACAGGAAGATTCAGGGCTGCCATCGGAGAGACAAGGAACAGCAGGAGATTCCCGCAGCTTCTTTTGGGTAAGAAATGTTAGTACTACATGGATGTGTACACTAAACAAAAAGAGGAAGAAAAAGAGAGGGCTAAAAAAGGTTTTTGCAAGTCTCCTGCTGTTCTGTGTCTTTCTCACTTTGCTCTGATCTCTCTGTACGTGTCACTGGCTGGCAGGATGACTGCTTCCTGCTTCATGATTTCATATTTAATTCTTTCTATATAAAAGGAATTTAAAGGAAATTATTACAAACGGTTTGGCCACGCTGCATCAAGTCTTGGAAACTATTTCATTACCCCTGACGTTTTCTCTTTTTTTTCCTCCTTCTTTTTTTCTCCTTTAAGAGAAAAGTTAGACGCTTTCCTAAACGCTTTCCAGACTTGAGCTATTCACAGATTGCATGTGGAAGACAAACACAGCCCAGGCCTGGAAGAAAGAGGCTCTCACACTGGACACTCCAGTAGCTTGGGGCGTTGCAGGCGGTGTCCTCGGCAGCGTTTCCTTTCAGAAAGCCGTTGCTGCATGAAAATGCTTTGGGTGTAGCAATCCTGTGCTCATCCCACAGGCGCTTCATGAAAGAGGCAACTGTTCCATGTTGGGAATTCAGAGAAACCTCTGGCCAGCAGCGGCTGCTGGAGGCGCCCTGATTAAAGCCCCATTGTTTTGCCCTCTCCAGCAGTCCTGCTAAACCGCTCCCTGATGAAGCTCCTGTCTGTCCAGTGGCTTGGGAAGAGGCAAATAAGTAAATACGGTCGTTGCTGGGAATAACAAAGATTGGGGGAAACAAGGAAAGAGGAAGCAACAAAAAAAATCCTCTAATACACTACATTTCTTCAAAGGCAAATGCCAAGGGGTTGGGTTTCTGGGCTGTGTTTCTTTTGTCAGAAAGGCTCCTGGATCTTGCTGTACTAAGGGCTTTGAGATACTAACAAATACACTGCAAACACAAGAAGGGGTGTTGCAGGAAAAGGGCGTTGAGATCATACTTAATCAAACTTCCTTACATTTTGATAGCTACAGTACTGCCGTGTAAGTCAATCATCTCTTTGCCTTTGCAGTTCTCTGCAGCCAACACAGCTGAGCCACACACTTCAGGCCAAGACCTGTATCCTGATGTTAGTACATGGCAGATGGGTTTCAGAGGAAAAAAATGCCAGGCTAAGTTCATCTCCTTGTGCAGGTCTATCTCAAAGGGGGACAAACTGCATGATCTAAAAGCAGGAATTTACTGGAGACTGTAAAATCAGAGAAGTTTTGATTCACAGCACAGGCTTCCAAAGCAAAGGAAGCTGAGGCACTGTATGCCCTCAGCAGGCAATGAAGCTGAGCACATTTAAACGTTAAGTATTGCAAGCTTATCCAAGCGAGACAAAGCTGCTCTTGCTCACGCCCATAGACTCTGGAACTGATCAGAGACTGAAGCTCATTTTAATGTCAGTTAGGCACCAAAGGGGGAATGAAAAAGTGTAGTTAGCTGATGAAAAAATGCATCACTCGCAATGCAGTAACTCAATGGCATCTCCTTGCACTTTCCAAAACCAAGCTTATTTCAAGGGCTGAAAGGAGCCAGAAATAATTCCCTCACCTCTCGCCCTGGCTCAGTTTTGGATAAGAATCTGGAAGAGGAGTTTTGGATAACAAAGGTTGTTGGCACTGCGAGCATCTTCCTTTACTGTCCACTGTTTCTGATGAACCCTATTCCTGTCTATCCTCCAGCTGTCTGTACACAGAAAAGCATCTCTTCATCTGTTCTACCCCTACTACCAAAACTGCCAGGATTTTGAATTTTCCTCCCACTTATAGCCCTCTCTCTTCTACCACCCATTGGCAGTCTCCAGTTGTTCCAATACGGTCAGTTTTGCTCTCAGACTACTTTTTCCAACCTTTCCCTCTTCCGTTTCAAGCATATTGGGATTTCCTCACATGCTTTCTCCACTCCACCTTTGCCCTTATTCCCTTTCCCTATTCATTCCCTCTGGTCTCCTTTTTAATTTCTCTGCCACACTTCTTCCCTCCCAGCTGTTTCTTTGGATGCATTACCATTAGCTTCTATCAATAACTTAAGGTTGGGCCTGGTCCCAAAACCAGAATCAATTGAAATTGCTGTCGGTGACTTGTAAGGGGCAGTCCTTTCCATGAGCCAGTAATGAACCATGTCCCATGGCGTGCAAAGAGAAAACTGTGTTATTGCATATTCTCCCCTCTAAATCAGAGACTATAAAATGAAGATTGCAGTCTTGCAGAAAGTCTTTGTAGCACTTTTGTTCCTTTTTTTTCTTGTTATTTTTGCAAGATTAGCAGAACTAAAGACAGCATTCTGGCCAAATTCCAGTTTAGGGTAATCTCTTCTGCTATTTCAGATAGATGCTGCATTGTTTTTCCATTTCCTAGACACAGAGGTTAGTTGGTAAATGGCTATCATGTTCTCTTCAAAGCTAAAACATCACATATCAGGGCAGAGGCCTCACTAACTCAGAAGGATGCACTAGCAACCTTCCTCTCTAGGTATGTAATGCCACCCTGGTGTTCCTCACATCTCCCTCTGAGGCCCTTGGTACGGGGCCTGCCTGAGACAGGCAAGCTGGGCGAACGCCATCCTTTTCTGCCCTCGCTGTCATCCAGTGTGGCACTCCCCACAGCTGCAAGAGCCCACTTCTCAGTACTGGGTGATGAAAACAGCTGAGAACCTTCAAATTTAATAATGATAATAAAAGCAATTAAAATACTGAGAACTGAGAACTTTGTACCAAAAAAAAAAACGATACCAGCATCATTTAACCACGAAGGGAGTAGGATGTGGAAAAAGGAGTGGCCTAAGGTCTCCCACTGAGTCAAGCAGTGGCAGGGGCAGAGCTTGCCATAGCCTGTGGCATGCCACCGGTGTGACTCCTACCACCTCCTTTGCTCTACGCAATTCAAACTCCAATCTGAGAAACTCAGCCTTCATTCATGTACAAACAGAGGAATTTAAAGAGAAAAGCAAAAGGTGTGCTTTTAAGCTGCTTACATCTCCGCCAGGTCACCAAACCAGATGTGGGATAAAGGAAGCCAAACGGGGAGTGCAAAAATCTCATTTCACATGTGAACGTTCACATTCCCTTTCAGCCACTGCCTCGGCATAGGGCATGGAGCGGACAGCACTGCCCGGGGCGCACGTGGACATCTTCCCAATATTTTAGACAACTGGTAGCTCGCAAAAGTGCTCAGCCAAAACCGCTGACACGTGTCAAATCCCCCAAGCAGTGTTACTGGCCTGGCCAAGTGAATTCGAGGAGCCATCTGGCCAGGGATGCGGAGCCCACGTGCTGGGGGCCGGCCTCTTGCTCCCCAGGCCAGGATAATTGGACATTGTTTGACCGCTGAATCGCCGCTCTGTCAAGCTGAGGGCTTGCCTCGTAGGGACGTGCTAATTACCATGCAAACTGCCACGGGAAGGAGAGGGTCAGAGATGGCCCTCACCCCTTCCTCTCCCCCATAATAAACAGGAGGTTTGTGTGCAACCACAACGCCCCAACGCAGGGAGGGGAGAATGTGTGGGGAAGGGGAGGGGAAGGGAGAAGCTCCTTGAATACTTCCCATTCAAACCCAAATACGGGACCCCTCGTCAAACATGGGAGAGGATTTTCCTGCCGTACCCAGGTTTTTGTTTGCAGTCGGTTCCCTGTGAACTTGGGAGCAGCGCCCGAAGCTGCCCAGAGATCTCAGCGGCGTGCAGTGCCACGCTTGCTGCCTCCTTTCCCTTGTTCCGTATCGTCCAAGGCCTCGCTTTTCACCACCGCAGCCCAACCAAGGAGCTGAAACCACTGCGGAGACAGGACTGCACTGAATGTCCCAATCTCCGCACTGCTGCCGCCATGAGGTAAAGCAAGTAGCACTATTGCTATCAGCCTCTTCTCAAGGAGGCAGAAGTGGGGAAAGGGATAGAAACAAGGCACTTGACAAGCTAAAATATCTTTCCTTAAGCACAAGAGTTGATGTCAGGTGCACCTGCACTGTCCCCTGAATCACAACTATACAAAATCTTTTCATATCCTGCAAACATTCTCTGTCAAGAGGCAGGAACACATTTTTCTGATTTTTCCCATTCTCCCAAAGAAAACACACATGCCTTTTTTGCCTTTTTCTACCAATGCTAACTTAAATTTCCTTCATAGGTATATAATGTTGCAAAGAAAAGCCTTGCTGTCACCCTTTGTCCATCTGCTAAATCCTTCCACCATCCTGCAGTGAGTTCAAATCTGTAGTAAGAAATGCACGAAAAATCTCAAGTAGGGAACCTTTATTAGGACAGGGATGAGCCTCCAAAGCCCTTAGGATCCAGAGCTGCAGTTCACTTCTGTCTTCAACGGCCAAGGGCTAACATCAATAATTTAATGAGTGCCTTACATCCTGAAATATTTCACGAACTGCAAAAACAAGACTTACTCCACCCACCTCTAGGCTGGGAGGTGGCAGCTGTTGAGCTGGGCAGCGCAACGCTACGTGACAGTTTAGGACATGGAGTTAAAAAAACAAATCATGGTTCCAGCTGAAATTGCTTCTGGAAAGGGAAAGACGCAGCACAGCATGTACATGTGTAAAAAAGTCCCTATCCCCTAGAAACAAAAGATAAACAAGAACTTTTTTAAAAGGATTAGGGCCCTTGTTTTACACTGTGCCCAAATGGCAACATTTCCCTAAATGATGCCAAGTCAACAACTTAACTGAACTGATGCTACGCTTGCCATCTTCTGAATCACCCACCCCATTCCTGCAGCAGATTTTCTTGGGCAACTCCCATGCAAGCGCTAACCCGACATAAACCTGCTTAGGGAGTAATTGCTGCAAGCACGGCTTAAGGCTGAACAGCAGCACGCTTATTGAGCTGCCATGTTTAGGGGCCTAAGTAGTATCCAGTTAATCTTCTCAAATCTCATTATTGCAGCAGAGTGACAGATGGGTATTTTAGCAGGCTGGAAATGAGGACTAATTAGGACTCCTAGCCCTTCTTTGTATTTATCACACTGGTTCCTTCCCCGCCTCTGTAGCATGTTTACAAGCAGCGCCGGGGGGGGGGGGGCTGCCTCCACCACCGTGCTCTGCCTGCCACCCCGAGGACAGCAGGTACTGGGTCACGGGCACCTGGCTGATCTAGAGACGGGGCTGCAGGAGGATGTGACTCCTCATCCGGGTTCTGGGGGACCCCAAATCGATGCTGTTGAGATCTGGAACTGAATTTCCTGACTCAGATCCCTTTTGTGGCTTTACACAGCAAACCTTGGGCAGCAGTATGTGACTGGTGCTCGCTACTGAGCCAGGAAGGAAGCAAAATGGACTCAATAGATCACAACCAGCTCTTCCCATTTACCACTCTTAAGCCAGCCTTAGGCACAGATGCTTGATGTATTGACTTTGGCAACATGTGCATACTGCCATCCTGGCAATAAAGTTATCGAAATAGAGGAGGGGAAAAAAAAAAAACACCAAAAAAACCCCACCACCCAACTACGTAAGGGGAACCGAAAACACTTGAGAAAAGGGAGAATCCCCCACGCCCCCTTTGTAACCCTGAGCTGTTGCCTTAGGCCAAACCCCCACGCTCCTTTTAGAGGTTCCAGGACATTTGTTTTAACTTTTTTTGCTGCATTCTTCTACCTTGTTGTACTTCTGGTTTCCAGCCAGGACTGGAAGGGAGAGAACAGGATTATAGAAGGAAGTCTGTTGCTCTATTTTTCTGGCTTGATTAGAAGCAGAAGATGCAATAAATCTCACAAGAGAGTTTGTTCTCATTTAGCCTCTCGTGTATCTGAAACTACCTGACCAGAGCAAGGGTAAGGAAAATGCAATACCAAGTGGAGCACACTAGGAAGATAAAAAGAGAAAGAGCAAAATGGTGAAGCTGTTCCCCTCTCTGATTTTGTATAAGGAAGGAAAGCAATTCAGTCCCACTGACAGCTTATTTATTTCACACAAATTGCAGCGCAGACGCAAGGGATCTGGAAGGAGGCTCACCCTGCCTGATTACACCTCGGAATCTCCCGAGGTGTGACTGCCATCACTACCCACAGCACCATAATCACAGACGAACAGAAAAACAAGCATTAGTTGCACATGGAGCAAAGGGTTTTCCGCATGCTGGTTGGCTCTGTTGTGCTGCCAAGCTGCCTGTCTGCAACAGGATTGACAGTCACATTCACTGCTGAGATGGCAAATACAGAATACTAACAGTATCAAAAATATCCCAGCTGAAATATTCAGATCCAGATAAACAAACCCCTCCCTTTTCTCCCAGTGTTCTGGGTTTGCTAAATCAGCATTTTTTGATGCGCCAGTGAATATAGACGGTGAGATCAGGCACGGATCTAGCCTGGATTCTCAGCCCTGCATTCCACATGTAGAGAAAGTTTGTGAGCACGTCAGCACCTTTCAGAAAAAAAGGCAGTACCGATGCTGCTGTGAAAACCACAGTGGTATCCTTTAAATGAAGTTGGTACTGGAGAATCTGACCTGTTCTCCTGTCTAACACTCAGTAGGAAACAAGTTACACAACTTAGTTACAGCAGGAATGACTCCTGGCCCTTTGGATGTTCAATCCTTATTTTAGAGATGCAGGTATATCTCCTCTAATCATTTCACCATGTGACAGTATTTAATCATGTTACAAAACCAAATGCACATACATTCCCAGATGGGAGAAAGCAAAGGAAGGACACGAGATGTAAAGAGAGCTTTGCATTTGGTTTGGGGTTTAGTTTTTGTTCTTTCTTTAACTGTTCTGTGCTTTACAGAACTAAACAAAGCTTCCTGTTCCAGATTATAAATCTTCAAGCTGCTCCTGGCCCCAGAGAGCACAGGAGATAATAGCATTTCCAAAGGCATTTAGTTAGCTGAGCCTTGAGTGTAGAAGAGGGCAGAGAGAGGAGCTGGAGATAAATGGCTATGAACCCAGCTCAGCTGCTCAGGGCATTTTTCTGAGAGCAGCAGCCACAGCTGAGAATCCTGCACGGGGATGCACGTTTCTGCTCCCCTTGCCCGGTCCCTGTGCTGGAGAAGGGCATGTAACACAGCACCCCGAAAGGAAGAATTCCGGCCACAAGCCCCTGGTTCGGTGCACAGTGCCGTTGGGGGAGCTGTACAACCACCACCTGAGAAAGGTGTGCTGCTTCACAGCATTATTTGTAGGCTTTCTATTAAGCTAGAGATTAGGCTCTGCAAAGCTTTCATCAGATGCAGCATATCAGCCTATTATGTAAAGCATACGTTAATTTGTTTGAGCTGGTCAGCAGCAAGACTGCAGAAACTATTAAAGAACAGCAGCCCTTTATGAAAAGACAATTCATTTTCAGCATTAACCAGGGCAGAAAGGATCCTTAACACTGTCACAATTGCATGTTAGTTATTGACTGAAATTGTCAGCCTAGGCTGGGAGACCAAAGCCAATTTCCAATCGAAACTGTATAAATTACTAGGAACATCAGAAGAATTAGGAAGAGTGTTGCCAGCAGGTCGAGTGATGTGATCCTTCCCCTCTGCTCAGCACTGGTGAGCCCACACCTGGAGTCCTATGTCCAGCTCCGGGCTTCCCAGTACAAGAACAATACAGACTTACTGGAGCAAGCCCAGCTCAGGGCCACAATGATTAAGGGACTGGACCATCTTTCATATAAGGAGAGGCTGAGAGCTGGGACTGTTCAGCCTGGAGAAGAGAAGGATCAGGAGGGATCTTGTTGATGTGTACAAATACCTGATGGGAAGGAATGAAGAAAAGGGAGCCAGGATCTTCTCAGTGGTGCCCATTGACAGGACAAGAGGCACAAATTAAAAAACGTGAGATTCCATCTGAACACAACACTTTTTCACTGTGACAGTAATCAAAGACTGAATCAGGTTGGCCAGAGAGGTTGTGGAGTCTCCGACTGTGGAGATATTCAAAACTCAGCTGGACACAGCTGTAGCTGACCTTGCTTGAGCAGGGAGTTGGTCTAAATAGTCTCCAGAGGTCCCTGCTCATTTCAATTCTGTGATTCTGTAACATTTTCTGCCTCTGTTAAGGTAACTCTTCCCATACGCACATTAAATTACCTAAGTCCAAGTGGCCATCCAGTCAACCCAGCATTGCTTGGAACTGGGGCTGTCACACACAGCATCAGCTGCTGGCACCAGGACGGAGGCAGGCTGGTTTGAGCCTAGGCCAGGATGCTGCTCCCAAATGAGAGTACAGCAACCGGGGCGGAGGAGCTGAAGGCAAGTGCAAAAAACGTGGGTTTTGCTCTATCCCTTTTGGTGCACTGTTAAGATCAAAAGTGCCTGCACCGGGCTGAAAATGGGGAATCTATTCCAGCTGCAGGGTCATGTTCAAGGCAGGAGACAGAAGAGGAGTGAGACTTCCCTGTCCGCTTAAGCGGTGTTTCCAAAAGACTTGTAGCATTAGGGACTGAACTCCTCACTCTCACACACAATGATAGCATTGATCTGGCACTTGAGTGAGGGTGAAGTTTAGTACTGGTGTCTATAACTTCATTATACGCAAGGGCCTAGACATCTGACAACAAGCTAGGTCTCAAGCCCATGTTACTTTCATATCTGTAATCACAGTGGTGCATAAGACCAGAAAGTCTGCTTGTGGTTTCAGATAAATATAGAAAACAGAGGGTTACATTATTGAATTAAGTATGAAAGTTAATAATACAGTCAGCACAGTTGCCCCACGTTATTTAATTTAACACTAAATTCAATTTATGTTACACTGTTCTCTGTCTGTGTCCATTGTAAACATGCCGCAGATTTTTTTTGTTGACAATGCAAAACACATTCACCGAAGTTATCAGCAAAGAAGCTGAAGGCTCTGGCATACAAACAAAGGACAGCTGGGGCTTGAGGCTCTGGGAACATATGGAAAGTAGACACTAGTAGGCAACTAGCAACGCTATTTGCCCTTAAAACAACCAGCAGTGGAGCCAATTAGCAGCCTTTGTATTGCAATAAGGTATCTGTAGGTTTCCATTGTCAAAGCTCTAAGTGCATCTGGCACCCTGTTGGGTGGTTCAGGACTGGAGGCAGACGCTGGTGGCTCTCCATCCTTTAATCACCCTCTGTATTTCACACTTAGGAAAACTGCATCCAGTGCAGATCAGAGATCCAGTCCAAGCCGTGATGTGGGCAGTCAATCTGACAGCCGCCCCACCCCATGCCCTTCAGAGCAGGACTGGGTATACCATTACTGACAGGTTGTTTTCATTTTCCGTATTACCGTTAAAGGAGAAACACTGGAACATAAATCTTTGGCACAACCCTGACTGCCAGCAAATGTTGCTGCTGTAGAACTGCATCACATATGCAAAGCCCGAGTTACAGATGCAAGCTTTCTAGTATTTTGTTTGTGTCATGAGCTCTCCAAAGTAGAACCAGGTCTACACCAAAACTTTGAATCCAAGCACTGCAGACAACTGGGGATCTCCCAGCCTACTTGTTCACCACGTCTGCATCAGCCTATGTCGTACATCCACCCTGTGCAGTGCCAGCATTTCATCCACGGCAGTTATTTCCTTGAACCTTTGAGAGCTGTGATACCACAAGCAGTGAAGTCCTTGGTTTCCCAAGTTCAGATGAAATCAGCTGTTACCAACCAAGAGAAAACATTTGCCAAATCAAAATACGTTTTCTAATCTAGAATCTGCAGGCAAGACATGTGATTCATGCTGTTCGCAGAGGGTGGGGAGAAGGCAGGATCAAAGTGGGGCTTAGTGCATGCAAACGACACGTATGCCTCCTGCAGTGCTTGGTAAGGGAAATGTAAAGCAGGAGGCAGCATGGAAGAGCTCTCTGCTAATCACACAGCACCAGCAATGGAAAGTCAATACAGAACAAGGAGCTGAGCTCGCAACATGAATGTTTAACTGCAGTAACACTGTGCCACAGAGACACAAAAATCCATCTCCCAGGAACCAGAAACAGATTGAGGAAGTAACACAAACATCATCCAAAACAAGGAGGAGCAGCGGAGTAACAGAAGCAGACAGATGGCTTCTGCTCCCGTTGTTCCCAGTGTCTTGTTGCTCTCACTTTGTTGCCATAGAGGCTGATATCTGGGACTTATAATGTGATGCTCTGCTTGCGAGAGCGGGTGGAGAAAAAGCAACCTTTACGTTATTAATAATTTCCCCCACACTATCCATTTTGGCAGCAGAGTTTCTCACTCCTGTGTCCGCTGGACATACCTTGGCAGACTCTGAAAGGCCAAGGAGCTGTTTTCCCTCCAAGCGCAGCTCAGCTCCTCCACCTGCCAATTCATGTACTCAGTCCTTGGGGCCCCTCTGCCACAACTCTCCTCTACTGTACAATAATACAGTCCCCCTTCTTTTGCCCCCAAACTTCAGAGCCCTACTGTCCCTTTTGCTCCCGTCCCAAAAATGAGGGGACACAGCCTTAAATATCCACACGGGTTGCATAACTACAGCCAGGGATAGACCCCCCAGAGCGCGGGTCATGGGACTGCTTAGTGTATCAGCAGTGTGAAGATGTAGAGCAGACTGCAGCAGCACATCAGATAAAAAAAGAGGACCAATGCATTTCAAGCCAGCCCAAGAGACTGTTCTTGTCCCCTTCTCCTCAAGCCCCTGCTGCTTCCTTCCTTGCTGGGAGACAAGTGTTTGCATAGCCTCAGAGTGAGGTAGGTCAGGGAAGAGATCTGGATTGAAAGCAACCTGGCCACAAAGAGACAAAAAGGTTTCTTTTCAGCTCGATCAGTTCTTGAGACAGAAATCCCCAGTGCCACAGTTTCTAATTTTGAGAGCGGGATGAACGCAGCTCTCTTCATTCTTCTGCAGCAGATTAAATGAGCATGTGGCATTTTCATTTTTCCAAGGGGACTTTGAAAAGTCCTCATCTTTTTCCTCCACATTGCCATTAATGATCCTTCAGCAGTTTTCCCAGGACTTCTGCATGCGTCGCTAACCAAAAGCACCTACCCAAAAGCATGGGCATGCATCCACTTCAAAACATCAGTGCAGGAAAAGCAGCTTAAAAAAAATACACTAAGTGGACACAAATGCATCTTTGTGTGGTACACACTTACATGCGCTATGGACTTGCATGCACCCTCACGCACATCCCTGCATGCTCTTATCCCACAAACACATGCAGCTGCACATGCAAGTGTGACGAAGGAAAGCCACACAACCCAGTAAAAGCTGCTTCACATCTGGGTAGCAGCTTTAACGATTTGCTCCGAAGGGAGCCTGTTCTCGAAGCAAACCACTTTCTTCCTGAGTGACAGGTCTCCTCATCCATCTGAGCACAGACGAGGCAGCTTCACAATGAAACACACGGCATCAAAATCAGGCAGAAGGTAGCGTGCTAAGGGTCTGTACCAAAACAGCCAGAGTATCCAAGGCCACCTTTCCTTTGTACAAAGCATATTACCACTGAATTATTGTTATTGTTTTCCCTCAGAAATGCTTGCCTATCCTACAGTAAAGTCTTGACCTACTGCAGCTCTCAAAAGTGGTTAAGATCCTGCTTGGGGGGTCAGTGCAAGCCAGAACTCCCATGTTTTTATGAGACCACTAACACTAAAAGAAATCTTTCCTTACTCTTTCATTCAAATGCAGTTCTGACAAAGCAGAAGCAGTCATTGCACAGCCACACGGCGTAGAAGAATATCATGTGGGTTACCCATATTATTGTCTCCTTCCCCATATTACAATCCAGGGGCTTGTAAGGGTTTCCTCACCCGTCTCCCTGTGCAACATTTGCAGACAACAGCTCCCTTTCCCTTCCCGGTCTCAGGGAGTGCTGCTGGCCGGCCCTGCTCTCTGCCATGGCAAAAAGGAGACTCAAGTGGAGAGCACAAGGGGGTTGGTGGCTTCAAAGCACCTCCAACGAAGAAGCTCTATTTCTACAGCAAATAACAAACAAAGCCAATAAGCATTAGACAAATGCTTTGGGTGCCACAGGCTCAGGATGAGAGGCATTGAGGGAGCTGTGGGGAGTTTGGGAGGGGGTTAAGGCGAAAAGCTGATCTCATTGCATCCCAACCAGACAACATCAGGCAGGAAACAGATGTGCAAGAAACCACAGAAGGGTACAGCAACAGCAGAATTAACTGTCCAGCAAATAAGGGAAGCTAGGACACACAGAGCTGACTTGCACCCTGAGAACAAGACGTCTAATCTGAGATTTGGCTTTTTGCAGTCCTGGTAGCACCTCCTATCCCAACATCTAGGCATCATCCTACTAAAAATGAAGGAAACAATTCATCCTTTCTCCAAGTCCTACCTGGCTCTAAGTAAATGAAGCAAAGGTAGGTCTGAATCAGTACCGGTTCCTATGCAAAAGACTGGATTATCTTTTACCAGCACAATCAAATTTTTATAGATGCTGTGTCTATTTCCATTTTGAAAAATGGAAGTTGTACCTGATTGTGGACCTGAAATCCCAGTCTGAATCTCCCACAGTTAGAAGTACCGAGAATATTAAACTCCATTTTGACATAGCCCCTCTCACTTTAACAGCTTTGACTTTTTCAGCCCCCTCTTACAACACTTCTGTGATATAACCTGAAGCAAGACTACTCTTTGTGACTGTTTTCTTAGGCAGTTCAGATTGTCCTGCCCCAACTAAGGTTTGTGCACAACCTTGAGTCTTGTCTTCTCTGCTGGCCCATCCATCACTAGAAAATTATACTGTTGTTATTACAGGAACTGGGGGCCTGACATTCAGCTGCTATTGACTTCAGTAGAGGCACTATGTGCTTTTCTCCTCTGGAAACCAGGCTGGTTATCAAGAGGCCAAAATATGGCTCTAATGTTAATCCTTCAGGCCTAATATCTGTTAGCTCCATTGCACCCACACAACACTTTATTAAAGTTTGACACAGGAAAATGTTTTAGTAGAGGAAATTAGAGCTAACTTCCTCCTGCATGGGTGCCTATCCATGACCAAAGCCTGACACTGCTTTCCAGTGAAGCTCTGACACTCCAGAAGATCACGTTCCTCCGTGTGTGGATTCAGTGCTGGCAGCGACAGAAGAGGGACTGTGTGAAATCAGACAACTTTTACTCATTGGTATTGCCAGCCACCATCCTTTTGTGTCTTATGTGAGCTTTTCCTCAAATCCACTGCAATTAAAGTCATTGTTTGAGAATTTTAGTGGGAAGGAGGAAAAGCCAATTTTTCCCCAAGTTTCTAGCCCTCTTGCCAGTAGAAAGACTTGAAAACATAACTCAGATGCACACTGAAGTTTCAGAAAACAGAAAGCAGAAGAAGAACCCAGCACTGATTTTTATTTTATCTCATGATTTTTGTGGCCTGAGTCATGATTTTAAATGCTTGGGAGCACTGATAGCAGTCTGCCCCCATAAGGAGCATGACCAGTCTCTGTATAGAGACTGCCAGCAGGAAAAGGCCAAATAGGGTCAAATGCGGTAGTGACAGGAACTGACTTGAAATACACTAAATTCAACACATCTGACCTACAAACCAGCCACCAGACAGCAACATCTGTCCATCACCACTGACCTGGGTCAGGTCTGAAAAATCAACTTAGAGCTAAAGGCTTTGTATCACATTTTTAGTCTCCTGAGCTACCCCACTATGCCTGCTAAAGTCTTTCCATTTACACAGCTCTTAAATACTTTGTGGTTCTGCTGCAGCTTTTATTGTATTATCATAAAGCTCTTTATAACAGAGCCTTAGGTACATCTGTCTGGTAAGGGAGACAGCAGGATCTTTTCACCCTTCACTGAAATGCAGCCGTCTCTGAAGCGGACCATAGCAAGTTATCAAAGAGTTAAATGACAGGAGAGGAAATGCTGATACCTTAAGCAGAATATAATTCTCTCCACTGGAATTTGGCAACGACACAGGGACTAAGGTCCCTGCAGAAAGCACAAGCTGCTCTTCAACAACCGCAAGCATGTAGGGACTCAAGTTGTGCATCTCCTCCACAAAGCACCACACAAGTAGTGCAGCACCCCCTAACTGTAATGGCCGTGTACTAATCCGGAGGGAAAAAAGCCAAACTGAATTATCTACACTAGCCTTGGACGTCCCCCGTGCTCCCTTTGCCATCCCCAGCACCAGCAAAGCAGGTCTCGGCTTCTCTTCGCCTGGGCGAGTGTGCAGGACCAGTCACACAAAGCAGCACTGCGGGATGCATAAAGCAGACCTGAGCATGAAAGCACAACCAATCTGACTTATGTCCTGCCTGTTCTATAGCCTCTTCTGTTCCAGTTAACCCTTCTGGGTGCATTTTAAAACCTGCTTTCAGAAAGGTCCACAACAAAATGTTTTCTGGACAGCAGCTGAAGTGCTCTCCCCCTCCTCATCACTCCCAGATACCATGAACAGTCTTACATCTTCAATGCTTCCAAGTAGGAAACAACCAGAGCCTGCATCCCACCAGTTAAACACATAGTACTATCTAAAGCAGAGCAGAAGTTATTGCTTTACGTCTCTACCAAAGCCCCTGCTTGCAGGAGCACTGGCTTGTCACTGGAAATAATTCTTAGCAGGACAATTCAACTATCCCCAAATCAACCATCTCCCATACCCTAAATGCTCTTCTAATTTTGTTTTATAGTTACAGGTTGCAAGTTTGTGATGTCCTGACGTTCTTGTCTGAACCGTCATTTCTTCCCAAGACATCACTTTGGCATACTTGGTCACTTTCCTATTGATCCTGAGAGCCCTACCAGCAAAAAAAATTAGCATCTCTAATTCTCTTACTTCTTCTCTCCCTGTCCCAACAAATTGAATTGTACCAATCTAACTTACACCCTTCTCAATAAACCTATAACAATTGAGTCTTTCATTTCTGGATCCCACGGCACTGGGCAATGGGATGTGCTATTCAGCAAATAGCAGTACTGCATAAAGGGAAACGAACTTCATATTTCCCCCCACTGCTCCTCAGCACAGAGAGATAAGTAGGTTGGAACTGTGAACCATCCCACAAATGAGACTTGAGACAATGTCCTTCTTTCTTGTGCCCAAAAAAACAGTTTAAAAAACTATGAGATTTTGGGTAATAGATTTAGCTGTTCTCGCCTAATTTCAACTGCAATAACTATGTTTTTCCCTTTAAAATCCCCCTTGCTGCTTCAACCGAATATACTGCCTGTGCCTGCCTTCCCTGCGTTGTTTTTCAGTGTTCCTGTAAACAGCTGTAAATTGTTCCTCCACCACAGCAGCTCATGTTAGCACTGGATGGTATTTATCTATCTGTACCTCGCGCTGGCAAAGTGGTATCAGTTCATTAAGTCTGTTATTTTTGCTATTTCAATTCAATTGCTGTTAAGGGCTATATAAGTTAAAAGATACATTAATTGTTACGGACGACTCGAAATGAAATTGAATGACTGGTTTTCCCCCATACCTAAATAAATGCACATATATAACATTTTAGCTTAGTGATATATGTACTGCCCTCTTCACTGTGCAATGGAAAGGACTACTGTTATGTAGTCCATCCCTCTGCCAGTGCAGTTCCACACTATACTTCCTCAGCCATGCTCATCAGCAAATGAAAGACCTGATTGTACAGCCCTCCCCGTACAAAGCTGACATTGCTGCTAGAAGCTTTTTTTGCTCAGAGTAGCCTGATGTTGGTAAAAGTTATTTAATTCAAACTGGAACATAATGCTAAACCTGGAACATAATGCTCACATCAGGGATGTAACAGGCATGTATTTATTTTTCCTCTTGCTAAACTGCAGGTCTTTCTGTATGCCAAACCCTCAACTGCATCTCTCGTCATCCAAACCTCTCTAAGAAAAATCATTCTGCTCCTTCCCTCATCCAGGACTGACCATTTCAAGCTCAGGACCCTCTGATCTTACTGGAGTTACCTCTTGTCCGAGCTACCATATTCCCATCTGATATCTGGGGGCATGGAGGTCAGGGGGAGGAGGAGAGAAAGATAACAGGCAGGGTAGTGAAAATATTAGCTCAGCTGCCCCCTACACCTCACACCCATCCCTACTTCACCCCACTCCCCCAGTCTCCATCCTGTCTCCATCCTGCAGTGAAAGGACAATATGGGAACTGTAGCGGAGTCCAGGAGAGGCAGGTTGGACATTCCCAGTTCCTCCCTACAGCCTTGCAACACTCTAGTCTTGTGAACTTCAGGAGGATTTCCAAGTCCGGGAGGAGGCAACGCTAAGCACAGTTCTGATTTTCGAACCTAGCTCCCCAGAAGCCTGCTACCCCCTTACACGACCAGGCGGATGGGAGAGGGCATCACAGGGTACAGCTGGCCGCCTCTGTCCACACTTAGGCAGCCCGAGAGCCCTAGCCCAGTCCTTTCCCCACACGCAGCACTACTCATGCAAGGATCATGCAGACGCGTCACCAAAGCAATCTTCCGATTGTTCATTCATTGTGAGCAACTGGGCAGTGACTCCACTTCCCGGGGATAAACCAGCTCCAGGTTGTCTAACCCTCAGCCTTGGGAAAGGTCCGGTTTGCAGTCCTACCGGTAAAAAAAGGGGGGACGCGCGCTCTGCTCCTCCGCTACCAGAGTGAAAATAAAGAGGCATTTACCATCCTGCCCAGAGCTCTCCAGATACTCCGTGAGGTCGCAGCCGAACGCGCTCGCGGCTCCCTTCCTCTTGAGTTTCTGCTTGGCTCCCTTGTTCTTCATGAGGTTAGTCCCAAAAGAGGTTTGCCCCCCTCCTGCCTTGCCCCCCTCCCCCCGGCCTCACGCTGGGCGACAAAAATCTTGCTCTTCTTAGACCACCGCCCGTGTCCCGCTCCCAGGGAGTAACATCGGGGGTCCCGTACAGCGTCCAGCTGGAGAAGTAAACATTAATCCCCACCAGATGTTGGGCTGCTCCTGTGGCAGAGGAAGGTCAGGGTGAGAGAAGGCTCTCCAGCCGGCAGCAGCAGCAATCATAGCCCGAGCCCAGAAGGGTTCTCATCAGAGGGAAGCGGGTGGTGGATGGGTGCCCGCATCAGAGCTGGCAAGTTGGGGGCAGGCGATGGTGGGGGGGACGTCTTTCCCTCAGCACGGTCCCGGGACCCTCCACGGCCACCTTCTGGGTTTCATCAGCCACGCTGCCGCCACTTCCAGCAGAAAGCGTCCCAGTCTGGTCTTGCTTCTCTCGGCTTTCGGAGGAGACTGGAAGTTCAAACGGACTAATGAAAAGGGACCGGGGAAGAGTCTGCACAAGGCTCCTCTTTGGCTCCCCCCCTTCCCCTCCTCCTGCCTTCGGACAGTTAGAGGAATGAGAAACCAGCTTCCTGTCCTGACTCCCGCTCGCTCGCTCTCTCCTTTCCCCCGTTTTACAAATCCTAGGATTATCGAGCTCAAAAAAATGCTGAAAGGAAGTTCGCTGAGGAGGGGGGCGGAGGACGTTTTTTGGCAGTAAAGGGCATGTGTGTGTGCGTGTGCGAGAAGCTGTGGGAAGGCGGGGAGAGGAGTTGCGGGACGGGGATGGGGACGGGGGGAGGAAGAGGGAAAGCCTGTCCTGACAGTCGACAGATAACGGACTGCCTGAGAGGAAATCACTGCGAGCCGAGCCGAGCCGCAGCCCGCGGCGCAGCCAGGCGCTTCCTGCGCTACCAACACTCAGCTCTGAAAAGGCCTGAGGAAGGGCCGGCGAGCAGGAGAGAGACCAGGAGCTGCTCCAGTAAATCCCTGCCTCTGTTCATCAAGTCCTTCGTTGCAAGGCGCCTTCCTGTCTTCGAACGTAACTCTGTCACTTCAGGATTTGCCTTCCTCTACAGAGGTGCAGGCTGGAGCTACCGAGGTGCAAGAAGGGGGCAGAAAGTTGGAAAGCTAAAGAGAAGGGGGAGGAGGGAAACCTTCAACTCCCTCCTCCCCGGCAAGCAGAAACAGATGCCGTCCGGGCATCTAAGTTCACGTACTTTCGAGTCAGCTCCCAAAAAATGCTCCCCTTGACCAACGAAGAGATTTAGAGATAAGGAACAGAAATCGCCTGGTAGCAGCAAGAAGGGAAATGGGATGGGTCTGCCCTCGGGCCCTAAGTCTTGCTCCCCACTCCCCAACACTTTTCTAGTCTAATCTTCAGTACATGCATATCTCTGCTCGTAAGAGCAGTCACTTGCACTTACTCCATATTTTTTATCCCAGAAATTCAGACCTCTTTACAGGGCTGGGTATGCTGGTGGGCCGCACCCTTCACCTAGAGAGGCAAACTTAACTTTGCTAAGGCTTCACCATCCCCTCTTGCTCCACACCAAATGTAACTGTACGGGTCTGGGTGAAAAATAATAGACAAATGAAAAACAGGAAATTGCAGCTTTTCACCAAAAATCAGACCAAAGACGGGGAGAGTAGTTTTGGTCTGGAGGAAAACTGTCCAGGAAACAGGGCAAAGGACTCCCTTAACCCACCTCCCTCCTCAGCCCTGGGGTCTGCACCCTCAGGCAGCAGAGAAACCCCGTCTCCTCCCACAGACCTCTGCCAACTCACCACCTAACCCCTTTATTTTGACAGAGTCATTTTTCAGAGAAATCAAGCCTCCGACTGTGATCCGACCACTGCCAAAAGCAATTCAGGTTCTGTCTGTTGGCATGGTGACGACTTTTTTTTTTCCTCAAAAGTGTTGGATGTTATCACTTCACATACGAGAAAAAACACCAAGAGCCCTAGTGAAGGACCTTGAGCAATTATAACTCCTATTGTGCAGTTTATCACCGTAATTATCGTCATTATCCCCGTTTTACAGCTTGCTGGCTGAAGGGTTGAGGGGAAAATGATTTGCAGAAGGCTGCCAGAGAGATGTCCGGCCTGTCGGCTGCCAGCCTCCTGCTCCCACTCCCAGGCTAAGGGGGAAAACTGAGCTCCTGCCACCAGACTGATGGTTGTTCTCAGGGACCCTCAGCGCTCACGAAACACTTAAAACTTCCTTGAATTTATTCTGGGCTTCTCGCAGCACCTTGATGTCGAGTCGGCGCACGGGATCCCTCCCTGTAACGGCGTGCCGCCAAACCCATCGCGTGCCACGGCGCATCCTGCCTGCCTGCCAAGGGGCAGACTTCAAACGGGGCGGGCAGACAACAGGACGCTCAGACCTGGATGTCTCACCAAGCTGTCCTCCCACTGCCCAAGTGGCTGGCTGCCTTCTGTAGGAAGAGAAACCCCTCTCCTTGCCCCCTCAGGGAGGAAGCACGTCCTCCCGCACGGGCCAGCCCTCTCCAGCAGGGCTGAGCCCCAGCACCAGTCCAGCCAGGGGGACCCGCTTCACCACGGAGTTCAAAGGAACCACACCGTCTTCTTCGAAGTCCTGAACTCCTCTCTGCAGACACCTCCCTCCCTCCACGAACCAAACAGGACGTTTAAACTCCCGGTGCTGGTCTCGTCCATCACCCTACATCAGACAGCATCAATAACAGGGGCTGTGTCCACAGCACTCGCCTGTCCCCTCTGCCTGGTGACCTGCTGCACCACACTCCTGCCCTCACCTCCATGCCTTCCCTCATCTTAGATACAGTTTCCCCCCTCCTCCCTTGCAAGCCTACCCAAACAGGATGTCTTCAGAAGAGGATGATTTCATTTAAAAAAAAACTAAATTCAATAAATAAAATCAACCCCTGCATGTATACAGCTTCCCCATGTCACCAGCGAGGGAGCTGGGAGGCCCCAGACACAGCGGGGAGCACCCTGGCATGGCCGCCGTGCAGCACGGGCCCCCTCCCCTCCCTCGCACAGCCCTGCTCCAAGGGGCCTCGGTGGCCCGTGGGCCCAGAGCGTGGGGACTCAGCTGCACCACTGGGTCAGCCTGCCACCCTCACCCCTTGGCGTTTCTCACAGGCCGGTAGGCATTTTCAGCTGAAAGGACCATTTCTTGGAGTCGGCTCTGTGGCGGATCCCTGCAGGAGCTGAGGGATGCATCATCCTTGGGAGCCATGGTGGTGGGTCCCGCTGGCTGATGAACACTGCAGAAATTGAGCACTGCCGTCTGATTTTGGTTATCTGGGGGCTGTGCTGTGCTGCCCTGACCCCGGCTGGGCTGCGGGTGGGTGACGGCTGCCCAGGGCCAGGCCGCAGGACCCCCATCAGCCATTGCCACTAGACTGCCATGGCAGGGGGCGGGGAGAGACTGCCATTCCCCTGCCAAAAAAAAGCAGTATTTGAAGCACAAATCCAGGGAAGAGGAGCTAGAAACAAAACAGAGAGGATTCCCACTTTATTCATAGAGGCTCTCTCAGGCATTGCAGTTTGCTGCAAGTTTCTCTCCATTTTCCCTGCTGTCCCGTACCAGGTACCCCATGGAGGGAAAAGGGAGTCGGAGGACGGAAATGGCATGGCAGGTGGGGTGAAAGAGGCACGCATGGTGGCAAGTGAAAGAAGGCGCGAGGAGCTCCAGGAGAGCTCTTGCCAGGCAGGCTGGGCTACGGGGGTGGCTTTCCCCATGCCAGGATGAGGTTCAGTGAGAGGACAGAGGGGAGGTCGCTGCGGGATTGCCCGGGGAGCCCAGGGCTGGGAGGAGGAGGAGGAGGTCAGGCAAGGTGAGCTGGAACCAAACAAGGGAGGCTTTACAAACAAAGCGCTTCGTATCGGAGCCTGAAATCAGTGCTGAGCCAGAGGATTTTTCCGAGGGAAAGGGGGGATGTTCTCCTCCATAGAGGAAAAAAAAAAGAAGTCTGGATTTGCACAGCCCAGAAGGCAGGGGAGGTTAGGGTGAGCGGCAGGGCTAAGGAGTAAGCCAGTGTCCCTCCTGGAAAAGCTTTCACAGATGAGAACAGGCAAAGCCGGAGAGGAAAAGAGCTCGGGCCAGAAGTATGAAAAGCAAAAAGGAGTTCAAAGCTGAAACAGCTGGAAAAGAAGGGGGAATTTCTCTCCTAAAAAAAAAATAGAAAAAGAAAGATGTGAGTCTGCAGAATAAGAGCAAGACCAAGCCAAGACAGAGCTCTCACAGAAGCAATCTCTCCGTAGAGATTACTTCCTAGTCCCCACCGCCATACAAACAGCTTGATGGCCAGCTGCCCCACGGTACAGCAGCCCCAATCAGGAAGTCATGGCCCTCGACACTTACTTTAATTCCTTCCCTTTGAACCTGTAAAAATAGGTCAGGATTTGAAGTTAGTCACAAAGGCCTCCCTGTCAGAGAGGGCCACAGATTCATGCAGGAAGATGGAGCACCTTCCCATCCCGCTTTGCTGCTGGTCGCGATGCCTCGCCCTTTGGCTTGAGAGCGGATATGGCAAGCCAGCGTTTGTGTGTGAATGAACATAGGATGGATAATGACTTTACAGTTCTCTCCGTTCTCACAGACAAGGTATCGGTGACCCCAGAAGCAGTCAGAGAGCCTGGGGAACAGCTTTGGCCATCAGGTCTAAGTATTTTTTCCCCTTCTAAGAGCCGGGGGCCGTGGCAGAGGCGTCACACAGGCTATTTCTAGGCACCCATCTCTCCCCTCCCTGCTGCATTTCCTTCATTGTGTTTGAGCTCTTTCCTATCCGTGGCTTTAAAATCTCCACCAATCTGCCAGGCGCCACTCAGCACAAAAGAGCAGGGGGGGCCGGGGAGTGGAAGACCCGGGGAGGGGGGGATCTGAACCCCTAAAAATAGCCCTGCTGAGTACGACTGTTTTCCTGACACAGACGGTTCATTGTTAGACCCTGACACGCCAGTTCACCATCCCTCCCCACCCCTCGACATGCTTTCTTTCATCTCCTGCCCCTCTCCAGCCCAGTTTCCTGTCTACTCCCATCCCCGTGGCCAAATCTGGGGTGTATTGTGAAGCCTAAAGCCTGGCGTGGAGGCTTTTGTTTCTTCGAGCACATGTCGGATGGCAGGCTATGGGGCTACCCTTCAACTTCCCTTGTCACAGGGCACCCACCACTCTTTGTTCCTAATTTTACCCGCTCCCAGCCACAAGCCCTGTCTCCCCCAGCTCTCACCTCCCTTTCTGCCTTCCAGAGAACCCTTTTGCCTCACATCATGACACATCTTCTTCTACCTGTCTGCCCCATGCAACCTTTTTGTTAGCTACTTCACAGACCCCAGTACTTCAACTACAAATGAAGGAGGCACCTCACAGTCACACGCTTACTTAGAGCCTCCTTACTGCTGGTTGCATACCCACGGCACAACAGTGTTACCAAGAGGTACAACAGACCTATGCCCAGAAGGCTCTAGTTATGAGCCTGCATGATGATGTGATGTCATCACAGTGATGCCATATAAGGCGACCAGAAGAGAACAAATGGAACACCCCTCGTACCACGAAGGTACATTTTCTCTCACTTTGCTGGTTAGGGCATAGGGCAAGGATCTATGGCTGGAGGAGCAGGTGTAGTCATTGACATAATAGGAGCAGACAGATACTCCTGCCCATTCCCACTGTTCACAGTCATTTCAGAAGTGTCTTGCATACAGAAAAACAGATGAGGACCGTATCTCCCTTCTCTTACTTAAAGCACAAACTTATCACAGTTGCTTAATCCTGTGTTTGTGCAGCATCTAGCACAGAGGAACTCTAATTCTTGACTGGGGACTCCAATTGTTCTTTATTTAAACAACATAAAGACCATTATAGACAGGCTTTATGTCTCTCAGTATAAAACTCCATTGATATAGTGCAATAATATACGATAGTATTATAAAACAAACATTCAGAGAAAAACTCTACCAGACAAGCCACATAGCTAGCAAAAGCTTCCTTCATCTCAGAAGCATGTTCTGAACCTTCTCCAAGCATCTTACCAATGAGATGACCCATTTGGTGAGGCAGGAAGGCCACAAACCTCACACCATGGAGCGATTCCAAACTCACACAGGCCTTTTCAAAAGCATCCTGCCAGCAGCATTTTGGATAACATGGAAGAGGCAGCTGGCAGCCCTGTGCTGAGTACAAGCAAGATAGCATGTCATAGAGAGGTGATTTCCTCAATACATTGCCTCACTGCAAATAGCAACAATAAGGATTCCCACCAAACCAGGAAATGTTTTTGCCTCCTTTTTTCCCCCTGGTCAGGTAACCAAAGAGACCTACAGAAATAAAACAACTTGCTTAAACCTACGTTGTGACTCTATAGCAAAGCAAAAAGCCAAAACAACAGCACCTATGAACTTGGGAAATGCCTTAACCATAAGTCCATTGCTTCTCATGTCTTACCAGCCTGTGAATACAACTAATAACCAGGCACAGACAGGATCTCTAGGAGCTGAGAAAATTTAGTTGGGGAAGAAAATCCTGAGGAGATCTATCACTTCAGACACCCGATGCTTAGTCACTATGTCCAGCAGCTATACTACCACAGCCTAAAGGAGAGCAGAAGATTTTCAGTATTTGTTCCTTCACATTTGCACCCCACTGGTTTTGTAGGAGTTTCCCCTACCCTTCATCCTATAACCACTGTTCTAGCAGAAATGAGAAATCTGTTGAGCCAGAGACCTATAATGCTAAAAAAGAAACTATTTAGTCTCTCCTGCTTTAAATTCTGCCAAACAGCACTGGTGGTATACTATAAAGGACCCCACATGTATAATTTCTGATTAGTTCAGCTCACCACCACTCAGAGGACACTGACACCAACACCCAGTTCACTGCCTGTATTTTCACCTTCAGATGTCCCTCTCTTATTATCCGTTCTGCTAATAATGTTGCCATGGGAGAAGGAAGTTGTGAGTTAACCCGTCTGCATAGAAACAGCAGACTATTGCACTTGCGTTATTTTAATGGTGATGCAAGGCTCAGGACTGAGAAAGAATCTCTATTATAAGGACTAAGCTGGAAGGGAGGAAAGAAATGAGTTTAGAGGTTCACTCAAGCAATAATCTATTTTGATCACTTTCTGTAGAAGATAAGGGCTGCTTTGTAATAATCTTATTTGTTGAAAAAAAAAACCAACAAATAGCTCAGGGGATGCTCACTATTTTAGGGATAAAAGCTAGCCTGTTATGTGCTATTTTTAGAAGTCATTTAAAACCTGACTTCCTTTATTCTGGGGTCTTCTCTTGATCACTTGTGAGAATCATCTTTTCTATGAGAGAGTTATGTCTTGTTTTAGCACAAGCTTTCAAATAAGACTCCTTTTACTGTGTCTGAACACCTAGCACCACAAGGAAGAGTTCCTATGGAGAATTGCCAGTTATGATGATGGTCTCCAGCTAGGACAGACTGCTACTTCACCCCTTCTCTCTGTCTCTAGCAAGGCAAAATATGATTTGATGGCAGGAAAGGGGAAGAGAGGAAATGTAGGTTTGCAAAAGCCACATGTCCCCCTTGCAAACGCCTCTACAAGAAAGCTGTCAGCTGTGATGGGTAGAGTGCTAGCAGCTGTGGCAGGCAAGGCCAGGTGTTCTTGCAAGTGGCAGGCTCCAGCACATTTGTTGTTTCTTATTTCTACTCGCTGAGCTAAGTCCCTGTAGGAAAAGCACTGGTGGGTCTGCACAAGTGATCTCCTATTGTCTTCTCTGCAAGGGTGATCATATCCTCTCTTGCTTCTAGGCTTTCTCTTCCTGCCTTGCACCACATCTTTCTTTACGATCAGGCGTGTGCCTATGTTAAGTGGAAAAACAACTTGCCTTTCTACTCTTCTCTCAAATGCTGAAGGTTCCCTGAGCAGGGAAATCAGCTATGCCGGGAGATTCTTTCTGCCTGAGATCTGAGTGCCCCCTTTCTCAGGATGTATAATATTAAAGCTCTCTGTATACTCCCTCAAGGAAAGCCACATTTCTCCTTTAACTTTCCCTTACCTGCGCCCTAGCTGTTCTAGTGGGAGGTGTTTTCTGTGGGGATGTGCCAGGTTGTAGGGATTTTTTAAAACTCTTTGGCACATTTGCTTTTCCTTTTCCTCTGCTTTCAGAAATGTCACCAGCCCTGCAGTGCTGTCAGCAATATTATTTAGTTTGAATCCTACTGAGTCTCAACACCGCCAGGCAAAGGTGGTACAGTTATCTTCTTTCCATCACTAGGCCAAAAGGGCTTGGCTTGCCTTCACTCTGACACCTCATTGTCTAAATCTGTAGTTCAGATTATTTCCTGACTCATGTTGAAGTTATATTGGGTGTGAATTATAGCAGAAAATACTCAGAAGACTTCAGGCTGGAACCAATAATATTCTCTCTGTGCTTTGCAATTACTTACACAGCTTAACAGGCTGCTTTCAACTTTTATGGCTAGTGTAGCATCACTGTAGCTGGCCAATATGTTTGGGACATCTAGGGAGCCCTCTTCTGTGTAACTGGGGTGCCTATAGCAGAACTAGTGTCTTTCCTGTAGACTAGCAGAGGAGTTTTGTTATCTTTAGCGTAAGCTTTGGCTAAGAAGCCTGACTCCCTAATGCTGCCCTGCTATATTTAGACTCTCTTCTGGTGTGCCCACCCAGTGCTGTTCCCCTTGTTTGTTTCCTACCAAACAATGAGACCTGAAAGAATTGCCTGGAAAGGGGCCAATGCTTTTGCAAACGAAACTGTCAGGCGGCCAAGCTTTGCAACGGCCCTTTGTAACATACTGTACTGGGAAATGGGAAGCAATTGTCCCTCTTGCTTCAACCTCCAGCATGGGCTTTTTCCCCATGCTAAGAGCTCTGTGTTGTGGCCCTGCCCCAGGGACTGTCTTTGAGGAGGTGTCAGAAGATATGGGGGGAATGCCAAGGGGCAACAAATCAGGGTGGCAAGGAGCAATGTGAGATCTGCGCTCTGTTATCCCTCACCTCTAATCCTGTATTCCTGCCAGAGCGTGTTTTAGCAGCAGGTTGTTCCTGGAAAGCCTTTGCTATCTGCCCTGATTGTAGTAGAAGCTGCTCATGTACATATAGGGTTACAGGTGCGGTCAGATGCCCTTCTCGCTCCCCCCGTGTTTCTTTTCTGTGCTCTTGTGGTGCTTGGCTACCATTTTCTACAACCTCAGCACTGAAGGGGGGAGAAAAAAAGCAGCCTCAGCCCTACTGGTGAGCAGAACAAGAACGACGTTAAGATTACTTTTGCTTGTTTTAAACAAATGGAGCCAAAGGAAAAAACAAAGGAGAAGGGAAAAAAGCCAGACAGGGAGAAGAGAGAGAAGAGAGATTTCGTTGAGACAGAGGGGTCTGCCTGATCCACAGTAGCCTAAATGATGAGAGCCTGGAAAGTGCAGATTTACATCCAAAACGGATTTTGTTCCATTACCTTAGGTTCCAACTTTGTTGCTTCTTTTGGCCTCCTGAGCCAAACCCTCTCTAGCCAGAAAAGGATATGTGTATCCCTGAGGGAGATTCCAGGAACATCCTTCAGTTGGCTCTGTTTTGGGTTTTCCTTTAGGCCCATAAGCATCAGAGAGGTCAGAGCTTGCAAAAAAAAAAAAAAAAAAGATGCCAACATTTCCAGCAGAGGAAGAAAGGTACTGAGTATCAGAATCATAGCAAAATTTAGGGCAAGAGAAAGATCAGCTAAAAAGGTATTTGCCCAAACCACGTGGGCATCTGCTGGTCCTGCCTGAGAAGAGGGGTGTAAATATCCTGTGAGGAATAGGGGGAACACACGTGCCCCCAGTACCAGAATGTCATACTCTCACTCCACTGACCACCATGTATGCACTGTTCTCTGGCAAATTTAAAAGATGCTGGGACGAATCCAATGGTTTGAGTTATAGCTACGTAGCATCTTTTTTTGTAATGATACCAAGTATTTGCAACTTGAAAATGGAACCAACTTTTAAGAACAGCTTCGGAGAACGCATGCTGGCAGGAAAAATGCAGCTGGGGGAGAAATAAGTAGATAATATTTTGACACCATGGGCATACAGCACCAATTGACAGGCATTGTAGGACAGCAGTCTTAGGCAGAAATTGTGTAGATGAGTGGAGAGTACAGCGAGCAGTTCAAGCATTACAGCAGGAAAATCAGGTAAAAGGGAGAAATTAATGCAGCAAGGAAAGGCTGTGTTTCAGACTGACCCCTAGCAGACAGTGTCTATCGGATACAGTAAGCAGGACCCTGCACTGCTGCACTTTAACATATCGCAGAAGACAACTGGAGTAACTCAAATGTCACTAAAAAAAACTGAAAGAGCCTTGTCAGTTCTGGGGATGGCCCTTGTCATAGGAAATAAGGCAGTTTCATATGCATCGGGTTTTCTGGGCTGTAATATTATTGTCATATGTAGCAACTGTCTTAAAGTGCCAGATCCTGAGTCAGGGGATTTCTTGTAAGAATCTCAGCTTTCAGTATAAACCAGTACCAAAAAAGCTACATCCTTCATTAGCATACAGGGAAATTTTAAAGACGCAAACCCTAAAAGCTCGGAAAATTTTGGATGGCGGCCTAAAAAACAAAGGCCTGTCTCTATAGCAGCTCCTGATTTGGTGCACACAGGCTGGCTGAGAAATCTGGGATCCTCTTGGTTCATGTTGCAGTAATAAAGGGGGTTATTTCATACTTGCTGTTTATTGCAGAACACAGATCCACTGTGCTCAGTGACTAAAGATCATTTGTGGAGCCTTAATAGTCAACAGGAAATTATATTCTCATTTTGCCAAATCACTTTATCATGGTGGCATTATGAAAAGACTGTTCATCTATTTTAGTGGTTGCTTAGGAGATGCGAGAGGGATTGGCCTGCAGCCACTTCCCTCTTCTGACTCTCCCCAAGATAGCGCTGCAGCCCCTTGCCTACAAGAAAGCCACTGGGCAACTGCTTGAATGGCCAAGGAGATTTTACACTCGGGCTCCTTTTGTGACCTGTTGTGGCAGCAAGGCCAGGTGGAGGAAGTCCTGAACTCCAGCTGAACGGGAAACAGAAAAGCTTACCAGCAGGGAGGACCAGGGGAAGAAGGTGGATTAGTGACACTCTGAGAAGCTCAGGGATGTCAGGGATGGCAAGGAAATGGCTGCTGAGGTGGTGCTAATTCTCTGAGGAACTTGCAGCAAAAACCTGCATTTGGTGGTTGCATGGTGGACCCTGCTCTGGGAGGAGCCTCTTGCAGAAACTTTTGTTTAGATGTGAAATGGATTAGGAGGACTGCTGGGGAAGGAATCATAGTTGCCTTTTAATTGTGTTTTTAGCCTTTAAAAGAAGTGGATCTTCCTTTTAGAAAGTGAAGCTCTTTGAAAAATGAATGTGAAATTTTGACACAGTGTATTAAAGGCCTAATCTTGCACCAGCAAAGTGAGGCAAGTCACCAGTACAAAGTGTAAGAGAAGTTTGCTGAAGTCAAAAAGATCCTGTCCCTACAATTCACAGCCTTTTCTGGAAGTTTGAGGAGGTTTTCTGAAATTTATTCTTTTTTTTTTTTTTTGATTCAATAACTAATGTTCTGATCAGCACTAAGAAATTCATAGCAAGTTGGAAAACCAAGGAAGACTAGATTTTCTTTCTTGGTCTCAGTAAAAATGAGATTTGAAAGGCTGAGATCTATCAGCTCTAAAACCTTGTAAGACGTATTGACCAAAAAGAAACAATTCAATTCACTACCTACAGATATGTCCTTTCCTTGCTTAATCAGTTTTGATCAACTTGTCTTGTACATCCTGCACAGCTACTGTGTAGCTTCATTATCTAATAAAAAGCAGAATTAAAATGCTGGCTTTCTGCATCTTAATTGAATTCCAATTCTCATCCAAAAATAGCTTGACACAAATCAAAGTAAAAAAATAATTATCATGTAAATAAGCAAAGCCATTCATTATTTTCTAACACAACTAAATGCAAATTATGGATCTGAATAAATGTGAGCGATTAGATTGTTCTATTTACATGTGCAGAGAGCCCAGGCTAGCAAAAAGTTACCAAATTTAGTGGAAGGGCTATATTTAGTTTCAAATCAGGATGCTTTAATTACCAGCTAACGGGAAGCAACCTTTTTAGTTTAGTTTTGTTTTGTTTTCTGGTAATTTTTATGAGGTTTTGGAAATAACTACAAATGTGAAGCATAATTAAAATAGATTGCTCCAATCATCCTTTTTTGCGATCTGATATTTTTAAATCACACCATCTTGAACAGACATTATCACACACCAGTCTTGTGGAAACTTTACAAATGCTTTTCTAAGATATCCCAGTTCATGCCAACTCACAGTTTTCTCCCTTTTAAACTATCTAGGCTACCCACAAATGAGTTTGAGCTGGATCATCTCCTCCTTTCAAGTTAACTTTTGCAGAAAGTAACACAGTTCCTCATGTGTTTGCTGGTTTCGCTGGCTCTTTATGGCCAGAGCAGAAGCGGATAGCAGTGGAGACCCCCGACACTTAGTATGTGCTTAGCAGCCTCCAAACAAAAGAAAAAAAAATAACAAATAACACCTTTTCTGTTCACTATAGTCTAACACTACCTACTGCTTGTTACAGGCTTGAGAAACTACAGCCACGCAATACCTGAGGGTTATAAAAATTTTTTTAACTTGCTGCCTAAGCTTTGAAGTGCCGCTGCATCCGAGTACAGCTCTTGCGTCAGGGGTAGTTAGGCGCCGCATTTCCAGAAGACCTTGGAGTCTCTGTCACCCCTATCAGTCCTCTTGCTCTGCCCTTTCCTGGTACAACGCTTCCTGTACTTCAGCTTTTATGCCGTCCTTGGGTTCCCAGAGCCCGTTTGTAGGCTGCAGAACAATAGCAATTGCTGAACATATGAAATGGGAGAAAAGAAAACATCTTGGTAAAACACTCACACACTGGGAGGAGGATATAAAAATAAGAAGTGACAGCTCAGCTCTGGGGCCCTAGGATCTATAGGTTGTGGATAAAAACCGATTCTATTTTTCTTCCCGAGTCTTACCTCTTGTTCTGCTTCTGAAAAATGCCAGTAAGGAGACAGATCCTCTTAGTCATCGCTCCTAGGAAATACATTCCTCCTGTGCCAATACCATCATACCTTCTATTACTGTAACATATTCTGGATCCTTCTCCCTCCTTTTATTTGGCTCCTACAGCTCAGTGAATCATTTTGCAATGAATTGTTTATTCAGCAAATCTTGCTTCTTTTTCCATTTTTGGAGTATCCCAGAGCAGATTGCAATTTCCTCAGGTTCTTTATTATCTGCTGTTATCTGGCAAGTTTTCTGCAGTTTCTTCCTCTCATCATGGATTGACTGTGAACTTTGAGGGAGATATTTGGCTGGTCGTGGTTTCAGGCATATGGGCCAGTTGTGATGAGTGAGACGGCAAGGCTTGAGAAAAATCAAGAGCATAGTCACATGCCAATGTTTGACTGCAAAAAGGTCATCATTATTACTTTACGTTGCTATTAACTTTTGCACCTGTATCTTTCGCTTAAGGAAAGTGAACGTGAAAGAAGGGTGCTGAAGGGAGAACCATTTAAATATAGGACTGCATGTCATTGAAGGGGAGTAACTTTTCCATTCAGAACAGGATATAGCCTCAGATATAAAATTCAGAGAGAGAAATGATGATTGAAAAATGATATTGTCAAGCTGCCAACAGCCGCCTCATTTCATTGCAATCCTTGGGACACCCTGGTGTTTTCCATGTCTCCATCCCAGCCCCTGCCATTTTGTAGTTCAGTTGCAGGAGGCAATTCTGAAGGCAAGCGGAGCAGGTAGTCACACAGGAAAAAAACAAAACCATCCTTGCTCTAAACACCGTGTGGGTGTAAGTTGCCATAGTAAGGGAATCCCATGAAAGGGTGTCCCAACGTTGGTATAGTATGAAGGAGGGCCCTTGAAGGGGAGTGCTTGTCTTGGCTGACCTCCTCAGTTGTGTGCTGGCCCCACCTTGCTGTAATGAGAGGGTTGGTGGAAAGCGCAGGTTTGCTGCAGGCTCCCGTCATCCCTGAACTCCTTAATTTACCTTTCCAGTGAGGGAAGGAGAGGCAGGGAGTGGAGAGGAATAGCGACCATTTCTTTGAACAGGCACTGACCGAGAGCCAGGGTACTTTGGGGAAAAAGGAGAAAACAAGGGAACTCCACCCTTTTACCACAGAAACGTCTCAACCACATCCCAAACCCCAGCTAGCTACAGAGTCCTTCCTTGCATTGAGAAGCAGGCTGGAAAGGGAGCCGGAAGAAGTGGGATGTACAGGGACCCAGAGATATTTTTAAACATGCTGGAGGTCTGGTTGCATAGTTTTGGCCTGGTTTTGTTGGCACAAGGCCCTTTCTTCCCTGGTTTTGATAGATCACACTTGCTGAGGAGGCCCTCCTCATGTGTCAACATGAAATTTTCTGGCTGACGAGATAGCTCTGGGGACGAGTAACCAGCAGCAGCAGCTTTTCTAACCGCACTTACTCCGCAGCCTGTTTGGTTAAGGCGTCTCTCCTCTCAGACCTGCTGCTCCGTGCGCAAAAGCAGGACTGCCAAAGAGGACCTGCTGTGGGCCTTCAGATAATGTCACAGGTTTGACTGAAGGACTTCAGGCCAAGACAGCCTTTCTCTCGAACATGGCTCTTTGGTTGTCAGCTGCAGCTGGAACCTCTGTTCCCCATGTAGGAGGCAGACCGCCATCATGCCACGTTTGACAGACTTTCTACCCTTAGGTAGAAGGTAGAGCTGTGCCTCAGGGCCTCTTACCAACTTGCTAGCCACAGAAGAGGACCACAGGAGGTACTGAGGAGGCACCAATTCAATAAGGGACATGTGCCGTGACTAAACATTGTTTGCACACTCAGGGTATGTGGAATATGGACAAGGAAAGGATTGTGGCTCTATGCAGGGAGGAGACTAATTGCTAAACAAGAAGGTCAAGACGAGGTGATGAAATCCTCCAGATTAGGCTGTGGAGGAAGCACACACCTGTGCTGGCTCTGCACCCAGTGTACCTGGTCACCCTTGATCCATTGGGAGATGATGAGGAGGAGGAACTGAAGGCAGGAGAGGCCCAGCCACTTCCCCACATAAGAGCTGATCTCAGCCCGTGTCATGCTGTGGTGATGTGGTATGTTGTGGTGATGTGGGACATCCTGTGACACAACTTGTGACAAAGCCAAGAAAGATTAAAAGTGCTAGAGAAGAAAAGCCTTGGTGTGTTTATTTTTGGTAGAAACAGGAAGGATGCTGGTGAGGCTAAAAAGAGCCCAAGCAGTGTCCTTTCAGAAGCCTACACCTAACAAACAATGTATTTTCCTACACACGGTAAAGGCAAGATCTCATCCTTTACGTAATAGCTTTCATCGAAGAGGCATTTAGTTAAATGGGAATTTCTTCACCTCCTGCTGAGAAGCAACCCTATCTGGGTAGTAAGAGAGCTGTCATTTAACCGCGAAGGTGATGAAAAGAAGCACACATCTGAGAAATCAAACACGTGGGAGGTAGTGAGTTCAAACCTGGCCAGAGTAACAGTGCCATAGACCTTCCCTGAGGAAGGAAACACAGGACTTATAATAAACACCTTTCATTAGGGGCTTCGGTGTTCAGCTCATCTGAAAGGGAGCAACTCCACCGCTTCCAAACTAAGCCACTCAAATGAATCAGCTGCTCTTGTGGGTTTTGTTGCATGCAGCAGGGTTCTTGATCCAAATGCTGATCACGACTTTTGTGCTTCGCATAAGAGTGCCGCTAGAGCTGCAGTACTAAGCTAAAGGCCTCTCAGCTTTTTCTCTTTACTGATTTTGGTTTTAAAGCAGCTCAAACTGGCCAAGAGGGAACAAAGAAATAATATAGCCTCTGTCGCTGATAAGTTAACTTTTTCTCTATGGACCTATATTAATTGCTTCTTTCATTAATGGTGTGAGCAGGTAGATTTAATTTTTGAACAAAATCACGGTTGGTAGCTGTTAGTAACACCTGAGCCTGCCTCTCTGGGCAAAGTACCCCTTTAGAAATCCCTGTGTCTGCAGTAGCTAAAGCCCTTTAAACACGTCAATCATTTTCCTCTGAGGAAAAATTAAAATCTACCCTGACCTTGTTGCTGAGATGGCTGCAGCAGGAACAGCATGTAGGGCCTCCTGGCTTGACACTGGAGGCATTTGTGGGATTTGGGACACAGTTTGACATCTAGTGGTAACGTGTGGTATAATCCCAGAGCTCACAGTAGAAAGTGCAAGGGTCACAGTCCCGGATCAGACAAGCTGAGACAGGATCCCTCCATCAGCCAAGCCAAGGACACGCTTGTATGTGCATGTACAGCCACATACCTTGGTATTACGCATCTTCTATCCTGCACTGACATTCGATTAAGGGAGAAAAACAGCTAGGAGGTAGGCCCAGGTCGTATTTCATCCAGAAAAGCAACATCTTTTAAGATTTGTGTTTTGATCCCTTTGCTTATGATCTCTTGGATCATTATGCATGCTTTTACCATGCTAATGAAGCAATAGCAGGAGAGTCTTAACCTAAGTAAAGCAACAGAAGATGTCCAAATAGTTAATTTTAAAGTCTGCTAGGAGGCTGAGGTTAAAGAAATTTGGGATATTTCAGCTTCAGATTTGATTGGTGCCATTTATGATTGCAACCAGGAGAGTCTTGTGGAGCTGATCTACTGCTAGGAACAGAACAATGAATGCACAGATAGAGCCATCTTTATTAAAAGAATATGTAGGGAAGAGTAAAATGATTCAGGTGACGTGAGCCGCAGCCCAACCTAACACTTCTGGAGGGTAACAAAGAGACTGAAATCTTGCTTATTTTTGTACTTCTCCACATTTCCTACAATCAGAATGGGAAAGTATCATCTCAAAAAGTTTGGCCTAACTCTAAGAAACTCAGCTTGGACTGCAAAGGTGAGCAGCTCCTCTGAACTTGCAAGATCTGCTTCTTACCACTAAAATCAACCTGTGCAGATAGACAGTGGTCAGGCAGTTGCTCTATCTGTTTGGAAAAATTAGATTAAGTATGTATACAGCGATTAGTAACATTTTATCAGGGATTAATTTGGCCCACTGTGTACAGCTGCCAAAAGGAAAAGAATAAATGTTAATTAGAAATTATGTCAAGAGTTTTGGAGCATTTAAGGCAATTGTTTTCCTTCTATTTATTTTTACAGAGAGAAAATAAAAATAATGCTTAAATCAGAATAGCAATTATGAGCTAGAGCTCATGAAATCACATACCCTGTCCTCCAGATTTAGAAGAGTAGAGAGACTCCATTCCTCCTCCCTCTCTGGGAAGTAAATCCATTTTCTGTGTGCATTGAGGCACGGGGTAGTGCTCCATACTATCATTACATGAACCCTATGGGCCACAGTGCAAACCGCACTTGAAGTCCACTCTCTGGTGCAGTAAAATGATGTTTGCTCCCTGGGGAGCAATTTCTCAGTCTCTGGAGTGTGTTGAAGTGTGCAGTTTTCACTCCCTCCAGGATGTAGCTCAGCTGGTCACCTGAAAATTGCCTTCTCAGCCTTTTCTTGGCAGAAACAAACCCAAGATTTGTGTGTCCAACAGATAAATATGGGGATGTTCAGCTGAAAAGGCCAAAAGCTTTGGCCTGCTTTATCGATCTGCCTGCTTAGAAGTATTCTTCTGTTTACTAAGTCAGGCTGGCTGAATAGGCAGGATGGGTTGGTTTCCCAAGTGGATGGAAATCACGCTTCTCCTCTGAGTAAGCCTCCAGGTTGCAGAAGTCTCCAGGTGCAAGAGGTGGAGAAGAGCAAGAAGCGTCAGTAGGCTGGTTTGTGGTAAGGGAAATCTCCTATTGACCCTGTTCTTGCTCTGTCCCATGGCCCGTTCACACACCATAAACAGTCACAAGGTCTGAGTGTATCTACCTCAGTCAAGGCTTCAGACTGTTCACAGCCCTGTTACGCACTTCACAGCTGCTTGCTTCCTCAAACAGTCAAATGAGCTGGTATGAGACCCTTAATTCTGAGGAGAGATACAGAGCATCCCCTCCCAGCCCAGAGCAGAGAAAATCTGCACAAGCAATTCCCTAAAAGCCTTGCAATTCAGTCTTTTCTCTCTATCAGCAGGTTTGTATCGGGGGTTTTTTGTTGTTGTTTTTTTTTTAATCCAGCTGCAGTCAAGAGCTCCTCAGGGCAGGAACTATATCTGTCTATCTGCCAGGAGGGTGCCGCAAACATTTTAGGCAAAAGACAAACAACATAATAGTGTGCCTCTAGAAACCAGGCACTACCACAGAAAGAGGAGAAAATCCAGCAGTACCAGGAGATCCAGGGCAAAAGAATCAGCGTCCTGGCCATTGGCAGCTCTAGCATTTTCTAGCTGGTGGGGATCTTGAACGAAAATTTTATAGTAGGTATGCTTACACATGTATAATGTCATAGAGGTTTAAAGCAAGAATATCAGACAAGAACAGTGAAAGGATATTCATAATCACGATATTACTATCAAGGTGAGAGTATATAGGGTTCTTTTGGGGGGTGGGCGTGAAAAACAGAAAAAATGGTCATTACTTCTTAAAAGACTTTGTAGACTTCTCCTGCTTGTCCTGTCTTTGCAATCAGCCTGTGTTGCTTCATGTCCATCTCCGAGCCTGGAGACAGCCCATGAAATCCCCACTGAGGACTACAGCACAGGAGCAAAAATGCAGAACTCTAAAAGGTTTAAGCATTACTTAGAAAGTGTATAAATCTATGGGAACTCATTATGAGTACGCATAACAAGTTTCCATGGATACATTTTTTTAAATAACACTTGAATATTTTGGAGGGTGGCAACTCAGATGAACCCAAAAAGACCTGTGTAGGACCAAGTTGTAAAGGTTAGTCCTTTACAAGGAAACAGCCATGTCTTCTGTCTTCCAACTCATAACAACAAAATGTTCTTGTCTTGTTGGTATTATCTTGATAATGATAACCAGTGCTGTTCTTGCTTTGTACAATATTGTTTCCTTAAACACCTGTTGCATTGTGCTGCAACTACACATCGCTGCTAAAACAAAATATCAAGGAAAGCTTTTAGTGAAATTTATAAAATACTGGTGGGACTGGATGCTGCTGTCCCCAAGGTAAGAACTGCCCCGGTCTTGGCCTTCAAAACAAGAGGAAGAAATAGGATTTTCATCCCTGCTTATAGAAGTTCTCTTTTCCCCTTTTTCCTCCCATCATGTCTCTTCTAACAGCCAGGTCCTCTCCAGCTGGGAAGGTGAAATCCTGAATGATCAGGGGAGTGATGATTTCTGCTGTCCAGAGAGGGGATCCAGGTCCTAGTGTTTTACACTGCAAGTCTCTCAGCCTTAGGGGCGTGCTGTATTGCCTGCAGAATATCAACTCTCTACGCTCTTGTTCTCCAGCTGACCTCTTACATCCTAAAAAGCACAATAAAACAAACACCAGTTTATTTGCTATGGAGAAATGGCTGAAGGAAGCCACGTATTGCAGTGTATCAGCAGCTCTGATGCCTTTCGCAGGGACAACAGAGCAGGGGCTTTTGCAATCCATATTTATCACTAATGCCCCTTCAGCTTATAGCTGTGCTGGCTTCCTCTTACTGCCCCGGGCTCCCCGAGCCCACACAGACAGCACAAAGCACAGAGCCGGGATGGCTGTGTATGCAGCAGCCAGTGACCGCTACCTGTCGTGCTTCCAGCATCCCCCATTCAATCCCAGCAAGAGCCCCAGCATCACCGCAATTTAAACACGAACCAAGCCCGGTGAAGCCTGCCCGCGTGTTTCTGGACAACAGTTTCCTTCGTAACCTGGACTTCTTATTCTCTGCAGCAGTGCAGCTCACGGGCAGAACCCACGCTGAGGTACTGGAGGAGCAGAGCTTTCCGTGACCTCTGACGGGTGCTGTCATTACGCGACGCCTTCACAGAGGAAGCACCGTTATTGCGCTGGCTGGGGCCTGTGCCCACCACGTGCCCGGTGATCCTTCCCCTGAGGTCCCATCTCGCCTCACCTTTAAAGAACTAAACTGCAGCAGCTCCAGGGCTGGAGCTTGAAATGGTTTTCCCGACAGATTTTCAAAGGAGCTGTCAGAGAAGGATTCTTCTTCCCCAGCTGTGCGATGCCTACGTCAGAGCTTGTCATCTACAATATCTCTTTTTATGATCAACCGAAAGGAACAGGCACTTGAAGGGCATGGTTCATTTATTTTTGCTGACTATAAAGGGAGTCCATGATGATGAGCCTAGCTGCAAATGTCTGCATTCAATCAGTCTGAGGGAGATGAATTCCGTCCCGGTGCCCAAAATTTTTGGAGGCTCTAAACATTTAACCCCATTGCTTAACATTCAGAAATTATTCCACATTTTTTAGGTTGGATGCATCTCTCTTTTTTTCTGGCAAGCTCAGTCTCTCCCTTCTTGCATGCTTTAAAAAAACCATCATCTTGGCATCATCTCAGACTAAAAAGGTGGATGCTAGTTAATTGTCTAACAAAATTGATTGATTAATTTTTTATCTATCTATTTATAAAACTTTTAACACTATGAAGTGCTATAGAAATGCCATGTTGTTGTCAATAATTAATGCAGTAACATCTGGTGGGCGCAAAGATGGATCACCGTCCCACAAATTAAGGTACACTGTGTTAACTTGAACACTACTTTTAGGTGAGTGCAGCTCATTACAAGCCTTCACATAACAGTTTTGTTGAAAGAACGGTCCTTGCCTCTGACAGCTTTTATTGTTCTTGCTGTGGCTAAAATAAAATAGTAGCCCGACACTCTGTTTTCGTCAGGATTATTATAGATATTCTTTCCGCTCGCGCCATTCTGCTCAGTTTCTGGAGCCACCCCAGCAACTGGGATACCTGGTCCCCTGCCAATGCTCCACTGAGCATCTGTCCTGCGTGCCTCTCCAGCACTCTTCTCCCCAAGAGGTAACTTCTGTGAGCGTGTGTGCGTGTGTGAGATGGTAATGAGAGGCATGTGGCTTCCTTTGATAAGTCCAGAGAAATGTGTTGTGCATTTGGGTTCCAACCGATCCCTCCTTTTCAAGGCTGCAGGAAGTAAATCAGTCATGTTTTAAATGATCCCACGCTCCAGCTGCTGCAGATTTGGAAATTGTTAATGAATGCTGCTCACAGCGTTATCTGCTTGTGGCCATATGGCTCTGTAGGGAGAAACTTCCATCCCGAAGTATTCTGCGCACCTTTCCGCTGTACTTGCAGCGCCGCTGGAAGGCAACCATCACCAGGCTGCAGGGTGACAAACAACTTGTGTTCAGTAGCCAGTGCATTGCAGCTGGGCGTGAGGGAGAATTTTTTTTTTTTTTTTTTTTACACAGGCTACTGGGGCAATTTTTTTCTTTTCTGTGCCAGTGTAGAGCAGACTTTAAAGGCCTTGACTCGTAATGATGTGTGGACAGCATTCTGCTTCGCATACTAATGCATGAAATTAATCCTTTCTGATCACATATTCTGACTTGGAAACTCTCTGATTCCCTTCTCAAGGCTCAGCAACCTTTGGAACAAACGTCCATTCCTTCTCCCCATATTCCAGTGCCAAAATCCTATCCCCTGCGTATGGCTAGTGTGAGGCTTTAACATATTTCTTGTAGACTAATAAAAAAATATGGGTTAAAAGGGACCTCAAACATTCATTTTATCCATTTCCTGCCCAAAAGAGAATTACCTATATCTGGGCCATTTCTGGCAGATACTTATCTAAGTTTACCGTGATGGACACTCACCCATCCCAGACAATCTACTTCAGTGCGTCTCTAGCCTTACCCATAAAACTTGAATGTCCAGCTTGAATTCCTCTTGCTGCAGTTCACTGTGTGCCCTTTCCCCAGCACAGATACGAAAAAGGGATTATTCCCATCCCTTTTGCAGTGGTCTTTTATGTGTTGAAGACTGTGCATCACATCCTCCTCCTCAACCAATGTCATCTTCTCTAGATTAAGCTAGCCCAGTACTTTCTGTCTTTTCTCACAGATCTCATTTTCTCGACCATTGACCTTTGTTGGCACCCTCCTCCTAGATGCTGCCCGGTTGATCCACAAATGTTTTGAAGTGTGATGCCAGTTGTCGAGCTGAGTTCGTACCAATACTAGTGCTGAAGGATTACTTCCCAAGTCTTAACAGGAGTCTAGCCATACTTCTTAGTATGGTCTTACACATTTTCACAACAGTGTGACATTGATGATTCACAGTCTTATTTTGATCTGGTGGAAACCCTTCCCACCCACCCTTTTCTCAAGTCCCTCTATACAGGTCTGTTACATAGATGGCAAGAAACAGTTGCTTTTCAGTATCTAAGGGACTTGCTTCTCTTTGAATGTTATTGACTTACCCCCTGGGAGAGATGAAAAATCCCCTACGCTCCCAGATATACCTTAGAAGAGCAATCTCCAATATTCTTAAAATGATTACACCAATTTGCATAGGTGTTCAAAAATAGGCTTCTCCATGTGAGGTCCTTTCAACCCCTATATGAAGCTTTCACCCTGTTTTGGCTGACACCGACTGGGTCTTGGCCCTCCCTGGCAGCAGAACGGAGCTCCCTCCAGCAATGGGCAGGTCAGGAAGGGCTTGACTTGAGCTGCGGCATCCCATGAGAATGAAAGAGAGTTTTGTTGCCTGTCCTGCTGGAAGGGAGGACTTGGCATAGTTTAGAGGGAGAACACTTATGAGAGCCCTTTGTTAGAAAACCAGCGGCACAGTTAGCGTATTATCTTCTCTCGTTGCTTCATCGTGCAGTGGAGAGCTGCAACGGCCCCTTTAACATTTCACTGCAGCTTCAAGGAAAGGCCTCTTTGAGTGTTGTTCCAAGGGCTTCAGAGCAGGCCAACAAAAACAGGCAGGGGTGATTAAACGACGGACCAGCTGAGGTGAGCTTGACACAACTGCCGATGTTCGGGTCAGCCAGTGCTTGTCTTCCGTCCAGAGGATTTTCCTTTTGACAGAGGAGGGTCCTGCCTCCAGTCACACAGCTTGCTAGGCTGAAACAGGGAGACAGTGCTCAGAGAGGAACTCCTCAGTGGCCCAGGGGAGGCAGATAACATCCAAAGGGGCTGCTTCACCATTTTCATGGCTGTTAGTGTGCATACGTGGCTGGAGGTGAGTGCTCAGAGGAAGGTCCGTGGCAAACGCTGGTTTGATGGCTGTGTGAGGAGGACGTGGCAGTGATCTGCACAAAGCAATAGGTGGGTTACTCCTCATCTCCACAGTATCATGACACTACCAAGAGCTTCGTACCTGCCTATGGCCCCCTTCCCCTCCTCCTGTTGCTCAGCCAAGTTCTTTGTCCTCTGCGCTTCCCGCTCAGATGCGAAGAAAACAACCCTGCAGCAAGGCGGAGGACAACGCAGAATTGTCAGCCTCCACTGCTGGTGTCAGGGTCAGGCCAGCTGGCAGACAAGGAATCATCTGAACCCAAGTCTTTGGAAAGCTAAATGAGCAGTGCTGGGATCGATCACACACAGGCCTGTAGATATTCATCATGGGCTAGATGCACTCTTCGCAGAGGATGGTGCTTCACATGAGGGGCATCCCTGTCTCAGCCTCTGTAGTTAAAGAGCTGGAGTTGGGGAGAAGACCTGAACTGTATGGAAAGACTTCCAGGAAAGTTAATGCCTTACTATGTTTCAAAAAAAACTTTTTTTCTCAACAGAAAATCTCTAACTTTTTTAAAATTAAGGTAGTTGCTGATCTAATTCCAAATGCTCTCTGCTTCACTTGAAAGTGATTTCAGCAACACTTTGATCTACACCCAAAAGCCACTGGGAATAGCACCAACTGCTCAAACAGGCCAAAGCCAAGAAAGGAAAGGATCCCTACACTGAAAAAAAAAAAGCATTCTGGTTCCTAGGCCTCCAACAGATCCACCCTGCACCCAGGCAAATTCACAGGCTTTTGGGAATGCTTCTGTTCAAAAACAACAATACTCTCTGGAAGGTCGTGTGCTGTTGGGAATGTTTCCCTTCTCTTTCTAGATCACTCTATCCAGCCTTCTAATTACAGCTGGCTGGATTATTTTTACAAATAAATTATCCGACTAATTCAACCCTTTATCCAGCTCATGAATCATTAGCAAACAGACTTTGCTTTTTGTTGCTCTTGGTAATTATTTCATGAATGGTTCATGCAAATAAACTTCAGTCTGTGAGAGGCGTCTGCAGCTTGCTCCCCTCTCCTGTTCAGGCCGTGTAAGTGGCTCCCTCGCTGATGTGCTGTGCTTTACTGCTCTTGAACTGCATGTCAGAATGCTTTTAATTACAAGATTTCTCCTTCCTCATGCAGAAAATACCCTTGCCACAGCTGTGTCCCAAACGTTACATGCCAGGCAGAACCCCATTCACACCAGTCCTCATGAATAAGAAACAAAAGAGAGTGGGGGAGGAGTGAAGATGAGCAGCTGTGCAGAATCTGAATAAATATTCACTGATTCCCTTTTTTGCAGCATCTGCTGTCTAAGTCTCTTCTTATGTGCAAATAATACATGAAGTGTGTGCAGGGAGCGCTAGGAGACAGTGGTATGCCACGTTTTTCTAGGGGCTGGCCCACAGAAGTTAACAAGTCCTAATAATATTTCCAGACAGAAATAAAGATCCTTCTGATTATTATAATTCCCGTTGCTGCCTCATCTTCACACCTTATGTTCTAGGGAAAACATTCTGTTGGGATAGGGCTCCACCAGCCCCATCTCCCTGGGGCATGCAGCTTGGCATATCCAAAGGAGCCAGAGGAATAGCAGAAGTTTTCATGCTAGAGCAGCTCTCTTCATCATCTATCATAGTATCATCTCCTGAAAAATGATCAGACAGATGTGTTCTAAGATGTAGTAAAATGGGTGATGACACATCTCATGTTTTCATGTATTCTTTGGAAAGAAATGCCTTCCTTATGGTGATCCACTTGGACCTTGACACATGACAATTGGCAGCCATGGTAGTTTTCACCTACTAGATAGCCCTGCAAATTCTGTTCTGTTCTTTTGCACAGGCTAACCCCTTCCTCTTCCCCTGCCCTTGATTTCTCCCTAATATACCTTGCTGTTCTGTGTTGAATCCACAGCTGTTCTGTTGAGTGATGTGTATCCTTTGTGCCGGTGTATAGCACAACTTGTAGCCCAACACAAAAAGAAAATGCTTTCTGCCCTTTACAAAAAAAACGCACAAAAAATTTGGAATAATCAATTTACACTTAGCCCTAAGGCAATTGTTCACAAGATGCTATGAGCCAGCTCCCTGTGATTCTGTGTTCACATTCTCTGTTTAATTGTACTCCCCTTATTTACAGCCTTTTATCTGCCATACCTTGAAGTCACTAACAGACCCTAACTGCCCCGGCTGGCTTACCTGGGCCCTCCGTCCATGCACCCTCTGCCCATTAGCCCAGACCTGAGCTTAAATAAAGCTCCTGGGCTATGTTGCCTCTGTACCTGTGCTCAGCTCTGTCCTGGCTTAATTAATTGTTTTTCTGGAGAGATGCTGGATCCACCTTGTAGAAAGCCTTGTCTTGTTCCCTGGAGGGACCCTGGACTTGACTCATCACCTTGCCTTGCCTGTGGCTGTCAGTGGACCCTGTCTGTATCAGCACCCTGCCTGGTGCTGTGGGACTGTGCCTGGTGGGCGAGGGTACCACCTGTGCTGCGATCACCCTTGTCTCTCCACTCGTCCTCCCTTTTATTATCCTCCTGCTTGCTTTGGCTCCCAGAGGTTGTCATTTACTCTCAGTGTTGTACCAGGAGTTCACAGAGCTGAAAAGATACAGAAACCTGCATATACACCAAAATGTGTGAAGCCTCTGACTTCAGAATAATATGACTACCTCAAATCTCCTCCACTCAAAAGTAACCATAAGTGGCTACCATCTAATAATGGCTCTCTCTTGTGGATGGTCCTGTCCTACTGCTCCTGAGGAACTGTTCAGGTCACAAAACTGTCACCGCAGTTGTCCCCCTTACACCCAGTCTCATCAGAAGGGATGAAAAGTTGCTGGAGCCCGTCCTACATTTGGAGTCATCTCTCCTGTGGAAGATGGGGGATTTCAGTGTCAGCAGTTGTCAGGCTGACATCTTTCAGCAACAATAAACTCGACAAAGAGAGTGAAGGGCACTATTATAGACAATTAACCTGATTTCAGACTATATATAGCCCCTATATGCATTGCAGCCATTCACAGAGAGATTCCTGCCATGGTATAGGGATTTCTATTGCATAGTAGCCCTAAGATGGAGTGGGAGAGTGTCTTGTGGAAGCAATGTAGGAGCTTGCTGTGCCAAGTTCGTCAGTCCATAAAAAGCCATCACAGGCAGCTATCTGTTTTAAGAGGCTATTTGGCTCTTTTTGCTTTCAGAGGGTTTCGTTTATTATTGTGATTAGAGTGAGCTGCTAATACGTTCATCAAAGGCTTGCTTTTTTTTTTTTTTTCTGGACAAAAACTGAGTTTTCAAAGGAACGGATGCTCATGAGAAGTATTTGTTCCCTTAGAGATTTTAATTCTTCAGAATAAAAAAAGCACTTGATTCTTCTCCAATTTTTTGTTTGTTTAGGCTGAGGAAGGGGTATTAAAACAAACAAACATTTTTCTATTAGAACTGAAATAGGATGAAATTGCTTAATATGACTGAAGAAAGATTGTCCACCTGAAATGAAACAGAAATTATGATTTAGTGTTCATTCCTAAATGAAACAAAGTTGGGGGTGGGGGAAACTTTGGAAAAAAATGAAAGCTGTATATTTGTGGGAGGATGTCACATGTGGAAAACAGCCGCCATATTTTGCTAGTCCTAATGAAAGGTAAATGTGTTTGGGTAAAGTGATGGAAGTTTATAGTTACGGTTCATCAATTTTAGGTCGACCTCTAGCTGTGCAGTTCATAGCCACAGACTCCCTGTTGATACTCTTTTTCTAGACCTTTGGCTTCATTGAATGCAGAATGCTTTCAAAGTGTACATTGCAAGGAGTGAAACTAATAGCAAGATTGCAGTCAGCTAAGAAAGCATGCCAGACTGTGAAGATGTTCTGGCACCACAGCACTGATTTGGGACCCTGGCAACAGGATCTGTCAGATAGCTCCTACTGAGTTGTAGGCTCTTAGATAATGCAGATTACTCTTGTTCTAAAAAAAAAAAAAAAAAGATCATAGGGTAATTTAATTTAGGTTGAAAGGGACCTCGGGAGGTCATCAGGTCCAATCCCGTGCTCAAAGCAGGGTCAACTATGAGATCAGACTGAGTTGCTCAGGGCTTTGTCCAGTCTGATCTTGAAAACGTCCAAGGATGGAGACTGCACTTGATCCATCAAACTAATGGTTAATGACCTGAACGATATCATCCTGAACCATATCATCCATTTTATACATCTGTTTACCTACTCATCTTCCCACCATAGCAATATATCTATCATAGCAGGAGAATGTGACGCTAAAAGAGCTGTTCGGAGAGGAACTGTCTCTAGCAGATAACTACCCTGCTGACTGACCACCGCTTCCCTACTGTCTCACTGCAGGATTTGCATGCATTCACTGTTAAATGTTCAGATTCTTTGGTGATAAACATGAGCAAGATCAAATAACAGACTGAGCAGCTCTCCATGTCACTTTAAAATGCATAACGTCTAGCAAACTCTCTAAGATGCTGTTTAATCCACAGGTATTTGGATGGAGTCCTAACCTCCTTAGACATTACTTTTTTAGATCCATGTCTGTTAATCACCCGTGCTGCTTGCTGATAGGTAGGCTGACATCAAGTATGTGCTGTGTAAAATTCAGGGGCACAACTGTTCTTAATCCCAAAGACACACTCAATGTTAAAGATTCATATTTCATACTTGCAAGTCCATTCTAATAGCTCAATGCTTGTTATAAGCACCCAGGGAAGATATTTGTGTGTAGGAGACCTGTCTAACACAGTGGTGTCACAAGTGAATGGTAAAGTTCTGCAAATTCCTAATGTTCATTTCTGTAGTCATGGCTATAATGCAGGCTGGGGTTACTCTCCAGGACTGGATTGGTTCTCCACCAATACCAATAACTTCAGGTGGCTTTCAATAGCCAAAAAAAGTAAATTAGGTGTGTCATTATTCACACAGCTGCCTATTTTTATTAGGACTAACCCCTGAATCAATTAGAGGACCATGAAGAATGGTTGTACGCTGAGAAACTGTAGTATTAGACATTGGAGAGCACAACAGATGGAAAGGTGGATGCAAAGTCATCTTACTGCCTGTTTCATTACGCACTGTGAGACTGGACTCCTGGTTGGTGAGGGTGATCCGTCTTGTCTAGAAGATGCTCGCTGATAACGACAACAGTTACATTTTTCATTTATTTCTTGTCAATTGGCCCTAGCAGACAGCTTCAGCACAAAGCCATGTACTCTTTTATCTACACTGGCATATGCCAGGATAGATAGAGCCTAAGTGCCTGTATGTCTAGAAGCTTCATCCTTGAGTCCTTACAGGAGCAGGAAAATCTCAGAGTCAGCAGGAAGGCTGCCAGCACTCAGTCCAAAGCTGCCTGTGAGGGTGCCTGCACTGCTGCTTTAGGGACACAAGGAGCCTGCTCACCCTACTCTTAAAGCCCAACAGCACCTTTTAGGGATCCAGGAGGTGGCGAAGAGCATGCCAAGAGGTGGCCAGAAGGAATCAGTGACTCTTGACTTCCTAAAAGCTCTGGATTCTTATTTTCCACAGGATACAGGTTTTTTTTTTTCCTCCCTCCCTTAAAATGATTGTTTTAGGGCATAACAAACTTTTAATCTGCTAATGTGTTTCGTTCCAAGGGCTGGTATATTCATAGGCGTGATTCTTACACAGACAGAATTCTTAAAACAAAGTCCCTGAAGAAAAAGAGGTTTCTAATACCTAATATGAGTGCCTCTGTACGTATTCTGGGCCTGATTTCAGGAATTCAGTTTTGGTGGGTTTTTTTTTTTGCCATCGTATTTATAAGACATTATATTATGGATGACCCATATATTTTATATGAAAAAAGAATCCTTTGTTAAAACAGTTACAGATGCCTAATGCTAAAATCCACCTACAGAAATGGTTACTGGCAAAGAAAAGTCCTTTAGCATCCCCTCCTTTAACATATCTCAACCCCATAAAAGATATTCCCATTTTCAGCTAACTGAATCCCACCTCTATAAATAAGAGATAGGTACTTTGAAAACGTGCAGTAACATAATAAATGCCAACTTTCTTGAAAGTCACACTGAAAGTCAAAAGTTCACCTCTCTGAAAAGCCAAGATGGATGTGCACTTTCTGCAGCACAGAGGGTGTCAGTTGTGTTACTTTTCCAGGGGAAGGAGGAGATTGTATTTGAGATTTTCCATTTTAGTGTATTTGAGAGACATTTTTTATCCATTTACTCTTCTAGCATCAGTAGCAAGGAAGTGTGTGTGAAAGAGATTACTGAAAATATAAACCCATTCAATAAATCAATAGTGTGCTTTCACTTGGAATATTGTGTTCAGTCCTAGTCACCAGCCATCAAGCAGCTGCAGTAGAAATGGAAGAATTTCAGAGACCGGTGACATGAATGATTATCTGCTTGGGAGGCTGCTTTTGAAGAAAGATTGAGAAGCGTGCGATCCTATAGTTTAAATAAGAATATTTAGGTTAGGGGAATATAAAACAGTAAACGAAACGGGAGAAGTAGCGTTAGCATTTCCTGGGACTCTTTCCATTAAGAGAAACACTGTGCAAATTCCCAGCCTGGATAATTTTTGCAAGTGGTTTATTGTATGTTATTATAATAACTCCCTTTAAATGCAGCATAATTTAAAACTGTGTGCTTTACAGACAGACTTAAAGACAAGAATCATCTACGCAGCATTCAGACTTGCCATCCTGCAAGACAGTTGTCATCACTCCTGGTCAGCACAAGTCACCACAGAATGAAAATTCTGCAATCACAAACATAAGTTTCAATAAATATTTCTACTAACATGTACAGAAGTGCTGTACCTTTCTTCCTTCCTCTGACTCTTTGTTTTCAACTAACACTACAATGAAGCACAAGTTTTCAATAACCTGATATTTAGGGACAGCTAATTTAGGTCCTGTAACATTTAGGGCTCAGTGAGATGATTCCTTTGAATGCATCAGTGTTTAGCAGCTGAACTTTCTCTGCCAGTATGGCACATTTTGCCTCTCTTTGTTTACATGCTTCAAAACCTTTCATAGTCTTTGATCTTATATTATGTGGGGTCCAAGGGAGAGAGGGCTCAAGCCACATAGCTACTTGGGACTTGACCAGTTTATAAGCAGCATTGTGGTAGAGTTGCTTTTGTTAGCAGGGGCTAGATTAAGTCGACCTTGGACAACTCTTGCATTCATATGTTCCTAAATAATTGCACATCTAGCTACAGAATTTTCCAGCTGTATAATTAGTAAAGTGTGTCTAAAATGAAAACCTGCAGCATTTTGCCCCATTGCAAGCTAAACTTCTGGTCATACTTCTGGTTCTCTCTGCTGCTGGCTGAACATCTGACCCATAGGACAGTTTACTCATCTCAGTTTCCTTAAGTGTTATCTGCTATTTCTTTTATTTACAATGAATAATATCTTATTCCCTCAGCTGTCCTGCTGAAGTAAAAAGAGCGACTAGTGATGGAGCAAAGTACAGCTAGATGCTGGGGGAAGTGGTAGAATTTGTGAGACCTAGTTGAAAATGCAAATTTGTCATATTATCTCAGAGTCTGGTAGAATAAATCCTGACACTTCAGTCCTGAAGGCATGGAGCACATTTGCACAGGGAGGCTTGGGGTGTAAATCATGCTCTGCTCAGAGCTTAGGCACTATGAACTGTGGTGCCCATGTCCTGAGGTGGCTCCCCCCTGCAAGATCACTCTTTAAGCACCACCTAGGCATTCTGCAAAGCAATGCCGTGATTTTTTTGTCTGTAGTCTTCACTGGGACATCAGGACCCCACGACTCTGAGGTCCAGGAAAGGTAACAGCCACCTGACGCCATATCTCCATCAGCCAAGTGTTTCACTCCAGAGCCCCCTGCCACCATCGGGGAGCCCCAAGCTTTTGTGACAAATATGTTTCTCTTCAGCCACACTACTGCTAAATATTTTTGCCTGTAGCACTGCTGACAATCCAGCCATGATTAATATTGTTCAGATGGAGCTGAGCTCCTCTTCCATTTTGTCATGCAGGCAGCAGTATGAAAGGCTGAGGAAACAGCTGATGTGCCCCTTCCTCTGATGTATTCTCTTTTAAATGCTTGACTCAGCTGAGAGGTGACCAAGCATCTCCTGAATGATTTCCATTGGAGCAGGCACCTGAGCTTTTCTTCAGCCCAGAGTGACACAAGTGCTGGTACTTGGTGACTTGATGCTCACAATGCATTGAATGTGACAGGGGAAGAGATGAATCATAGGCAGGCAGAGAAGGTGGTTGCAATTTGGGGCAAAGGAATAAGGTACCTACCCTGACCCATGTTCAATGCAATGGAAACTATGGCTTGAGGCAAGTTGGACAACAATATCCCACATGCTTTTGCATAGAGACTGTGTTGTGAACATACGCTGGAATCAGATTTTAGACTAATTGCCTCTTTACACACTGCATTTCCCAGATAAACTGCTCATTGCCCTCCTGGGTGTTTCCTGTTCGTTCGTTCATGCTGTACAAGAGCAAGCTGAGGCATATGAGCAAATGTCTGGTGTTGCACTTAGTGATAAAAGTGTCAGAGGCTTGTGGCTGAGAGTCTAAATTAATGACAAGCATGGACCAAGAGCAAGTTTCTGACAAAGGTATGTGTTGTGCTAGGGAGATTTGTTTTTTCTTGCTTTGTTTTGTTCCCTATTAGCCACTGCTGGAGAAACACCAAGCAGTGTAACCAATGAGTCTTTCGCTTACAGAGGAGGTGAGGACACTGGCTGGGCAGATGCCTGTCTTGCTCCAGGAAGAACCAACGTTGGCTCTCTCCCCGCAGCCTGCTCCAAGAGAACCCAAGAAGCCTGCTATGGATTGGGAAACCACTTGTCAGTTGAGTCAACTTCTCTTTCCTGGTAAGCCCGAAGATTTGAAACTGATGAGTGGGACCTCAACATCTGTGGGATTGGCTCTTTGTAAAAACAAGGAATTTTTCAAGGGATTATACTGAAATTTTAATCTATATTATCACTCTATCTATATGTGCCTGACTACCAGCACTGCAAGATCTCCTGTCTAAAATTTATTATTTGGTATTTGATGTCCTCTGCTGCAAAGATTTTTCCCCCATCTAACTGTCTGTCCCCTGCTCAGCAAACAGTCCTTGTAACCCAGGCCCCAGGGAGGCTACAGAGGAGACATCCTGTTATGATGGACAGTTGCTCATCTGCCTCGGAAGCTCCTGCCTGCACGACTTAATACACTACCATCTGAAAACCCTTGGGAAGATGGAGAGATGTCACTGATTCCCAGTCTATTGCTAAACAACTATGCATGTGACGTGGCCAGCACCACTGGCCCAATTTCAATAAACCCTTCAATATTTAACTAGAGGGAGAGCAACTCAGGCAAGAAAGACAATTAGCTGGAGCACGCAGGGAAATATTCTGACTTGCCTTATGGCTACTAGCAAAGGGACTCCAGAGCAGTTGCACAGATTCAGCTGCGTCCTGGACTCTTTATCTCATCACCTTTGGACCAAAATACAAGCGGTACCTTTTCCACTAATTGCCCACAAACGTCCCTGCAGCTGTAAATATGAGAAGCAAAGACATTTTTGCCTTCCTTTCTTTAGTATGTCTTGGCACGATATGTCATATCATGAGCTTACTGAAGACAGACAGACTTGACAGGTGCCAAGTTCCAATGCAGTAATTTTTATGGTTCTTGTAGGCAAAAGAGCAAGCCATCTCCAAAGCTAGCCTCAAGCACTGTTATAAAACAAGGATACCGATACAATCTTGATACCAGATCACATACTCCACACCCTGAGAGTCGAGCCACAGTGTGCAGGAATAAAAAACTGACATTGAACTCAGCTTATCGCAAATAAACTGCACTGGTGCGGCAGCATATATGGGAAGAAATGTTTCAGCTGCTCATATTGCAGTGCGAAGAGGGTCTGTAACAAGCAAAAGAAATTAGAAATTCTTATTGATATAATTGGCATTGCTGAAACCTGGTGGGACAATTCGCATGACTAGAATGTTAAAATCCATGGGTTTAATCAGTTTAGGAATAAGTGAGTAGATAAAAGAAGTGGAGGTGGCAGTCTGCATTAAAGACATCATTACTTGATTTAGAGTTATTGATAATCCAGAACCAAAGGATGTTGAATGCATACGGATTAATGTGTTACCTAATAAAACCCAGGAGGCATGCTGGTACAGGGATGTTCCAGACTGCTAAATCAAACCAGAAAATAAGGTAAGTTATTCTTTAAGCATCTGTCTCTTCTTTATGCCTACTGCAGAAGGAAAAAATGAAAGCACTGTTCTAAGGAGCTTTGATTGTAAGGATATATGCTGCAGCAGATAGAGTTTAAAGGTTTCTAAAATCACAGATGATAATGACTGCGAGATGATTACATTAAATGTGGGCAAACAGAGGGCAGTTGCAAAGAGCTAATTTCTCAACAGCAGAAGAAAAATACAAATGAAATTGATGGGGGAAAAATTAGGCATGAAAGATGAATGAAAATTGGCAGGTCTTACAGAAGAGTTTGTTAGGAAAAAAGTATGGCTTTGCAATCAACAAAAGGCATGCTTTGGCTGAGAGCTCATCATCCTTATTCAGCTGCAAAGTCAAAGCAGCAATCAGGAACTGGAAAGACATGTCTGATAAATGGGTTATGCTGTATCAAGAAATAGATGGCAGTCAATATAAATTAGAAGTCATGAATATAGAAAATTGATAAAGGAAACTAAAGACACATTGAAAACAAGTGACTGGTAGAGCTAAGGACAATAAGGAGAAGCTTAACTGTGTTAGGAACTAAATAAATTCTACCAGTTGCATGGGTCCGTGACTAATGGAGATAATATTTTATTATATATTGGAAAAAGGGAAACTGACTTAAGTACTTCTTCTGGTCTGTATTAAAAAAAAAAAATCATAGGAGAATGAAGAAGTACTTTCCAGCCCATTAGTGTCTAAAGATATTAAACATCACCTGCTAAGCTTAGATATTTTAATGTTTCCAGATTTGAATGACTTGTACCCAAGAGTCCTAAAGAGTTCACTGTGTTATCTATTGATTAGAGATAGTAACCTACAGTAAATAAATCTTGGCATGGAGGGAAAATCTTAGAAGACTGGGAGAAAGCTAATGCTGTGTTAATGTAGCAAAAGATGTAAGCAGCTTGTTCCAAGTAATGGTAGGTCAGATAGCCAGATGTCAGCTGCTGACAAAGTCATGAGCAGAAGTACAATTAATGCAAATCAACATGTTCTTACTGAAAGAGAACATGTCAAACCTGTTGTGATTTTTTTGGATTCGCAAGTTTAGCGAATGAAGATAACCACACAGGTTTCTGTTCACTTAGTAGTGCGTGATATTCTGATTAAAAAATAGACCTGTGATGACTTTACAACATCCATAAAGCACATCATAAATGGATTAAGAATAAACAGCTGTAAGACCTCTAAAAAGAGTTGTCAGAAAGAAGAACTCTTCAAATGGGGACGGTCTCTCACACAGGTCCACAATCAGAACTGGGCCTGATGCCTAATGATCTGGAAGTAAGTAAAAAATCACAGCCAGTAAAGTTTATAGAGACATAAAGTTTGGCAGAGTAGTGAATGTAAGAAAAAAGACAGTCATGGACCCTGAATTGCATTCAATAGCAAGTGGGTGCTTACAGACAAAATGCATTTTGACATGGTTCAATGCAAAGCTAAGAAGAAAGAGCGCAAGCCATTCCTACCAAAAGTGCCTCTGTACACATCGACTCTGAATAGGATGTAGAGGCTATGGCAGACAAGTAATGATCATCTTGTACCATCGTGTGATAAAGGGGGCTAATAAGAGCCTTGAATGCAGAAGAAAAAACTGTTTCTTACGTCTCTGGTATAGAGAGGTTATTTTACGTTTGTGTAACAGTATTAGTGAGACTAAGCCTAGAATAGTATGTTCAGTTCTGCTGTCCATCCCTTAAAGGACACTGAAAACTCATAGAGAAAAGAAAACAGCCACTAAGATGTTTAGAGCGCTGGAGAAAGTGCCTTACAATGGCAATCTCAGTGTTTAGTTTGTTTAGCTTACCAAAAAGAAGACTGAGAAGTGACTTGATTGCGACGTACAAGTGCCTTCATGGGGAGGAAATGCCAGCTACTAAAGGGCTCTCTAATGTAGCAGAAAAAAACAGGGTAGGAGTCACTGACTGGAAGTTGAAGCTGGACAAATTTATGCTAGAGACAAAGCATGAATTTCAACAGGGAGGGTGGTTAACCAGGAAACACTGGCGTAAAGATACGGGTGTCCCATCCCCTGCTGTCCTTAAATCAAGACTAAATACTCATCTGAAAAAAAGATGCTTTCATCAAACACAAGTTCTTCCTGTCATTACAGTGGCCACGGAATAAGAATGCAAAAGACCCGCGTTGCACAAAAGGTCAGGCTGCTTGATCAAACTGTGATTCCTTTTAGCCTGAAACTCAGCAGACCCAGGAATTACATTTGCGTTCACTTGGTCAAATGAGCCGTGCTGTAAGAATCTGATCTCCAAGAAATAAAGAGAGGGTCTGTTCCTGCCGACTGCGAACATGTTATTCCCCTCTACTGACCGTCTGCCATGGAAGCAGATGGGGAGCTTGGAGAATCACAACTAACACTATGCTGTTCCTTCATCTGTGTTCCTTTTTGTTGCCTTTACAGGTTTGGGTAGCAATCCCTAAAAATCAGCAAAACACGAGCACAAGATCATCTGTGGCATAGCGTTGTGGAGAGTGTTGAACTCATTTCTCTCATCTGGAAGATTGTCTTTAACCAAAAGCCTTTGGTGTTACTCAGTAATAATGTGTTGTGCTGTCGTGTAGCAGGGAAAGAATCTGTACAATGCAGGACCAGCTAAAGGCAGCCGCAGAGCCACGAAAGATCTTTAATTCCCAGAACAAAACAGCACTGCAGTCCAAGATGATACTTCCAAAACCGTTTGGGGCTGTTTTAGTCATCAAGTCAGACTGGCTGTGTAGCACAGACCATAGGAGGGTAAGAATTGCCTAGATTTATGGGGGATCTCCACCACTGACAGACCACGTACTAGTGCCCACTAGCCGGAGGGCACTGCACCTCACTCCTATTTGAGGCATGAACGTGTGTGTACGGTTTCTCTGCCTGACAGCCCGGGGGCTGGCTCCTGCAGGTCAAACTGGCTAACTTCTCCCTGCAATCTGAGCAAAGGGGAAAGAATGGAAAAAGCCAAAGGGAAAAAAAGCTCAGCTCCATCTTGCAGCTAATTAATAATCATATGTGGTTTCCCAGCATTTCCAGAGTAGTTCCTTGGTCCCCTCAGGACTATGCCTTAGCCTTATGAATCAGAAACAAGCTTTTATCTTTCTCTCTCATTTGCTACATCTTTTTCTCTTCTTTTGCCTCTTTTCCCCTCTCAATCATCATACACCTTCATTCCTTTCTCTAATCCTTCTTTCCCCAGCTCCTACTTTCCAGCTTCTGTTCCCTGTATCTCCTTCTCTTCCATCACCTCTTTTGCTCCATACTGTTTTCTCTCATATTCCCTCTCTCACAGCTCTACAACAGCAGTGCCCTGACACAGAAAAAGTGATCTGTTCCTATAAGAATAATACAGCTGCAGCCCCGGCCTATTTAATGAAAGCCTTGAGTATATGGCACGAACAGCTTGTGAGTCCCTGAGGTAGAGGTAATATTTTGTATTAATATTTGATATCTTATTTAGGATGCTAAATCAGATGCATGAAATCTCTCAGGAAGAATTGAATGCAGAGTTCTGTTTAAATGATATAGTGCTAAGCCAGGCTGCCGGACCACCCCCTCTTGTCTTGCAGCCAGACTTCTCTGAGCTGCCCTGGTTTTAGATGGAGCACAACCTGCTATCAATCTGAGAACCATGGGAATAGTATTTATGAAGCCCCTATATTGCTGAGGTTAAAATTCCCTGCAACTGTGCCATCCTCCAACTTGTGTCTAGAGTTATTTCTTTCTCTGGTGGAATGCCTAACCCCAAATGCTGAATCAGATCCCTTCCCACATACCTCAGATCAAGCAAAGAAGAGGATTGTGCATTTTTTACTCTTTCTCTCTCTCACACACACACATATGCAGAGGGACTTCACCCCGACTCTGCATCTACATGTATGTGGCAGGGTGGATTAAAAAACCCCTGTCACTCACTCTCTCAAAATGCATAAAGCCAAAGTGATTTGGCCCCTGTTGAAGATGAAGAGTTTCCAGCTTTCCCATCAAAGCTTCAACCAATTAATGCTTGTACCCTCCCTCACATTACCCTTGCCGTTCCTGCAGATGATTTGGAGACCCTCAGCTCCAGAGCAACCCCCTTCTTGCAGATCTGCTCCTGCAGCCCCTGGCTGAGCTCTTCTCTCCCCTTCCTGAAACCCTGCATCTCGAGGTGGCACTAGCAATAGCCTTTTTCCCTTCCCAAGCCTCAAAGGGGGAGTAGCTCTGGGCATGTTCTGTTCTCATTGCATTTTTCCGTACTTGGAGTGGTGGGAGGGAAGGTGGATGCATTCTCTGTTTGTCTCTCTTCTACCCCTCCCTTGAAAAATATCTCCTTCTTTCCTAAGAGAAGATGATGGGGTAGGAAGGAGTAAGGAAGAGGGGGCAGAGGCAGAACCTGCCTCTTGCTGGAGCCTCATTGCCTTTTCTGCCCCCGGAGGCAGGCGAAACTGGGGAAGATCTGTCCTTCATGCCGCAGACATGGCTTGTGTTCAGACAGGCATCAATGCTGCGGGACTTCTCAGACAAAAATCACAAGGCTTGGGAAAAAATGATTTCTCTGGCCTGGAGTTTTGGTCTCAGGAGGTCAGAGCTATAAGAAGCTATGGTTTTTGTGTACCGCTTCTTGAAGCTAACGTTCCCATCTACTCTGTCCCCGAGAAGCCCTAGCACAGCAGCTCCTCACTGCATGTCTACTACCGTTCATTTAAGCAATTTCCAAAAAAAGCCCTCCCTGACTGGGCTTCTTTCTTGAGGATGCAATATCTCAGCATGACAGCCACCTCAGCAAATGGGGCAGCGGGAGAAGGGAGGTTACCTGCCCCGCAAACACCCAGAAGGGCGGTAATAGGAGTAGCAAGGAAAAAAAACACGCTTTTTTTTTCCTTCTGGGCTTGGGCAGACTGACAGGCACAATGAAATGTGTGGGTGTCACTTGGCAGGTGTGAATCGTTCAGGCAAGCTACAGTACACATATTTAGTTGTTTTAAACTGTCTTCATACATCAGACCTCGCCGCCCCTTACGCAGATTTATTGCCGCAATCTTTCATTGAAAGGATTAATGTCATCCAGACCTGGCTGCTTTGGACATTTGCATCAAGGCTGCCAGCCTGGGAGTCGACACTTCCTCCATGGCCGTTTCTCTCCCGAGTCAGTTAGGAGAAGATCAATGCAGGGAAAGAGAAATTCTGGCACCCTTCAGGTGAAGCACTGTTCTCTCAGTATAATGAGTCTCTGTGGCCCCTTCTCTGCTAATGCACAGTGCACTGCCTTGGCTGAGCAGAGGGATCCCACCCAGGGCCTGGGGGCAGGTTTGGAGGGGAGGTATAGCCAGAAGTCTGAGCACGCATCCGGAAAGTCACGCGTTCTCTTGTTAAACTCTGAGGCTGACTCACTGCATGACCCTTGCAGGCAAACTACCTCCCTTTGCTGAGCTTGTTTTCCTGCGTGTAAGTTAGGGCTGAAGGTACTGACATAGCTAGGTGCAAGATGGGGGGTCTAAACTTACTACTGTGAGCAAAAAATCATTGTTGATGTTGAGCAATTAGGCGTGTGTTTGTGTGTAGTGTTTGGCAGAGGCCGGTGTCAGATCTGGCTTCATACAACCAGAGGATTTTTATTTTTCCTGAGGAATAGCGATCAGCTTTATCTCAAGAATAAATCAAAATAACTTTCCCATTCTAATTTCCTCACGGAAGCAACACAAATATTTTCCCACCCCAGAGCTAGCACCTCCTTCTCTCTCTCTCATTCACTGCTGGCTACACAGGAGCCGGTGGGCAATTAGCTTTCTTTTATCAGGCTGCCTGCCAGCAGAGTTAACTTACCTACCTCAGCAGAACCATTACACTTTGGGGGAAGCAAAAAACCACTGCCACCACGGACAGACAGCCCTGCCTCCCTCAGTCCTTACAGTGCGCATACACGGTTGCTCCCTGTATGCATGGATTATATCCTCCCCATGATTAACCATTTTTTCCATGGCTTCTTGTTTGGTTTTTTCACCTGAGGGCTGCAAAACTGAGTGGCACCTTGTTATATGCGCATCCTTGTCTCTCTGTGTGTTTAAGCAAGCGGGAGGATGCTTGCCTCTCACTACAAGCACAGACCTGAAGGCTCTGCAGAACTGTGTTACTGCCAGACAGCCTCTCTACAGTACCGTACCATAGCTCCCAAGGGCACATTTTCTTCCTGATATAAAATACACTGTTCTTCATGTCCTTCTCTTGGTTACTGCTCCCAGTCCTATTTTGGTCATATACATTTGTGCTATTAATGGTCTCCTAAAATCAGAGCTTATCAACATTGGCTCTGGGCTCAGGGCTTCTTTTATTGCATCAAAGGTGCATTGACGTTCTTCCATCTAATTTAATTCTCTTCTTTTTGGCTTTTTTTCAGCAAATTGGTCAGAGGAACATGGTAATAAGCAAAAATTCAAAAATAGAACTCTGGTAATAACCTTCTACCCCTGAAATTGTCTTGCTTTTTGGAGCTATGAATTCAGCACTTCCCCTATGACTCCAACTTTAGAAACTACCTGGTTTTGATTTTCCCAGTGCCCATCAGATACTTTAGGTATTGGCTCTCTGAACCAGCCAGTGTATGTTTAAGCAGGGAAGGTAAAGAAGAAGAAGGCTGGTAGTCATCCTCACCTTGACTCTTTAGTTTTTGAACTAATTTCACTGAGGTTGAACATCGCTTCGATCAGTTCTGTAAGGCATCATGCCCCCTAACTAGGCTGCCATATCCTCTGCTTGGGGCTGTAGAAATAAATCCATGAGATGCTGGAAGGCCACCTGTGGCCCCCAGAGAACAGTGTAGCCTTTTAGAGGTGGCAAAGCAGGTTTGCATTTGCATCCCTCCCCCAGGGCGATCAGCCATACACGCTGGCAAGCTCTAGTGTGGAAATGTATCTGGCTCTGCTTTGCAGATCTAGCAGATCATCTAGGTGAAGCAGAGGGTAACCGGTGCTTCAAAGCAGAAGTTAGCTCTTGGGAAGCGCCGAGTGCTATGAACAGACAGCAAAGGCAGTGATTCTGTTAGCTGCGGACACCAAGACCTGTGCTGCTTCCTTTCTTCACCCAAGGTTCAGAGGACTGTTTGTGGGGAGAGTCACGTCTTTTTGATATCATGCATTGTCCTGCATTGGTCTGCCTTTGCCTACGTACAAACATGTTGTCAAACTTGTTAAGGCTGTGAGGTTCTTCCCGCTAGCTGTCCTTTTGGCTGCATACCTCCCCTTTCCCCCCATGCCTGTGTGCTTCCACCTACAAAAATTAAAAAAGAGAGGGTCTTTTTTTTCCACTTCCGAAGTACAGCTCAGAGCTTCCTGGGATTTCATTCAGGCCAGAGTAAATCAACTTCAAAGATTCTCCTCGAACTGCTCCATCCCATAACCTTCACATCCTCCTTCCCTGCTCAGCCCAAACAGCTCTTGCCATTTTGCCAGTAGTTTATCTTCAGTTGCAGGTAGTAACAACAAAGCTCTTCCTCATTGCCAGCCTGATCAGTTTTATCAGCCAGCCTGCCCTGCTGCTTTTGTCTGAGATTTTCTCCTACAAGCTTCTCTCTCTTATCTGTAAACTGTGGTGGAAGTGTTTGGGGTTTAGGTTTGGACTGAGGCCCAGGAGGCTTTAGGCTGTCAGCCATTCAATACATCAAATGGAGAAGGTGCTGCTGAATCCTGCGCAATCTCCCATTGGACAAACAAAATGTAGGACAAAAATCACCTGAGCTCCATTCACCTGCTTATGTTTCTTCTTAGGGCCTGATTCATCCTCTCTACTAATTTGTCCATCCAGTGATGATCAAAAGACATTCAAATGGCTTTTCTTGGGGGAAGAAAGCCTGGAAGTAGTCCTCTACTCCATCAGAGTTTCTCAGCCTACTCAGAAATGTTTAACCAAGTCTTGCAGAGTCCTTTCTGCTGTCGTGCTGTGTAATGGAGCTCCCTCTGGCCATCAGGTCACATTATCACAGATAATCAGAGCGTAGCAGTTTCACACAAAGCTCAGCCAGACAAGCAAGACAAGACAGTTTCCAATGCACCATGAATCTCTCACTCACATCACACATCATTTTGCTTTCAGCAAGACCACCCTGTCACAGCATATAATGTATAGTACCCATCTTAGAGGGCAGCAGTGAAAATCAGGATATAGCTGTAAAATGTTTTATTGCTAAGGCCTATTTATTCTTTTTATCATTATTCTGAATCTTAACATCTCAATAGCTATGTTTCTGTGTTTGTTTTAGGGTTTTTTCACCATCATGCTCAGAAGACACTTCCTTCTGCTCAGTAACACCAGACAATGGGGTTTTTCAGACTGCAGCAGGGGAGGAACCAGTGTGCCACAGTACAGATGACCACAAGGTAAGGAAATATGGCCAGGAACCAACAGAGTGCAAGAGGTTTCTTGGTCAAAGGAAAGTCACGTGGAAGGATGAACCTGCATCCAGCTTCCTCTCTGTCTTTCAGACTGCAGTGAGCAAGGAAGGATCATGTGAGATCACAGAGATGTGGTGGGATGTTATTCACAACTGGAGCCATGGTCATGGATGAGTTACAGGTTGTTTAGGAAGGACAGGCAGGGGAGAAGAGGATAGGGAGTTCAGTCCTATGTAAAGGAGCTCCTTGACTGCACAGAACTGCAACGAAATGGTCAGTCTCTGAATCAAGGTCAGCAGAGAAAGCGACATGGGGATGTTGTATTGGGGTTCCATCACAAACCACCTGACCAAGAGTAGAAAGTGAACGAAGCTTTCTAAAAACAGCTAACAGAAGTCTTCTTACTGCAGGCCCTGATCCTCACAGGGGATATCAACCATCCAGACATCTGCTGGGAGGGCAACAGGAAACCCAGGAATTTCCTAGGAAGCTCAAAATGCTACAGGGACAAAGCAATGCTCTTCGTCCTGCTCACAAACAGGGAAAAATGGTGGTGAATGTGGCCACAGAGAGTAGTTTGGACCACAGTAACTATACAATAATTGAGTTTAAGATCTAGAGGATGGCTGGGAAGGTAAACAGCAGTTAATACTCTGGACTTTTCACAGCACAAACTTTGCCTTTTTTTAGAGACTTTCTAGGCAGAATCACTTGAGAAGCTGCCACAAGGGATTAAGATACCCAGGAGGGCTGACTGATTCTTAAAGCAAAACTATTGAGAGCTTAGGAACAAACAATCTTATTGGGCAGAAAGACTGGGTATTTCAGCATAAGGCCCATTTGGATAAGCAAGGAACTTCTCAATGAATTAAAATGCAAAAGGAGAGCATACAGGCAGTGGAGACAAGGATAGACATCAAAGGAGGAATATAGAACCATTTCTTGGATCCTTGGGGATGAAATCATGAAGACCAAAGCAAACAAGGAACAGAGCGAGAGAGATTGGAAACCTCAGCAGAAATGTCCAGATGGGATTCATTTTTAAAAGTCAAGGCTAAAACGTTGCTAGCACATACTCAGCAAATGTTTCTGGTAACAGCATAGGTCCTAGGGAGAGTAAACACCAACTAAACAGAAGTTTTTAATACAAAAAATGTACTGAAAATGGTCCTTGTTGCTTTGGGCACCTAACAAAGATGGGGAACAATCTGACTCTGGCCAGAGTTTACATCAGCTGTTCACTTGTAGCACTTCTGGCAATTTCTGGAACTGGAGATCAGAGAAAAATGATGAGACCAGTCAGAGGGCTAGAAGGTCAAGTTTACAGCAAGTATTACAGAAGTTAAATCTATATCTGTGGGATAATAGATGACCAAAAGCAAACACAGCTATTCATCAATAGCTAAAGGGCAAGGCTGCTAAAAAGGCAGGGAGACAAGCTGGCATAAGTAGGAGAAAAAGAGGATATTTCCAACTTGGTGTCAGGAAAGTTACATGGCCAAAGTTGCACTGGGTCATGGAAAAGTTTCCTGTGGGCAGAGATGGAAGCTCTCTCTGTTTCATTTCACTTCTATGGTGGCTCTGTGTGGGGTAACAGAGTGATCTGTGCCAGCAGTGGGTAGGAGTTTTTGGAGTCAGGACGTGAGAGGGGACACCAGAAAATAGTGTCAGGTCCTAAGAAGGGAACAGTGCCACTACATTTGATTGCCCTCGGTTTCTGCCTGCCATATGCTCTTCCACCTTCACCTGAATCAAAACATCCACCAGGGATTGCTGCAAGAGGTCAGGGTTTGGCTCAGAATACAATTTCTCATAATCTTTTTTTTTTTGTCTCATTGTAACAGAGCTGACTTATCTCTACCTAGAATGACACGGCACAGCAGGAGCTACAAGCATCTCCCACGGACCCATTTCCTCTCTCCAGGCAAGAGTGTTAGTCAAGTCGCTCAGTTCCTTTGCAGTAAAGTCCCATTCAGTCAGATGAAAGGGACACAAACATGGTTTGGATTAAGAAGGTGTTGGAAAGGAGTGGGGGAAGGATGCTGGATGTCTGGGAGAGGTGAGTCCTTCCTCACTGGGGGCCATTTGGGGAAAAAAGATCAAAGTGGGGCCATATAGACATAGACCCCAGGAGCAGAGACCTGCACATCTGAGGCGAACTAAGTGCTATATAGGGTAGGGAGAGGCTGCATCGTGGTTCCCCAGTCCTGTGCCCTCTCCCCACCACATACACTCCTTTCCTGAGGGGCTTCCTACTAATTTCTTGCATCCTATCTCCTGGCTCTTCCACTCTGGGCCTGCTACTGCATATTTAACTCTTAACGCACACTTCAGAGAGAAGTGGCAGCTTTGGGGAATTGCAGTCTGGTCAACTGGAAAGCTGCCCTGTCCGTGCAGATGGCAAAAGGCAGGCAATTCCCCCATCTCCCCCGGCCGGCTCACATCTTGCAGTGCCCTGACTGAGCACCGAGCTGCCAAGAGAGGAATCCCTCACTCATCCCTGACAGCTGCCGAGCCATTAGAGAGACGAGCACTTGGTAATGATGTATATGCTTTGCTCTGTCAACACGAAGATTTGTCCCCCTGCTACCCTCCCCAGCCTCACCCTGCAGCTGGATTTCAGCCAGCGGAAGCCCTTTAGAAAATGGAAATAGATGCATCTTTCACAGTCATTAGTGTGGATCGTGCTAATGGGATGTCATGATAAATACTGACAGTTAGCTGAGGGCAGCAGCGTTCGCTGTGAGACTCCAAATGAGAGGGCAGCAGATGCTACAACAAGCTCAAAGTGTGCCTGTGGAGGGGGAGGATGCAGTGGGAAGGCAAAGGCAAGCTGGCGGGCAGGCAGGCTGGTGATGAGATGACAGAGCTTGCTGCTTCAAGGTCACCATCCTGAGAGCAGTCCTAGCTAGCAATGCTGCGAACGGAGAGCAAGGAGGGTAAGGCCCTGCAACGGGTGGGGATTTTGCATATTAGAAAGGCGAGGTGCTGCTGAAACCTCAGGAGGATCCCATGTTACAACAGATGTTAGCACACGTGGGGAGCCCGGGGAGGGAGAGCAGGGGGCTGCAGGGCAGGAGGGGAGCACGGGCACGATCACGTAGGTGCTACTGAGCACCACTAGCAAGGGTAGTTTCAAGGAAGAGATGAGATGCTGATGTTCAGGGGAGAGGATTACTTTGCTTGCACTATCATTTGAGCTCACACGCACACGAAAAAACGAGCTTAGAGCTTTGGTACCTCAGGGAACTGACCAGCCTAACTATAGTTAGATAATTATACCATTAAATCTGTGCTAATACTACTAAGGCTGGTCATGAATTTTTTAACAAACCAGTGTTTCATTGGAAAATACCAACTGATTTTATCAAAGATTAAACTTTTCTAAGGACAAGCACATTTCAACTACAAAAAAAAAGAAGAGACAATAGGAATCAGAACACACACTTATTATAGTGAGGTGTTTTCAGGACATTTCTTTCTAAGAAGGATTTCCAGGTAAATGTCCACCCATTAATCAGATAGTCAAAGGACCTCAAATTGTGGATCCTCCACCCATAGCAGACACAGATCAGCAGGCTGCTAAGGAGCTCTTCCTGACCTCTCTGATTTATTTTCCCTGAAAAATCTCAAAAGAATCTGATTTTCATTCTGGTGCAGATCAGAAAACAATTTTTGCATTCTGAACTTTGGTAAGGCAGGAAAAACTAGTTCATTCTCTGCTCTTAGTACAATTCATCCTCAGGGAACTGCTGTTCTAGAATAAAAGTGTTTTCTTACTTTGGAGTAATTACTCTTATTCCAGAATAGATTATGCACATGAGGGAGTTAAAATAACACAGCTAGAGCAATAACTGTTACTCTATTGCCACACTACTCAACTTCCCAGTATATTCAACTCTTAAAGGATACAAAAGTCATTGTATACTCTTTTCTTATTGAGAGTATTAGCTTTCCTTAGGTCAATGTTGCGTATAGATGCCCTATTGACAAGATTAGTCCTGCCTGACAAAATTAGATCTGCAAAGACAGGTGAAGGATGAACCATGGCTTGTTCAAGGAGTTAACATCAACTTTACTTCTTGAGCAGCAGTGGTATGCAGTATTGGTGTGCACACGTGCCCACGAAAGGACACACATGCGTGCACACATACATGGAGCCTTTGTACATTCATGCTTATTTCATGTCCCTGGCCTGATCCTTGGCTGATTCTGAGATGGGAAGCGCAGAAATAACAAGGAGGTCTCTCATGTGGATGAGGCTGAAATAAGGAGGGGGTACGAGGTGCGTGTGGTGTCAGCACATTACATTACATCCACCCATCATTTTTCTCCCGATATTTCTCACTGGAAGTAGCTCTGAAGACATCACAATAATGACTATTGGCAGGATTTCTGTGGGCGAGGTGCTGAGAGCCAAACAAGCCCAAAGTCTGAATTGCCGTTTAAGTCTCCCACACAGAGTGGCCTCCAGCGTTGAGATGAGGTCAACAGATGGAGGAGGATGGAGAGGAAGGGAACTCCATATCAGTGCTCATGAGCTCATCCCATTTCTTTGCACAGAGAGTATTTCCACCTGTTTCAGGTTGGGTGGGACTGCCTCTTGTTCTTAAAGGCATCAGCATGAGCACAACCCGTGCAGAGGATTGTCCAAGGGTCTGAAAGCTTTCTGAGCTCTCTTATGGCATTGTCACATCACATTGTTCCAGCACCACTTTGTGATGCTCTGTTTCAGGCTGGAAAGAGAGTTTCATGTTGCAAAAATTACTTAACTGGCCATGCATTATAAGCACTCAAAAGTGACAGCTTAAAGGTTGAAATGTCTTTAACAAAAAGCTCAGCACAGTGGCCTTTCCATTTACTAGTGTAGCACAATATAGCAATCACCAAAAGTCCTTCGTACTTCTACAGACCCTTACATTTGCAGCCTGTTGTCCTGTTCAAGTCCTGGTTTTGCCCATAGACACATACCTCTTCACTGCTGATTGACATGGAAACAGCATGTCTTGGCATCCGGCTCTTTTTTTTTTTTGCCATTTCACTCAGCACAGCTGTAATCACCTTGGCCTGAACAGTGCTCAGGAGATTTCCAGAAAGCAAGTGAGGAATGTTAAATGCATTGAATCGGTAATGTCCAAGCTATCTGCCTAAGCAGGACTACATTGGAGTGATGGAGGCTGTTCACGCTGAGGGAGAGATTGCAGGCTTAGAGGAAACCATGTTGCAAAGAAACTGCACACCATGTACTTCTCTGCCTTGACAAATTCTCCTCTCTCATCAACAGATTCAGACCTCCCATGAGGGAAGGCCCTGCCCAGACTCAGCTGCCCAGCCTTGCAAAGCTGGTGTCAGTAACTGACATAGTCAGAGGGACCCATACGCACAACAAGACTGGATGAACAAACATCTAAGTGCGTACCAACAAAAACCAGCATGCATCTTAGCCCTTTGTAGACGGATAGGAGCAGCCTCACGTTCACAAGCCCTGGTCCTCATGGGAGACTTCAACCACCCCAATATCTGTTGCAGGGACAACACGGCAGGGCATGAGCAATCCGAGAGGTTCCCGGAATGCAACAATGATAACTTTCTTCTCCAAGTGGTAGAGGAGTCAGCGAGGAGAGGTGCTATGCTGGACCTTGTTCTCACCAACAAGGAGGGGCTGGTGGGGAATGTGAAGCTCAAGGGCAGCCTTGGCTGCAGTGACCATGAAATGGTGGAGTTCAAGATCCTTAGGGCACCGAGGAGGGCGCACAGCAAGCTCACTACCCTGGACTTCAGGAGAGCAGACTTTGGCCTCTTCAGGGATCTGCTTGGTAGAGTACCATGGGATAAAGCCCTGGAGGGAAGAGGGCCCCAAGAAAGCTGGTTAATATTCAAGGATCACCTCCTCCAAGCTCAGGAGCGATGCGTCCCAACAAAGAGGAAGTCAGGCAAAAACGCCAGGAGGCCTGCACAAGGAGCTCCTGGACACAACTCAGACACAAAAAGGAAGCCTACAGAGGGTGGAAGCAAGGACAAGTAGCCTGGGAGCAATACAGAGAAATTGTCCGAGCAGCCAGGGATCAGGTTAGGAAAGCTAAAGCCCTGATAGAATTAAATCTGGCCAGGGACATCAAGGGCAACAAGAAAAGCTTCTACAGGTATGTCAGGGTTAAAAGGAAGACTAGGGAAAATGTGGCCCCTCTCCAGAACGAAACAGGAGACCTGGTTATCCAGGATATGGAGAAGGCTGAGGTACTCAATGACTTTTTTGCTTCAGTCTTCACCAGCAAGTGTTCAAGCCTCACCACCCAAGCCGCAGAAGGCAAAGGCAGGGACTGGGAGAATGAAGAGCTGCCCACAGTAGGAGAAGATCAGGTTCGAGACCATCTAAGGAACCTGAATGTGCACAAGTCCATGGGACCTGATAAGATCCATCCGTGGGTCCTGAGGGAACTGGCGGATGAAGTTGCTAAGCCACTATCCATCATATTTGAGAAGTCGTGGCAGTCCGGTGAAGTTCCCACTGACTGGAAAAGGGGAAACATAACCCCCACTTTTAAAAGGGGAAAAAGGAAGACCTGGGGAACTACAGGCCAGTCAGTCTCACCTCTGTGCCTGGGAAGATCAGGGAACAGATCCTCCTGGAAGCTATGCTAAGGCACATGGAGGACAGGGAGGTGATTTGAGACAGCCAGCATGGCTTCACCAAGGGCAAGTCCTGCCTGACCAACCTGGTGGCCTTCTGTGATGGAGTGACTACATCAGTGGACATGGGAAGGGCTACCGATGTCATCTATCTGGACCTCTGTAAGGCCTTTGACACAGTTCCCCACAACACCCTTTTCTCTAAACTGAAGACGTATGGATTTGGTGGGTGGACTGTCCAGTGGATGAGGAATTGGTTGGATGGACGCATCGGAGAGTAGTGGTCAATGTCTCAATGTCCAGATGGAGATCGGTGACAAGTGGTGTCCCGCAGGGGTCCGTACTGGGACCGGTACTGTTTAATATCTTCATCAATGACATAGACAGTGGGATCGAGTGCACCCTCAGCAAGTTTGCAGACAACACCAAGCTGAGTGGTGTAGTTGACATGCCTGGAGGATGGGATGCCATCCAGAGGGACCTGGACAAGCTCGAGAAGTGGGGTCGTGTGAACCTCATGAGGTTCCACAAGGCCAAGTGCAGGGTCCTGCACCTGGGTCAGGGCAAACCCTGGTATCAATACAGGCTGGGAGATGAAGGGATTGAGAGCAGCCCTGCCAAGAAGGACTTGGGGGTACTGGTGGATGAAAAGCTGGACATGAGCCAACAATGTGCTCTCACAGCCCAGAAGGCCAACCGTATCCTGGGCTGCATCAAAAGCAGCGTGGCCAGCAGGTCGAGGGAGGTGATTCTGCCCCTCTGCTCTGCTCTGGTGAGACCCCACCTGGATACTGCGTCCAGCTCTGGAGCCCTCAGCACAAGAAAGACATGGACCTGTTGGAGCGGGTCCAGAGGAGGGCCACGAGAATGATCAGGGGGGTGGAATGCCTCTCCTATGAAGAAAGGCTGAGAGAGTTGGGGTTATTCAGCCTGGAGAAGAGAAGGCTTCAGGGAGACCTTATTGCAGCCTTTCAGTACTTAAAGGGGGCTTATAAGAAAGACTTATAGACAGACTTTTTAGCAGGGCCTGTTGCGACAGGACAAGGGGGAATGGTTTTAAACTAAAAGAGGGTAGATTTAGACTAGATATAAGGAAGACATTTTTTACAATGAGGGTGGTGAAACACTGGCACAGGTTGCCCAGAGAGGTGGTAGATGCCCCATCCCTGGAAACATTCAAGGTCAGGTTGGACGGGGCTCTGAGCAACCTGATCTAGTCAAGATGTCCCTGCTCACTGCAGGGGGGTTGGACTAGATGACCTGTAAAGGTCCTTTCCAACCCAAACTATTCTATGATTCTATGATCTTTCTGTGGGTCCATAACCCACAGCAGGAGGCAGATTCTGTTCTAGCAGAGGGGGATCAAAAGCTTCTGTCGCATTTATGAGATCTCTTCGGACGCTTGTGTTGGAGGAGGCACGCGGCTGACTCAGAGAATCCATAGGGATTCATGGCTGCCTCTCATCTAAAGACCAAGAATCACAACTAGAGCTGTTACCCAGATCAGAACACCTCCACATCAAGAGAAATTTCCCATCCGACCTCCAAGCGTGGGTCTTTCACACAGGGCTTTACAGATGCGACTCCACCAAACAGCGGGCATGCTTAGATTCACATCCAAGCACTAACCCAGCCCGGGGGGGGACCAAGCACAGGAAAACCCTGTTCAGTCACTAGATGTTGCACAGATGCAGCACTGGATGTTGCAGAGGGCAGCACTGCCCTGGCATTTGCCTCCTACCCCACCTGGATGTATGGACTCTGCCCCCATGTGTCCAATGCCAGGAGGGGAGCCAGCCTCGGGGGCGCGTAAAAACTGACGGTGATTGTGTGTCTCCAGGACAAGCCCATACTGTGCGAGGCAGGTTCCAGCCTGTGCAGGCAGTGCTATTTGACCCTTACGCGGACCATTCATTCCCCTCGTACAAAAGAAAGTCTTGTTTAATTCGATGTCGATGAAAGACGTGGAGCGGAGAGAAGCTCGGAAACAGAAGCCACTTTCTCATATAGCCGAGGAGCTGGGTGACAACTGCCCTCTGTTCTCCACCCCCAGCCTCCCTCCGCCTCCCAAAGGGAACAGACAAAGGACCTGTCATGATTTGCTTTTGGAAAAAGGAGGGCTTGACATTGCTGTCAGAAGAGCGGTTGTGGAAAGCAGGGCCCTTCGCGTCCTTCTGGATGCGAGATTAATATTGGCTGTTAGGAATGGCGGCGCAGAGAGATCTGCTGTGGTCGGTGCGTCTTGAGTGGCAGTGTCTCCTCGGCGAGATCGGGGTCTGTATGACAGCTCTTTCAAAAGCTACGCCTGCATCAATTTGATGTAATGGCACGGAGGATCTGGCCCGTGCTTTCAACAGATAGCTCACTTAAAAAGTAGTTCCTTATGAAAGCAGTTACTTACCTTTATGGAAAAGCCTTATCGGATTTAACAGAGACGAGACTGACAGAATGCCATAGAACTTATTCTTAAAGCTGACATTTTAATAGAGAGTGACTTTTTTTTTTTAAGCCACCCTATAGAAATCAACCATCAGGATGTAACTCTCTGCTCAACGTTAAAGGATGGCTCATAAATCAATTGAAAGGTAAATACATATTTTCCCTCTGCAAAACTTTTCCAGAGGGGCGCGACGCTGAAGTGCCATCCCCCGGGGTGCTTATGGAGCCCTTGCCCAGACAGCTCAATAGTTCAGGGAGACCAGAAGAGCTGGCTGCCTTCAGGTGAAGGCTGTTTATTTTCAAGTTTCTCACCTGCTACTGGGGCAAGAGAAAATTCAACCTGAATTTGTCACCTGAGCTTGGGTTTCTTTAAACTTTTCCATCAGTACAACGCTCCTTCTCACGCCCCTGCTCCCACCCTGTTCTCCCCCCGTCACGTGGGAATATTCCCTGCTGCTGGGGTGAGACCCAAGCTTGAGGCTTTCTTTTGTGCTGCACTTCTCTGGCTGGTGGGCAGGAGTGATTTGATTTTGTAGGACCTGGAAAAAGCTGTCACTCGGGCTCTCTCTAGCCTGTCAGGGATAGACCCCATCCCTCGGGTGCAAGGTACGCGCAGAGGCAGGCAATTGCTTAACCCACGCAGAAGGAGCGTGACGGCTCTGGCATGCATGCAGCGACCCTTACACACGCTGCATAACTGTAAGCCGATTCCCAGGGGTTTTTTTGCAAGCTCAGAGCCCCTCCGCAGTAACGGTGCCTCACGGATGGCTAGGAAGGAGGCAGAGAGCCCTGGGAGCGCCGAGCGGAAGCCCTGTCGGAGGCTGGGAGCCTCGCAGCGGCTCCTTGCCGCACCTTTGGAGTTGCGCTGCCGAAAATGCTGCCTCCCAATTGAAGAATAACAGATGCGTTTACCATACATCAATCTGTCTCTGTCTGGGTCCTTACAGGGCCCCCATCATCATCCTATTCAAGGGCCTGCAAAGTATTTAAAAATAGCAATAACACTAACAATCTCTCTTTCTTTCCTCCCCAGCTTGTAGCAGAAATAGCTTGATTAGTGTACAGTTCTGGTGCTTCAAGGGGGAGAGAAATGAAACTGCAGAGCTGGCAGAGCGGCTTTTCAGCTTTCTTCAGGCAGCAATTGCCGGCTGCTTCACTGAAGCACAGGCTCTTCAAAGGATGGCAGGTTTTAGATCAAGGACTGCTTGTTCTGTCACACATTTTCTGAGGCAGATTTACAATGAGGAGAGAGGCATTGCTGCAGCTTTGGACCTTGGGAGAGACGCACCTGACCCCCCTCCCCACCTCCTGCCGTCACTCCTTCACCGCACCCAGAAGGCTGGGAAGAAAGGGAGTTTCGGGGGGAGTCTGTCCTGGGGACAGAGGGGTGGCTAGGCAGAAGATAGCTCAAGAGGCTCTCTGAAAATATGATCAGGCTGTTGCCTGACCAGGGGCTTGGCAGGCAAGACCACCGGGGTCTCATCGTGTCCCTCAGACACGAATTTCAGGGGTGACTTTGAGGGAACCTCTTGTCTTCTCCAGGGCTCACCCCCACTCTCAGCAGAAAGGGGGTGCCACCTCCTCAGCTCACAGGGAAGGTTTCACTCGCTTTAGCGCGTGCTGTGTTTTGCGATTCGTATTTACAGAGGCAGTACGATGCCACTCCCTAGCATTGCTTTACGGGCCATGTCATCTGTGGGCATGACTCTTGACTGACCTTTTCAGTAGGTTTCCCTCCTGCCCCCACATCTTCTCGCTGCCCTCCTCCAGGGCTGCTGGCAGCTCTTCCTCACCTTTTGTTTGTGAAATACACCATGCCAGCCGGGAACCAGCAACGGCTCTGCTTGCTTCTCCCCTGCTTTGAGTGCAATGAAGAGGCAAGTTCTCAGCGCAGCTGCTAATAGGCGGGTACCCACAGCGCAGCATCACACACCTGCCCCCAGCAGAGGACACTGTCAAGGTCCCTGCTGCCCTGTAGCCAAATCCCTTGGCAAAAGGGAGGATGGGAAGCGTGAACAACTCACTCCCCCAGTCCTATAAGGTGCCTCAGCCACTCACAGTGCCATGCATTGCTCGTAGGAGCAGCAGCAGCAGGAGCGGCGAGCCAGCAGAGCGGGAAGCAGCTGCAGCCACTCAGCCCAGATGGAGTAAGACCTCGGGAGGCTCGCAGCGCTGAGGCACAGCTTACTCCTTTGCAGCATGAGTCAGTGAACATTTTCCAAAGCGTTTCCTCTCCTATGACTTACGGATGCAAGACCCAAGGATGTGGCCTGTGGGTCTGCCTCAGGATGGAGATTTCATGGAGCTTTTCGCATCATGTTGTACTTTCAGTGGAGGAAGTGTGGGCAGAGAGAGGGGCAGATGGCCTAGGAAGGCACAGCGTGCCGGGGAAGAGCTACCACCCGGAGCACTGGAGTGCAGATTGCTGCATTTGTCTGGGCTGGACACAACCGTGGTGGCAGTGGAAGGAGGAAGGTCTTACCGGTGCAGCAACTCCACTGCCATGTGGCTGGGAACACAGACTTCCCCAGGCAGCGCTTTCAGGAAGGATAAGGAAGGTTATGGCACACTGGATACCCCACTGTCCCCTCGAATAAATCTACTCTGGCTGCTCTAGCCAAGAGAAATGGCTCCACACAGACCCAGACCTAAGTCTCAGTTCAGAAGTGTGCTGCTTGTGCCAGGAGCCAGCTCTGACCATATTCCTGCAGTGCTGACCCGCAGCCCCTCCAGTCCCACCATGGGATGCACTGCCTAAACTGTGGCTCTGCGTGTAGCAGCGAAACAGCCATGTCAAAGGTTATGGACGTAAAAAGGGAGAGCCTGGAGCATGACTAAGCAAAGCCTGTGTGGTTTGGGCTTCCAGAATTGCCAGCAGTCTTGGATCTGATCTCTTCCTCCTGCCTTTGCCCTTGGGAGAGATCCCCAGGAGCCAAAGTCCTTCTTAACCAACCTCTCCTAGAGAGGTCCTGGGGTTAGGGGGTTCACCCAAGACTCAGGTCCAACTCACTGACCACACAAGATGTCTGGCTAATAATCAGTCAGTTGTCTCCTCCACAAGTCCCTTCCCCAGCCACAGAAGGAGGATGATGGCTCTGCCCTGTCCCGTGGGGATGCTGAGAGACTCAGTGCCTTGCAGAGGGAGGCAATCAATTTTTTTGGTGCGGGTTTGCCTAAAATCAAGGTGCTGCAGAGCAGGAGCACCCCAGTTAGCTAATTCTTGGAGCAGGGTAATGCTTCTGCCAGTAGTGCAGGATTAATTCAGGCTTCTGCTGAGCCATCTGCGGGGAAGCGTCTCGCCATTTCCCGACACCCACACGCTGGCTTTCAGCCCCGAGCGCACAGGACTCTTCTAGGCCGACAGTACAACCTGGGGACTTTTTGCCTCCAACACTGAGGAAGGCTGGGTGGGTGGATGGATGGATGGATGGTTGGATAGATGGCTTCCTCCTAGTGAGGGCAGCCTGGGATGCCAGGGCAGGATAGTGCCAGCCCCCAACACACTTGGTGAAGGAGGGCGGCGATTCATGCCCCGCTCTGGCCGAGGGAGAGGTGCGTGAGGACACAGCCAGCGGGCCTGCACAGCCGCGAGCACAGCAGCGGTGAGCGTGGCAGCAGGTCCTGCCGGGGGCTGAACACGTCTGGCTCAGAGCGTCCCTTTGGCAAGGGGAGAAGCAGGTGAGCGAAGGCACCGGCATGCACACGCCTGCTGCTTTGCCTGCGTTGGGTTCGCCTCTGTGTTGCACTTTGTAAATGTCACTTGGGCTGTAAAATGTCACTTGATATCTTTCTTTCTGAGGTGTTTTCAGCAACGTCTGCTACAGAAACGTGGCCGAGACCTGCCAGCTAACCCGAGAAGGCAGCCTTCTTTGTTCTTCTCCAAGAGCACTTTGCAGCCAAGGATCTCAAAACATTTTGCCCTGCTTAGTGCATCCCACAGCAGGAGCTTTGTTACCTGAAGCCAAACTTGATCAACAATTCCCCACCTGAGCCTGGGACTGTGCTACCTTCTGTGCCTCATGGTTTGCTGAAAGCTGTAGCAACCTATTCAGGAGAAACTCCTGGGATGTGGCAGTCACAACCCTCAGGAGAGTAAGCAGGGGACAGACATGTGCTGCCCAGCGCTATGCAAGGAGGAGAAGGCTGGAAAGAATCTCCTAGAGCAGGGCTGAGGTGTGACAGCCCTCACTTCTCCTCCTGCCCTCTGTGCATTCAGGCCCAGTTGAGAGGTTGGAGTTGCTTCACACACACCCCTTCAAGCAGCATGGGGACTTTAGGGAGACACAGCTCATAAGGGAGGCAGGCAGGGGAAAACCAAAGCGGGCCTGTCTTCTGTTCCCACATAACCTGCTCCCAGGCACAGGCTGCCGGGCAAAGCGTTGGCTGTGGCTGCTCATGCAGCCAATGCAAGAAATCACCCAGCGGCCGCTGAGGCGGGAAGTGGTTGCACTAACACTCCTTGCATACCTCAGAGCTAGAAGGGAAACTGAGGCACACAGCAGCAATGCGGGGATAGCAAAGCCCAGAAGCATTGTGGCCCCCTGCTTCCGTCCGTGCCCCATATGGTTGCCTTATCGTTAGGCAACCCTCACAGGCTGTAGTGGTGGGTGGGTGCCTCCTGCTTGGAGCAGCTGGAGCCTCGGTGGGGAGCAAGAAATCAACCCAGCACCCGGTTAGCAGCTAAACGAGCCCCCCAAGACAGACGGGCAGAAAAATATCCCACCCCCTCGCCTTCAGCGGGGAGCGCACCGGCCGGACCCGGGGAAGGGAAACCTCCCCCTTCGAGGGAAAGGGCCCCGCGCCCGGCCCCTGCCCGGCCGCCGACCCCGGCCCCACGTTGGGCGGTGCGGCGCTCGCGGGCGCGGCGCTCCGGGCGGCGGGGGCAGCGCCGCGGCGGTGGCCGGCCCCGCTCGCCTTCCCCCCCCCGCCCCGGCTCGGGTCGGCTTCTCGCCGCTCCTTCCCCCCTCGCCGGCTCCGCTCTCGCCCCTTCCCCGTTTAAGGTGGCCCCGCGGGATGCGCGGCGCGCAGGAGCCGGCTGCGGGCGGCCCTCGGCGCTCCCCCCACCCCCGGCACAGGGTGGCCTTAAATCGGCTCCGCGCTGCGCGTAACCGCATCGCCGGCGCCGTCTGAAGGCGGTCGCCGCCATCCGCCGGCAGCGCCGACGGGCCGGTCCCGGTCCCGGTCCCGGTCCCGGTCCCGGTCCCGGTCCCACCGCGGCAGGGAGGACACACCTCCGCCCGGCGGCGGGCGATGCTCCCCCGGCAGACCCCGGCGCGGTGCCGCCCCGCGCTCGGCGCCCCGGCATCTCCGCCGTGACCGGCGCGTCTCGCCAGGTAAGCGGGAGCCCCTCCGGGCACCGGGGTTTTGGGGGTGGAGGGAGAGCTGGGGATGCAGGGGTGACCTTGCAGTCCCCCGGGCGCCCAGCGCTTGGCGCCGGGAGGGTTACCCTGCCCCGCGACCAGCAGCCGGGTCCCTAAACTTCATCCGTGCTCAGCGCCCGAACCGACTCCGTGCCTCACGGGGAGCCCCTGTCCTTGCATCCCCACGCCCCGGTCCCAGCCCCTTCCAGAGGAACAACATCCCACTCCCAGACTGGAATTTTCCAGCTGTGCGGAGATGCCCCCAGTCGTAGTGTCTGTCCACCCGTGGCTGCGATGCCCCCGGTTCTGGTGTCTGTCCACCCGTGGCTGCAGCAGCCGCTGAGTCAACGCCGCCGAGATCTCCGGCCAGGTTATCCAAACGCGGGTCCCGGGCACCGCGTTGCCCCCCGAGAGTTTTTATTGCGCCTCTTTGTGACAGGTACCGGGGAAACCGAACTACAGAGGGGCCACGGGGTTTGTGTGCAGGCACAGGCATCCCCGGTGGGAGCCGACCCCGAGCGGGCATCCCCGTGAGGAGCTTTGGAGAGGTGGATTGGGAGAGGGCAAGAGCAGGAAGGCTGGGAAAGGTCTCTGCCCCTTTTCACCCCTGCCTGGCACACGGGTGCCTGCCGAGGGATGAACTTGCTGGTTTTCTGGAGCAGAGTTTGGGGGTGGATGTTCCTAGGTGAGTTGGAAAGTACTTTTTTTCGCCCTCCTGCTCCTGCCACTTGCCCATCCAGCCCCGGGGACAGGAGAGGAGGGGTAGGCTCAGCAGCTAGTGCATGAGAGGGAGAAACCCCCAAGTGCTGCAAATCCGGAGAAAAGCAGCTGGTTCCTCAGTAACTCCTTAGGCAAACCTGCCAAGGGGCAATTTTTGTGCGCACTTGAGAGAAGGGGTGTTTGGATCAGCGGGGCAGCACCGAGCATCTCTGTAGCAAAGCAATAATGACAATAAATACCCATCCGGCAACCTGAAGCCTGCACAGCTCAGCGAGCGAGTGGGGGAGCATGAACAATGCAGCCTCTGCAGGTACTTTCAGCTCCTTTCCTGGACCCAGAGGAGGCCTCCTTGTGCAAAGCACATATGCAGAGAGCATAGCAGGGTACAGTGGCTTCACACGTGAGTCTGATCACCCACCTCTGCTCACTGGGCTCAACTCTCGTTTGGTGCAAAAGGGAAAAACGGATGGTGAGGTTCATGCCTTGTATCCCTGGACCACCAAACAGCCATCTGTCCCTGCAGGAGAGCCTCAGACAGGGCTAGGAATGGGGGCCTTGTAGCAAGTTGGGAGATGGGTGCACAGAGACAGCAGGACGGGATCCTCGTAGAAGGCAGGCCATCGTTACTCTGAAATGAGATACCTTGGGGAGATCAGTCTCAGGTAATAGAGAGGGTTACAGGGCAGGAGGGGGGCACCGGCAGAGCTGCGTGTGACAGCCTGTGTCACATCTGTTTGCAGCTGCGCATGCCGCCAATCCCCTTCTCTCCGTGCCTTGAAGCAGGATGCAGGGGTCAGGATCGCTTTCGGTCGGTGCCTGCTCCATGGTTTCCTGGAAGCTATCTGTTAGCGGGCACGCCTGGGACACAGACTGTACGTGAGCGCCAGCGGACGAGCGTGCGCTGTGCTGGCCCGGCGCGAGGCCAGGAGCCCGGTGGCTGTGATTCCTCCCCTCCCCGGGAGTGACTTCAGTATCGCTTTCAGGACACTTCAGTCTGCACTGAATTAAAGCTCCGCAGGGCAGTTAATGTACAGAGGTAGATGCGTTGAGCAGCTAACATGTAGTATCGGGTATTTCAGGAATGGGATGAGATCTAATTAAAGCTTTTGGCTTCTTTGACGTTTTCAGGGTAGTAGTAATAATTACAATAATTGATAAACCGTTTAGGCAACCTTGCAATCCCAAAGCAATTCAACCGGCTGACACAGAGCACAGCTGAGATGCAGCCACCTTTACAGCGAAGGGCCTCAGCCTGACTTGCAAGACACTTAGCAGCCACGGGATGGAAAGTAAAGCAGCTGGGCTGAGGACACATGCTCCCGTGGCAAGGATTTTTAATGGGCGAGGCTCCCGCACCTTTGGGCTTTGTTACGGTGTCATTTGGGAAGACTGTTGCCTAGGGAGCTGTACAGAGCTATACAGCAGCTAAATGTATGCAAGCCAGAATATACTTCTGCAATGTACAACCCTTGAATTCACACTGTTTCCATGGTTTAGGAACACCTTTGTGACTAGCACGTGTGTCGTTTAATGGCATCGTTCCTGCGGAGTGTCTGAGGTGGTACTGGACAGCTCAAGGCTGTGTCTCCTGTGTACCCGGCATCCTTTCTTCTTGCCTGCGAAGCATTGGTAGAGGTGCCTTCTGGAAGGGAACTTCCCTCTGCTTCAGTGGCAGGCCAGGAGGCGTCCTTAGTGTCTGAGAGCAAAGTCGTATCTAGCAGGCAACTTGCTGGCAGGAGCCTGGAGTGGATTCACTCCAGCCGTACCCTCGGATGGCTTTCCTCCCCTCTTCACCACAGTAATCACCTGCCAGTGGCACTGCCCTGTTTCTCAGTGCCTTCATAGCTCTAGCCCCTGCTGCCCCTCTTCCTCTGGGTGCTGGTGCTGCAGGCACAGTCACCTTCGGCTTCCCACCGATGCGTCTGGAGGCTGTCCCAGCCGCGAGGAGCCACCCCACAACCCCATCCACCTCCCAGAGCTTCTTCCAAGGCCTCTTCTTCCTCCTTTTCAGCACTCTCAGTTGTCTTTCCTAATATTTGGGAGCAATAAAGAGATCTCCTGACGTATGCTGCAAGCCTTCATATGTATGCCTGTGAGGGATGAGATATTTGATAGGCTCCAAAGATGCCCTTTACTGAGCACGCAGAATTGCTCTGGGAAAGCGCTGCAATTATTCTGCAGGATGTACATAGGAAAGATGGTATCTGTCCCCTTCCTCCTTGTATTTAATTGTTCCTAATAAAAGAAGAAGCCTAAGAAGGGGGTAATAAGCCAGCCTGGAAGCTGGGTCCCACACACCTGCAGGGCCCTGGAGAGGTCTTGAATCACTCTGCCCTTTTTGCTCCTGGCCTTTCTAATAATAAGCATTATGCTCGTCCGCACCGCTTCCCATCCCGAGATCTCAAAGTACTCCACGTACGTGATTAAGAGCACTCCCTGCCCACATACAGAGCTGTTTGTCAGGATGACTACCCCCACTTTACACGGGAGACACTGCAGCTGATAGCGTCAGAGCTGAGACAGCCCCAGATCGTCTGTCTCCCCGGCAAGGCCCCTGCGTCTCTGAGAAGCACTTGCTGGGAAGCAGCTCAGCCTAGGACTGCAATTTAAAACCTAGCAGTACCATAAGAGACTAATAAATAACAGTGCGTGGATGAGACCTGTGGCTATTGTCACCCTCCTCTCGGGCGCAGACATGACTGCTTAAAGCCCACTCTTCGAAAGGGACACTGGTCAGACCCCACCGATTCCTCCAGGCTGGGTTATGCCTCGAAACTGCATCCCAACCCGTGGTCAGCACACTTATAAAAACTTGGTCCTTTATCCTTTCATGCTGTTTTAAGTTGTGCAGGCTCATAATTAAGAGCTTGAAATCTCTTCTAGCTCACTCTCATGTGACATTAGTGCTCCCGAAGGTCTTTCCTTAAGAGCTCGAATTTATCTACTTTGCCGATGTTCCCAAGTGTTCAATCAACTGCCTTGTTGGCTTCCTCCGCCGTGCCGTGCGGGGGGCTCTGAGATCCTTCTCCCTGAGATAAAAACATTGCACTCTGCAAATTCCTCAGATTTATAAAATGTGAGCTAAGTTTCCTCAGGAGACATGGCTTCCCAGGGCTGGGACACAGAGCTGGGATCCACAGCTCCGCCACAGGGACCTTTAGATTTCGCTTGCCGTTCATCCCTCCTCTGAGCAGGTAATCCCACTAATGCCTGATGCACACAGAGAGATTCGTTATGATGGGGCTAGTTAGCTCAGGGAGACAAACGAGGAGGGACACCTGGGTGAAAAACAAAGCAATCGGCAACGTAGAACAGGGAGAATGAATGCTTGTCTACATCGCTTTTCTTAGTAGAGGAACTGGATTGCGTTCAGGAAAAGGTGAAAGGTAGCAATTTGATGATAAAATAGGTATTTTCCCATGCTGTGCGTAGTGGCATATGGAACTCGCTGCTACAAGATGCTGCTGGTGCTGAGTGTAGGATTCAGGAAAAGAGGAGACATTTTGATGGATAGTAGATCATTCATCACTGGACAGGACAGTCCATTTGAAATAGATTTAAATCTTCAGGCTTCAACCTCTCACAATCATCTAGCATAGGATTTCTTGTACCTTCCGAAACCCACAACATTGATCAATGTAAGAGACAAAGGACAAAAGGAGACAGACATGCTCGAGTGAAGATCACTGGGGCATATTTTCATTTCCATGCAGAAGTGAAAAATACGTGTTTTCCAGCCTGTGTGCTGACACTTAGTTCTCATAGGTTTGGTTTTTGTCAGCTGGAGCGGGTTCAGGTTAAGTTCTGATGAGATTTGAGCTGGTCCAGTGGTGCTTACGCTGACGCTTCCCCTGCCTGTGCTGTTGATTTTAATAGACTGCCAGCATCCTGGCAACTTTGTGTGGTGCTGGTTTATGAATAATGCCGCATTATAAAGGAAAATGGTATTGTCCTATTCTTTGGATATTACCCTTTGGCAATGAGAGCAAGGGCATTTATTCCCAGTACAGCCAGCCTCTAGCCAAGCAAAGTGCAGGGATTACTTGAAGCTGAACAGGGTTAGCAGTCAGACAATCTCAGCTCTGGATAAAAGATTTTACAGCAGCAATGTTGTCTTGTTCTGTAAGTTCACAGTGGGTTTGTGTGTGGGAGTACAGGGCACATGGGAACTGCATTTTGCTAGCAAAGCAGGATTGCTCCTAGGCAGTCCTTGTGTGGGAGAACTTGGAGGAAAAGCCAAGGACCAGGCAGGCAGCAGTAGCTTGCAGACCCGGCATCCCCGAGGTGATGCTCCCCGTGCAGTGTTGCAGGGCAGCCCGGCTCCTGAAGACACTGTCTCTAAGGTCAGGGGTAGAGATGCAGTTTTAGCAAGATCCTCTGTGTCTGACAGAAATCTCCTGGTACCCCTTGCTAGAAACAGCACGGTTGATCCTTGCCTGGCAGGAGTAGAGGTTGCTGGCTCCTCTCCTCCTCCATGCCCCAGTTGTTAAAGTAGGATAGTTAATATTCATCTCGCCCTGAGCCTTCCCCATTCTGAAAGCATGCTAAAAAACAGCTGTAAGGGGATATTTCTCCTACGACTGGCAGATTTAATTTATTATTACGGTTATGTCCATAGCTATGGGTGAGGCAACAGTGCTGGGCTCCCCGAAAGCCCTGGCTGTGACCACAGCAATAGGAGTGCCGTTCATCGGGGAAAACTGCGCAAAGTGCCACCTCGGAGGCCATGCTGGGCGAGCCTGGGTGGCAGGAAGGGATCTTGCCCTCTCTGCGGTGCTGGGGTGCCTTCCTCACTGAAGGTGGTCCAGCCTAGAGCGTTCGCTGGGTTCCCCCTCCCCTCCATTTTCTCCCACACGGACCATCAGGGTGATCTTAGCTTTCTCCCTTCTGATACCCCATCCTCTGGATCCTTCCCTCCCACAGCCCTTCCCCCAGCCCGGATCCGCACAAAGGTGAAAAGGAAAGGAGGCGCCGATGACTTTCCTGTATCTGCCAGCTTCCCTCTCCACCTCTGACGTGAATGAGGCCCTTCATGTGCTCCTCTTGAGCAAACACAGATGCTTTTGTTTTATGGGCTGGTGGGACGGGATGGAATTAATAAATCAGAGTGCCAGTGCTGTGCTGCCACATTCCTGCAATTTTAAGGCAGGATCACACAAAAAAAAGGCGGAAGCAAAATAGGCAAACTCTTCAGAGAGAGCTCAGATGCTTTGACTGTGCCTCCTGCTTGCTGTCCCACTTGGTCTCCTGCTCCCTCGCCCTTGTTCATTCCTCCTCTTCTTTCTCCTGCTCTCTCATTAACCTCAGCTTTTCTCCTGTTCCCTCTCCTTCCCTCAGGAACCAGTTTCTGTCACACCTTAATATCTCGCCTGCACCCATTTGTCTTCCCTCACCTTCCTTTTGTCTGCGCTTCCCTTGCCCCCACCCCACGCTAAAGTCCGCCCAAGGCTTCTGCATTCAGGTATGAAGTTCAATGTCCCTTGTGCAAGCCCAAGAGCTAGGAGAGCCTCGGCTCTTATACTGTGGACCAAAATGTCTCCTTTTATACCTGCTTCCTCCTCCCTGCCTCAGTTTCTCCTCATAAGGAGAACGGTGCTGCCTGAGTGGTTCAGTGAATGACTCTGGGGATAAAAAACCACCAAGTATTACTGTTCTCCCCTCAGATATGGTATTTAACAGTGTTCCTGTGAGCGAAATTAGATCCTGCCCCAGAACTGGCGGGCCCTCTTTCTCCTTGAAGGATAATCAGAAACACTTTGCCAGGCTTTGCCTGAAATTAATTCTTCTGAGCCAGATAACAAGTTTTTAACATCTCTACTTGGCTACCATCAGGTGGTAAGGGGCTAGGAGAAAATAATTTTTCTCACCTATAATTAGCTAACTGTATGTCGGACTTCAGGAGGGCAATGCAAACCGTGGGCTGAGACACTTTTTATTCACTGCAAGGGTTATTTTTTCTCTAATGAGCTTAGGCACTTGAAAGTCATTTCCCCAGAGTGCTTATACATTGTTGTGCTTATCTTACCTGTGGGGGAACTGAGGCACTGAAGCAGGTGAAATGATTTGCCCAGATCCACATACTTATGCATAGTTGAAGCCAGAAAAAGAACCAAGAAATCTTGTTTCACAGTTGAGTGCTTTATCCTCTGGCCTCGGAGGAGGCCAGCAAAGACCTTTATCTTGTTTAGATGAGTGGATAGTCATTCCAAGAGGACGCTGGGGCAAGGGTATCTTTCTGTACTAATGCATGTCTTAATGAGTCCTGCGGCTAAGCGGCTTCAGTGATAGATCATGCATCTTCTTCACTAAGCATTGAAATAATTTTTTAATCATTAAAGCTAATATAGAATCCTCAGAAACATCCAAATCTCACTGCAGGGGCTCAAATTAGCCTGCAAACAGAAACCAAATCCTGATTATCCCTGTGCACCTCTACAAAGCCTACAGGCAGCATCTGCTGAAGTCAAACACGAGCCGGCTGAGCTGCATCTCAGGGCTGGGCAGGGCGGTCAGAGGCAAGCTGGCAAATCCTACTGCTCCAAGGTCCACAGCAAGTTTCTTTCCTCCCTCAGACATGCATGCCAGCTCCTCATCTCTGTGGAGCAATAGGAAAGGAGGTAGGGGCATTAACCACTGACTCCAGGTAGCTGAGGTGTCCCCTGGCAGATCTTTAGAAAGGAGAAATTATTTGCATTTTGGCAAGTGCTATCAAGTGGCAGATCTCAGCCTCACCAGCATTTCTCCCCCACCCCATTTTTTTTTCCCCTTGGAACCGCCTCCTCCATCCTACTTCCATCAACCTCTTGCAGCCTCTGTTTTGTCAACAACTGGATATTTCAGGTGCCCTCTCCAATCCAGCCCCTTACACTGCCTTCATTCACACGTCTCCCCTCCACCGTGGGATACCAGCACCTCTTGCACTGTAGCAGCCCATAGCCTTCTCCATAACTCCTCCAGTAATCCCAGTGTGTTTCCCGTTCTGGTTAGCAACTCTTGTGCTGTTTCCCGTTTTCCTCAAACCTGCAGCGCTCGGCAGCATGTTATCAAATGATAACAGGAGCTTTCTTTACAGCAGAAGTGATGTTTCTAACTTCCATTTTAGAACAGGACTCTTGGAGCATTGAAGAAAACACAACATCAGCAGCTGCGTTGCAAGGCACAGGACACTGCTAAGCACTTCGGTAAGATCTAATCATCACTGCTGACCTCTATGCTAGGAAGACTTTTGTGGGTGAATATAATTTACCCTGAAGGATTCTTTGAGAAAGGATAATTAAAAATTGCTCCTACCACCTCCAAGAGCCTTTGTGCACGTCACCCTTCTCTTGTCACCCTCTTGAGAACAAATCCAGTACTGTTCACGTATCATGACCAGTCTCCCCACTTGCGCTCCCAGTCACAGCATTAGCCAAACTCTGCACACTTCATCCCACCTAATAGCCTCTTCTGGAGTGTTGCAGAGGACCCCCGTGGCTCTCCTGTCAACATCTACTCCCATTCAGCAGTAGGTAAGCTGCCACCAGCAAGTTTTGTTCATAGTCTAGCAAGCCAAGCTAGTCACATAATGGACAGAACCTGGTTAAGGACAAAGACTGTGAAAAGCAACCAGAAGCGTGCTCCAGGGGCAGGAGATCATTGCCCAGCAAGGACAAATCAGACCCCTGTTTTAAGGCATTCCTGAGTTTCTAGAGATTCAGTTTCTAGTTCTGCAGCTGCCACTTTTACCAGCATCGCTGTCTGTGGGGAGACTATCACTGACCCAACGCTCAGAAAGCTTTTAGATAACCAGGGGGTGCTTTCCTCCCCCCAACTCAAAGAGAGAGCCAGATTTGCTCCCAGAATCAGGAGAGATTCAGATCCACCTCTAAGACTTACAGCAGCAGCCCATTTCTTGGTTCAACGAGAGACTGCTCTTTGTCTGCCCTGATGTTTCAGGCTAACCTGATCTGCCTTTGAAGTGAGCTAAAGGGCTCTCGAAGTGCAGGGAAGGGTTCAAAAAAAGCCTAGTTTGTCTCTCCCCTCCAACCAGAAGTATCTGTTCATCAGTTATTCTGCCAAAGGGCAACTGGCAGCCCATGCATGTGGAAAGGAGGTAGGAAGGACAGCGCTCCCCAGCAGCCCTGAGTGCAGGGATGTAAGAGCTGAGGAGAGGCATCTCCCGGTATTTTTTTGCTGGTATTTGTGCAAAGATCGCACTCCAAGCTCAAGGGACAGACAGAGCAGACAACGTACCAGCTTGGAGGATAGCATCAACCCCTTACTGCAGCCAGGTCTTGAGCAGCCTGAAGCACACAAATTCACAGATAAGCCCGTGAGTACAGTGCAGCACAGGCTGACCTCCCTCCCAAGAGGCTTATAGACACTATGTGCAAAGACCACTTTCAGCCCAGGTTACTTTCATGTGCAATTAAGGAGCACAGCAGAGAGCAAGCCCTATGCAGTCTAAGAGAGAGAGCAGAGTTTGTTTCTTGTGCTTCTTGTGTTTCAGAGCTCGTCTGCCCTCAATTCCCTCATAGCCTTCCTTGCCTCCCAACAGTACAAGACCTGGAAAAACAGAAACCAAAACCTACACCTTTTCTTTCTGCTAGGACTGGATTGTTATCAGAAAGGGGCGTTTGGCTTCTGCTACTCCTCAGCTCCATCAATTTGCCAAAATGCATCCACTGCACACTTTTTCTACAAAGAAAAACTGCTTTCTATCATGACATAGGGTTATCTTCTGGCAGCTGCTGCCGGTGCCCAAGTTAGATATTTCAACTATTGCACTGACTGCTCCCCTGGCATTCCCAGCAGCTGGGAATCACATATGGATCTCTTGATCTCAAATGCCCTGGCACCTAATTTGGATGTGGCCTGCCTGTGGTCCGGAGTCAACAGCTTCCCTGTTAGGACAGGGAAGGACATTAGGACAGCCGCAGCAGGACACTGGCCATCACCTTCCTGCCCCTTCTTCACTTTGCTCCCTTCCTCCCTTTTCATTTCACATGCAGAGGGCAGGAGAATAAACACTGTATTCTTCTGACTCTCTAATTTTCATTCTGGTGTTTCTTTTAATCAAGCCCAAGCTATACAGATCTGCTGTGGCATTTAAGGTACAAATCAAGCAGCGGGCCATAACGGATATCTATTGCAAAAGACAATTCTCTAGGTGCCACTTCATTTCTCCATTCTACATTTGTTTTTAAAAGTGTCTGCACGACACTTGGATGCCGCACAGCAAGTGGCAAATCTAATGAGTGCTGATGATTTATTTTGGAGGAAGAAATCAGAATTAGCATTTTGGACCATCTCAGCTAGTTACTGAGCGAGCGTATTTCACACAGCTCAGAGAGCTGCAACAGCAAAAATGTCCATCAAGGAGACCAAAGTGGTGTTTCTCCTCTTTCCACTTCTCACTTACTTAACCAATGCCTGCATGATGTGGTGGCACCTCATCAGTGCTGGCCAGCGTCCGTTCCGTGTTAATCTACGGAGCAGCCACCGACGAAAACATTCTGCCCAAATTTGCTCTTTGCGTGATGCTTTTATTGATCACGTAATTCAGCCAGCATTCCCAAATAAAAACTCCGGGGGATTGTTGCCCATGCACCGCACGCATCCTCTACCCACAGTTGTTTCCGTGCAATAAGGGCTCTGGACTCTGATTCTTCAGGGTGCCAGCACACACGTCTAACCATTAAAATGCCAGTATTTCCACAGGTTTTGGGAAGACAGGAGACATCTTTAGCTACGTCTGTGTTTTAAATGGCATAATTGCTGTTCCGCTCGTTTGCAGTGTGATTTCATCCAAAGCAGTTTCTCCTTCGGTTTCTTTTGCCCTCCCTTGGAGTAACCAGGAAGTCCAGCAGGAAGAGCATTTCGGCATTGCCTTTGAAAGTAGGAGGGAAACAAGCTGTCTAAATCAATCAAGAGTGTGCATTAGTGATAGTATGTTCCTCTGGAGGTCCGCATTTGATGTCGTGTTGACACATAGCTAAGATCAAAGCCCGTCTCTGCATCCTGGCTGCTACCAAAGGAACAGCATTGGCCTTTGGGCCCCATATCTTTACAAGGAGCTTGTGATCAACGTGATATTTTTTTTTTCCCCAAACAAGCACCTGTGAAATGTAGTTATCCATCAAATAATGCCTAATGCATTTTTCTCTGAAAAAGTAATTCCTCTCCGCCTTTGAAAATGTTCTGGAAGCAAATACTATGGGTTTTTCCTTCTGCTTTTGTAAGAAACCTGTAAAATGACAGCTCCCGCTCCTGCTGAACAGGCATCAGCTGTTAACTCAGTAGGGAAAGCTCTGGATGAAATGTACAGATACTTTGGAACAATCTGCTATTGTTTTTGCTTCCTTAGAATTATTTTGCCTCCTCGGAAGAAAGGAAGCTTTTTTATTTTTTGGATAATGCAGATATTGGGCTGATTCACGCCGATATGTTTGGAATGATTATTCTGTAATAGTCATCAGTGCCTAAAAAGGACCTCGGTTCTGCCAGAGCTCAGCAGCAGGGGAGAGAAGTCGATGTTTGAATAAGCCCCCGACTTCCCTTTCAAGAGAGGATGACTCCAAGCAGAGAGGTCTCTCAGGAGAGAGCTGGCTTTCTCAGGAGACATCTGGTACCTCCTGCTTCTGTTTGGGTCTGAGCTGCCAATCTTTCTGCGGGTATTTCTGGCACCCCTGGATTACGGCTCTGCAGCACAGGGAAATTGGGACGGGGCAGAGGGCTGTGTCCCTCTGAGTCACAGCCCACCCTTGCCAAAGCTCAGGGGGATGGGAAGGCGGTGACAGGTCGCATGGGTCGATCATGAAGGACGTTTGGGTCTGGGCTGATTAAAAATAGCCTGGTTTAGACCTCCTTTTGCAGGCTCCGGAAGGCTCCCTGTGTAGCTGGGCTTTTCAGCCAAGTTCAAGGTCTAGTCTATATCCAAACTGGGTTATCTTCATTCCTGCTGATAGCCCAGATAGTGCCTGGATACCCTTGATCTACCTAGGGATAGCAGGCTGAGCCATGCGCTGTCTCGAAAGTATTGGCTCCCACGGGACCTAGCCAGCAGATTTAATTAGCTTTGTCAACGTTTCTTTTTTGTTTTCTGTTGGGGTTTTTTTGCTTTCTTTTTTTTTTAACGTGGGAACAAAGCCCTGTATAGAGCATCACCCTCCCCCACTCCATGCTGCTCAGACACGAGCCACACGTCTGGGATAAGGATGCTCTCAGGAAAGGTGCTGTGCCGAGCTGTTTATGGACCAAGGTTGGAAGAAAATGCTTGACTTGGGTTCGCGCGGGCAGTGGAGGGATGGGGATGTGGAGGGTGCACAGCGCATTCCCCAAGGACGAGCGTGGTTTCTGGGCTGAAGTAACTGCAGTCCCATATGGCGAAGGGATCGGAGCTGGCAGGGAGAGGATGAAGCCTTTCTTTACATCTGAGGAAGAAGCGCGGGGGCTTGGGAAGGGCGGCTGTTTCACTGGGAGTGACTCACTTCCCGGGGAAGTCGTCCCCGCAGGAGTCCGCGCACCAAGTGACAGAGCATAGATGGGGCCGAGCCTTGAAACCCCACAGTTGCTGGTAGCTCCGCTCTTCCTGCCCTGGGGAAGGACCTGGCCACTTTTCCCCGTATTGTTTTATTATTTGTAGTTCTCTGGGTTTCGTCTCTCCAGGGGGCTCAGTTAATTTTGCTCGTCCCCACGAGCGGTAGGGAAGTACTCATCTCATTCAGATGGCAGGCGTCGCTTGCCCGGAGCCATTCACGAGGTCTGCGGCAGAGGGACAATTAAAACCCCCAGCAGAAGAGCACCCTTCCACCTTTGGACAGGACCGCAGTGGCCCGCATTGCGTCTGCTACTGGGAGGTCAAGGTCCCAGTTGTGGGTTTAGAAAAGAGCCTTTCCCTTCCCTGTTCCATCATTAAAATTTCCTTTCCTAGAAAAAAATACTCTTCCTTTTTTTTTTTCTTTGCTTTTCAGCCAGCCAGTTCCAGCAGAGTTTAGGGGATAAATTGCTATTTATTGAGCAGAAAACCAAATCTCCCTTTTCCTCTTCTGTTTCCCACCCCCACAAGAAATACAGCTGGACGTGAATCCTCAGGCACTGTCCTTTAGATCTAGCCTGTCCTTTCTGTCCTACATCGATGCCATTCCTGCAGACCTGTCTCGGGGTCAGAGAAGTCCCGCTGCTGAGAAATGTCCTGTTGTGGCTGTGTTTGCACAGTAATTACCCCTGCTTATCCCAGAGCAATAACCCATTCCACCCACTTCTGTCGTTCCCTTGAATCCATCCTCCCACTTTATTGTGCACATACCGAACAGGCAGGAGACTGCCCGGTGAGGGGAAGCGCTGCAGCCTCTTGGCGTGTCTCAATTTAAACGGTATTGAAGTTTCGGCTGAAGGGTCTGATGGGCCCAAGGGAATGGGGGGAGAGGGGACAGCAGCTTCCTGTGGATTTCAGCAAAGCAGAGACAGAGCCATTGCTGATCACCACAAATACCGGCGCTGCCATGAATTATGCATGCCTTGTTTAAAGAGAGGTCGCTCTCATCAATAATTGAAAGCTCCCTGCTCTGCCTTCAGCATCACATCTCCCACACCGGGAGTTAGGGAACTCATGAAATCTGCATGGACTTCCTCAAGGTGGCTAGGGGCTGATGGAGAGAGGCAGCAAAACGCAGGCAAAACAAACCAAAAACCCTGCTGACAGTTTCGGTGCATGAAATTAAGTGTCATCTGCATCTGCCGGCAGCTCTGCTCCAGTTCTGCCCTTCTCTCCCCACACCCCTCTTTCCTCCCCTCTCTATGCCTCTCCCCATGCACGGAACAGCAGGCTTGCAAACATGGTACAAACCAAGGTTAGGGGGTGTTTCTTGAAGCTTTTGGCTCCATTCGTTTGCTTTGGGTGCTTGCCTAGAAAAGTCTTTACACGGGATGGTGGGATGTTCCCCGGGGACAGTTTGAACTGTGAAATTTGTCCCTCTGGGAAGAGAATGATCTTTAGAGTCTGTGTCTCGGACTATAGACACACAGTCCTGGGGCTGGGATTGGTCCAACATTCAGGGTCTTGTAAGCCCGGCTCAGACAAGCTGGCTGCCCTGAACCAGAGGCTGCAAAATCATCTTTCTTGGCAGAGCAAACTTTTCGAAAGGTGTGATTCTCATGCTGAATCAGGCGAGCGGAGGTCAGAACTGAAACCTCAGAACAGAACTACCAAAGCCTGTGTGATCCTAACCACTTCTGAGTTATCAAAGAGGATGCAAATTGAACAGCTTTTCAACAGGGCTATAGGAAAATCGCAGGCACCTGAACTCACATGTCAGCCTTATAAACCCCAGTCAGCTGGGCCTCTCCCTAACTTTCACCTTTCTCTACAATTCACCCAACAGGTCCTTTCAAACTCCTCTGCAACTCCGGGAGAAAGTCACATATGTGACCTCTTAAAGTTGTATCTGAACCATGAGGCTGCCCGGGTTGTTCTCCAGTCTGGGAATCCTTACCCCTCTCCCAGCATCTGAGCTGCCCTGCCTGTAACAAATTGGTAATTAGTCAACAGCAGATGAAGGGATCGGTCGCACGTGATGCTCTGAGCCTCAGCCAGATCTTCAGCATCGGCCTGGGGCATCCAAGCTGGGGCTGGGCTTTTCTCGTTCTCTTCTCCAAAATCCTTTCAGATTAATGCCCCCTGCACCAGCACATGAGCTTAAATGGAGACTGGATGCTGTCGTGTCCCAGGAATTGAAAAGTCTGACAAAGCAGCATGAAGCGAGAGTAGTACGAGAAACATTTTGTCCCTATCATACTCAGCTTTGTGCTCTGTGTCTGTTTATTTTTTAATGGAGAACAGAAGATTGATGGATGAAATTAAGAAGAGGGATGTGTAATTGGAAAACAGCTCAAGAAGGCTACAGGCAGCATATTGAAGGCATCCATCAAACATCCAGCTAATGTTGTTAAGGGTGTGTAACACAAACAAGGGCTGCAGGAGACACTAGGAAAAAAAGAAGAGAGCGGAGAAAGGGGAATAGGCAGGACAGGGGAAATAGCAAGGGAGGAGAAGAGCCAGCAAGAGAGTACAATCAATAATATTTGTATTGCAATTGCATCCAAAGGCTCCTGTTGGGATCAGTGCAGGACTGTACAAGCACATTAAGAGACAGTCCCTGCCCTCTACAGCTTAAACCCAGGAATTATGGGATGATCGCTGGAGATGGGTTTAGATGATCACAAAATTTTCTTCTGATCTCGAATCTCATTTAATAGGATCTACTCTGAATGGTTTAAAGGCAGAAGGAAGGTAGCTGGTTGTGCCAAGAATACACACAGTAATGCCTGCCAGGCAGGCATGCAATTAATCTGAGCCACTTAGGGGACTTTGTTTTTAATTACAAAAAGTAGGTAAAAATATGTGCAGTAAACCTCCATAAGCCCCACTGGGGCCATCAGCAGGCTACCCAGAGGCATTGACATGTGACTGGGTTTTGATGCTGTGTTTTCAGAAGGATGGGCTGATGCTTTAATGGACCACTTTGTGGGAAATATTCCATGCGGGGTCGATATTAAGAAAATGCAAAGGGCCTTTGTGTGGGGAAGGAGAGAAGATGAAGGCGAAAATTATTAGTAGGCCAGGGGACTCCTCTAGTCCTGGAAACAGGGAAGAAGAGAGACTCTTAGGGACTGAGAAAAGGCAGGTGAAGGATGTAAAGGAACAGAGAAGAGTACAAGCATGATGGATGCAGGGGGTGGCAGTGGGGGAGAGAAGGTAAGGTTTTAAAGAGAAAATCAAGTAGTCCAAGACAGATTTTCTGAAAACAGCGTTGAAGTCGGACTGGTGCTTTATGCGGGGTTTAACTTCTTCAGCGTTGCATGCTTTGGAAAAGCAATCAAGAGAAGGTGCATGTAGAAATAAATGAGCAAGGAGCACCAGGGGAGTTGCACACAGAGACAGCATCTCCGCTTGTTTGCAGTGTTCGGGAAGCCTGAACAGGGCTGGCTGTGAGGAGGAGGAGGAGAAAGAACTAGAAAGGGAATTCGTTAAAGCTCTTCTAACTCTAATCCACTCTCCTCTGTGCTCTCTTGGTAACACAGCTGCCACTGCCGCCTCCTCCTCTCCTTCCCTCCAGAAGCGACCTGAGTTTGCAGCAGTAGCAGGCCCGCTGCATAGAAACTGTGCCTGTATAATTAAGGGCTTTTATTAAAGGGAAAAAACACTGGCTGCCTGATTCTAGTGCAGGGATATTCATAATTGCAAGCATCCCAGAGGAAGCAAGGAGCTGTGATGACCCCGAGCCAGGGCCCGGTGGACCTAGGCATTTGCTGCTGTTACGAGGCAGTGTAGAGCCCTCCTTGGATTTCTTTGGTGGCTCTGTTCTCACAGCCTGGAGTGATGGGAAGCTTTGCTCTGTGCTGCTATGCTGGTAAGGGAAGGGATTTCCTGGAGGGAAAGCAGCCCCTGGTGTGGGTAACACTATCCTGCCCTGTATCCAGCCTAGATCTGTAGCTTATCAACCACCTACACCTTCAGCACTAAAGCTTGAAAGAAACACTTGTACCTGCCCTGGACCCAGCCATCGGAAAGCAAGGAAGTTATGCGGAGCCAGCACGTTTGCTGTGCAAGGCTCCTGCTGGCATCACCAAAACACGCCTCTGTGCTCCTGGCCACACAGCTTCCTTGGCCCACTTCTTGGTCCATTTTGCATAGCTTGAAAGTAGAGGAACGGCCACAACGGTGTTCCCTGAGTGAGGAGGTAAGTCACATTAGAGGTTATTACCACAAACAGTTGGTCTGGGGATCAGTGGAGACAGGTTCCCTAGAGGGATTGCTCCGGTGTGGTACTGTTGTTGTCTAACGGGCTTGTGAGTATCTACTTGCCTGCCAGAAGACTTGCTGAGACATGCTAGTCTTGTGTTAGATTTGGCTGAAATGTGTGTGATAGTTATTGGCGGCAGGGCACTGATGAGCCCTGCGATCGCATAATCCCTGTTTTGTCAGGAGACCAAGGTAAAATGTCAGGGGAAAAATTAAAGACAAGTCCCAAGAAGGTCCCAGAGGATGAATTTAGAAATGCATCCCCTGACACCTTCCAGGAGTACTATGTGGCTGCTGTCACTGCAAAGCAGAGCCCTTTTGGACCAGTTGTCGTGTTTCTTCTCACACGATTCTCTAAGGCTGAAGCAGGGCAATCCTTCTTCCCCTTTGGACAGATGAGGAGCTGCTGGGCCCGGATCCTGGGAGAGGAGTTTCCTTTGCACTCAGTGTGCCTACGTCCCTTTGAGGACCTTGGTTTTAGATGACCGGCCTTCAGTACACCTAGGAAATCCCTGGCAGAGCAGGAATTCAAAGCCAACCAATTTGAACCTGCTTTCCATCCTTTGTATCAGTGTGATGCCATCGCCCTCTTCCCTCAAACTGCCTTCAGCCTAGGAGAGCAAGAGGGCCTGGTGGGGCTGTCCCGTTCCGCAGGTCTCCAGTTCCCAGGGCGTGCGACTGTCGTTTCCCAACAGAAATCTCTCTGCAGGAGGCTTATGAAAGTTTTATGCTCCCTTTAACCTCCTAGTCAGTATCGCTGTGGTAGCGAGGAAGTCCACCAGGAGAAGTATTTGGCATCAGAAAGGTAATCCCAGAGGAAACAGATTACAGAGGTTACCAGGAGGCAGCGGGGAATAAAATCCAGCTATCAAACATCAGGCAACCTGCTTAGAGTGATAGCAGAAAGTCCTCAGATAGTAACAAGTAACTTTGCTCTGTACCCTTCAGTGTTTCCGTGGGCTGCTGTTCCGCAGCAGCAGAAGTGGATCCCTCTTTCTGGAGCACTGCTTTTGTTGCTGGTGTGTAATAACAGTATCAGGAGATTTTGTACCCAGAGAGGGATCAAAGCAGAAGCTAGAAGTTGGAGGAAAATGTTCCTGACAGTGTGCAGAAGGCAGCACATGCACTAGGCAAGCCCATATGATGTTGGACTTCCAGAAGTCATCTCTGGGATCTCATGCTTATGTGACTTACTGCACACAGGCTGTTAAAGGTCTTTCAAACAGGTGACCCAAGACTGGGATCTCATCACACCATGACTACACACAGGGATGAGTTATGTCCCTGAACAAGTGGCCTGCATAGACGTCCAAGTACGTCAGTCTGTATTTTCCAAACTGATCATTAATGTTGGATACCTTGATGAAGACGTGGCTACCTTGAGAAAGCAAGGATCTGATTTCCAGACAGACTGACTGTTCATTAATCATATTAACTAGTGGGAGCTGAAGGTGCTCAAAAATTGTGAAAAATCAAGTACAGGACTACTGTAGCTTGGATCATCTGTAACTAAGCCACCCTCTGTTGTTGATTATTCCTGACACTTTTGTCCTTTATTTCTCTTTATTTTCTTTTAGTTCCTCTCACCTTATAGAAGGAGTTTCAAAAACAAATGTTGCAATTCCTCAGATCTCATGATCATGTACATTACAGAAATGCTAAGAAAGAAATTAAAGTATTCTGAAGTCTGTGATCTAAACTAAATGCTGCAGTGGTCAAACACTGCCAGCCAGGAATAGAAAGGGATGTGAAATAATTACACTTTCAGCCTGTATCATCAGCATTGTGAAATGACTGAGGCAGGAATTTCGTGGAAAACTTAGTAGGTGATAGCATGCATCACTGACTGCCTCAATGCATCTGCATAAGCAGAATTAATTAAAACTGCAGGAGTGAAAGAGATGCTGGCTATCTTGAGGATCCCTGAATCTTCTGTTTTGTCCACTTGCAGATGCAGGAACACAAATCTTGCACACAGTTTTAAAAAATTCTACAAAAGAAGCAAATTAAATGGTCGCCACAAGCTCAGGAATGAATACCAGCTCTGGAGAAGGGGCAAATAACTGTCCTCGCTGGCTTCAGAATCAGCAACATGAACAACCCTAAGGACAGTGGGTTCATCATGGGGCAGCAGGAGGTTCTTTATAGCAACAAAAATAGATAAAAGCTTCTATTCAATAGCACAGGAATTGGCCAGGGCAGCTGGTTAATGGCTCAGGCCTGCAATGTTAATGGGGTTCCTTGTAAACTTATACTTAGACAAACGCTTTGCTGGACCAGGGCCCAACATTTATCATGCCTCCCTCCAAGCAAGCCAAACTCAGTCTATTAGTTTGGTCTCTAGACTTACTGTCCTAGTGTTTGTGGTGATTGATATTTTGGAGGCTTTAATCTTTTCTCTGCTCTGAAAGGTAAAGAGATGCCTGGGCATTGGAAGCTCTCTGCAGCATGCTGAGGAGACGTAACCTTCTTACCACGCTCCTGATCGCCTTGCCATGGGCTCTTCTCCTAACCTTGTGGCACCAGTACCCAACCACCCGCTACCTCAGCCTGCTGAGAAGTAAGTGCAAGAGTTGTCCTGTCAGTGTGCTGGTGGTTGTGATGATTGCTGGTGCGAACCCTCGGTAGAAGATGCTTTCTGATGGGATGGGTTAAACAAAGACAAACTTGCCTGAAGGTCCCCTCAGGGTTTGCCTACAGCAGGCACACGAACTGTTCTTAAGAGCGTGTTGAACATGCACCTTAGGCTGGCTTTGAGGAGAGGATGCTGATGTGCTGAGCACTGACGCCAGACAGATGTGTCCCCAGCACTCCCTGGAGAGGAGGCAGCCTGGCAGTGATTAATTCTCTAACATCTTTCTTCTTCTTCTTCCTTCCTTCCTTCCTTCCTTTTGTCCCAGAAGAGACAGATGAGAACGTGACCTCTAAAGCTCTCCTCAATGGTACATCTGCACTGAGAGAAGAAGGCCTCCCATCATGCATTCGGCAGCAGCAAAGCATAGGGGCAACGCCTAAAGTCATCCAGAATTATGTGTACTCCAGGCCGCCCCCATGGTCAGACACCCTGCCGACCATCTTTGTTATCACTCCTACCTACACCCGGCCAGTGCAAAAAGCTGAGCTGACCCGTCTGGCCAACACCTTCCTACATGTACAGAACCTGCACTGGGTGGTGGTGGAGGACTCGCCCCGGAGGACCAACCTGGTATCCAACCTGCTGGAGAAGGCAGGGCTCAACTTCACCCACCTCAATGTGGAGACACCCAAGAGTCTGAAGCTGGGGCTGTCCTGGATCCCATCCCACACCCCAAGGGGGACACTACAGAGAAACCTGGGGCTGCATTGGCTGAGGGACAGCTTCAGCAACACCGCACCACCAGAAGGGGTAGTGTATTTTGCCGATGATGATAACACCTACAGCCTGGAGCTCTTTGAAGAGGTAAGAGCCATAAAATTACGTGGGACAGAAAAGCAGGATACAGCTGCAAAGCCTCTTAAGGCCAGGGGCACTTGCAAAGACCTCTAAGATAAGGCTACCATGTGGACTTTTAGCATCAACTGGGAGACAAGGGCTCTGGCATGTTGCCTAGAGCCCTCCTCTCCTGCCGTGTACTCAGTGGGAGCTGGGTATAGGGCAGACGCAAACCTATAGCTATGCAAACCCATAGCTATGCAAACCCAGTAGCCATGCTCTAAAGGGCTGAAAGAGCAAAGAGCACATGGTGTGGGCTGCAGATGTGAATAGCCACTCACACAACGTGGCACCAGCCAGAGCCCCGTTTGCCAGGGACCAGAGGATACATACTCCAGAATTTACACCTCCCTTCAGGGAGAGCTGACCTGATTTAAATGAGCACCAAAGACAAACTTCTGGCAAAGCATAAATCTGCAGTTGTAGGGGTGTAATGGGTAGGGGATGTTAGAAAAGTGGACTGACTTGCTAATCCACCTTTTTTCTTTGGCTGCCCTTCTGTACTCTGAGCGCCAGCCACCACAACAGGGCTGTGGCCCTGGGATCACAGAAGCTTGCCCAGACTTCTGCTGGAAAAGCTGGCTTTTGTGAAATGTCAAGTCTATTGTACACTTGCAAAAACGATTATTCAGTAAACTCCCTTGTCACCAATTTAAGCCAAACTGTACTACACCACTTGAAATATAGAGTTACGCATCAGAACACATTTCTAGTTTCCAGAAATTTTTTTATCTCTGTTAAGCTCATCCTTTCTTATTTCTTTCCAGGTCCTTTCTGACAATTTCAGTAAAATCCCACTCTTTTATGCAGTAGCCATGGATGGAAGAACAAGGGTGGGGGGAATTTGCAGTAAATGAGGACAAAGATGCATCAGTCAGGGAGGGAGATTACTTGTATGAGGGTGAAGTTGGAGTGAGTGGAGTTGATAACACGGAGCTAGAGGCCCAGTAGAAATTGTGTTTGGCATTTACAAAAATGATAAAATTTTACAAAAAAATGATAAAAGTTCAGATGAGATCAGAAAACCAAAGGTTTTCCTTCTTCTGAGGGACTGAACGTGGGCACGGAAAAGCAGTGAGTTTGGTGTTCAGAGAAGGTGCTAAAACAGCCTTGTGGCTTTGCAAGCTGTAGGTCTTCAAGCAGTAGCACAGGTGAACAAGAACTTGTGCTGCCTCGAGCTATGTGATTGTGTGGGAAGTCAACGGGGGAGGACAGGTGCCAATGAAAGCGGAGGATGGTATACTAATGGGGTGGGACAAACGTTGCGGAGTTGAATTCTCACAGCACTGTTTCTTTCTGGCACACAGATGCGCTACACAAGGAGGGTGTCAGTCTGGCCAGTGGCTTTCGTTGGGGGGCTGCGATACGAATCCCCAAAAGTGAGCCCAGCAGGGAAGGTGGTGGGCTGGAAAACCGTATTTGACCCTAACCGGCCCTTTGCTATTGATATGGCTGGATTTGCTATCAGCATCAAGCTGATCTTGGAGAAGCCTCAGGCCAGTTTCAAGCTGGAGGGAGTTAAAGGAGGCTACCAGGAAACCAGTCTGCTAAAGGATCTAGTGACTATGGATGGGCTGGAGCCCAAAGCAGCCAACTGCACAAAGGTGAGCAGGACAAGAGACCTTGAAAATACATTCTCCTTGCTGGGTCCTGGCTGCTTTTGCAGCCTCCTGCCATGCTCCTCCACCTTCCACTGTGCCTGCCCTGTGCTGGCACACATCAGCGCCAAACAGTGCTGGGACAGACGGGCACAGCTTGCCAAATTCTTCACAGATGCAAAGCTCAGACAGCGCTGAGGAACAGCTAGTGCTACGCACTCTAACTGTGTTAATAAAGAGCCTCAGCCGTACAATTCGCACCCAGATTGCTTCTCCAAAATCCGGGAGGATTGGCAGAGGGTTGAGTCTGGGGTTTCGGTCCAGAACGATCCCTCCTCCTTGTCACTGTTTCATGTGCCGTGAAGTCTCTCCCAGGTTCAACCCCTTTGAATCACATGCTTCAAACAACCGCAAGCCCCAGGTTGCTCAGGATCCCACCCGATGGATGCGCCGCCCTCGGCATTTCCGTGGCATCCAGAGTCCCTGAACTCTTTGTGATTCCCTCTAGGTGTTGGTCTGGCACACAAGAACTGAGAGGCCCACTCTGGTTAACGAAGGCAAGCGTGGATTTACAGACCCCAGAGTAGAGGTGTAAGCAGAGAGCCAGCTCCAGCGTGTGAGTACCCTTGTCTTTATTGTTTTTGGCAAGGCAAATAACCTGTACCTGTTTCCTTATTTATGCTTTTATTTCCTCAAAGACTGCATATATGATTGTCCTAGTAACTCCCTTACCATGCCACCCTTTGCACAAGAAGTAGATCCTCATCTTTACCCACTTACAGTCTGCATTTCATACTCATTCAAGCCTCCTTGAAGTCCACATGGAAGATTTGCCTGCGTACAGACAGAGAGAAAAGTGGCAGAAGAATCCCATGGTTTCGCTCAATAATAATGACAAGCCAAATTCCTTGCTCCCCTATTTCTGCCAGCTCCAAACCCTCTTTAATGTGGGAGTTGTCCTACAGTGTGAGGAAAGAGATCACACTCCTGCAGACGAGCTTTTCCCCAGCAGCCCTGCCACTTCTGCCGTGCTCCATGCATCCACCTTCAGCTTTTATCCTACATGAACAACTGTGGTGTGGATGCAGCAGGGAAAGGCTGATGGGACACTTAGACAACCTCAAAACAGGAACCAGCAAAGAGCAACCTACACAGGCTGTCACAGAGTTTGAGGGGCTTGGTACCAACGTTACCAGAGCTAGGAATACATCTGCTGCTGAGGAGAAATAGTGAAGGCACTAGGAGTGCCTTTGTGGTCCACAGAGCCAGGTTCAGCAGCAGGAGGAGGGATTATGGCAACCACCACAGGTGAGGGCCAGAATGTATCAGAGATCAGTGATATGTTCTTAGAAGTAGAGATTGATGAAGAACAGGCTTCAGAGGAGCTATGCCCTTCTCTGCCAGCTGCCATGCCCTCTGATCCCAATGTCTGTCCTTGGCAGATTCCTAGCCCAAAAGTCCCAAAAGATTACAGGTATCCAATTTGGGAGTACTCAGCTCTTTCTGGAATGACTTGTATCTGTGGCAAGACATAGGATGCTGAATGATTTACTCCTACTTTGGAAGATATTTCAGGGCTGCTTTCAGTCCTGACCCCAATATACACCTCAGTTCAGCTCCACCAGTGGAAATAAAACTGACAGCTTTTATACAGGCAGTCATGAGTATTTTAACTTCTGCAGTGATCTGCTGTGTGCATTACTAGTAGCTGCATACAGCATTTCCACATCATCTCATCATCTCTGAGTGACAGCTGTACAAAGTGCAAAGCAATCCCAGCGCCTGCACACCCAGCAGCAGACAGGAGGGACGGGAGTCAGTTGCCTAAACATAGACACCCGGTGCCGCCATAAGGACCCTGAGGTAGCCTACCTGGCCCTCCTGTAGGGCACAAACTCTGTGCCGTATCTGCCAGCTTTTCATTAATAGCTCAGATATCCTAGCGATCTGTAAATGATGCTCGACACCTACGCTTAGGCAGCAGCCCCTCTTTTAACGTGTGCTTTTGTGGAATCCACTAGCAGTAACAAGCTCATTTTACATACCCACCTATGCTGGGTCTTCAGTAGGCTAAAGCTACAATTGCCCAAACTCAGCTCATAAGGACTCGGAATCCAGTTAACTGGTCTGACTTACTTTGTAAAGGATGAGCAGGCTTATAAAAACTCAGACAGATTAGACCTGCCTTGCCTACTTGTCAGAGGAGGGGTTGACTGCTCCGTTACAGATGCAAAGTGTGGATGTGACATTTTCATAAATGTGCCATTTATGTATCTGCTCTTTTGTCCTCACCCTCTCTTCCCGGCCAAACACTCAGCCATCCTCCATGAGAAATGCCACACACCTGCTATGGATTCTCACAGGAATGGCTCCCCATAAGTCATTTGCTGTGGGAATGGGAAGCGATCAGTCCGAGAGATCAAGACACGGCCACCCATTCACCAGGAGGACTCGCACCCTTATCCAGAGCCATCCTCTTAGGGTGCTTTCAAGCCAGAGTCTCGGCTGGGCCAGCTGTGTAGATTTTGAAGGAACTTTCCCACTTGCACTAGCAGAGAATTTGACCACAATCCCTTCTGCACCAACGTCTGCCATGTGGGGCAGCTGCTCTGACCTGCCAAGTGGGCAGGTGGCATCCACTCCTGCAAGGTAAATTGCCTGACTGGGCAGTCAAGGAAAATCATTAGATTCCCTCCCTTACAGTTTTAAATTGGGATTTCTGCTGACAGCTACGGTGTTTTGGAGGCTGCTGAGCTTCAGAACCTTGACAGACATGATCTAGATAAGCCAGCGGTGAGAAAAAAAAGAGGTAAAATTGCTCCCCTGAGGATGTTCTGTTCTTAGACGCAATAGGGAGAATATTTCTGTCTTTTCCTCCTGGCAATTAGTCCTCGTTGAGGATCAGATCGAGCCAGTCAAGTCCCAGGCCTCCCAGAGGCCTCTTTCCCCTTTAACGCCTGCAGATGTGAGCCAGGCAGACATTACTTGGTGCGGGACTTGGTGCTCTGTTAATCCCTAGTTGCACCACTTGCATGGCCGCTTGGCACATGTGCCTACTTGGTGGATTGCCACAGACACAGTGTAGAGGGACCTGCTGATCATGTGAACTGCGAAGATTGGGCTTCAACGGGTGCTGCATTAATAGCAGTTATTTTGTCCCAGCTGGAGTCCACTCTCCTCCTTGCCCACATTCCCACCACCCTTAGCTGTGTCCAGCTGAACCGTGGCAGTTTTTGTGAGTCTGGGGGAGAAAACTCCACGTGCCAAATCAGAGCAGATCTGCAAAGGGGGAGCAGTAAGACACATCAGGGTTTTGCTTTTCACGAGAGACAACAAAAAGAAAAAGAAAAGCTCAACATTTAAAAAAAGGAAAGTGTTTTTCTTTTCTGCACTAGAAATTCTGCTTTTTTTGCTGCCCTGAGAACCATTGGGCAGGATCTAGATGTGCTGGGATTGAGGATCAGGGGTGAGATCCTCAGTCACTTCCCCAGCCTCTGGGGAGCAGAGGAGCAGGAGGGACAAAAGGGGATCTCTGAGCCCATCTTCAGCTGGACAAAGGCTTTCACTGTGGAGATATTGTGGAAAATGGCCATAAGCCTGGTCTCTGAGAAACACCATGGGGACATGCAGAGTAGGAAGGGAAATGTGGAGGATGGGGGAAATCCTTGGGATTGTCTGTATTGCAACATGGGCCACAGAGCAACCAAAAGCTATCACAGCATACGTCCCTGCTGATTGTATTGAAACATCTTTGAAACACAGGCTAGGGCTTCTGAGAGCAGGAGACGGAAATTAATTTCGCTTTGTATTTTTCTTTGTTAAAGCCCTGAAAATTATCGCTCAAGAGTGGTGTTATAAAACCTACCTATTCTTATTGCTAACATCTATTTATAGGCATCTGAGAGAGAAGAGTTTGCTTAGTTTAGCATAGGACTCCTGCAGCCTTGTGATATTTGGAAACAGGAAAAGAAGTTCACCTGCATTTCAGAGCTTCCAGACAGACTGAACAGGGACTCTCAGATCTCATCCTGCTGCTCTTTCTTTAAAAAAAAATCAGAGAGTTAAAATAATGATTTTATGGGGAGGAAAAAAAAATCCTTCAAGAACTTTTTCTCATTCGTAAATAAAATATCCCAGCTAGGACTCTATAGCGTGGATAGAACAAGGAGCTCTTCAGCCATATCCCCAGCCTGAAGCTGTGGGTAGTGTGGTTGAGGAACCTGGTTACTGTTGCCTGCCTCGTGTCTACCTGAGCCAGGGGACAATCCTGTTGGAAATGCATCTCCTGCCCTGTCGTACTGGATGTGGTATCGACACCTCTGTCTCCTTCTTATCTCATCTTGTGTTTGTTTTGACAGAGGCAGCGGGCAGTGATCATTCCCAAAATTTGTCAGCAACTACAGCAGCTGGGCACACTGCCTGTTTTGCCTGGCCCTCTGCGCCACCGCTGGAGGATGATAAACATCCCAAAACGTAGCCACGCCGATCAGCTCCCACTGCCCGAAAGGTGGTGACAAGCAGGGACAGAGCTGATGCGGTGCCCTGCGATCCTACAGCTCTTCACCTTTGACTTCGTGCCCTGGCTCCCGTTCCCCACCTGGGAGAGGAGTGCTTCCCTTCCCCTGCGGGCTCTGTGTTTTTAACCATTCGTTAAAACTGATTAGATGCGATCTCCATTCTCGGCTGTGCCAGCACAGAGGCTTAAATCCAGGATGGGTGCACGTGCCTCCGAAGATCCCTCCTGGCCTATCGTCAAACCTGAGCTTCAGTAGAGCAGCTGCGAGCTGCAGTGGTTCAAGAACAGGAGTTGTCACAAAAGCACAAACGTGGACCTGTCGGCTTGAGATTGGTACGCTCTCAAAACAGCTTTAAAACAAAGCTAGCCTGAGAGAGGCTCTCCCTCTGAAGGATGCACTCAGATACCTACACGGAGCAGCCTTCAGTGTTGGGGAGGGAGCTGTGCTGAAGCTCCTCATTTTGGGTTTGGGAGTTCAGAAGGGATCTGGTGCCTATGCCTCAGCTGAGAACTTGAACTGCCCTCGCTTAAGGTTGTTTTGGAAAATGCTGTCCCAGATCCCCAAGCCCAGAGCCCTCTGGATAAAGTTCCTCTCCCGCTCAGGGAGACCCGGCAGGTACTGTACCTCAAACGCCATGCCTCCACGTCTCGCTGCAGAGACCAGAAAGCATGGGCAAAGATGGGTGGACTTGAAAGTGTTGTTCCTAGCCTGGAACCCTGCTGCAGCACTGTCAGGCACTTCAGTAGCCTTGGATCACGCATGTGGACTTGCTTCCTAGACCTCCAGAGAGGGAGACACCTCTCTGGGGTGGAGGTGGGTGAGAAGTGCTCAGAGAAGAGGAACCCTCAGCCTGCACTCATCTCCTGTGAGAACATCGAGGAATGTGGAGAGACATCATCGGGAAACATATCTTGAGCACATAGATGACAACGGAAATAGCAAATGTGACAAGGTTTTCCAGTTGAACTTTGAAAGGCATGTGTGGCCCTGTGAAGAGAGAGGAGACAGTGTCATGTGGAAGGGTTTCCCTCTCCCTCAATAAAACGGGAAGACAGCCAGGTGGAGAGCAGCCCACAAATGAGGAGGTGGCAAATGAGGACCAAAGGAAGGATGCACTGGATTAAAAGCACAAGTGTTGATACCATGTGTGTGCGTGGGGAGTGGTGTCGCTGTGACTTTCCCAGGAAGATTCCTTGAATGACCCAGAAACCCCTCTGAGCACATTTTGAAAACCATCTTCACTCAGGCCCTGAGAAACAAGGCTTTAGGCATTCAAAACACATTGAGGATTTCACAGCTGGGGGAAAGTTATAAGCAATTGAATCTTCTCCTGCCCAAGAAATTCTGGGCTGGCAGGAGACTTATTTATTTGTTGATTTATTTATACTAGAATTCTTCTCTGCCTATTCCTTGTTTAGTTTTGTTTTTTAGCTTAGATCACCTGACATGTTCATGAAGAATGAATATTTCGCCCCTCGCAGACTCTCACAGAAGAACAGTAGAGCTTGGTGTTCACCGATGAATGTCATATGTTCTGCGCTCCCTGGGGTTTCTTTATAATGGTGTCTTAAACTGGCAAAATAATCAGAAACACAGCAAGGAGGGGAGTACAGCGAAGGGAATTACAGTTCCTTTATGCAAGAGACGTGGGTGGCACTAAGTTTCTGGCTCCCAAGCAATCATAGCGAGGTAAAAACATGTGCAAAGGATAGTCCCCATGGGATCTCAGGAAGCCTCCATGAAGGGGGCTCTTCGCAGGGTATCTGACGGAGGGACTCGGTCTATGTTCCCTCACATGAGAAACGAGCAGCCGTGCACCCTGCTATGGGAGGGAGGCTAAAGTGCAGGAGAGGGCAAAGCGGGTGAGATGCCTCCTATCAGAGACGAAGGCAGGAGAAATCAAAGGATAGGCAGTAAATAGAGAAATGGAGGCTGCGTTTAGTGAGCCTTAGGCCGAGGTCTTTCTGGATGAACACACCCAGCGCTACCAGGCCACCCTGCCACCCATCTCAGCGTGAAGGAATACTGAATGGGCCATGAAAGTGGTGTCTTCTCTGGGCCCTAGAAAGGTCCTTACAGAGCAAGGGTCTGGCATACTGGCACTGGATAGCATGAAGGAAGCCTGGCATCTACAAAACACTTTTCGTTCTCCATTTGTCAGAGCTTTGTGTCCTGTCCTCTGCAGGAGGTAACAGGCCTTGCACTCCAGTGGGCTTTGCCGATCCATCCCTGCCGCCAGACAGGTGGGCTCAATGCTTCCACCAGCATTACATCAAGATTAAGTCCACTTCTTTGTGGTTTCAATGAATGAGCAAGAGTGAGGGAATAAAGGATTTATGATCCCCCATTTTCCTCTCCAAGATGGGCAGGGTTCCCGTATGAACAGGAGGGGATATGGTGATTAACTCCCTGGCCTTTAATCTCACAGAGGTCCTACACAGGGTTTTGCCACTGCCGGTGTGTGTTTGTAGCAAGGGTCTACTCCCATTGCAAAGGATGCCCTCCACACACATGTTTTTAGAGAGTTGTTCTCTCTGCATCCCTATAAGAAAGCAAAATTATTATTCCTGGTTTTCCCACTGGGGACCTGGATTCCAGTGATACGAACTGCACTGTCAGTTCAGTGCCGGTCGGAGCCTGCTCTCACGACTAGCCCTACCGCACCACCTCCATTCTTGCCCCAGCCTGGCCCTGCAGAAGAGAGTTTCTGTGAATCAAGAAATTCTGTCAGTCACTGAATTGTGCAAGACCAAGACCTTGTATGGACAGCATGGATGTACACAGCTGATATTCCAGGCTAGCAGACATTTGGACCCGTTCAGCACAAATACTCTTTTCTCTGTAGAGCAGCCTAAGGACAGCAAGGACTACTGCTGGCCAAAGTGTATCAGCTAAGGGTAGGTAAGAGACACCGCAAGTTAAGATGGCTGTTTGTTAGCGGAGCTGGGTGGGAGAGCCCAGGAGGGGAGCAACAGTCAGTTACAGGCTTCAGGGAAAGTGAATGCAGTGAATGCAATAAGGAGGGAAGCTGCAGATCAAGCCTGGAGTGTTTAAAGAAGAGAAGGCATCCCAGCACCTGGTTTTTACTAGCATATTAGTATCTGATATTCATGTTCTCTGAGATTCATCCAATTAACCAACCAATGAATATTACTAACATTTCCTGTTGCAGAAAATGCTATTGATGAAGGAAAGAGAATGTCAAGAAAGTAATTTTTAATGGTTATTTATTTATATTGAATGGTACTAGAGTGTTATTAAATATGATGTGAATAGTATGATATTGCACCATTGTCTTGTCTTGCCGCATAAGTGCTTACTTCTTTTCCAGGAAAACACAGCGGACTGTGTAATCGAGAATGTATCATTTTTAGTTGTTCTCGTTTCAAGGGTACTCCCTTCAGTCTTCACCTGACCCGAATGCCACAAGAGAAATTCAAGCAAAAACATTTCAGATCCCTGAGACTCGTGCCTGCATTATGGAGTGGATGGAAAGAGACAGAAGGAGACAGGAGAATATAGCCTGAACTCCATCGTCTAATGGCATCTCTAGCAGCAAGCTGTCATTTTGGTGACGTGGTGACAGTCCCTACTGAGATTGCCCTCTAAAGGTGCTGACCACAACTCAGAAGCGGGTGGTGGTCAAAACATAGGGCAGGCAGTCAGTTCTCCATCACAAGAGAGAGGGGAAAGGTGCCACAAACTGCCTTAGTGCGATGGCAAGCGGTGTTGCACGGTCATGCCTAAACAAGGCTGCTGCTGGCAGTGATCAGGCTGCCCGATTTCTGTGGAGGTCTACTGGGTGACGTTACGAGGTCTGTTCTGCAGGGTGCATGGTATCCACTCCAGCTCTGTTGGGCCAGCCAGCTCCTGCACGCTGTCCTCCCCTCTGGGAAAAGCCAGGACAAGCTCGGCTGGCAGCAGTACAGTAAGACACAAGGGATCTCCTGCAGGAATGTGGGTACACATCACATCTCAGGTCTCAGCAAAAACCGATCCAAGGTCATATATCCATTTTGCCTGTCTGCTCTGTGAAAAGTCTCTCCCAAGTGATTCTGGAGCCCATGAAACCTCTCAAGAGACACTTTTCAACTTCCTTCCTCCTGGAGGAGGACCGGTTGCTCAGGACAGGAAGCGATGGGAAGCAGGCGAGAGCAGTAGCTTGTGGCCCTCTGCAATACAGCCCCACTGCATCTCCTGGGGCAAGGGGGAGACACCCAGGAGCAGCACCAACAGGCTAAGGAAGCGCAGGCTAAGGCTTTACAAGGTCTTCCTAACCAGCTGTACACTGTTTCAGTCCCTGCTTCTGCCAGTCCCTGTAAGCTACAATCCACTGGGAAAAATGGTGACCTCTCGCTGGGGCAGTAGATGTCAGTGCAATGGGATCAGGTAGGGGAACAACTCTAGTCTCTTGGTTCCTCCTTCCCTCTCCAGACTGGAGGAGAATGGATGGGCGTATCTGACAGGAGCCCAATGTTGGCTAATCCACAAGCCTGGGAGAAGCTACTAGACCCAGGTCCTGTTTCTAATGTTCTTACTGATCTAGTCTGTCATTTGGCCAAAGTACATCACATCAGCTTTCTGTAACTTTGGGTTTTTTTAACAAGGGACCCACCTCCCAGAAACATGGAAGCACTTTTAAGACTCTTTTGAGGAAGCATTGCTAAAAATTTAGCATACTAGAGTACAAGCCAAATCCATCCCTGTGTAATAAAAAAATCACATTCACAAAGGTGTTGCTTAAAGTGCAATGTGTAGTTTACAATCCAAGATCCTGCAAAAGGCCTGAGAAAGAACTGCTGTGGCCAAAGGTACCTGAAACGTCCACCCCACTAGAAAACACTGTCACCCTCAAAAAAGAGGGACAGCTCTGCTTGGCTACGGTGGCTGAAAGCCTCTACAATGCCTGTACGAGGTTTAATGCTACCTTCCTCTTCCCTTGACAGAAACCCCGGGGATCGGGAGGGCAGTGGATAAGACACACTGACCGACGCTGCCTGAGCACCCTGCTTGGTATCGCTGTGGTACTCCAGCGCATCGTTCCTCCCCTCCTGGGGCCCTGCATTTTCAAGGCCAAGCTTCCCAGGCACTCTGCTGCATTTTCAACAGGGATCTGGTGCAGGCCTCAGGAGACAAAGCAGGGAGGAGGAGGGGAAAGGGAAAGAGAAAGAGCAAGCAAGAATGAATCTTATTAAACGGAGCGAGGTACCTCTCTCAGTCTCTCATCACGTTCGGGGCTGATTGGAGGTGAAATTACACTTAGAGGAGGGGAAGCCCCCTCCCCTGGGACAATCCAGAGGCTCTCGCACAAACTTAATTTCAAGCTCTGTTGAAGATGGTGTTTGTCTTTTTTTTTTTGTATGCATTCAATTTAATTTCTCAGGCAGACGTGTGAAAATGAGAAAGGCAGACCTTTGACTGTGAAGACAGCCTGGTGCCTGCTTCTTACAGATCCAGTCTCACATTGTTTTCCTCCAACACTGCCCTCAATAAATCTGTGCACAGGGGTTGCTAAAATGCCCACCACCTCCCTTACACACTTCGGTGGAGACAGTTAAATTTTTTTTTTTGCATTTAAGCAATCCAATTCATTTTTAATTCCAAACACCCCCCAGCTTTCGACAGCTCTGTTTAAAACAGGAGTACTGTGACCTTGAAAAGGCTTGGACTGGCTGGCACTATGAAGTTCTGATCTGTACTCTGCTCTCCAGCCTGTACTTGCTTGCTGTCTTGTGAGAAAAAAGCTTGTGGTGGTTTCTGATTCACCCGTTTCAGTGACAACGGCTGAAGGAGAAGGAGAGGAACTGCATTTGGTTTTGGAAGGCTCCTAAGGGAGACGTTCCTGGAGATTCAGCTCTCCCAGCCCGCACAGAAACGTGTGCTGTTTGGCCCCTCTTCAGACAGTTGATCTGGCTAGTTGCATGTTAGTTTTCCAGTCTGGAGAGCATATATATACACACAGGTAAAATACAGCTTGGGGTAGGCTGTTGCCTTTCCAGCTGATCTGCTTCTTGTGCCCAGGGAACAGACACAAAGTGAAGATTTTTACAACTAAGCCCTGACTGCCAGGAAGTTAGCAGAGCTGCCGGTGCAGGTCCAGAGCAGAAGCTCCAGCGGGTCCAGCTTCTCCCTGCCTCTGAGACAGATGGAGGCAGACAGGCCTTGCCCAAGTTGTTCCTGCATTGTGATTTCCTACTGTGACCCAAGGGAGGATGGCAAGCAAAGCATTAAGCATTACCAGGCTCTAAAACAATTGCTGTCTGCAACCCCAGGTCATACCACGAAAATCTTGGTTCCTCTGTTTGTTTCATGGTTGATGCAGAGATTAAGTCTTTCCTGTCCGTGGCATTGTACTCGCTGGACCTTTCAGCAGAACAGCGAGCATTGCTTTGTTTTATGGAGGGGCAGACAAGCAGGCTGGGTTTGCCGTGGTCACGGCGCGAATGGCACAGGGAAAACATAAACAGTAGAGACTCACAGCAGTGCACAAGAAAAGCAATCTTTGCAGCAGCAGCATTGGGTGGATTTCAATAAAGCAAGGCTTTGCCCAGGCAAAAGAAAGGTTAAATACATTTTTTATTTTAAAAACCAATTAATTTAAAATTAAACATGAAATGACGACAATTTATATCCAGGCCCTAAGCAATCCACTCAAATGGAATAATGGGTTGTTCTGCGCAGTAGAATGACTGAAGTCAAGTTTCCTATAGATGTGTCCCCTACTTCTTAGTCCAGCTCTGAAGCAAGAGTTCTCCCAGCTCCCCATATAAATGATGATAAGGTGATAAATGCTATCACCTTCTCCCCCCATCCTTCTCCCATGCCACCCCGTTTGGAGGGCAAACAGCAGCACGTGCTTTGCCTGGCGTGGGGCCAGGCGTGCTGGCGGATGGGCCCGCACACGGGAGCTGACTGCCCGGCCAGTGGCTACGTCTTGGAGCGGGACGGGCACCTGAGCTAAGGGTGCCTGCCCCTTCTCGCTCGCACACATTTCCTTTTTACTACTCTCCTCAGTGCAAACCCAGCCACTGACTTTTCTTTGAAGCCTTGTAGGAATTTAATCTGTAAGACTTCTTTTCCTCTGCCAAATTCAAGTGAAAATGGGCTACACGTTGAGAATCCGTTCTGAGAGCAGGCAGATGGATTGACAGCACAATCTCGTAAGCCCCATCCCATTAAGAACTCAGCCACTAAAGAGATGGGTGCAAAAGCCAAAATTTTTATGGGCAGCGAGGCTGCGACAGGGGGTCCCTCGCTGTGGAGGCTACGCTGCTGTAGTCCCTTCAGGCGCAGGTAGCGAGTCGTGTGTTCATTTCAGTTTCTCTCTCCCTGCTCAGTTCAATAAGCAATTCGGAGTCGGGACAGCGGCTGTGGGTTGACAGAGGGGAAGAGCCGCGGCACAGCTCAGCAGCCGCCCCTACCCCGCTCCCCTCCGCCCCATAGCGCCGCTATTCGGCCGTTACCCGGCGGCCACCCCGCCTGAGAGCCATGCCAGCGGCGGGCGCTGAGGGAGCCGGAGGACTACATCTCCCAGCACGCCGCGCGGCGGCACAACCCGGCCGGACTCCGCCGTGCCCCGCTTTGCATGCTGGGAGCTGTAGTCTCGCCGGAAGGCGGGAGGGGGTGCTCGCGCGGGCTCCCCCGCATGCAAACCGCGGACGCCAGGCGCGGGGCGTGGCCGCGGTGGCGGCTGCGTGACGGTTGAGCGGAAACCGCCGCGCCGCCGGCGGGGCGAGGGCGCTCACTTCGTCACCCCCGGCTGGGGCGGAGCGGGGGAGGTCGGCCTGCCGGGAGCCTCCCGGGGGGTTACAGACGAGCCTGCCCCTCCGCTTCGCCCTGCCCCGCGTGGGCCGTCTCGCCCGTGTTCCGCTCTGCCCCCGGGCGGGCGGTGGGTCCTCTCCCGGAGCCGCCCGGGCGTGCTTCTCGCGGTTGCCTCTGCCTCAGAGAGCTTGTCCCGAGGGGGTAGGCGTAAGGGTGTGGGGAGGGCGGCCGCTGCGCCTGTGCTGCTCCCTGCCGGGCTTGGGTGCCGCTGCCCCCGTGGCTTTCTGCGTGGGCTTGAAGGGCTTTTTCTCTCCTTCAGTCCGGCTTGCAGAGCTTGGAGCGGGAAGGGGTGGTTTGGCTCAAAGCGCCCTGACGAAGCCGTGCTGGAAGAGCAGGCTGCCGCCTCAGAAAGTTTGAAGAGGAGGAGGAGGAGATCGGGCGTGCACAGCGATGTAGCCCTGAACGTAGACCGGCAGCCCCGTGGAAGGCAGTTAAACTCCTCACCGGTCTGATTCCAGAGCATGGGCTAAAAACTATGTCCCTCTCTCGTGTCGAAAATCCTTGTTTTCTGCTGTTTCTGTTTGTCTTCCAAGCAATATTTATCCTGATACTCTACCGAGGTGGACCTTCAAATGTGTTTCGTGGGTTTTTAGACTCGCATCAGATTCTGGATTACTCAAAAACTCACGATGTGTATACAAACCTCAGCTTGTTTACTCAAGCTCCTGATGAAGAAGCTATGCCGTACTGCTCAGTGCAGTCACCAATATTTGGTAGGTATAAACTGGTGGTGTTTGAAATAGCTGCTTTAGTACGTGATAACGCTGAACACTTTGTAAATGTAAGTTGTGTATTTTTCAAACTTTTCCACTTTAAAAGTGTATACTGATGTAATACACTGACAAAACTTTCTTGTGTTAATGAACTCCTTTTTATTGGCTATACGAGGAAAAGTGTTTTACTGACCTAAAAACCTACGATGTTAAGGATTTGGCTACATAGAGATTGTAGAACGAGTGAAAACAGTGCGTGGTGTTAATACCAAGTTAGTAACACTTTTTTTTTGTGGTGGGCCTGTATAAAATGTGCCAACGGTTGTACTTTGGTAACTGCATAATTTTGACTTCTGACTCATTGTAAATCCTGGGTTCTTTGTCTCAGCCTTATATCAAGCCTGTAGTTCAATATAAATTGATTAAGTTGGCTTTAAATATCGTTTGTATGAGAATGTAGCTTGGCATCTTGCTCTTCGTGGTGATCTTTTTGGCCTATGATTGTTATGAGTCCTTTAGACTTAGAAACTTCTCCTTTAGACTTAAAAGTCTGGTCACAGGTTAATTTGTATTTACGCTAGGACCAAATTAGAGCTGATCCTAGAGGCAGCATTGATCTAGCTACTGCACTACTAAACCAGTTGAGAAACTTTAAGTAAATACGAAGTCAAACCCATAAAACAAGTTTGTTGGTAGTAAAGCGGTGTGTCTCTGGTACTAGTGAATCAGTTCCACTCAGCCAGCCAGGAATGGATGAGTTCTGTAAGCACGCACTTAGGGCTGGTTTGGGGATGCCTACTTCTTAGAGTACTGTGTAGTAAGTTATCCTTGTCTGGTTTTCCGTACTGCACGGGTTTCTGCATATCTAAGGCTTGCATCTAACTAGTCTGGGAGCACTACTTGCTAGTTGCCCTGCTGTTCTAGGAAGGCTGATCACGACACGTGGAGCAGAGTAAGAGCAAATGGCTGACCTTGGTTCACAGGTGGAAGTATTGTTGAAAGCTAGTGCTGTGGTTACTCTTGTGTCAAGTTGCTTAATGAGGTTAGAGAACTCTGCTGGGATGCTTTGGATGAGCCTTTTTAGACTGCAGTCTTTGTAATGATGCTTGTTCTTTTGGGAAGTTTTCTTCCCCTGTTGCTCAAGTTAAATGAAATTCATGCAGTATGTATGATGAAATTGTATGATAACTTCTGGGTATATGCTTCAGCATTCGCCTTGGAAACAGTTCCACTAAGTAAATACTGAAATATTAGTAGTACAGAGCCTTTTTGCACAGGTGCCAGTTGTAATGGTCTTAGTGCAGTCTCTGTTCATTACTAGCTACAGCCCATCAGTTCTTTTGGGAAGCTACAATTCTGTGTTTCCAACTTAACTGCTGTATTTGAAAAAGCACAGCAGAAATGTGCCTGCACCCTACTTGTCTCCACTACTGAGGAGAATCCGCTGTCCTGAAAAGCGGATGAGAAAATGAGAACGCTTTGGTCTCAAAAAAAAAAAAAAAAAAAAAAAAAAAGGAAAACAAACCAACCTAGGTGCAATTGTGTGCAGCTTACCTGCAAACCATCAGATAAGTAAGAGTAGTGACGTATATGGAGGAGGCAGACGCAGGATAAAATTACACTAATCAATGCTCTTAGAGCTGTGAAATCTTTTTAAGACCTCGTCTTCTGCCCATCCCTGAGAGTGCTGAGAACAGAGGGGATTGGCCTGCATGGGGTACTTGAGAGCTAAAATGAAAACATAATGTTAGTTATAGACAGAAACAAACAGTAAAGTTGCCTGGGAGAAAAAAAATATGAGGCAAAGTAATTGTGAAAGTTTTGCTGCATAAAAAATTGGAGTTGAACATATGAAGCATTGTTGCTGTGAAACACAAATCATTTGGAGCATTGATACAGATTCAGCTTAAGAAAAATGAGCGCTTTGCTACAACTTAGCTTATACTTGGTGATATTTCCCTTTAAACATAAGAAGTAAATTATTCCTGCTGGTATTACTATATGCCAGCTTCTTCTGTGTGTTTTTGTTCCCCCCCCCCGCGAGAAATGCATCCTACTCAGCAAGGTACTTGCCCTTTATTTTATATGTAATGGGCACGTATGAACAGATGTTTAAATACTTTATAAATGCCTTGATTGGTTGTTATCATCTTCTCTCATGGGACTGATCTCTCTTGGAAGCGTTATATCAGAAAGAATGATGCCTTTTAATATTAATTTCATGAACTTCATTAAATGAGATTTCAAATCAATTCTTGAGGACTCCAGTCTCCAATTCAGAGCTGGTAATAAGTCACTGTGTCCACTCCAAAGCGTGTTAAAGTAACTGGAAGAATGCCAAATGGCTTAAATGGTTTCTGCATCAGGGCTTTTATGAAGTGCAGCACTTTTTCCACTTATGTATATAGTAGATCATTTCGATAACTATTTGAATGTAAGATCAGCTTGCAGCTCATCTGTCTTTTTCCTACCTCCTGAATCTACAGCATTTTGGTTCTTCCAGGGCTGTGGAGTGAGAATTAAAGTATAATTGCTAAAATCTCTGCCTTGGAGGAATTAGGCTCTCGCTGACTAATGTTACTTTTTTAGCCCTTAGTGGTGTCCGCTGAACCTTTTGTGACTGACAACATCAAAAGCATTGTACTAAATATTCAGTGTCTTCATTAATATTGTGAATAAATTACTCAAGTTCCCTTAAAGGTTAAAGTTTTTACACAAATAACGAGTTGTCTGTTTCCTCCTTCTGTGTTTCTGGAAAAAGCAAACTGTTTATATGCTAGAGTTGTACTTATTCAAACTTAACGAAGTAGCGTTTAAATTAAAAAATCTGACTTTCTCACGTTGCATGCAAGATGTGTTGTTTGTTTCAGTTCATCTTTTCCTCTTACCAGGAAGAAGCTTGATGCTAGATGACTCAGGGTTTTGTTTTTTTTTTTAAAGAGGTGCCTTGCTTCATGCATGGTGTGTGCTGAATGAGTTGGTTTGGCCCTTGAGGACTTTAATAGTTGAAAGTTCTGTGTGTAATTCTGCTGTTTTAACTATGCTCGTGCTACGGAAGAATTTTTTTCCAAGCCCTTCTTATAGTAGTTTCTCCCTTTCACTCCCATCTGTCATAACCTTTTCATGAGTGTGACCATCTGTTGTGGTAATGAGTAGCTGCTGCTGCATTTCCTAATGGATGCTCTCCTACTAAAGTTTCTTCTCTTGGATTTGAAGACAAGTAAAAAAGTGCTAATGCTGAGATTTATTTTCAGCTGCAGTAGCGGCAGCTTTGTATTCTGTCATTAGAAACTGGTGCTTAAATTAAGGCTGTTGGTCTGCCTTTTTTTTTTTTCTTTCATTCGAACAGTGGTAGAATTATACAAATATGATTCTATTAATGTAGTGTGTGGTGCTGCACTTCCTCAGTGAGGTATTCATCCATGCTACTGTTCCCATTTGTTCAGCTTGTGTAAGTTCTGCTTATTCTGGTTGAACTCAGTAATTATAGCTGCTAACTCTAAATGTGTAGCAAGGAGTTTAGAAGCCATGTAGTTTCTTTCTTAAGATGGGATAGATCTGGTCAAAATCAATAGATCCCCGATAGTCAAAGTAAAGCAAGCAGGGAGTATGCTGTCACTAGCACCAGCTAACAATACAGACAGGGAATTGTGAGTTTTGACTCCACACACTGAAGTTTCATATTAATTCAACACCCTCTGTGTGATGGTACAGGCACAGAAAGAGCTTAGGAACCAGGCTACGGAGAAATCGCTTGGATACTTCAGGGTGTTGATTCTGTACCTTGTCTGAATTGGGATCCCGTGCTTTCTAGCATGTCTAAGATGGGCTTTTCCTCCTTTCCCAAAGCTGTGTTTTAGCAGTTTTATTTTTCCCTATTTTGTCCAGCCTGCAACTGCTCTGTTCACAACTGGGATTTAATCAGATTACAGTGCATTAGCCTTTTGTTAGTTGGGCAGGAAGGAGACCTGAGAGCCAGAATTTAGTTCATAGCCAAGAAGTGTAGGGCAGCCAGAGGTTTTGGGGGTATAAGTCACAGTTAAAAGCTGACAATTTCAAATGACAGCTTTAAGTAGGACCAACAATTCTCTGCAGGCCATGCTACCCAAAGACAAAACATTTTTTTGCACCAGAAGCCTGTGAGGCAAGCTGTTGGTTTTTGTTTTGGTTTTGTTTTGTTTTTTAAATAGCTATAAATAAGTTTTTCTTCTATAGATAAAGAGGGTATAACTTCTTTTTTCTGTGTTTCCTTGGCATATGGAGCCAGGCAGCTCAGGAGAACATGACATCTTGAAAAACCTGAAAAATGCAGATATTACCCTCATGAATCATATGCTTGGGTATGGAAGGAGACAACAGGAGTGAAATTATTGCATATTATCTTACTCACACCCTTATGTTCAAATTTAGATTTGATTCTTTTGGAATGTAAGGATTATCACTACAGAATCTTACTCTGCAATACAAAGAGCTCCGATTATATTATAGAAAACAAAACCCTGCCTTTGTGGGAGAACAAAAGGGATTAATTCCCTTTCTTATATTTTCCTTGGAACAATGATCTGGAGTTGAAATCCAATCTGAATATAACATTTCTTTAGCAAGCTCCAGTTGTTGTCAAATCAGTGGTTAATGGTGCTTTAGTTAAAAGATCTGATATTCAGGGAGTTCATAAATCTAAAAAGGAACATAAATTACAGGTTGAAAACAATGTTGGACTGAAATGTGGTGGTCTTAAAGGCAGAACAGGAAGCTGTGCAGAAGTAGATAATAACATCATAAAATCTTAACAATAAACGTGACCTAGATTCTTGGGCCCCCAGCATGATTCTCTGAAGAACTACTCTTCTGTTTCAGGTACAAAAGTTGGCAATGTACTGCAGTTTCCTACTGAGGGTAACAGTGAAAATCAAATTCCCCCTGTGTTTTAGATACTTAGGGAAGGATTGAAAAGGGATACTTAAGAGTCAGCTATTGCAAGATCTTGCTGACAAGCAAAATTCAGGTTTTCCTTTTAAAAACAAAGACCAACCAACCAACCAGCAAAAACAAGCCATGAAGTGGGATTCACAGCGGCTAGACCTTTTTGACAGTGTGAGGAATGGGATCAGTGGCTGTTCAGACCGGCCTTCAGGAAATGCCATTATGTGTGTTCCTTGAGGAGGAAGAAGAGACACATCGAGTATAGGTTTGCCCATCAGAAATGTGAGGTATACTAACTTCCACATGCTGTCTGAATGGACAGCTTGAATCTTATGCCAAATTTAGCCCCTAAGCCTTGTTAGTGCTCAAAAAACCCAAACAAAAGAGTGGAGGGATGTTGCTTCCTTTTGTGTCAGTGAAACAGGATGTGGGTGAACACAGGCTCAATTTTTTTCATCAGAATTGTAGCAGAGATTTGAAAGTAGGATGGGCTGGAAGAAGTATCTTCTGGACTCACCTGCTTAAATACTTAATTAGCCTTAAGACGCACCTGTACTTTTCCCTGCTCAAATGAAAGCTACTACATACCAGGCCTAAATATTTGCTCTTTCTCTCTCAGGCTCCACTATCAGAAGTTTTCTGAGAGAATAATTTATTTCAGTCGTTTAAGAGGGAGTCTGACTTAAAAGATACTGAAAACTTGCTGTAAGACAGCTGTAGGATTAACTATGAGCTTGGAAGGAGAAGAAAAACTTATTTATAGCTATTTGAAAAACAAAACAAAACCGAAACAAAAACCAACAGCTTGCCTCACAGGCTTCTGGTGCAAAAAAATGTTTTGTCTTTGGGTAGCATGGCCTGCAGAGAATTGTTGGTCCTACTTAAAGCTGTCATTTGAAATTGTCAGCTTTTAATTGTGGTTTAGGTAAAGGTTTCTTCCTAATTCATTTAAGTAATAGATTTTAATCTTGTTCTGCATTTGTGCTTTATTTCCTTAGAAGTTGATAGTGGTTGGAAACCACTAAGACACACCGATTTGTGTATAAATATAATTCTTCTGCTAGTTCTGGAACCTTTTCTCACTACCCAGAAGGACAGGCATTTAAATAATTGAAGAATTTGTTTGTTCATATTGTTACAATATAAGACCTGTGTTAAAATGGTGATTGACACTTTATAGTGATTTTCTTACTTGGGGCTTGTCAAGCTTCTTCCATCTGAAGAATGGAAGAATTCAGATAAAACTGCAGAACTATTTTTTTTTTTAATTAGGTAAAAACTGTTAAACATACTGGATATGTTTTGCATTTCAAATCGAGGTGCTGAGTAAAGAAACGATCATATGCAGTTTCTTTTGTTACCCTGCGCCTGTTCCTGAAAATACGTAACATCTCTCTTCTTCCTTCTCAGTTGTGTCATCTGCTTCCCCCAAAATTTTGAAGTACTGCCTGTTTATCACTGTGTATCACAAGCCCTTGTGGCATGTGATTATAACATCAAATTGAACTTGAAACTTTTTTTACAATAAAGCTAATGTTTCCTAAAGCATTTGTATTCATCCAGGCTTTAAACTATTTCTCCCCCAACCTGCTGAATATCCCTTTGGACATCTTTGTCCTTGAATCTCGCCTGAAAGGGGCTTAGAGACTTTTTCCATATGGGTCGCAAAAGCAGATATGTCTGTTTATCTTGATTCATTTTCAACACTATTCTTAACAGTGAAGACATGTATTCAAGGATCCCATCTAAGCAACACAAGACAGGAGGTTTGCTTGTGTAGTAGGGAGCCAAAACGAGGAAAAAGCAAGCTGTGCAAGAGCCTGGTAAGGCTTGCTGGCTGTGCCGGGACTCGGGATGCCTCTCTGGCAGGTTGCCTGCTGGCCTGGTGCTGAGCCTGGCACCCCATGGTGTGGAACTGTGGGTAGGTGACCAGCAGGCAGTGGTGGAAGTCATCATGTGGGCACATCTGCATGGCGTTAACTGTTCTGTGCTAGGCTAGGGCTGATGTCTTAAGTAGTAAACATATGTAGCTAATATGATAGGTTTGAATGAAGGTTGAGAAATATCACTGATCTGACTTTTTTTTTTTCTTTTTTCTGTCTCTCCTTACAGTTGGTCCGTTAACCATTACCTTCAGGATGCTCCCTAGTGAGAGAATGATCATCAAAAAAAATCCTTTTGTTCAGTCTGGTGGCCGCTACAGGCCACCTCACTGCTTGGCCCGCTACAAATCAGCCATCCTTGTAGCCTACAGGAACCAGGAGAAGTACCTTCACCACCTTCTCTACTATCTTCATCCTTTCTTGCAGCGCCAGCAGCTCAGTTACAGTATCTACTTGATTCAGCAGGTAAATCTAAATCAGATGTGCCTGGTGGTGTAACTGAGCTTCCCAGTTAAGGGTTAGGTTCTAACCAAGAAATATGAATCTTCTAACGTGGAAGTATGGTTTTATGCATGGGTTTAGAGCAGGTCAGTACATGCTGTCCCATCTCCATGGCTGCTAATGATGGAAATACCATATCATTTGTCAGGATCATCATTCTGCTATTTTTTGTCTTCTAGAGGGATAAAGTTGTCATTAAGTGGTGACTTGTATTTTCGGCTGTTCAAGAGTTGAATGTGGTTTGTCTGTAGCTTGTCAGTGTGGCTACTGAGCAAAACTGTTGAGACTAAATGCTAAAGGGAAGTTGGGTATTTTTAGTCTGTATCAAATAAAAACATCTGGCTTGACCCTGCTGTGGGCCAACATATGCAGGCCAAACAGCCATTTTTACCTAACATGGACAGATGTTGCAAAAGATCAGTGGTGAGAGAGCAAGTTTTGGATTCATTAATTAAAACTGATAGTTGATTGGGAGGGAGAAGAAGCTTTTTGTTTGACCAAGATCTGTTTTCTCATTTCTAAGCTTTAATAAGCAATAGTCAGGGCAAAAGTGTTGATGTGCAGATGTACACCTGAGGATTGACTTACTGGTCTCTTAAAACTTAGCTTTCTTCAGGTGCCCAGTGTATGTAGCCCCTGACACAGCAAAGCTTACAATTGCTGAGAATACTGTGAAGAGACTGGGTGAAATTTTCAGAGCCTGGGGCATGAAATTTGCAGCCAGTATTGGTTCATTCCAGTGTCATTCAATTGAATAAGGCTTTTTTACTAACATTTTCATTGAGTTATCCTCTTTGTTGTTTTGGTGAAGAAATGTAGGTTTTCTTTTCCAGGTGGGGAATGGTACATTTAACCGAGCAAAGCTGCTTAATGTTGGTGTCCGGGAAGCCCTGAAGGATGAAGACTGGGACTGCCTTCTCCTGCATGATGTGGACCTAGTACCTGAGAATGACTATAATCTCTATGTTTGCGATGAATACTATCCCAAGCATATGGCTAGTGCCATGGACAAGTTTCAGTACACGTAAGTGCCTCCATTTGGTTTGAATGTATGCATCCTAATTGGTTCACTTTCTGCATAGAAAGTATGAATGGGGACAGTGAAAGATACAGCCTTTGAGAGGTTTTCTGTTTGTTAGTTTTGCACTAGTGACTTCCACAGAAAAGGGTATTCTTGACCTAAGCATGCGATCTTGAACAGTTCCTTGCCTGCAGTTTCCTGTTCCACTGTTCGCTCAGCTTGGAAAATGACTGGCAGGTTTCTGTTTGCCTTTCCTTCCAGAATAAAAGGATAGGGTGGGAATTATTGGATCATGTGGAAGATGTGTGATAGGATGCAGGTATTTTGAACTAACCCAAGATGTGAATTTCACAACCAGCTTTTCTTTGGTCTGCTGGGGGGCGGGGAGGGAATGGAACATGATAGGAATTACACTGGTTTTGCTCTTTTGGGTTTTGGCATTGTCATGATAGTGTCTGTAAGGTATGCAATTAATATATGTGTGAATTGGATCACATTGTTAGTTTGTGAAGAACTGGTATTAGCCTTCAATATTAATGCTTTTTTTTTTTCTTTCTCTTTTAGTCTGCCATATAAGTCCTTTTTTGGGGGTGTATCTGCTCTGACTCCAGAACATTACATGAAGATGAATGGGTTTCCGAATACATACTGGGGCAGCAGTGGTGAAAATGATGACATTGCTACAAGGTACTAATGCATGGGACAGGCTTAAAATAGAACCAAGCTGGCTAGTGAAACATGTAGCATTGCACTACGAAAGGAACTAAGATGTTGTTCCTTAATGTGCTTGCAGTATCATTATAATCCAAAATGCAGTTGGCATTGAGAATAGTTAATGTCAGAAGATGCTCGGAATCTATGAATCCTTGTGTGCTGGGAGGACAAATTTTTCCTCAGAGTCTGGAGGGCAGAATGTTACTTCACATTCTCGTGCCTTCAGTCACTCTGGAGTGCGTCCAAGGGGTTATAACCAGCAGTAGTTGACCAGTGACTCCATTGACATGAACAGCCCCAAGGGAAGGAAGGAACCTGCAAGCTTGACGAATAAGAAAAACCAAGGAGGTACTTATTAATTCTCAGACAGTTGGGAATTTAAGTTATGTTGGGCATCTAGGTTGCTCCAAGTATTATCTAATCACCAATACTTGGAATTAAGGAACACAAGGAATTCTAACTTCTGTGGTCAGTGCTGGGTGATGGAGAAGCCTGTGTACTACTGTGAGTCAGTGACAGCAAGATCCGATGTTTTATTTTTTTCCTTGTAGTTCAGTTGCCATGGCAGCAGCATGCTAGAGAAGTGAATACAATGAGTTTAGTTCCAGGTACTCTGCCTAATGCGAATTCTTCAAGTACACAATCATGGCTGCAGCTTCTTTATGCAGCTTTGTAGTTGCACTGTGCACCTTCGTCATCCTGCACTGAGGCAAGCTCATGGGGAGTTTATAAAACTAAACTGACAATAAAGGCCTTGTGTGTTTTTTGGTCTTGCACAGTGTGACAAGTTACAGAGTTTTGGAGGAATGTTCTGTTCAAGGACTGTAGGAGCTTCTACAAAGCAGTATTCTTCTGGGAATTGAAAGTCAAATTTTCTAACATATAATTCTTCCTTTTCCTTTCAGAAAAAAGGTAACTAAAAGAGTATATGATTGTTAGAGATTCAGCATATACTAAAGGAATGGAATGCTAGGAAAATAGATCTTTAAATCAAACACTACAATGCTGGGTCTATTCAGCTGTTCTTAGTACAGCTTAGGCATCTAATGTGGTTTTCAGTACCAGTGGTAGAGTCATGCCAGTTATGCATAAAAGTGCACTTCCTTACAGAAATCTCTTAAGGCAAGTAGGTTATGTAGATCCCAAAATAGCCCTTTCTTGAAAGGAAGTAAATCATGTGTTGTTTCTCTGAAAACTTACACTAATGATTGGCAGTGTTCTGGCCCATAGGTACATGGAGGCCATGGACAGTACCTGTTAATGATTTATTCACATACTGAAGTCTCAACCTGCAGAAGTTAGGAATGAGCTGGCTATTTTTGAATGGCCAGCTTGATGCACCTACTGGGTCTCAGTCTGAAATAATAGTATGTCATACTGTCAATGAAGTGTTCTAATAATTTGATGGTTCTAGACTAACAAATATTTTCAGTTCTGTAGCCTCTTTCAGCTTTATAACATTCCTGCTTCAGCGTAACTTGCTGCTGTACCAGATCTCAGCAGAAGGCAATCAAATGTTGCAAACATGCTGGTTCTATGATCTCAGTTGAGCAAACATTTATTCTTACATTCACAGGAATTTTCTCAGCGTAAGAGCTGCCCTGTGATAACGGAGGTTTGCTAGCCCTAGCACTATTACAGGCACTTTTTATTGGTAAACTAACATAGACGCCATCAGCAATGGGTTGCCTGAAAGTCACCCAAAATGCTGTTTTTAGGAGCTCTCTTCTGGAATTCTGAGCCTTCAGTTCACTTTTTTCTTATCTAACTGTTCTGCAGCTGAGCAGCTCACATTTGTTTGTCTGGTGCCTGTATTTATCACTAATCTTTTATGAAGCCAGTCCTCTAATCAGGCCAGCTGAATGAATGGCACTTCTCAAAGAACAGAGGGAGGCTTAATCTGGATTGGCTTCCTTTCAGAAACTGCAAGTTTGGGTTTGTTTTGGTTTTTTTAAAGTTTAGGTGGTGGACCTCTAGGCAATAAAAGCTCTGCTCTTATACGGAAGTGAAAATAATGCTCAATTGTCAGAATCATGGGAAATGCTCTGTATGCTGTTGTTCATTCCCTGCTTGCTATAATCCTCTCTGTACCCTGTTGAAGCACATTGCAGCTGGGAGCTTTCTGGCCCAAGCCTGGTTAGAACCTGCTAGAGAAGGTAATGGTGGCACTGTGGTGTTAAACTTGCTCCCTTCAGTTTCTACACTTTGCTTTGATTGCATTAACACTGAAAATCATCTCTGACTTTGAATTTCCCTCTAACTAACCTAGAAATGGCATCTTTATGCCTAAGCAAACATTTTGTTTGTTGTTTTAAAGGATTCAGTTAGCAGGAATGAAAATAGTCCGGACATCACCTCACCTTGGACGCTACAAAGTGATGGACTACAATGAAGAGACAGAGACACAAGAGCCTTGGAGAAGGTAACTGTTCTAGAGGGAGGGGGGCAGGTAGGAGGCTACTCCTTGCCTTGTGGCAGGTTGACTGTTACCATCATCTTCCTCAGAACAGGCAGTAAGTATACCTAATGTTTTTCTGCTTTAATGTGGCCCCTAGTCAGTTTCAACTGAATCGTTCTGCTCCTGTCTCTGCATTTGAAGGGTTTCTCCTAGTTTCCTACTTTTTTCCTATTGTTAAGGACTCTTGCTAGCTAGGAAGCTAATGCATATCAGACTTAAGCATCACATCATTCAAGGAATGAAACTTTAAAAAAAATGGGGAGAGTTCAGTTTGAAGAGGCACCTTGTTACAACTTCCCTATAATAAAAACTTGCTCTTCAATCTGTATGGATGTACAATGTGCCATTAAAATAGTGGAAAGCAGCATTCTAGTTCAAAGACATGAGGAAGGTGCTATGAGCGACCTTAGCAAAGGCCCAGTTTTTACATGACAGAGCTGGGGGAGGGTGTTGGGTCAAGTGTGGTGGAGGCTTCTCATACTGACAGTACAGACTTCCCTCTATCATCTCAAAACTCAGGTTTCCATAACAACCCTTAAAACCTACCTAGAGCAGCCTGTGCACACCATTGCTGCAAGCCTCTGTGTTGCACTCCCAGGTCTCTCTAAGCTGCTGCCAGTTTCTTGGTTTTTCAGACTGTAGTTGCTACCTCGCTGGTCTCCCAGTCCAAATTGTCTTCCTTGTTTAGAATACTCAGCATGAACTTATTCTAATCTGTTTAGTCTTACAAAATGCCTTCTCTCTCTCATCTGTATTACATGAGAAGAATTTTCTTGGGGCTTTTCTGCTAGCAGCTTTCATCTGCTAAGCCCTTGCCCCCTCTGGAAGTCTGTTTCTTCTGCAGCTTCAGCTGCAAACAACATCTTCGTTCTTCTGTCTAACTGCAGGTTTTCTTTCTTCTTCAGGCCTACTTCCCGACACAACACCAGAAAAACATGGAAGGATGATGGAATGAATTCGTTAGAGTTCAAGCTCCTTTCCAGGACAAAGCATCCTCTTTATACCAACATCACTGTGGACATTGGATATGTTCCCCCATTTTCTTAAGAGAATGAAAACGAGCAGAGTTTGGGCTCAGCATGGCAGCATGCATATGGGTATTCAGCCTCTACCTCCTGCACCACCTGAGACTAATCCTGTTGACCTTCATGCATTTTACTTTTCTTCTGACTTTAAGATTTAGAAGAAAAACCTCATCAACAGGCTGCAGCTTACTGTAAAACTTGTCAAACCACAGTAAAACTAACTACTGAGGCAGACCCACCTCCCAGCCCTTGGGGATCAAGTCTCCTTGACAGTAAGTTGACCCAAGTTTTCTGGAACCTTTGTTTCACAGGTGGATAGCCCTGTCCTGCTTTGTACTTAAGTGTTAATTGGGATGCAAGCCATTCTGTCAGACAGGCCTCTGAAGTGCTGTATTTTGCAAAAGTATTGAAGCCAGTTACAGTTCTGTAAATATCTTTTGTGAATTTGAGTGAAATAAAGTTATGTGTTCAGGTTAAGATTTTCTAGAATATTTAATAAGACTGTAATAAAGGAGAAAGTTGCCCTGATACCAGACAAAACCAGAGCTTAAGGCCTTGTTTTTCTCTGGCCCGATCCATCGGTGTTTAAATGTTTTTATTGTAGCTGTAAGTAATTCAGGCCAAATGGGACCTGAGGCTGTCATCTAGTAGGGAAATTAATTAATGTTTGAGCAACAGCTGAAATACTAGATTATCTTTCAAGGTTGATCTATCTTCAACATAAAATACTAGAGGAAAATCTGAGTCAAACATGTCCCTGGCAGGAATGCATTTGTCCTTACCTGCCTGTGAGACTGACACAGTCTGCCCAAGACCCTCCCTTTTCTGTAACCTTCCTTTCTCTATAAAGCCAGTCAATAGTACTGCCTACCAGGTCCAGTTATTTTGCAGGCATGACACTGGGTGCTTTTGCTTGTTACTTGTAGATACTAAGATTCCCTGTTCACTGAAAGGCAGCATTTATCCCACTAACACCTAAGAACTTACTTAAAGCTTCAGCCTTCTCTACAGTTGGAATAATGTGTCAACCAGCTAGAGAACCATTCTTCAATACTATAGTAAGCAGAAGTTGCTTTTTGTCTTGCAATTCTTAAGTTATTGTGTCCTAAAAGAAACTCTCCCACCCCATACCTCCAAGGGATGCATATCCAACAAGCAGGTGTGAGGACAGTTAGGTATAATGCAGTAAGGAAAGTGCTCTAATTGAGATTTTAGCAGAAATCCTGCAGCATACTGGATCAGCTAGTTAACCACAGACTTCCAATCTTCTCAAAGAAGAATCACAAATAATAATAGCCTGGGTATCTATACAAATATGCACTCTAACAGTGTGGCCCAAAGCATTAACAAATGTGGACAGCAATTTCTTTCCATCTGACATGCTGGCCACTGCATTTCTCTCCAGAGTAACACACAACCTGCAGCCTGCTGCAGAACCGAGACTTTCATTTTGCCACAGGACACTTCAGCAGTCCCACAGCAGGGTGAGCTGAGCTCATGAAGGACAAGAGAAGCCTTTTGAATTCAATGGAGTGTATTTGTTGAGAGATTTTTAACATCTCCTGATCTATTACCATTATTGCCCTTCCCTCACACATACGCAGCTTTTCCTCAGGCTGGAAAAAATTAGCTTTTCTCAGCAATTTTGTAATTGGTGAAAATTCGTGTGCTTTTAATGAGAAAAGACTGGCCCGTTCCTTTTGAAGTCATGGAAATGTTGGCAGTGTTAAGCTGCCTTCCCCCTACAACAAATAAGAAGTTTAGGAATAGCTGCAAGAACAAAATTTTTTTTCAGGAGACTTAGTTCAAGTCCTTCCACTGGACCAGCCCAAACAAGGACACTTTTGCAAACATCCCAGCAAAAAGTGCATAGAAGAACACAAGGACCTGTCTCTTGGGTCAGTCCCTAGCTCCAGTCCTCACAAAAGGAAACTCTCAACCAATCAATTACATGCTGTGAAGAAAAACTTTCTTCTGTGCTACTGAAGTACTCTTTCAAGCAGAGTGCCAGGAGTCATCTGCTGTAATAGCAACCACAAACACGATCTGTTGCCATTCCCAATAGGCTGTATGGTGTCCACCCTTATGAGATCTTTGGCTCCATGCTGAAATCCACTGTGATGTTGACGTATAAAGGGTTATGTTCCACTGAGAGCAGTTTATATGAACAAGAGTTCAGTCCATCCATTTTCCATGTTCTAGATACCTGACGTAGAAGCTTCATCCTGAGGACAAAGAGGAGAAAATCTTCATTGACATGCATAGGAGAGGAGTTTTGAGCTCCTTCCCACTACTAGTAAACTTAGAGGCAGAGCTACAGCCGTTCGGTATCTACTGGGAATGTAAAGTCATGCTTTTCCCATCTTCAGCAAGGACAATCAGACATGGGGAAAAGTGTCCTTTGGTTTAATCTCTGAAATTATATAGTCAAATCACATCCATGTAACTATAACTTTGGAAGTTTCTAAGGAACATCACCCAGTTGATTCTAGGCAGATCTCATGTGCAACAGCTGCCAGCTGTGAAGAGTGGTGTCACAGGGATGTCCCCCAGCGCCTCTGGGTACAACAAAATGCCTGCTTGGCCTAGAGCAAAGAACTTGGCCCCCAGGTGCCTGGCTCCTAGCCACACACCGAGACAATGCAAGGTGGAACAGTGTTCTTGACTCACCTCTCTCCATTCTCCTCATTACCATGGTCTCGTTTGTGGAAGATCATCGTATACCTGGCTACATCAGCAGATGGCCTCACCACTCTCATCTTCTGCATCTCAACCCTGGGAGAAACAACAGTGCCATGAGCAAGTCATCACCTATAAGTAAGCTCTCAAGGAAAAAAAAAACACACATTTGGAGACTTCATCTCTTGCAGATGTCATCGAAGCAAGTACAGAGAACTGTAGGAAACTCATCTTCACCTCTTCCACAACCCATTTTGCCAGAGAAATGGGGCTCAGAGTTGTGTTTCTGGAGAACAGGTCCAATAGAGTGACAGATACCCCTTTCTTTTGAACAGAAGCAGGTAGCTACTACAGAAGAGGTCACGTAGAGCTTTAAGCACACATTATACAAGAGTACATTTAAATTAGTATCATCTGGTCTAGTTTCTACTGCCCTATATTAAACCCTAGGAGGTCTGTAGCAAGATTCCACACATTTTGCAACAAGTTCATCTCAACTCCTAGCCCCTATACTTGATAGTTCTCCACTTTAAAAAAGCATGTTTTCTTTTTTAATAGTTGGCAGATAGCTGTAAAATTTTTATTCGTTGACATGACATGAAGAAAATTTTCTGAGAACAGTGCCAGAAACACTGAGCCCCATGCATGGATTTAAGTGTCTGACATCAGGTACTTGATTGGAGCTTTTGGCCTTGAACATCTGTGGAGCACAACAATTTTGTTCTGTCAGCAGAAAGGGTTAACTTCATGACAATGGAATTAAGGAATAGCCCAGGTCTGCTAGTCACATCAGCAGCTGAAAGAGCAATAGGAAACCAAGAATTGAAGAAACTGAGCCCCTACAGCTTTCCAATGACTGTTTGTAGCAGTAAATTACCAAACAAATACAACAAATGATCTGAAAAGTCTCTTTGTGATGCACACCTGAGGAAGGGGCCGAAAAAGAGACCATCACATTTAGCATAAAGGCAAAACAGCAGGACCTAAGAGTACCCCAGCCCACAGTTCTTGAAGATACTGAAGGGGATGCTGCCATCTGCTGTCTTCGCACAGGAAGGCTGCAAGGATCTCTCCGTGCAACCCACCCAGACAGCAAGCTTCCCATTACCTACCCACTGCACACTCTGTAACCAGCCCAGTCCAAGATCTACCCAAACGGAAAGGCATGAGCCAAGTCCAGTTGCAGTGTGCGCTCTGGGTCGTACGATTTGGTTTCCACACCAAGACCACAACAGCTGCAAAGTTATGAGGTGCCATACACAAGCAAGCATCACTTTTGATTCCAACCACTTGCAAACATTGTGGACACCCTCAGTAAATCCTGCTGATCTGCTGCACAGCTGGTTCTCTGCTGCCCACAGGAACATTTGAAAGAACACCATTGTCACCTCTGTTCGCTCATTAGCTGTGACACTTCTCAGGAAACTGAGGAGCAAGATGGTACCAAGCCATCCCCTACCACTATAAAAGCCAGCTCCCGAGAGGTCACAGAGAAGTTGGTGTCTCTAGCTAGGGGTAGGGAGGGGAAAAAAAAAAAAAAAGTTGTGATTAAGAAGGGACAGAAATCCATGTCGCTGTAGACCTTTTAGATTTCTTGAGATACAGGTGACTGATCTGCTGAACTGACACAGAGAGGAACTTTCAAATGAAGGTTTTTAACTTTAACACACTTAATTTCACCAGTTTAATATCACCAGGGGTTTGAATTTTATGCTCCCCCAATGCTTGTTTGCATATTTAAGCAATTGAAAAGGATAAACACTTAAGAATGACAGAGTATACACAAGTTACAAATTGACAGGCTCTGCCAGCAGAGCTTGCAGGGTTGTGGGGTTTTTTCACTAACAGCAATGCAGGATTAGAGGTTTCCTCCTTGGCAAAGGGCAAAAGATCAACATAAAAGTTTTGTTGACTTCTTTGTCCCACTAAACCTCTCAAACTAACAACTTTCTCCTACTTTGACAGGCACATCTGCAAAACTAGTTTTAACAAGAGCAAAGGGCATATGCATATACATGCAGTCTTTCTAAAATTCAAGTTATTCACTATCTTAACTATCATCACTACCACCCACATACAAATAAAGCCCTGCTTGGTGTAAATCATGGTGGTCAATTAATGCAAAAAACCCAATCCCACCAAAACCAAAACGCTCTCTTGCAAAGTATGGAACTCAATACATTTGTGTCTCTGGCAAATCCAGACTTCAATCTTCTTACTTTGGTTATGACCGATTTCCAAGCAAGAATACAAATACTGTGTGGCCAAGACAAAAACAAAACAAACCAACCAAAAACCCCACACCCAACCAACAATGCTGTCAGGAGGAGGACCAGGTCTCATGCATGCCTAACCTTTTCAAAGGGGAAACTGTTCAAGAACTACATCTCACACTCCAAATCCCCATTGCAATACTGTTTTGAATTGAAGGCTCCTGTAGTGTTCCACCTTTGGAGGCTAGGTGTGAAGTCACACCAATTTTTTTTATTTTTTAAAACCAATGCCTCCCCCTCTCACACCCATTTCCCTCTAGCCTTTTATTTATTTATTTATTACCTGATTCGAAGGTCGTCATCTTCTCCACCCCAACCCCAGTAGTTGTTAGAGAATCCGTTCACCTTGGAAAACTGATCTCTTGTTAGAGCAGTTACACCTCCAAAATATCCCTGGTACCGTAACCTAGAAGTACACAAGAAGAGAGAAGGAAGAATTAAAAGTCAAGTTCTACCAACAATGAAAATATCACCCTGAAACTCTGGATCTAGACCTGTCTTTCACAGACTGAAGGGTGCACAGATCCATGAGGTAGGTCTTGTTCTCTTCCTCTTTTCACAAAAAGATGGTGATTTGCTTTAGGCCAGAACTCTCCAACTGAGAGAATGTAGCCTTCTTCAATAGTTTCTCTCTCTCTTTACACGACTCCCTGTGCCAGTCAAAAAGGCACTTTACCTCAAGGACTCTGATGAATAGAAAAGGAACAAAGCTACGCACTAACATAGTGGAAGCTTTGCAAGCCATCGACTATCTTAGCGCTGAATCTGAAAAACTTGGAATGAAATCAGATCACAGCAAGGGGGCATGCGCTATGGGATATCGCAGGACCAATTCCAAGGTAAGGTACAGTGCAAGTTACTTAGTAACCTAAGGTAATGGAGTTCAGCTCTGAAGGAGATCAATTTCTAACTTCTACCTTCCTTCTCCTGGAAACTGCATCTACTTTAAAAAGGTGTTTACATACCATGTTTATTTATCTTCTTATACTTATCTATCTTTTGCTAGTTGCTTTTTATGATAGCTTCCTCTTTCCTGGCCCTTAAGGTAAGCGTTACAAGACAGCCTCTACTACATTGCCACTGCCACCTTCAGAGGTGATGTGCAACATGGCTGCAGATTGCATTTTGATTTCTAGACGTATGTGAATCTAAACAGATGAAGAAATTGCCAGGGCTAGAAAGTATCCATTAGGGTAATTTGCAAAGGGGCAATGCTTATTATTATTTCTGGTTTACCATGAATCTAATTTAAAAGCATCAAAAAAAACCCCCAAAAAACAACACACAACCTCCCTCGTAGACTATTTTTCCTGTCATAGCATCACAGGAGAATTGCAGAGGTTGGAAGAGGCCTCTGGAGGTCAGCTAGTCCAACCCCTCTGCTCAGAGCAGGGTCTGCTAGAGCAAGTTGCTGAGGACCATTTCCATTCAGGTTCTGAGCATCTCCAAGGATGGAGATTCTACAACCTCTCTGGACAGCCTGTTCCAGTATTTGACCACTCTCGCAGTAAAAAAAAAAAAAAGCTTTTTCATATGTTTAAATGGAATTTCCCGTATTTCAGTTTGTGCCCATTGCCTTTTGCCTTTCACGGAGAAGGGTCTGGCTCCACCTTCTTTACTCCCTTCCGTCAGGTATGTATACACATTTACAAGATCCCCCCTGCCTTCTCTGCTCCAGGCTGAACAGTCCCAGCTCTCTCAGACTCTCTTGACATATCAGATGCTGCGATCCCTTAATCATCTTCCTGGCTCTTCTCTGGACTCGCTCCAGTATGTCCACGTTTTTATTGTGCTGGGGAACCCAGAACTGGACACAGCACTCCAGGTATGGTCTCAATGGTCCTGAGTAGAAGGGAACAATCACCTCCCTCAATCTGCTGACAACACCCCTCCTAATGCAGCCCAAGATGCTACTGGTCTTTATCATGAGGGCACATTGCTGGCCCAGATCCTTTTCTGTAAAGCTGCTTTCCAGACAGTTGGCCTCCAGCATCTACTGGTGCATGGAGTTGCTCCTTTCCAGGTGCAGGACTCTGCATTTCCCTTTGTTGAACTTCTTTAGATTCCTGTTGGCCACATTCTCCAGCCTGACAAAGTCCCTGGTACATCAATCACCCCTCCAAGATTTCTATCTTCTGAAAACTTGCCGAGGGTGCAATCTGCCCTATTGACCAGGTTACTAATGAAGATACTAACCAGGACCAGCCCTGGTATCAAACTCTGGAGTAAACCACTAGTGATTGGCCTCCAGCCAGGCTTTGCTCCAATGATCAGAATCCTTTGAGCCCAGCAGTTCTGCCAGTTTTCAGTCCATCTCACTGTCCACTTACTAGTCCATACTTCATCACTTTGTCAACGGGAATGTTATGGGAGACAGTGTTGAAAGCCTTCTTAAGTCCAGGTAAACATTATCCACTAATTCCTCCCTCGCCCACCAGGCTAGTCAAATCAGAGAAGGCTATCAGGTTGGTCAGGCATGACTTATGAACAGATTTGCTTCATCACCTTCCCAGGGATTAAAAGGTGACGTTGACAAGCCTATAGTTCCTCAAATCCTCCATCTTGCCAGTCCTGAAGATAGAAGTGACATTCGTTTTCTTCCGGTCCTCAGGAACCTCCCCCACTCATCATAGCCTTTCAAAGATAACAGAATGGCCTCGCAGGTCACCCAACTGGGATTTCAACCTGTGGTCTCAGCTCAGTTTAGGTATCTATCTTGAGCTCAGGATCTGAATTCCTTCAGATGTATCCAGGAATTCTCTTGGAAGAAGAGCATTATTATCCCCACTTCACAGATGTGTAAACAGAGGCAGTGACACAGAAAAGAAAGGATGAATCTAATTCAAACCACCAGTATCCTAGTGAATACTGGTGCAGGGTATTCACAACACCCTAGTGCAGGGTATTCACACAAAAACATCTTGTCAGTGTAAGACTCTTTAAAGCCAAGGCTTAAAGCTAACTAACAGCTTCTTTCCACAAACAGGAGAAACCTGAGGAAATTGATAGTAAGACCACCCCTTAGTAAAAGCAAAAAAAAAAAACCACCACCATCTGCATGCTTAGCTAAGCTAAACACTTGCAGTAAGTAAGGCACAGGAGGTTAAGTAAAGCACCTCAAGCTTTGTGCCATGTTATTAGCCTGGATTCTACGTGCCTGTCAATTAACCAAAGCAATGTTTCTGTTGCTTTGGTGCATGACCATTCTACAGCCCTCAGCGTTCTCCGCAAGGCACAGTGCTCCAAAAACTTGTCACAAGCCTAGTTCATTTGTGCTTGTTCCCATTTTCACTGAGTAATCGGAAAGTGAATATTATTCTGTGTAAGAATTTGCACATCTCACTTCTTTCTCATATATTTAACAAAGGAAACCCAGAAGTGAAGCAGAGCTTTACTTCAAAGTACTCTGAGATCAGCTTTTGAAAAGTCCACTTCTAATTAATATTTAGAGCAACATGACATAAGAGGTGACTCTTGAAAAAAACATATTCAGTGAAACCACTCTAGTCATTAAATTCACCAAGCACAGGAGCCTTTTTTCTCTGAGGTGGACTGAACCTGCCTTTTCACTTTAAATTATTTATATCACACTATCACTTAGGGGACCCATTTAAAAATCAGAACGATCCTGTATTAGATGCTGTACAGCCAAATAATTAAAGGACAACCCTTTCCTTTGGCAAATTCTCACACTTGAGCTCTCAATATCAGAAGTTCCCTCTTCAATAGCAAAAGCTAAGTGGCAAGTTTTATTAGCACAATAGTAAGATCACACTGTCAAATCACAGGACCACAAGACTGCAAGTGTATTTCTAGCTTTGACAGAAGCTCTTCACACAACCTCTGTCACGTTGCTTTCCTTTCAAAACGTCCTTTACCTCACCCCAGAAACTATAATGATGACAATGATCATTCATACAGGTGACCATGGAGCTGACTTCAAAGCTGTCCGTACAGTTATCTTGTCAGAAGGTGCTCCAGAGAGGCAAAGCATTACCATCAGAAACCTGGTGTCAGGAGGAAGGGTAGATACCAGCATACAGCTCCATCAGAAGAGAAACATTACCAGTAACTTGGCATTTCCCAGTTGGTATTCTCTCCATATTCCTGGTTTCCTACCTGTATCCAGTATTGTTCCTGCCAACTACAAGGTGCTTTGGTTGTCTGTCACACATGTAAATGTTAAAGTCATTTTCTGGCACCAGATCCACATCATGGAAAATGAAACAGTCCCAGTTCGCTTCTTTTAGGGCCTCTAGGTATCCTACATTCAGCAGTTTAGCTCGATTAAATTTGGTGCTGCCAGCCTGTGGAAGAGAATGGAAAAAACATCTGAAGAAGGTGTCAAACCTTTTGAACCAGAACTGCTCCCAGGCATTTGTTCTAATTGTGTAGTTTGCAACCGCATTCGTGCGTCACTGCCTTTACAGCAGTAACTACACAAAGAGCTACCCCATAACATTAGATACAGCATCAGAGTGGCCAATGATGCAAAGTGTTTCTTCAGTCTCTACTTGTCATGAACAAACACAGCCAGGGTCAGGAGAGCCTATGGTTATCCGGGCACGAGAAGTATGCACGCTGTGTAATGCAATTTCACTGCTATTGCTGCTCCTGTCCTGGAGCTCCCATCAGGCTACATAACAAAAGAGATATCAATAAACAGTTCAGAAACTGGCACTCCATACAACTGTGTCAGTAAGGCTTATGGAAGTTTTAAAACAAAAAACAAACCACAAAACAAAACACACAACCAAACCAAAACAACACAACATTACTCCCATACTGATTGGTTTATAGATACCAGAGCACCTGCCACAGATGATTTATGCTTGTCCACTCAGTTTAGAAGATAGCAATGCTTGAAGAGTTCACTGTATTTCCTTAGGTCACACAGTAGATGGCAGAGTGGGAAATAAAAAGCAGGTCTCTTCATTTTTAACTCCTATCTATAACCTAATTACACTGCACAGGGACTCCCCCTAGCACAAAGCTTCACTTGACTTTTACGAGTCTTTGTTGTTTGCTTTTGCTGTAAGTTAGTGCATCTTTGCTTTCCAAAAATATCATTTTTCATCTTTAAGGTATACATATATATACACACACCTGGCAGTTTTTTAAGCTTACCATGTCACCATTCACTCCGGAGCAACAGGTGTGCTTATCTTGCTATTTATTTTTTTACTGGGCTATACACACATGCCAGCCTGTAGAAGGCTTTCTGCTTCTGAGGACAAGGCAGTGAGTTGCCTCAAGTTCCCACCTGGGAGTCAGAGGGTCAAGCCCTGTCCTCCCAGAAACTAACAGGACAGTCATTCTCCAGAGCTAGGAACCTGATGTATTTAAAAGAATAAAAAAAGCAATTTTCAAGAGAAAGGGGTCATTTGCTAGAAAGTGCCTGGACTGAAAGAGGCTCCATGGACGATGAGAAAGAAGTTGGCCTCCCCAGACTGAGAGAAGGTTAGCTGTAGCGAAAAGCAGTTGTATACAAAGCATGTTTTATCATTCTAAAAAGGAACACTTTGCTCTGAAGAAGCAATTTGTTCACCATCACTAACAGCCATCTGCTCCTGCACAAAGGTTTATGGGATTTATGGCTCCATACCTGCAGTTAGGAAATACAGCTCAGTGCCCGCTCTGAGAAATTGAGAGAGGGATAATAAATTGCTTCCATTCTCAGTAAGGGAAAGAATGCACTTTCCAAGAAAAATTTAGATACAATTCACCCAAGATCTATTATGTCAAATTCCTGACTTTTTTTTTTGGTTAACGTGTCCTGTATATGAAAATATCTGTCAGAAAATCTTCTCCTGATAATGAAAGCATAGGTTATTGAGTGAACAGAACAATTCAGATGACTGGTAAAGAACATACAGAGAACTTCACTTGTATTGGGTATCAAACCCAGCCTAGTTCAGCAGCAACATTTACCATCTGCTGCTCTTCTGTCTCCCCCACCAGTACCGTCAGCCACCACAGCCCACTTCCTGCACAAAATGTAGCCAAACGACAGTGAAAATTACTTTCCAGGAAGGGCAGTTTTCAATGTTAGACCACATACTGAATGAATAGCAAAGTTTACTCTCATCTTTTATTGAGGAGAGAATAATCCTCCTTTGTTTCTATGAAAGAAAAACACTGACCACAAGACAAACTTATGTTGGGAAAGAAGTTATTCACCCTTTATGGATTACAAACTCACATTTTTTTCAGCACTACACTCATGTATGCACACATTGTGCAGAGAAACACGATTTTCAAGATGTTACAAGTAGCCCATAAAGAAGAGATCTGGAGTATGCCCTTCAATGGCTCACTGAGAAAAATATAAAAGGCCCATTTCTTAATCTTCCTCCAAAGTAAACTCTGTGTATTTTAATAGTTAAATCCTGTTTTTAACTATTTCTTTCCTCAAAAGATACTTAAAACAACTAATGACATCACAAATGGAGAGTGAAAATGGATTTGCCGTAAAAGAGAGTTTTCACTTTCCAGTCTTTGGGTATGACTATCTACATGGAAAGACTAAGCAAAAGCTTCCAATCTTCCAGGTAAAAACTTTGATAGAACAAGTCCAGACTTGTCATTACTGCTCACATCAAATAAAAAGTAATACAGAAGTATGGAAGTTTTGACTGTTGTCATGTTAGCATTCTCCATCTCACATATTTCAATAAATAAAGAACATATGCCCATTCTCCCAATGATTTATTGCTAACCGCTGCTTGCTAGCTGGAGTGAGCCATTGACATGTAAAATTACCATATATACTAATGCAGAAAAAGAGCCTCAGTTTTTCCACTCTATGGGCCACATGACTCTAAACAATGAAAGAACAGTCTATTCCAACTGAAAGTATATACCCTGCCATGACTTTTGTTGCTGTTCTGCTATGCCATTGAGCAGAAGTGTAAGCTTTCACCTAGAATGCACTGCCTTACACTGGTTAACTGACTCTAACCTCTTTAAACAGATGGGAGGAGAAACTATATTAATTTATCACCTTTTTCTCCTGCTGTCTGAAAAATCTGTTTAGCGTCAAAGCAGAACACGTTAGTAGATGATAGTAAAAGAAAGCAAACAATAAAAGATCAAGAAAAAGACAGCATATTACAAAAGAGAAATCTATACTGCTTTTAGCTCATGTGACCAGAACATAAGCATCTTACATGAAAGACAGTGTGGCACAAGTCTGCATGCTCAAATTTTAGCCGCTGACTCAGAGGAGCTAGAAAGAAGGCAAATAAAGAAATCAATCCATCTTCAAGGAACCAAATGCTCTCCCATGACTACTTCTTCCCACAGCCCTTGCTGGGCAAGTAAAGCACCTACAAGCAGTAGCTGGCGTGTTTAGTTTGAGACAGCAGAAGTACAACCACATGATACACACAGCTTACTAAGCAAAACAGCCAGCAAGCAGATGGGAGAGAAGAGCTAGGTACAAACTGAGGCTTTTGATCCAAACAACTCCAAATTTAAAGACAGAAGACATGTCAGCCTAGTTATGTACGTGTATACTGCAAGAGAAGTGAGTGCATTAGTAACGCAAAAGATGCTTATCTTGAACGCTAACTCAGAAATAGTAAGTTACTTAGACCGAGAAATGGACACCAGTTGAAGCCACCGTTTGTTAATACTTCCCAGCCTTGCTAACAGCAGCTGAAATCCTGTAGCGTACCAGCAATGGCTGCACACACCATTGCATCCCTCAACAAGTAGAAGTGTTTGAAGCAGGCTTGGAGGACTGATATTAGCAGAGGCAGCAAGCATGCCTCTCCTAGGACTGCAGAGCACTGACATCATCCCCACCCAAACACGTCTCTGCAGAGTTGCCTCACCTGGTGAATAACGTAGATGCCATAGTCCAGCTGCTGCCGCTGTAGGAAGGGGTGGAGGTGCTCCAGGAGGTACAGCAGATGCTTCTCTCGATTGCGGTGTGGGATAAGGATGGCCACATGCTGCAATGCTGAGCACTCCGTAGGGTGATACCGGCCCTTGGCTACCTGAGGGTTCTCCTTTTGCACTTCTTCTAGTGTGAGAGATGCTTTGAAAGTGAGTTTGCTGGCACCTCCTGTAGGAGAAGCACAAGAAGCTTTCCCGAGCCGTTTCTGGTTGTGGCTAGTGCAGTCACCTAATGAGGCACTCTGTAACCAGCATAAGAAACCCAGGTTCAAGCCCCAATTGGTTTCCCTGCCTTTCCAAGAGAAAAGTAGTACTACAAGGACATTATGCGGGCAGTGGAAGGAGAGGGTATCAAGCGTTTAGTTGCTTAAACTGATTATAGAGTAATGATGATTTTAAAAAAAAAAAAAAAAAAATCAAGAGAAGTTCCACCCTACTGCAGGAAGATTGGCCAGAAACAGCTGCCAGGGCAAAGCAGAGGAGAGGGAAGTGGAAAGAAACATAGGACTGTGGCTGTGAGAAGTCAACTCTACTTAAAGCATGAACAAAAGCATCAAAGGCTAAGGCCTTTTTAAGATAAAATGTATCAACATTCTCTGTACCCAAATGAAGTTTCCATCACTTCCCTTGCACTGAGCTATCTTTACAGTCCCTCTGGACTTGGCAAACCCATGAAAAAGAACAAAGCAGTCAACTGAGACAGCTACAGCCACAGTGCGTTTACTTAAGCAAATACGTCCTGGGGGCAGGGATGGGGGTATGCAGCTAGACAGCAGCTTTTTGGATTACATCGGAGAGAGGGAAGAATCCAGCTTCCCAAACAAATCCCTAATCACGTTCACAAAAAGGAAGAGGAAGACGACAATGACACGGTACTGCAAAGCAGAAGCCTGGTGCTACTAGCAATACCAAGACAAAAAAAGTGGACTAATAAAAATGCCAAACCAAGGAAACAGTGACCTATTTGAACCTTCGCTATAAGTAGTGCTAACCCCAACGCAGCTGTGAAGTCCTTCAATTGTCAAGATAGACAAAAGTACATCTAATGACGAAACGGCAAAAAATTAAGGGAAGGTGAAACGACTTGTGGTTGAGATAAAGATAGTTTAATAAAAAAAAGTGAAAACTGCGCAAGCAAGGCATAAAGAGAAATTAATTCATTACTTCCCATTGGCAGGCAGATGTCCAGCCACGCCCTGAAAAGCAGGGCTTCAGCATGTATAGCAATTGCTGGGAAGACAACGCCATAATGATGAACACCCCCCGCTTCCTCCTTTCCCTGAGCTTTTATTGCTGAGCATGATAAGTGGTATGGTCATATGCTATGGAATACCCCTTCCATAAGTTGGGGTCAACTGTCTCGGCTGTGTCCACTCCCAACCTCTTGCCCAGCCCAAGCCTACCAGATTTCAGGGAGCCTGGGAAGAGAAAGACAAAGCCTCAACAGTGTGCAAACACTGTTCAGCAGCAGCCAAGTCACCGGTGCATTATCAAAACTGTTTTAGCCACAGATGCAAAGCACAGCACCATACGGGCTGCTATCATCCCAGCCAGATCCAGCACAGGTACTCTGTGCCACAAGTCGCTTCCTCAGCCAGAAGTGCTTCCTGCAACTGGTTATATTGTATTTGTTTCACAGGAAAAGTGTTTAACTAAAACAGCTAGAAAGAAAACCAAGTCAGCAGTACCAAAGCAGATGTAACTTGTTAGAAAGGAGAGGAAAGCACCATTACTTACGTAGGTACGGAGACAGAGCTGGGCAGTGACCCTGAAATGACTTCACCGTGGGAACTTTCGCAATTGATTCGATCTTCTCCTCCTTTTGATTGTCCTCCAGGCTATTTACCTTTCTGAAATCCTCCACCATGCTCTTAGCTTTAGAAATTTCTTGTCTGGAGTCCACAAAGTAACTGAATGTGGCCCATAGCAGCATCAAACACAAAGTCACAAGCACCAACACTTTGAACTTATAGAAGAGGTGAAAGACATAGAAGTTCAAGGCCATGGCGCTCTCTGATTCGCAAACTGCTTCCTCTGCTCTGAGGCCAAGGCAGGCCACTGCTCACCCAGTGGGGATGAATCCAAAGAGAAGACCTTTGGTCACAGTAAGGAAGGAAAGCTGGAGGTAGAGAGGGCTGCCACACTTCCTGCAGTTTCACAGTTCATGGAGCCATGGCGCTTTTTGCTCTTCCAATGTCAGAAAATACAACTTAACCTGGGGGGGGGGGGGGGAGCAGGGAAAAAAGGAAAGAGTTAGTTTCTACTGCCCTCCACTGCTGTAACTTCACAGACTTCGCGAAAAGAGCTTATGACAAAACATGAAAGAAACAGCAAGTATGAACTACTGGTCAGAAAGTAAGACACTGACCTTTGGTCCCAGCTCAGCCACAAACCAGCTGCATGATTTTCAGCAAATCACTTTCCTGCTTTGTTCTCCACTCCCAGGAGAGAGGTTTTTTTTTTTCTCCCCCCAGGCTGGTAAAGTGAAACCACTACCCCATATTATCTCTGTGTACAGTGCCTGGCAATACACAGGCTTTACTACTTCTATTCCTACCAAAATTAACAACAGCTGCAAGGCAAGGGATTCCGCTGGCTATGAGTAAAGTCAGCTCCCCCCACCAAAATGAAAACCACATGAATGTCTGTAGAATTAAACTATTTTCTTCTGAAAGATAGTATTATTGATGCTATGTTACTCTGCACAACGCCGTGTGAACCCCGCAATACTTGACTGGCATTAGAAATCATTCCTCTCTATCTGCTGCCTGCCAGTACCACCTTGTGAGTCTTTGCCCAGTATCGCCCTCTCACATGCTGCTGCAGAAGGCAAATCTTCCTGCTTTTCACAGGAAAGGTTCAGTTTTTCAGTGTTAGGTCTGTGAGAATCCAATCCTTTGTTCTGCTTCCTGCCCTCTTTCAAGAGCTCCATTTTCATACAGCCTTTCACTGCCATCACACTATAAAGTTACCATGCTAATACTTTTGTCTGTTATTATCATCGCATAGCAGAGAAAGAGTGAAATTTTAATAAAAGGCAGCTTTGATATGGAAAACACACAAGAAAATTGCCACCTGTGAGAAGAACAAGGATTGAGGCTAAGTGAAAGCAAAGGCAGTGATTAAAGACAATGCACACAAAACAGGCTGGAACAAAGAGAAGAAACACAAAAACATGGAAGGTTATTTTAAACTAGCTTTCAAAATATACATGAGACCCTGGAGAGATATCGCAGGCCGAAGGAGTACAGTAACTCTACATTCCCACTATGGAAAAACATACACAAAATCATCAATTTACCTTATATTATTACTTCATAGGTTAAAAGGTATTACGTTTTTTTCCCCTGAGACACAAGAATGGTATGTGCACAGAGAGGCATGTCTAATTCTACTAACAAACGATAAAGAACTGTACCCTTATGAATGAAGGCGACTGAGAAACACAGTGAAGAGCTGGCACTTTTACAACTCCCGCCAAAGATGGAGAACTTGTGAACTTAAGAGGACTATAACTGGAAATAAAAGGACAAGCAAGAGGTTAAGCCTCAATAAAAACTTGCCTGTCAGAGAAACGAAAGGAAACTTGATCATTGCCCCTCTGGAGGATGTTGCTTCACTATTTCACACTAAGGTCTCTTCATTTGGAAAAGTGATCTTTCACCAGCAAGCTTAAAATACTCAGCTTGCCAAGTCAGGCAGCTAACCCAGAGTCAAGAACACCAGAGTTCGGGCCTTGTAAAGAGGAAGAAAAAAAAAAAAAACACCACCACACAAATGTTAGGCCTAGGGCCTGCTGTTAAGACGACACATCTGGAGAAGTAGTATAAAAGCCAGAGTTGTAACACATCCATAAAATTAATGGAATAGCCTTCATAAAATACTGGCTAGAATAGTCATGCAGAATCTACTCCAACCTTAACAAAGCCCAACAGTCACTCTGCAATTCCCATGAAATGGAGCAAATGCTTTGCACTTCGTAACTTCCAATTAGATAAAGTGAAACCCTTACCAATTAAGTACAGGTTGAGGATATGCAAATCACAATTACACAATGGCTGAGGTTGGAAGGGACCTCTAGAGGTCATCTGGTCCAACCCCGCTGCTCAAGCAGGGCCACCTGGAGCCAGTTGCCCAGGACCGTGTCCAGACAGCTTCTGGATATCTCCAAAGATGGAGACTCCACAGCCTCCCTGGTCAACCTGTGCCAGGGCTCAGTGATTCTCACAGTAAAATTAAGCGTTTCCTGATATCCAGATGGAGCCTCCTGTGTTTCAGTTGTGTCTATTGCTTCTTGTCCTGTTACTGGGCACCACTGAGAAGAGCCTGGCTCCATCCTCTTTGCACCCTCCCTTCAGGTATTTATACACATTGGGAAGTTCCTCCCTGAGCCTTCTCCAGGCTGAACAGTCCCAGCTCTCTCAGCCTTTCCTCACAGGAGAGATGCTCCAGTCCCTTCAGATCTTCATGGCCCTTCGTTGGGCTCTCTTCAATACGTCCATGTCTTTCTTGTACTGGGGAGACCAGAAATGGACATAGGACTCCAGGTGTGGCCTCACCAGTGCTGAGTAGAAGGGAAGGATCACCTCCCTCGACCTGCTGGCAATACTTTGCCAATACTAGCTCAGGATACCACGTGCCTTCTTTGCTGCAAGGGCACATTGCTGGCTCACATTCAACTTGGTGCCACCAACCTTTTCTGCCAAGCTGCTTTCCAGCTGGGTGATCCCCAGCATGTAACGGTGCATGGGGTTGTTTCTCCCTCTGGATGGCAGCAGGACCCTCTGGTGTATCTGCCACTCTTCACAATTTGGTGTAGTCTGCAAGCTTGCTGAGGGCACGGTCTGCCCCATATCTAGATCATTAATGAAGATGTTAAACAGGACTGGACCCGGTATTGACCCCTGGGGTACACCACTAGTTACTGGCCTTTAACTAGACTTCATGCCACTGATAACCACCCTCTGGGCCCAACAGTTCAGCCAGTTTTCAATCTACTTCACTGTCTGCTTATCCAGCTCATACATCAACAGCTTCTTTATGAGGATCTTATGGGAGACAGTGTCAAAGGTCTTCCTGAAGTCCAGGCAGACAATATCCACTGCTCTCCCCTCGTCTACCAGGCCAGTCATTTCATCGTAGAAGGTTATCAAGTTGGTCACGCATGACTTCCTGTTGGTGAATCCATGCTGACTACTTCTGATGATTTTCTTGTCCTTCATATGCCTGGAAATGGTTAGCTGCTCCATCACCTTCAAAGGTATCGAGATGAGGCTGACCAGCCTATAGTTCCGTGGGTCATACTTCTTGCCCTTCCTGAAGACAGTAGTGACATTTGCTTTCCTCCAGTCTTCAAGTGCTTCTCCCAGTCGCCATGATTGATCAAAGATTATCAAGAGTGGCCTCGCAATGACATCAGCCAGCTCCCTCAGCACTCATGAGTGCATCCTATTGTGGCCCATGGACCTACATATGTCCAGTTTGCTTAAGTATTCCCTGACCTCTTAAGCAATCCTCTTTCACCAAGGGTACATCTTCCTTGCCTCACCCTTTCCTCCTGGTCTCTAGGACCTGGGATTCCTGAATCCCAGTCTTGCTAGTAAAGACTGAGGCAAAGAAGGCATTCAGCCTTTTCTATGTTCTGCGTAACCAAGTCCCCCATCCCATTGAGCAACGGGCCCACATTTCCCTTGTCTTCCTTTTGTTACCTATGTACTTACAGAAGCCCTTCTTGTCATCTTTGATATTCCTAAATCATGGCTGATATATTGGTTGGGGGGTGAAAAAAGAACACCAAGTTAGACATTAAAACATTTGCAAACAAAAATTCAATACTAAACAAATCTTGCTTTAAACAATAATCCCCAAGATGCTGGAAATGTGGTTCTTTCTTCTTCTTCTATACTTTGTAACTCAGGGTGACTATCCCTCAAATATGGGTGGGAAAACATCAGTAGTACAACTAAACTCTCCCCATAGCTCTCAAACCTGTCTCTGGCTAGATCTGACCTTCATCAAAGCTACCAAGAAACTTTCACCGGAACATAAAGTGCAACTCTTCTTGTGAAATAAATTCTCAGTGAAGCATAACCAAACCTAGTTTAGAAAGTTACAGCTGACTGCAAGGGCACAGCACTTCAGGCCACAAGGTTAAAACCAGCATGGTACCCATTTCAAAACCCATGAAAAAAAATTAAATAGAAAAAACCATACTTATCCAAATATGACATCAGCCAGAACTCCAAAATCAATGAAAAATGAGATGGATAGGTCTCTATCTATATGTAGACATACTTATATCTAGACAGACACTACAAACACACTTCTAAACATATCCATGATCATATTGAGGCACATAAATACCGCATGATCTGCATTCCGCAACTTCATATCTGTACTAATAACTGTCCCTGTGCTCTGCAGCTTGTCTGTCAACTCAAGTTCTGTGGCCTGCTACGTTTTTTGAAATGTATGCCAAACCCTACTTGCTTGCTCCAAGGTTCCTAGCACTGTTCAGAATAGGCTACCTGTAGGAACCAACCAGAAATACAGTGCTATATGACTCACCCCACAAACAGGGGGGTTCAGTTCTGATCCTTGAGCCTGCTGCATGAACACAAAACCCTAACTTGCTCTCCATCCAAGCAGCCCAAAATAGTAAGCAAGGTTCCAGCATGGACAAGACTTCTTCCTAAGCAAAGCAGAAAGATCAGAGCCATCCATTTTCATTCAGGGTTTTCCCCAACAGAAATACACATGCATTGGGCCGTGCAAGCACAGAGCAAGTGAGTAACATATGTGCCAGCTGGTTCCCCATGCAAGTGCTGCAGGGTCAATCTACCCATATGCAGTGGGCATTTGCTTAGCAGCCTGACTGAAGCCATTAGCATTGCCAAGCTCAGAGATACCCAGAAATTCTAGGCTAAAGGCCGTTCTTTTTCATCTAGGCAAAACTCCTGGGTAGACGAAGACAGTATCAGCAGGAAGATGGATTACTGGTAGCCCCAGTCTAGATATTAGTGAAGGAAAGTAATCTTATAAACAAAATTTGTTATGTAATTGGAGTTGATAAAACCTCATTATTTTCCAAACACTTATTTTTCCCGGATATGTTTTTAGATAAAAATTGTCATCATGATAACTATGCTAAAGCCTAGAGTCACATGATTACTTACCAAAAAAGTTACATTTAACAGTATAAATAACCAGTGAGAACATACTTTCTGCCTAAATTTTATTTTTCATATGTTTGTATTTAAAATAATTCACCCTGTATGGAACTGCAGAGCAGCTCCAGAGAGATACTTTCATTTGATGCATGGAAAATTAATTTTTAATTTACACAAACTAACTTTCTGATTCTACTTGTTTCACACTGCCTGGTAAGGACAGGTTTCCTATCATGCAGGATTTCCAGAAGCCCCTGCAACCTCCTCAAGCTCACGCACAAATCCACAGACAGCAGAACAGGTTCAGCAGCAAAAAGGAATCACTTCAATCTAACTTTAAAAACCCTCATAAATTCAAGCAGGAAATGAAGCATGAAAGAGTTCCTTGAAACTGCATTTATCAGCTCTGTACTATGCAGACTATTACTTAGTATTTTATCTAGGCCAAAATCAAAAGCAGCAATAGGTTAGCTCTGGGACTATCATGAAGCAGTATAGCGATCTTCTTCATTAAACCCTCCAAGAAAGAATTAAATTCTTTACAATTGACAAGGTAGAAAACTCACTGTACAGCATCAGCTTTTCTAAGCAAGACAGTTCAAGTCCAAGTTTTACAAGAGTCTAAACCTGCTCCTTTCACAGGCATTTCCTTCTTTTCAGCAGATTAGTTTTTTTAGTAGGGTATTAGGCTAATAGTTTTTAACCCCTCTTTTATACAACACTTTTATAATCTTATTACCTCTTCTTATTAAAAAAACACCAACTACACTGAGAAATGGTGACATCATGGGCTATTTAAGAAAACAAACAAAAAAAACAAACAAAAGAAACCCAATCCTCAGATAAACACTCTTTCCACTTCTCCGGATTTCAAGCCAAATGAAGCAAGCGCATTAAACCACTCATTGCTGCTGCCACATCCCTCCTTCCTGTAGAGCAGTCACTCCAAGAAGTATGAAGCGCGCTATGCAAGCAGCAGACACTTTTCATCCAGGAAACCCCACACCATAAAGAGACCTCTGTTACCTCGCACATGCTGCGGGAAAGAGGCAGGAAAGAGTCAGCTCAAAACTCGCAGGATGACTAAAACAGAAATAAAAAATAAAAAAATCCAACACATCCCACTTTTCCCCAGCCCTAGGAGGCTCCTTAGTGCCGTCCCACATGCCCCTCCCTCGGCTCATGTCCCAGCCAGGGATGGCAGACAGCCTCTCTCCTTTCCTCCTAGCACAGCAGAATCAGCACAGGGGCACTCAGGCATATCTTGACATAGCACTGTGCCAGAAGCAATACTGCATACAAATAATTACTACAACAAACCATCCAATTAGAAACAAAGGCTCAAGCCTTTGCTCCTAAAAGCAAACCACAATTTCTATTGGAGCCTTTTTGGTATCTGCTCCATTTGGATATTTTTAACATTAGAGATGCCATTCTTCTTACATAGATAAGCTGCCCATCCTCTTGTCCATACCTGTGGAGAAGTCCAGGCGCTCCCACTGCACTGCTCTCCGTTATCGCCCAGACATACTTGCCAATGACGCTGCCACCGCAGACAGAAGCGTGTACTTTACGCAAGGGTCTTTCAACCAGCCTGGCTTACTGACCAGTCTTTTCTCAAAACATAACTTAGTATTACCAGGTTGTCCCTCACTAGTGCTTTTTCCACCACTTTGCCCCATAACACTCCTCTAGGAACCTCACAGAATCAGCAGGATGGAAACAATGGAGGTGTCTCTTTGCCATCTTACCCATCTGGGGCTCTCCCAGGCTACCAGGGCAGCAGCACCACAATGTTAGCCATGCTGGCCAAGCTCTGGTCTGGCATACAGGAGCCAGGAAGAGTTTTGCTGCCAACCTACCTAAGCCTCCTCCCTAACTGCTACATATTAAGCTGACAAACGCACTTCCTTCAGTAGAGTTGCACCTACATTAGAGGAATTTATGAGCACACCTATGTCAGGTAAGGGGTGGGATTTTCTCATGCTTCCAGTCAACATACAGATAATGACAAAATACATAGAAAGGATGAGGCATGAGTACACACAGGGTACACTGCTAAGACTGATTGTATTACAGGTGGGGAGAGAAAGGATAGCTACAGCCTCCTGACAAGTGTTAATCTCCTGTAACTCAAACTTGAACTCTTTGTGCAATACGTACATTCCAAGCAGGTAGATATTTCAAAGCTTCCCCAGTAAGCCTCCTCTATGCCACAAAGGTCTTATTTATTACTAGGACTGCACAAGAGTTTTGGGGAAAAACTTCCTTGTTTCAGACACTTAGTAATGTAGAAAAAAACCTTTAGGACTACTGTGTGTTTTAACTGGTCAGCCACAAAGTCAGACCAGCCTGGGTCTCAACTATCACCGTCTCACCTTCCTCTCCGCTCCAGTCCCCAAACTATACTTTCTCTGCACCGGCTCTCATGCAAACATGGGGTTAGCCAGATCAGGAGGCAAGCAGTACTTCTAGCAACCTTCTGTGATCCTCTGCCTACCCTTCCTACTGAAGAATGCCAGAAGACCTGGAACAACTACCAGCAGAAAAACAGTAGCTCAGCTTCCAGTTGAATAGGAACGGTTATTTTATGAGGATGATTATATACATCTCCAGGTCAGAACTGGTAAAGTTCTACAAACTGCCTCAAACCAGACAATTTTAAAGAGGAAACATGCGAGTTAAAAAGAAACAGACCAAGGTGCATTTGTGGGGCCTGGTTAGAATAACAGCCACTGCCAGCTAAAACATTCCAGTTGTGTGGAGAATACAAACAGATGTGCTGGTTCCATGCTCTTTCCTTGCTATTTATTACTTGATAACTGCTTGATACTCAATGCAAAAGAACAAAAGTGCTGGCAGCCCCAACTCCCTGAATTACAGATAAAGAATACATAACACATCAGGAAATAACCTAGATATTTAGCTTACATAACTTATTGCCTCCATGCATGTGAGCATCACAGAAGCAGCGATTACAACAGATGTAAATGAGGAAAGGCTTGGCAGGCAAATACAATAAATCCATTTCATACAAAAGGAACATCATAGTAGAAAAGCACTGAAAGAGGACTCTCCATACACCTTTAACTCTTACGTGCAGGACAGAGAAGAAAATAGGAGCATCTCAGTATCTCACCTATCCCTAACAGGGATGCCATTGTTCTTCCACCCAACGTTACACCAAACGAAGAGCGCTATTCCTGTATTCCAACTTGCTTTGGTTTATGATCAAAGAGCTGAACAACTTGCTCTACAGTGAACGAACTGGACAAACGAAGCAGTCCCTAAGCACTGGTATGCGTGAAGTTCATTGTCCTTTGAATGTGTGTCACTGATCTTCTGGCTGCCAGACGCCCACTCAGCCACTCCCTCACTTTGCCCGTCCCCAACAGGACAGGGGGAGACAATATGAAGAAAAAGATCATGGGTCGAGATAAAGACAGGGAGATCACTTACCCGTTACTGTCACAGGCAAGACAGACTAGACTTGAGGAAAATTAATTTATTGCCAATTAAAAATAGAGTAGGATGGTGAGAGACAAAAACTACAACATTTTCCCTCCACTCCTTCCCAGGCTCAACTTCACTCCTTCATTCCCATCTCCTCCACTCCCCACCCCACAACAGTGCAAGGGGATGGGGAACAGGGGTCAGTCCAAAACAGCTCCTCTCTGCCACTCCTTCCTCCTCACATTTTTCCCCTGCTTCAGTGTGGGTCCTTCCCATGGGGTACAGTCCTTCATAAATTGCTCCAGCACGGGTCCCTTCCACACGCCACAGTTCCTGCCAGAAAATCTGCTCCTGCGTGGGCTCCTCTCCACAGGCTGCAGTCCCTGCCAGGAGCCTGCTCCAGCATGGGCTCTTCATGGGCTGCAGCTTCCTTCAGGGCATGTCCATCTGCTGCGGCATGGGGTCCTCCACTATGGGCTGCAGGGTGAATATCTGCTCCAGTGTGGTCCCCTCCACAGGCTGCAGGGTGGGTATCTGCTCCGCACCAGGAGTGCCTCCTCCTTCTCTGACCTTGGTGTTCACAGAGCTGTTTCTCACTTCTTTTTTTCCTCTCTCGCTCTCTCCTCTCTCAGAGCTGCTGCGCAACATTTTGCCCTTTCTTAAACACATTTTCCCCGAGGCACTACCAGCGTGGCTGGTGGGCTGAGCCTTGGCTAGCGGTGGGTCCGTTTTGGGACTGGCTAGAGCTGGCTATGTTCAGCACAGGTGCAGCCCCAGCCTCTTCTCACAGAGGCCACCCCTGCACCACCACCCCTGCTGCCAACACCTTGCCACCTACACCCAATACAGCACTTCATTAACTGAAGTGAAATACTGACTTAGAAGTGGTTTAAAAGACCCAGCGCATTGCTTGAGATGTATACCTTCTTAATGATTACTCATACCTATTTACTCAGAATGTGTGTCATTTTTTGACTATTAGTACACCCAGGTGAGAGTCCTTTCCACCCTGTACCTCCGGCCACAGCATGCACCTGTGAGCTATACCTGTGAGCTTCACTGTCCAGAATAGTAACTACACACTTCTACCACCTCAGATTAATCAGCTGACACTTTTTGACTGTTCATCTAGACAGTCATTGGTACATGGCATAACTATTCTGGCATAGCTATGCAAATCTATCTTCAGGTAGACAAACTTGAGGCAACAATTTCACCAATGCATAAGAAATATATGGAATCCTGGCTTTAGCACTACTCTTGTTCCAGTGCTTTACATCTACCTCAAATATTAGATAGTGGATATACAGCTGCTTTTAACATTTCCAGACAATTCGGTGAGCAAACAGTAGACGTTTTTATATAGTCACGTTTCACTTCTAAAACAGAGGCCCACCTCTTGGCAAATACCCAGTGCCTAAAACATCACATTAAGATTTCTGAAATTACCAAAGGAAAAGCTTATGCTTTCTTTACTAAGCAAGTACACAGCCTTTGCTGCAAATGACCCAACATCATTATCAAGCACAGGCCAACTGAGCGGGTGCTTCTCCAATACTCCAGTACAGTTTTTAACTTTCCTAAGATGTAATGAACTCTGATTTTATGCTAGGAAATGCAATCTAACATCTCCAGGCCATTTATGAATGGCCTCTCTTGTTACAGAACTACAGCTGAGCCACTGACCTCACTGTAAAAGACACAACAGTGTTAGACTGAGTGCAGTCAAAGAGATGGAGCAAGGCGTACAGCAAACAGTACTGGCACACTCTGTAACTACCTAGCTGCTTACCACGGAAGTATCTTTTAAAAAAATACAGCACAATTTAAAAACACCTTCCCACCCAAGGTCAGTGGAATATCCTGAAAAAGCACATGGTAAACCAGATTTCTGTGAACACAGGAATCTCATGTATAATGGAAAGTTAAGGTCATGATTCAACTCAGCAATACCCTATCTTTCCTGCCTTGCTGGAGTGGATGCCAGAGACTTTGCCACTTTACAAAAAAAAAAACCACCAAAAAAAACCCCAAAAAAACCAAAAACCCACACCCAAAAAAAAAAACAAAAACAAAAAACCACACCACACCTCAACACATTTCTGGCCAAATTCCTCACTCACCTCTCTCCTGCACAAAAACCCACTACATTAAAACCGTGCACATTCTTATTTTAGCTTTAAGTACTTCACAATGAATTTTTTAAACTAAAGTGTCAACCTCGTATCTAAAGCAATACAGAACAGAAGTTGAGGTAGGAAGTATAGACCTGTGGCTACTTAACACATTTGTAATTTTCAGTTTGCAAGTATTTATGAACAAATTTGTAAAAAAATGAAAACTAATAAAGTTGTAAATGTATAACGAATGCATAACTAAGAACAGAATCCCATTATTTGTTTCTCATGGAGGTACTTTAGCATGAGAACTGCACCGAAGACATTCCAGTTGAAGCTTCCTTAGGCATGAACAGATTTTACTTTTTCTTTTTATTTTTGCAGTCCTATCTCAGTAAGGATTACAAATTGTCAGTGCCTACTGCAAAGACATCTATCAAGAAACTGCGTAGATGGCATGACTTTGTTAAGCTGTTAAATGTACAGGACCTTTTCCACGTTAGAACACAATTTACATCCATGCCAATTTTCAACCAATTGCAGATGGATTTTTATGCAGGAGAAAAGTTTCAAACATACAATTTAAGAGCCCTAACTCACATCCTTTGCAAGTGTTATGGCCTAGAACAGCTTTCGACAGAATTTGAAACTGTTCCAACAAATCTAGTTCAACCTAGCAACAAGCAATTTTAATCAAATGCTTGTGGAAGTAATTCTAAAAACATCCCCCCAGAGAATCAGGATACTATTAAACCTTTTGGACAAGCAGCTCAGTAAAATTTCAGGCAGTGGGAGATAGTGTATCCCTCTTCCTCCCACTCAATTACTAATCTCTTTTCCCCATCTCACTGGATCTTGCTGGGGAGTCTGGAGAACTAAAGGCGAGATGTGACGTGAACTCCTCCTCTCCTATACCATCAGGGTTAAAGAGCTCCTGTCCCTCCTCCTCCTCACCCAAGCATCAGCTGGGCTCTAGCTCTTGCCAGGAACAAAAGAGAAGGTCAAGGGGGATGATACTCAACTCAGAAGCAAAATGGCAGAAAGTGGCTCCTTTCCAACCCTTCACTTCTCATTACTGTGCAGGTATTACCCCTCCCCATCTCACTGCTGAACTCTTGCAGCTAATTGTATTCATAAGTCAACTACAAGACTGAAGACTGAGGGGGACACAAGATTACTGCCGCAGATGCCCCAGCAACATCAGATCCAGAAATTTTGCTATTTTTTATAATTGCATACATTTAGAATCATCATGATATCAGTTTAAAAAGATTATCTGAATTACAATGCATGATAACTTTATCCCACAATTCACTGCCTGACAAATAAATATTACCCAGTTGTTGCTTTCAGCAGCAGCACTGCATATATGCTAAAAAAATATTTAAGGACACCAAGATGACACAATCATAGCTGTAAGGCATGTTACTTGTAGGTATGCCAAAACACTTCCAACAGGAAAAAAAAAAAGCACAGGGACACAATACTTATAAAAACCCCTAAATATGTTAAAAACTATAAAGAAAAAAGTGATGGATGCTCTCTCCCATTGTTTTACAAAATTTTCAAGGTCCCATTTTGTCGTGGTTTAAACCCAGTCAGCAACCAAGCACCACACAGCCGCTCACTCACACCACACCCCCCCCAGTGGGTTGGGGGAGAGAATTGGAAGAGCAAGAGTAAGAAAACTCGTGGGTTGAGATAAGAACAGTTTGATGATTGAAATATAATAATAATAATAAAGTAATGAAAAGGAAAACAACGAAAAGAGAGGGAAAAACAAAACCCAGGAAAAACAAGTGATACAACTGCTCACCGCCTGCCGACCGATGTCCAGCTAGTCCCCAAGCAGCAATCGCTGCCCCCTGACCAACTCCCCCCCAGTTTACATGCTGAGGATGATGTCATATGGTATGGATACCCCTTTGGCCAGTTTGGGTCAGCTGTACTGGCTATGCTCCTTCCCAGCTTCTTGTGCACCTGGCAGAGCATGGGAAACTGAAAAGTCCTTGACTATGAAAGCACTGCTCAGCAACAACTAAAACATCAGTGCATTATCACATTATTCTCATGCTACATCTAAATACAGCACTGTACTAGCTACTAGGAGGAAAATTAACTCTATCCCAGGCAAAACCAGGACACATTTATAAACAGCATAAAAAACACAGCAAAAAAGACCTAGCCCAGCTGCACACCTGCTGGGTGACTTTTGGACTACATATGTGCCTAAACAAGCAGGTTTTTAACTGAACTCTTGCATCAAAGCAGGCAGTCATTTGACCAGGCTTCAGAATCTCCAGGCATACCACCTTCAAACTAGCAAAACCCAAGTTCACCAAACTCAGGAAACTTAGATTTAGGATCATATAATAAAAAATAGAAATCAAGTACCCCTCAACTTCTATTTTTTCCTACATATTATTTAAAAGAGAAGAATGTGGCAACTCAAACCAGAAAGAAAAAGAAAAACCCAAGTCTTCCGAAGCTGAAGTAATAAATTTCTTACTTCTAACTAAAAAGTATTTGTGAAAATGAAATACAGCTGTTACAAAAATGCCAAATACCTACATAAATCAAAAACAAGATCAATCATACTTAAAGGAAGTGTTTATCAAGAAAACTCATTCACAGTAGCAGTATCTTGGATGAAAGGTGGTATACTTCACACTGTTAAAGAAAGGTTCATGAAACATTATCCAAGTTGAATAGTGACAGAGAATAATACAAAACTCCAAAGCCATGCTTTTCAGTATTCTAAATTTAATCAAAGTATTTGTAATTAACCACAGAAGACTTACAGAATTGTCACTGAGTTGCAGAGAAAAAAAATCTTTAGAGGAAGAGCACCTCACCTAACTACCAACCTTACTGATAAAAAGTGTAAATAAAGTTAAAGAACATGAACAGAAGCTAAAGTCTTTGGGTATTTTTAATGCTAGCCATCTTAATGACATCAAACTTTCGCCTTCCTTTTCTCTAATCCTCTTTGTTGAAAACTGAGCTCTTCTAAACTGACTCAGCTGTCCCTTCCATAACTGTTAAGTGAAAGGATGAAAAGGATGTTAAATCGACAAGAGATCTTCATTGTTAACTCTTTGAGACAAGCAGGTATTAGTAAGAAATTGAATATATCTATTCTCTTTTTTGAGTATTACTACCACAGTGCTGTGAAAATCTTAAGTCTATAAGGTTTCTAATCATATCAGAGCTATACTTTAAAAGCGTTTGTATTATGACTCAGAAACCAAGCCTTCTCAAATACTCCTAGTAGTAGCCCCGCTTCTGTTTTCCCTCAAGACCTACAAACATGTTTCCATCACCACTAGCCCACATGGAGCATTTTCATTAAACAAGGGCTCCCATGAACCTATGCAAGTCTCCTCTCAAGCCCTCTGATCACTGTTCTAGCTCCTCCAAAATAACATCTAGAGCAATGAGTGAAGAAGTTTATGTCTCATCAGTGAGAAAATTTTAGTGAACAGCATCACTTGCCTGTGCTCCAGTTTCTCCGTGGGTAAAATGGAGAAGATAATACCAAGTACTGAATTTACCACAAAACTGTTCAAAAGCTTAAGTTAAAATAAAAAAAAACAGTGCACTACATCCGTCCTCCGGACTTAACAATCTCTGAGTCCAATACAGTAAGTACTTCCACCTGGTACATAATTTTTAGATATGTAACTGTTCCCAATTATACCAGTAACGCTACACTGCAATGAAACTATGTACCGGTTTATGCATTTGCAGGATCACATCCTTTGATGTTCGTGAGCGATCACCGCCTGCAGAGGCAGGGGACAGCCTAGAAGCGATGAGCTGGAGAAGGCAAGCCAAAGTTTCCTCCACGTACCAGACTCTCAAAGAACGAGACAAAATTAAGCGAACGCCCTTTGCTCTTTCGGAAGGATTTAAAACTGAAACACCGTCCGGAAATTAATCATCCCCACCGCTCATTTCCACCTTTTTACCCCTCCCTCCGCAATTTAACCCAGTCCCAACACCCCGCTCCCTCCCGTACTCCCACTACTCGTCGCCGCACCTCTCTCCGCCCGCCGCGGTTGGGGACAGGCTCGCCCTCACGGCAGGCAGCTCCTCACCGCTCTCCCCCGCTTTTCAGCCGAAACTCGTACTTACGAGGCCCGCGCCTGAGGGCGCCCACGGGCCGGACACCCCTCTCCCCCGCGGCCACCGGCACGCGCACCCCCCTCCCGGCGCGGCCGCGCGCCCTCGGCCAACCGCCGCCCCCGCGCGCAGGCGCCCTGCCGCGCGCGCCCCCTCCCCTCACCGCCCAGCGGCGCGTGCCGGGGGCGGGGCGCGCGCGCCCAACGGCTGCCGGGGGATCGCGCCGCCGCGGCGGCGGCTGAGGGGGATGGGCGAAAGGCGGAATGGAAGAGCGGCGGCGTTCCCGGGGTGTGGGGGCCTTGCTCCCCGACCGGAACGGGGAAGGGGGTGACGGGCCGCGGCCGGCCCTTACCTGCCGGCCGCGCTCCATAGCGCGGCGGCACCGCCGTCGACCCCAGCTCCCGCCGCCGACCATAGAGCGCCGGGATAGAGCGGCCGCCTCCCGCCACAGAGACCCCCGCCGGAGGGACAGAGCGACCCCGCGGTGGCGGCTGTGGTTCTGCCCGGCCATGGCAGCCCCTCGGCGGGGCTGGGAGTAGCGGGCCAGCGGGCCTTATCCGCTAGTTTGCTTTAAGATTTCAGAGCAAACTCGGGAGCCGTAACTTTATCAGCACAGGTCAGATGGTGCTGACGGCTCAGCACGCACGGGGTGTTAGGTGTTCGCGGCTGGGTGCCGGAATTCTGCCAGGTCTTGCCGTTCGCGGGAATGCAGAAGTGCCTGGGTTTTTTGAAGCTGCAGGGGAGCTTTGAGGGCCGTGGGCATCACAGCATTCGCATTGCTCGTCAGAAGTTGAGAGTTTCGCTTCCTCTCCAAGTGTATCATATTTAGCTGTTCTTTACAGCGAAATTAGATGGGGCTTGGCAGGATTTCTTAGAATCTCAGAAATCAGAACTTAAGATACCTGCTTCCAAAACCTAATTGCTCAGGAAAGAGAAAGGTGTTCCCTTTCCTTAATCTTAAGTGGAATCACAAAAGGGCTTTTTATGTCGAACCCGAACAGAGTGCAGACAAAACCCCTTCAAGTGTGCATGCCCACATGCAGATGGCTGCAAGTGTTTATCTGTTACTAGCAAGCTTTCTTAGTATTTGGAAAAAGCCTCAAAATCAAAGGTATTTTCGCCTGCAGTACAAATTAGATCACCGTATGGATTAACCAAAGTTCATGTTGCTATAATGTAACATTTGTTGTTTCTCCATGCAAAACTTTCCAGCATAACTGCCCCTACCCACAGAAAAAGAACAATTATTTTAAATTATTTGGTCAAAATATCAAAGCCATTTCACTGACAATGGCAAGAACAGCAGAACGGGAGCAGTAGGGCTGACCATGGTGCTGCCCTGCTGAGTCTGCCTGGCTCTAGGGTAAGCCTGCAGACATCCCCAGGATGTCAGGAACTGGAATATTCCAGCCAGACCTCATAAAGTCGCACCCAAGAGGAATCTGCTGTCAAGCACTAAAAAAGCCCTTCAAGAAAAAGGCAAAGTTCCCCTTTTTTGTGGTGAGAAATTACTTCTGTTAAAAGAACCAGAGATGAGAAAAACTCTGTTTAAGAAATTAAATGAAGCAAAATGTTGCAAATGTTTTTGCAAGAAGAAAATAACCTCCACTGAAACTGTCAGAAATTAGATCTGAGGGAGATTGAAGGATAGTCTTAAATTCCTTCTGTTTGTAAATAGTGAATGATGTTGATAATCCAAAATTAAAAGATGTATGAGTAAAAACTGTATGAGTGACCCCTTTTCTAATGGTATCAGTCACGCCTATTGATAGTTTTAGTTGGGTTTTATAATGTTATATAATTTTCAAATCCAGATGCTACTTGCTGAGTGTAATCAAATCTGCCAAAGCGGCATCAATCTCAAAAACAGTAAGTTTCAGTTAGTGCTGTGAGAATCAGAGCTGTAGATACAGAAGACGCTCTGCTGAGAGTGACAGAGAGCGTTAGTCATTGTTTGACCCGGTGAGAGTGTATTGGCTTTGTCCAGCTTGTCAGTCCACACACTGAACGCAGATTTAATCTGCGTGTACCTTAAGTCCCAAAGCAAATCGCATTCTCACTCATCCTACAGGCCAACAAAGATAGACAAGGGAACAGTGAGACATGAAGCTCTTATGATGGTGGTCTTGCAGGACAGGTGAGAGGAGAGCAGAGGTGGCCAAAGGTATGTGTGAAGATGCTAGAAGCGAATCGGGATATGCAGAGGATCTGCAAGCGTTGTGTGGACTTGGAGGTATCAGGGATACTGTGTTACAAGGGTGTAAAGGATGTGCGAGAAACTTGGGCTATTGCAGTGAAGGCATTGTGGGCGATGTGGGAAAGAAATGCACTGAGTACAGCAATTAATTCCATTTATGGCCCATGGAACACTGTTAAAATGATACAAGCACTTCTATAGCTACACTTTTATAAAAGTCCCTCTGCATGTTTTCCTCTACAAACGTTCTTCTCTGGCAAATTTAACATTTGCCAAACTTGCTTTAATCGGGTTTCTTTCCTCTGGACTAAATGTTATGCTTGTTCTAAAAAGTAAAACCCTCTCGTGGATCTCATGGGAACAGAGTCTGTATTGAGAAGGGTCCTGAGTCTGGGATCCCCTTCAGTCATCTATCTTTAATCTTTTATTAAGCAAAACCTTACATTTTCCCCAACCTCAAAAATTCAGATTGTCCTAGATGAGATCTTGAGCTGTTGATTTTAATCTCACTTGTAGAATATGACAAGAACTGAACTTAAGCTACCCAGAATAGCAGCCATGTATCGTTGGGCCCCACGCCACAGGCAAAGGTAGTACAAGCTATTTTTTCCCCAAATGTCCCTGTGACTCAACGTTTTCAAAGTGTAAAATGATATTTTTGAAATCTTTGAAAAAGACCAAAGATCATTAGTTGTGGAAATAACGCCATCCAATAAATAATTATCTGTAAACTTAGTAGTAGGTATTTCAGTGGAATGCTACATCTCCGGTTTGGAGAAGGATATACGGTATATGGCATGTTGAGTAACATTATTATGTTGAGGTGATGAATGGACTTTTTTTTTCCTGTCTGGGAGGAGGCAATGATATCAGATGGAAAACCTGATACCTCATCAGTTTCCTTAGCACAGCATAAAGTTTCCCTCAGAAATCAAATCCATACCAGCAGGTTCTTAGTGCTACTAAAAAAATAGCGATGAAGCGATTCTAGATGTAGTTTATCTCAATACAGCATCATAGAAATAGTGGGATTTCTGAGCAAACAGAATCAGATCATGGGTCATTTGGGTCTGTTTCTGTTAGTGTTGATATTTGCTGAGCAGGAGTAGATGTTAAAGCCCTGCAGGTTAGTTTCCTATTCGCATAGACATCAGTGATCTGAAGTAAAATTGTTCCATAACACGACTTGTAGAAGATGTACGGAAGCACCATTTTCTTGGACGCAGATACGAAGTCCGCATCGGAAGCTCTTCCCTGCAGCAAGTGTGAAAGCAGCCTTTCTTTTCGTCTCTATTCTTCAATCTCACAGTTTAAACACAGGCCTTTTGCCTGATAAATCTTTTGGATGAAAGCTGTTTGCCTGATGCAACGTGGCCTCGAAAGGTGAACAGCAGCAGTGACCTTTTCTTGCATGCAGATGTGATACAGAGGAACCTTTGGAAGGGAGGTTTGACTTTCCAGGCAGTGTTTTGCACGCAAAATCCAACTGGTGTTTGTGTGGGCACAAGAGAAAGTTCCACCTCAAGTGTTTAGACATCGGTGACTCACGATCCCCGTGACACTAGTATTTTCTGTAAGAGTGTTAAGATAGTTGTGTTAAATCCGGAGTTCTGTGCTCCTATTTTTACTGTGTCTTACTCAGCTACACCCTATTTTAGACCTTGGAGCCCAATCCTAGCACACACTAAAAAAACATTCTGCAGCACAAAATAACTTCCATGGAAATATGCCCTGGCAGCGATGATTTACTGTCACAGTTGTACAAGTCAGCAAAGCAGAGCTTACTTTAACGTGGGCCAGGTGCCGGTAACAGCATGGTGTCAGTAGCAATGAATTTAGAGTGGGCTTCAAAAGTCACCCCAGCAACTGGTGGACGTTCAAGCAATTGGTTCCTGCTGAATTTCATGTTGCTACAGCTACGCTGTTAGTGGTACCCAACCTCGTCTGTGCTTTGTCGAGGTAAGGCTTTGACTCTCTGAGTTAAATAACACCTGTTGTCCCAGGGTAAATTTGCAGGACTGTTCAGCATCATACCCATTTATGTCCCACAGATTCTGGGAGTAAAAGGATAGAGGGGATGTTCGGTAAAATGAAAAAGGAAGGAGTTAAATCAGTAAGACTTGAAAGGGATTTGAAATAGGAGGGAGGGTGAGTGACAAAGAAAAAGGGTTTAGGTCTTCTAAGGGACAGCAGAAAACAGACACAAAGCATGGCAGAAGTGAAAAGTAGATGAAAAGGGCATTAACCTGAAATACCAGAAGGGAAACGAGAGTTAGAAGAAAACAGGAACAGCGGTAAAGATAAGCAAAATCAAGTGTGCTACTGGCTGAGAGTGTAAGTTTTATACCGTTAGTGTTTGCTAGTGTACTGGCCAGTGCGGAAAGTGGTGGCATAGTGACTCAGTGTGAGTTTTTTATCAAAGTCCCTGTAGCAGTTATACATTTAATCGGAGAGGAAGGGTCTTTTTGAACATGGGCCTCTGTACTTTCCTGGGCTTCTCACTGATGTAATCTAGTGTTTCACATGATAAAGTCCCATGGAAGGATCAGCTAAAACACTAGGGGGATTTCACAAAATGTAATAAGGATGGTCTCATCTTTCACGTTCTGCCTGAGCTGCTCCTTGTTCCTCAGTACTAGTTTCCTTAGCTCAGTCTGGATTACAGTTTCCTTGCAAATAAGAGCAGAGCAAGGATCCAAACATTCACACATCTCTTTTACGAATTCAGTGATAAAAATACAACACACCATGGACTGGCCACAAGGACCCTGGCAGATAAATGCAAGGTGTTTCTGAAATAGCGTTATCAAGGATAGATGGGAATAAATTGTCACTCTGCAATTGTCCTGGGCTCAAACTGTTTCCGTGTGAGAATGAGAAAGGAAAAGACGAGGCACCCAAGTCTCCATACGATTTCATTGAATTCTGTATGCATAACCATTAATGAGTAGTATGCTAGGGAGGAGGGCGTGTAAACCTTAAAACATCCAGTCAGAATTGTTGTCAGGTCATTAGTCTATCTTTTACAAATAACACAAAGTTTCTTCTTTGGGTCAAAATGCATAGCAGCTGTAAGATTCTTCTGCACGTATCCAGACTTAAACCGGTGTTCAGATTTGCGGCTGAGAAGGAATTTCCCCCCTGTGGAATTAGCACAGACCTCTGTCTCCTACCTTACTGTGCCCTGCTGCACAGCTCCATCAGCTAAGATCTCCTGGGCATATTTTACACAAAGAGCAGCTTTCTCTTGGAGCAGGGGCCTTAGGCCTTAGAGACACCGGGACTGAGGTTAAGAACAATTTATTTTTTGAAAGATTTCACATTTTAGTTTGTTTTTTTTTCCAGCTGATCCAGAACAATAGAATGCTTTGGCAGATTTCCTAGTACAAGGTGTGTATTACAGAGGTGCAGACACAGGGACCACGGCCACATTCTGCTGGTACAGCTGGGATGTCACTGGGCATTTTTGTGGCTACAGGGAGAAGAATGAGCAAAGCTGAGGTGTGAGGGCAGGCAGGCAGGCATATGCGGTCTGTTCAGAGTACGGCAGCTGTGGTCCGCTTTGTAGACATGAAAATTATCTGAAGATGCTGCTGAGGCTGGAGGAAGGAAAGTGAATGCGTGAAAGACAGACCCTGATCTGCTGGCAGGGAATGACGAGGGAGAATTCTTTAATTAGAAAGACGCCCAACCACACTTATAAGCCAATGAGACTTTATCAGAGTCCCTTCCAGACCATCATTTTAAAAGTAAAACAGAATAGAGAGGAGGATTGGTCAGGCCAGCTCTCTACCATTTATTATAGACTTGCCTAGCCTGAGGTACCAGGTTCTCAGGGTAAAACTTTTAAGTGGTACAGCCCTATGCAGAATTGTCTATTGCTCACATGCAAGATTATTTCTTTCCTCCAATATTTCCTCTCGCTCCCTCGGAGAGTTTTCTTGTTGTGGTTGTGAAAGCTAATCATTCAAAGAGATACCTTTTCACCAGCTTTGAGCTGGCACCTACAAGCTGGCCCAGAAGTCACTTGCTGAATGCTGCCCAGGAAAGCCTTGGGTTGCTTTCGTGTCAACCATCGCCAACCTTTGATTATTTGCTGCCGCTTGGTGGCTATTGCAGATACTACCCGATGTCCCTTCCCCACCGCTCGCTCTTCACCGGGTCTTTCAGTGCCCCGAGGCTGTCCCGAGTACCCGCGCGTACCTCCCGACATACTGGGCCTCCTCCAGTTGTGGCATCTGCGTGGCACCGCAGCTGAGGGTGGCAGTGGCAGAAGGCTGCTGATGTTCAGCCATGGTATCAAAAGATTTTGCTGGCTGTAATGAAGCAGTTAATTATGATTTAATTTTTTTTTTTTTTTAGCATCTCATGATGCAAAACGTGGAGCTTTTTGGATTTATTATTACTTGTGATTCGAGAGCAACAAAAATGTTGTTGGTGCAGCAAAAAGCAAATAAGGAGACGGAGCATCTCCCCTGGAGACTCCTGCCTGGGCCTAGCCAACGTGCCTGGGCCTAGCCAACGTACGGGTTTAAAAACCAGCAGAAGGGACAACTGGCGGCAGGACCGAGGCTAACACCGCCGCCAACGCAGCCGGGTGGCCCTGCGGCCACCACCAAGATGGCGGCGCGGCGCGGCCGCCCCGCCCCCGCGGCGCCCTTCCCTCCCTGGGCCGGCCGCGGCCGGCGGCCGCCGCGGTGGCTGCTGCTGCTGCTGCCGCCGCCGCCGCCGCCTGTCGCCCTGTGATGAGAGCATCAGCCCGCACTGCCACGTCTCCCGGGCAGCTGCGGCGGCGGCAGCGGCGGCGCGGGCAGCCGGCGGTGTGCAGAGCCGCGCCGGGACGCCGAGGCCGGGCCCGGCCGCCTCCTCTTCCCTTCCTTTCCCTTCCCCGCAGGCCGGCCGCGGCTGCCCGCCTCTGCTCCTGCCCCGCCGCGGGGCGCCGGGCGCCGGCGGGCAGCGGCGAGGTGGGTCTGCCCGGCGGGAGGAGGGGCACCCGCCGCCGCAGCCTCGTCCCCCGCCGGCGGTCCGGGGGGCTGCGGGGGTCGGGGCTCGCCGCCGGGCCGCTGCCGCCGGAAAGGGACCCCGCTGCCGGCTGATGTCCGAGTCGCGCCGCCGCCCGCGCTTGGATGTGTGAGTACCGGCACCGCCGCTCCCTGGGGGCAGCTCCGCTCCGGGAAAGCCCGAGCGACCGAAGCAGGCGGCGGGGTCCGCCGGGCCGGGCGGGGCGGGACCCTGCCCCGGCGGTGCGGGGCCGGGCGGCCGAGCCGCCTCCCGCCGGAGCCCTCGCAGGCTGCCCCGTGCGTGCGGGGCCGCTTCCCGCCTACCTGAAACTTGGTGTGTGTCTGTGTGCGGTGGGGAGGCTTCTTCTGGCTTTGTTTGGTCCTGCTGGTAAGTCACGGCAGCGGGTCCCGGGCTTCTTGTTTTGGACTTTTCCTGATGCGTCTGGGTTAAAGCAAGAGGTGCGAGCGCGTTGCAGAGCGGCGGGTGGATTCAACGCGAGGAGGTTGGTCTGGGGCCATGGGTAGGTTTGCTTTGGGCTTTTAAAACACTGTCCCTATGTAATCAGTCCTACAGAGGAGGTAGGAGAGAGCACCGTCCTGTGGAAGATGAAGAGCTAAGGCAATCCTCTGTAAGTCTAGGCAAATCTAACCCGCTGTAAGGTACCGTTTTCAGAATGGATGCGGGTGCACATCTCTATGGCTGTTCTTTTTTGTACCGCTAAGAAAACAGTGTATCACTCATACTCCATTATGTAGGATAGCAGTTAGGCCAATGATTTTCCTTATTACATGAGGTAGCACTTTCACTATTCCAGCATTGTTTTAACATGTAAACCTGTAGCTGAAACAGAGGCAGCTTTGTTTGCAATTTATGATCACTCTCGTGCATGTCTTTTTGTCATGAATCACAGGCATCTGTTACGACCGTAAGTGAAGGAATGAGATGCCTATATTCCAAAGCAATGAGTCGTAAAGTTTATGGAGACGAGACATCCCTTCTGTAACCAGCTCAGGTCTGTTAACTCGCTGTGATCAGAAAAGATTTTCTGGGAGAGGGGTACGGTAGTAGGGTAATGGGGATGGGACTCGAATGGCTCAGTTCCAGAATGTCAAGAGCAGAGCAGGACCCCAGCCCTTTAATCTGCAGTCTGCTCCTTTGCTCACCTCCTGGCACTCCTGTTGTTGGAGTAGCTTTGCTTCTGATGCTCGTTTCTCCTTTCAGCCACTCCTCTGCAGTGCCAGCTCCTTCAGCCGAAGCGCTTGGTGTCGCGATTCGATGATGCTCTGCTGGTAAAACCTGGGCCCGCTGGAGCCAAAGTAGTAGCGAGGCGATGTTGACCTCTGGGAGTTGGGCTGACACTTCACCTGCTCCTTGTTGCCCCTTATTGAATTGGAAGTTCTTCAGATGTAGATGCAGCTACTCCTTGTTTCTGTTCTTGAGCATCTTTGCCTGGGGTTTTGCAGTGCAAACCAGCATGGAAGGTGGATGCTGTTCAGGTCTGGAGGAGCTCGGGTAATATCACTTACCCAGGTAACTGTGTCCAGCATGATGTATACTCCTAATCTGAAGACCACAGAGGTCTGCAAGCCTCCTAGTGACTTGCACACATTTGAGACCTGATTTTCAGAATGTCTGGGTATCCACACTCCTGCTGATAGAAGTGTCTATATTGCCTCAACCTGAGCATTCAAAATCATTGATAATTTAGAAAAGGCAGGCCTTTTATTGTTATTTTTTACTTTTTATTTTTTACAGTCTTTCTAACTGTAAAATGGGGATAAAACATTTTGCTTCCTACTTTTGCGGAGTATGTTTCTATTCTGCTTGTAAGAAGATAAATTCTTTTAAAAACTTCTTGCGATGTACAGGTTAGCACCTTGCTGAATTATTCTTGTTACAGAGACACTAATGGCATCCTGTGGTAGCTAAGGAAATAACGCTATTCTCGTCTTAGCGGCCTGCCTATATTAGCAATATATGTGCTGATGTAACATCGCCAATATAGTTATACTGTTATGTATTACTCAAAAGCAGACAGGCCTAATCACTTTTTTGTCTATGCTTTCTTCAGACACTGTTTTTTGGTCTGAAATTTTAGAGAGAGAATCGAATTGTGTATGTAGTTTTTGAAGGGAAAAAACCCACACCTTTCTGCTGTTTTTGGAATTGAGCAGCACTGAACACAAATCTTCCTCTGAAAGTGTCTGTATTGCAAATTAACTTGGGCAACTCAAGTCTGGATATTATAGAACTAACATTTTTTTTCTTCTGCATCAAATATGGATGTTTGAGAATACAGCAAGAGCGTATGTGCTAGAAATGTTTGTTAAGGTGGTTCCCAATTTCCATGAGCATTCAGTTCAGAAGCCAGTTGGGCCACTCAGTACGACTCTGTAGAGTTACAGCTCCTAAAAATGTATATGGTGCAAAGCAACAAGATAATACTCATTCTGAGACTGTCCTACTCCTCAGTCTCAGTGCTTTCCCTGTGCCTCAGTATCATGAAATCCTGGAAAAAAGTTTTCTTCTGGCAGTTACAAGCATGTGGTTCAGTTTTAGTTTACGGATGTGAAACTCTGAATTGGAGGGGTTGGATTCGTACTCGGGATTTAAAGAAGAGGTATTTTGTCAGTACAAAGATGCATGTGCTTTTTAGCACTGAAGAAAATAATTTAGAGATTTGGCTGAATTTGTTTACTCTTAGAACATTTGGTCTTAAAAATATTACCGATTTCTGACCATTCTTTTGTTTTTCCATTGTGAAATTTTATATCCTGGCATGTTTATGGACTGAGAAATACAGAGGAAGGTTGAATTTGGCTTGCAGAATCTACTTAAATAGGGATCTTTAGGCTTTAGTATTACTTGATCTGTCATACTTAATTGTACAGTATGATACTCTGTTACACATATTTTCCTTTTTGAGGCCCAATTTTTGTTCTCCTTCTACTGCCATTCAGTTGGAGAACTGATACAGTTTGATGACAGTACTGCAGTGCTTCTTATGCACAAGAAACGGTAAGGAAGATACGAAATTACAACAGTCGACCTTCCTCTTCTTTCGGTGATCCCTTCCCTCTGCCATCTCCTTAATCCGCTCTCTGGCTGCAGAGTTTGGCCTGTCACAGTAATGGATGGTGCCATGAAGTTAGCTCTCTCCTCTTCTCTGTTCACCTAACCGCAGCGGGTCTCTTGTGCTGATGGGAACTTTAGTCCATTTATTTCTAACTGTACCACAACGAGGTAAGTGGTACAGCTTTTAGCAGGTGGATTTTGAAAACCAGAGGTAAATCTCTAGTAGCTCTGTGACTTGGCCAAATCGCTCATGAGCTATCACAAACTCGCCTGAAAGATTTCCTGCCATTCTTTGTGGGGTGTAGTCATTGGAGAGTCATTTCCAACCTTTTTTTGACTTTTTGGGCTGAACGTGTTGCAAGCGGAAAACGAGACTTCTGGTGGGAAATGAGTATTATGCAAGCTAGCCAGAAAAGCCGTGCTGGCTAACATGGTGCAGCACCATCCATGTATGCTGCGGGGTTTGAAATGGTTGGTTTAAAGCAAAATCGTCAGTAGACATCTGTGGCCCAGAAATACTTATAAGGGAGCATGTATGCAGATTCAGACAGCTAAATTAGTCTTGGTATAATTAATTATACCAGGGATTAACGTATCCTATTGCATTTTCCCGATCTGCTAGATTAGTTGCTCTGTAAATGGTCGTACGACATTCTGAGTGCCGCCTACAAGAGCACTGGAAGTTGAATTGAAGACCTTTGCCATTTTGTGGGGAACTTGTACATTACCTGTACCTCTTATTTAAGAGGCAAGTAGAGGGGAGTTGATGTATTCCCATATGTGTTTTATATTTTAATGCAAATTTATGATTTATGCAAATTACAATTTTTTTAGAATTCCCTGCAATAATTTTGCTTTTCCATGGTGTCAGGGATATGCAAATCGTTGTGGCACTGATACTTTCCGATATGAATCCCAGTGCGATGACTTGGGGTAAGGCTCAAGGAAGTGTTTCTGCCTTGGGTTTTACTCCATGCTTTCAAACTCGTTGCTGCAGATGGCAGATGCCTGCTTTATTTTTAGCTATGCGAGGACAAAATAGAAAAATCCTAGTGACTCCCCGTGATTTCTCATCATGGCTGATCTCCATTAAATTAAACATAGGGATTGGCAGAGGAGCAAAACCAGCAGGAAAGCTGCTTCTGTTTGTTTTAAAAAAAGCTTGTCTAAAGCACTAAAATAATACTGTAAAAATTATTTACTACTACGTACAGAGACCCCTGGGAGGAGAAATACTTGCCGAACAGTTTATCCTGTTTGTGATAAGGAAATTGAGGTCTAAATCGGTAAAACAACTTCCCTGGAAGTCAGTTGAAGAGGAGAGATTAAAAAGCAAAATTGTTCCTGGCTTGCAGTCTGGTATTCAGGCCATTAGACTATGTCTATGTGTTCAGGGCTGGGAGGAGAATGCATATTTTGGTGGCTTGCTTGGCTGAAAATTGTAAGATGGGCTCTTAAGGCAAGAGCATCTTTTCTTGCCCCCCCCACAGTGATCTGTTTTGCTGTGCATTTGCCCTGATAAGTTGGAAAAGAAAATCTCAGTGTCCATAGCCAAAATTCCCCTCCTTTCCCAGTCGCCGTGTGTTGCACGGTGTAACGGAGAGCGATCGGCCGTGTTTCAGCAGTGCTGTGCCTGTGCCCAGTGTTTACTGAAGAGCTTTGGTGCAAGACCTACTTGGGAGTGCGTGTTGATAAATTGTATTAACGGCCACCTTTGATAGCTTTGCCTGTGTTGTGTCTGCTAATGCATCGTCCTTGTGTTTTAGCAAAGGGACTACCAGTGTCCCTTTCTAAAGTGAACTTTTGTTTCTATCTGTAACATACACGTGGAGTTGGAGCTTAAAACTTCTGCGTTGTTACATATCCACATCCTGTTTTGGATCTGAAGTTGAAACTCTCCCGAGCTTTCAGACAACAGTGCAGGTTGTCTTTGAGAACCGTATGTCTAGCTCAGTAATTCCCACCAGCCCTTTAGTCTGAGCCTCTTGCTCTGGATGAGGCTGGACTCGCTGTCCCTTTCCCCACTTGATTTAGAAGCAGGGGAACTGTAGGACCAAAAGAGACCGTGACCCAACTGGTCAGGCCTGCATTTCCCTCTGCTGCTGCAAAAGCTCAACTTTGCAATTCTGACTTGTTCTCGCACAAGAGCAAGCCAATGCTTTCTTTATTCCCAGATCCAGTATTTGGCTGTGAGTGTTGCTGTATAGATCAGAAGAAGCCAAATAAAATGTTAATGTCTTGCTAACTGTGCGATACATGTCTTGGTGAGAAGTGTGTTATTGGCCACTTGTAGCTGATGAGCCCTGAGGACCTTGTGTTGTGGGTTTTTTTTTTGCTTTTTTTGGAACATAATTTCTCTTGTTTTCATTCTTAAAATTATTGTAGTCATTCATTAAAGTCTTACTAAACTGTTTGCTTTGACCTCATGCAGCAGTTAGTTGCACAAGGTAATTATATGGTTATGAGGTATTATTTTATTACTCCAGGAATCGCGGCTTTGTTCTTGTACTTGCCAGAGGTTCATTAAGAGTGCTTAGTGTGTGTATCATCTTTCCTCCAATTCACAAAGAGTTGAACTCATCTGTATTCTGAAGAGGACCATATCTCCTGCATACCTCTGGAAATCTCTTCCTTGCACCCCCTGAAGTAAGGTGGGTGAGGGGATTTTTAAGGAATGTGTAGGCTTTGGGTTGGAAATCCCCCTCCATTTTTAATAATTGCTGTTTCAATCTCCTGGATAAATTTCTTGGTCTGGAGTATTAAGAACTTAAATCTATGTCCCATCCTTAAAGAGCACGACTGCAAAATGAGCTGAACTGAGCTTACTGCTGGAGAGGCTTTTCCTGGAAAACTTTTCTTTCCTGCTCCCATTTTTGTTGGTGGGTATTTGAAGTACTGTGGCAGCTACAAACGGCAAGCGCTGCCTTCACTTTGTTTTTAGCTAGAACTTTTATTTTCCCCAGTTATCTGTCTGCTCAGCTCTAGCCTTCCTCGCTGAAGATGCCTGAAATGAGTCATACAGTATATATGCTGTTTGTGAAATCTTGCCTTTTTCTTGCTACTTTCACCCTTCGGTTTTGGCACGTGTGTAGAGGACTGATAGATGGAGCCTCTTCAGCCAGAGTTGTGCTGTATCAGCCTGTGCTGATTTGGTCTTGCTGGGTTGGTTTTGTTGTTACAGAGGGAGGTTCTTGGTTCTTAGTCACTGAGCAAAAATTAGCCTTGCTGGTGCATCACCTGATGGCAGTGATTCACCGCCCGGCTCTTGTCCTCCTCGCCTGACCCTGGGCGGCACTTTATGGGGGTTTCTCTGTCTCCACACCGAATCTCCTTCTTAATCCGTCGCTCTGTACGGCACAAGGGCTTGGATAATGTGCTGACTTGGGAGACCTCCCTCCTAACCGGTTTTGCCTCCCGGGCCGGGGCCGAGCTCTGGGCCAGGTGGCGGGTGTGTGCCTTTGGAGCCAGCCTGAGTTGAAAGGTTGTGTTGACTTAGCACTGGGGGAGCTCTGCGCAAGCCAAATATTTAGCTTTCCAGCTGATAACCTGTGGTTGTTTCCTCCCTCGCAACAACCGAATGCTATTTTATTCCCAAACCAAGTTAGGGGCTTCCACAGAAGTTTTGCAGCTTCTCGGCTTTCGGCGTGGCAGATGTGAGGGGGCTGACAAGGTGGCCTCGTGACCAAGCATGGGTGCAGCCATCGCTGTTCCTAGGTTCCCTTCTCGATTTTGTGACATTGTGTTGAGTGTATCGGTTACCAGCTTTGTGTCTCAGTTTTTCCAGCTGTCAAAATGTTTTTATTTAAATAAATAAATAAAAGGCTCACACTAAAAGGAAGTAAAAATGAGCCACAGTAACTAGGACTCACAGCAGTTCAAAAGAAAACTTGACTATAAGGTGGCTTCGCTGATAATTTGCAAAGACATTAGGATTGCTGGACAAATGCAAGTTTGGGATTAGGTAGCTACAGTGACTTGAAGTGAGGACGTTAGTAAGCAAGAGACCTTTTTACATTGCTTGTTTCAATTTCGGAGACTGATGGGGGCAGGAGGGAGGAAGAGGAGAAAGAACTGCTTGTCTCCCAGCTGAAGGTCACGATTGTTACAGTATATATTTAATCCCAAAGGTTAGAGAATCCTACCCTATTTTCCTCCTCCCATACTTCCAGAAACGGATTCACCAAGGGCTAGTAACTGTCTTTTGCAGCCTTGCAGACAAGGTTTTTTACGTAAGCCACTGTCAGGGACATAGTGAATTGTTGTAACCTGCGGGGTTGCTTATGGGCATTGCCCATTAGCATCCTCAGAAGCTGTACAGGTGCTGGCTGTGCTGTTCAGTGGCAGCCCTGGGGACAGAGCCCTTCACTCAGGCCAGGGTGAGCCAGCAAGGTCTTAAATGGTACCTTGCCTTTGTGGTCTGGGAGCTCGCGCCTTGGAGCTTATCTAGACAGTCCAGTTCCAGGATATATGTTCCTTTTTGAAGGAAAATTAAAAATTACCTAGAAACCAGTGCTCCTGACAGCAGGGGGATAGGCAGCTGCTGCAGCGCGGGGAGGAATTGCCAGATACCTGGATGCAGGAGTGCTCTGCAGATGGGCGGTGCCGCTTGCCGTGGCACTGAATGGCTGCTTCTTGCACTGCTGCTTCCATGCTCCTTGGCTTGTACTTTCCCTGCGCCGCTCTCAGTTCCTTTATCCTTTTGTCCCGCACTCGATGCTAGCTGTGGTTCAGGGTATTACCACTAGCACCCGGAGGGGCTGGGAACGTCAATGGTGTTTCGTCAGCTCTGGTAGTTGCCTGTGTTTCGTCTCAGTGGTCTGCAGCCGTGTCGCGGGGGTGGCCCGCTGTGCTTCCGGGCGAGAGAGCACTGCACAGGTGGCAGATGTGTTTCCATGCCTGTGTAGCCATAAAGCATGGACACCCTGAAAGGAAAGTCTTGCTAGCAACCCAGACAACACTGGGGAGCTTCTGTGTTGCTGAGGAGGAGGAGGCAGGCAAAGCTCCCTCGCTAACGGCCACAGAGGCAACGTGTTGCATCACCCCAAGACATCACGTGGTTACTCGGCAGGAAGAAGGCTGCTTTGATCAAGATGGAGAGTTGCAACGAGAGACCTGTGTCACTGCAAGTGAGGATGGCCACATTTCCTTTTCTGCTCTTGAGAGTATCTGGTTGTAGGACTTGTGGAGCCCAGAAGAGCCTCTTGAATGTTTTCCAGGCTCTGAGAGTTCTCACGCCTCGGTGCAGTGAGCTTCCCAAGAGGATTGGAGGCTCAGAGTTTTCTCCAATTAAAAAACGTTAATGCCATCAAAATAACTGGCTGAGCATTATAGCGGTTCCAGCAAAGAGACGGGGAAGCAGGCAGACTTTTCATTCTGATGAGTCACTGACTCTCTCCTGATTTGCCTCTTGTAAGAGCTGTTTGGGCAGCTGCTGATGTAGGAACATGATTCTGAGTGATGGTCTCTGGGGAGCAGGACAGGCCTGCGTGCTGCTTCCCCTCTGAACTTGTGGATAGTTCGTCTGCCTAGCTCTTCATCAGTAAAGCCCTGCTCATAGCTGTGGTTCTTGCCTGCCTTGATCCTGCCTCATCAGGATAGCTGGGGAGCTGATGGGGAGGAGGGGTTTTGGTGCAGAGAAACAAAATGCCCAAGTGCTCTCTGTAGTCCTAAAAGCATGAATTGGAAATCAGAGGGTCTGATGCCTTACGTTCCTGGATGTTCTTATAACCATGTCACAGCTGACGGTTTTGTCTCTGTCCCGAAGAAAGAGCGAAGTCCCGCTCTACGACCGAAGAGCTGTCTGTACCCATATCCGTTCCCTGTGCATGGACAGGGCCACCTTCCACTGCTCTGTAGCTAGTCCCCAGATCCTTCTTGTGTGTTTTTGATACCCACGTCTGCCTGGGAGAGGAGATCTTGGAAGCTAGGCAGTTTCTGTTCTGGGGATATTGACGATGAAGGGACTACAAGTATGTGACTTATTTTTGAGGGAAATTATAGGTGAACTGGGAAGAACAATGTGGAATCACATTAATGGACTAGAGAGTCTTGTCAGGAAAAGCTTTTTTCTCAGGCTAAGGAGAATCTCCATCCTTTATTGGATGCGGGGGGAAACATAGTGACAAAGGATGAGGAAAAGGCTGAGGTACTTAATGCCTTCTTTGCCTCAGTCTTTAATAGTAAGGCCGGTTGTTCTCCGGGTACCCAGCCCCCTGAGCTGGAAGACAGGGACAGGGAGCAGAATGAAGCCCCATAATCCAAGGGGAAATGGTTAGCGACCTGCTACACCACTTAGACACACACAGGTCTATGGGGCTGGATGGGACCCACCCAAGGGTACTGAGGGAGCTGGCGGAGGTGCTCACCAAGCCACTTTCCATCATTTATCTGCAGTCCTGGCTAACCAGGGATGTCCCAGTTGACTGGAGGTTAGCAAATGTGACACCCACCTACAAGAACGGCCGGAAGGAGGATCTGGGGAACTACAGGCCTGTCCTCGGTGCCGGGGAAGGTTATGGAGCAGATCAATGAGTGCCATCACATGGCACGTACAGGACAACCAGGTGATCAGGCCCAGTCAACATGGGTTTATGAAAGGCAGGTCCTGCTTGACTAACCTGATCTCCTTCTATGACAAGGTGACCCGCTTAGTGGATGAGGGAAAGGCTGTGGATGTGGTCTACCTAGACTTTAGTAAAGCCTTTGACACCATTTCTCCTGGAGAAACTGGCTGCTCATGGCTTGGACAGGCATACTCTTTGCTGGGTTAAAAACTGGCTGGATGGCCAGGCCCAAAGAGTTGTGGTGGATGGAGTTAAGTCCATTAAGTTGGCGGCCGGTCACAAGGGGTGTTCGCCAGGGCTCAGAGTATTGGGGCCAGTTCTGTTCAATATCTTTATCAATGATCTGGACGAGGGGATCAAGTGCTCCCTCAGTAAGTTTGCAGATGACATCAAGTTGGGCAGGAGTGTTGATCTGCTGGAGGGTAGGAAGGCTCTGCAGAGGGACCTGGACAGGCTGGATCGATGGGCTGAGGCCAACTGTATGAGGTTCAACAAGGCCAAGTGCCAGGTCCTGCACTTCGGCCACAACAACCCCAGGCAACGCTATGGATTTGGGGAAGAGCAGCTGGAAAGCTGCCTGGCGGAAAAGGACCTGGGGGTGCTGGTCGACAGCCGTCTGAACATGAGCCGGCAGTGTGCCCAGGTGGCCAAGAAGGCCAACGGCATCCTGGCCTGTATCAGAAATAGTGTGGCCAGCAGGACTAAGGAGGTGATCGTGCCCCTGTACTCAGCACTGGTGAGGCCGCACCTCGAATACTGTGTTCAGTTTTGGGCCCCTCACTGCAAGAAGGACATGGAGGTGCTGGAGCGTGTCCAGAGAAGGGCAACGAAGCTGGTGAAGGGCCTGGAGCACAAGTCTTATGAGGAGCGGCTGAGGGAGCTGGGACTGTTTAGCCTGGAGAAGAGGAGGCTGAGGGGAGACCTCATCGCGCTCTACAACTACCTGGAAGGAGGGTGTAGCGAGGTGGGTGTTGGTCTCTTCTCCCAAGTAACAAGTGATAGGACGAGAGGAAATGGCCTCAAGTTGCACCAGGGGAGGTTTAGATTGGATATTAGGAAAAATTTCTTCACCGAAAGCATTGTTGTCAAGCACTGGAACAGGCTTCCCAGGGAAGTGGTTGAGTCACCATCCCTGGAGGTATTTAAAAGACGTGTAGATGTGGTGCTTAGGGACATGGTGTAGTGGTGGACTTGGCAGTGCTAGGTTAATGGTTGGACTTGATGATCTTAAAGGTCTTTTCCAACTTAAACAATTCTATGATTCTATGATTATCTTCCATTACTCACTTTTTCTGCCTGTGATTCTATATAAAATAAGATCACTGATGGGGTGGGGTCTCTGCAAACAGAGAAAGGAGCCTGGTAGCCTCCCAGCTTGCTCTGCGGGCTCTTTATTAATACTTAGTATGACTTGGATGCACACAGGAATCTTACCTGTTGGAGTAAAGGGTCATGGATGCTTTTTTTTTTCCTTGTTAGCATATTTTTCACAGTAGAATCATGCCTTTGTTTATTAATTGAAAAGTATAAAAAGGCTTTTTCCCATGTCTGTCTCCTCAAAAAGGAGGGCTGTTGATGGTTCAAGGCCAAAAAAAGCAGACTTAAGAGTCAAACTGATCTGTAATCTCACTGCTTTGTTTAACTTTGTCTGGGGAGCTTCAGTTTTGTGTGGCTAGTTTTACAAAACAAAAGCAAACAAAAAAGGAATGGTTCTTAGGCAGGTTTTGCTCTAACAGACACCTACCTAATTTGATCTGACTCCAGTGAAATAAAGTTATTTAAAGTTTGGCTTGAGCAACTGCTTGAGCAGTCTACATGTTCACGGATCACTGTGAAAGGGCTTATTCAAGTGCATTTAAAATATGGTGCACTAACATTAAGGAGGGCTCCTTTCCACAGGCATTCTTTTTTACTGGTAGAAACCTGCATTTTACTGGTTTGCAAAACCAGAGGGTGGAAGTGCGATTACTCGGTGTCCAAGTGTCTATATTGGCGAGCATGTGGAGCATATTAATGGGATAGTACTAATAAGAGCTGTTAAATTATTTACATAAATTCTTGAATGTGGCATAAAATACCTCCCACTGTTAATACCACTAATTAGACCACCAACGTATTGCATCCATTATCATAAATATCCTGTAGGCTGAATCAGACCAATTGTTTTAGCTTCCACAGTCCCTGTAATAGTTTAATTTGGCTTAAAATGGCTTTCAAAGTTGCTCCTTTTAGAGGTTTTTCTCATTTTTTTTCTTCACCTTAGCTGCTTATAAGTGTCTGGATGCCCTAAATGAATTCTGCATTGTCTGTTGCTGCTCCTGCTCATCTTGTGCATGCAGGAGAATTTTCTCCTGTTCATAGTTAATTCCTGAAATACAAATATTCCCAAATAAAACTCTAGAACATCCAAAAGAAAGTCCTCTGAAAGCTTTAGACTCTTGACTAGAAAGGTAAGGAAGGCTTCAATTCTCTGTTGTGTTGTCATTGGAATTATAATGAGAGTTATAATGTCTATCAAAACACGTTATTTTCCTCCGAACCCAAATTGTCCAATGTTTGCTCTCTGCTTTCATGCAATTTCACAATTCCTTCCCTGCCCACCCCCCCAGGATCTCTGGTTTACTTTTTTTTTTCTGGCAAGGACCTTCGTGTGGATATGTGGCAAGCGTTCGTCTTTTGAAACATCTTCATTTTTGTTGAAAGAGACAAAGGATGGGAACTTTTAATACAAAGGACGATTCTTTGAGGGAGTTTTTTAAAATAGTTGTGCACACTGTGTTCGTGGTGACAGTGATGTGACTCATTGAGCAAACTTCCTGGCATTTCTACCAGCTGTGATTTCTCAGGATTTTAAAGGAGGTGATAACTGAATTATAAATAGACAGTAGGTTCCATTTGTAAATTTCAAAGCTAGATCCAGAATTTCCCAGAAGGTGGGGGTGCTTTTTTGGACCCTGGATTGGTTCTGGCTATGATATTTTGCCAAAAGGGCAGCTGATTAGTCTGCAGACATGCAGACACACCGGAGTCCTTGTAGCAAGATGCTCGCTCAGCGTCTTGATTCTGTACAGCACGCGTGCTTGGAATGACTTCTGGATTCGCACTCCAGTTCAGCCCCTCACTCTCTTATGTCTGCTAGCCATCAGAAACTTACCTGACTGCCGAAATTCTTGCAGTGTCTTGTGGGAGACCAATGAAACAAAAGCAAAATCATATGGGAAGTGATAAAGTCTGTGACAGAGAATCCACCTTTGTTACTGATATTCTGAGTTGCCCAGCCTCTCTCATACTAGTTCATTTTAAGGAACTGATTAATTTAAATCTGTCATTTAAAATAAATAAATATTTACAGGCTTACTTTTTAATTCTTTTTTTTTTTTTTTTTTGAGGGCTGGGATATGTGATTACCTGTATGTGCACGTGAAGTACATGCATATATGTGTGTTTTGCTGCACTACTCTGCTAACTAGAACCACTTTTAAATGGACACCCTACTGTCACGTCAGTCGGCCTTTCTCAGCACAGAAGGGAGCTAAACCATGCAATTAACTTCATGGAGACCAGTCTGTCTGTTCAGAGCTCTGGCAGAGGGGGTCCAAATCACCTACCAGCATCAGAGCCTGTCAAGTGATGCATTGGGTGGTTAAAAAGACATGTGAAGCTCTAGTAGCTCCTTACACCAGAACAGGGAGAGGGCTCTTCCCAGGCTTGCTTTTGAAACGAGGCACGCAGCTGTGCGGTCTCCAGCACTGGAGATGCTCAGTGGTGCTTTCTAGCCAACAGGAAGTGCTAGCAGTTGCTGATGGCTAATTTAAGCAGCTGCTTTTTAAAGACACAGTGTCAGTGGTGTCCGTTCTGTGTGTGCAAGCAGACGCTGATCTGTTGCCGTTGAAATGGCACAGTGTTTTAGGGTGGTGATGGGTGTCCCACAGGGCTCTGAGTGTATGAGAGTGGCTTCCTTTTGCATGAACTCACTTGGCTGGGGTGTGAACTAGGTGACCAGCAGTTTGCAGCTTAAGTCACGTTTCTGCTTCCTTTGCAGACCTGGGAAGGCTTCGGGATCATTGTCTGGGTCTCGGGGCACAGCCTGCTGGAGGCACTGGAAGTGGATTGGTTCCTGGTCATGCCCGGTGGAAGGAGGGGACCCAGCCGGCAGCAGCTAAGCCGTTCAGCTTTGCCTTCTCTCCAGACGCTGGTTGGCGGGAGCTGCGGAAACGGTACTGGTTTGAGGAACAGGTGAGGACAAAGGTAGAGTTGTTGAGACACCTGGGGCTAGGACAGTGCTAAAAGCTAGGAGCCTTGATCCACTCTGACCTCTGCACGGGAGAGCGGCTTCGTGGTTAAAGCAAGGAACTGGGAGATGGGAACCTTGAGCCCTCTGCTGTGGCATTAGGAGCTGGCCCATCCAAGAGGGAACATACCCTGCATGACAAACCTCTTCCAGCTTCTCTTCTCAGTTCTGCTGTGGCACATGCTTCCCTCTGCGGCCCCTGTCTTGACTTCATGCATTAAAATCAGCCCTGTGGAGAGGATTGTGGAAGTGGTCTCAGCCACCCTTCACCACTCACCATGGTCACAACGGCCAGGGGTGGAAATCACACAGTCCTTAGTTTGTCTTTCCCTGTAGCAGTTCCCAGAGCAGTGAGTCCTAGCAGATGATGAGTTCTTGTCTCTCTTGCTCGCTTGCCTGCAGTGCCACAGGGAGTTAGTGTGACGTGTCAGAGCTCAGCTGTGAGTCCCCCTCCTATGTGATAGAAAGGCAGGGCAGGAGGATGCCTATATTCTGTTTTAGCCTTGCTGGCTGCAGATGAAACTAATTCTTACAGTTGGCAAAGCTCATCTCCATTTTCTGGGGAAGTTGGGGGCTGAAAAAGGAACACATGGTGACATTTAGATCTCCACATTTGGCGTAAAGACTAAAAATGCCCAGTGTTACTTCCTTCCATACAGAAGTTAACAGACTGGAGAAGCTATTTGCTGCATGTTGAAGCCCTCATCTACTTGGTATAGATTCATCCTTACAGAGTAGAGAGATCCAAGCCATTTAGCTTTGTCCTTTAAAGACTTCTCTGGCTGGGACAGATGGATGGATGGCACAGTCTTAGATTCTTGAGGAGCAAGCAACTGTGTTGAGACCATGGAGTCAGTGCCCCAAGGTCCTAGGGGAGTGTCGCTTATCCTGGTTTCAGTCAGACACAGCATAGTTTATGTCTGAACTTCCTCCATCAGTTTCGTCTGCTGGAGTTTTTAGTTGTCCTAGCCTCCTCTGAAGGCTAGGAAAGAAGGAAGTGTGAGAACACTTGAGAGGCCAGCCTCTAGGAAGTGGCTGAACTCCGCCATTCCATTTTTAGTTACCTCTCTTTTTAAGAGAGGAACCGTGAGCAGAAAGATGACAGGTACTTTGCAATACTGGAGAAGGAGGCTGGGTGCTACTGTAATGTTGTAGTGATTACACATTAGTAACTACATTTAATGTAGTTAAATGCTCGGTCTGCCACAGAGTCCTCAATGATTTTTGCTTGGAGTTACTTGCTCACTCTGTACCTCTGTCCCTCCATCTGCAAGTTTACTGAAATATTGCTGGGCATGTCACAGCGCCTCTGGCAGACCAATCTGTTGTCTAGAGAAAATGCTGGATAAGGGTTTTGTCTGAGGTAAGAAGAAGATGAAGCTCACCACCAGTCTTGCGCCAGAAATATGAACACAAGACTGCTGCCATCTCTCCTCTAGCAATGCCCAGTCCCAAATTCACAACCCCAAGCACTCCGTGTCCTGCAAAATGGTAGAGATGATGTAGAATCTTTACCAAGTGAGCGATATCCGTCTGCTTCAGGAATGGTAGTGCCATCAGCCTCTCCGCACCTCCGATCACAGCCCTGATTACTCCAGAGCCTGTACGTCACTGCCGGATCCCTGAACTGCCATTGGATGGGAGCCTTCTCTTTGAATTCCTGTTCTTCATCTACCTACTGGTAGCCCTCTTCATTCAGTACATCAACATCTACAAGACTGTCTGGTGGTACCCATACAATCACCCTGCTTCCTGCACCTCACTGGTGAGTTCCCCAGCAAATGCCATCACTCATGCTTTGTCATTACACAGCTTCTTTCCATGCTTCCTCAGTCCAGGAAACGCCAAGCATTTGAACACCAAGCATTTGACATTAAGGGGGTGAAGGGTAGTTCACACGCACCCCCATCAGCCAAGGCCATGTCATCCCCCATTTTACAGGGGAGAAAATACATGGAAGGCGGGGGGGGAGGGGAGGGGGGGGGAGAGAGAGAGAGAGAGGTGTCAGCAGGACCCTTCAGCGGAAATTTCTCGCAGATACTTGCACGGCCTCGCTAGCCCCTAGGGTTTGAAATGGAGTTGAGACTCTAGGAGCCTGCTGTGGGTGCCCCTTCCCAGTAGAAACAATGAAGCCTGAGAGAAGGGAGGTAATGGAAGTTTTCATTAGGATCTCGCAGCAGGTCAGCAGCAGAGGAGTTGGGAAGGGGGTCAGGTCCTCAGCTTATGTAAACTTTCCAGTCTCCTCGGTTTCAGTCTTCTTCCTGGCCCAGTAAGCTGCACAACGTGGCAGTGACCTGTACCTGAGTCAGCAAACACTCATCTGAGTGAAGCTAGCCTCTGAAGTGGTCATTCAGTTTATATTGTGTCCTTGCTGCTTGGAAGCATGAGGTGGTTCCTTAGTTAACTATACCGACAGGTGGTGCTGGTGTTCCAGTTATCCAGCTGTTAGTTTCAAGTTCATCTACGTGATGCTGGACACAGCTTTCTTTGAAGCAAAAGCATTCTGTTTTAGGCTCCCTACCCAAAAGGATTTAATGGTCGTTTGTTTGTTCCCATCAGAAGTCAAGCATTCTTTTTCACCTAAAATGTCCTTGAAGTCCCAGCAGTAGACAGCAATATTCAGAGTCTGCTAACTGTTCTAGCCAGAACATATTTGATGGCTTCACTGAAAAATCATAAGGGGTCCAAGAGCTGTATCTAACTTGATGCGGCTGGAGCCAACATTAACTTCTAATGCAGACCTGTGGCCCATGAAGATGACATTTCGCAGATCAACTTGATTATCAGGGAGCACTGGTCACTACAGACCATTTCTGAGACCAAGAGCTAAAGTGAGCTGGTGTGCTCTGGACTCCATTTTGGCTGCCCTTGCCCTGGTTGCTCAGTGGCTTTTCCCAGGAGAACTTGCAAGCTGTTCTCCATAGTAGGATCCTGGTCCTAGATGTCTCTTTGACCCCAAAAATACTTTCCTGAAGGGTGGGGTTTTTTGTTTTCAGTGGAAATCTCTCCATCGGAAGGAACCTCCATGTGGGGAAGATCTTGCTTCTGGAGACATTCCTGTGTTACTGAAGTTTATCCTTTCTCCCTCATCCCTAATAGAGAGATTTGGGGAATGCTTACACAAGGTCCTAATGTGCTCTCAGCAGCTAGCTTTCCAGTCCCACCCCAGCCGGGTGGTTTCAGAGTCGCTTCCCCTGGTGAAGACCTTTTCTCTTTCCTCCTTCAGAATTTTCACCTCATTGACTACCACCTGGCGGCGTTCATCACAGTGATGCTGGCACGGAGGCTGGTGTGGGCCCTCATCTCTGAGGTAACATTCCCACTGTTCCCTCTCCTGCCTGTAGTACTGATTGCGGAGCATGACCATCTATGGCCTGAGAAAGTTCTGAGTTGGATAGCTGGAGGGTTTCTTCCCCCAGAACAAGTCTGGCTGTGAAGGACTAAGATTTTGGGGATGCCTTTCTGCCTTGGAGTTTTCTCCTTGAGCCCATTTGTGTCCTGCAGTATCGGGTAGCTCTGTTGCCCCTGCAGCTAGGAGGAGATGAAATTGTCCCACTTGCTTCTGTATCCTTGCAGGTGCAATACTGTACTTCGCTATCTCGTGCCAGAGAAGTGGCTGAGAGAGTTGCAAGTCAGGTAGCAGAAAGGCAAATAGGGAGGTTAGCCAAGACTGGAAGAATGAACAGGAGATTAGAGGGGAAAGGTCAGGAGGAGGATGTCTGAGTACGCTAAAGTGAAATAGGAATAGCTGGTAGAAATGCTTTTCCAATCCTGGTTACTCAATAACTCTGAGGCTCTGGCCACATCACCTCAGATTTTGAGACCCTTTCTGTGTTTGTGAGAGCAGAACCAGGCCAAATACATGTTTGAGAAAGGTCATTTTGAGGAAAATGGAAGTTCTGTCCACTGAAACGGTTAATACAACTCCAGGCTAAGCAACTAAGCAATAAGTTTAAACAGAAATAAATAAAATAAAGGAACAGTTATGTCCTGTTGAATAGGTGAGTGGAGAAGATGGTATCTCTGAAGTTCTCTTTTCATCTCTGATTCCTGCCATTTTCATTTGTGTTCACATCCTCCGTAAAACCTCCCATAGACTGAAATTTCTGCATTGAAACCTTCCATGCAAGTTCTTCCACATCCCATCTATTGGCTCTAACCCCTAAGAATCTTTTCGTACTTCAATTGCCTTCTCCCCTCTGGAGATTGGAACAAGCTTTCTTGCCGTCCTTTTGAAGGTGGTCCCTCCTCACTAGACTGCAGCCTGTATATCCCGAAGAGATGAGTGGTGGAAATCTAGTTTTGGGATTGCCAAGGTGCACCATCTTCTCTTCCTTCAGCTGAGAACTGTGACATTCCAGTTCTTTAGGAAAATGAATGGTGAGACCTGATCCTTCTAAAGGAAAGAGTAAGAGGAAATGTGTTTCAGGCTATCCCGGACTATCATCAGAGCAATATGGGACTTTGCAGCTCTGATTTTTAAAAGGCCCTGTTTTAGTCATGCCCAACAACTTGTACTCATTTGAAACTTTTGGATTCTACCAATCGTGAATAAAATCAAAGGCGTTCATCTCTGTAAGAGAGTCAGTCTCCTACTTCTGGGAGGAAGAGGGCAGCCATCCCTCTTACAGTGCCTCTGGGCACCCCTCTCCCAGCTCCTCCACAGGCACCCCCTGTGCTCGTGTTCTAGCACTAGTGTTACAGGACTGCTGAATGTTTCTTCTCCATTTGTAGGCTTCTCAGGTGGGTGCGACATCAGTGATTCACTACATGGTGCGCCTGGTGCTGCTCACCCTCTGTGGATGGGTGCTCTGCTGGACTCTGGTCAACCTCTTCCGCAGCCATTCTGTTCTCAACCTTCTCTTCCTAGGCTACCCGTGAGTGACACCACCTTGTACCTTCAGGATGGGGGGAGCGTAGCCGCTTGGGGGTGGCATGAGCCACCATGGGAAGCAGAGCTGTTGGCTGTAATCTGCCCCCGAAAGACATGCAGAGAAAAGTCTCTTCATCTTATGATTAAAGGGGAAGTAGGAATGGCTGGGGATGATGCGAAGAGGTGGCGCTCAGCTTATGAAACAAATTGGCTGCAGTATGCTGTTTGCGTGAGGGGCCTTTACTGTGACTGGAGACTGAGCCACTGGGATCACTGGTTCCACAAATGGGATTTAAAAAAGCTTCTCTGCACAGCTGTCTTGGGAGTTTTCTCCCCTAGCCTCTTAGTGAGGAGAAGAGTTGGCCATTAGCTTTTTGACTGAGGGTTCCTATGTGGTGTCCCTCTCATAAGGGTCAACATCTGTTGAGAAGGTGCCCCCTGCTTCATGTTGGGATGGCTGTCACTTTAGCCCTTTTTTTCTTTCTTTCCCTGCAGGTTTGGTGTCTACGTTCCTCTGTGCTGCTTCCACCAGGACAGCAGAGCACAGCCCCTACCTGCGGACTGTGGTTACTTGGTACAGGACCAGATGGTGGATGATGGGGCTTCAGCTGTCAGCAGCCTGGTCAAACCCAAAGATTTCCTCTCGCTTCTGTGGGAATCCCTGAGAGAACAGTTCAATAATCCTACATCTATCCCCACCCATAGCTGCCCCCTGTCCCCAGATCTCATCCGCAATGAGGTGGAGTGCCTAAAAGCAGATTTCAACCGCAGGATCAAGGAAGTTCTCTTCAACTCTCTCTTCAGTGCCTACTATGTGGCATTCCTGCCACTGTGTTTTGTGAAGGTAGCTCTTGTCTGGCTCTCTCTGTGCCCCTGCCCGCCATCTCCTTCTGAATGTTGTGTGAATTGCTGCCAGGCCAGATTCCTGGTTAATTCCCCTTTTCTCTGTCTCCCCTTTGGCAGCCCGGATAGCGGAGCATGGCTGCATCCGGAGTGCACTAGTACTGCTCCTGGTTGGCGGATAGGTATTGCCATAAATGTGATGCACCTCTAGTCCCATCACCCCACTTACTAACTCCCCTTCTCCCACCCTCTGTCCTAGGCAGATGGATAGCTGTGTTCTTCCTAGAAAAGGGAAACCTCTTGTTACCTGTCTCAGATCCAACATCCCAGCTTTCAAGTGCTTGGATCAGAGGCTTTGGTGTTCAGCCTGTTAGAAAACAGAGCCAACTAGGATGCTTGGCAAGCTAAATCCAAGAACCTCTTGTCAATCTGGGGGTTGTATTTTTTTAATCTGTCTTTTTTCTAACTGGAACGAGCTCCAGTTGGTGTAGTGCAATGGGCAGGGCTCCACAATACATGTAGCATTCTTGGTGCAACTGGTGCTCCTGGGGCAGTTCTGTGGCAAGCAAACCCCCTTGTTATTTGCTGCTGGAGGAGGAGATGCACCAGCCGCAGCATCATCCCCCCACCCTTTCTCCTTCAGGTCAAGGAGAAGGGAGTCTTGAGTGTTTCCTAAGCTGTAACCCTCTGAAATCACTGGTCCAAAAGCGCATGCCTGTAATGTGTGGTGTGGGTCTGCTGGATGCACACGCAGTATGTCCCTTGTCATTCCCTCCTCAGTTTTGTGACAGTGGTGCCAAGTTCTTGTCTGGTCTCTTTGCAGAGCACTCAGTACTACGACATGCGCTGGTCCTGTGAGCACCTCATCATGGTGTGGATCAATGCCTTTGTCATGCTCACCACTCAGCTGCTGCCTCCCAAGTACTGCGACCTGCTCCACAGATCAGCTTCCCACCTCGGCAAGTGGCAGAAACTAGAACATGGTTCCTACAGCAATGCTCCACAGCATATGTGAGTGTGGGGATGGGCATGGGTTGGCATGCCCAGCAAGGGGCTGAGAAGACATTCTAGTAGATAAGCAAGTATCGACAATGCTTATCTACTGAGGAAGCGTCCCCATTCACCACAGTGCCAGGGGTCACAGGTGCAATTCTGCTGGTCTTTCTGTTCCCTAGCAATAGAAACATCTGCTCTAGAGAGCTGTCTGAGCTCCTGTGGTCACTGCTGGTTCCTTCCCAGAAACAAACGCTGAGATCTTCTTGGCCATTGAAGAAGTACCTTGTGCAGGGACAGGGGATGGCCCCCTCCGATGGCGGTGGGCTAGGTTCTTGCCCTGGCAGCCATTTGTTCACATTACTCAGTCAGAGTCCATCTGGTGGGCACCTCTCTGTGCTTTTCCAGCGGGAGCTGGGACGTGTCCTTGTGGCAGAGGCTTTGGTATTCTTCAAGATGCAGTCCATTCCTGTGAACCCCCGTTCAGGGAGTTGGGAGCACAGATGCTAACGCTCTGGCATTCTTTCCCCGCAGCTGGTCAGAAAACACAATATGGCCACAAGGAGTTCTGGTGCGACGTAGCCGATGCCTGTATAAAGCAGTTGGGCCTTACAACGTAGCAGTGCCTTCAGATGTGTCCCATGCCCGCTTTTATGCAAGTATCTCTTCTCTTGCTTGACGTGTTATAATTGTGGGAGTGAGGAGAGGCTCAAACCTAGCTGCAGCAGAGCAGATTGTGCGGAACAGAGTTCAGTGCTGCCCAACAGCCTCTTGCTGCTAAACAAAATACCTGTTCTCAGCAGAGCAGCTTTCCCATTGCCGTATTACAGTGATGTCTGGGCAAGATGGAAGCCACGGCTGCCTCATCAGTGCTTTCTCATCACGGTGACACAGCTCTCCCATCAGGCAGTGGCATATTCTTAAGAGGGTTCTAGTTAACATCTTCCAGGGAAAGGGGAAAGTATGTATGTCAGTGGGCCAATAGGTTATTTCACCCATCCTCCCTTCTCAAGCAAAATGACACTTTTACATGCCTTGGTTTTTATGCTGCTTTTCCTAAAGCATGGTAGTTGGAGTACAAACACTTTTTCTGCCCAGCACAGTGGTTGCTAGCTCAGTGATGCCTGACAGCATTATGCAGTGTTAAAGTTGGGAGGGGTATGTGCAACAAATTATAGAAATGTCCTTTTCAACTGTTTCCCTGCAGTTCCTTTTTCACCGTCCATTACGGCTGCTCAACCTGCTGATTCTCATTGAAGGCAGTGTGGTCTGCTACCAGCTCTACTCACTGCTGCGCTCAGAAAAGTGGAACCATACCCTCTCCATGGCCCTCATCCTTTTCTGCAATTATTATGTCTTATTTAAGCTCCTCCGGGACCGGATAGTATTAGGCAGGGCATACTCCTACCCACTTAACAACTATGGACTCAAGGCACACTAGGCCGGCCAAATGTGTACCCCTTCTCTTTCTCTTCCCACAGGGCAGGGAGGGAACCTCAGAAAAAAAAAATATTTTCGTACAGTTCTATTTTTTTCTTGCGGCGTTTATAAATATTTAAAATATTTTATATTTTGTATACTATTGTTTTTGTGGGGTGGGAAGGGAGCCAGTGGCAATTAAATGTCGCTTTATAAACAAGGTGTTATTTTATATATATAAAAAAAGATCAATGTGTATATACCGTATATCTATACCCATACATATATCTATGTGAAGCAACAGGATTGTGTGTGTGGTCACTGTGTCCTTTTTGCTCACACAACTGCTTTGCTATTGCACACTGTGGGGATAGAACTGCTGTCAATTAGGAACTGGTCTGCTGTAGAACATGGATAAGCTGACAGGCAGGAAACACAGGGGCCTTGCACCAGGATGAGTAAGGTTTATTTTAGTAACCTCAGTACCAGGGAAGTCTTGCATTGGAAATGAACACTCATGTGATACCAGTTTAGGGAAAGGGAGGACACAGTGTGTGGAAAGACAAAATTACTGTCAGTCAGTAAAAGTTCTCTGTTCTTTTTTCTTCCCACTGTTAGCAGGATGCAAGTATTATTTTTAAAAAATAGCAAACTCTTTATGGTTGGACTCTGGTCTTAAAGGTCTTTTCCAACCTAAATGATTCTATGATTTACTTTAGCTCCTGTCTGTCTTCCTAGTAACTTGAGCGCCCTCACTCTACCCAGAGAATGAACTAAATATTGAAATTATAATTTCAGGGTAGTGTATCATTTAAGAAGGTATTTGAAATAGCTAGCTTCATTTAGCAGGATATAATTGATTATTTTAAACATCCATCTCTAATCCCTCAAGTAGTAGCATTAAATTAGGGAATATTCAGCCATTTCCTTCAAGCAGTAATGTTCCTAGCAGAAATTTATTCTTGTCAAACACTTACCAACTCCCTTATTGCTATACAATGCAGTTCAGCAGTGTTTCACTCCAAGATATGTTGGTAGTGTTTAATAACTTATCATTAATAATAGAGGAAATACTTTGCTTTTAAACTGTTCTTCATAAAGCTGAACTATACTAGAATCTAGTGAAAAAATAGTTGTGGCAGTATCACATAGAGGAATTGAAGATAAAAGACAATATCAACCATATAATTAATTCAACTGTGGATGCTGGTGACAGCTGATGCTTTAACTCAGGTAATTAAGGAGGAGACAGCAATGCAATGTTCTTCCATTTGGGTGCCATCTGACTTAACTTTAGCCATTAGTAAAGTGCTAGCTCTGTTTAAAAAGTGGGTATGTAAGGGAAAAAAAACCCCAAACTGTACTGAGTTTGGGAGAAACTGCAACTACTTTCTGTTCCTTCTTTCCTTCCAAGCTAATTAAGAATACAGTGATCATCTGTGCTCCTGTCTGTAGGACAGCTTCTCCAGCAGCCTGATCACAAGCCCAGGATACCTGAGGAGGTAGGCAACAGGAGATGCCTCTAAGCAAGCTATTCCAAAATGAAAACAAATACTTAGCTTTGGTTATTCCTAAGCCTCTTCTAATCTTTCATGTGGCCCTAGTGCTGCTGACAGGGTACAGGTACTTGGGAGTTTACAGTCTGGGGCCTTTCAATGAAACACAGTACTGTGGCTTAGAGCCATGTCATGCTTTATGTAGTATAGCCTCATCTTTAATCCGTGTCTTAATTCTACCTTGATTACTTCAAGGAAGTACATTTGGGATAAGGGGGAGTTGGCTTCTTATCTACAGCAAGCTCTTTGCTGCACATGGCTTTGTGCAACACCTTTCTTGCACTCAGCTTCAACTCTTGCCAGTAGCTCAGTAGCGTTGCCTACTTTCGGTTACCTGTTTGTAATAGCTGGCACAGCACCCCTTAAGTAGTATTTCACAGCACTACCAAGTAGTTTCTTCCATTTGGACACCTAAATGATAGTAGGCTTATACTTAAGCAACCAGTGGGAGAAAAGAGGCTCTCCAAGACTTAGCTTGGGAAAGAGAGATGTGCAACAGAAAGCCAGAACCCTGAACCAGGGCTTTGGGTCACAGAGTTGATGGGGGTTCATGCTCTGCTTTTTCCTCCCCTTGCACGTAAGGCTGAAGGTAGGGAGGACTGCTCATGCAGTGAGCACATCCATACGTCGTGCAACAGTTAGATTGACCTTACACTGTTTGCAGCATGAGGGACAGAAGCACAGTCACACTTCCATAGCTATAGGCTTTCTATTTTGTTCTGAGGGACTATCTAAGTAAGGGGCTACAACACACAGTACTTAATTGCAGGTGTGTTAAGATCCTCCTCATTCCAAGGGAGCTAGGCATTATTTCTTAAGGGAAGCTGCCTCTCCCCCTTAAAACAGTACCTTTGTTATATCCTGGAGCAGGAGGAGTTCTGTGAGAAGGTTTAAGGTCTAGGGATTGTACCTTTCCATGCACAGTAGTACAAACTGCCCTCATGCAGTCCTTTAGATGCAACTGTCTTCCATCTTTACACAGGACCCCTACATGGAAAGAAGTTGCAGAAGATAGTTACAGCTTCCCCTTTTGGCAAAAACTAAGCGAGGATCTAGCTAGCACAAGTTGGTCTCCCAGTATAAACTGGGCCACCCAATAACAAACAGGGAGCAGAAATTATGTCTGCTCAGCATCAATGCCTGCTTAGATCACTGTTCCTCCCCATTCCTGAGTCAGCCTTATTCAGATGAACATTGAAAACAAGTCCGCTCTAATACTTGGTCAGGTCAGACTAGGAAAAGAAAGACTTATTCCCCATCTTGGTCACTCCATCATGCGAGGATATCGTAATAAATGGATGGTTTTTTGGTCTGGTAACGAAACTGCTCTAGCTTCAGGCCAATCCTCAGAAGAACAGCTTCATCCCACCATTTTGCCATGACCTGGGAGAAGATGGGGGGGGAGGGGGGGAAGAGTAGCGTCATCACCTACAGATACTCTTGAAAGCCCTGCAAAATATAACTAGATTTTTTTCCCCCAACAGCACCAAAAGGCTATATGCTTTTCCATTTTACCCCAGTAAGTATGGCATCACTTCATTTGGGATAAAGGCAGCTGTGTGACTTTTAATTACAAGACATGGACCTTTCATTTAAATGAGACCCATTTCAAAAGGGAGAAGAGCAAGGAAGGACTTAAAGAAGTTACAGAACGGAGAAATAAGGAAAAGAGAGGAAAGGGTAGTGACAAATAGTGGCTACTGATGCAAGTAGACAGGGAGACAGAGAAATCTATCTCCCAGATACCTGAAGAGTCCCTCTGCCATTCAGGAGTGAGTTACTCTGAGGCAGGTCTCTTCACCCACAAGTTAAAACTTTATTACCCATACCTGCCAACTCCTCAAGTGTGCTGTGTGGAACAGCAGGAACCCGGTTATAGTGGTTCAGGACAAAGCCAGCTGGGGATTTTGTGACCCAGCATTCACAAAGAGCCAATGCTCACCTGGAAGCCGATAGGAAGCCCAGCAGTAGAATATCCAATGGGGACCACAAGGCCTGGAATCCCAGTGAAGTTACCAAGCTGCATGAACCTGGGGGAAAACCTGTCATCAGCATTCCTGCCTTGGGACAGCAGCAAAGCCATTTTTTTGGGGGAGAGGCAGCTAGGATTGCTGTCTCCTGCTTTACAGCCTGAGCTCTTCCAGTTAGTGCAGCTAGTCTCCAGCTGTTCCCAAACTTCTGCTTCCGTAGTGCAAGCAGCACTCTTCTTACCTCATGGACCGGACTGTGAAGGAGAAATCGTTGCTGCCAGTCAAGAGGTCCGATTCATAGATTCTTGGGGCAGTGGTAGCAACAGCTGTGGAGGAATCACAGAATGATTGAGATTGAAAGGGACCTCAGGACATCATCTTGTCTAACCTGTCTCAAGGACGGTCAGTTAGAACAGGTTGCCCAGGACCATGACCGAATGGCTTTTGAATACCCCCAGGGATAGAGATTCCACAGCTTCTCTGGCCAACCTGATCCAGTGCTTAAAGAGCAAAGGAAGAGTCAGCAGTGGGCAATCTTCAAGGAACAGCTCAGTTCGTTAAAGCCACATGTTTGATATACATTGGTGATGCAAACTCACACCCCTGGAATGCATTCAAGTCACTGGGATTTATGAATTAAGCAGTTAGTTTCTATTTAGGGCAAGAACATTTGCATACATAAGTAGATGTCCAGTCCCTCCTGTGTAAATGTGCTGGCTCTGTAGCTCCTGTTTCAAGTACCAAGAAGGAGTTTCTCACTGCCATGGATATAGGCAGTAAGTCTAGAAATACAAGCAAATCTAGAAATACACAGCAGGCTTTCTAACCAGGCTGCATTGTCTTCTAAAGGCTTGAGGCACAGCAAAGGCTTTGCAGAAGAGTCACGCTCTTAAAATGGGGGAGGTAAAGTTAATGGAGTAACTGTTCTTAAAATGCACCACACAGCTGTCGGGGACCAGGCTGCCAATACCTGGTGTAAGGATACAGTTCACAGTGGTGAAGATCTCTCGCAAAAATCTCATGCTCCGAGTTCTCTGTCGATTTGCCTGCAAGCAGAGAGACTACTGTTTGACCGGGCCCTCTTGGTTCATCAGAGCCTATGCCTTTGCAGAAGACGACACCATTCCTGCAGTTTGGAATCAACGTTCAGGACACCAATCCACGTGGCATGTCCTCTGTGGTGCCCCACCATTCAGCATGCTTTCACAGCAGAGGGCAGTACAGCTGGGTGATATCCTTCCACATGTATGGGGAGGTTAAGAGAATCCTCTACCCCACCTTTACCATTTCACTAGGTGGCTCCCTTCAGCCTTCACCACAGTATGTTCCTTACCGTAATATAATCCAGAGCTGTGAACTGGGAAGCCAAGGCCAGGCTAGCCCGAGTTTCCAAATTCTGAAAGAGAAAACATCAGTCGTGGCTCTGCTTGCAAGAAACTGAATGTGACAGCCCAGGACTTCTCTTCCAGGTCTGCTCTCCTGTATCAGTAGTCATCCAACAGGTGGTTTGTCATAGAAAAAGCAGGAGAGCCTCAGGTTTCTCACTGACATGACACTTGTTCTGTATGAGCCGGGACAACTACTGCCACTGATCCAAGCTGCTGCTACTTACCATTTCCTGGAAATGTTTATTGAAGTCAGGTTGCAGGAAGTTCCTCATCTCGCTGAGAATGCAGACTACATGTGCTACTTGCACTTCCTCCATCTCTGGAAGAGACACTTCAACCACGCTGGCTCCCAAACTCTGCAGGTGCTCCACAGCTGAGTACAGAACAGGTAAAGCACAGACAGCATCCTTGAGTTCACCAAACTTCATAGAAGGGCTGTGAATCCCCACCCCTTTGAGAAGTTAGAGACCCCATAGGCCGTTACAAGGCAAGCATCTTCAGTGCATCATGTGGCATGCAGACTGCTGCAGCTGCTTCTCGTAGGCAAAAGCCTTCAGTCTAACTAGATCTCAATATTCCAACAGGGCAGGGGTAGGGGCTTGCAGACAGGTTCCTAACTTACCTGCTACATTTCAGGCAAGTTCATCTCCTCCTTCTAGCCCCCCAGTTAACCCAAAGAGTAAAGGCAGACCAACAGTGCTTCCCTGAGCACTTGACATGACAAGTATTCTAGCAGCATGAAGTGATTATTTAGCATCATGAGATTCCCATTCAGAGCCTCTTCTGAACCATAATGGTACAGGAACCCAGGGTTACTCAAAAGACCAGGTCAACAGTACAGGTTCACTAAATCCTGATGCACTTTAGTAAAGCTGAACACCAAGACTTTGGGAAAAGTGAATCTTTTGCAGTCTAAAAAGAGTCCCCTTCTTTCTTTGACCCCAACTTCTTCATAATTATCCAAGCTTGCCTATTTCACTGGCTTATGGTGCCTCTCTCCTAAGAAAACTCTACACATGTAGAAGCGTGAGTGTCTAAGGAAATAAGGAGGCTGAAGAAAATCCAGTCAAACAAAGCCTGAATACTGTGAACTATCTCAGTTCCAATGCATAGGAGGCCAACTACTATACCAGGCATTGTAGAGTCTTTCTCCCCTGCCCCGCCAAGTGCTCACCAGGGTCAATTTTGCTTGGTCTAAAATCTGACAAAGCCACCCTAAAGGCACCATTTGGCTGATTTCAAGGAAATACCAGAGGACTGGATACATCACAAAGACCTAGCCCTGTCTTTCCTGCTGAACGTTATGTTGTGAAACAAGTCCCTCCCTTAAAAGTCTTTTACCATTAAAGCTTGCAGAGTAAGTATTACTGAGCACAGATCTGTCTTTATACAGATAGAGGCTTAGCACACTGGACTGCATTATTCCATTGTAACATGACAAGCCTACAACTGCCAGGCTTTTTAACCCTCAGTAGTCAGGAGGGCTTCCCCAAAACAAAGCTACTGCTGTTTGTCCAGCCAGACCTCTTTAAGCATCTGCCTTTAAGGACTTCAGGCAAGATCTTTTTAATGCATACATAAGAGAAGCACCAAGTGATACCATGACATCAGGCAGAATAAGAGACTTACAGACTTTTCCTCTTTACCTTTCTCACAGATGGACAGGACTTCAGCATCACATGCCTAGAGAAAAAGAGGAAAGAACTAAGTAGACTTTAGTCACTGCCCTCCTCTCCTTGGTGAGCACACTCAAGAGGATTTCAGTCCTCATGGAGCTTTCCTTGTTCCTGTCCCTAATGGTAGTGAAACATAGCCCTCCAGGACTGCCTTAGGCCACCTGCTCCAAGAAAACAGCTTGCAGGTCATACCCCTGTGGAAAAGGAAAGGTCATCTTTTCCAGAGGAGAGGATATTCCTCCTCTGCACTGGGGCAGAGCCAGGAAGAGTCCTTGTTTTCCTTCAGGGAAGAAATCCTGAGCACATTTGTGGGGTTGCATTACAATTGCCAAGAGGTACTAGCTTGCAAGTCCAGTTTCTACATTGGAATGATGAAATATTACTCAGCAGCTACAGCATTGTCACCAAATGGATACACTAATTTTCCTCATTTGATTTTAAACTAACTGGCTTTTGTAATCAGTTCTGAAGCATTGCTTCCAATAGAAACAGCAATATGAGGAAGCATACTGCCACCAACTGTACAGGCATTACCCTTCCTCATGCCTCCAACCGACTTTTACTCAAAAGGCTGCCTTAGGAAAAAATCTATACCTGTTGATGTTTTCACCCAGGCTATATTCTCTTCCAATTATGGAACTAAATATGAGAAGCTCTAATGATGACAAGCAAGAGAACAGTGAATGCATTGAATTCCTTCAAAATCTCATTTTGCAAAGCAGCAAACAGAGATGGAACAGGCACCTTAAAAAATGTCCAGTCCACTCCCAGTTTTAAGCCTTTCAGGTCAGGAGCACACATATCAGACAGGGTTGCTTTGGGCTGTTTTAGTCCTGCAGGGAACAAAGAAGAGTTCCTCCTTTTATCTAGGATGCCTCTAGAAAGGCAGAGCACTTGGGCTCAGGGAGGGAGAAGGCTCACCTACCATATGGATAGAGCGGATCTGGCTCACCAAGGATACTGTAAACAATGGCTGCATCTGCCACTGAGGTACAGATAGGGCCTGTAAAAGAGAGATCAGTTATAAAAATGTGACGAGGGGTAAATAGTACCTTCCTCCCAAGGTCTTTTGTAGGTACAGATTGCCTCCCCTGTGAGTACAGCACACAGCAAAGTCTCTGAAGTGGAGCACAAGTCCTCTTACCTACGCTGACTGTGGAGTAACAGAGTGGCAAGCTGCCATGAGAACTGATGCGCCCAAATGTACCTAGAGAAAAAGAAATGGCCAGTTAGCTAGATACCAGCAGTCACTGGTAAGATCCGACCTGGATGGCTCTGGTGCACCCAGTCGGTAAGCATCACACCCCTGCCAGTCACTTTTATGTCTGCCGTTTCAGAGCCCAGTCACTCATCTTTCAATACCCTGCTTCTGCTGACCACGATCTGTCTCATCAGTGAAACAGATGCGTTTAACAAATAGTGAAACTGTTTTCCCCCATAAGAAATTATTTAGGTTAGTACAGGAACATTTTGAAATACATGCATTTAAATATGCAGAAGCAGCATCTATAGTATGGAGGATGGAGAGGCAGGAGCAGGATTACCAACAGCAGGAGATACCACCCCCTGGGAGATCTCACCCACTTCATCGGGCAGGAGCAGGATTATCAACAGCAGGAGATACCACCCCCTTCACCACTCCACCAGTGAGACTTCATGCTTAACACCAGTTGTCTTCTGCGAGTACTCAGATCATCTTTCTGAACAATTACATTTTTGTCATCATCATCATCATCTTCCTCAGATGAATCAAGCCTAATCAAGTTGATCACATGTGAAGGATGGAAAAACAGAATAATGGCTGAGTATCTGGTCTCAGATGAAGCAGCCAAGATCCTTCAGAATGATAAACCATTCCGAAAAGCCAGCATCTCTTCCAAGTGACAATCCTGCCTCGCCACCTTCCACGCTGTAGACACTGCCCTGTGCATTTCTTATGTCCTCTGCACAGTCCCCTTGATTACATTAATTCTTACTGCAAAAACTGCACTGCTACTTCTTGTAACACTGAGATAAGAGGGAACGGCTACATCCTGGTTTCCTACAAACCTATTACCAGATACAAATCTGAGCAGCATCAGCCTCTCCATATAATTGGGGTGATGGCAAACCCTTGTGGGTGGAGATGCTTTCCAACAGCTCACTACAGATACCCAACTATGTTGGAAACATCTCCCAGCTGAGAAGGAAGATTGAAGAGGGACGAGCGGGTAGAAAGAAAAGCAGCAAGCATGTTTTGTTTAGCATTTGACTTAAATCAGTTAGGGTTTTTTGAACATCTGTTCAATAGCCAGTACTGAGAATAATTCCACTCTGCCAGTCCAACCCACATGACTCTCAGAGTGTTATACTCCAGAGTTTCTCTGGCTGAGTTTTGCTTGACAGGAATTAACGGACTGTGCCTGACTTGTTTCTGGCATTCTGTCTGATACAGCAAACAAGACACACACCCCTCCATGATTAAAAGGCTCTACCTTTCAGCCCCACCACACCACAGAACGAAGCAGGAATCCTCACAGAGCCTCCTCCATCTGTGCCAATAGCCACCGGGCAGAGACCTACAAAAAAACCCACACATTGGCCTGTGATCAGAGAGACATCGTGTTGCCCTGTCCGTTTCACCAGCAGCTGTAGCCAAGAGAGCACACAGAGCACTCTGTTCAGCTAGGAGTTCCCTCCAGCTTCTAAACCCACTCATAAAAACTAAATGCCTGAGGTACTTTGGCTCAGGACCTTCCTCCCACCACCCTGAACTCCGTTTAGGACCACCTACCTGCTGCTACAGCTGCTGCTGACCCACTGGAGCTCCCACCTGTGAAGTGGTTAGGCTTGTAGGGATTCCTAGGGATCTTGTGGTACCTGAGGCAGACAAATAGTGTTGAATCTTTTCCTAGGAAGGACCACGTGCGCTACAGGGCAGGAAAAGATCCAGAAACACAACTCAGGGATTCCGATCTCATAGTAAAGAGATACCATTTCATCCCAGATAGTGCTATGTCCCTAGAAAACAAGATGCAAAAAAGACTTCTGCCTCAGCGTCCAATTTCTTGTTACCATAAGCAGCCTATCCAAGAGAGAGACTCAAAGCAAGAGAAAGGACGCTGCTCCAGCTCTTCTGTCTGCGATAGCCCTGTGCCATTACTGCATGCCGCAGTGCATTAGGCAGTTCCAAAAGGTGCAGCAGTTGGTGGCCAGCAATTCTTACAGACAAGCAAGTCGGCATCCCAAGTTCCGCCCAGCAGCAGCTCCCAAAGCCTCCAGTCTGACCCCAGTCCCCAGACACCAAAGAGACCTGCCAGGCAGCAGGGTATCCAGCCAACCTCACACAGTGAGGAAATGCCCTGGCACGTAGTTGCAGCTGAGGAGGAGCCCCAGTTCCATCCAGCTGCACATGCACGAAGCATGGCTCTGCACATGGCTTGTCATTGCTCTGGAATAGCAATTCTCAGCTTGGCTATAGCTGGAGAATTCACAACAGTAAAGCAAATTCCACTGAACCTGTTTTAGCTAGGAAATAAAAACACTACATTCTCTTGAGATGACTGTACCATTAGCCATTACTGTGACTGAGCATGAGATTACTATTTATTTGTTTTCTCTCACTGCTTTTGTCTACCACTCACCCTGTAAACATTCACACCTCTAGGCCTGTAAGACCTGGCAAACCAAGTTCCTTACTCAGCAGACACCACTTGGATCCTCTCCTTCCTTTGGTTTCAGGAGCCTTCAGGCTTCCACAGGTACTCTGACCCTCAAATTTACAATGCTGGGTTTTCGTACCCGCAGGGTTCTCCTTGCATGGGGTGCTTCTGTCAGTTTTATTCTCACATGCTCGCTCTATTTTCATACCCTTCCCTGTCAGTTCTGGACAGACTTTTAGGTCTTTCTAGACCCAGGGAAAGAGAGGGGAAAGGGATTTTTACCTATTAGGGTTGCATCCAGTTGTTCCAGTCCCTAGTTCATGCATGTTTGAGACCCCAATAATGATAGCCCCAGCCTCTCGCAGCTTCTTGGCCACAGTAGCATCTTCTGTTTCGGGCTCTGTCCCAAGATACACTGTTCCCACTCGGTGATGGTAAGGTACCTTAGCAAGGAGACACCTTATTATTCATCCTAAAACCCTGGCAAGGCAGGCAGGCACATGTGCATGCTTCATATGTACATGCTTCACATGTACACTTCAATTCCACAACAGATCCTGGACATTAGGATCCACAGAGGTAAGTAAGGGCTAGGAAGCTTCACTCTTCAACTTGTGCTGTGTTGGTTTCTGTTAGGAGGGACATTTAACTCTTCAATATTTGGTCCTTCTCCCATACAGAGGAGTCCTTTTAATACAGAAGAGCAGAAACATGTAGATGGTCAAAAAGTCTGCCTCCCTGCAGCAATGCAATTGTTATGCCCAGAGGCTGCAGAACAGTCAGCTTGGCCCCACAGCACACAGGAGCTCTATTTTCCATTTTTCTACAGACAGAACTGCAGTGTTTCAGATTTGCAGTGCTTTGAAGCAAGGCACCGAGGTTAGATGGATGCCAAAATACCAGATGGACTCATTTTCAGGATATGCTAAGTACTCTTCACTTCGATGCAGCAGTGGAAGAATCTGTACATAAACAGGACTCCCACCGTATGGGTAGGACTCTGCAGAGCCTATGACAGCTTGATGGCACTGCCAGGAGTATTTAATGGTAACTGTTGTTAGGCCACAGGCAAAACTCCTTGTGAGTGGGAATTTTCAAAGTAACTTGCATATTTCCGACACAAGTATGTCCTTTAAGGTAAGGAGAGAGGGATGTTTTGCCAGTGGAGCAGTCAGTGCCTGAGAAATACAGACAGTTATGCCCACTGCTATAGATGCTTTTATACATTCTTACTTCATCGTAAGAGGGACTGTTTCCCACCCCCAACCTGTACTCCCAAGGGATTAAAGAGAGCAGTACAAGATATGGAACACGTCTGCTGTACCCAAGATCTGTCTTCACCTGGCAAAACTTGTTAATCCTACTCGGTAAACCCACATACTACCTCTTATTACAAACATATTCTCAGGCTTCTGCTGAGGAGTTGGTCTTAAAACCTTGTCGCAGTGAGTTGTCCAGGTGGACCACCTGCAGCATGAACTGACAGCTAGACAAGGAAACTCACCACTTTGAACTCTTCTTTCAGACACACTGGGATGCCATCCAGATAAGACAGGGTACATTTATTCCTGTAACGAGCAGTGGAGGCCTCAGCCATCTGCACAGAGGAAAAAAAAAAAGTATATATTATATATATTTAGTTGAGCTGAAGGTCATTACCAGTATCAGAACAGATACCAGAAATGGCTTTCTCCGGCTTCTAATAAGCCAAACTATGTAAGTTTCTTTCTTCTTCCACCATATGCTGATTAGAAACTACTACTTGGAAGCATCTATGCTAACGGATGCCACATAAGCACAGAAGTCCCATTTTAAACATAGACGTCCAGCAGGAAACAGATTGCTTTAATGCTACCTATCTTTGAGGGAAAGAAAGCAAACTTGTTTGTAGTCCTCTACACAAGGAGGGAGGAAAGATGTACGTATTTTTCTGTGCAATATATCAGCAGAAGAGCCTCTGCCCCTTCTAATGGATGCTACTGCTCTTGGGGTGGCAGAGGCCCCTTTCCTATCAGAGGCAGACATTACCAGCATGATTTGCTCCTGGTCCCATTGCACTATCGCTCTGAGTGGGGGCGTGGATTTGTCGCAGTCCTCCAGCATGGCAATGATGTTCTTTGCTACCTGAGATGGCGTCAGCTTCCCACTCCTACAGGATAGGAGAAGTTGGGACCTTGTTACAACACCCCCACACCACACCCACGCACAGGGTTTGTCGCTCATGTAGCAAGATGGCAGCTGTCACAGCTGTAAGCAAGAACTAGCTAAGAATCTGTGTTTGGTGATGACTTCAACACAGTTGACACCATCAAGACAGGAGATTCCCTTCCTCAAGGGGAGGATTTGCCTTCACAGCACGCCCCCAACCCTTAGAGTAGGGACAAGAGCTAGGACATTTACTCAGATATTCCTGAACCACCAGATAAACAGGGAAGGACAGCTGACAACTCAAGCTCTTGAAAGCCTGAGGCTATGAAACTCCCAGTATCATGAGCTAAGACCAAGAGGGCCCCTTTATACAGGCCTCCCATTACAGAGAAGGGGCTCACAGCATTACCATCATAACCCATCTTTAACAAACAGGCCTTCCCTCCCTCCTGGCAAAAGGCTACGTTACACCACAAACACATCTACCTCTGGCTAACACGAAAGCCTCACCTACAACACCAGACTGCAGCGTCAGCCTTTTTCTCCAAGGCTGCAGTCTACTGGCAGAGGTGGCCCTTGAGCAACAAGTGCCAGGAGTGCAAGAGGATTTATTTGAGCGCTCCACATCTGGCACGTGTCCCAGAGGCAACCAGGAGTTACCGAGCAGCCAACAGCTCGCAGAACCTCAGAGTCAGGGATGTGCTCCCAGCTCTTCCCGAGCTGGACACGTTACTGGGTGAAAGCAGTCAAACTGCTCACAGGAGCACAAGTGGCTGGGGAACCAAGGGATTCTTCGGAGACCCACAGTATGTGCAACTCGCATCATCCAGATGAACCTTTCTCTCCTTCTCTTTCACATGTTTGGGCAAACAGAGTAGGGAGAAATCTCCCCCAGAGGAGACTGACAATAAGCCAAGGAAAACAGGGTTTAAATATCCTTGCAGGGCTTGTAACAGCTGTGCCAGCTCTCCCAGTTGGCTTTCCTTTGTTTTTCTGTTAGAGGGAAAGGACTGGGAAAGGTGATGGTAAAGAGTGGTACCTCAAGGACAATCCTAACAAAGAGATGCCTGAGAGCTTGTGGAACAGTAGCAGCCCACAGCAGGGGAACATGGGAGACAGGTTGTCTCCAGACCATAATTTCACCTACCGGTAGCAGTCCAGGTAGTCTTTGATCCCTTTGAAGCTAAACCCATTGCTAGCAGAATCAGACCTGCAAAGAAAGGATTAAAGGGGCAAATGTGAACCATCAAAGCCACCTCTGTTTAGACCTGCAGACTTCAGCGTCACAGTCCAACGCAGGCTGGGCATTACTCACTCACAGTAAACCTGCTGGTCACCGTTCGGACTGCTAGCCTACGCATTTCAGCTCACTCTCTGTCAGACTCCTTGCACACATGCAAGACATCAGGTACGCTAAGGGTGCCACAGAAATAAGGGTCAGTCTTGCTGACATGTTCTAGTTGGTTCATATTTCTACTGCAACACAGCAGTCACTGAACTGTTCAAAATTTATTCCAGGTTTACATTTGCTACTTACCACTGGAGCATTACAGAATAGTTAGAATATACTGGTAAACCTTCTCCCAGGATCTCTGTCCCAAGTTCGATCCAGATAGCCAGCAGCACATAGAGCGTGCGGTGCGGAAGGGGGAAGAGACATGCAGCACATACAAGGATTCACATCAGCAAACTGCTTAAAAACTAAATCGATGGCTCTAGCACTTAAGAAATAGACCATTTCTCATCACATCAGGATTGACATAAGATCATCTGAAGAGCCAGCTACAATTACTACTCCTGTGATGTCTCCATACCATCACCCAAACCAGAAGCCATATCCTGGAATAGGACACGTACGGCACCATAATGTGCTACGCAGGGAAGAGGCAAGGCTCCAGCAACCTGCCCTCTAATACTCAATATATCACTGGTGGAGCTGGGGACACAAGAACCAGAAGGATGCACTCACTCTGACCAATGCCTGCAGGAAATACATCCCTTCCTCTAAAGTGAAGGAGCTGAAAGTTTTTCCTTGCTCTGGCTTAAGAACTCAAGCAGGGAGCAATCTTAGTCTTGCTAAAAGCAGAGATACATACAGAGAACCCACTCTTTGAGACACTGACGAAGTGCAGCTCATAGACATCTTCAGTAACTGCTGGATAGGCCCACAACTAAGAACCAAAACCAGATGGGGAGAGCATTCATAGCAGCCCAGCTACTCCCACCTCAGCATCAGACCTCAGTGAAACACACGAGCCTGAATAATGTTTCACCAGGAATCTAGTGGGATTTAGTCAAGAACAGACTGCAATCAAGAAGCTGAACAGGCTTTTCTCCAAGCAACCTAACTGTCAAAGCCTAATTTCTTGTGTGTTGTTATCTCTGTACCCTGTGTTCCTCCACTGCTCCCAGAAACCCTTGTGTTCTCTTTGAGATTCCTTGCAGGCAAGAAAGAGCATACCTGCAAACTCACTTGAAGGGATGTACGTGCCAACTAGCCAACCGCTAAGTGTATCTGCTGTAATAGTACAACCAGATCCCTGGCAAGGGCAGAATTCGGTCTCTCCCCAATAAGCAGACTCCCTGAAACTTGCAGAAACTTCACATTGCTTCTAACTACTGGTGATTTATAAGTTACAAAAGGAAAGATGACTGACAGCACAATTTGTTTTGTAAAGTAGCTGGGCATGGAAAAAGATTTTAATACAGATTACTGACGATGACAGCTTCCCACTAGTAAAACAGCGCCACTCCACCCTTACACATCATACACTGACCTTGCGTCTATCAGCTGATTGATAATATCTGAAGTGCTTTTAGCCTCAGACTTGTCTTCCGCAACCTCCGCAGCAACCTCCGGGATAAATGTGGGATCTTCGTGAATGTCAAGTGAACGCATGAGCGAGAAGTTGTTCAGCCTGAAAGAGAGCAAGTCACTGCTAGAGTTTGTAAGCTCTACCATGACTAATTTTTCAGACTGTTCAGGGGGAACCTTACCCAAAAACATTTTGTCTTAGCAGTCTGCTCTCACAGCAGGGAGTTGCAACACTTACAAGATAATCTCTCACACCTTTCCTAAAGGCAGCATCAAATCTATTCTGCTTGCTTAACAAAGCCTCCTACCTCTTGACATAACGCCAGACAGCCTCTGTAAATCCAAGCTGGGAAAGAACCGGTAAAAGTTTTCAATTCATTTTAATTAGATATATCACCCACAGACCAATAAAGACAGGAATGAAGAGGAAAAGAAAAGGAGAAAGTAGTATAAGCCATACATTCAAGCAGTAATCCTGTTAAATCACCTCTTCAGACTTTTCGATGACCTGCTTCAACATAGGTCGTTCGCAACCAAATACAACAGGGATTGCAGCACGAGTCCAGGGCTTGGAAAATGTAATGAAGCAAGGAAATCAAGACCCTGTCATAGATGTCAAGGAATGATCTGCTGTGTAACAGCAGTGACACTTGTCTGAGTTTGATTCACTCAAAAAGCCCATGCCCCAAGTAAAAATTCAGGGGTACCAATTGTGTGTAACACATGTCTCAGTGTCCTGGGATCTGCACAGATGACCCATCAAATGACGGGCAAACTATGTGAGCCAAGTGTGAGCTTGAGGTTCCTGACACCTCTTACCTGAGTGGCTCTTAGTGCAATGTACACTTGAAAGCACAGTTTCTAAACAAAAACGTAAATGAGAGAGAAGGAGAAAAGGCTGACCTAAAATGGTGAGTATCTTTAAAAAGAACGTCTGGCCTCATTTCCCCACTACTACTATACTTTTACCACTACTGGTGATAAACAGCAGCTTTGCACATTCACAAGCTTTGAAAGAAAAACTGTTCTTTAGCACAAGAACAGAAAGGCAAAGAGGCAAGCTGATGAACTCGGTTTCTATGCACCTGTCCAAGTCTGAAAAAAGGTTAATTTCTTCCGATAGAGACCCATTCAAACGAGAGTTAGTAAACAACATCTATGACAATCTTGCTCACTCTCCAATCAAGTTATGCAGCTTCCCTCGCAGAAAACCTGTAAGCCGTGTGCAATGCAAGCACCTTTAAAAAAAAAAAAACACAAAAAAAACAACAAAAAAAGAAGAAACATGTCCTGGTTCCAGCTGGGATAGGGTTAACTTTCTTCCCAGTAGCTTGGGGGGTGTGCTGTGTTTTGGGTTCGGTGTGAAAGGAGCGTTGATGGCCCATTGATGCTTTGGCTGTTGCTGGGTGATGCTTGCACCGGGAGGGGGAAGCACAGCCGGGGTGGTGGACCCAGCTGGCCAATGGGGTATTCTATACCATCATGCTCAGTATAAAAACCGGGGGGGGGGGGGGGGGGGGGCTCGCCCCCCATTCATGACACGCGGTCGGCGAGCAGTTGTATTGTGCATTGCCTGCTTTGTGTATTCTGTTATTGTTGTTGTTCTCATTGTTATTATTACTGTTCTACTTAGTTTTATTTCAATTATTAAACTGTTTTTATCTCAGCCCGGGAGCTTTCCTACTTGTGCCCTCCCGATTCTCTCCCCCATCTCACCGGGGGGGTGATCGAGCGGCTGCGTGGAGTTTATTTTTGCTGGCTGGGGTTAAACCATGACAAAACAAAAAACCTGAAGGGGGAGAAGACTCCCCACTCTTACCTTATTAAGAGTGGCAGTAAGCAGATCTGTCCAAAAGCCTAGAAGAAAGTAAGCAGAAACATTGGTTTGCAGTAACTTTGACCTGAACACCTTCCTCACTAGACAAGGAATGCTGAATGTGCTTACAATTGCTGCAGTCTCAGAGCACCCTAGAGAGCATGCAATGCTATGTAGTAAAAAAAAAAAGCACAAATACTTGTATTTCACACCACAAAGTTGGCCCAAAATGCTTTCCCCCCACCTCTCATATTTATATAATTATAAAGAGTGTATTCTTCTGGTTCTGCTGCCTTTGTCCTTCCCTGACTCAGCCGAGAAAGCCTGCAGCTGCAGGCTGCAACACTGTTAAGAGGCATCCATATAGCTCCCATCTGTTACTTTCTTCATGTTCCACAGATGATGCAAACACTGGATAAGATAGAAGCGTATTATTATTTTGTTTATGCCCACTGCTAGGATCTTTCCTGTCACTCAACCAGCTCCTGCAGTAAACCAAGTCAACTTAGAAAAGCATGAGAAATTTAGAGACTCCATGGTAGCAGACAGCTGAAAACACTCTTTGAATGCCTTGGTTTCCAGTGTAGCAATACCAGCAGTCCCAAAGAGACCAGCCTTGTTCTAGCCTGTCTTAGCAGCTCAACAATGGACTTCAAAACCTTTTTAGGGATGTACAAATACAGTACAAGTCTGAAGCAAGGCTCACACTTCTAGATCCATGAAATGATATATTGCCTCACACATTACGTAAGAATTGCAGTCTCTTTTGAAAACACATTGCTCCTAATTTACATCTAATCTAAGACAGCACAGTCTTGTAGGAGATTGAGAATCTCGCATCCCCCCTCCAAAGGGGATGTCAGGAAAAGAAACAAGCCCAGGGCCATGCACCAGAAGCGGCCACAAAGCAAAGGATAAAAAGGTATTCTGGTTGTTATATCCTGGAAGAAAGCCACTTGCAAGGTATTCTCATGAATAAACACAGCCCATCACTAGCTTTCACTCCAGGCCTAACCAGCTGCCAAGGTCTGTAACAGGCCACACTGCTGAAATGAGACTTTCGTGCCTAACTTGACACTAGCTCAAAAGGAAAGGTCCAGCAGCAGCAACAAAATCCACTCGCTTTTGGGTGGACGCTGCTGCAAGGCGCTCATTGCCAAGGGGACACAGGCTTCTCTCCCCCCAGCACCCTGCCGTACAACGGCCTCGGCTCAAAGGCATGCCAAAGCCCACCCGAGGAAGAGCGCTGGGGGGACAGCTGCCTTCAGCATCTTCCTGAAAACCCCAGTCGGAGGGATGAAGGACCCGAACCCTTTCACGTCCGAGGAAAGCTGGCGGCGGCTGTATTCTGGGTTGGATGTCGGCTTCGGGCTCTCCATGCCCGAAGACAGTCACCACACCCTCACCCCAGAGGCCAGCTCTCTCTCTCCCCACGGCATCCCACCTGGGAGGCAGGCTGAACCCAAAACCACGCAGAGAGCCACAACCTCTCTACAATGTCCCAACAAACGCGGGTTTTACTTTCCCACCGAGACCCCCTCTCTCCGAAACCCCCGGCAGTCTTGGCCGCTTTCCCTCAGCAGCCTCGGGTTGTACTGCCTTGTTTACCCGGTTCCCGCGACGCCGTCAGGTGCCGGGCCCGGGCGCCGACCCGGCCCCGCGCCCCCACTCACCGTGTTGACCACATGGACGAAGAGGCGCAGCCCGTAGCCGCACAGCCGCGGGGCCCACTGCGGAGAGGAGGCGAGAGGTGAGTGCCGGGCCGCCGCCCCCCGCCCGGCCGCCCGCTCGCTCGCTCCCTCCCTCCCTTCCCGGCGCTCACCGGGTCCCGCGGCGGACCGCGGCCCCGCGCCTCGGCCCGGCCCGGCTCCCGGCGGCGCAGCGCGCCCTCCGCGCTGCCCGTGTGCCGCCGCACGCAGCACAGGTAGGCGGCGACGGCCGGCAGCAGCGAGAGGAGCAGCAGCAGCAGCGGCGCCATGACCGTCCTTCCACCGAGCCCCCACAGCGAGTCCTCCCGCTACCTGGGCGGTGCTCGGGCCTCGCTCCGCCTGCGGGCCGGCCCTGCCCGCGCACGGAGAGCGCCTGCGCCTCGCGTGGAGCTGGCGGGGAGGTGGCGGGAGCAGCGTGGTGTTTGCTGGTGCTTGACTGGCCGGGATCAGTCCGGCCTCCCCCGTCGCCCGCCATGTCTCGCTTCTTCCAGGCACTTCGCCGCACCGCCAGCGCCCGGGCGGGGGGTCCGGGCGTGGAGGAGATGGACGTTTACCGGTGGGGTCTGACAGGTCAGCGGGCCGCCGCTGGTAGGCGGCCAGGCCCCGGGCTGCCCGGGGGAGGGGGCAGTGAGGGAGCGGTAACGGGCGTTGGGGCGTCGGTTTCGGTGAAGGGATCGTGGGAGGCGGCGGAGGAGCCCTGCGGCTGCCTGGTGCTGTGCAGCTGTAATCGCTTGGGCTCCGTGCTAACGGCCCCCAGGGCTGAATTAAATAAAGGTGTAAATAAAGGTGGCTCCCGGGCCTGTAAAAGTGAGCCGCAGCTGCTGCAGAGAACGGTATTGCGGCCGTGCTCGCCGCTGCGAGCAAACCTTCCCCGGTCGTTCCAGTCAGGCTCTCCTCGGCTGGGCAGTTAGGTGGGCGGTTGGGCCAGGGGCTCGGCTGCCTGAGCCCTGCTTTTACCGCTCCGGCCTCTCAGGCTTGGGCAGCTCTGTGCTCCAGGAGCAGATCGGCAGGGCAACGTTCATCAGCCTCAGAGTGGGTCGATGTTGAGGGTGAATGCTTTAAAGTGCTTTCCACTGCCTGAAGGGTAGACATTAAAGGGGAGCGCTTGGGCTATCCAACCTGCTTGCGTGTTTTCCTTAGCTGTGGGGAGCCCATATTTCAATCCCTGCGCTAGTTTGGGTTTCTGTTTCCTGCGGGCTGATGAGTAACTTTGCATGCTCGGCACCTTTCCCCGGGGAGGAGAGAGGGTGGCAATGACGCAACGTTATTAATACGCAGCACTTGAGTCCAGGTACAAGGAAAGATCTTGAAAACTCCTACTTGGCTTGTTTTGTGTTTGTTTTGATATATTGTGCCCCCTAATAAGGATTGCAATGGTGGCAGTAGCTACAGTGACCTACACTTGAGCTCTGTCCTAGTTTAAGCATAGGAAAGCTGGAAAACATCTCGTTTGAGAAATGATTATTACACAATAGCAGACTGTTACAGACGTTTTTGGTAGCCTAAAGTGTGTCCCTGGGTGTAGTACTTACATATTTAAAAAAGTGGCTGGAGCTGAAAATCAAGCCATCTTTTAGCAGGTTAGGTTCCTTGTACAGGCCTTTGTAATAACTCGGGGCATTTTTGTGTGTACAAGTTCCTGAATATGGTTTAATTTAATGGATGTGCTGAAACAGTGGTGTCTCTGCTCTCTGGCAGGGTAAACCAGCTTTGCTGACAACTGTTGTGCTTTCCCTGCAAGGCAGTTGTTTGGGATGGCTGGTTGTGCAGGACCTGTTTCTGGTGGCTTCAAGGTGTAACTGTGTATAGAGTGTATTGGATGGCTATGTAAATGTAACAAATTGCTTTTATTCCCAGGCATTAAGCTTCGTCCCTATCAAATAGAAGGTGTAAACTGGCTGGTGCAATGCTACGAAGTCCAGCATGGCTGTATCCTGGGTGATGAGATGGGTCTTGGGAAGACTTGTCAGGTGTGTTGTTATCTTCTTCTTCTGGAAAATGATCTTTGCCTCATTTAGCCCAATGTTTCTGCAGAATGAAAAGAAAATCACCCTAATGATTGGTCAGTTAAGCAGCCCCATCCTGAAATCCATACTCAAAAGAGAGAGCTCATTGCTTCTTTCATTCCTTAATCACTTAAAACCCCTGTTAGCTCCTGAGTGACACTCCAAAAAGGTTTCAGGGTTTTGTAAAAACGTGAGTGGTCATTTTACACAGACATCTGAATGTGTAATTCATAGTGTGCAGAGTTGAAGAGACAATACACAGCCAGTACAGAGAGGATGATGTCATTTTGATGCACCTGCAGCAAGATGATTTTTGGGTTTGTCAACACATGGATTAAAATTTACAGGTGTAAATTTTTCAGTGCTGCTTTTTTTTTTTGGTAAGTTTTTAAATGGGTTTCAGTTTTGTTGGAAAATGAATGTTTGTGCTTTAGTTCAGCTGGTGGTATTCAATGGGTCTTAAATAACAAACTGATAGTTTTAGAAAGCGATGTATAAAAAAAAATTATTTTCCTTGCCTTCTAGACTATTTCTCTACTTCTTTATTTGACAAAAAAATTAACGAGCAAAGAGAGGTTTCTGATACTTTGTCCTCTGTCTGTTCTGAGCAACTGGAAGGAGGAACTGGAGAGGTAAGTTTCAACAGTTGTCCAGCTCATCATACTCTTGTACAGCAAGTTACAAAGATTCACTTCAAATGGGCTCAGTCCGACAGTTTTTGTCCTTTCAAAAGGAAAAAAAAGTAAAAAGGGAAGCTACCAAAACTACAAATCAATGCAAACGCCACTTGCAGTTAATATGTAGTCTTTACAATGCTGTGGTATACATGAATTCATCCAACTCACAGTATTGGCTGACTTTCAGTACAAATGCCCCCCCTAGCTCCTTGGTTTTTATTGTTTTGTAACCCTCCATGCTCAGCCTCTCTTAGGCAAAATCTGCTGAAGACAGCCAGGATTCTGTATGGTGAAAGGTAAGACCCCAGTTGAATAGTATCTTTCTTGGCATGCTCACATATGCATGCAAAATACATTACATCTGTGCATGCGACCTGTCTTCACTGGGGTGCCGTGACTGTGCTAATGGCACATTCACTGTGCCCGGAATATATACATTTTTAAGCTGGAGCCCAAACATTCCTTTTAAGAGGAAGGGCAGAAAGTTAAAGATTAGAACAGAAGTCTGTCTGTGTGGCTGTCGGGCAATGCTGTCTCCCAGCATCTGAAGTCATCCAGGTTACATTCTGAAGTGTGCTGGCCTGATTTGGATAGACTTGCGGTTGGAATAGTTGGGGGAAAATGCATCCCTTCATAGATCAGCAGTGAACGGCTATCCAGGAGAACATTAGGGAAATACCAGTGGTGGGATTAAATGAGGAAGAATTTTATGGTCCCAACTCTTCCTCCATGGAACTGGTTTTACATGCTTTTTGACTAAGAGGATAGATTTTTGAGGCCCTGACTGGGACCTGTTTGCTGCAAACATTGTTTGCCTTTATTTTAGCATGATTTAGGCCAATTCTTTGGTCCCAACTGGGCAAACTGTATTCATTTACCTGCTTCTCATGAGCTTTTTCAGTTTAGAATGGCAGATGGGCCATGTGACTGGTTTTCAATCATCTGCCTTGGACTTTGAGACCTAGGAGAACGTAGTTTATTTGGGACTTGTCCAAACGAGAACCAGTAGCTGAGGTGCCAACCTGAGATGCAAATTAATCAGGAAGGGGTTAGATTCAGAAGCTGATATCCAGCCACATCTCACAGGAGGATCGGGTGTTTGGATAGGAGGTTCTCGTTACCTGCGCAGTAGCTGTGTTTGATAATGGGGTCCAGGGTCATAAACACATGAAAGACTTAGCTCGGCTCACTGTTTTTTCTCTACCTTTCTCTTGACAACAGGTTTGCTCCAGGTCTTTCCTTTGTGATGTACATGGGCAGCAAGGAGGAAAGACCCAAACTGCAGCAGAACTTGAAAGAGCAATCTCACTTCCATGCGCTTTTGACAACATATGAGGTACGTGATGTCTTTGTCACTTGAAAGGAGAGCTTAAGTTTTTCCCCGTGTTTTCCATTCTTCTGTACTACTCAGCTCATGCCTTGTCCTCTGTACTCATCTCTGACTTTCCTCAGTGATTTTCTACTCTGTAACCCCTTTCACCAACTGATCTAAGTCGCTGCAGTTTTTGCGTCCCTAAGATAACCTACTTTAACTCCAGCTTTACCACATAGCTCTATCACACCTTGAGTAAAGAAAACAGGCACGTGTCCATCCTTAACTAATGCTAAATGGTACTGCATTGTCTTTGCACGGTGCCTTTAACATTTAATAGAGGCATACACATGTGATGTTTATTAAGATTCTATTAATCAGGCAACGCAAGAACACTTAGAAAGGGTTTGCCTTTTTTGTGCCTTCTTCAGCATGCCCTTCTCAGACAAAACGCTAATTCCTGGACTGCAAAATGATGAGGTTCCTGTTACAATTGATAGGACGTTGGGCTCAATCTGATCAGAGCTCTCCTGAGAAGGTCCTGTCCTGCTGTAAATGGAACCAACCAGAATAAGGTTGCTTCCTTGGTCACTGCTTTGGACTTTGCATGATCTGATGCTTAGTTATCTGGAGTGGGAAAAAGCCCTTATTGTTCTCTTATGAGTCAGTCCCACTCAGGTGTAACTTCATATCAGCACTTTGATTTTATTTTAACAATCTCTTAACAAACACATCAACTTGAAATTATATGAAAAGCATCTCTTACAGCTCCTTTCCCCCCCGCCCCCTCCCTGCCATCTCCCTTTCCCTTTGTCCTTTTGCTTTCCCTCTCTTCAAGTATTTTACTGTCACTTCCCACTGGGAGTTTTGTGACCTGTGCTGACCACTCTGAACCTGAATCTTTTTCCACGTTGCACAAGCGGGAGTGGGTAGCAGTGATAACCTTTGTCCTGAATGTGATAAATGGAGGTGCTTATGCTGAAGCAAGTCCAAGAAAGCAATCGACTGTATCGAGATATTCACTTAGCTAGGATTTTTCTTGTCTCTGCTGCTTTTGGTGATAAAATTCTGTGCTTTTTAAGAATTTCTCCTGAGTGACCTGATTTCTCTTCCTCTGAATGAAGTTGGGCAAGCAATGTCTACACTTCAGGATACTATTAGGTTGTCATAATAGCTTAGATTAATCCACTGAAGCATATGTGTGTTTGGAGAGGAAAAGATTGTGATGCTGAAGGTGCATGGTGTTTCTTAGTGAGAAAGATATGAAAAACTTCACAGAGGTGAAGAGCATTTATGGTGTGTGTAAATTTCCATTAATTCTCTGAGGTTCTACTGCTGGTGTTTTGCCAGACAGGAGTTAAAATGTAGGATTACAATAGCTTGTGAATACAATAGCTGTCATGTTACTTTCCTCAGGTAATAAGTGGCTTCATTTTACTCCTCCATTCCACCATAGTTTGCAAGTAGGCAAAAAGATGTTCTGTTTCTTAACTGGTAAATTAACTTAAGTCATAAATCGCGGTTCATTTCTTTTCATTGCAGATTTGTCTGAAAGATGCAGCATTTCTAAAATTGTGAGTCTGGTTTTATTTTTTTCAAATTTAATTCTGCATGTCTGTCAGTGATTTCTTAAGTGTATGTTTGTATGTGTGTGAGATCCCATGCTTGTTTCACAAGAGCCAGGGATGTTCTTTGCTTGTGATTAGAGCTTTGCCTTTACCAACTTTCAGTGAAGAATCTTTAATGTCAGCTAAGATGTACATGAACTTCCCCCAAGGACAGTTTTCAAGCCAGTTAACTCAAAATAATATGATACTTAGTGGCTTATAGCAGTACACTAAATATCAGTCCATAAGATTGATATTTAGAACAGAGGAGATATTCAAAAGCTTCAGATTATAAAGGTATTAGATGCAAAATTTGCTGAAATTGACCTGCATTATACTATGGTGATCATGTGCTAATACCATATCCTGAAGTTTATTGCCTCCTGCCGCCAGTCAGAACTGTGGAGGGTTTATGGAGTATTATGCTTTCTAGCAAGACTGATTATACAGCTGAAGTTCAGTCTGTAGGAAGTATTGATATGGCCATGCAGGATTTTACAGAAGCCTGCACTTGAAATGGGGAGGAATTTTCATATTTTTTAGTACTAGCGCCAATGCCTTGCAGTAGTGGTGAGTGCTGTGACAAATGCTGGGGGCAGCCAGATATCATGAGTGGCTCAGGATCTTTGTAGGAGCAGAAACCCAGTGGCCCCCAGTGACACAATTTTGGATCTCCCAGAACGCATCGTGGTAGAAGCCAGGCCTTATGAAAGGTAGCCATGGCCATATTGTCCTTATAGTTTCATATCATGTCCTGCACTGCTGCGTATGATTCTGCTTATTTTGCAGCTTAGTCCTGGGAGGTAGTACTCAGGGAGAGCAAGTAACTAGCCCTAGTATCACAGCAATGTCAGCTCCAGTGCAATTTCCTACTTCTCAAAGGAAGAACCTAACCTCAAAGCCATGTCACTGAAGGGTTTTTTTGCCCTCTAGTATTCCTTCTGAAAAAAGGGGCTGCTAATCATTTGTACGTTGTCCTGTGTAGGAGCACTTGGAGCACTTTGTAAAGGTGTTACCGGATGTCTCACCACCACCGTTCCTTACAAGCAGTGTAACAATACAAACGAGTTGAGCAAGATCCCTGTCTTAATATAATGTGGAGAGATTCAGTTGCTGAGCCTGTAGAATAAGAATAATGACATTTCACTGTCCTGGCCGTGGAGAACCACTCTTAAATAGTGAAGAGGGGAATCAAGGGACACAGAAGAGCTGTGAGGAGAATGTAGGTCCCTGTGATTCCAGCCCTTGTATTCCACTGGGAGGAGAAGCATGTGGGTAAGAAAAGCTGGAGGGTCATACTTTCCCTCCCCTGCCTATGCATCAGCCAGATTTGACTATGTGGAAATCACTCTGTGATGTGGGAGTTGAAGCCCTAGTGGTAAGCAGGCACAAATACTGAGGTTTGAAAAGATCTGAAGTTTGTATTAAGCCTAACGGATCTACTACGTCACCAGTAGGCTGATTCTGCAGCCTACTTGATGAGACACTGCATATAGCTCTATCAAGCCCAGAACAAGCTGAATCTGCTGTCTTGGGTGATTTGCAAAAGGCTTGTAATCACTCTGCCATCATACCTGATCATAGTTGTTGGGTTTTTGCACAGGTGCAACGGCCTAGTTTCATGTGTCTTTGTTCCAAACTGTAGACCTCCTTGAATGTTTGAGTAACTTGTGCTTATGTCATTTTCCCTATAGAAGTGGTGGTGGGGAGAGAAGCAACAAATTCAAGTGAATTTACTTAGTTTTGATTTCTGAAAAACTCATCCAGGCTATAGTTAAGAAGCTGCTTTGGGTCTTGAAAATCAGTACTTGTGAATTCCTCCCACCTTGCTTGTCATGTTTGCTTGTGGTTCATGCGGTAGGACCATCTCAAGTTCAGCCAAGCAGAGCCACCGCTTATTTCAGTCTTTTTGTACTGACAAGAATGAATTGTCTGCCCCTAACTGAAGATGCTGTTTTTTCAGCTTTAACTGGGCTGCCTTGGTTGTAGACGAAGCTCACAGACTGAAAAATCAAAGTTCTCTGCTTTACAAGACACTTTCTGAGGTAAAATAACTCATCCATCTTTTAGTGTCTAAAGCCTTTTTTCTCTTCAGTATAGCATACAGATTCTCTGTTCTTCTGAGTATTTATTAAACTCTGGGCCACAACCAGTTTCCATCAAAGTTGCGGAATGTATTCTCATATTTAGTGGCAGACAGATAAATGCCTATCTTGTTGGCTTTGCATGGAGGTGGGCAGTATTTGGAGCTTGCTCTCATTCTGAGTCATATTTGGGCTTGATATGTTGGAGCAATTTGAGGGACGGAAAAATGTAAAGTAGCCAGACATAGTACTGAATGACAGCTGTGCTACTGAGGTGGTAGAAGTCTGGCTGACCTAAGACAATACAAAGCGACAAGAGGCTATCTCCAGCTCTGGGCGGATGAAGGAACCCTTGCCTAGTTCATGGGACCTGGAGTCGTGAACTATTGACTTCCATTGTCCCATTTAATGGAGCCACCCTTTTTTATTGAAATTAATAGAATTGCTCCATCTTCCAAAGCACCCTGCCAGAGTACAATGAATGCCTGAGTGAAGGATACACTTCTTGCCATGGCAGTGAAACATGGGCATTAGGTCTGGGCTGGCATCAGCAACAATGAACTACAGTACCTTGAAAAATAAAAATTTTATTAAATTCCTGAAAGTCTTATATCTTCTGAACATATTGTCCATGATGTCTGTATTTCAGGAGCTTTGGTTGTAGTCACAAAGAAATAGGAATGCTTTACCTTAGCTTTCCTCCTAGCATATTTTCTATTATCAAACGTGACAGAAGACTTGTATTTTTTCAAAGGTAACCATATTCCCCAAGTCTCTTTACAAGGATTACTGTAAGCAACTTGGACCAGATAATATTGCTGTGTTTGTCAGTTAGCCAGCAAATAGAAATGGAACATAATCTTTTGCAGTTTCATTTCACTGTCCTATTCCGACAGCATTTTCCATTCATCTCTCATTACCTAACACTGAGTATGCAGTATTGGACCGTAGAGTGCATAGATCTGAGAATTTTAATGGTGTCGGTTTTGCACTTTGTTTTTATTTTGCTTACACTATCTTCCTTGCATTGGTATCATCCTAGTCAGTTTGGTGGAGCTGTTTGACTGTCACGCCATACCTTGTGTGGGATGGTTTTGGCAGACATTTGCAGCATTCTGCAGGCAGTTCTGTGCCACCTGTCATCTTTAAGTTAAGCTCAAGAGTGGTGTGGGTGGAGTGGTATATTAAGTAACTTTTCATTCCAGGTGTTTTCTCCTAATAATTTTGTTTTGTTGCTGGTTCTTTCAGTTCTCAGTAGGCTTCAGCCTGCTACTCACAGGCACTCCAATCCAGAACAGCCTCCAGGAACTGTACTCCTTACTCAGCATTATTGAGCCTGACATCTTTCCTAGGGAACAAGTGAAAGAGTTTGTTGAATATTACCAAGCGATTGAAAAGGAGAGAGAGCCAGGTCAGTAATAAGCAACGTTGTACTTGAATCAGAACCAGCTATTATCTTGACTGGGAAGCAGACATGTTGTGTCCCCTTTATTTGCTTTTTTTTAATGCTGACTAGCTTTTAAACAAAGCCACTAAAAATAATGTTACTTACTTTAATGTAGCTCTTATGTACTTAAGGTATGCAGCTGTGTTTTGGTTTCTCTGTTTGTAAAATTGGGCTTGAATCATTTCACTAATAGATGTAAAGTTCCTTATACGTTTATTTTGAAAGTATAGTTGTGAAGGTACTGTATAAATTCTTTACATTTAATGCAGTAATCTCATCTTGATTTTTTCCCTGCTTCTGCATAGCAAAAGAATTGCACAATCTTCTGCAGCCATTTTTGCTTCGAAGAGTCAAGTCTGAGGTGGCTGCAGAGCTGCCAAAGAAGGTGGAGGTGGTTCTGTACCATGGGATGTCAGCTCTGCAAAGGAAGTACTACAAGGCCATTTTGACTAAAGATCTAGGTAACTGAGGGGTTTGAATACTATCAGCTAATTTTAAAACCAAAATTCATTCCTTTTGTAAATCCCTGCTCTGTTGTAGTGAAGGAGAAGATACTTTGGCCTGCAGAATATGCATAGAATGGACATGCCAAATTCAGTGCTTTGGACTGCTTGATTTGTGGTTTTAGCTTGTGATAAAATAAGTGACACATGAATCTAGAGCTGAGCTTTTGCAGAGCTGGGGGGGGTCAACTTCAGGATTCTGCTTTGGGCCATCCTGTAATCAAAAATACTTATCGCCAGGTAAGCCTGCTCCTATCCCGTGTTTTTGTGTTCAGACAAAAACGTGGTACAGGAAATTTTGGATCTGTGGATCTCTACAAATTTTCCAATAGTAGTACAGATGCCATACAACAAATTTAAACATACTGGATGTAGATATGAGTTTCTTAGGAAACCACAGGGCCGTATAGACAATGCAGCCACAGACTTACCATAATAGCTCACTCCTTGTCACTTCACATATGAACTAACTGTAACAAAGCATCTGAGGTATGAGAGAGAAAGTATTTGCTTCTCTCTGAATTCCTCCTCTTCCATCCATGCATGCCACATCATATGGCTTGCCAGTGCTTATGTGTTGTGGGGAAAGTAAAACTGGGGGGATGGAGACACTTTGTTCTTCTAGGGCTAATGCCTGGTGGATCAAGGAGCCAATGGAACTTTGCATGCACGTCGCCAGGCAGGCTGAACCTTCTTCTTCTAAAGTCAGGATATGTGCACGTCTTCTTTTTCCCCTCACAAACATGCAGCCCTTCTTAACTTCCTGGTTGCCCAGTAGATCTTGTCTCTGCTGTATTACTTTTTTTGTTGGAAAATTCAAATGAACTGCACCAAATTTCTTTCACTATTTTTGATGATTTCTAGATCTGTAATTCACTCTTACAAAAATTACAGTGACCCTGTCCAGGGAGTCCAGAAAATTCCAGTGAGTTTGACAAGGCAGAGTAGTTTTCATCAGGGTCTTTTTCTAAAGGCTCGTCCAAAAAATGTGAGGGAAATTTTGTTTGGTCCATGAAAACAGATGTATTAGTCTTGAGATGGAAATTCAAATGCAGATATGATATGCAGAGAGAGATACTCCAGTGCTGAACCACTGCAGAGCAGCAGTTGCTGCCCAGGCATTCCCAGTCACACCCATTGATGGAGCATGTGCTTTCCTGCTCAGTGCCTTTTCTGTGCTCTTTGTTCCAGATGCATTTGAAAGTGAAACAGGAAGGAAGGTTACACTTCAGAATGTCTTAATTCAGCTTCGGAAATGTGTTGCCCACCCGTACCTTTTCAATGGTAAGAAAGCACTCCTCGCTCTTGAAATAGAAAGAAATAAGTTTCTTGATTTACACAATGGTTTTCTATTACTGCTTGGCAGTGTAATGCTTAGAAGCAGCAAGTAATAAACAATCTTGTACTTGAATCAGAACCAGCTGTGAGTTTGTGACCAGTTCCAACATATGACAGTTCATCAATAATGAGGAATAAAGTAGGGGACTGTGTGAAGCCTGAGTTTCTTACTGCAGCTCTCCGCTTGTTTTCTCATCGATGCATCTACTCTCACCTAAACAATGAAATCACAATGCTTTGTGAATTACTGAGGGTGTTCTTTAGAGACAGAGAAGGACCATCACTTCTCAAGCAAGCATCATGGGGGTCTGCTTGGCGATAGCTGGCAGTGCAAACACACTGAGGTTGACCGTTGAGTTGTTACTTGCATAGTATTAGATCTGTTTCTGAAACTCCTTTCTGTTCCAGGTGTTGAGCCAGAACCCTTTGAGATTGGAGACCATATTGTTGAAGCCAGTGGCAAGCTGTGTTTGTTGGATAAACTCCTTTCATTCTTGTATGCTGGGTATGTCATGTTGGGGTGAGGAAGATAGGGTGGGGTTGACATAGGGAGAAGAGGTAAACTGGGAAGGCAAACGAGCTTATTTAGCCATAGATTGAGCAGATAGTCATCACAACGCAAGCACTGCCCTATTTATTGCACGTTACTGACTACCTGAAAGAAGTCATTTCAGTATAAGGAGCTGAAGATGGTAGAGGAACCTCAAAGATTTTTGTAGCTTCCCTTTAAATATTTCTCAAAACACTTCACTAACTCTCTCACATGTTCTTATATTTGCCATATTTGGGATCTGGGAGAATAACCATCCGACATGGTATTCAGCGTATCTGGTTTGACCGAGGGTTTCCTGAGAGTAGCTTCCAGTGCATCAGTTGAGTTCCTTTGTACTACCATGCCTGTGTTAGCCTGGGAGGCAGAATGCATAGCAAATATGAAAAACAAATTTGGCTGGACCAAAAACCAAGAATAAGCTGAAACTTCAGCTTTGGGAATGGCATTCAGAACTCCTGGTGCTGGGCTCTGGTGAATTCAGAACCTGGAACCCAAGGACCTTGGGTATTTACCTCTAGCTCTCAGATGGCAGGCAAATCAAACTGCGGTTTGCATTCTTGTTCAGTCTGTGAAGCAGTGCCTCCCGCATGACACAAATTCTACCTTCTCTCTTAATTGGGCTGCAATTTCCCTTTGACTACTTCCAAAGGACAGAGCTTCAACAGACCTTGGGAAGTTCTGATGTGGTTGTGGAGGTCTTTGTCCTTCTGCTGTATAGCACCTTGTGAATGGGTGCCTCACCCTTGAATGTCTTTGCCACAGGACCAGCCCTATGCAAATTCTGGACTTGAAAATGCCTGTGTTCTGCTCTACAGTGAAGTCTGATTTAAACAGAGCACTAAGGCCTGGAGCTGGGAGGGAGGAGAGTTGATTTCTCACTTACACACGATTGTAGGCAGAGTTTGATCTTTGAGGGTCATTTGCTGGAGGAGGAAGTGCTCTGCTGTCACAGAGATGCTGATACTACGTTTTCCCAGCATTTAAGTAATGTGCTTTGTAGTGTGTGGTTTGAGAGTAGTCTGGTGTGGCAGGTCATGTGGTGAGGAAGACCTCATGATGCTAGATTGAAGCTGAGGATCCTTTTAGACAGGCTTCTTTGGATCCTCACCAGGCTGGATCCAGCCAGCAGCAGAGCTGTGCAACAGCCTTGTTACCTTTCTGTGACTCCACACTCTAGACATGGCAACTGATGATGGCAGATGAGGCTGACTGGTTGCATCTCGATGTGGGTTGAAAATGTGGTGAGGGAATGGGCCATGGCTCTGTGAGGCTTAGTGTACAGAGGTAATGAGGCCTTGCTATGTAACAGTGACTGGTTAAGCTATTGTAACCCCTCTGTGAAATGCTGTCACAGTATGTTGAGGCTCATGGTCTCTCATGTTCTTCTCCCAGTGGCCACCGTGTCTTGCTCTTTTCTCAGATGACTCAACTGCTTGATATCCTGCAAGACTACATGGACTACAGAGGTATGTTCTGCACGTTTTGGCAGCAGAGGGCTTACCCTAATGATCTCTGCCACGTATTGTTTCTCTGATTTTGGTTGATCTGCCTGGAATAGAGAAAGGACTGTGATGGGGATTTATTGCTGCTTAGTAGATAGAAACCATATTGTTGCAGTGGCATTGTGAGTTGGAGCATCTTGAGTTCAGCTCTTTGGTGTGCTACCACCCGCCTGAAATGAGCTGGCATTGAAATGTAGTTCTTCAAAGTAGTTTCAGCTTTGGTTCCGCGATAAAATGGAGCTAACAGATGGCAGGGTAGCAATGTTTCATTATATACCTGTGTTCAATTATATACCTGAGTCCTGAAGTAATTGCACTGAAGGCAACAGGGTTGCTCTAGATTGTTTGTCCGGCACAGAACGCAAATGCGGCTACATTCATACTAGGAAATTAATTTTTGATTAAAACAGTTGTTGGCAGTGGGGCCCCAACATGTCTACGAGGGCAGGTTGGATCAGACCATTTTTGGCAAGGTTACCAAAATGGTCTTGGGACATTTTCTTTTGTTTCAATGCACATGGCTCCATGCCTACTTAGGATTTCCCATGAAAGAGGCTTTTGTTTGGTGTTTATGGTTTTGGACAACTAATAGCGCAGAATAAAGCCAAGTGTAGGGCCATATCCCATACTGCTTGCTCACAGGAAGGCACACATTGAAGGCCATGGGAGTTCACATAAGGAGGATCCAATGGTTGTTGGCCTATTTTGTGGGGCCAACAGCCAGCACAGCATAGTCTGAAATGGGACTGTGTGCTAACGTTCTTTTACTTTGGCTCTGAATTTTCCTGTTGTGTTTCCAAGCAGTAAATTAAATGCTAAGAGTCTCTGCTTCAGACTCAGCTAAATTACCCTTTGCCAACAGTCAATCTGGAAGTCAGGGTCACTACTTCAGTTTATACAAGGTTTAACTGGGAAAGAATGAAGGAGTTGAAGGCAATAAAATGAGAATCAAGGCAGGAGGATTTGCCATAAAAAGATTCAGGACAGCAGTGAGACAATAGAGAATGAGGTAAGAGGGTAAGAGCATAGACAGAATTTCAGAAACATACGTGTTGCTTGTTTGAAAAGGCTACAGCTACGAGCGGCTGGACGGTTCTGTTAGGGGTGAAGAGAGACACCTTGCCATTAAGAACTTTGGTCAACAGCCCATCTTTATCTTCCTGCTGAGCACCAGAGCAGGTAAGTAAGGAAAGGAGACATGAACAACCCATCTTGTTTCTGCACTCTTCTTTTGCTCTCTCTGGAAAGATTTCAGGGAGTTCTGAATCCTGCAGAGCCTGTTCATGTGGGGGATTTTTGAGGGAGACAAGACACATCCTGAACTTGGGTCTCTCAGCTAGGACATCTGGTTTCTGTGCTTTCCTTTCGGCAGCTGATGCCAAGATACTTTTCATATTGCAGCCACTTGAGTTACTTTTTTTATTCCAAGTCCCATAATGCCTGTCCCTGTGCCAGGTTGAGCTTAAGGAATCTCACTAGCATTTTATTTCTGCAAGCACCAGACTTTAGGCGGGAACAGACTTGCTTTAAGTAAGCTGGTGGAATTGCTTTTCAAGTTTGCTGAACATGGACATGCTCTCTAGCTGGCAGACAGACTCAAATGAGAGCCTTTTACCGTCCCAAGCCTGCAAAGAACACCATGGGACTGCCATCTGTGCTCTTAGCTCCTCAGGCAGATCTGTCTTCTACACAGTTTCAAACCTCTCTGTCTCTCTATTCAAGCAAGCGCAGAGGCAGGCGGGATCTCCAGAGGAGGGATCCACACTGCTTGATCTAAGTTTTCCTTTGGGCTTCTGGTCAGACTTTCCTGGATGAGCCTGGCTCCAGTGATACGGCAGTGCACTGAGGGGAGTATGTAGAGAGACTGAAGAGAAGCGCCTAATGCTAGATGGTAGGAATAAGTGTGTCGCACCACAGTGACGGAACTGTCCCTGCCCATGTCAACCAGACTTAGAGTTGTTTTTTACTGCACATTGCTATGTCTGGCCAAAGCATCTTGTATTCAGCTGGGGAACGGGTGTGCTAACAGTATTTCCGTCACTGTTATGGACGGAGATTTTCAGGTGCTTGACTGTCTCCACTTGCAGGGATGTTCTGATTACTGTGAAGAGGTGCTTGGCATGAGCTGGAAGAAGGCAGCAGGCTCTCCCCTCTTTAACTGCAGTATGTAGTCACAATAGTGGCTATTAAAAAAAATATAATTAACTGTATTTTTTTCTTTTCATTCCATGAGAGCCCAAAGTCTAACCTGAAAAAACCTGAAAAAGTCATATAAATACCTAGGCTCTGGTTATTGTATAGTTGGGCCTGGCGTTTTCTGCTGTTTCAGCAGTGTATTTACCTGTTGCTTCCGTGCTGCAGCCAAGTCATGACTTGGTCAGTCCCTTGTAGCCTCAGTGAAGCCAATCCTTGCTGGGTTAATCTGCCTGCCAGCGGAAGAATATGTCTGTGTTCATCAGTCTTGACAACCAGTCCCTTTTGGTTCACTTGCACCCTGTCTTTTTTGACTACATTGCACAGTACAGCTTCGTTTTGGGCTGTTGCGGAAAGCTGGAAGCTGGAAATGGAAGGCTCACTCATCTTCTTAGATCCTATGAGACTTAGATTTGGGGTTGAGAGATGGATTGAATTAGATGATCACAGCTGATCACATCTGACAGAACCTTGCATAGCATAAATTCTCCAGCTTCTCCTTTATTTTCTGCTGGTGACATATTTTGTGACCACCTTCTTTGTTTGTAGGTGGAGTTGGCATGAACCTGACAGCAGCAGATACAGTTATTTTTACCGATAGTGATTTTAACCCACAAAATGATTTGCAAGCAATAGCAAGAGCTCACCGGATTGGGCAGCACAAGTGAGAAATGTTGCTACTTCTGGTTTGGTTGCTGACTCTCTTGGTCTCTCAGTATTGCTTTCCCTATCCATGGGCAATGGAGGGTTAAAGTACAATAGATTGAAGATCAAAGAAGGAGAGCAGAGAGGATTTTATGTCTTTGTTTTTTGTGTTGCAGCCTCGTGCAGTCTTGTCCTTGTCATGTGTTTAGGGTGGGAGCTTTGTTGATTTGGAGGAGGAGAGGGAATCTGGAGGTTTGCCTGCACTTTTGCAGTGAGCATTTCTCTTGTGTCAAGAAGCAATTGTATCAGCATTACATTTCTGCTGATTATTTTTGCTGATTTTGTTCTTGCCTTTTTTTCCCTACCAAAGGAGTGGGTGAGGGGATAGTGCTCCGTGCAAGGAAACAGCTTTAGTGCACCTCAAAAAAAGAAAATAATAATAATTTTCTTAAACTTTTCAAGGCCTGTAAAAATTATCCGCTTGATTGGGCGAGATACAATTGAAGAAATAATCTACCGAAGAGCTGCTTCTAAGCTCCGGCTGACAAATGCCATTGTAGAAGGGGGTCAGTTTGCTCTGGGAGCGCCCAAGCCGCAGGGAGCAGCAGAGTTACAGGTAAAATAGAGCTATATCCTCAATTTGACTCCAGTAACGTCTTTAGAAATGTCCCAGAATGTTTCTGTATTTATATCTGATATGAACCTAGCCAAACACTTACGTTTTGGGGGAGATGTGCATTGACACAACAGCTTTTGCATGTCTTAGGAACCAAAATGACATCCCAGGTCCAGACAAGATCTGATGTTTGAAGACAGTTTTTACATTTTGAGGCGAGTCCATTGTTGAAAAAGGGTGTGTTTTCTTGGAGAAGAGGGGAAGGCAGAACCTCTCCTTGTTTTACTTGTTTATTTTTAATTATAACAGGTCTAAAGTGGAAGCTGACTCATTGTTTCTAGAACTTACCTGTCTCTGGTGCTTTTCTTTCACAAACAGAGCTGATAAGTACTTAGTCAGCTTTTGGTTGCTAGTCTGAAACTCGGTCAACCTTGTGTTGACCTCTTGGCAAATATAGTGTCTCAGGCATGATTTACAATTCTGACCTAGAAGCTGAGGTTTGTGCTGAGAACTTGGGTTGAAAAGCTCGAGCAAAGTGACATTTAGGGGAATATATCCCCTGTGTGCAGCTACACCTGGGAGAGGTTTGGAATTGGTGTATCCTTTCCCCCGCCGCTTCCCCTCCCCGCCCCGTCAGCATGTACCTCAGCAATTATAGTTTCCATGGGAGAAGTGGAACTGAGCCCATAGGAAATTCCATGCTGATATTTTTCTCCCCATGGATTTTTGTGGTATTTAAGCTTTTGTTTTAAAGGAGTTGGGGGCAAAAACAAGCCTGGTCTTTCTGACTATGAAGAAAGCTGCTTGAATGCAGTCAGTACAATGCTGTTTTGTCATTTAGCCCTGGAGAAAAATGACCATTCAAGTCTGGATGAGTTATGTTTGAGGGAGATATGTTATAGGGGCCTGTCCCATCAGGTGTTTGGAGAACTAAGCATGTTAAAGCATAAGTATTTTGACAGGTAACGTTAAGGCTTAGATTTCTCCACTCGTACATCCTTTGCCTTTAAGCTTGAGAAGCTCGAGACATTGGGATTGGCATGGAATTAGGAGATACTAATACTGAACTTCCTCTTCTCTTTGTTAAAGCTGAGTGAAATCTTGAAATTTGGCTTGGATAAATTGCTCTCCTCTGAGGGGAGTACTATACAGGATGTGGAGCTAGAAAACATCCTTGGAGAGACAAAAGGAGGGAAGTGGGTAATGGATGTTGCGCTGCCACGCGAAGAAGAGAGTGAAGAGGAGGATACAGAGAGTAAGTTAAGAATCTACATACCTATGAAATGCGTGACACTTGGGTGCTCTTAGAGAAGGCTTCCCAGGCAGGGATGGCATTTTTCAGCAACAAGAAGAAAAGTGGACTTGTAATTGAGTGAGTCACTTGGATTTTGTTTGTGGCCTATCCACAAACTTTATTTCCAAGCCTTTATTGGTCTTTTTCTTCTTTTTGTGTCGTTATTTTCCTATTTGTAAGATAATAGTAACAATACTTGCCCAGTTTGGCGGCTGGGGGGCTGAATTCCTTCATGTGTTTCAAATATTTTGAGACTTCAGATGAAATTCATGAGAAAAAGGGAAGTATTCAAACTGCAGATGCTGTTTCTCCAACAGAGAAGCATTAAGATAGATCTACAGTTTTAGAGATATAATGGTAACTTAAGAAAAGGCATATAGCAGGTGTTTTGTATTTATCTCTAAACAAAAGATTATTTGCCATGAAAATCACAAGTTAAAATTACCTTAAAAAATTCCAAAATGTGAGATAAGAAATGCGGGGTCATGGAGTCTAAACAACTAGGACAAACCTACTCTGTCTTCAGTACTCTACCTTCCAGTCCAAATGTCACACAATTGTGGTTAGTTTTTCATAGCCCTGTACTATATGAGAATAAATTCTAAAGGTACTTTCCCTCTTCTAGTGTCATGGTGAGAAAGACTTAATTTCTGTTTTGAGTACACAATAGCACTTAAATATAGATCTGTGACTGAAGCAGAAACATGGCCCTGCAAGTTAGGTATTGTCTGTCCTGCAGCGGTTGCCCGCAACAAGTAATTATGTGCAGGGAGTTAGCAAAGAGTGGTATTTTCTGTTGGTAACTTAAAGAGGAGCAGTGGTACCACACTGTGTAATAGTTATTGGGAAAATAGCTCACCTGCTGAGCAGTAACTCTGGGCTGCCAGAGTTCTGTGCTTTTATTTTTGTTTGGGAGCTCAAAAGCAAAAGTTTGCTGTCTCCTTACAAGAGTTGCCTGTAACTAGATAGCAAAGCTAAATGGGTTTGCCACTGGCAGAGATGGAATGACCAAAGAGAACAGCGATGGAGCCACAACTTAAAATAGTTAATTGACCAAAATAGGAAGAAAGGTTCTTTGCCAGTATAAATGACTTAAATTAAAAGCTTTTGCCTAAGGAAGCAAATCTTGATTCTCTTGTTTCTACATGGTACTGACACTGGTCATACAAAAAAAAGAGAGTGAACATCTTTTTCTGCTGAGGGTAGAACAGTGTTATAGAGAAGCCAAATTTCTTTTGATCTCTTTGTACATTTTAGGTGTTAGTGGCTTTCAGTTCGTTTTTACACTCTCTAATTATTTTTTAAAGATCACATGTATGTGTACGAAGGCAAAGATTACTCAAAAGAACCCAGCAGAGAAGACAAAAAAGCATTTGATCAGCTTTTGGATCTTCAGAAAGCCTTGACTGAAGAGACCAGTAAGGAAGGGAGAGCTCTCCGGAACAAAGCAAACGTAAGACAAAAGACATGACAAGGCACATGATACATTTTCATTTGCTTGTGGAGATTGACGCTGTCAGTTTTCTCTCTTTACCTACAGCTTGCAGAAGCTGTTAAAAGATTTTTATGTCAATGTAGTGAAGTTTGCTCTCGAATCTGAGGGCTTTTGAATCTGAGGGCTTGACAATTCAGCAATTCTGATAACAAATCAGAGATATATGTGCAGGGCACTCATATAAACTTAGGTCACAAACCCACTTATTATGTGACAATTGGGATCTGATGATTAAGATCTGTGGACAAGTAGACAAATGGGAAAGGAGTGTAGGTTGAGGTGGGCACCAGACATGGCTTTAAGATGAGCAGTTTGTTTCCATGTTACTTCTTTCTTTCTCCAGGCCCTTCTCACAGGCCTCCGGGAACAGTCAACCAGGAGGAAGCACTTGTTGAGCGCAGAGGAGCTGGAGGCTAGGAAGAAGAAGCGCCAAGAAGCAGCAGCAAAGAGAGCAAGGCTCATGGAGGAAAAGAAGGTGGCAAAAGCAGCAGCAGAACACAAGAAAAAGTATGGTTTGTACTGCATCAACTACTTGTAAGCTGATGTCTATTACACTATACTCTAGAAATGTGTGTCTGATTGACAAAAACAAGTCGTGCTCTGTATCCCTACTCTGGCAGGTGGGGCTGGGGATGAGGGGAGGAGAAGATGACAAAATGGCTGCAGGCCACCCTCATGAGAGAGTTAACTTCGTACATCAGGATGTTTCTCTGTGTGTGCTCAAACTGCATAACGTAGGGATGTGAAGGTGGAAAAGTGGCTTGAGCCCCTAGCAAGGGTTCTTTTTCTCTGATTACACTGCCTGACTTCACATCTAATTTAATTCATAGAGACTGGCCTGAATAAGAACCCCATATCTGAATGTACAGTGAGCTTTTGGGAGAAGCTTTCTGAAACGGCACAGTTGGCCCCTATGTATTGGTCTGACATCTGTGACTCTCTGTCATGTGTCTTAACTTTCTCCTCCTTGTTTCCTAGATGTTCTTCCTTTTCACCACTCTAAGTAGCTCCTTGCCCTTTGTCACTTTTTCCATGCCTGCAATTGGCTTATCACACTGGCATGTGGCTCTTAATATCACAGATAACAACTGTGGTAAACTTTGTTCCGGTCTAAAATAGGGGAGGGGAGCAGAGGGAATGCAGGTCTGGGTCCCCTGTGTTTCACTGCAATGATTGAAAGCAAGGTGTGTGCCCCCCACCTTTGATTTTCATTGAACATCATCTTCTCTTGTTTTGTTTCAGGATGGCCTGGTGGGAGGCAAATCATTACATGTCTACCTGCCTTCCTTCAGAGGAAAGTGACTCTGAGGAAGAGTTTGAGGAGGATGAGGCTGGGCTGAATGTGGATTTAGATTACAAAGATGCAGACCTGAACTGTATCAAGTACGTCACGGGAGATGTCACCCACCCCAAAGCAGAAGAGGAGGATGCCATCATTGTCCACTGCCTAGGTGGGACTTACGACAACAGGGATGTTGTTGGGTGAGGTGAAAAAGGGGGCTGAACTGTCCCTACTAGCTCAATAGTTTCTAATTCCCATCCAGACTGAAATAATTTGGATTTGAGTCTGACTTAATCTTGAGTGGTGCAGAGGCAATACAGCCTCTACTCCACTGTGTATAACCCACACAAGTACTAGCAAGGTGTACATGGGTCTTTTCATGCCCTCTCTGGATTTATGGGTGAGCGTCTTGAAAGGTGCCTGTATGGCTTGAAATTTTATGTCTGTGATCAAGTGGGGACAGTTCCTCCTGAGAACAGGGCCTTTTTTTCATCCCATGGAAGTTGTAGGTATTGAACTGAGATATTGAAAATCATCTCCCTTATACAGTCATCAGAGAGAGACAGGCACTTCCAGAGGCTGAGGTCAGAGTTTCTCTATCTCGATGCTCGTCTCTCAACACAGACAGTACAGAGGCTCTAGGCTAGTCTCCTAATTTAAGGACGTCTGTTAAGACAGTAAAGGTGAGGGAGAGAAATTCACATTACAGGGTTCCTCCTGAATCAGTGTTGGAGCTGCTCTCAGACCAGGGCTATAACAGAACATTATAATCTGCTTTGGCTTATGTTAAACTCAGCACAGAGGTGAGGTTTATCCTCTATGATGGTCCCTTGAGTACTGGTTGACTTCAGTTCGTATGTGGTTCCCATATCTGTTTTTGATAATCATTCGATGCATTTGTACAGAGTAGGTCCCTTTCCTGCAGGGGTGGTCTTCAACCTCACTTTCTAAAAGGAGGGTCTGAAACTTGTCATTTCATTCTAGATGACTCCGGCCGCTGGGGAAGGGGTGGTTTATTTACAGCTCTGGAGGCTCGTTCTGATCAGCCAAAGAAAATATATGAGATGGCAGGAAAGATGAAAGGTAAGAGATTAAAACATGACCTTAGGCCAAGATACTTGAAAGAGCTTCAATCCCACTGATGTTGCAGGAGTGAGGTGCCTGGATACCTTGATACTCATGTTTTTTCCTCTTTCTCTAGATATGTGCATCCCTAGGTCTGTAGCGGGTGCTTTTACTTGACTTGTTTAGAGTGTGAGAACTCTGCATAGGGGTTGGTCATTCCGATCCATGCTGCAAATCATTTTAAAAAAAAAAAGAAAAGAAAAAGAAAAAACCCAAACTTTTTCATGATTCACGGGATTGTCAAAGTGCTTTTAAGAAAGGTGAAAGCCACCTCAGGCAGTACTCAGCTGAGCCTTTGTTTCCCTCCAAGCGCTAATCTTCTCCTGAGCATGTATTAGCAGTTTTCAGCTACCTGCAGCTGGGAAGAAATGCACATCTTGCTGTAAGGTGGACCTGTTGTTTTTTCTAATTTCCTGGGAGATGCTTTCTTCTTGTTCCAGTGTCTCTCTTTCCATTTGTGGCCTTTAACTGAGATGCGTGTGTCTGTGTGTCTTGAGGGGGGCATAACGTCTGTCTTGCTTCCTTGGGCAAAGGGACTGACTCTGCTGAAACCATCATGAGGAGATAAAGAAAGCCAAGGAGAATAATACAGAACATGACAGTGAAATCACTGCCGCATTGACTCACCATTGACTCTTCAGAATTAATTTTTTGTTGTTATTCTGTTCTTGTTTTCTGGACAGACCTGGAGTTAGGAGGAACCCTGTTATTCCCCATTGATGATAAAAAATCCAGGAAAAAAGGACAAGACTTGGTGAGAATGAGAAGCTCCTTTTTGTGTTGCTCGGTCCACATGTTTTTGAAGCTGTATGAAATGAATGTTATGTCTTTTTCCCAATAATAATGGCACTGAATACTGAACATGGCTAAGTTGCAGTTAAACATTAGCGAAAAGGAGATTTTTTTCTTGTTTGTTAAAGCTAATAGTTAGTAATGCAGTTTTCCAGCAGCTATCGCTGGGTCTCTTAGTGCTGTATATAGGCTCCATTTCGTGTTTTTGTGTATTTTCTCCTTAGTTGGCCTTGATTGTAGCTCAGCACCGGGATCGGTCCAACAACTTGTCTGGCATTAAGCTGTCTGCTTTGGAAAAGGGCCTGAAGAAGATTTATTTAGCAGCCAAGAAAAGGAATGGTAAGTGTTTGTGCAGTAGAACAGTGAATCTTTAGATGTGTGATTGCACCTAAAGATGATGACAAATTTCCACCTCTCCTGTACTGTTTTTTCTGAAGTGAAGTAAGAGTGAGATCTCCATGGCAGATATGTTATGTTCCAAAATATTTCTTCTGTTCTTGTTGGTAGCTTGAAGTCCTTATCTAGATTGCTTTCTATATGTGTATCTTGTCCTAAAGAGTGTGCACTCTCTGTTCCCTCCTTCTCAGCAACAGTGCATCTTCCACGTATTGGGTATGCAACAAAAGGTTTCAACTGGTATGGGACCGAGCGGCTCATCCGAAAATATTTGGCAACACGGGGTATCCCCACTCTTATGTATCCTTTTGGAGTATGTTTTATTTGATTCACAATCTAATATTGAAATGATCCCCTAAATATCCTGGTGGATGCAAGAAAGCAAGGCAAGGCAGAGATGCCGCAGTCCAGCTAAAAACTTGGTTTATCTGATTTTGCTCTCATCCAGGTACTCATTCCACAGTGAGGACTTACCGTCTTAGGTGATAGTGACAGATTAGTGTGATTCAGTATGCCTGTCAGAATTTGTTGGAACTAGATGCTAGTCTTCTGTTGACAGCCATCAACTTACCTATATATGCCATGTCTGTGGGCGCGATGCCTGGAATTTCGGAATAACAGAAATGACTCAGAAAGTAGCAAAAATGAGGATGTGAAAAAAACATTACGGTGTTCCACGCAAGTGATAACCTGCTTCCTTGGCTGAACGTGGTGGAGTTGGTGTGTGTTAGGACAGGCTTTTATAACAAAACAGCTTATTGCCTTCACCTTCCAGGAAAGAAAACGGAGGTTTACAAGGAGGCTCTGTTTTGTCATTTCACTAGGAAGACATGCATTTGCTATACTGCCACTGTCAGCAATTCTGTGAAACTGAAAACCCTAAACAAAGACAATAACATTCGGAGCATTCTGCCTCCTTCCTTGGTGAATCTCTTAGTGGACATGTTATCTGGCATTGCTTGACACTTGACAGCATTTCCTTGACACTTCTTATTAGATACTACTTCTCTAGGAATAAAGGCTCTTCCTCTGCTTCACAACCATATTAATCTTCAATGACAGATTCAAAACCATGAGGATGCAGTAATTTCATTGAAAAACACAAGAATTTTCAACATCACGCAGACAGTCTGTATGCATCCACTCCTGTATCTCTCTGCCTTTTTTGGCCAGAATGTTTGCATATTGTCAATGGCTCTGGAGAGGAATAAGACTGCTTCAGAGTTCAAAGAGTCTTTGGATAAGGATGTTGGCTCAATCCCAGATCTGTTTGAGAGATGGAAAATTAAACTTTCACTGGTGGTCAGCAATACATTAAGTTATTGCTAGGGCTTGGAATACAGTATTGTTTGGCCATATTTTTTCCCCTCTTCAAATTTCATCCCTTGTCTCACTATACCTGTTTTCAATCAGCTTTTTAGTGGTTACCTGGATTCTGTATACATGCCCACATAGACGTGTCAGTGGAAAGGAAGCTGTCTGCATTTACAACACCGTATGACAACCACATAGTATAAACTGTTTATACTGTTCCAGTTCCCCAGAAGTCCATTTGACTTGCATTTGTTCAATATAAACTTTAGCCACATAATCACTTGCTTACAATCTAGCAAAATCCTGACCAGTATTCTTGGCAAAAGCATGCAAGGCTGCCAAAATCTGAGACTGGCTTTATAAATGACACCTTTCCTTCTCCCACAACTGCTTTTTCATTATATATTATTGCAGCTATTGGGCAAAAACAGTTCCTTAGTGCTGTCCAAAAAGCTGTGTGAAAGGTTCCACGATCCTTTGATTCGCTTTAAGGAAATCTTAACACAGAGTTTTTGATGTTGGCTTTACTCCATTGCAACAGAACTTTCCTGGTTTTTGCATTGTTGGCACTGTTGGCTTTAGCATATTTTTTAGGGCTTTTTTAGTACAACCAGGCAATAGTAGCTCTCCTAATAAGTGTTTTGACAAGAGAAACTGTGAGGTGCCAAACTTAATTCACTTTAAAGTTCAGCTTCCAATAGGAAATCACCTCACAAGCAGTGGAAAGTATGTCTTTAAATACCTAATTGCCGACACACATCTCATTGGCTGCATTTACACTGCCTCTGTAGCACCATCTGGTTACTTAGTAATGTCAGGCCTGATTCTGACATGGCTCATCATCCTGACTGGTGTGCTCCACACTAGAAGAAGCCTTCCTGAGTTGGATACTCTGTCATTCACTCTTAGCTCTACCAGAAAACCCCAAGTGATTTGTTATCTCCTTTGACCCTGCTGAAGCTTAGGTAAGCTAGTGCTGCATAGCACCGCTGTGGGTAAGAACTTTCTTGCAGCTGCTCACAGGAACAGCCCCTTTGTATAAGGCAAAGGGCTTGCAGGATCAGAGTCTAACTGTGAAGACTTTCTGGGGTGAAAGGTGGTGAGTAGATGTACACTACCGTGTTTTCCCCCAGTCATGCGAACTGGCACTCTTCCAGCAGGCCGGCTGGTGGCACTGTTAATCAGCTGCAGCAGCAGCACATGTTGCTCTTCGGCCTTCTTTCAGAGAGCAGGGCAGTGATCTCCAGCCTGGAAAAACGCTCCCCTTTGCCAGAATTAAAACACCAGTTATGCTTTTCTCTTTGCCAGCTTGACTGAACATGTAATTTCAGTCTGCAGACTCAAGGCTCTGTTCCTCCACCTATTCTTTTGCTGTATTGCCCTTCTTTAAAGGGTTTCATTCCCAAGTGTTCCAGTGTGTTCAGTCTTCCTCCTCAGCTTCACACACACCTATGGCCAAATCCCAGCCCACCTATGGGTTCTCTGGCCACCATGCAGTTATTCATGGACAGGATTTGTCTTGTGGCTGAGTCCCCCAGAACAGGTTGAAGTAGTGTGTCTGCCACCACTGTGGCCAGGTATTCCTATTTAAGGCCTCATGCTTTCCTTTGTTTCTACAAGAAGATGGGGCTCTGCCTCTGTCCTGGGCCTCCCACCCGGCTATAACTCTGACTAAAGTTATAAACGAGGGGAGGGCATGACTACCTGCCTGTTAATGTCCCTTACTCTCTAAGATAAGGTCCACAGGGGGCTGCAAGGTTCCTGGCACACACAGAGGAAAAGTCATGGTATGCAATAGATTCTAGCCCTCTAACTTAGGGGCAAGTCAGGCAAAAGCTGTTCTCTTTTTCCCCCTCTAGTCCTCTTGGCCTGTACAGATGAAATCTACCTTATTTATTTCCCTTTAAATTTACTTAGGAAATGCTTCTGGAGTGGGGGGGGTTTGTTGTTTGGGTTGGGTGGTTTTTTTTCTGTTTTTAAACAATATTTTTTAATATTCTTTAAATCTGCTGAACCCGAAGAAAAGTCCTACCTCTATCTGCTTTGAAATGGAAGTGAGATTTCAGCTGAATCCTGAACTGGGTTTTGCAGAATCTCAGCCAAGTGAAGTTTTTCTCGTGTTTACTACCCACCACCATTTCTCTTTATTTGGGCAGAAATTAAGTGTTTTGGATAATTAATTCCATAAAGGGCTCAGTAGCTTTTATGCAAGTTGCTATGCAAAATAAATGTGTTATGCTGTTTCTTCAGCTGTGCAGTACTACGCATTTTCCCTTTCTAAATAGCAACCACCCCAAAAGGGAAGGAAGGTGTTCGTTTGTAGTCATGTCCTTCTGGCCTCTCTCTTCCTCTAAACAAGATTTTCTGCAGCATAAGAGCTGAAATGTGGCTCCTTGTACATATCTGTCATTGCACGTTTACTTAAACTTTAGATGTATGCTGCTAGATTGAGGTCAGTAGCACAGAGCAAGATCATGCACAGTTCAGATTGGCTATACAAGCAGTTTCATCAGGTAGGACCTATGAAGTGGCATCCGGTCTCAGTAAAAAACTTTCTTCTCCACCCCATGTTGGAGGCTCCAGCTGATGCCATTTAAGAGTGGGCAGTAATTCAGAATGACGTTTATACTTGTGCTGGCTCAGCTCATGCTTATGTTTCTTACTTGACATGGCACTGCCTCTGATTCTCAAAACGTTGTGCAGACAAATTCTGTCTTTGGTGAGGAATCTCTGTGGCCTGTAACTTCAGAATGATCCTTTCACTCTACTCAGAAAACAGTAAAAAAAGAACCAGAGAAACCGATCGGGTTTTATGGACGTGTAGATTTGTGATTTTGTCACTGAATTTTGTCACAGACAAAAATTATCTGGAAACGTCACTGTGTGTTGGGGGAGGTGGAGCCTGGATTTTGGGGAAGGAAAGAGGAAGACTGGTTTCCAAGGCGATGGAGAAAATCTACAGCAAATTCAACCTTAGTAACTTAACAAAAATATTGTATATATGTGTCTCCAAACAAGGCAGAATCTGGCCCATAAAAATGACCAGTAGAAAAACATAAGGATAAGTAGGTGGATTTATTTAAAAATAAGTGAATCTAATGGTCCTGGAGGAAAAAAGAAAGCAAATTTTTGAGCAAAGAGATGACTTAAAAGTGTAACCTATATGTCAGATTGTATGAAAACTCCCACCACTTTATAATAGATGGTCCTAGAAGAGAGAACGTAGACCTTTATTTAGCTAATTTGACTGTATAGAAGTTGATCATGCACTGTGATCAGCAAATCAAAATGTAAGAGAGTGTGATTCAAAACCCTAAGGGATTTTTTATAAGACAGGATAATGTCCACATTCCAGAAAGTGCCTCTTCTAGAAGATCCAAGATAACTTGTGTTCCACACAATTGTGACCGAAAATCCATGTCTCCCTGGTTTTCTGTCCAACTCATGCTTTTCAGAGTGAAAAATACAAGCCTGAGGAATGCAGTAGCAGAATTAGTAGAATTACATGAGAGTATTTCCTCTAAAAAGCAGATCTCTATCATTTTGAATTCCCTGCATGAATGAGTCGGTGTGTGTTTTCCATGCTGGACTCTACCATCCACCCATCTTGGCCCTGGTCAGATGGTATTGCATTTGTGGGAAGACACCTAGAACCTTCTGAAAATGTGATGAGGAAAAAAATTGTCTGCATCCTCATGTTTCAACCAGGAAGAGTATGTTCCTGCTTGCACTTTCTAGCATTTTCCTGAGTATTTCTTCAAAGTTAAAGATAGAAACAATCCCCTCAAGGAGCTACATGAAATGAGAATGTTAGTCATGTTTCTGTTGAAAAAAACAAGCCAAAGGAGAGTTAAGGGAAGCCAGAAGTTACTTCTTGAAAAAGTCTCAGTTTTTGCTGGCTTGAGCAGAAAATAATTATTTTATTAACTTATTTGTTGAAGTAAGTGCAGGGCATCTACTAGCCGCTTTCTGCTACTTCCAGTGAACTTGAGGTTGTGCATCGGCATTCACATGATACGGGTTTTTTTTTTTTTTAATAGAAGAGAGACAAATTAAGAGCAAATCAAAGTATTTATGATCTCATGCAAGTCCACTGCAGAAAGGGATGAAGAATCTGAGATCATACCCCTTTTCTGTATGCCACATCATGAAACAGGCCAAGTTTGGGCCTGACTTCATGTGAGTGTCCTACCTCTTCATCTGTCTATCTATGGGTGCATCTAAGAGCATGCCATAAAATAGTGCCAGTCCAGGTACTTGACCACCTACAGATCCTGCCTAAAATATCTCCCGATCACTATGCTAGCAGGAACAGGAAAAGACCAAAACTTCTGGGAACTGAACAGTGAAAATGTCTTGCATTACATGCAGACAGAGCACACTCTGGACCAGAGACCATCTTTCTTTGACATGGACATGTTGGAGTGAGTCCAGCATAGGTCCACTAAAATGATTCAGGAATTGGAGCATCTGACATACCAGGAGAGGCTAGGAGAGCTGGGATTTTTTAGCCTTGAGAAGAGAGGTTTCAGAGTGGAATCAATGTGTGTAAATGTGTATAAACATGTATAAACACCTGATGGAAGGGAGTGAAAAAATGGAGCCAGACTCTTCTTGGTGGTATCTAGTGAAAGGAAAGGAGGGAACAGGTACAAACTGAAATACATGAAATTCCATTTAAACATGAGAAAAAAACATTTTTACTATGCAGTTGTTAAACACTGGAACAGGTTGTCCAGGGAGGTTGTGGACTCCCTCTCTTTGGAGATGCTCAAAACCCAACTTGGCACAGCGCTGAGCAACCTGCTTTAGTTGACCCTGTTCTGAGTGGGGAGACTAGACCTCCAGAAATACATTCCAACTGAAACGATTCTCCTGTGAATCTATGAGATCCATTCTGGGTACTTTTAAAAAAAAAAAAACAAAAACAATTCTAGCCTTACCTATCCAGTAGTGTACAGGAGCAAAGCACTTCACAAATTTCTGAGCTATGACCCTACCACACAAATAGCTTGAGTCATGCAAAACGTTTCCTCGTGTCTCAGTGGTTTAAACAGATGATGAGAGATAAGTATGTTACAGTGTCTCGGCATCTGCCCGTGAGCCCATCTTCAGTGTATTCCTCCTTTCCCAATATTCTGTGTAACAGCTTGACCTCGTTGCGTGCAGGTAGGCCTCACTGCTGGGTCTAACAGGTATTTACACCGGCTGCGTCTGGACAGGGCGTAGGTGCTGGTCCTCTCTGAGGTTTGTATACATCCCCAGCTTAGATCTCTTAGCAGTCTCCTTTCCGTGGGGTACTGCAACAAGTCCTGCTCCTCTAGACCTTGAAACTAGTATTTAGAAATCCTCTAAATCTTCCTCAGCAGCTGCTGGGGCAGCGTAGTGGGAGAAGAAACACAGACTTAGCAGAGTTTCTTGGTTGCTTTCAAAGTCCAGTTAAAGACCTTTGAAAAAGGCCACTTTCCCTTCTTGAAGTTTTCCCCTCAGTTTCCGCAGCCTTTCAGGCAGGGCAGCATCTCCCCTTGTCCTCTTCCCCACTCGGCACAGGTAAAACCTTGCTCCTTGCGCCGAGTCTGCCCTGCGCCAGCTGCGTGGCCTGCATAAACTCTAGCCTGTTGCCTTCTGTCACCTTTCCCCCACCTCTGAGCGGGGAGGAAGCAAGTCCTGTTGTGATAGTCGAGCCGTGGGCAGCCATTAGCAGCCAGCGAGGCCAAGAGGCAGGCTTTCACCAGGGTGTCAGACACTTTCTAGGGCAGGGCCATTACCTGGAATGCAGCAGAGTACTCGGGCCCTGGGCAAGTTTAGACACATGTTGATGCATAATACAAGATGGAGCCTATCGCTTGATATCGGCCTCTTCCAGTCAGTGACGGGGTTGGGTAAGCATGTACACCATGCAGAACAGGAGGTAATGTAACTACCAAATCAGAGTGATGTGGAAATGTTTCTTCTAATTCCCAGCTGACTGTTCCGTTGTAAAGTCATTCCCTGTTGTACAGATGTTGAGTAGGGGGCAAGCACCACAAATAAAACCGTGGCATTATTTTGGAAAAAGCGAGTGAAGGGAAATAGGAGGGGAGAAATAAAAGATGCAATCTACAGAAGCCACAATAATGCAACACAGAAACTATCTGATAGGAATAACTTCACCATCTTCTGCGTTTGTTCCCTGTGTAGACTGGATTGTTTAAGTAGTTCAAAACGCAAGACTGGAATCCAGGAGGTCTAGATTTTCTTCGTGCATTCACAGCTGCTGGTTCATTGTAAACAGCCTGAAAACTTAACTATTTTTAAAGGGTAAGACAACCCAAAGGTGAAATGAAAAAGGAGCAACATTTGAATACAGAAAAGGTGACTTGCACGGCACACAGAACTCTGCCTGTTTCCTTCCCAGCTGCCCTGAGCAAGCGTGTAAGGAATTTGGTGCCCAAGGCAGGCTTCGGGCAGCCTGTTAGAGGCTTCAGGCAGACCAGGCCCGTCTCCCTGGGGGGCAGGAGGTCCTTCCTCATTGCAGACCTCTTGTGACCAGGGGCAAAGTGCTCTGCAGCTGCAGGCTGTGGTGGAGGAACAGACCAAGCAGTCCCCAAGGCTAAGCATTACAGAGCCTAGCAATACCGTTGGCCTTGGAGAGAAACCCAAGAACATGGTTGTCCTGGATGGGCAGGCTCAAAGGGACTGGTCTTTCTGCTGGAGGAGAGTGTGACGGTGTAAGAACAGGTGAGGGGCAAGGTGGGTGGAGGAGAGCTGTAGAGCCGAAGGGCTCAGCCTTGGAGGGGCTGTGGGGCTCAGGAGGTGGGCACCCGGGAGCAGGGAGGGGGGCGGTGGGTAGGTCTCGGAAAGGGGCAGCGGCAGGAGATGTGAAGCAGCGCGGGTACGAGCTGAGGTGCAGAGGAGGCAGAGCTGCGGGGAGAGGTTCAAAGGGTGAAATCAGGCCTCGAAGGGGTGAGTAGCGGGTCCAGCCGCAGGTGCCCCACCAGTTATGGCTGCTGCAGCAAGGGCCGGCTGGGAGATGCCAGGGCCCGGGTCTGGCGGGCGGGCAGCGTCGGGCTGCCGGCGGTGTCAGGCTGGGGAGCAGGGGGCCGAGGTCCCGGTAGGAGTGAGGGCGGCCGCTTTTCGCGGAGGGAAGCCTCGCCCGGGGGGCGGTGGCTCCGGCGGGCCGGGGGCGGTGCGGCTGCCGGCGGAGGAGGGACGGGGGTGCGGGGCGGGGCGGTGCCGGGCACAGGAAGCGGAAAGCAGCGGCGGCAGCAGCGACGGCGGCCGCCGCCGGGGAAAGGCGGCGGGTCGGTGCCGGGAGCGGCATGGGGCGGCCGCGGGAGGGAGGTGAGTCCGTCCGTCGGTGGGTGGGTGGGTGGGTCGGTCGGTCGGTCGGTCGGTCGGTCGGTCTGTTTGCCTGCCTGCCTGCCTGCGTGCGTGCGAGGGGTCGGGTGCGGTGCGGGGGGCGGCGGCGCTGCCCTCCACCACGCCCTCCCACCGTCGGGACCCCGCCGCCGCTCTGCCCCGGGATGCCCGGGCCGGGGCGGCGGGAGCAGCGGTGGGGCAGCCTGCTCGGCTCCCGCGCCTGGCGGCAGGGGTCGGTTCCCCCCTGGCCGGCGGGGCTGAGAGCCTGGCTGGGCTACGGTGGTGCCGGCTGCGGGGGGACCCCGCTGTGTCCCCGCTCCCTCTGCCCGGCGCTTTCCGGGGCGGCTGGGGGCCGATTCCCGTGGCTGGGAGGGAGGGGAAGGCGGGCGGGGGCGGCCGCCGGGCCTCTCTCCTACCGGCCGGGGCTCTCCCGGACAGGCTCCGCGCTGCCCTCGCCCGCGGTGAGGCTGCTGGGGCGGCGAGTCCGCCGAGAGAGAGATCTCCGCTCCGATGAGAGATCTCAACTTCCCGGGATAAAACCCTTAAATGCCGGCGAGGGCCGTAGGTGTAGCCCCTCACGGTGGGCAGCAGTTTCTCTGCCAAGGCTTGCCCTTGAAGGAAACACCGCGCTGTTTACGCGCCAGCACGAGTGAATTCACGCCGGTGTGACGGCTCTGGAGATGCCTCGCATGCCCAGGCCGTATAAAACAAGCTGCTTTATGTCTCGGCTCGTCCCACTGAGCGGCAAGGGGGTCACTGCCAGGGGGAGGGAGGACACAATCGCGCTTCTCTGCTCAGAAGCTGGTTTGGTCGCTGAAGCGATGCCCAAAGTCATGGGCTTGCAGGACTGAACGGTTGTTTCCGTTCAGCGAGTTACGGCCGGAGGTAAATCTGCTCCAACGACAGCCGACGAGAGGAGAGTCTCCTGTGCCTTGGCAGCGCTGGCCTGGGGTGCATACCTGAGCGCTTCTGAGTGCGCCCAACAGAGGGCAAAGCTATTGCGTTAGCTGTTGGGTTTCAGTAATGGCACGCTTTGGAGAGCCGCTGTGAAACAACGCTGTTTTCTTATTTAGAAGACTGTCAAGGTTGTAAACTAACTCTCTTATGCCAAGGGCCAAACTCTTTGACTGCAGGGTCTATAAAAGCATAAATGGCTTGATGGTAGGGTTTTTGGTCTGGGGAGGCAGACTTAGCAATTCTATCGCTGTTTGAAGCAGTGGGGGTTTTGGCCCTGGGTTTGTCAATAATGACTTGCCCACAAGATCTTTGCAGCTATAAAGAGTTAAGAAATTAAGTCTCACTGGCTGGATGAGCAAATTAGGATGTCGCAGAGTATATTCTGTGATACCATTGCCTGTGAGCCCATCACTGGGGTATCCCGACTTTGAGGAGAAGAGTTGTGGAGAAGAGAGCTTCAGCAATGCTTCACAATCTTTGAAGAGCTTCATTTTGACCATGCTTGGCTCTTTTCCTCCACTGAGGTTTGGCTATACAGCTGGCTGCAACTATGGGACCAATGTTGGCTCTGTGATCATTTCACTTGTTAATTTTGAAAAATAAATGGTGAATAGAGTCTTACAGAAAGCCTCCCTTAAGAATGCTCCCTATGAGCTGAAATTATGGAAGGATTCCAGCCTATGTCGGAACCACCCAGGCAAGTGTCTAACTGCCCACGGTCACTGGCCAGCAGCTCCCTGTGGCTGCCTTTTGGTTTTGGTTAGTAGTGGCAGTGTTCTTGGTGGCCCTTATGGCTATGTGCACCTCGGGAGGGCTTACTGTCACTGGGAGACCGGGATACTGTACTAGGACAATGCTACCAAGATGACTGCAGTTCTCCTAGCAAAACTGTGTGTCGTACTGTTGTGGTACCCTGCCTTCCTTCCACCCCCACCTCTGACAACCAAAGCGAAGAATGGTATCAGAAATGCGGCTTCGCTGCTATAGGGCGTGTTGTGCTCTGTAGGGACCTGAGAGGCAGACCCGAGTGGAGAGCTGTGATGTCCAGTTCTGCTGGTGGGAAGTAGTAACGGTAAAAGGCGCAAGCAGTGTCATGCTCCTTCGTGTCTGGTCACTGGGGAATTTGGCGGAAGGAGACAATGAACACTTGTGAAAACTATCTTGTGACTTCTTTTAATTTCTCATTAGCCTTTACTTCAGAATTATCTGGTTTGAGTCAAATTAAAAAACAGTGGTTACTTCCTCAGGAGTCAACACCCTTGCCCTTTCTCCTTGCAAGGTCAGAATGGCATTGGCTTTGTACAGGGTTGAGCAGGAGGAGGGAGATGGGGAGAGACTCCATACTGTGGAGTCCCACTGTGTTGCGCACTGGGGATTTGATCAGGGTCTGTAGACTTCTTTTTCTTTTTAAAGTCAAATAGAAAATACAGGAAGACATGCAGTATCCTAAAGGAGGGGATGCACTTTCAGTAGAGAAACCTTTTGTAGTTTATAGCCTTTAATGCTATCTCAGTATCTAAGCGCTATGGCTAAAAGTAAACTTTGAAAATAAGGTATAGGTACTGTCTGCTTGGATAGGCAGTCTGAAGAGCCTTGCAAGAGTCTTTCCTATGTTTGTTTCAGTAAGGCTGTAGGGCTTTAAATGTCAGTATGGAAAACTGTGTTCCTATGCACAATCCCAGGTGCTCTAGTATCATGAGGGTGAGGCCACAATACTTTCTACCATGTTGCATGACTCCGGGGTTAAGAGGAGCACTTGAAGGTCTAGCAACATGGGAGACGTATGAGCGAGGAAGCGCAAGCTTTCACCAGTCTGGCAGGTTGGCAGCTAAGGTATAATTTGCATGACAGACTGAATGCTGGTTGTGCTTTGCCAACTTGGACAGTGCAGATGTGGTTCTTGGAGTGGGCAAAGGACATCTTCTAGGGAGGTACTTCACCGGTGGGTCCCACGCAGAGAACTTCCCAACTTCCAGCTGTGTAGCAGGGAGGCAAGAGGCTGGGGCTTACCACTTGGAAACACCGCTTGCTTGGGTGGTGGTTTTGGCCGGGCATTTCTGTTGTCAATTGAAACAGCTTCGCTGTGTTTTCAGACCCGTGTTGTTGCATGTTCTGATTAAACGTGCAGGTGGATTGCTTCAATAAACCAAGTGACTTTTCTTTTTGAAATATCCATGTCACGGACTAATGGTGTTCAGCCTAGGGGCTGGAAATTCCCGGGGGTCTATGAAATCTTTCCAAGAAGCCTCTGAGAAGCAACAGAAAAGAGAACCTATTGCTAGAGGGCTTGAATTTGCTGACTACTGAACATATTTTTAGGATGAGGGGCTTGCAAATCAAGAGCCACCGCTGTAGAGTAAAAGCCCTGGTTTATATATATATTCGAGGCCAAAATTAACTTTATTTAATGACATGCAAAAATCAATAGAAAGCTTTTGGAAAAACCTTGTTTCCCAAAGCTCTTTGGCCATTAAAACTGAAAGCCTTGGCTTTGCGAGTAGATCAGCATGGGTGAACTTCTGTGCTTGCAGATCAAATTGCTGGATTGGGGCCTCCTCAGGAAATTCAAAAGCAAAAGGTTCCTGTGGCATTGCTCATAGGTCTTACTATATACGCAGTTGAACATAGCAAGTTACGTAACTTCTCGTTTTTCTGAAGTGAATAATAGCAATACGCTGCAGCCATACCGTGCAGCTGAGTTAATGCCAGAGTTGGAAGGCTTCCTCACTGCCTAGCCATCTTTTAATTATTTTTACTCTTGAACCCTAACGCTATCCCATAGCTGAGCTCTTGGGGTTCTGCATGTTTAATTTGTAAAGCTCTTTGTTTCACTAAATGAAGAAAAAAGATTTCTCAGCGCGATAGCTCGTGGGCATCCGTTACCCTATAGGCAGCTGGTGCTGTTTAACAAGTGAGGCCGACAGCGTACGGAGCTGAATGTGCACACATCCTCACGGACGCTTGTGGCTGCTTGTGCTCCAGATGGCACTTCCAAATATATGTAACTTCATGAACCGACTGGTAAATCAACTCTAATTGATGGCAAGCTTTAAACGGGGTAAGATTGAAACTATACAGACAAGGATTTCAAAGCTGAGCAGCTTTGGAGTTATTTGCCTTGACTTCACAGGGGAAAATCCATCGGGAAAGCATGGGATGTAAAAGAGCGCTCTTGTTTGTGTTTGCCCTCTTTGATTTAAAGATGTAACTTGCTCTTTTAAATTTCCCTTGGGCTGGGAGCCAAATTGTGCTCCCTTGAAGACGATCACAAAGCGAACTTCATTGGAAATGGGATTGGGCTCCCAGCATGGAAAATAGCGATTCAAAAGAACTCTTTTGGAGATTTATGAGTGTATGAAAAGAGGGCGTTACAATGAGTTGTGTGGCTGCATAGAAACTGTAATCACAGTGATCTCTGCAATATTCAAGGGTAACTACATTTCTCCACTGTCACGCAGGATGCAGCCATCCTTCTTGCTGGAATAGGGTACCAAAATTTCCTTTGGGGTGTCCTTAGCATTGTTTTCCATCTAGCACTTGGCATCCTTCTGTCATCGGTGAGTAAGGGAAAGGCAAAGTGAGAGTGCCGGCCCTACTGGGAGCAAAGTGCTGGGCGTGCAGTTACACAGTGGTCGTGGTTGGAGCGGAGGAAGCATTCCCGTCTCCCCTCTAGCAGTTCGCTTGCGCTGCTATTCACCCTGGTGTTGGTTTTGCTGTTTGGGGCTGTGCTGTGAACTAGGTCACGGAAAGGATCCAAGACAAAAGCGTGGCGAGGGGGAGAAAAGGGATATTTGTTGTTGTTGTTGTTGTTGTTTTGCTTTCCAGCAGTGCTCTTTGCTTGCTGAGAATTGTGTTGACACAACTGAGGGTGGTGAACCGTGGTGTGGAGGTGGAAGCTACTTACACTGGCTTTCTTGTCAATGCCGAAATACAGTGCAACTGTACCCTCGGGCTGAAGGAGCTTTCTTTCACACAGGGCCAGAAGCTCTGCAAACAGACTGTGCCTTCAGTGGCGTCCTGCAAGAGGTAATGATCTTTTTTGAAGCCATTTCAATTGGCTAAATTGGGTTCTCAACTCACACTTGTTTGTGGAGGAATGAGGCCCCAAATGATGGGGCTGCTGCTTTACGCGGCAGAGGGGTAGAGTAAGAATCATCATTAATAGTGATTTAGTGGTGGAAGTGTTTAAAGGCTGGGCTTAATTTGGATATGGTTGTGCTATGTAGGATACACATACAGCTTGTCTTCTCTAGCTTTGCTCAGGCTTTAGTGGTGAACCCTGTTGGGGTGGTGGCTAAGCCAGGGTTGACTTCTGTTTATGCCATTGAAAAAGCTCCAACCTGGAGACATAGTTTAGCATGTTATTTGTCTTTTGGTCCCCTCCCTAGCTCTTCCGCAGCAGTTCCAGAAGCTTTTCTGGGGTAAAGCTGGTCCCCTTCCTGCTGTAAAATAGACCGGGGGTAGGTAACTTGCTTGGCTTGGCTTGGCTATGAGGAGCGTGTGTTTGGACTGTGCTCCTCCCTCCTTGGTTTCTTCATATCATCCTGCTCGGGCTGGGAGGGGTGTCTAGCTAGCAGCCCAGGCTATCCTTTGTTGGCCAGATCTAGGAAGCCTTGTTGAAGATCAGCCATAGTTGGGCACCAGACAAAGCCAGTGGTCTTCTGCTTTTTCCAGCTGAGGTTGGGCAGATATATTTTATTCCTGGCAGCGCTGTAACTGCCTTGACAAGGAAGATCTATTTAGCCACCAGTGTGTCCTGCAGCTGGGGCCAGGAGGTGGTGCAGAGTCCCAGGTTCATTGTATTGCTTTTGACAACAATCCAGGAGGCTTAACGTTTTGGGGGGCCGCCTTGTTGACTTTTCACAGAGCTGTGTCAAAACCGTTGCTCTTGTTTACACAGAAAACGAAAGTTGGCATGATCCAGCCTGCCCTGACGTTCCTGTGTTGGTCTTCCCGTGAGTCTGCTTTCTGTGCCTGGTGCCCAGCACTGCCTTGCTTCACCCACCGTCAAATGGGCACCGCTTGCTCATGGTTCCTGTCTAGACAGCCTGTGCATTTCAACAGCAGCCTCTACCTGCTGAAATGTTCTCTGACATCTCCAGGGAAGCGTGAACCTGTGCTGCTGGGGCTGAGAGGGGGCAGGAGAGGGGCTCTGTTCCCAGTCCCTGACTCGGCTCTGATTCTTCAGTCTAGGAGTTGGGGGAAAAAATTCTGTTACGTGGTTAGAGGAGAAGGTTGGGAGTTGATACTTTCCTAGAAGGCAGGGAAAAATGCGTAACCCTTACTGATGTATGCCAGCAGCTCTCCTTGCTTTTCCTATTCCTGTACTGTGGTAGTGTGTATTTGTGAAGACAGTGGTTGTTCTCAAAGGGACCCCGGTAATGTCACAAACAGTCAGTGGTTTAAGCCCATAATATTTGTTATCACCTTTTGTTAAACTGAGGATGTTCCTGATTTGTAATGCCTAATGTTTCGAAGGTCCTGTGTAGCCATCTTCTCTGTGGGTATCATAGCGCTTTTTGAAGGCAGGGGGGTGGTGGCCTCACACCCATTTATCAAAGGACGGACACAGAGGAAGAGTTTTTCCAAGGTTGCGTAGCAGGACAGAGGTAGAAATCAGGTTCAATGAGTCCCAGCCTATTGCTGGATCCATAAGCTACAAGCTGTGTGCAAGTCTAGGGAGTTAATGAGTGTTACATCATGTGTCCCAGGCTGGGGAATTTTTATTCCTGTTAACTGTGCCGTGCCTTGGCTTTATGTCTTGCTGTGTTTAAATTCATCCTCATTCTTCCCCTCCCGAAACCAGGCCTTTCGTTCCCATCCTTATTTGTCCTCCCTAGATTCTGTGCTGCCTTTAAGGAGCTTTCTCGAGGCACGATACGCCGTTAGAGCTTGGGAATTGCTGTACTCAAAAGGTCCCCTCCACCTTCTCCTTTCCAAGAGCCCTGGCAAGCCCAAGTGTTGTGCAAATACCTGCAGCTCCCGATGCAGCAGGAATGCTTCTTTACTTCGTTGCAGATTGCACTGCCAGCCAAGGAACCCTGTGGGGAAGAGGCTTCATTTTTTAGCATGGCTTGTGTGTGGTAGACCTCTCTGCTCGCTTACGAGCTTTTCTGGAGGTGTTAGTGGAGGAATCTTATGGCTGGAAAGAATAGTTGGCCAAGTATGAAGCTCGATTTCTGTTGTTGTCCCTCTGTGTTTGGGGAGGGAGAGGGCTGAAAGCAGTGGTTGACTGTTTTATTGCTAACAGCTTTGAAAACTGCTGTGAGCAGAAAATAACGGAGGGATCTAATTTAATTTTAAAGCCGTTTTTTGCCCTCTCTGAAAGTACGGCATGGCTGTAGCCCTGTGTTTGCTGGAGATAGCAGTCGTCTGGGCAGGAGGCATGTGAGAGTGCTCCTTCATGCCGAACGCTGGACTGTGCCAAGGTATCTCTGTCCATAGCTGCAACCCCTCCATCTGCACCTCGTCACCATTTGCATGCATTTCCCAAACCAGTGACTAACTCCCCTCCTTTCCATTTTTCTTTGCACCTAACGCAGGGTGTGGGTTTGGAAAGCGGGTCGGTGTCTACCCTTCCTCCCCACAGGGTTCATGGTTTTTGACATGTCACTGTTGAGAATTGTTCTGATGTCGCCCTGCTCCTGTTCCAAAAACCATGACCCTCTTCTGCCCTTTACGGATAAGACTTAAGCTTCTGTTCCAAATGGAAATACGTTGTAAGAAATGTTGGCCCATATAAGATAGATGTGATCTCTAATCAACTCTCCCTAGTGTTACTGGTATGTGTATATATAGATAGGATTTTTAATAAAATTCAATTCTTCAAGGCCCAAATTAGGTTCTGGAGACAAAGGTTACAAAGAAGGGGAGGTGCTCATAGTGCCATTGATTGTATAGTAACTAATGCTTGTGAAATGGGCACACCTTGCAGTTGTGAAAACAAAGCATGTTCAGACATGGTGGTCTGATCCTCTTCTGCATTTCTCCTGGGACAGTCACCCTCATGCTGCACCCCTTCCCCCTATATATAGGCTATAATGCTGCCGTTCTGAATCTGGGGGTATTTGGGCTGTGCATTACACAGGTGGGGTGTGGAAGTCAAGCCCAGTATTTTTTCTGGGGGTGAATTTCTGTATCTAGGCTGCTGAGCCTTCTCCAAGTCACTGTCTTTTCCAGGTGACTTAGGCTGTTTCTTCTGGATTTTTAGATGAATGGGCTAAACTTTACAAAACAGAGATACGTTATCAGTTTATTTAAATCTCTACAAATGCATGTTTCACTAGACCGGAAAGAGAGATATCGGCCAGGACGAGCTTGCGAATTGGGCACAGTGTGATGAGTGGTGACATGTGGCCGGGGTGAGGGAACTGCTGCAGCAGGAATGATGTCTTGCTTTGCTTAGAGTGTACTTCCATGCCCATTTCTCTTTCCTTAGGTCGATTGTGAGGAGCCGAGTACCCTCCCTCCCCTCCCCTCCGATCAGATTCCTTGTAAGTGAAGCTCACTTGCTCTCTGAGGACCAGACCTCACTGATGACTGGGAAGCAAAGAGTACCCAGGAAAGCACTTTTACTACGGACTCCGCCTCAGGAGCACCAGGAACTCGTCTTCTAAGTAAAATCTGTGCCCCTTCCGTGCAGACCCAATGTCTGCTGCAATGGATACAGAATCAACATATTCGGGATACTCCCACTACTCAGGTCACTCCAAAAAAGCCCACAGACAAGGGTAAGGAAATGTTTATTTTTGATTACTTACTGCTCCAAGATAGGACATGTACCATGGAAAAAAAATTGTAAGCCAAGATGAAATCAGTGGGGCCACAGCTCTGGAGTAGGATATGTGGAGAGTCCTCGTGAGGAACCCAGTGAGGAGACTGGAAGCAATAATGCTGCTAATTTAATGATACTCAAGCTGTTGGATGCACGCTGGGGTCATGTATGGCCAGAAAGATTGGGATAGCGCCAGCAGAAAGAAAAGATCATTTAACTCTGCTCTTAAAGTGCGAGGGATGAGTAGAGTCTCTGGGGAGAAGATGTGTCAGACTTCCTAAACTGATAATTGCCAGTTGTTTTCTCTTCCAATGCCATTTCTTTATTGTGTAATAATAAGGTTTCCTATCTCTCCCCACCATCCTCCTGGCTACTCTGTTGATGGTGTGTTGGGTTTTTTTAATAGAATTTGAGTGGTACTTGAGTCCACAACAAGTCCTTTATCAGCATTGATTGGATTACAAGTCAGGGTTTTCTGAACTTGAATAGCAAGTCCTGTCTGTGGTAGTTCAGCAGCATCAAAAACCATCTTGCTCTGAAACTTCTGATTACTTGGAAACATTATCCTTTTTTTTTTCCTGCATCATCATCAGTTTTACATGCCAAATGTGTGCCACTTACAGTCTTTGCAACTTAGAACTGAGCTGGTCCAAAATAACTTGCATTTCAGAAGCAATTATCCTGTGGGGTTGGAAAAAGAATTCTTCCATGAAATGAAGTCTCTTTGCTCGCAGTCCAGTTATTGAGTAAAACATCTCTTGTTTGCCTTTTCTTCCTTCTTTAACACCCCCACCTCCCATATGGATTGCCCTTTGAAGCTTAGAATGCCATGTGGAAAGATGCCTTCAAAGTTCCCAAAACAACGTAAAAATCCTAGAGCCTTTTACTGTGAACAGGAAAAAGTCTTATCCTATGAAACTGTTGGGCTTTGGTAATTCCGAGAGAGATGCAATGGAGAGAGCAGAGCTGGGACACTGGATGCTCCTGAGCTTTAAGCCAGTCCCTGAGTACAGTGAGGGTCTCTGGTGCAAAGGCTGCTTTCCCGTCCGGGTAGGAAGGGGGAGGAAAATATTGGTGAGCAAATTGGTGGGGCTTAACTCATCTTGAGACATTCTCAGATGAGAAGCTGTGAGGTCTGCGAGAGTACTCTGGAAGTAAGCACTAGCCTGGTACCCTTGATGTTCTTGCTCTCTTTGTAAGAGGTTAACTGGCGATTATTAACCAGTGGAAATAAACTTCACCAGTTGTCCTACAGTGTTAAGGTCCTAGCTGACAAGACTTTACGTTGCATGAACTAAAACTGTCCTGATTAATTCCTTGTGTTAACTGTACATGTCCCTGTGAGACACTTTATTGCAGGTGGAGAGCTGTATAAACTAGTTAATCCCAAATGGAGTTGCCAGCTGTTTGGAGAATGCAAGCTTTCCTTTCAAGCGCAGCACGGGCAGAAGCTGTTTTAAGAGTAGATGAGGTGGTGGGGATGGACCCCTGTCCCCTTTGCTACCCTCTTCAATCACTGAGAGGGTGGACTGTCCCAGCCACCAGGTTGTAGGCAGCTCTGGGCAAGGTCCCTTTCTACCTCTTCCAAAGCTTGTTTTGTCACAGGTTGAGTCAATATTGATCAAGAGATGGGCAAGCATGACTATGACCTAATGCTTAGGGCACCTGCTGCAGGTAGAGGTGTAGCAAATTCCAAGCCGTGCTCCAGAAACTATCTGGTAACGTAGTTCTCTTCTTGCTCTGTTTGGAAAAGGAGTCGGGACAGGCACAAATCGCCGCGAAGCAAAGATGGCAGTCGATCTGAGAAGTCCGTCACTATCCAGACACCTCCTGCAGAGCCGCTGCTTGGGAACGATGCCTCTCGGGCGGAGGAGGGCCAGGTAAGGAGGGAGTAAAAGCAAACGTGGAGTGTGGTCTCTGGAACAGAATATGTGACTTACTGGCACATGGGTAAGAAGAGTGTTGCTGGCATGCTGTTAGTAAAGAATCATGACTTATGGGTACCTTTATTCATGCATAAAGCCAAGGTCTCAATCTGTTTTGTCTTTTTCCGAGAGCATTATTTTTGACAGCACCGGTGCTGATGTGACTACTCCTGGGACACTAATTTGCCTCTGTCTCCAGAGCATCATCTGCCAAGCTCTGTAGAAACGTCTGTTTCCACCATGTCACCGTGCGTTATTCAGGTCAACCTTTCCCCTATATGCGCACTTTTGTTTTTAAGCAGGATTTGCTCTAGGTAATCGTGTAAAGCACATTAGGACCAGGATCCCAGTAGGGAAAGGAGACAAGAAATGTGAAACTCATGCGAAATAGCTGGGAAGGAGAGTGAACTCAGTGAAAGCTAATATATTAACACTGGGTTCAATAAAGAATGGAATAATGCTGCGTTTAGATTGCACCTAGGATGGATCCAGTACTCTCTCTGCTCTAGCAGTTGATGTGAAGATGCATATTCATTTTCAAAGAATGGCTGATGCTACAAGACATAGAATGCGGGATGTTTCAGTGCCTCCTGGTCTGGATTTGGGGTGTGTTAATCCTTGGCTGTGGGGCTCCACCTCTGCCCTTTCAATAAAAAATTGATGTCCAGTTTCCACCCAAACTGTGTATGGTAGTACTTGTAGCAGTATTCATGTAGCTACAGTGGGATGCTTTATGTACTGCCATTTGGTATTTTGTAATCAGATGCTTGTTTTCATGAGTCCCAGCTATTACTTCAAATAGATCTAAAGGTGCTGGTGAATTCTTAAGCCCTTGTTTTCATGCAGACCTCCTCAATGTGAATTAAAGCCGAAGCAAAGTAAGTTGATGCATTAGCAAGACTTTTCTCCTAGGGAGCAGGGTGCCCTGGGTTGGGTCCAACAACTTTGTATCGCTAGAGATTTAGACTTGTATTTCGATATAACTGCACGGTTTTTTGCTTGTGCCACTGCAAGTGGGAAGAGCTCTTACAAGGGGTAGTCTGAGACTAGGGTTGCCTGTTGTCTTGTGGGCTGTAGCCTTAAGCTGCTGTGGTGTTCCTGTCCCTTCTCTCTTCTGCACAGTTTCTCAGTTAATCAAATGGAGGAAACTATGCAGAGCTATTTCATGCATAAACATAAAATAGTTGAAATGCTTACATTGCTTTACTGGAGACACTGGCAAAGAGGGAAATGTGATAGGATTATATGCTGCCTTTCAGGACATACTACAATGCAGATATCTCTTCTGGGGCCTCTGTTTTGGTGAGAAGCGACTCAAAAAAACCTCACATTAATTCAAGATGCTGACTGCTTGTGGCTGGTCTGTCTCAAAACCCTACTGCTCTAGGCATGGGAGGTATTCATGTCTTGGAGTGCATTAGAAGTTAAATCCCTGGAGATGTTCAAAGTAGTCGTGCTGCCTCTGTCTACTCCTTTCCCAAAGATTCTTGAAGACTCTTTCCTCTAACTCTTTTAAGGAAGTGAATAAAGGTTTAAAATGATGCCTGTTTCTTTAAAACAAAATGCTTTGATCAGCATGTGTAGCTGCAGAAGTCTGGGGGAAGGTGTAAATCCTATTAATGACACAGGCTGCAGGAAGATGCACTCAGGAGGGTAGGAGGAAGAGCAAAAATGTGTGCTTCTGAATGGGCGTTGCAGCTAGAAAGGTGTCAGGTGCCAAGCAACAAAGCGCATGCATTGCCACTGTTTGGTGTGTATTTGTGGGAAGCATCAGGAGTCTTCATGTGCATGAGTCACTCCAGCAGCAGCCGTGGGTCAAATCCATACATGTCAGCATAACTCTTTGGCCGTGCCAGCATCAGGAAGGAGCAATTGGAGGCATTGCGGCATGGGAGAACTAGCTTGCAGAAGTCCTCTGATATTAGCTAGGGAAGAAATGAAACTTTCGGAAAACATAATGTAATCTGAAGCTTGACTGTATGGCGACTGTATTTCAGGTAAACTTCTTTGTGGCTGAGTGGTTTCTGACAATGTCCTAGACTCTAATACCAGAGCTACTTGGTAGTCTAGGATCCTTAAAGCCCCATACCTGAAAATATCCTTTGTGACCACCTGTGATTTGTTGGTTTAACTAAACTTTTATTAGAACGTCAGCTATTGAGGGCAGCGCTACTGTAGAGGAGAGTAAAAGAAAATGAAGTGGAGGAACTTGCTGGAAGTGCGGTTGCTTCTGTTACGGATGGAAAAATAATCTGTGAACATGTTTTTGATTGTGTAACAACAACAACAGGCTATGAAAATTTCCCTTCCAGGTGCTTCTGTGGTGCAAGTGCACCACAGAATTTGTGGGCTGAAAAGTGCTAGTCCTTGCCCTGCACATGGGAACTGATGATTACTGCAGTTTCCAAGAGTTATGTGATATTATTCGTTAAGTGTGCTAGCAGAGGAACCTCTGGGGTACAGTGAGTGGCATAGCAAGCTGAGCTACCTGCTCTACACTTACAGGTTTTTAACACCTAGTGTTTGTGGTCACTGGTTTGGACAAGTTGCTGTTGTTTCCAAACCTTTGCTAATTTTCAGGGTTGATTATTCAATACATTGAAGGTGTTGCTTTTGCTGTATTTTTTTTCTGGGACTTAAGTCTGTTGTAGCAATCTTTTTCCAGGCAAGAAAAATGGAAGACCTGGAAGAAATAACCTGATTGTTTCAACATTGGTTTTGTTTATCTCTTCCTCCTTCAGGATGACAACTGGGGTGAGACCACGACAGCAATCACAGGCACCTCTGAGCACAGTATTTCCCAGGAGGACATTGCCCGGATCAGTAAGGATCTGGAGGACAGCGTTGGGTTGGACTGCAAACGTTACCTGGGCTTAACAGTGGCAGCTGTTCTTGGACTCCTTGTCTTCCTTACCCCCATCGCCTTCATTCTGTTACCCCAGATCCTGTGGCGGGATGATCTGGAGCCGTGTGGTACTGTCTGTGAGGGACTGTTCATCTCTGTGGCGTTCAAACTCCTCATTCTTCTGATTGGAACCTGGGCTCTGTTTTTCCGCCAGCCCAAGGCAGATATACCAAGGGTGTTTGTGTTTCGGGCCCTTCTGTTGGTCCTCATATTCCTGTTTGTGTTTTCCTACTGGCTCTTCTACGGCGTTCGCATCTTGGACTCGAAGGACACCAACTACCAAGGAATAGTGCAGTACGCGGTGTCTCTGGTGGATGCTTTGCTCTTCATTCACTACCTGGCCATTGTGCTGCTGGAGCTACGGCAGCTGCAGCCCATGTTCACTGTCAAGGTAGTTCGGTCAACGGACGGAGAGTCGCGATACTACAGCTTGGGGCACTTGAGGTAGGTACGAGCCCTTGAAGTCCAGGGGTGTAGATAGGTGTGGCTATGTTGTAGCGTGAAACATCAACGGCTTTTGTACATGTGATATTGCTGGTTTCTGAGTCTTCCCCCAGAGGAGTCCTAGAGTCTCTCCAAAGCTACCAAACTGAACCTCTCTTCCCCTCTGCGAGTGTGGGAGAGGTTGTCCCTGCTTCGGAGGAGTCCTGTGCATTTCTGTAAATGAAAAGAGCTGATGGCACAGCTTTAGGCTGGTCATTGGGCTAAGCCCGATGCGATTTTTGTTTAAGATCCTTCGTTGGGCTTCCTGCCCTGTCTCCTTACTGAAGGAAAGAGGAGAGGCCTCCTTGTGTAGCCGGGGCTGGCTTGTGCTCTTTGGCTGTGCGGGCCAGGCGCCACTTTGAGAGCAGCCCTTCAAGCCATGCAGAGCGTCGCTCCCTGGAGCCTCCTGACCGCGGGGCAGCCCACGTGGCAGGGACTGAAGGAAGAAGTAAGTGGCCCTGTGCGAGAAAGCATTCAGCAACCTAACGTGCTGTTGAAAACGTCCATTTGTCCTCATTGCCCCGTGCAGCCAAGAGATGTGCGAGGAACCTGAATAAACATCCCTCGGGTCGCACTGTTGTTTGGATCCTGTGTGCGCCTTTTGCAGCCGGTTGAAATGCTTGTCTTCAGGTGTTTGTGCTCTGAAGCCTGTTACTGTGACAGGCTGGGGCTACCTTGAAGGACTTAGCCAGATAGCTACACCGTGGGATCTGAAGGCTGCTTCCAGTGACTGGGGACTCTCTCCTTGTTTCTAAGATCAGCAGTTTTCCGCAGTTTTGTGTTGGCTTGAAGGAAATAGCGTTTAGTCCTGCTGAAGCAGTTGCCTTGATGCAGCCAAAATCTCCCAGCAGTTCAGGCATTTAGGAATAATATTTTTAATGAGTACTGGGGCACATGTAGGCGCTTTTTTTGGTAGCGCTGTGCTGCTCCTGGTTTGGTTTTGTAGCATGATGCTCTTTTTGTCGTAGGTGTGGATCAGTTTGCTGGGTCAGATGTATCTGGGAGCGTTTGGGAGCTGTGCGGTATCTGTAGGTATGACACACACACGTCTGTTTCCACCTTCCCGCTGGGGTTAATGCTTCCCTCAGCAAAGGTACAAGGAAGGACAGGTATCTCAATCTCTGTAGTTCCCATGTCCTGTGAAGCTCTCTAGAAATCTCTTAGTTCCTGTGCCCTGTGAAGCTAGCAGCTGAGCTCTGAAGATGATTCCCCAGGCTGTATATGTGTGCCTAAACATCTGTTCTGCTTATCCTGTCCAGACCCCTATGGCATGTGTATCTATTGCAGATGGAGAGATTAGTGTCTGCTGGTTTAAGTGGATGTAGGAACAGTCTCCTGCAGCCATTAGCTTAGCAATGGAATTGCTTTGAAGCAGATTTAGTGGTTGAAGCTCAAGTCTGGGAGTTGACTCGTGGATGTTGTTTCTGGCTTAATGGAAGAACTCAAGGCCTTTTGGGTGAACTAGGTCTGGACTCTGCTGTATTTTCCTTCTCTGTTAAATGTGAAGGAGGACCCCTTTCTGTCATGGAAGTGCTCCCATTGACTTAATGAAAGGTTACCTTCAGGGTGTAAAAAAAAATGAACTAATCTCTGTTGGTTTTCTTGTGAAACCAATTTTTTTTCTTTTTTTTTTTAAACTTAAAAATTTCTCTGTGGTAAGTGACAGATGCAGCGTAGCCTTTAAGACTAGGGAGATGGAGGGATGACTACCACAGTGTTGCCCTGTGCCACAGCTTTGTG